>NW_027555958.1:387984483-389216983 GCF_003287225.1 Phascolarctos cinereus | reverse complement strand
AAGATTCAGCTAAAGTAGTCTTGAGGGGAACACAAACATACCTACATACACATAAACACGTGCACACACACATATATGTACATTTACATATATATACATATATACGTATACATGCATATACATGCATATATACATATACGTATATACACATATATACACACACACACACACACATATACATATATCTCCAAAACTATACACTAACAAAATAGGAGAGGATCAATGAATAGAAAATTAACTTTAAAAGTTAGAAAGACAACAAATAAACCTAAAATAAACAAAAGAAGGTTTAAAAAATAGATCAGGAATATATAAATTTGAAACAAAAAATTGTTTAGAAATGATAAAACTAAAAGCTACTTTTTATGAAAGACTAATAAAATTAATAATACTTTATTCAATCTGATTAAAAGTGAAAGTAGAAAATAAAATCAATAAAATAACAAACAAGGTGAAATCACAGCAAAATTAGAAGAAATTAAAAAAAAACCCTCAACACCCACCATACAGTAATTTGCTGCCAAATCTGAAAACAAACAACAACAAAAAAGAAATAGAAGAATTCCTTTTAAAATGTGAAATAAAATTATAATTTACCCAAATTAACAGAAGAAGAAATACAATACTTAAAAAAAAATCTTAGAAAAATAAATTGAACAAGATGCTAATGAAAACTACCAGAGAAAAAAACCCCAGTTCCAGATGGATTCACAAGTGACTTCTACCAAACATTTAAAGAACAATTAATCTCAATACTATATAAATTATTTTAAAAAATAGGCAAGGGATTCCTACCAAATTCTTTTTATGAAACATTTGATGCTGATTCCTAAACCAGGAAGAGGCAAAACAGATAAAGAAAATTATAGACCAATTTCTCCAATTAATACAGACGAAAAATTTTTAAATAAAATGCTAGCTAGGAGATTATAATCATATAACACAAGTATCATATAGTCTGACCAAGTGGGATTTATTCCAGGAATACTGATTCAGTATTAGGAAACTATTAGCATAATTGACCATATCAATAATGAAACCAACAGAAATCATATGATTATCTCAGTAAACACAAAAACATTTTTTGATAAAATACAACACCCACTCCTATTAAAAGCATTTGAGATGATAGGAATAAACAGAGCTTTCTTTAAAAGGGCAAGCAGGTTCTATCTGAAACCATCAGCAAATATTACCTTTAATGGGGATAAGCTAGAAGTATTCCCAGTAAGATCAGGGATGAAACAAGGATGCCTATTAACACCTCTATTATTCAGTATTGTACTGGAATGCTAGCTATAGTAACAAGAGAAGAAGAAAAAAATATAGGAATTAGAATATACAATGTGGAAACAAAACTATTGCCTTTTGCAGATGATATAATGCTATACTTAGAGAATCCTAGATAATCAACTAAAAAAATAGTTTAAATAATTAAAAACTTTAGCGAAGTTGCAGTGTACAAAATAAACTCACATGAATCATCAGTTTTTCTGTATGTTTCCAACAAAGTACAGCAACAAGAGATAGAGAAATTTCATTTCAAATAACTAAAATACTTGGGAGTCCACCCGATAATACAAATCCAGGAACTATATGAACACAATTACAAAATACTCTTCACACAAATATAGTCATACCTAAACAACAGGAAAAATGTTACTTATTTATTGGTAGGCCAAGCCAATATAATAAAAATGACAATTCTACCTAAATTAATCTTATATATTCAGTGCCATACCAAACAAACTACCAAAATCTTATTTTATAGAACTAGAAAAATAATAACAAAATTTATTCTGGAAGAACAAAAGGACAAGAATATCAAAGGAATCAATGAAAAAAGGCTAAGAAACAGAGTGGTGGATCAATGGAATAGATTAAGTATGTAATACGTTTTAGTAAATGACCACAGTAATCTAGGATATGATAAGCCCAAAGATCAAAGCTTTTGGTACAAAAATTCATTATTTGAGAAAAACTGCTATGAAAATTGGAAAATGGCATGATAGAAACTAGTATAAACTAACATCTCACACCATATACCAATATAAGTCCACATAGATATATGATTTACACATGAAGGGTGATATATAAACAAAATAGGAGAGTGTAGAATGGTTTCTCTGTCAAATCTATGGATAAAGACATAATTTAGAACCAAATAAGGTATAAACAGTATTATGGGAGGCAGAGCCAAGGTAGCAGAGTGAAAGCAGCGACTTGCTTGAGCTCTCCACAAACCCTTCTAAATACCTATAAAAAAGGCTCTAAACAAGTTATAAAGCAGCAGAACCCACAAAAAGACAGAGTGACACAAAGTTTGAGCCCAAAACAACCTGGATAGTTGATCAGAAAGGTATATTGTGCAGGGCTGTAAGAGGAGCGCAGTTTGGTGTGGACACACAGGCTGCAGTGAACCTGAAGCAGGCCTCAGAGGACTGAATCACAGGCAGCTGTGGCAGTTTCCAGACCTCTCAACAAATGAACACCAAAGACAACTAAGAAGGTCGGTGGGAAAAGTCTGTTACTGTGGTGAGAGTGAAGCTAGATCTCAGCCCCAGTTCCTGAGTATGGCCCCGGGGAGGTGGCTGCCTCCTGAGCTTCTGAGGGGGATTCGGGTGGCTGAACAAAGGGGGTTGCAGGAATCTCCTTGCCAGTGCTGAGGCAGGAATCTCTTTCTTTGCCCATGCTTGGATCTGGATCACAGTTCTGTGGGGCAGTCCTGGGGAGAGGAGGAGCACTGGCATGGTAAGCTTGTAGTGGCTATGGAGAGGAAATCCTCCTCACAGTTAAACACCTTGCCCCTTGTAATATCACCTTGGAAGAACTGAAAATTTACAGATCCCTGAAAGTATCTCTCAAAACAGCTGTACAAACCCCCAAAGCTTGGGACAGTACATTCTCCACATTGGTAGCAGACCTCTACCTTAATAAAGAGTTTATAACTGAAGTAATTGGATGGGATAATGAGCAAACCTTGCAAGAATTGTCAGATCATAGAATCTTCTTTTGGTAACGAAGAAGATCAAAACATACAACCAGAAGGCAACAAAGTCAAAGTTCCTACATCCAAAGCCTCCAAGAAAAGGATAAATCACTCCCAGGTCTTGGAAGAACTCAAAAAGGATTTTGAGAAGCAAGTAAGAGAAGTAGAGGAAAAACTGGGAAAAGAAATGAGAGTGATGCAAGAAAATAATGAAAAACAAATCAATAGCTTGCTAAAGGAGACCTAAAAAAATACTGAAGAAATTAACACCTTAAAAAATAGCCTAACCCAAATCTCAGAAGAAGTCCATAAAGCCAAGGAGGAGAAGAATGCCTTCAAAAGCAGAATTAGCCAAATGGAAAAGGAAATCCAAAAGGTCACTGAATAAAATACTTCCTTAAAAATTAGAATGGAGCAAATGGAAGCTAGTGGCTTTATGAGAAATCAAGACACTGTAAAACAAATCAAAAAGAATGAAAAATGAGAAAACAATGTGAAATATCTCATTTGAAAAACAACTGATCTGGAAAATAGATCCAGGAGAGATCATTTTAAAATTATTTCAGTATTTGAAAGCCATGATCAAAAAAAAAAAAGAGCCTAAACATCATTTTTCAAGAAATTATCCAGGAAAACTGCCCTGATATTTTAGAACCAGAGGGAAAAATAGAAATTGAAAGAATCCACCAATCTCTTCCTGAAAAAGATCTACAAAGGAAAACTCCTAGGAATATTGTAGCCAAATTCCAGAGTTCCAAGGTCAAGGAGAAGATATTACAAGCAGCCAGAAAGAAACAATTCAAATATTGTATGAATATGTATTGTATGAATATGTACAAACACAATCACAATAACCCAAGAATTAGCAGCTAAGGGACTGCAGAGCATGAAGTACTATATTTCAGAGGGCAAAGGAGTTAGGATTACAACCAAGAATCACCTACCCAGTAAAACTGGGTATAATCCTTCAGAGAAAAAACGGTCATTCAGTGAAATAGAGGACTTTCAAGCATTCTCGATGAAAAGACCAGAACTGAATAGAAAATTTGACTTTCAAACAGAAGACTCAAGTGTAACATGAAGAGGTAAACAGGAAAAAGACATTTCTGCATGGAAAGATGATGTTTGTAACTCATAAGACCTTCATCAGTATTAGAGTAGTTGGAGGGAAAAAATTATATGTATGTGTGTAGATAGATAGATAGATAGACAGTTAGATAGATAGATAGATTCATAGATTAGATAGATAGATAGATAGATAGATAGATAGATAGATAGATAGATGATAGATAGATAGATAGATAGATAGATAGATAGATAGATAGATAGACAGATGAGAGAGAGAGAGAGAGAGAGAGAGAGAGAGAAGAGAGAGCATAGGGTGAGTTGAAGATGAAGGGGTCACATCTGGAGAATAAAATTAAGGGGTGAGAGAAGATTATGCTCGGAGAAGAAGAAAGGGAGAGGTAGAATGGGGTAAATTATCTCACAAAAAAAACAGAAAAGAAAAGGCTCTTACAGTGGAGGGGAAACTGGGGAAGGTAAGAGGGAATGAGTGAATCTTATTCTCATAGGATTTGGCTTGAGTGGGGAATAACATACACACTCAATTGTGTATGGAAATCTGTCTTACCCTACAGGGAAATAGGGGGAGAAGAGGACAAGAGAGCATGGGAATAATAGAGAGGAAAGCAGATTGGGAAAGGGGATAATCAGAAGCAAACAATTCTGAGGACGGACAGGGTCAAAAGAAAGAATAGAATAAGGGGAGTTGGTGGGATAGGGTTAAGTGAAATAGAGTTAGTTTTTCACAACATGACTACTATGGAGGTGTTTTACATAACTGCACATGTATAACCTATATTGAGTTGCTTGCCTTTTCAATGAGGGTGGGTGGGGAGGGAGGAAGGGAGAAAATTTGGAACCCAAAGTTTTAAAAACACATATTTAAAAAAAATGTTTTCACATGCAACTGGGAAATAGGAGATACAGGAAATGGGATACAGAAATCTGTCCTACCCTACAGGAAAGTTGAAGGGGAAGGGTATAAGAGAAGGGGGGGAGAAATAAAGGGGAGGGCAGACTAGGGGAAGGGATATTCAGAATGCATGCCACCTTGGGATGGGTGGAGGGGCGAGATGGGGTGAAAATTTGGAACTCAAAATCTTGTGGAAGAAAATGTTGAAAACCAAAATTAATTTTTTTAAAAGGAAAAAAAGAGTATTGTGAAATTTAAAGTAGATGGTTTTTGTTATATAAAAATTTTGCAGAAAAAATAACAATGCGAGTAAAAGAAGGAAATCCAAAAACTTGGAAAATATATTTTGCCACAAGTAACTCAGATAAAGACCTCCCTTTTTCAAATATATAGAGAACTGAGTAAAATTTGTAAGAATATGTCATTCCCCAGTTCATAAGTAGTCAATGCATATGAACAGGCAATTTGTAGACAAGGAATCAAAACTATTTATAGTTATAAAAAGACTTTAAATTACTGTTGATTAGAGAAATGCAAATTAAAACAGCTCTGAGCCCACACCTCACACCCATCAGAATACCTAAATGATTTAATAAAAGGAAAATAATAAGTGTTGGAGAGGGTGTGAGAAAATTTGGACACTGATACACTTTTGGTGGAGTTGTGAACCTATCCAACCATCAAGGGGAGCAATATGGAGCTATGTCCAAAGGGCAATCAAAGTGTGCATACTGTTTGATCCAGCAATACCACCCCTTTTTATCCCCACCCAAAAAAACACACAAAAACGGGGAAAGGACCTATTTGCACAAAAACATGTATATCAGATCTTTGTGTGTGTGTGTGTGTGTGTGTGTGTGTGTGTGTGTGTGTGTGTGTGTGTGATGGTTAAGAAATGGAAATTTAGTGAAGGCCTATCAATAGGGAAATGACTAAACAAGTCGTTGGATATGATTGTGATGAAATATCATTATACTGTAAGAAATAACAAGCAGGATGGTTTCAGAAAATCCTGGAAGACATTCTCTGATGCAAAGTGAAGTGAGCAGAACCAGGAGAACATTGCACACAGCAACAACAATACTGCATGATAGAGAATGGTGGGCAACACTAAAAGACCTCAGGTCTTGAAGCCAATGTATCAAAGAGCAAAAGACCTGGGCTTCTGGCCAAAAATAGCATACCTGAGAAAGCTAAGCATAATTCTGAATGACAAAAAATACAAATATTTAATGAATTGTCAAGTCTTTCAGAACTTTGCTGGAAAAAAAAAATAAACCTGAGCTTAATAGAGTATTTGACATATAAGAGCCAAGAGAAATGCAAGGTACATCCTAAAGACAAATAACAAGGGACTCAATAAGGACAGACTGTTTACTTTTTATGTATGTAAAATGTATGTCTGAGATTCTTATTAGTAATTGGATAATTCATAATAAAGATTGGGGTAGACCTCAATATGATATGACTTCAAAAAGTTAAACCTTTCAAGAGCAGCTAGAAAGAGTAATTATCTTATATAAATGAGTTATGAGAGGAAGAACCAGTACAGAGGAATTAGACGGGGGAGGAAGACTTAGTTCTAGAAATCTACTTTCATCAGGAATGGGCTTAAGAAGGAACAATACATATATGTGTAGAAGAGTATAAAAGTCTTCTAAATCTGGAAAGAAAATGCTAAGCAGAGGGGCAGCTAAGTGGCTCAGTGGATACAGCACCCACCCTGAAGTCAGAAGAACCTGAGTTCAAATCTGGCCTCAGACCAAACACTTGACACTTACTAGCTGTGTGACTGTGGGCAAGTCACATAACTCCAATTGCCTAACAAAAAATAAATAAACAAACAAACAAATGAATAAATAAATAAAATGCTAAAGAGAGAAGGGGGAAAGGGAAGTATCTTTAGATGTGAGGGTGAGCGAATAAGTTAAAGGGGGATATAAAAGTGTCTTTCGATTAAGTGGAATGGGAAGATAAGGAGGGTGTCACAAGAGACAGGGGAAGTTAAATAACAAGAAGCTTGGTAATGTGTAGAAATCAAGTAGAAGTGTCAGGAGGGATAGGAAATAAGAGATGCAGAGAAACATAAGAATAAAGATTAGGAGTAGAATCTGTTAGGGGAAGCATATGTTTATATATGCATATATATATAAACGTACATGTATATATCTATATGTGTATGTTTATATCTATATCTAAATATATTCATGCTTAATTGTAGCCTGGTGGTTAGTGGAGGAAGGAAAAGAAAGAACAAAGTAAAAAGTGGACAGCACAGAACAAAATAAAACTTAAAAGTAAGCAAAGAAAAGATGGATATCTCTCAATACAATGTGTGTTATTTATTATACAGGTTTTCTTGAAATGTAAATTTATTGCTATATATTTTGAATTCTCTCTTACATTCTGCTGTGTTCATCATATGTTTTTTTTTCTTTTCTGCTTTTATGTTTGCTTTAATATTTAAGTTTATAACATGTTTCTCTTTTCTTTTTGCATTATGTGTTTAAGTTTTAGTATTTAAGTCTAAAATTAAAAAAAAAGAATTTTGAATGAATTGCAGCACAATGATCTAAGACAATCCCAAAGGACTCATGATGAAATATGCTATCCATCTTCATAGAAAGAACTGATGTTGTCTGAATACAGACCAAAGTATACTATTTTTCACTTTTTTTCTACTTTTCTTGTATAAAATGACTAATATGGAAATGTTTTACATGATTGCACGTGTATAACTTATATCAAATTGCTTACCATCTCAGGGTGGAGGGAAGAGTGATAGAATTTGGAACTCAAACTTCAAATAAATGTTTAAAATTGTTTTCACATGTAACTAGGAAAATAAAGTATTTAAAAATGTGAAGTACTCAAAAACAGAAGATATTTTAAACAATCCAATCTCCAAAAAATAAATAAATAGAAGCAGCTGTAAAAAAAAAATTGTCAATGTGAGATATATTCATACATATAAAAATTTGATTAAACTTTTAAATGACCATTAGTACCAATACTACACAAGCTGTTCTCAAAAATTGAGAAGTACCTCTCAGGCTTCTTTTATGAGATACATACAATATCTGGCATTTGTATAGTACTTTTAAGTTTGTAAAGACTTATACATATGTTAAATCATTTGATCATAACAGTAACTCCACAGGTTACGTGCTCTTATTATCTCCATTTTACAGATGAAATTGAAACTGAGAAAGGTTAATTGACTTGTCCAGGTCTCATGACTGTGGAGTAATTGAGAAAGGCCAGTTCAGGTCTTTTTGACTCCAGGTCCATTGCTCCATTTACTGTGCTACTCAGCTGCCTAATGCCTTAATGAGGGGAGGATAAAGCAAAGAAGGAGAACTATGGACCAAGATCATTAGTAAATATTGATTTAAACATTTTAAATAAAATTCTATCATATAGAGTACAGTAATTCATCTAATAAATCATTCTTCATGGTCAAATTAGATTTATAGCAAGGATATAAGTGTGGTGAAACATTATAAAAACAATCAACATACTCAATCATAATAAAGACAAAAGCACCTAAACCACACAATTATTTCAGTAGATAGAACAAAAGGCTGTGTCAAAACACAGTGTCTTGTAATATGAAATATTACGTTATCAGTGACATAAGAATTTCAAAATAAAGAGTTATGTGAATTACAAAAAACCTGTGATAGCCTCTGTTATGCTAAAGATACTACAAAATATAGGTAGAAAGGGACTTTTTGATATCACAAAATCTATCTACTTAAAACAAAAGTTAAGCATTGCATGTAATGGGAATACACTAGTAACCTCCCTAATAAATAAAGAAATAAAGCAAAGATTCCCATTATCTTCCTATTATTTGAAATAATTTTGGAAATGCTAGCCATAATGATGATAAGAGAAAAAAAATTATCTGCATAAAGATAGGTAAAGAGGAAATGAAATAATATCTACTTGCTAATGATATTATAGTTTACATAGAAAATTCTAGCGAAAAATTCCAGCAAAAGTACTGAGATAATATCTTCAGAGTCACAGGCTGCAAAATAAATACTCAAAATACCATATGTGTGTGTGATTATATATTTATTTATTTATGGCAATACTTATCAAAACTATCTAATACTGGCTAAGAAAAGAAGGTAGATCAGTTGAACAGAGTAGACGTATAATTTATAGCAGTAAATGACCACAATAACTTTGTTTTTAAAAAGTGTATTTTTTTAATTTTGTTTTTGTTTATATTTTGAAAAGTGTAAAGTTAAATTTATAAAAATAGAAGTCATTCCCCAACTGATAAATGGTCAAAGGATATAAACAGGTAGTTTTCAGATGAAGAAATGAAAGCTATCTATAATCATACGATAAAATGCTCTAAATCACTTGATTAGAGAAATGCAAATCAAAACAACTCTGAGGTACCACACCACATCTATTAGATTGGCTAACATGACAAAACAGAAAAATGATAAATGTTGGAGAAGATGTGGGAAAACTGGAACACTAATGCATTGTTGATGGAGTTGTGAAATGACCCAACCATTCTGTAGAGAGATTTGGAATTCTACCAAAAGGACTATAAAAAGTTGTATACCCTTTGACCCAGCAATAGCACTTCCAGGGCTATAATCCAAACAGATCATACAAATGGGAAAAGGACCCACATATACAAAAATATTAATAGCAGCTCTTTCTGTGGTAGCAAAAATTGGAAACTGAGGTGATGCCCATCAATTGGGGAATGGCTGAACAAGCTGTGGTATATGAATGTGAAAGAATACTATTGTGCTATAAGAAATGACGAGCAAGCGAACCTCAAAAAATCCTTGAAAGGGTTGTATGGACTGATGGTGAGTCTCCAAGACAGATTACTAAGAGAAATAATTTTTTACAATTTCTATTCTCAGGTTCAGAAAACACATTGTTTTTTAACTCTCTAGTGACATTATCGTGTAGTATTGCATATTTCTGGAATGCAATCTCCAGAATAATAAAGACCGGATCTTCTCTAAGGATGTCGTCCATTCCCCATAGCCTAAGACAGTACTCTGTAGACAGTTAACAGTAAATGTTGATTTATGGTTATAGTCTTTTGTTCCTAATTTTAATGGGGGAAAAAAGCAAGCTGTGAACCTATATAAAGGTTTTAGAAGGAGTGGAAGTGGTGGCACCATCTGAAAAAAAAATGATAGAAAGTTAGTGTTGGAATGGACTTTAAAACCACATAGTAAGACTCCTAATTTTAAAGATAGGTCTACCAGTATTGTGATTAGCTTTATTAGCCCTCACTAGATAGAATTACTCAGTTCTTGAAAAAATGTTTCACAAACAGGATTTTTTTAAAAGGATTTATAGTGTCCTGTTTAGACTAAATAAAAATTTGTGTTTTAAATGTCTTTGAATGTGCAATACAAAGGGTGTCCAGTGTATCATTTAGGAAGATTAAAATTCCCTAATTTAACATAATGAAATCAGTTTATTTTCAAACCATGCATCTGAAAATTTCCAAAGCTATCAAAGAATGCAACCAACATATTTTAATGCTTTAATTTTAATAGGTGTATCTTTATTATCCACAGTTATTATGCAATGAACTATAAGACTTATCAAGCGAGATGTGACTTTAGAGATCATCTAATGTCCAGTTTTAAAGATGAGGAAAGTAAGGATCAGAGAAGGGAAGTGACCTGTTAAAATCACTTAGCTACACATTGGTAAAAGATCAATCTTGATCTAAATCTTCTGCTTCCTCAATACTAGGCTACTTCCTATAATACAAGCTTTCAGGTAATAGTTAATTAACTAGATTTTCATAAAGAAGAATGCATTTCATTACAAATATGTTTACCCAAATAGTGTGAATAAAAGAAAGTCACTTATCTTCTCATTTGTTCTGTAATGCTTAAAAAAAATGTAGAGTATGAGAGTTACTTTTAT
This sequence comes from Phascolarctos cinereus, assembly GCF_003287225.1. NCBI lineage: Eukaryota > Metazoa > Chordata > Mammalia > Diprotodontia > Phascolarctidae > Phascolarctos > Phascolarctos cinereus. Next base: position 389,206,082 of record NW_027555958.1, on the reverse strand, counting down.
ATAAAACTACACAGACTTTTCCTTAATAAGGAAGCACAGAATGTCAACAAATATCATTGATTTTGTGTCCACTGCATTTAGAGCATTGTGTTGGATGATAAAGTAGGTAAAAAGTTTAAAAAAGACACAGTTGATGCCTTCACGGAACTTAGTGTCTTGTAATATGAAATATTACATTACCAGTGACGTAGAGAATTGCAAAATAAAGAGTTATGTGACTCACAAACCACAACCTGTGAGTAGTACAAGCTATCTTACTGGGGGTCCAACTGGCCAGTTCCAGCAGGCCCTCTCCTCTTTCCTCCCCTCTCTTTTCCTCTCCTCTCCTCATCAGAGAGTGCTCTGGCCAAAGGAAGGTAAATTTTGAAAGCTGAAACCTGCCTAGACATCTTGGGGTTTACTGGATAGCTTTCTTTCTTAAAGACCAGGCCTTAAACCCAAAATCACTCAGTTCTCATCGATTAGCCAATAGGCCTCTACCCAAGCACCACTTAAAAGGTTATTATTTGGGCCTGGATGGATCAGAATGAATGTGAATAGTAATTGTTTCTGGTTTTGGCAACAACCCTTGAGGGTTTTCCACTCCTGGTTTGATTTTTTTAATTAATGGTGCCACCCTTTGGCTCGATTCTTAAACAGCCCTAATCACTAATTGGGTGTTGCCTGAGTCAAAGGGAGAACTCAGAAAGACCTTAGCTTAAAAAGGCCAAGGTCTCCCACTGCATCCTGGGCCATCTCCAGTTGTCCTGTTCTATATCTAGCCACTGGATCCAGATGGCTGGGGAGGGGAAAGTTAGAGTGGTGACTGCGCACAGCCTTCCTTCACATAAAACCAATTCACTTGCAAGTCATGGCATTACCTCCCTGATGTCACGGTCATCTTCAAGAACAAAGGAAAAAACACAATATCCCCAGAACTTAGCACAATATCTGTCACATAATAGACACTTAATAATAGATATTTATTGATTGCTTAATAAGAAGAATTTGGTGGAGGGGCGGGGAGGAGAGGGTAAGAAGAGTGACTCCCCTGAAAGAAAATACATGAAAAAGAAATAAATGAAGAAGAGGAACATTTAAACATTTAAAAATACACAAAGGAGATCAGAAGGAAATTCAGAGTGAGATATAAAGAAACAAGCCAGCTTTGAGAACATGTTACATTTATTATACCTTAATGTTTATGCTTAATATCTACTATACCTTAAGTTATTATACCTTATAACTGAAAACCAAAAAGATGAATATAATAGAGATTTGCAGGCTTATATTCAAACCTCTTTTCTTGATCTTTTTGTTTGGAAATGTTTAATGTTTACAGTGTTTATAAAATTCAAAACAACAAATAAGCTACATTCATTATTCAACAAGAAAATATATTATTTTCAGGTGTTATGTTCTAGCAATAAGCTAAGTAGTTTTCTCTTTAGAGTCCCTTTGATATGCATGCACATTAGGACCAACCACATGGCTGGGTCATAGAGCTCTGGGCAATAGAGTTGATTAGTTGAGAAAGAAGAAAAGAAAATATTTTAAAAAGTTGTCTGTGTTCTGAAACTTAGCCTAGGGATTAATATAAAATACTACTCAGGATTATTAAAATATGAAAAATCTATGACTCTATCCCTGACCTTGTATCTAGGTTTTTCATTAGCTCATTCTCAAAACTGTTTTTGATGATATGAAGGCAGTTAACATTCTGTAGCCAAATAATTTATTTGATATTTTTCACTCATTTTCAGTCATGGCCAACTCTTCATGGCCCCACTAGAAGTTTTCTTCATAAAGATGTTAGAGTGGTTTGTCCTTTCCTTCTCTGGCTCATTTTACAGATGAGGAAATTGGAGTAAACAGGGTTAAGGGACTTGCCCGGGATAAGAAAGCTAGTAAGTGTCTGAGGCTAGAATTGAATTCGGTAAAAGCAATCTTCCTGACTCCAGGCCTGGTGCTCTATACACTGTGACACCCAGATGCTCATAATTTATTTAAAATGCTACAGGTGAAAAGGTTTCAGTAATCATGCATGGACACTAAATCTCAAGAGTAGAGAAATCCTCCTCACACACCTAAAGGTCATGAAAGGGTCTAAAACTAGAAAATTTATAGAAAGGAGGATAAAAGGAGATGGCTCATTGTTTCAGCAAATGGGCTTTTCTTAAAAAAATCAAAATAAAAAACCAAAGAAACAAAAACCCATCTACTTTAGCCATTTTTTAGGCCTCTCCTCTGTTTGCTGGTCCTTTGCAGTAACTTTTAACTCTGAACCACGATTCCATTTTTTATTCCTGGCCCTGCCCTTATTTGACCTTTTCTCTGATATTTCTGTTATAATCCTAGTTTGGAACTAAGTAGTTGCAATATACAACAGAGGTCTAGGGGATACTAGAAGCCTCCCACAAGTTTTTCTTTTCAAGAGAAAAAAAACTTAAGGCAATGAGGTCAAGAAAGATGATATTTCTCAGACCTCTTGTCCTTCATCCTGTCATAAGCATCACTTCTATGCATTTCCAATGTTTTCCTAGTAAGATGAGGAGAAAAACCATGGTGATTGTCAGAAGCACTCTCTTATTCCTCTTTGAGTTCCTCAAAATTATCATCACTTTAGTCCTGGAGGCAAATATCATGTCAACACTGATACTTTTCTCCTCAGCACCTAATGCCCCTGGGGCCTCTTCTTCTGACTTGTTACATTTCTGTAACTTCATGTTTTCATCAGTATAAATCACCCTTGAATGCTATATATTACAACCCATCCATAGCTTTGTATTTTGTGTAATCTATATCCATTGTGTACCACAAGTCTTTAAAAGGATACCTAAGTACAGGAGATCTTTCTTGAGACCACTTAATTCTTCAACGATAATACTGTATCATCATTAAGACCTTCTGTGTTGTGTCTTTGAGCAAGCAAGTGTAATTTTCCACAAGGAGAGAACACTACTCCAAAAAAATGTTGTGCTTACATACATAAAGATAAGATTGATTCTCACTTCAGTACCTGTCCAAAGGTCTCAGTAAGATCAGGTTCCATGGGAAGGCTACCTTCCCCCATTTTTGTTTCCTCCTTTTGATGGTATGCCATCACATCACTCCTTCATCCCCATCTCTATGTAAAGGGACAGAGAATCCAAGCTCTACATCAACCCTTCCGAACAGTTATGGGCAGGTCCTTCAACACCAATTTCCTTGAAGTGCAAGCACGGAAACTCACACTACCTGTGTGAACAGAGAATCACTAACTACAAGCCTTCTGGCAGGATGAACAAATGCTAGGCCTTGCTATTTGTACTATAATTGAACCTTTTGAAATACCAGGGCCTTCTATCTCTCCTGAAGATTAATCTATTTATATCAATTGGTTCCCCCAATTACAATGTGAACTTCTTGAGAGGAGGGGCTTTCACTTTTCTATTTGTACTCTCTGTGCTTGGCACATAGTAGGTATTTAATAAATGATTTTTCATTCATTTATTATTTTATTTCATCATCTGTTTTTTCTCTTGCTACATGACAGGCCCATCTCATTTCCCCTCATATATTTGTGGAATGAAATCTTATATGATGTTCTTTCTGGGAAATCATCATCAGTATTATTCTGCAACCTACTTATGCTCACCTTTTGTCTCTTCATTACATTTTTTCTTCCAGGAAGTAGCTTCTCATCATTAAAAGCAATGCTTTATTTATGAAATGGATCACTCCTCCCACTTCTAGAACCCTTCTTTCTGATCCTTTATAAAAAATCTCACTGCTTTATGATTTTTTTATGGCTTCTTTCTGGGAACAAGTTAAATGGTTTAAATAGTAATTATTTTTATTTTCAAAAAAAATATTATTTTTAAAGTCACCCCATTATTAGAAAGAGTGTAAGTTACCTTGACAAAATCATCACCAGTATCATTTAAATCCTTATTCTTATTATTTCATTTACAAAAATATTTTCTTATTACATTTTAACCAGTTATCTTAACAGAGATCTTCTAAATTCCCTATGTAGGCATGCAATTCAATATGATTTTGCAATTGGTCACTAGTATAGTTGAAAATAGAATTACTGGAGCAGGTAGGTGGAACAGTGGATAGAGCACCAGCCCTGGGGTCAGGAGGACCTAAGTTCAAATCTGGCTCTGGACACATAACACTTCTTAGCTGTGTGACTCTGGGCAAGTCACTTAACCACAATTGCGTCACTAAAAAAAAAAGTAGAATTACTATAGGACGTTGACATATATATATATATGTATGTATGTGTGTGTGTGTGTGTGTGTGTGTGTGCATAATATTTATTGCATACATATTTCCCCCTTCCAGGATTAAAATGTTTGTGATTAATTTTTAACATTATTCAAAACTTCAGCATTATCATACCCTACCCAAATATAACCAATATAATCTTCATGCTTCATTATGAATGCAACATTATGCACCCAGTCTGTTCTTTCCCCAAGGAACAAATTGAAATGCATTTCCTCATTCCTTATCTGGGGTCAAGATTGGTCACTGAATTAAATTTCAAACATTTACTAATGCCATTATTCTTAGGTGCATTAAAAGTTGAATATAACCATAATTCATTATTAATTCACTATCAGTCTCTATTTGCAAATAAATTTAGGAGGGAATTAGTTGGTATAAAAAGAACAGTAATCAACTTAGCACTTATAAAAGATGAGAAAATGTGCCTACCTCTTTTCTTTGTACTATGGTTGTGGGGAAATTTCAGACACTATTAGACTTACTTAATTTATTGTTAAGGTTTATTTTATTTTTTGGTTTCTTTTTTTTTTCTTTGTTATAAAGGATTTTTCACTGGAGGTGAGGGGAGGGTTAGGCATAATTAGAAATTAGGTGAAACTAAAAAAAAATCTATGAATATTGTTATATATGATCAATGTATATGCACAGATACATGCATACATGTGTATGTATGTGTGGGTATGTACATACATGGAAGAGTATGTATCTACATATAGATTTATAACAGTGGTCTTGGAATCAGGATTCAAGTGCTGCCTCTGCCAGTGATTAGCTTTTGGATGATGGGAAAAATATTTAACTTCCTTTTAATCTCAGTTTCTATTGAGTTAAATTTAGGAGTAGAACTGATCTTTATCACCTTTAAATTCTTTTTCAACTCAAAGATTCTACAATTTTAAATATATATATATACATAACTATACAGAAAGATTGATCTCACAATGTAGCATTCTTTCCAAACCAGTGTTAGTAAATGCAGATGTGCTACCCTTAAGGCATAGACAATTTTTTTGGCAAATTGCTCCATCAGACAGGACCAATATAATCATAAAACTTGCAGCAAGAGGATATGAGAGGCAGTTGTCCTTCTGGATGTTTCCTAAAAAGGCCTATCCAAACTGAAAAAATGAATGCTTTGTTGCCACTTCTTACAATAATTGAAAACAGCATACTGGTATTGATATGGCTTCTAGTGAAACATCTGTTTGGAATTTAGATCTCCACTTGGTCCATTAGGATCCAATAAGATGAAATGAGTGTTTCCCCAAACATCTGTTTTATTTTGGCAATGTGGACAGGGCCATAGCGGAAAATATATTGACTACTCACTGGGCTGATTAACTACAACAACAAAAACTGTTGGATGCTATGGATCAGTATGTCCTAGAAAGTTTAAATATTTGCTGTTTCATTTTTCAGAATATATTTAATATAAGTCTTTTGTTTATATTCATATAGATTCTTTTTTGACTACTTTCATCTTATATTCATCAGGTTGAAAGCTGACTAAGTATGGTCATATCTGATAATTTATTATACATGAGGGATGAAATCATATACTGGTTTTGTGGTCCAGCCATTCTTATTAATAAATCATTTCAAATTTTAAAAAACGGGTTTACTTTTTCCTCTCAGTTTTCTGAATCACTATGAAGTCAGTGCACAGTTTACCAAATACTTCTGTAACTGTCTGTATATTTCATTTGTTCTACACAGAAAACTTGATATTAAAAATATCAAAGTATACCATGAGTAATATTTCTAAACATACTTTTTTTCAGCCAAAGACAAGGTTTATTAGAATATCTGTTATATTGGGCAGACTCTTAAGGAGTCTGAACATTTGTGAACTATTGGCTAGACTTTAAGAATCTGAGCACTAAACATATTTTTTAATAGCAATACAGCAAACTTTTATTTGTCAACCTTTTCTACAGTTTAAACACCTTTATATGAATAGAAAAATGTACTTGGCAATCAAATCCATACATAAAAGTTTAATATATAACTTTAAATAACCAAGCACAAAAAAGCTAAAAAAAGAAAAAAAAAGCACTCTTTCATGGGTTCCATGTTGCCTACTTAAAAACTGACATCACTAAATCTGGCAGTAAAAGTCCTTTTTGCTATGGGCCCTAACTACCTTGTTAATAGTCCCAATGTGAAGCCCATACTTGAGGTGTTCTGAGAAATCCATTTTTCCAGATGATTTTTTACAGAGATTTACTGCCTATATGTCTTGATGTCTGCTATTTAGTCTTCTTCAAATGCAAATATATACAAAATAAGTATAAAATATTTTTTCTATCTGATGGTTGGAGGAGGGTGGGGGTAGGGAAAGGGAAGCCATGCAAAGAAATAGAAGCAAATGTAGAGACACAATAGATGAAATAGCAAGTAGAACAATTTGGCTAGGATAAAGATTCTTAACCTGAGATTCCTTGAGGGATTTATAAACAGAATTCCTGAAGTCTATAACTTTAAATGGGTAAAATGGTTTTGAGAATATTGGGATCCATTGCAGCTTCTTTTTTTTTTTTTTTTGGCGAGGCAACTGGGGTCAAGTGACTTGCCCAGAGTCACACAGCTACTAAGTGTCAAGTGTCTGATCTGAGACCGGATTTGAACTCAGATTTTCCTGACTCCAGGGCTGGTGCTCTATCCACTGAGTCAACTAGCTGCCCCTTCATTGAAAATTCTTGAGCAGGAGAGCCACATGGTCAGAATTGTGCATTAGAAATAGCACTATGACAGCTTTGCAGAAAATAAATTGCAGAAAGCATAGGCTTCAAGGAAGGAGATCAATTAGAAGGTTTTTGTAATACTCCAGGTGACAATTAATGAGGGTCTCAAGTAGGGTAGTGATTGCTTGAGGAAGAAAAGGGGATAAATTCAAGAATATTAAGGAGGTAGAATCAACCATACTTTGCAATGAATTGGCTATGGGAGTAAAGAATTAAAGGTGACTTTTATTTTATTGGGGTGGTAAGACTGATGGAAATCCAACAATAGACAAAGAAATATGAGGAAGTGAGGATGTTTGGAAAGAAAAGAAAATTAGTTCTGTTATATATGTTGATTGTTATATATCTGAATGGAAAGATAGTTCATAATGACTAATTGGCAGTTAGGGTTGTAGCACTGGAGCTCAGACAGAGAATAGATTTGGTTATATAAATTTTAAAGTACACTGTTAAAAGATAGTTGAATTTGTGGAAGCTGATAAAATAAGTAAGAGGTAATGCAGAGCAAGAAGAGAATAGGGATCATGACGGTGACTTCACAGGATGTAGATACTGATCAAGTGAAAGAGACAAAGTAGTGCGCAAACAGGTAAGAGGGGAACCAAGAGAGAAAAGTATTACAAAAACCAAGGGAGGAGACAGCATCCAGTTCAAAGTGATCTCCCCTGTGATTTTATATCACTTTTGTCATCAACAAAGATAAACAAAACTTTAGAATTAGAAAACAGGATCTTGGAAGTCATTTCAGCCCACTCCCTCACAACTCATGCTTCATTTTACAGATGAAGAAGCTGAAACCTTGAGAGATAAAGTGACTTGCCATTCAAAAAAAAATAGTAGCTGAGCTTGGTCTTTTGAGCCTGGCTTTCTTGACTTCTGTAACCTTTAATACTCATCCTACAGTAGCCATTAATCTCCCTGACTAGATGGTAAGCTTCTGTGGGAAGGCACTAAGTTTTGCTTATGTTTGTATCCTGCTTGTGCCTGGCATACCGTAGGTGCACAATAATGCTAAGTAAATGACTCTTTCTTCATAAAATTAAGGAACAATGTAAATATAAAAAAATCAGTCCTCGAAGGCCAGATGTGTTCTATAATTTTGGCTGACTTTATGTGTGAATGCTTAGGTATTCTTGAATTAATGCATGAATCATAAAATAAATTCCTCTGACTTTAACTTTTATTCAGTGGATTCTATTCCACATTTGTTCATTCTAATAAAGAATCTGTAGTTTTTTTTCCTTATGAAATTGAACTATGAATCATCTTGACTCTGGAGGATAAATCAACTGAACATAAAATTCCTCAAGCCTACGTTTATATCTTAAGAACATTTACTAATAAGCTGTCAGCATTTCAGTTTCAATAACAACTCTGGAGACCTCTTCTCACAGAATTAACAAATGTAATAATTTATAGGAATCAGCTCTCTGTTCTTTTGTTTTATAAATCCATAAAAGAAATACCTCTCCCATCTGACTAATATTAATCAAATAGAATTTATATTTAGTGTTATCTAAGTTTATTTGTGCTTAGGAGATCTTGTTTCCTCAAATTAATTTTCAAAATGTAATTCACTTTAGTGCTTGGATTATCATTGTGGACTCTCCGATGGTTTGATGTTTTTACAAGTATGTACTCTTATTACCAATGCATTTGTCTGTCATAAACATATTATAATTTGTTTCTGTAAAGAAAGAAAAAAAACCCCTGCAATTCTCTCTTTGTGTAACAACATATTAGCATATTAAAAAATATTCAATTAAATATATGGACATTGTCAAATTATAAAAGAAGGATTTGGACTAATGGTCATTTATAGTTAAATAACTGCTTAAATTAGAGAGGAATAAAGAATAATAGTATTCTTTTTTTTTATTGGCCCTTTTCGCTATCCCCTACATCAGTGAGTAAAGACTGCCTCACTCATTCTCTGAATAAAATAAAAATAACAATAATAGTAATATTCATACAGAGCTTTAAAATTTGAAGCACCTTTTACATGTGCTTTTTTATTTGTTTAAAAATCTTTATTGTTGCCTGTGAAAAGTGATTTTTCAATAATCATTATCTTGGATATTTAGAGCTCTCCCCAGCCCCTTTTCTTCCAAAGTTCAGTTTCTTCTTCAGAAAGACATTACTGATAACGAGATAGCATTGAGTCTCCTTATCCTGTCAATCTCCAGCCCAAGTTGGGAAGTAACTTAATCTAAGGTAGGGAGGCCTATTGTGTTTTCCTCAGGCTTACATGGAGACCAAGGTTTTTCTCCTTTTCCACATCCCAATCCAGAAACCAACCTGTGTGGGAAATCTTTCTTAAAGACTTACCCAGGCCAAGATCTAATCAGACAGTAAAAGGAACTCTAAGTTTAGGCTAATGGGGATATTCCTAATCATTGTGTTTGTTCTGACAAGTCTGGGAAAATGCCGATTCTCCCTATTGTCAAGACAGGTGATATAGAAATTGATGTCTCTTTGACCAAGATTTAAGTAACTTAAGTCACGCAAACCATTGGAGAGTCCACAATGGTAATCCAAGCACTAAACAAAAGTGAATTACATTTTGAAAATTAATTTGAGGAAACAAGATCTCCTAAGCACAGATAAACTTAGATGACACTAAATATAAATTCTATTTGATTAATATTTGTCAGATGGAAAGGTATTTCTTTTATGGATTTATAAAACAAAAGAACAGAGCTGATTCCTATAAATTATTACATTTGTTAATTCTATGAGAAGAGGTCTCCAGAGTTGTTATTGAAACTGAAATGCTGACAGCTTATTAGTAAATGTTCTTAAGATATAAACGTAAGCCCACCCCCCAGCATGTTAAGCAATCAGAGCTGATTGGCAGTTTTAGGGCACACCTACTCTTCAAAGGACATATAAACTGTGCACCCCAGGTTCAAAGGAGTCCAGTTCCAACACTGCAGGCTCCATACATATGCATGCCTCCTCCTTTGAGAGAAATAAAACATGGACTCAGGCAACCTAACTCTGCTAGTCTTTCTTAGACCAAATTCTCAGAAGTTGACATGCCTTATTGCCTACAGGTTAATTTTTTTAGGCTCCTTTACAAACCCTACAAAGCTGTTTTATTGGTTTATTTTGCAATTTACCTTTTCAATTTTATTCAACACTACTTCCCTTAGTCCACATTATATTCTAGTTTAATTGGATTACCATTACCCAATCTTTTCAGATGCTAATCTACTTGCATTTGTATAGGCTAGGCCCTTATGCCTGAGACAAATTTCTACCACATATCAATCAATTGAAGTCTTTTTCATTTTCCTTTTCCTTCCTTTCTCTATGAAGATTCTACTGATTGTTTCAGGTAAAAGTGATCTTTCCCTGCCTTCCTAGAATAGTTACTTAGTTACATTAATTGGGGTGAAGAGTGGCCAAAGCTAAGGGTGGGGAGGGGTGGAGGTGAGAAAGACTACTCTAAATTTTCCTTCTTTCACATATCAAGCCCTAATTCATGTATTTAAACATGCAAAAATGATTTGTTAATAAACATAAACACATTTTTTAAAAATTAATTTTCCTGCTTTTAAAATGGGTAGCTACATGACAAGTGGACAACATACTGGGTCTGGAGTCAGAAAAACTTGAGTTCAAATAATGCCTGTGGTGCTTAGTGACTATGTGACCCTAGGTAGACCAACACAGCTCTGTCTGTTTCAATTTCCTCTTCTGTAAAATGAGGATAGCGTTAACACTCACCTCCCTGAGTTGTTATAAGTATAAAATGAGATAGTATTTGTAAGGTGTTTTTTTTCTTTTCAGGCTTTAAAGTACTGTATAAAAGCTAGCTCCTATCATTTAAAAGCCTTATAACTGATTTATTTAACAGAAATAAAAGAAAAATTTCAAATTTTTATAGGTGAGTCACTTTATATTGTTAAAAAAAACCCTTTATTAATGGATATTACTACTTTACATATTAAATGAAATGATCCTTCAATTTGAAATTAAAATAATTAGGCTCAAATCTCAGGTCTTATTCCTGTGTGCCCTTAAACAAATCATTATAGTTCTCTGAGACTTGGATCCCTAAGTCTCTAAGATGGAGATTATATGTTTATATTAGCTACTCCACAAGGCTATTATGGGGAGAGAATGGGCTAATACACACCCATTTACATTTGTAAATGACAGAATTGTAAACTGCTAATGTTGCTGTCTTTATTATTCTCATGTTGGTTTAGATTATTGCATTGGAAATATTTTGTTTCTAATTGCTATATAATTATCTTTAGACTATTGCAGAGGTGAATAAAATGATGCTTTTGCAACTGAACAAAACACAGGTATATAAGGGCATCTTCTGTAGGCTTACTTAAAGGATGAATGGGAAATTTTGGAGATTAGTATTATCTAATTCTTTTCATACTTCTTGATGGGATTAGATAGAAATAGTATGTTATTGTCACTACCCTGATATTATTCTTTTGTAGTTAATGTATTATTGTGTTATATTTAATGTACGGAGATGCAAGGTCTTCTTTTGTAGTCTCCAAGAATGTACTTTTGGAACAATTCTGATATAGTTCTTTAATCTAAAAATGTGGTGCATATAGCAGATAACATTACTTAGTTCATTTACTGAAGAAATCAGACAGAAAAATTCCTATGAAAATGATTTATAGCAACACTTTTTATGGTAGCAAATATCTAGCTATTGAGTTGGGATCCTTCAATTGAGAAATGACTGAGCAAATTGTGGTATGTGAATATAACAGAAGGTTATCATTAATTTTTATTGTCAAGCATTATATATCTGTGTATAGAATCTGAACAACATGCGAAGATTTTTAACTGTTGACTCCAATTTTCAATCTACAAGCAAGAATTCTTTATCTGCTACTTTTGTTAAATATTTTTTCTTTCAATTTTGAAAATTTAGTTCAACAATACACACAAATTAAAAGCTTACTAGTTATAAAGCACTGTGCTAGGTGATAAAGGATAATAATACAAGGCATATCATCATAAGAGTTAAGAAAGAAAAGGCAGAGAGAGAGGAAGAAGAAGAAGAGACAAAGAGACAGAGAGAGAAAGGAAGAAAGTAGCTTTTCAATTGACAATTAGGAAGGTACTAGTGACTTTTGAGAGAGTATAATTAGTAATCATGAATAAATAGGAAGCTTTCAAAGACATTAGAATAGGAGATTTTAAGAAGCATGAGTACAGGATATAATCTTTTGGACAGAGAGCAGCAGCATTTGGCTAGAACATTGAGGGCATAGGGAAAAGTGATATGAAAAATTACTGGAAATGTAGAGTGAGGTCAAATTGTAGATATAACTGAATAGAGGTAAAATAATTTAAATGTTACTTAGGATATGGTAATAGGGAGATCTTAAAGATTTTAAACACAGGAATAACATGACTATTCGTTTTAAAAAAAACTTTATTATTAGTCACATTTCATACAACTGACCTAGAAATAATTTCCTTGGAAGTTCCATTTGGTATTGCCCAGGTTGATATATGCCAATGCCATTATTTTTATTAATAATTAATACATATTTGACTTTAAAACTTTTATTTTCCCATAAGTTGCCACAAGTTCCTTTTTTACCAAGAGATTGTCATAATTCCAGAAAAGCACTTACCACAAATAATGTGATGTTTATTGGATAAACATTTTCTATATGCTACACTAAACTCATTTAACAAGGCTATACAGATTGTTTCTTAATTTTCCAGCATTTTAGCATTATGATTAAGTAGTTCATAAACCTCTGATGTTTTTCTCAGGCACATAAAATCCCAGGCCTGGTAGAGATCATATTAAGACCTTTTTTTTTCTTTTCGTAATTAAAAGGAAAGATAAAAAGCACATCTGGTAGAAAACAGTGGCCAAAGGGAAGAAACAAAACAATAATGATATAAATAGTTAAAAAAAAAACCCTACCACCTGGTTATACTTTCTGCATTTTCTACCAGAATTTCCACAATATATTTAACAACAAAAAAAAAAATCACTCTACCAATCCATTTGATATACATAGGCAGTTCTACTTGGTATATTAAAATCTTAGTTAAATATAGTCATTAAAATCTCAATTTATGCAACTTCTTTGGTATATAAAATTAATTTCTTCTCTAATGAGTGGTATTATCTTCAAACTGTAAATCTCAGTTCAAAATACTTGGCTATGGAGAAACACATGACTCTTTGCAGAGATATCAGATTGTAATATTAACATCTAACAATTTTAGGTGCTTATGTGGGAAATTAGCAAGATGTTTCTTTTTAAATGATTATAGCCATGTGGTGGGGTTAGAGTTCAGAGTATGTGTTTTTGAATGCACAAAAGCTGTTAACCTCTTTAAAGGTATTAAACATGTTTCTTGCTAGAATAAATAACTTGTCTCATTTATTTGGAATTGATGTCTGTAATGCATTTCCCTGAAACTCCAAATCATAAAAATGTGGAAAGAAAGGAGGACATATGGTAGGTATTACATGGTTCCTCCAGAGAGTTGGTCCTAAACTTTTTTAAAGTTTGGCTCAGAGTTGACATTATTCCCTTGTCTCTCTTTCCAAAGGTATAAAAATGATAAAGTTTCTATGTAAAGGAAAAATAACTATTCATTTTGGTGAGATTAATTTGTGAAAACATGATTTACTGGAAGTGAAGCTATACTCAGAGTAAAGAGGCCTGGGTTCACATACTAATTCCAATTATTAATAATGTGTCACCAAGGGCAAATGACTTTTACCATTCTTTGCTTCATTTTTCTAATCTTTAAAATGAATATAATAAAATTTGTACTACCTAAATAGGAGGGTTGTTTTGAGGTAAGAAATGTGTTAATCTTTTAAAAATTGCTTTTATTGTGTGATCATGTCTGACTCTCATCTTTAAATACTGTGAACACCATGGACTCTAATTTGAAACAGTCTGCTCTAAGAAAGAGATGAATGAAATCAGGGTGCATGTGTCTACAATTTAATTTCTCTCAAGCTGGATTGATGTGCATTACATGGGAGTTCAGTCCCAAACTGGGCACCCAAAAGGAGCCAGTTCAAAACTGGCTTGATTTGGGATTTTGGGGTACAGCATCATATGCTTTTTAAAGACTAGACGTTCCCAAGGAATGCCAATCAACCATGATTAGTTGACATATTAGAAGGTGAGTTACATTAAAATGAGGTCTTAAATAAGTGACCCAGGTCACTCTTGGTCAAGTGGGTTATTATCACCTGCCATTGGGCTAATCTTGGGAATCTGTCTCCACCCAAATCTGAATATGATAAAATCAATTCAGGTGTGTTTGGAGTTTGACCAAGATAAGAAGATTCAATGCAACCTCATTATCTCTAATGTCCTTTTGAAGAACTTTGAACAGAAGTCTGGTAGGGGGGAGCTCTGAGTCTCCAAGACACAGATTATCAAGAGAAATATTTTTCACAATACACACCCATGTGTAAATCATTCATTTTCTATGCCCCCCATTTTCCATTGCTTGAAACAAAGAAAAAAAATTTAGCAAGCCCAACCAATAATTAAGATTACATCTGAGAGTTTATGCCTTTCTGCAACCTTGTGCCTTCCACCTTCCATGAAAAGTAAGTTTCCTGATTTTTTTCCCCTGTGGATCTAGGCATGTGGGTCATTATAATTAATTTGAGTTTTGTTGCTTTTTAATATTGCTTAAACTTATATCCTTTTGGCCATTCATCATATTATTCTCCTGGTTCTGTTTTCTTTGATCTGTTCATGCTATTTTCCCCATGTTCATTGGAAGTTATTATATTCACTATTTCTTGTATTTAGGTTTTACAACTTTCCCTTTTATACCTCCATCATCCCTAAACATTTCATCTCTTCTCTCACTCTTTGTCTTTGAATCTATCCTTGCAAGGAATAAAACAAAACTATTAAACAAAATCATTTGAGACAGTAACCAAGTCTGATGACTTATGTAATATCTCATACCCATAGAGAATTCTCCTTCAAAAAATGGGCATTATGTATTTCCTCATCTCTTCTTCAGGGATATGGTTGGTCATTACAATTACACAATGGTGAGTTTCATTTCTTTTAAAATTTACATCATAGGAGTCATAATTTTCATGGTTCTGTGTATTTCATTTTATTAAAAAAATGGAGGAAACTAAATATTAATCCAAAAATCAATTTTGTATGTTAGGGGGAAAGGCCCATTAGATTTAAAGTAAAGAGATCTGGGTTTTGGTTCTATATCTGCCACTACATAATTATATGGAGTATTAGACTATTCTCAGCCTTAATTTTCTTATGTAGAGAATGTAGGGATAGATGTAATTAAACATTAAGATCTAAAACTATGATTTTGTTAAATGGTCAGGACACTAAATTATTGATTGGTTGATTGTTATGTTAGTAAACTGAAGACAGATAATATTATTCCCTCATCATCTTTGTCTTAATTGGATTATGTTACCCTCTTTTATTTGAACACCTAAGTAATAACTACCCTTCAACTGAAGCAATAGCTTCTCAACGAAAAAAACTATTTAGTCCAACCCACTGTGTTCTTGCTTTTCTATTTTTTTTTTGATAGCACATTAAGGTCACACTACATAATTTTAGCAACATTTTACAATATTTTATATTTTTCATGAATTGATTCAACTATCTTTTCTTGTCTTTCCTTCTAAACTAAACATTTCTGTTTCAAGAATCATATGTTATGGGGGCAGCTAGATGGCACAGTGGATGGAGCACCAGCCCCGAAGTCAGGAGGACCTGAGTTCAAATCCGGCCTCAGATCAAACACATGACACATTCCAGCTGTGTGACCTTGGGCAAGCCACTTAACCCCAAATGCCTAAAAAGTGAAAAAAAAGTCATATGTTATGTTTCTTGGACACTTCTCAAAACATGTAGCTCAGGGGTGGACCCATATTAGTTGCTTTAACAGTTTTTCTTTTAATCTCATCATTATTTTGTATGATGGCATTTTCAAAAAGAAAGTGAGAGAAATAATGTAAAAATTACAACTTTATCATCTATTGTTTTAATAAGCTTTTGTCCAACATGCATTATTTTCATCACTTCACAACACTCATTGTTAAATATTATTTCAAAAAAGGAATAAAAAAAAATTAATCTAACAGTTCAGGTTGTATGTGAGAGAGTTCCAAACAACCCTTAATGGACACTTGAAATGTCAGATTCTAATTAACCATATTTGTACATGGATTGTGTATTCCATATAATTTTTTAAATGCTATGGATTTCTAATTTAGTGCTCCCTGTTTCATTTACATTTATTACCACTGAGGTGTCACTGAAGATTTATTTTCTAGTAGTTTTCAGTCACCAAGAATAGTCTATACATCTTTCTCTATCCTCATTTCATATTTCTAACATCTCTGGGTTCCTATAAGTCTCTCAAGTATTCAAGTTCCACCTCTTGACACCTCATTTCAGGTAAATAATAGAATCTCTGGGAAGCAAAGACTCTCATATTATGTCTTCCAGAATACTAGGAGCTGTCATGATAGCTTATCTTATCAAAAGGAAAACTGATTTTCACATATTTTTGTTTTACATTAAAGCCACATTTTATCATTTTATAACATTTTGATAATAATAAAATCACAGTATGTAACTTGTTAAATTGAAATTTCTCAAATTAGATTTCTCTAATTTTGTCATTTATAATTTAACTCCATTTCCAATTTAAAAAATTACTAAACTGAATGTCAAATATCATATTGAAAACAAGTTCAGGATGAAGAAAATAACCCTTGCAAGTAATTTAATCTTATATAGTGGTATACCAATACATTGAAAGATAGACTATGAATTCTCATGTAAATATATTAGTTGCTCACCCATATTTTAAAAAATCCTAATTTTGCAAATAAAGTTAAAAAAAGTAAAAATTTTCTATGGCTGACAATAATCTACTATAGTGCAGTAGCAGAAAGTGACTTGCTTTTCATGGACGAGCCATTGTTATGAGTAATAAAGAATTATGTTAATAGCAAAGTCAGCAGATCTGACATCATAGTCAAAGAGTCAAGGTATTTATGGACCATCAAGCTGTCATGTTGATAAAGTGAATTTTCTTACCAGAGACACTTAAATGTCATGATAAAAGAATACATAGAAACAGCCGTAATGTACTTTTGCTTGCTCTGCATGATGGCATTTTGAAATGGAGATACCTGCTCAGGCCAAAAGAATTTATAAGGCAGCATATTATCTGTGAAGGATGTCAGGGGAAAAAAATAACACATACTGAATTAATTTGAGTTTGAGAATTATATGGAGTTTGCAGATATTCTGGATAAAGATTTGTGGAAACTTTATCTAACACTAGAAGCTGTTTCAGATTTTATGTTGTAAACTAATTCCTACACCGTTTAGAAAAATTTATTGAGAGCTTCCTAATTATACTCAATAATCAATTATATATAAACTTGTACCTTATTTTCCCTACTTGTAAAATGATTGAATTAGATAACATTATCTTGCAAGCTCCTATCTTTTCTAAAATTCTATTGTTAGACTGAATGTTTTTGTGCAATAGGTTTGTACATTTTGGAAAGGCAAAAACTACTCATAGTTTCATAGTTTAGGGGAGGACTTAATGTAAGAGGTGAAATCTGATCTCAGGCTTGAACAAAATTAAAGATTTCAATAAAAATTCATGTAAGACTAGGAGGGAAAGGAGTATAAGTAAAGAGATGTAGTGGAGAATACTGAGTTGTTCAGTTCATCTGAATAATAAATAGAATGTATGAAGGGAATTAGCATGGAACAAGAAAGAAAATGTAGATGAAAACTAGGTGGTAGGGGTCATTGATAGGTGTTTGAGTTTTATTTAGTAAGACAATAGGAAGCCAGTGAAAGTTTTTGAGTAGGAAAATTATCTGCTTAAAACATTGCAATTGTGAGATTATACAGGAAGGTGCAAAAAGAACAGATGATAATAAAGCCAAACTATAGATAAGTATTTCAATTGGGAGAGTATTTTAATAGTTACATAAAAAGTAATGACCTTGAACTAGAATGGTGGCAAAGGGAAATGGAAAGGAAGTGATGGATTAAAGAAGTGACTTAAAGGCACATTCAACAGAAATTAGACTTTTTAAAAATTTTGATCACTAGAAAATGATTGATATAAGTAAAGGTGAGGAAAATTTTTAAAAAAAGCCTACTTACCTGGAAAAATGTGAATGCCATTAATATAACTAAGAAAGTTATGAGGAAGCTTTTGGAGGAAGATGATAATTTCAGTTTTATATTTTACAGCTTTGCAGAATTTTAAAATGCCATATAGATCAACCTTTTCCTGAGTAAAAATTACTTTCTATACTATACAAGGACTTAAAGATTTTGGTTTAAAATTTTCTGTAGGGAAGTACATTGCTTTCAGAGGCAGGCCATTATGCTACACATATTTACATTGAATAGGTTGAGTATGAAGAGTGATGTTGGATCTTCAAGGACAGAAACATATATATATATATATATATATATGTAGCAGTGATTTGAATGTGATCCACTCTAGTGAAGACTTCAAGGTTGGAGATAGGGTTTGACCAATTGTCCTCATAGAAATAATAAGTCAAATAGTATAAATGAATGAATTTTCCAAGGGAAAGGGTAGAAATAGTTGAAAAGAGGGCCAAGGACAGCACCTTAAGAGATGGAGGATGCCTAAATTTACACGATAAGAATAAGATTAGAAGCTATCAAAGGAAAACAACAAGGGATAGTCAGAATGTTAGCAGATGAAACAAAAGTGCATAGTATCCTGGAACCAAAAATCTAAGAGAGTATTAAAGATGGGACAATTGTTGAAGGTACCATTTTAATGTCAACACTCAGTTCAAAGATGGTATTGAAAAAAACACTCAGATCATTGAACATTTAATAAAAGCAAGTTTATTTTGCTCTAACACAAAAATGATATGCATTAAGGACACAATTATACTTGTATTCCCTGTGGCACCAGCCATAGCCTCCACATTAAGCAGTATTTGATCAGCAAAGCACTATAATTGCCTGGATTAAGAAAATCTGTAAGTCTCAAGTTCTGAGATTCCATGTGGCTAGGACATTTTATGCCCTGAAACAATCAGGAAGCAAAAATTTGGGGGTAAGTCAGGTCCCAGGACAACTTTGTCTTCTTTAAGGTAAAGATTCCTCATTTTGTGGGTGGCAGGAAAGAATAGTGTCAGGGAAATGCTGGTCTTGTCACAGTAGTCTACATTGTCAATGTGGGTCAAAATTGAAAAAAAAATTGTCAGTGAGAACAATAGTATCATTGGAAAGGTAGTTTTAACAGTGATGGCCATGTAAACCAGATTATAAAGAACTGAAAAGAGTAGGTGGAGAATACAAGGACTGTTTACTCATTCCAGAATTTTATTGATGAAGGCACAAGGAAAAGAAAACAGTATGAGAGATTTGTAAGGTCAAAAGGAGGCTTTCTCCCTCTTCCTTCCCCAAGAATCAAAAAAAAATACTTTAAAGCAAATTTTTTAATTTAAAAAAGTTTTATTTTATTACTATCATCATCATCAAAAAAATTAATAACTTACATTTATTTAGAGATTTAAAGTTTGCCAAGCCCTTTACGTATATTACCTCATTTTAGAATCACAACTCTGTAAATTGATATTTTTTTTTACAGATGATGAAACTGAGCTGGAGAGAGGGTAAATGACTTGCCCAGGGTCACAAAACTATTGTCTGCATCACTCAGCTCCTCCTGATTTCAAGTACATTTTATCCACTGTATTACATAGCAGCTGTTTAAATTGGTTGTATGATAGATTAAAATATGGAATAAAAAAAAATAATTGTAAGCCAGAGCAGCATAATACAGAGGAGAGGGAGAAAAACTACTTGCAAAAACTTTATTTGATGCTATGCCTGAATTCGTTCTGTACATGAGTAATTAAAGTTTAATTGTTGTGCCTTCATTTGCTTAAATAAAATTGAGATATATTCAAAAAATAAAAGAAAAAAATTACACATTTGGATTTTGTTTTTCTGAATATTGTTTCAGAAGACAAGCTTATTCAGGAAAAATAACAACAAATAAGTTACATATGCAATAGATAGAAAATTATTATATATCAATCAGTCCACTAGCATCTATTAAGCACCTACTACATGTCAGGGACAGTGATAGGCACTAATAATACAAAGAAAAGAAAAAACAAATCATGCTTTCCAGGAGCTTACCATGTAATATGGGAGCCAGAATGCAAACTATTACATATGATCAAAATTCATACTGGATAAATTTGGGTGTAGTTTCAGAAGAAAGGCAACAAAATTAACAAAGATTGGGGGGGGAGAAACGTCTTACTGAAGTTAGGTTTTTCACTGACACTTGAAGGAAGTTAAGGAAGCTAAGAGGCAGAGGTGAGGAGAGAGAGAAAATTGAAGGTACAGAAGTCAGTTACTGAAAAGGTAAGGAGGAGAAAAACAAGTTGTATTGTTTAAGGAATACTAAGTAGGCCAGTATCACAGGACCACAGAATATGTGGTGGGGAGAAAAAAGATGAAGCATGTGGAATTGGGAAGGACTCAGGTTATTAAGGTCCTTAAAAAGTAAAACAGAGGATTTTATATTTGGTTATGGAGGTTAATAGTTACTGGATTTTATTGAATAGAGGGATGACATGGTCAGTTTCATGCTTTAGGAAGACCAGCTTAACAGCTGTAGGAAAGTTGTTGGGAAGTGGGAAAAGAACTGGATGAAGTAGACTAGTGAGAAGGCTCTTAGAATAGTCCGGGAGTGAGGAGATTAAGACCTGCACACAAAGGTGGTAGTATTGTCAGAAGAGAGATGAGAGCATGGTGGATATGGGGGGGGGGAACTGAGAGAGTGTGATAAATTGTACACTTTACAGTTATAAGAAAGTTAGGGAGAAGGGAAGAGTTCATAAGTGTGGGAAGCTTGAAGAAAATGAATTCAGTTTTGAACATGTTGTTTTGCATGTGGGATTCAGTTTGAGATTTTAAATACTACTAGGAGATGTGAGACTGGAGGTCAGGAGAAAAGTCAGGCTGGATAAGTAAATCTGAGAATTATCTGCAGAGATGATAATTGAATCTATGGGAGCTGATGAGTTCGCCAAGTGAAATAGTATAGATGGAGAAGAGAAGACAGCCCAGCATAGAGCCTTGGGGGATTCCCATAATTGACCTGGACGATGATCCAGTGAAAAAGACATAAAAGGAACAAGCATACAGATAGGAGAACTAGAAGGAAGCAGTGTTATGAAATCATAGAAAAGGGAAAATGTCAAGGGAAAGTGGGTGATTCATACTGTCAAAGTTTGAAGAGAGGCCAAGAAGCACGGAGATTGAGAAAGGGCCATTACATTTGTCAATTACAAGATTTTTAGTGCCCTTGGAGAGAGCAGTTTCAGCTGAATGATGAAGTGGGAAGTTAAGAGTGCAAAGAGTTAAGAAGAGAGTGAGAGGAAAATGGAGGCAACTATTATTAATCACCTTTTCAAGAGCCACAAAAGGGAGAAGAGATATAAGAAGATAATTTGTGAGCATAGATGGATCAAAGGAGTTTTGAGAGTGGAGACATGGATATATTTATAGGCAGTGGGGAAGTACCCAGTAGACAAGGAATGATTGAAGACTAGGGAGAACAGAGGTGACAAAGGGGTCAATCTGCTGGAAAAGATGGTGTGTAATGGGCTAGAAAAGCCATTTGTTAATATGAAAAAATTTTAAAAAGCAGACAAAAGAGAAACTTAAAATTCAGAACTTATTCATATTTTAGTTCATTTCATTATACAAATTACAAAAAAAAATGGAAACTTAAATCCTGAGTAAGTCCCTAGAGTGGTGGAGGAAATGGCTTTTAGGAGTATAGTTGGACCATACCAAGCATAATCCAAAGAGAATAAAATCATGAATTACTAAATCTTGAAAGGCTCAAGAGATCACATTATGTCATATCTTAAGAAAATGCCAAAATTATGAAAAAACACAGAAACAATGTTAATGTTAAATATCTGATTAGCAATTGAAAAATCATTGATGATTTTAATGAAAGCAGTTTCAGTTGAAGGTTGGTATTAGAGAAAATAGCAGAAAGTTAAGAACAGTTATAGAGGACAGAAAGTAAAAGCATAGATTGTATCTGCCCAGGGGCAAGGCAGCCAGTAAGTGTGTAGTTATAGGAGGATGGAAATCTAAAGGAATGGATGGCCCAAGGAGGCTAGGATCCTGCCCTCCTTTTTGAGCAGAAAAGTCTTATTATATTTAAGGGGGAAAAAAACTTCAGTAAAGGTAAAAGGTAGTCTATATAATGTATAGTAGGTAAAGGTGGAGGTATATAGAGTTACTCAAACCAACTCAACTCCACCTAAAGTAAGGGATATGTTGCTATATCCTATCATTTATCACTTAAGAACAGCTCAAGTGGTCAAGAGGCGTGAACAAAACCTGCACAATCTAGAGGTTCAAAATTAAGTGTGTTTAGATTTGAGGACTTGATCATACCTTCTGGGAACTGCATAAAGTCATTGAACTAGGTGGAATCAGGGATGAAACTGTATAATGCTATAGAGGACAGACTAGGGTCCTCAAAAGCTGATACGAAAAAAAAAAAGTTGCCAGTCTAGGGGAAATAGGAAAAAGGAAAATGATAGAGCTGTGGTATAAAAAGGAGAGATAAAGAAGGGCCATTAGCCCCATTGCCTGAGGAAGTAGCCTAGGATTAAAGTGACCAATTTTATCTATCCCTTTTAGGAACTAAAGGTATAAGAAGAGGTTTGTTTTTCCCTGATCTTTTCATGCTGGTTCCTGTCTATTAACAGACTCTATAATATGCTCTGCATATAAAGTCAAATAAGAGCAGAGTACCAAACCTCTGTGTAAATGTTAATAATTTTCTTAAGTGGGGGCTCTGAGAATTTATGATTGTACTGCTTGCTTTTCATTTAATTTAAATTCCCTAAAGCAATATATGAGGTATCCATATGGATCTAAGAACTATAATATAGCCCTGAGGTTGAAGAAGAGCTAATTATTATAACAAGATGTGTCTTATTACATCTCTGGAGACAAAGTGGCTGGAGAGGAAAGGGTAGTGAGTAAGGACTATTATTGGTCATTTGAACCATTTCCACATCCACTGGTGTGATGGATAAAAATATGATATAAAACTGCTTACCACTCAGAAATCCTTTCTCCATAACACTAACATTCCCTGAGTGATACTATATGCCTATGAATCATGAAATAGAATGATCTCTGAATAATCCAAATTACAAGTAAGAGAAAGGTAAATGGAAAGACTAACACGGAGTATAAGAGTACATGCAAATTGTATATGAGAAAGAAATGTCAAAGAAGTTCTTCCAATTTTGTAAAAGAAGTATGTAATAGTTGAATTACCCAGATGCTAAATTGATAACTCAAAGATATTGAAAGAAAGAAAAGAAAGTAGTCAACACATTGGCTGAATAGTCTATGGAAGATTTATAGAAAGATAATGCTTGCTCTCTCTCCCTCTGGCCTTTTCCCTCTCAAATCCATACTCTACACATTTGCCAAACTGAGATTCCTAAAGCATGAATCTGACCATGTCATTCCTCTGCTCAATAAGCTCCAGTGGCTCCCAATTGCCTCTGGAATAAAATGATAATAACTCCCTTCCTTGACATTTAAAACCTTTCACAGTCAACTTTTCTAGGTCCATCATGCATTACTTTGATTCAAGTCTTTTTTTCCCAGCTAAACTGGCCTTCCACTTTCATGTCTTTGCATAGGCTGTGCTTATGCATATTATTTCCTCTAACTTATAAGAATCACTACCTTCCTTTGAGGTTCAGCTTTTGGGCCAACTTTTTCAAAAGGCCCATCTTCAATGATCTTAGTTGTTAGTGTTCTCTCCTTTCTTATTATTTTTTCCCCTTTGTATATATTTTGTATTTAATCTTCAGTGTGTGGGTTATTTCCCCTTAGTACAAGGTAAGTTCCTTTAGGCAGAAACTGTTTATTTTTATTTTATTTTCTTAAATGTGTCTGGTACATTAAGAACTTAGTAAATTCATGCTGAATGATGAAAGGAATGAAGCACGAAAGAGGACAAGATATGAAGGATTATCTTTATATGTGGGTGGAGAGGGTCATCCTCACACTGATAACATCATAAATTTACCAAAGGAAGATGGACTAGATTGCTACTTAATCCAGTAGATTCTAACTGAAAGCTTCTTATTATATATGCAAATCCTCTTCATTAGTCATTAACCTTCAATTCTGTTTATAAAATATCCACATTAAAATTATTCTTTGAAAAGATTATTGGTCATGGATGTACTACTAGCTATTAAAAAATACTACGAATGAACTTCAGGCAACCAAAAACCTTACAAACTAGAGGTTTATTTCAAGGACATTCACATAAAACCCTATGGAATAGTCCAAGCTTTTTATACTGAAAGTAGAAACTGATTTATTCATATTTCATATGCTTAATTTGTCCTTAAATAATTTACTTTGATTTCTATTAAATTATTTAAACTTTCACCCACACTGTACATAGGAACCTTTTTGACACTAAGTAAAGGTCATTTATCCAATTCTTCTGACTCACAGCACTCAGCTGAAGCAGGAAGTAGAAACTAATAGTGCTGCCTTCTAATTATAGTTTGTAAAGCATGAATGTGATCAGAGCTCCTTCACTATATTGACAATAACTTAAATTTTCTTCATCCCTACACATTTAAATCAAACTAAACTAAAAGACCCTTAACATGGTACCCACTTTTTGAATACAGTGCAAGTAATAGACAACAGACAGGTAGGACTTTAACATAAGTAAATTATTACTGCGGAACTACTAGAGAAATCTCTACACTATCCACTTCAGAGACTCAAAAGGCACAACTTATTAAGGATTGCAAAGGGAGCAATATTATCATATTGCAGTGGGATACCACATATCATAACATCCCTATCTACCTTACTTTATATCTTTTTGACCAAAAAGGGGGTATACTTTAGCAAGGCCATCTCTGCCTTAGGATGTCTGATGTTCAGGTAATAGATGATTTTAATTCAGCAGCTACAGTGAGTAGATTCAGTTTTTTGCTTCTGTCAAGAAGGGATGGCCTCTTCACTCACAAAGTGTTTCTAATGATATGTGTGTCAAGGGGAATGGATAAGCAGAATACGTAATTGTCTGGGAACCCCATGATTTCAGGGAAGATTAATTCTGAGGACACATAGTTATTTATCCTATAGGTAAGCAGCATGCAATGAATGGCAGGGAACTCTAATTTTGCAAAGGAATTTGATCCCCAGGTTGTTACCAGCTGGAAAGAGATCAGGATAGGGACAAACTGGGACAAAGGGCACAGGGCAGAATACAGAATGAGAAAGAGCTTTATGTGTTCATGAGTGATATTTAACACTATATAGATCCCTGACATTTTCAATAAAGCTCACTTGAGTTTGGAATATACTTGTGGTGAGGCCAATTAACACTCGATACTTTGATTGTTAAGAGTTCAAACAGTTCACTGTCCCAAGGGCTATAATCATAAAAGACAGTTAACACTTTTTTCCCCCACTGTATTGAGTCTTAGGAAGGATGACTGAAGGATTAAAGCCATATGTCTTTAAACTGGATGCTTCTATCAAATTTATTTCATTTTTTGGTCCTGTGATTTTACTGATGTCAGAATATACTCATAGCGGAATGTCCTTTGCCTATGCAGATTTACTGCATCTAACCCAGAACTCAGAGTCTTAGAAAACTACTTGAGTTCTATAGTCACAGAGTTATGCAGGTGGTGTGGTTCAGAAGCAGGATTTTAATCTTGCTGTTGCCTGACTTGAAGTCACCTGTATATCTATGCTATATCTTTTTTTTTTTATCATGTTTAATGTTATTAAATCATACTGGAATTAATGCTTTCTTTGTTTATAAATATAAAGATGTAAGAAAAGTTCATATTCCCTTAGAACTTAACACTACATCACCTCCGTAATTACTTTCTGAAGGTTATATGAGCAAGGGGGAAATGTAGCCATTAAGCATTATCTAGGACTAAACAACACCATACACACACATACACACACACACACACACATACACACACACACGTACGCCAGATCCCTGCAGCCAATAATGGCTTGCTTTATCATGGAATGCTTCCAGCTTTCATCAATACCTGTGCTGCTCTTCATCACTTCATTCTGCTTCCATGAAATAGTGTAGGCTAATTGTCCAAAATCAAGATATTTCTATTTTTAAAATTCAAACTCAACATGGCCAACAAACACTGACCTTCCCCCCGCCCCAAACAATACAAACAAACAAAAACACCTATCTTTCCAACTTCCTTATTACTGTCAAGGGCACCATCATCCTTTCAGTCACCCAGGCTTGCAAACTCTATGTCATGCTCAATTCCTCACTGTCTCTCCCCATAGACCTAATAAATTTTCAATTTATATTATTTCTACCTTTCCCAAATCTCTCACACATGTTTACTTCCTTTCACTCACACAGCCACAACCATTTCTCAAGCTCTGGTCACTCTGCCTTTCTTCTCTTCTCACTAGAAAGCATCCTTCATTAAGCTGCCAAGATGATTTTCTAAAATACATGGCAGACCATTTCATCCTTCTGTTTAATGAGCTCTAGTCACTTCTTGTTAGGCCCTGGATCATATACAAACTCCTTTTTTTCTGTGTGTTTGTAGCTTTTTATAATCTACCTGTGTCCTACCTTTCACTACTTACTCTACTATACTTTATTCTCTCCCAAAATACTTACTTGCATTTCTTCCAACCCAACCCTCACTCTTCCCTTATCCTAGCCATTGTGCTGGCTGTCCCTTGTGCCTGGAATGCTTTCCCTCACTTTCAATTCTGCTTCTTATTCCCTTTATTTCCTTTAAGAAAGCTCAAATCCTACCTTCTGCAGGAGATCTTTCAGGATCTCTCCCTCACCCTTCCACTATTAATAGCTTCCCTTCTCAGATTACCTTCCATCTATTTTGTAAATCTTGTATTTACCTGATGGCTTAAAAGATGTATCCCCCATTCGAATGTATGTTCCTCAAGGGTAGCAGCTTTTTTCCCTTTTCCATGTGTCCCCAGTATTTAGCTCAATGCCTTTCACACTGTAAGCATTTAATGCTAGTTAACTGAACAGATGAATGAAGTGATAAATGAAATCATTAAAAATAGTGCAAGAGGCTAGATTCCTAGTTCTCAATATTCAATCAGTTCTTGTGTACAGTTCTTTGCCTAGCCTGTGCTTTGAAATGGTTTTAATGATTCATATTCCTGTGACATAAATTTTAGGGTCAAATACCTGTCTTTACCCAGCTCAATATGTCTTAACACTGTAATTCAACTAAATAAAAAAAATGTAATGAAGGCCTAGTAATATCTATCCCATGATTCCATAGTAGTAAAAGAACTTTAGAAACTGTAAATCATGTAACAAATAAGGGTTCTTACCTTGTTCTCATCTTTTTCAGTGGAGTTCAGATAGAATTAGTCCTGTGCAAAGTCACTATTTTTCTATTTGTCATTTTTATTTAATGCTCTGTGTATAGTTTCACAGGCAAGTAAAATAACTGCTTTATGTAATTAAATAAAATTATTGGCATAAAAGTTTATCTTCTATAGATAGGATTTTAGGACAATTCAGTGGCAGCTATGATGATCTGCCCCTTATTCTGTTCCCACATAGTATTCATTTCTTCTGAGAGGTTGCATATTTTCAGGGTTTGTCATTTTACATGGTTTGGAGATCATGAGTATTTGGTATGGAAACACATTGAATACATTGTTTTTAAATTTTTGGATCCACATTATATCTTAACAATAGTAAATGACAATTTGATCCAGGATACTTCTCTGTTTCCGATATGGTTTATTTATTGCATTCTCAAGAACATTTTGAGTTTATCATCATTAACATCATTGTCATCATCATCATCATCTTATTTTTCTCATTTTTATGGCATTCAGATAGGTATAATCTTCAACAAGTTATCCTACAATTTTTTTTCTTATTTAATGCTCTATAGACTATTGCAAAAGTGAGTAAAATAAGTACTTCTGTAACAGAATAAAAGCATTAGAATTCAAGTGCATTCTTTACAGGTTTACTGAAATACTCTTGGCACAACTCCAAAAGCAAACAGGACAACAAAGATTTTATACACCTCATCTACCTCCCATTCAACTAAGTTTCTATATTTAGAAAGATTTTTATCCTATGTATCTTGGAGGTTATTGGTATTTGATATAGGTATGTCTATTAAAGTTGCTATTCCTCAGTTTTTTAAGGATTAGTGTTATATCTAATAGTGGGTAACACTTTGGCTTGTTTTTTTTTTCAGCCAAAGACAAGGTTTATTAGAACATCCAACATATTGGGCAGACTCTTAATGAGTCTGAACATGGGTAAGCAGTGTCTAGATTATAAGAATCTCAGCATCTTAATGGAGACAAGATGAACTGTATATACAGAAAGCCTATGGGCAAGATCTAGGAGTGGCCAACTAGTTTGGGGTGATGGGAGGAGGGGCCTAAGGAGATCTGGGTGGGAGTGGCCAGTAAGCTGGGGTGAACAGAACTCCTGGGACCTGGACAATGGATCCTAGCTAGGATTAGGTATGGGAATTGGCCAGGGGCCATAGGGAGGTAAGACAATGGAGGGGAGTTTGGGTATAGCCACAATGAAAGGCCAGTTGATGGGATTATAGCCTCAGGTGAAGCCAGAGATTTGGCCATGTGGGAAAGTCCAGGGTTTTCCCTTTCTTGGGCCCAGATCCCAACCCCATTATTTGCCTCTCAAACAAATGGGACCCAAATTCTTTTGGAGTAAGGGGCAAAGTTCTCAGTTTCTGAAACTGCTTCCTGCTCACAAGGGACATAGAGCTGTCCCTGCTTCGAGGGGGTCCCAAAGAGGAGGTTGACTGGAACAGGGCATAAGCTACATCCAGGGAATGATGTGGGGACATTGGCTGGTACTTGCTGTTTGCTACCAACTGTAGGTGAATGGCCCATAGTCTGGGAGACATAAATCTGACAGAAAAAACTGCAGGGCCCAGATATAAAAGAGAGACTAGATTTAGGGCCCAAATATGAGAGGATAAAACATCCTTAGCTCTTTTTGGATTCAGATAATTCAATTTTCCAACTATGCAGTATCAAATCCACCTCATAGCCGGACTCAGGAATAGCCAGGTGGGTAACATTCCCTTTCAAAGGAAAATAATGGAGAAACTGAGCCAGGAGGATCTCATCTTAAACTGAGGATAAAATCATCCTCTCAGCTTTTCCTGATGCTGACTTCCCATTGGTATCACCTTCTCTGAGTAGCTTGTGGCATCTCTCTCAAATGGTGGATTATTGATTATTGATGGATTATGACCCATCAGAGAACTCAAAATAAAATCCTATGAGCTTTTACCTCAAACAGCAAGTTTTACTAATCACAATTCAGGAAAAACTTTTCCACGATTTACATCTCAAACCCCTGGTACAAAACGTCAATTATTAGAGATTTCTATATACCTGCAAATTCTCATCAAGCCGTACATAACCCAAACAAGTTTTTTGGCTAGTTTACACATTAAAACAATAACCAACAATAACCAAATTATTTTAGCAGGAACCAAATTATGTAAAGTTGCTTGACCTAACTGATACAAAAAGTTCACTAATTTGAAACTTGAAACAAATCCATTACCAATCAGGTAATTTCAGTTTTGTCAAATGTGTTTCTGAGTAACTTTACACAGAGAATCAACATCTCATCATTATCAGTTAAAACTACAACTTTAGGAAGAATGTGCTTACCGAAGTTCGGAGGATAACTTCTTTACCTTGAGCAGGATGAGCCGAACCTGGGTGATGCTTCCAGGCAAAGGTTGCCCTAGGGCACAAGGCCATTGCCAGGGGGACCCACACGGTGGCTGCTGCCCCTCCCCCCTACTTCCTTTCCCAGGTGGGGGAAGGTAAACTTAAAGGTGAGGGATAGAGTGAAACTCTCTTTTCCTATGAGAGGGGTTAAGAGATACTCTCTTGACTCAAGGGAAGAGAGTGACCAGATTGTACAGGTCTTTCAAAACCCCTTAATAATCAATCAAAAAACCTCCAGAATTTGCCAAGATATTTTTAGCTGTTCTAACTTTCCCTGTAACCTCTATGAAGGGAGATTCAGAGGTGCAGAGGGAAGGGAGTAAGTAAGCCTCAGGGAACCAAAAAGCAACTGCAGTTTTCCCCAATTCACTAGTGCCAAGGGAATTAACAGAATTGAGCATACACTTCCAGATAGGGCACCCATCCTTCTCCTTGATGCTGCGAAAGGTGTACCCGGGTCCATGGCCTTGAACTGACCCAGTGGACCAAGAACCTGAGAGCATCAGGGTGAGTGTGAGACAGTCTTCTAACTGTCTGCCAGAAAATCACCTTCAAGCCTTGGTGCTTGGTGAGAGACTATAACTGCAGAGCAAGAAAGGAGGGGAGGGAGAGGCTTACATACCTTCCAGTCTTAGATGGAGAAGAACTTGGGGTTAGGCACTTTCTTCATATGGGCCACTAGAATGATGTGATTTAGAGGTTCTGTGGTGCTGGGACCCCAAAATCATAACATGTGAGTCTTGTCTGAAAGAATTTGACCCAAGCCTTCTTTCAGCCAAAGAAAAGTTTTATTAGAACATCCATCATATTGGGCAGGCTCTTAAGGAGTGTGAACATGGATAGACAGTGGCTAGATTATAAGAATCTCAACCAACACTTTGGCTTGTTAAAATGGATCTATATACTTTATCAGATGAATTCTCAAGGATATTTTGAGAACTGTATTTGTAGTATGGTAATTTGCCATCTGTTAAGCCATAAAAGATAGTAATATATAATTCTAGCCAAAATGTCATGTTTTCTATGTATTTGGTCATTACCATTTTTACCAGCTTACAGTTATATGTTTCACTGTCTCTATCTTTCTTTGAAATGTATCTATATATCTGTAACTATATCTATACTCGTATAGATATATAGATATCACTAAGTCTAAACTGTATTTAAAAAAAACTATTCTGTAATGTATGGTGCTAATGACCTCAATATTATTACTCAACTCTGTCTTCAAGCATCCAACCCAATAGATTAATTCCTCTTTTCATTTTCTGTCTTCTTCTTGACTCAATTTGTGTAGATATATTCTATGGATGGTCTTTAATTCTACTCTTTTTTTTCCACTTCATAGCATTCATTTGGTGATAAGTCAATTTTAGTTATCTCCAATAGACTTTATGTTGTGTACCTGTTAGGAAACTTTACTATTTCCAAGCAATATCTGCTTGTTCCAAAAAATAATTCTGTAGGATTTTTTTTTTTTGAATCTACTTATTACATGTTCTGACTATGTCTATTCATGCTCTTCCCCATTTTTGTCAAGGATGTATTCATCTTTCTAAAGCAGTCTTTGGGAAAAGAACTTTGTGTTTTAGCAATTTTTGTTTGTTTGTTTGTTTTTGGTCAGGATATATAGATTTCAAGTTTGTTGAGGTGCATTTTATAGGTCCTAAATTGAACATTAAGACTAGTATTGTCATCAATGTTAATGTCTTTAAATGTGTTCCTTCCATTGAGGTATACTAGTTAGTTTCTTAACATAACTGAGTTTTCTCCCTGATCAGTGAGTGAGTTAATTAATTAGTGAAAGCTTGTTTGCTATGTAGTAATCAGGGTACTGAGTTCTGGGGAAGACTAATAGAAAAATGAGACTCTCTCTAATCTCTAGGACTTTATGTTCTAACTGGCAGACAAAACACCTAAAGAAAGTTTCATCTGAATAGAAAAGAGAAAGTCCTAGTGGTCTTTAAGGTGCATTAGTAAAAAATTTGATAAGACCCTGTGGTCCTTTATCTTATCAGAAGAATCATAGATGGTGAATCCTTGGTAATCCCAACATTGAGACTGGTCATAGGGAAATGGAAGGGCCTTTACCAGGACTGTTGGAAAGGGAATAGTGGCATGAAGAATGAGGTGGAGTGGGGGTCTCTGGGTTTCTGCCTGATAGAATGAGCATGGGTACAAGCTAGTGGAAGTCTGAGGGGTACAGGAAAAGGGGCCATTAAAATAAAGCAGACAGATTAAGAGGAATGGCTTCAGTGGCACAAGCTCTGCTGGGCCTTTTGATTCCTAGTGGCATCTAATGGGCTAGAGCTATAGAAAAGGGTAGAAGCATTCTTAGCCTAGTACATCAGTGAGGACTGAGCAACAGCAGGCAGGCTTAAAGGTCAATGTGTTTTACCTTGAGGATACTAAGCTATTAGTAATTATCACTTTCCTCCATTGGCTCAATTTGACTTGTTACCTTCAGTTTCTATTTTTCCTTGGTGGATGTTAAGAATTTAACTATTATTGAGTCTGAATGGCATTTTTATGTGACTGGAGAAAGAGTCCTAAAAATTAAGGAATTGTTCCATGAGATTTTTGCTATAGGTATACAACTTAACAGATAGCTTGATGTCATCTGTGCTCGTGACGAAAGAAATGTTTTGGTTCAATTCTTCCCCTAATTTGGAAATCATATTGAATTCTATTTGGGAAAGATATTAGTGAATTTAAGACAAGTCAGAAAGATAATAGACAAATTGTCTACCTATAAAATGCCATGTTTTATATAAATTGTTCCTGACATTGCTGAATTAAGTGTTTAAAATAGATGACTTTTCATATATGCAAATTTTCTTTAAACATTCTCACTGTCTCTGCTCTGTGTGTGTGTACACACACATATAAACACTTATATGTATGTATGCATATATGTACATATATATTTGTGGTACACCATATAATACATTTAATGATTATTATAATTGTATGTTATACATAACACTATACGTATGTGTATATCTATATCTATATCTATATCTATATATATATGTGTATGTGTTTGTATGTGTGTGTGTGTGTGTGTATAGGCACAGGAATAAGCTAAAAATGAGGGCTGAGTCAAAGGCTTAGCAATAATCAACAAAGACATAAACGTTAAGGCCCTTTGAGACAGCTTATTCAATTATTATAAAACTATTTCCCTTTATAATTCTGAAATTTAAGGGCAGTATTTTTTTTTTATCTTTTGATATATTGTTTTATTGGAAATATGTCTCTGTGGGTATGTTCTAACTTGAATTTTCATTTTTATAGATTTTTCACAGCCATACAGAAGATAAAGTTTTCCACATCCTCCCTCTTCAGGAATCCTTTTTTACATCTGGGTTCTCTGCTTCCCAAACCTATCTATAAAGTTTTTGGTCATCATTTATTTCTTAATTTTGTTTTCCATGCTGTTTTGATTCTTTGCATTGCTTTAACCTCTAATCATTAACTTTTAATTTCTGATGTTAGCACTGACTCTACACTTACTTACTTCCCAATTGTCATACACACCAGCAGGATAAGTTTCTAAACCTGGCTATGTTCATTCCCCACTCCCAACCTCCGCCAGCCCTGCCTTAGAGTTCTGTACTTCTGAGCAGTTAGGATAATTCTTTAATTCTCTTAGGTTAAGTTTACGATTCAATGAGTCCCCCTACTATTAACAACCAAAGATTAGTACCCTGATTTCAGTTCACCAATTAATGAGGAACTTTTACAAATTGATATCATTACAAAGAAATAAAAAGAACATATTTACAAACATTTCTACTCACCACCTGTGTTGGGGGCATTGTCCACTGTACTGACCCTTGACAGAGAAGGCTCAAACTTAAAGTAGTTTCAACAAAACACTTGCCCCAAAAAATTCACTTCTGAATTTAGTGTAGCTGATGACTAAATGAGTCAGTTCCATTTTGTCTGCCTTTTATTTATGCTTTGTCAAATAATTCATCTTGGACTTCACTCCATATTATCTAGGCTGGCAACAAAACTTGGCAAAAACTGGTAATAGGACCTCTGGTAGCTCACTGTTCTGAAATTTTGAACCTCACATGATCAGAACTTTATCCAATACTCCATCACCAAAAAAGAACAAATGCAAAGAGGGAAATAACACAGGAATATACTTGTGGGCTACATGTGTGTGGGCCACAATGAATGGGGCCTGAGGCCAATTTCCACCTAGAGGCATATAACTCTGCCTCTTTCAACCAAATAATAGACAAACAATAAAGCTTAAGAGGAAGATACATACAGTGTGCCTTGTGCCTTTTCAGATATTCCCAGTTCTGGCTCAGGAGCCAATTGGATTTTTCATTTCACTCAGACAACTGGATTCACATTATCTGTGTATGCTACAGACTGGAAAGGATGGCCATACAATTATACCTATTTGAGCCTTTCCTGAAGCAGGTTCCTCAGCCTCTTACATGTGAGTTAGGAAGTAGGGCAAACTGAAGATAATCTGAGGATGTCCAGGCTCCCTGACATACTTCTTTTTTTCAAGTTCTGTCCTGCTTCTTCCTTCCTTCTTTCTTTCTCTTTCCTTCCTTTCTTCTCCCTTCCTTGCTCTGTCCTTTTTTCTTCTTTCTTTATCTTTTCTCTTTTCTTTCTTACTTTCTTTTCTTTCTCTCTTTGTTATGGAATGTCATTCAAGTTTTTGTTTTTGTTTTTGTTTTTTATTTTTTTTGCTTGTGCCAGCTAGATATTAATGTAATTTTGCACTGCCTTCTTACAGATCTCCAATATCTTTCAAGTTCCTTCTGTCATAGTGGCCTTTCATGCCTATCCTTAGCTACTTTTCTTGATAGGTTTATCTTTCCTTCTATGGTTCTCTCTGTGGCAATGACCATTTCACTAACTGTTAGGGGCAGGTCTTGAAATGTTTTTTTTTTTTATATTTTCTATTAAATATTGGAAGACAATGTGTTTATTCATGTTAATTTTAGCAAATGTTAACTTTTAAAAAGTATTCATTAATGCATTTGGTTTACTAGTTAGATCTAAGCCATGAATCTCAAAAATCTTATTTCAAATCCTTGTCTCAATATGACTCTTTCCTTTAAAAAAATGATTTGAGGTATCATATATAATTTCTGAGGTTTGCATGAAATGAAGATTTTCATTGACTTTAGATTCCTCAAGTTTTTCTTTTTCCTATTTTAGTAGCTCCTCAATTTGATCTCTTATTTTGAATAATCTAAGTTTAGGTATTTAGTGATTTCTTAATATTCTTCAGTACTTGTTAGTAATATGCATGACCAGGAATTGAGGGTAACATGCACAAAAACTTGTAAGATTTGTTTCTAATTGAGCAATCTCCAAAACATTCTGCTTATAACCCAGTCTCATCTTTCTCTTCCTCCTTCATCCAAAAATCAGATTCTCTTTGGTTAACTTTCACATTATCTCTGTTTTTCAACTCTAGCTCTGAGAATAGCATTCAAATAAACACTATCATTTAAATAAACGCTATCATTTGGTCTTCCTTTCTGGCTACCACTCTTCTGTAAGTGGCAAATTCCTCTAAAGTTCCTTGAGGGCAGAAGATATCTTATTTTCTTTAATTTGCATTTCCAGCACTTAGTAAAGTCCTTGGCAGAGAGTAAGTGCTTAATGAATGCTTTCTCATTTATTCATTCATTCACCAATCCATCTATCCATTCATTTAGTACTGGCATCTAAGGAATGAAGGTCTT
Source organism: Phascolarctos cinereus (assembly GCF_003287225.1). Lineage (NCBI taxonomy): Eukaryota > Metazoa > Chordata > Mammalia > Diprotodontia > Phascolarctidae > Phascolarctos > Phascolarctos cinereus. The sequence goes on along the minus strand of NW_027555958.1, from coordinate 389,170,445 downwards.
CCCTCCCAGATTGTCTGTCTGTCTATTTTTTAAGAGGCCATGCTTTACCTCATTTCTTATTAACCCTAAATCACTGAATGGGCCTTGTCTCAGTCAAATTGAGACTTGTTAAATACCTTTGCTTGAAAAGGCCAAGGTCCTCCACTGCATCCTGGGCCATCTCCAGTTGTCCTGATGTATATCTGGCCACTGGACCCAGATGGCTCCTGTGGTGAAAGTGTGACTTTGCACAGCCTTTCTTCACTTAAATCCAAGTAAGCTGCATGTCATGCATCACTTTCCTGATGTAATGGTCCTCTCCAAGAATGAAGGACAAACAGTAACTAGCATCTAAGAAAAGTATTAATGTTTGTTTCATTTATTGAGCATTTGTAGTGTGCCTAATTTAGTGATTAGTGTCACCTTCATTTTTAACATTTTCAGCAGTTAGTTTTTGGGTATTTCTGATTTCTTCTGGTGCACCTTGCCTTCTTGTGGTTCCAGAACAGGAAGGAATACAACTGTTACTCTCCAAGTAAAGCTGATCATCACCATAGTTTAAAGTAACTCTAATCTTTAATACTATGCCACTTATGAGTATTTGAGTTTTAAGAGCAATCACACTATACTATCTCAGTGGAATTACTAGAGTCCAATTCACCAGAATTTCAGAATCTCTGCAGGACTTTTGCAGCTACAAACATTCTCAGAGCACACAAAATTCCTGCTGGCTAACATCCCTCTACTTTAACTACTTCACAGCCGTAAGGACGCTTAAAATTTCAAAAAATACATTTAATCATTGACAAAACAGAATGCTGGGGCTGGAGTCAGAAAGACTCTTCTTTGTGAGTTTAAATCCAGACTCAGACCCTTACTGAGAGTGTGAGCCTAGACAAGTCACTTAACCCTGTCTGCCTCAGTTCCTCAATCTCTAAATTTAGATAAAGAAGAAAATGGCAAACTACTCTAGCATCTTTGTCAGGAAAACCCCAAATGTCCAGGAATTGGACACAATTGAAAAATGACTGAACAATAACAAGAATTAATAATGAATGTAATTTTAAAAAAAATCCTCAAATGAATGAACTATTTGAAGAAAGAAATTATTCCTTAGTTCAGCATCATTGTTGAACATGGATTGTAAAAAAAATAACATTTAACTTGTTTCTAATACAGAAGATCATCTATTAATCAAGACAAATATTAAAAAAAAATCATGAAGATCAGTCAGGCAATTTATTAGCCCTTCATCTCTGGCATTAGACTGTTAAAAGGCTAATTGGCACAATCTGTGAATGAATCAATCCCATAATTACCCACACTAATTATATTAATCATCTCAAAGACGTTCATGAGAAATTGTTAATGCATAACCTTGTAATATTGCTATGACCTTTGTTCAATTAAGGGCATGCTGAATAGGTATGATTTACTGAGAATCTCTAAACAGATTTTTTAAACAGAAAGTTAGATGGGCAGAGTCAAAATGAAGTTAAAAAATGGTCAGATAACTCATATTTTCAAAGGATTTGACATAAGTAAGATAAATGAATTGGAAAATGTCATTGAATGGCAACTTATTCAACTAATTATCCCTATATAGTAAATTCATTCATTAATTCATCTCATAACAACTTATAGAGTAACTACTATCTAGATTTACAGCTGTGCCAAATTTAGCTAAGTGAACTGTGAATGGGGTGGGAATTGGAGGGTGGGAACATCAAGGACAATAGGAGTGGGGGGGATGACTCAGAAGCAGTCTAATAAAATAATGGTGCTGTTTGAATTCTTTAACAGAATCAAATTATCTTTACACGAGGCCCAGAATACCTTACTTGTGTTGCTCCCAAGACTCTGCTCTACATGAGACACTCTTAGTTTTGGATTCACTCTTCCTTAATTCAGACTCCTATTTCCTGCCCAGATTCCAAGTTCTGGGATCTAATGGATTTCTGGGTTCTTTTGAGCCATGTGAATGACTATTGTGCTTGGCCTATGCTTGTGTCACAATTATTAGAGACTCCCTAACACTCTCTCTCTGTCTCTGTCTCTCTCTCTCTCTCTGTCTCTGTCTCTCACTGTTTGGTTTGTCCAGGGTCACACAGCTAATAAGTGTCAGAGGCTGGATTTGAACTTAGGTCTTCCTGACTCCAGGACCAACACTGTTTCAGCTGTATCACCTAGCTGTGTGTGTGTGTGTGTGTGTGTGTGTGTGTGTGTGTGTGTGTATGCTTGGAATACATATACACATATACATATATATGTGAACACACACATACACACATTTATGCATATGTATATATGTATGTTTATATATGTATATGTATGTATGTGTATACACACACACACATGAATATGGATAAAATCCAGCACTTTCCCTATGAGGATGTGCAGTCAAGTAGAGAAAATAAAATATTCATAGAAATAAAACACAACACAGATGTAGTAAATGCATTAGCTATTATTGACTTCTATTTTGTTAATTCAACTTGAACACATTTTGAGCACTTATTTGTACAGAACACTATATTAATAGCTTGGAGAAATATGGAACTGAGAGCTAAGACAAAGTTAGTAACTAAATAGAATAAATAGTAGAGATATAAGGTACTTTCAGGAATAACTATTGTTTCATACTTTGATGAAATCTGTGATATTATCAGCAGGGGTACTTCAGGACAGCTTTTACCTGCTTCCCATTTTTTTTTCTTCTAGCTTGAACATTTCCATCCAGGCATCATATGGCACAATCTATCAGTCACTCAACAAGAATTTATTAGCCTCTTACTATATGACAGACTCTGTGAAGAATTGGGAATAATAATAAAAAAAAAGCAAAGATCCCTGCCTTTGAAGAGCTCATAACTAAATGATAGATGCAAAAGGTAAACAACTATGTATATACAAGGGCAGCTAGGAGGCAAAGTGGATAGAGTGTTGAACCTGGAGTCAGAAAGACTCAGACACAAGCTTTGTGACCCCAGCCCAGTCACTTTACCCTCTTTGCTTCAGTTTCCTCATCTGAGAAAGTAGCTTGAGAAGCAAATAGCAAACAGTTCCAGTATCTTTGCCTAGAAAACCCCAGATAGGGTTACAAATATGCAGATGGGACAAAATGACTGAACAACAAATATACATACACACATACATATATGTGTGTGTATATATATATATATACACACACATATATATACTATATATATATATACACACACATATATATACTATATATATGCATATACATATGTTTACATACATATGTATACCCATATATACCTACACACAGAAACAAAGATGTGTATATATGTATGTATGTAAGTATGTGTACACATGATGTTGCAAAAGTAGAACAACCAGAAGTTGCCAACTGATTCTTTAAGGAGTGGAGAGGGGGTGGTGGGGATGACGATGAGAAAGATTGGAGAACTGAGGATGTTACACAGATTTTAAACCTGGGTGAATGGGAGTATGGTGGTGCCTTTGACAGCAATGAGTAAGTTATAAAGAGGGGAAAGTTTTGGAGAAAAGATAATGAGTACTGTTTTGGACATGTTGAATTTAAGATTTTTAAAAGACATCAAATTCAAGATTTCTAATAGACAGTTGGTGATATAAAACTCCAGGTCAACAGAAAGGAAGTGGTTGGATAAATAGATCTTAGAATTATGTGCATAGAAATTATAATTGAAATATGGGAGTTGATGAAATCACCAAGTGAAATAACACAGAGAGAGAAGAGAGAGGTCCAGGAAAGAGTCATGGGAAACACCACAGTTAGTGGGTATATCCTGGGTAAAAATCAAGCAAAAGAGGCTTGAAAGGGAGTTTTCAGAGATGTAGGAGGATAAATAATCTTTTTGCCCCTCTTTTCACCCTTCTAAATAGTCCATAGCTTGTTAATATCTGTTCTAAAATACATTTTCCAAAATTGAACTCAATGTGCCATCCGGATGTGTTCTGACTGAACTATCATTTACTGTATACTGAACACCATGAATGTCTTAACAAAATCTAGGATACCATTATCCTTTTTGGCTACCATATCATATTATTGAATTAATGAGCTTGCCATGCACTAAACAACATTTTTCCCCTTGAGAATTTCTGTTTTCTCCATTTTTTACTTAAGTATTCGATTTCCTCAAATTAAAGAAATTTTTTTAAATTTCTTATGTGAAAATGTTATATTTACCTCCATCAAATTACATTGTGATGCATTTGATCCATCATTATATATCTATGGAAGATCCTATTCTGCCAACCAGTAATTCAACTAACCCTCTACAATTTATGTAGTTCACCAACAAGACAAATAAGACAACTGCATCTTTAAGTTATTATTATAATAATGTCAAGTACCATAGGACCATGGACAATTTCCTTGCATACTGCACTAGTAAATTTCCTCCAAGGTTACACTGATCTGTTAATGACTAGTTGTTGAGTCTGGGCTTTCCACCATTACTGAATCTAATTACATTATCATCTAACAACTATGTCCCAATTATGTTCATACATATAGTATAAGAGATTCTGCAGTGGTTTAATGAAATATCCATTATATGACTTCTAAAGCTTTCTTTTGAATAATTAGTTGTAACAACAAAAACAACAGCTTTAAAAATAGCAGTCATTTATATAGTGCTTGAAAATTTGCAAAATCACTTTATAAATATTATTTCATTTCATCCTCATAACTGTGGGATATAGCTGTTATTTAACTGTTCATGTCTAATATCATTGTCACAGCCTAAATACTCTATTCTTAGGTTCTAATATCCAAATGCCAATCAAGTTCAATCTAGTTTTGCTTCTGAGATAGGTCATATTCAGGATAGAATGGCTGTTGACTTGTTTATGAAGAGATTTTTGACATGATGTAAAATACTATGCTTTCACTTCAAAAGTTTGTGCAAATAGAATGACTGTATTTGGAATTTTCTGGAAATGGCCAAACCTGACTTAATATATCTGTGTTGCAGCTTTCTGGAAGGCTTTGACTTTGGAAACAAACAAATAAAAATTATTATTTTTCTAAATAAAATGAGAAAAAGAACCCTACTGAATAAATTTGTTGATAGCTGCTCCTTATTTATAGTCATTAGGTTAAGATTAGTCTTCGAACTTCTCATATATAACCCAGAGATGATGTTTCAGAAACCTAATCAACAATGATGGTCAATTTAGAAATTTAATTTATATTAAGAATGCCCTATTCATCAATTAATCAAATTAACAACATAATAATCAAAATTCTCTCTTTTGATGATTATAGTATTGACTAAATAGTCTTTTAAGAGAAACAAACTATTTGATATATACTTACTAAAAATAATCAAACTTTAGTCAGTGATGTTTTATATATATGTACATATATACATATATACGTTTCTCTTTTCAATTTATTCTTAATTAATTTATTTTGATTTATCAATAATCACTTCCATATGCTTTTGAGTTAAAAAGTTTTCTCCCCCTTCCTCCCCACCACTCTCCCTAATATGGCACAAAATCTGATATAGGCTATACATATACATTCCTATTAAACATATTTTCACATTAATGATGTTGTAAGTAAGAATTAGAACCATAGGAGGAACCACCAGGAAAAGGAAACAAAACTCAACAGAAGAAAAAAAAAAACAGCAAAGAGTATGTTTTGATCTGCATTCAAACTCCATAGCTCTTTCTTTGGACCAGGATAGCATTTTCCATCACAAGGCCTTTGGAGATGTCTTAGATGCTTGTATTGCTGGGAAGGGTTAAGTTTGTCAATATTAGTCATCACACAACATGGCTGTTACTGTGTACTGTTACTTTTTTATGTCTCTCTTGAGTCTTGTATTTGAAGATCAAATTTTCTGTTGAGCTCTGGTCTTTTTATCAGGAAGGTTTGGAAGTCCCCTGTTTTGCTAAATGTCCATCTCCCTCCCTGAAAGATCATGTTCAGTTTTGCTGGAGAGCTGATCCTTGGTTATAATCCAAGTTCCTTTGCCTTACAGAATATCATGTTCCATGACCTACAGTCTTTTAATGTAGAAGCTTCAAGGTTCTGTGTAATCCTCACTGTGGTTCCATGATATTTAAATTGTTTCTTTCTGGCTGCTTACATAATTTTCTCTTTGACCCGGTAATTTTGGAATTTGGCCACTATATTCCTTGGTATTTTCAATTTGGGATCTCTTTCTGGAGGTGATCAGTGGATTCTTTCTATGGCTATTTCACCCTCTGGTTGTAGGACCTCAGGGCAGTTTTCCTTTATGATTTCCTGAAAGATGCTGTCCAGGCTCTTTTTTTTTTTCATTGTGATTTTCAGGTAGACCAATGATTTTTAAATGATCTCTCCTGGATCTATTTTTCAGGTCAGTTGTTTTACCAAGGAGAAATTTTACATTTTCATATGGTTTTTCCCCCTTTTTTTTTGTTTCTGTTTGATTGATTCTTGCACTCTCATAGAGTCATTAGCTTTCATTTACCCAATTCTAATATTTGACAATTGTTTTCTTCTATTAGATTTTTACCTCCTTCCCCATGTGGCCAATTGGATTTTTAGAGACTTGTTTTCTTCAGTGTATTTTTTTCCAGTTACCCAAATGTGTTTTTTTTTTAAAGATTCTTTTACCTCTCTCATTTGACTTTTAAAATCCTTCTTGAGCTCTTCTAAGAAGGCTTTTTGGGCTTCAGACCAGTTCATATTCCCTTTTGAGGTTCCAGATGTGGGTTTGTTGACAATGTTGTCCTTTTCAGAATTTCTGCCTTGATCTTTACTGTTCTCGTAATATGAATCTTTAGTATGTTTCTTTTTAGTCATAGTGCTTGCTTATTTCCTGGCCTTTAAAGAGATTGAACTCTCCTGCTGGGGAGCAGAGGGCACTGCCCTAAGCTTTATGTGTTGGGAGCTTTGGGCCTGGTCACTATCTTTGTGTGCTGGGGTCCCCAATATTGGCAGTTGGAGGCTGTAGGTTTCTGGCAGCTTACCTAGCGTTGAGCTGTAATCAGCAACACTGGAACTGTAGGAGTAGGTTAGTCTGGCCCTTGGATGTTACCTGCTTTTCTTTTCCTTTCACTTTCTTTACCTCCTTTCAGATGGGTGTTGCAGGATGTTTAATCTGCCTGGGGCCCCTTGGAGAACTTCACAGATTTTTGCTGAGGCACTGGGAGACTGCTGTAGAATGCTGAGGCACCTGTGGTTTTCTGAGGTACTTTCCATCAGCACTGAGGCATTTGAAGGTCTAGGTGTTGGTGTTTGCCTGCTCCACCACCTGGGTTTCAGGATCTCCTCCTGGTATGCTGGGGTGGGGCTTTCCTCTAGCTTGCTGGAACATCTCCCTTTCTCTACTGTTCCACTTTCCCCAGGGCAAGAGGGGCCTTTCGTGTTAATCCCTCAAGTTACCTGGGCTTCTGGCCTGTTGCTCTCTATCTTTCTTCTAGTTCAGGTGTTCCAGGTTTTTTTCTGGGGTGATATTTTCTGGGCTTACAGAAGTTTATGTGAGAGGGTGAGAGTGACTTCCCTTTTACTCTGGCATCTTGGCTTCCTGACTATATATTTTAATCACAACTAATCACAACTTTAATCACAACTTACAATTTACATTTCAGCTTTGTAACATTTTTTATTTGTGATTTATTTTTATATTCTTAATGAATTTTAGGTAAACACATTTCTACTATAGTGTGAAAAAATCTGCATAAAATCAGCTTCTATGAAAAAGAATTTTCCTTCCCCCAAATACATACCTTTAATTTTCAATATAACTTGAGGGAAAAAAAATCTGCTGCAAAATTTCCCTTTGAGATATGGTGTTTCTTGCTAATTTAGCCAGGACCTTTTGCTGGCCACTAATACTTTTTTATTCCCTGCAAGAAGGCCAAATTTAGTTGTCTGTTAGTCAGACATCTCATTGTTGGGCCAGTATAGAGTTAGACAAGCCATGCTGCCCAGAGTACCCATAGAGCACAGTAAAATGTCTGACAATGTGAGCTATAGCTCAGGATTTGATTTACTCCTCCCTCTTGCCTCATAAAAGAGAAAGGCATCAGCATCTTAAAGTTAAGCAGTTTAATTTGGAATAAAGTGAAATGAACCCTCTAATAATAAATATTGTATCTCACTTTTGGAAGGTGATTTCTTTCACCCATGCAAAAGACCTTTATAATTCATTGGTGTCTAAAGAATGAGTTATGATCCTTTGTATGGTACTTGCAAAAGAAACACAGTATAGCTCCTTCATGGTTGAGATAGCTAACTTTTAATCACAAAATCTATAGACTTAATAATTTTAAAGGAGGAAAAGTATGCTGAATGGAAATTGTTAACAGTAAACTTTGTATTTATATTAGTAATATGTATCTATGTATGTATTTGTAATATATATGCTACATATCTTATATGTTTATATGTTATATATGTATATGTCTGTGCATATATATACACATGCATACATTACTATATATTCTAAGGAATTTTATTTTATAAGTTATAAATCAGAGGAATCATTCAATATCTGGTGAAGACAGATTTGACAGAATTTTTGTGTGCCTTTTATCATATATTTCAGTATATGTATTACCCCATTACATTATTCACCATTATCTGCATTCTAATAATTGTGTTGTCCCATTTATTGATTTATAAATTTACATTTAGAATACTTGTATAAATATAGCCTTCTCTCTTTTGCCAAAATAAACTTTCTATTTAAAAATCTATTCAGAAAAATTCTAGGACACATGATTTGAGCTAACAAGAAAGACATGGAAAAAAATGGAGATATGATAGAAGAAAAGGAGTTGATACAGTGTGTCACAATTTCAAGATCATGCAAAGGATTTAACATCCACAAAGCACCTGCTATATGCAAAACACTGTTATAGGTAGCAATGGTGGAAAGATAATGATGAAAATGCTTCTATTCTCAAGAAGTTTACATTCTACTGGGAGTATAAAACTCTACACAGATAAGTAAATACAAGGGAGTTGGTGAAGGACATCAAATTATTCCAGGTCAAACTGATAGAAACTAAATTTTCAAGAATAATAAAAGTTTAAAAAAGCAGGTAAAACTTGCTGTGAATACTGTCATTTTAATAAATTGTGTTAATAAACTTTAGATTATCACATAACAGTTAAATAAAATCATGTGATTTGTTTAGGATTAAGCAAGTGCTTTATTTGCTTATGGTGAAGGGTTTTAATGAGAAGACTTCTAAGGTACTGTTAATTGGATTTCTCTAAATTTTTTCTTGAGGCATAAGATTGTCTCAGTTTCCTCATTTGTAATAGGCATAGATCCCTACGGTCTTTTTCGTCTCTCAGATTTCAAGATTTTAAGATTCTTTAGTTTTATGTCATTTGTGTTCATATTTACAGATGACTGCTTGACCTTAGGTAAGTAATGTACCTTCTCTGTACCTCAGTTTCCCTAGTTCAAAAATAGAGATGGGACTAAACAATACTTAAGATCCATTCAAAATAATCTTGTCGCTATGTATATGTGTGTATCTTTTCACTCTCATTAGAGTTTAAATTCTTTGAAATAAGAAATTATATGTCTTCTCACTGCACTAAGAAATAAGGAAAAATTGGAGTATATGGGAGAGTGGAGAGGGAGAGAATCTTGACTTCCAATTAACATCTTTAACTTCAAATCTAAGCAAGGATTTGCAGATGAAAGGTTTCATGATGTCAAAGGTTTTACTGTGTGCAAATGCTATGGAATGTTAGGGCTTTGCCTGGAAGTTAGAGGTAGAAGTGTTATCAGGATCATCATAAGATTAATTCCTAGCTCAGTGCTTGTACAGGATAAATAAATATTTATTGAATTGATCATAAATTTAGATTTCAGATACTTTAGGAATAACAATTTTTCAGATGGTGAGCATTAGAGGACAGAGACCTGAAGAATGGAAACTAATTGTGAAGCTATTGCCGTAGTCCAGGTAAGGGGTGATGAGCACCTGAACTACAGTGATGAACATGGGAGTGGAGGAAGGATGAGTATAAATCAAACTCTTTTTAATGGATTGGATACGGTACACGGCTTGCAGGGGTGTGCTAGAGTCAGGTCCAACCAGTTTAAAAGAGTTGATTGTTAAAATTGCAGTGTGAGCATTTATACTTCAGAAAATCACTCAGCATTTCATAAGGGAAGACCTGAGAAGCCAGGATGCTTAGGACTCAAACCCAAAAGTTATTTTAGATTTATGATTTGGGATTATGCTAATTTGGGAACTAATTTGTAACCTAATCCCTTTCCTCTCCACAGAGTATAAAGCGGAATACCTTAGAGGAGGTTATTCCTCTCAAAAATTGGTGAGTATGTTTATATATTTCTATAAATATTCTTTTGTAAACACAAACCACATGTTAATGGTTAATAGAACTGGGCTGAGGAGAACCACCCTATGATTTGGGAGAACATCATTGGTAGGGGATAGAGCCAAAAGCAGAGAATCTAGACATTTCCAAATCATATTAGGGGTACCAAATAATCCTGGGAAAAGAGTGAAATTTAGAACACTTGACTTTCAGGTGTTGGGGACCAGGGTTGTTATTGTTTTACTATACTTGATAAAGAGTTGCATAGTATATTAATAATGTCTGTTGAACTTAAAACTATGTTGTGCATGGATTTTTTTTAAGTGATCTGGTTACTAAACATTTGCCGGGTCACAGAAGAGACATATGGGAACATAAGGGAGAGTGGAGAGTCAAGGACGACTCTGAGGTTATGAACATGCGACGTTGGAAGGATGGTAGTGCTTCAGCAGAAATAAGGAAGATAGGGAGGAGTAATTTTGAGAGAGAAGTTATTGAGTTCCATTTTGCACATATTGCATTTCAGGTGACTATGGGGTATTCAGATGAAGATGATCTTCAGGGTAGGACTAGATGTCAAAAATGTCTTCGAACTCAGCATCCTGTCAGTATATAAAAGTAAAAATATCTTCCCTCATAGACATCTGAGCACTAACTTCAGATGTTGTCATTTATACTCCCATGGAAATGATTTGATTAATTTTCTTTATATTCTGATCATATAACCTTCTCCCTCAACACGTAGCACTGTGTCTGATCTATATCAAATGTTTAACAAATGCTTATTGACTGACTGTCCAGTTTCCCTGACCTAAATCTCAGGGCAATCTAAATCTGAGCTAGCATAATGCCTATTTCTTTTCTATTTTTATTTATCCCTTTCTAAACCCACAAGCCTTTAGAAACCTGTTGAATTTTCCTACCACTTCTCTATAAGATTATCAACCCATCCATCTGATATGTTAACACATTAAATTATCCTCATTCCATCTATCCTGCATTGAGATGCTTTGTATGTGATTTATTTTTTTTAAAGTCATGTTTATTTTCTTTAAATCATGTTATAATACCCATCCTACTCTTTTGGTATCTCCATTCAATCCCCTATAATTTGATAAGGAAGAAAATTTTTCCCAAAAGGCAGAGCAGAAAAATCAAAACATATGGGACCTGGCAAAGTTAGATGTTTGTATGCCAATCTGTTTATTTTCTTTTCTTAGAATAGTTTGATCAAGTTCATGAAGACAAAGGATCCACAGAAAAATTGGAACAGTACAAATAATATGTACTGCAACACAACAAAATTTCCTACTTCTACATCACTTTAAGGTTTTCACACTGCTTTTCTTGCAACTACAGGGTGAAACAGGTAGCACAAATTTTATCATAACCAATCTATAGGTAAGGAAGTTCCAACCTAAGGAAGTTAATTCACTCATCCTGGATTTTTTGTCTGACACCAGTGGTGTCAAGATCAGGATTTGAACCTAAGTGTTCTAACTCTCCTTGCCCTTTATTCTATGCCACAATGCCTCCTGAATTTGAGTCAGAACTTTCTTTGGCCTGTAAAAAATGCAGACACATGTGGGCTCCAGCTTTGTTTAAAGAGATGGTTAGAAATATTGGTGCTTTTAGATGTTGAAATTTTGGATGGCAGGTTCTACCACCATTGATGAGAATTAATAATGTATAGATTATTGAAATTATCACTTCAATTTCTCAATATATTCTTGCCCGCATCCTCAATATGCCACCCATCCCATGTAATAACAGCAAATTTAAAAGGAATGAAAGAAGGGGGAGAAAAAGTAGTTCACATTTTTTTTAGTCAACACATCATCTGAGTCTGATACAATGTAATTTTTTTTACACATAGTTCCCCAATTTTCCAATGAAGAGAGGAAGATGCATTTTCTCACAAGACAAACTTTGATTACAAAAAAAAAAAAAGATCAGTCCTTTAGCTATCAGAAATCTTGGCAATATTTTCTGATTGCCTTTTCCCATGGGTGTCACAAATATAGAAGTCTGAGTCATCTCACTTCATTGTATCCTGCAAATTCTTAAGCTTAACTTCCATAATGATAAAACTGTGAGAGAATCAGGAGGCTCTGTATTTGCAGCATCTCAGTTGAACTGACCTCCAAGGACACCTCCAATTTATTTCTGCCTCAGGGGCAAATGAACAACACATAATAGAGCTTTTTCTTAAAAGGCCTTGAGGGTAAAAAAGACAAAAGTTAAGAGAGGCATAGAAAATCTACAAAGAGGAGGGAAGCAAGATTGTATTTTTGCTTCCAAATGTAGCAAAACCTTTAAAAGGATATTCTGGAGTAAAGTACAGAAGATAAACTTTCTTTTTTTTTTTTCTATTCAAATGTAAGTTCTTCTTGCCTAGAAGGTATAATTTTATGGTGATATGTAAAATTTATTTCTTCTCTTCCAAATATACATGATGAGTTCTGATTTGTGGAGCACTTTAATTTTAAAACTACTAGAAAAAGATTAAGAAAGCACATCCAGATTTAATAAATGCTAATCTCAGATATTGACATTATGTTGGTTATAAATATTTTCCATGCTCTACAAATTTAACTCCAACATTAAAGAGCAATAAAATATTGAAGAGATTGAATCTATTTATTTGAAATAAGTTTCTATATTGTTTAATAAATCTTAAACAAATCTTTGCTAACATTTCATTAAAAAATGATTTATTTCATGAATACTACAATATAAAATTGGTAATATTTAAGATATAATTTAACCTGAAAAAAATATCACATTTGTAGAAGCCAAGAAAATCAGCAAGTAACAATTGAAGACAAGTATAGTGTTCATATAACGTAATATCACACAACATTTTAAATTATATTTTAGGGAACTGATGTTTGAATGCTTACTTAGATCCAACTTTTAAAATAACAGCTTTACCCCTTAATATACCAATTAAAGCATTCAATTTTAGGATCTGATTAGATCCAAGAAATTGAAATACTGTTGTTTTTTTTTTTTTTTTACTTTGACATTCTGTAATTTAATAAAAGTTGTTTGTTTAGGAAATTTTGAGATTTGGGGAGACATAAATGTAATCCTATATCCACCCCATAATTTTACTGTGTGTAGGATTTCCAAGCCTCAATAAAGACCTGCTCTTCCCAAGGTCTCCTTGAGATATGGAAGTGACTCTGTATTCTCCAAGGTTGTAACACCATTAATTACCATAATTATGGTGGGTTTGTTTGGGGGGTTTTGAGCAGGTGAAAAATTTTCTGGCTAACTCTGCTTTCTGACTCTTCTCCTTCCAGACTTTCTTTTCACTTGCACCTCCCCAGTGGACTGATTGGTCATAACAGCAAGTGACTGACAAACTAAGGTACCATAGGGAAAAAAGGGAAGATGGGAGCTGGGAGGATCTTTGTCCCAGTCCTCATTCTTCCACTAAATAGGTACATCACATGGAGTACTCGATCTCTTTGGGCATCAGTTTCCTCATTTATAAGGTAAAAGCTTTGGATTGTAGGATTTCTTTGATCTCTTTAAACTCTAAGGATTCTGAAATGTTTGATGTGTAGGTAATAGTCCAGAATCTGAGAGCTTAGATTGAGAGACTGGTATAACAATGGTGAAGCTGAAGCCAATGTTGTTTAAGCCAGAAAACAGGGTAGGAGATCTTGCAGTCCATCAAGTATACTGGGTTCACTAACCAATGAAAGCAAACATCTGAACTTCATTACTTTGGAAGACAAGTTTTGTTTTGTTTTAAGTTGAAGCAGGAAATAATTACTTTATTTCCTAGAAAATACCAAATTTTGATCTGTCAGGTTAAAGAAGTCATATTTCCTAAACTTGTCTTACTTTATACACATCCTCCCTGAATGTACCTTTATCCAGAAAAGAATCTACCTGGCATTCTTTAACGACAAATGAAGGTTTTCAATGAACAAGGTGACCAGAATCAAAATTATAAAGTTTGTGTTCTCTTTCTCCAACTTCCCAGTGAAACATTGATTTAATTTACTATTACTCTGCTTTCCTGATGTTTCAGTTACCCTCATGTTTTCATCTCTTATGAAAACCTGTTATCAAAAAGGAACCTAAATATTGTTTATACATAATACCTTCAATCCAGTGAAACTACTTTCTCCAAAGTTACTAACGATCTCTTAGTTGCCAAATGCCTTGACCTCTCAACAATCTTTTACAGTGTTGATCATTTTCTCCCCCTTGATACTCTCTTCTCTCTAGGTTTTTGAGACACCATTCCTTATTTTCCTAGTGCCTATCTAAGTAATTCTTTCTCTTTGTCATTTGCTGGGTCCTCTTCCAGATCACACCTGCTAATCATAAATATTCCTCAGGGTACTATCCTGGGCTCTCTTCCTGTCTCCCTCTATATTACTTCACTTGGTAACCTCATAAGCTCCTGTGGACTTAATTACCATCTCTATACTGATAATACTCAAATCTATCTATCCTATCCCAGTCTCTCTGCTGACCTCCAATCTCACATTTCCAACTGCTTTTAAGATATTTTGATCTGTATATCCAAGAGGCATGTTAAACTCAATATGTTTAAAATGGAACTCATTACTTTTCCTCCTCCCCTCCCCTCCTCTCACTTTCACTATCAGTCTCTGAGACTAGCATATATTAAATCTGGATGTGCTTTCTTAATCTTTTTTCCAGTGGTTTTAAAATTAAATTGCTCCACAAATCCTCTCAGTCTCTCAGGCCCACAACCTAGAAGTCATCACAGATTTCTCACTATCTCTCACTGCCTTCCCATATCCAATCTGTTGCCAAGACCTGTAGATTTAACCTTTGCAACATCCCTTCAATACTCCCTTTTCTGTCTTTTGACCATGGTGTAGGCACTTATTACTTCATACTTAGATTATCACAATAGCCTGCTGGTAATTCTGCCTGCTATAAGACTCTTCCCACTCCAGTACATCCTCCATTCTGTCACTAAAATAATTTTCCTAAAGTATAGGTCTGATCTTGTCACCCCTCTACTCAATAAACTCCAGTAGCTTCCTATTGCCTCCAGGAGCAGTGTTCTATTTGGAATCCAAAGCCTTTTAAAATGTAACCCCTTCTTATGCTTCCAGTCTTCTTACACTTTACTCACAAGGAGTATTATTTGATTCAGACACTGGCCTCCTGGCTGTTCAACAAACATAATACTCCATATCTTGTCTCTGAGCATTTTCTTTGACTGCCCCCTTTTGCCTGGAATGCTATCCTTCCTCTGCTCAAGAAATTGACATCCTTTTCCTTTTTTTTTAAAATTACAACTAAAATCCCATCATGCTACAGGAAGCCTTCCTCAACTCATTCCTTCGTTATTTCCAATTATTTATCCTATATATGGTTGTTCTCTGTCTCTCTGTCTCAAATATATACATATGTGTGTGTGTATACATACACACACACACACACACACACACACACACACACACACATATATATTTGTTTGCATGTTGTCTCCCCCATTACACTGTAAGCTCCTTGAGGGTAGGGACTGTCTTTTGCTTCTTTTTGTATCTTAAGTACAAGAGCACAGTGCCTAGCACAGAGTAGGTTCTTAATACATGTTTGTTGAGTGAGTAAGTGATTGAAATGAGAGACAACTGCTTAAGGTGTTGTCCAGCTCCCCCCAAATATGTGTATTTGGATAATGCTCAAAACCTTAAAGGGATGATTTTCTAACAAATTTTACACATTGGCAAATGGACAGGGGAGGTATTTGTGTTAGGCAAGTGGCCCTAAAATCATATCAAACTCTCACAAACCTGTGATGCAGTTTAGCCATGGTGACAGGTAGATTCTAGATTTTTTTTGATGTTTACCACCTTTTTAGGACACAAAAAAATCTTCTCTCTACAGAAAGGAATATAGTAGATTTATTAAGAATATTTATAAAGTCATTTTTAGAGACAGCTAAACAGCTGAGAAATAGAGAATGTCACCTGAACACAAAGCACTCACAGATAACCAGCAGTCAGAACAAAGCAAACTTCCTTTAAGTTTAAATCAATGCAGTTAAGATGCAGAAGATAAGCCAGAAAACCTAAAGAAAATAAAGTCTGCATTTCTGATGCAGGTTCTTTCAATTACATGAGGAATTTAGCTAGTGTTAATAAACTACCTACCCTAAAGTGAACAGCTCTCCTAAGCTGGCAGCTTGAAGAAAAACGATTCCAGCAAAAATGCCTGAACTCCTTTCTTCTCCCTCCCCCGGTTTTTCCAGTTGTAGTTGTAGTGCTCAAACTCACTTAGAAACTTTGCCCTTTCAGAATGTATAGGTCCCATTATGTATCTTCTTACTCTTTCTAACATCCTAGTGAATTCATCTCATTCAAGTAACATAGTGGATGGAGTTCTGGACTTGGATTTAAGATCTGAATTCAAACACAGCTTTATGCACTTACCAGGTGTGTGGCCTTGGGCAAATGACTTAACTTTTTTTTTTTTCATTTTCCTCTACTGTAAAATAGTGATAATAATCACACCTACCTCCCAAGATTGTTTTGAGGATTAAATAAGATAATTGTAAGGAACAGTTTCTGTATGTACTATATGAATGTTAACTATTATTATTATTATTGCTGTTGTTCCTGCTACTACTATTACTACTACACTGGATGGGTATTCCTTTCAATAATGCCAATTAGAACTCAACCACATTGTTTTGTGGATTGTCACAGCCAACAGATTCATCACTAAATGGCCAGTCTACTTGTGATAACCCTGCATTTAGGTAGACCACTCTTCTGGAAAGTGGAAATATGACATACCAAAGTGTATGTTTGACTGGCATAAACCTGAAATAATTCAAGGTCACCTTTATATCACCATAATATATTGGCAGAGGACTTTGTTCAAAAAACTATCAGTGACTACATATTTTTCTACTACAGGGAGATTCAGACATTTTGATAAAGCCTTTTGCATTAAACAAATATTCTAGTGTAAATGAGTAGAGGAAGTGTTTAATAAATTATTGTCCAGTTGGAATTCTTGCACTAAAATATTTTTTTAAATGGCTGGTGGAGGGTTTACCTAAAACTAGTACTAAACAATTTATGTTTTATAAAGATACAAATACACGCATATACATATGCATGCATACATACAGATAGATATAGATAAGATTTGGATATATATACACATATATACACACATACGTAAATACATACATACATACGTACATACATACCTACATATATGTGTATATTACGTGTATAGTATAAGAAGAACAACAATTAGTTTGTAATGACCTGACCTGTAGGCTTTATTACATTGGTTCTAAAACTGTCCAATATCTCTCACTTCAAATCTAACTGAAGAATTAAAAATTAGCAACATTAAAAGCTCAACGAGTGGTACCTGGTGACCAGGAGCAGATAAATACATATAATAAATAAGGAATCATCGGGAAGGAATATAGAATGAATGATGGAGTGAACACTATCTTCAGGGAAATATACAATTGAAAAAGATGGAGTGATCACATAAAGTAGGAGATTAAAAAGTTAGAAAAAAATTGAGGAAAGCCCTCATTTTCTCCTCATTCTCTTTCTCTCCTTCAAATTTCCTGTGGGGTCAAAGAAACTCTGTACAATTTCATGGTTCAGGAAGATAGGTGTGAGAGAAAAAAGACTTTCTAACTCTCATAGAGCTTAGGTATGAATCTATTTCTCAGGCCAAGCTGATGGAGGTGGGATGGCTCTAACCCAAAGGGCATGTTACAATATAATTCTGGGGAAAAAAAATTCTGAGAAAGATAACAAGTTTTAAATTCCAGTTTATAGGTCATCAGTTAAGTATGACCTATAGTTTGAATATAGAATCACTTTCATCCTCAAAATAATTTCATCCATTACTCCATTACACCCAAGACTGAAACTTAATAGACATATTTGACTCTTATTCCATCTCCTCTTATAACCAAGAGGAAGAATAGAGTACTCTAGTTGAAAGCAGGCAGAACCTGCAGTAAAGCTCTGACTTCATATCTTCACTATGCTATTTACTGCCTGTCTGATTTTTGGCAAGTTTTACAATTTTTTGCGTCTGTATTGCTAGCACTTGGTCCATCAAAATAAATTAATATATGTTTTTTCAACTTTAAATTGCACTTAGACCAGATGACTGCTAGCTGATCATTTCTAGCTCTAGAAGAAGGGTTCTTAACACTTTTTGTGCCATTCACTCTTTTGGCAGTCTGATGAATACTTTGATTGAATAAAGCGTTTATCAATCATTTACTGTATACAAAGCACCATGCTAAGCACTAGTGATATGAATTCAAAAGACAGACAGTCCTTGTTCTTGCAGTTCTCCAGGAGAACTCATTCTTATGCAAAAGATAACACATATAGAAGGTTGCAGCTGCAAGATGGAAAGATCCTGTGGTCCTTAGGGTATAGTGGCAAAATATGTTAATGCTTCTTCTTTAATGTCCTTCATAGTAATAAAATCATTCTATTTTCTGCTTTTGAACTGTTTAATAGTGTCAAGGGCAAGAAATTTCCTTTCTAAGTCTTCTGTAGAAATGGCTATGACACCTGTCACAGCAGTTGCTAGGCTGTAACTGAAGAGGGGTAGAGTTCCAAGATGAGTGCTGAATGTATTGTACTCAAAACAGTGCTATTTCCAAGGCTCTTGGGTTCAGGATCTGGGGCTCTATTCTTCAGGATCTGAGGGAAGATGGTGGGCAAAGGGGTAGTAGTTTGACTTTCCTAGAATATTCTACCTCTTTTCTCTTCATCAGGGTACCTTACTCCTTCAGCTAGGCTGAATTGCCTACTTTGGGTTTGCCCGTTGATTCAGAGCTGATGGGGATGTCTGATTCCTTCCCCCAGTAAGAACTCTGAGGACTGACTGGGATGAGGCCAGGACCAGTGATGTAGGAGAGTGTCGTCCTTTCTAGGGCTCCTGTGTCTATTTTTCTGTCTGTGGCAGTTGGTCAGCAATTGCTGCTTATGTTTATTAGGCAGCTGGACCCTCTCTTTACAATGTATTTTCCCTCAATAAAGTTCTCCTATGGATCCATTTTTAGAATGATTTTTTTTATTATATTTAAGGTAATCAAAAGTTAATTGTAAATTTCAAGTTAAGGTTAGGGAAAATAAAAATGCAATCTTTTTTTTTCCTCTGTGAAAGCACATAGACACCGCAAAATCTCTCTCTTTGCTTTTTTTCTTTTTGGCAGTTAGGGTTAAGTGACTTGCCCAGGGTCACACAGCTAGCAAGTGCCAAGTGTTTGGTCTGAGGCTGGATTTGAACTCAGGTCCTTCTGACTTCATGGCCCGTGCTGTATCCACTGCACCACTTACCTGCCCCGTCCCTTTGCTTTAAAGGTACGATATATAATATGATAAAAACAAATGCATCAAGTACAGGAATCTAAGCCAAACAAAATATGATAAGCAGAAACTGAAGTAAGCATCCAAAACCACAAATGAAGTGTGTGTGTTTAGGGACAACAGTCAGGAAGCAAATATGTGACTATGTCCTTACCTATAGTACAACACAGGCATGACTACATCCACAGAGGTTAGCTGTTTCATTTTTTGATCTTTGGTTTCTTAATGGGCATGGGGAAAAGAGTAACAGTACCTAGAGGAAGGCAGGACTTACCTCGTAGTAATCAAAGTGTCAGGAGTAGGTGCTTTTGACAGAGGGACAAAGATGGTACCAGCAGAGATTCCAGATCATTTGGACATTTTGTGTACTTTGCTATTTTGCCTGGAGTTCCCTGATGTATTTACTATAGCATGTGTCGCTGAAAGTCATTTCTATGTGCTAACTCCAAGATGCTGAATACATTTTGTGTTAACTGCACAGTTCAAACTCCTCAAAGTTTTTCTGTGACTCAGCATGGTACAGTGAGCAGAATAATAGATCTGTAGTTAGAGAATTGGATTTCATATTCTGGCCTGAAACTTCTCAGCTGTATTACTTCAGGCAAATAACTTCTGGGCCTGAATTTCCTCATCTGCGAAATGAAGAATCATGTCTGACTACATGACCTCTAATAACTTTTCCATCTCTAAATCTATGATGTTAAGAACACATTTATTACAATTTAGAGTTTCTAGTCACTAGCACGGTCACCATTATATTGAAATGAAAAGTTTTCATTTTCTTTTCAATTGAATATTTGACCCAACCTGTATCAAAAACAAAAACAAGAACAACACTGTTTTATTATTTAACATACCACTCAATACCTTCTTGTCAATACTGAATTATGGATCGTCTGGCTAAGGTATTATTTGGCTTCATGTTAAGAGTAAGTTTTACCTTACTGTGGTTCTTCAAATATCTTTATGACTTTGGAATAAAAGAAATATCTACAGATTTCCTCACAAAATAATAAGGAAAGGCCATGTGATACCTCATGCAGAATTTGTCTTGTTTCTAAAGTAGCTGTGTATCAAAATTAGTTTCAATTACTTGTCATTGGAAATATCAAGGATAACATCTAGTGAAAAGAACTATGGAGTCTGAATGCAGATCAAAGCATGCTATTTTCACTTTGCTTTTTATTATTTTCTTTCTTACAGTTTTCCCCTTTTATTCTGATTCTTCTTTTGCGACATGACTAATGTGGAAATATGTTTAATACAATTGTACATGTGTAATCTATATCTGATTGCTGTCTTGGGGAAGGGAGGGGGGAGAAAAGTTTGGAACTCGAAATTTTACAGAAAATATGAATGTTTATAACTTTCTTTACATGTAATTGGAAAAATAAAATACTATTAGGGAAAATATAAAAAAAATAAAAATATCAAGGTTAAATGAATAAAATGGGATATCTTATGTGTTAAGATACAATTTTTTTTGTCTCTATGCTTGTCTCTTCTAAAAAACTTTTTAAAAAAATTTTCTCCTAAAGATCAATGTTACTAAGTTCAGTAGTTTCTATTTCATAGTACCATGGGTTCATTTTAGATGATATTCACCTCAATAATTATTTATTATGATTGGGTTCTAGAACAAAGATAGATCCTAGTCATTCTAGGACAAAATTGTAACTTCCTACTCAGGGAAGACAGTACACTAAAGGGGAAAACAAGCAATTGTATGTTGCTTTTTTGTTTAAATACTTCAAAACTTTTCCATGCTTTTTTTCCCTTTAAATAGTCATTGACTAAAATCATCATTTATAGAATGATTAAATGAAATTGTACCTAAACATAACCACACATTTTGTGGAATTTTCTTTCAATAATTAATTTAAACATCATGACCTGCATCTGGCAATCCAGAAGACATTGCAATGGAATTATTTTTCTCTCTGAGAATTTATTTGGATAAGAGTTCTTCCCCTGCAAGCAGGCACATTTGAAGATCAAAATAACCTCAAGGATGCATGTAGTGTGATGTCCCTGACTCTCTGCAATGGTTTTAGACAGCAAGAAATATAATTGGACACCTTCAACAATAATTGAAGCCAGTCACTCATGTGGTACTTCTTTAGTCACCTATAGTGGTTGAAAATGCTTTACATGGAAGACCTTGAATTGCTAAATCATTTTACTGATATTTGTAGAGACTCCTTAGTCACAAACACAAGCTATCTCTCTTCTTTTCTCTTTATTGCCTCCCTACCTTCCTTTCTCTTCCTCTTTCCTTCCCTCTTTCCTTTCTTCTTTCTTTCCTTGTTTCCTTCCTTTTCTTTTCCACTCCCCATTCCTTCTCTCCCTCCTTCTTTAATTTCCTTATTCCTTCCTTCCCTTTTTCTTTCCTTCCTTCTCACTTTCCTTCCCTTCCTACTTCCTCCTTCTCTTTCTTCTTTATTTACTCTTTCTTAAACTGCACACATATTTAATTACATCCCTCACTCCCATCCACATTATTTTAGCCCCAAGAAATAGAGAGTATTCAAGTATCATTCTTTCAAACAACAAACTTTTTTTTAAGTTTTTGCTAAATGCCAGATATTGTGTTAAGCACTTGGAATACAAATAAAAGCTAAACCAGTTTCTTTACTCAGGGAGCTTTCATTCTAATGGAAAAACATGATATAAATAAATGAATCCATATAAGATACACATAGAATGTCAATTCACTCTGTGGTCAACTACAAAGATTTACTCTAATGTGTTTATTTGAAACTAAGTAGCAGAAAAGAAATGTGGTATACAGATTTGTTTTTTTTAAACAAATTAGCCATTGACCAATGTAAATCATGTTGTCCATTTTCTTTTTTCCTTTATTAGTGCTAACTCAACACTACTATCACATCATTTTTGTACTTGAAAAATCAACTCTTGCCCTATACTAGTGGTTTCCAAAGGGCAGGATATGATTTCATCCTTGAGGATTATATCATCAATCAATCATAAAGTGGACATAGACATGTCTTACTCTCCCCCAGAGGAAGTTTAAAATCAATCATAACAACTCCTTCAGTTGTCAATAAACATTTATTAAGCTCCTATAATGTGTCAGACACTGTAGTAAATTCTGGAGACACAAAGAAAAACAAAAACAGTCCCTGCCCTCAAGAAGCTTATATTTTAATGGAGAAGACAACAGACAAACCATATACAAGGTAAATTGGAGTAATCTCAGAGGTATTATTATTGAGGGGGACCACGAAAGGTCTGTTGCAAAGGTGGTGCTCTAGATTAAAAAGAAGCAGGAGAAAATGTTAGACAGAAATGAAGAGGGAGAACATTACAAGTATGGCAGACAGAAATCAGAAAATAGAGTATTTTATATAAGAAACATAAAGGAAATTAGTGTTACTATATTGTAGAATATATGCAGGTAAGTAAAGTATAAGGAGACTGAAAAGGGAGAAAAGGAACAGATTATGAAGGACCTTAAAAGACAAACAGGTGGTGTTATATTTGAAACCAGGGATCATAGGGAGCCACAGGATGTTGTTGAATGGGCTGGGGAAGGGAGAAAGGGAAACTAGTCTGATGTAGAAAGATCACTTTATTAGGTGAGTGGAAGAAAAGGATAATCTGCACTGGTAGAGACCTGAGGCAGGTAAGCTAAACAACATGCTATTACTATCATGTCCCCCCAAGTTTGGGGTCATGAGTAACTGCACCAATGAGGTGACTGTGTGAGTAGAGAGAGAGAAAAGGACAAATGTTAGAAATATTGCAAAGGTATAAAAAACAAGACTTGGCAAAAGATTATGGGTGTGAGAAAGAGGGAGAGAAAGGAATCAAGGACAACACATAAATTGTGAGCCCAAGTTACCTTGAAAAGGCAATAAAGAGAATGCTTAGCCATCATACAAGTCAATCTTATTTTTAGATGAAGAAAGTGGGTATGTGTATGCATAGATATGTATTTTTTGCATATATTTCCCTATATGTACATGTGTCTATCTTTGTCTCCATTCATCTGTCTGTCTGCCTATCTGCCCATCCATCTATTTACATCTATTTATTCTTCTATTTCTGTCTTGCCACTCATCCATCTATCCATCTATCACCTGTCTCTGCCCAAAGGAATATACATTTTGATTGCTGAAACTTTGCAATGTACCTTGTGGTTTATGGGCTAGATTACTTTTTGAAAGACTATGCTTTAAACCCAAATCACTCTGGCTCTCATTGATTGGCCAACAATAGGTCCCAGCCCAAGCCTCACTTGTTCATTGTTTGAGCTCTGGTGGCAGTGTGAGTGTAAATACTAATTGTTTCTGTTTAGGCTAGATCCCCTGAAGGCCTTCCCCTCCCAGATTTATCTATCTATCTATCTATCTATCTATCTATCTATCTATCTATCTATCTATCTACCTGACTAGGTAAAAGAGGACATTCTTTGCCTTGTTTTATTGTTGTTGTTTTTTTTTTTTTTACCTAGCTTTAATCACTGAATGGACATTGCCTCAGACAAACTGAGACCTGGAAAAGACCTTAGCTTAAAAAGGCCATAGTCTCCCACTGCATCTGGGGCCATTTCCAGTCATCCTGATCTGTATCTTGCCATTGGACCCAAATGCCTCCAGAGGAGAGCGTGAAGCTGGGGACTTTGTGCAGCCTTACCTCACTTACATCCAGTTCATTTGCAAGTCATGCTATCAGCTTCCTGATGCCATGATCCTTCTTGAGAGCAAAGGACAAACAACAACAATCTATGCATCTATATTTATTCATGTCTATTCTACTATGTCTCTATCTACCTGGATGTCCATATATCTACCACTCCATATATCCATCTATCTATCCATATCTATGCATCTGTATCTATTCCTAGCTTTCTCTATCTCTGTCTAATCACCTATCATCTATCTCTATATCTCTATTTACCTATCTATTTATCCTTTTCTATATCTATATCTACCTATCTAGCCACCCATCTTCATCCATCTATCTGTCTACCCATCTTTCTTTCTATCTACCTTTCTATCTGTGCTAGTTGACTTAACCTTTCACTGCCCTAGGCGGTACTCTCAGACTAAGTTGGTATATACGGGAGACACTACAGCATTTAGAAGTTCATAAGAAGGAGGTGACTTACGCAAGGTCATAACCTAGATACTCTATTTCCCACAGGTATACTTTAATACTTCAAGTCAATCCAACAAACATTTATTAAGGACTTACTATACACTAGGCATTGGGGATACCAAGATAAAGAAATAGCTAGCTTGATATCTTGATGATTTCATCTGTATAGTTAATTCCCCCAATAGAGATCACAACCACTCCACGCCTTCCCATTCTGTGCACATACTATTGATGGCTTCCATAGATTCTCTAAAGTGGATCTAGCCAATGTGCTGAATGTTTTCTTCTGGCTCTTTTATTTCACAGCAGCATTCAGTGCAGTTAATTTGTTATCTCTCACTCTTGCCATATGGATCATTCATCTCCTTTTCCTGAAAGGGAGATGGCACACTAGAGTGTTGGCCTTGGACTTTGGAAGACCTGAGTTAAAATCCTGTCTCAGATACTTAGCTGTGTAACCCTAGGAAAATCATTTAACTTCTTTCAGCCTTAGTCTCCTCATCTGTAAAAATCTTGCAAGGTTGTTGTGAGGATCTAATGAGATATTGTGGCTTGTCCCAAAAGTCTTAGTGCAGTTTTAAGAATTTTTAATAACTTGGCAAGTCTTAAAGTGCTCTATAAATGCTAGGCATTTTTGAAGATGTCTTTTGCTACTCATATCCAAATGTCATCAATAATAGGATCATAGATTTGGAGCTGGAAGGGACCTGGAGGCCATATATCAAACTCTTTCATTTTACACATGAAACTGAGGTTCAGACAAATTAAATGATTTGCCCAAGGTGGTGACTTACCAAGTAATAAGCAGAAGAGCAAGGATTAGAACCCAGGTCCTCTGACTCCAAAGACAATGGCAGGAGGTGAAATGACATCACCAATTATAGATGGCTTTTTCAAGAAGTTTAATTGTGAAAATGAGTAGATGAATAAAAAGAAAATTAGCAGGAATACTTGGACCAAGCAAAGGCTTTGTAATATTGGAAGACTCAAAAGCATGCTTGTAGACAGCAGGGAAGCAGTAAGTAGAAAGAGAAAGATCAAAGATAAATGAGGGAGTGTTCATGAGAGATATCCATCTATGGGATAAGTCAATACCAAATGACATCAAAGGTGCGTGTAGAAGGTTTTGTTTTGGCAAAAAAAAAAGGGGGGGACACAGATTCTTAAGAGACAGAAATGCAGGAGGAAATAATGGTAGTTGAAATCCGAGAAATGTGAGATGAGGAAAAGTTAGAAAGGGAGAGCTTTGAGGTAAGGTCCTCATCTGAATAGATTGGGAAAGAAAGTGCCATAGGATGCATAAAGTGGGAAGACAATTTGAAATACTGACTGTGGTGAGTGAGCTAATGGACTTATTAGGGTTTACTTGTAGTAGTAAGGTCTCAAGATAATTTAATATAAATTTGCAGTGGACACAATACAGTTTCATGACATTCTTCAGCTCTATTCAGTGTATGTGAATAAGCACAAAGAAAGCAGATGGTTGGGAGTAATTTGTGATTTGGGTTTAACAAGGTATGATCATTGAAATGATACTGGGAATAAGGGAAGCCAGTACTATTTAAACTGGTTATCAAAGGAATTAATTTAGAAAAGGGAAAAGAGTGTATCTTACGCAGGTGTGATGGCTGAGTAAAGAAATGAAGGGGTTAGGATTGTAGCCCAGCATGGTGAGGGTGAAGATGAGGGTTGGGATAATAAGCCAGAGGGAAAGATAGGAAAATTAAAAAAAATGTGACCAGATAAATGAAAATCAGAATTCATAAACATGGAAGTAGAAGAGTTTTGGATGATGGCAATAAGAGGGGTATGACCATCTCTGTATGTAAGTGAGGTGGAATAAAAGAAGTAGTCACAGGAAATGAGGAAATTGAGGAACTGGCAAGTTGGGGTGTTTCAGGGAGTATCAATATATACGTTGAAATTTTCTAGTACAAGAGGAGTTGAGGTGGAGATAAAGACAATGAGGCAGCTACTAAATTCATTAGGAAGAATAGTCAGTAGATAATAACAGCTAGCATCTTAATTGAAAGATAAATGCATTTTAAGTGAATCTCAATGACCTCTTGGTCACTGAGTGATGGTTGAGGAGGGAGAGTTTGGGAGTGGCAATTGGTAGCAAGAAGTTTTTCAGCTCTCCTCCACCATGTTGGGATGAAGGTATCATGAACAATAATGAGACCAGTACTGGAAAGAAAACTGGAAAAAGTCTCTTCAAGAAGGAGCGATGTCTTGGTGAGACTTAGATGATGGAGGCAGCGAGAAAGAAAAAAAAATTAAGATGAAACCAAGTTAGTAGTAGACATTTCAGGAAGCATGATGAAAATAGTGGGTATAACTGGAATGGAACATTTGGGAAGTAGGGTTGAGGAGAATGTGAATGAAGGAAAGGGCACTGGGTTTTCAGAAGGATGAAGTTTATACCATGACAGCCAGGGCTTCACAATCCCTACAATGGGATGAGTATGAAGGGATGGGAGTATGCTAACTCTTGTGGAGTAAGTACTGGAAGATTAGCAGTGGTTATAGAGAAACCCTTTGAAGGCATCAGGTGATCAGATTGTTCTTGTGGAAAGTAGTAATGTTGCATCCTGTGAGTCCCAGGAGCCCTGATTTACAATATGCAAGAACTAGGGAAGTGTAGCTGAATAAAGTCTGGACAAAAGGCTGGGGCTGGCAATTCAATGTGGATCTTACCCAGGATGGTCTAGGGATTACTGGAAAAAAGTCTTTGGGTGAAATGACAGAGGCCAAACACAGCTAACTGACTGAACCCAGGGCTGAAACAGGAATCCCTAGAAAACCTCTAGAGAAAAGTTATTTCCGCAAAATCTCAAGTGTTTAGCTCTGGAGTATTAAAATTAAACATTTGGAGTAGTGATATATTTCCACTTTTCCATTCACCCTAACAATTTCCTTATTTCAAATTGTGCTGGTTTCTTCATCTTAGTAATCAAGTCAGAAAGCCTTTAGATCTCTTTAAAAGCCCCTTTCTAGTCTTTCTACCTGACAGGTCTATGTTATCAAGGTATAGAGAAATTCGGTAATTATAGCTTAATACACCTTCACTTCTGGCCTTCTCTGCTGGGTCTTGGTCCCTTAAGGCAATTGTAAAGTAAATATCACACAGGTAAATACAAAACAGCTGAGTAGGCAAAATGCTGTACTCCACTCTCTTCCCAGAATTCCTAAACATGAACCACCAACATTCTTTTTGTGGCCATGTTTTGTGCTTTGGAGCAGTGGTTGGTGAATAAGACCCACCCAAACCCTTTTTATAATTTGTTTGTTTGTTTGTTTAGTAGGAAGGAAAAAGTAAAGTGAGATGAGCAGGCATGGAAGGATTGCAATTTGCACTGTATATTTCATTGCATTAGTTTTCCCAGCATAGTCACCCTGATTCTGAAAAACCTTATTTCCACCTACAGCAGTATTGTTCTATTTTCTCAGTGTCTCATCCTCTTTGTTACGCTTGATTCCTCATTCAACTGATACTGTTCTCTTCAATTACCACTAAAGATCACTTAATTGCCTATTCCTCTGTATTTTTTTCTCAATGTGTTTTTTTTCCTTCTTGGCCTTTCTGCAACATTGTGTGTTGTTGACCAACCCCTCTTTCTAGACACTTACCCTTTACAGTCTGGGTTGCTGAAGACATAATCTAAAATATATACTCTCTCTCTCTCTCTCTCTATATATATATATATATACATATATATATATATATATATATGTATACACACACACACACATATATATACACACTTAAAAATCATGAACATAGACTTTTTGAATTTATTTGTTTTTAAAATAGTTTCTGAGTATTATGAACCTATTGGTTAAAAATATAAAAATTAGCATTTATATATCTATATATATATATCTATATATCTATATCTGTGTGTGTGTGTGTGTATGATTATATAAAAATACAAAAATCATACTAAATTGTGAGATTGACATCAGGGAAGATGTAAATGTGCTAGGAAAATTTCAACAAGAGCAAAAAATAACCCTTTGCATAATTGTTGGATAGGATTAAAATAGTATCATGATTTACTAAGTACAGCCAGTGATGGTCTTCTTCCATTTGAATTTTTTTTCTATTATGGCAATCATGAAAATAAATAAATCAAACTTAGAAACCAACCTTCAAATCCTTATGTCACAAATGGTTAAACAAAAGTTTTTTTTAAAAAATGGTCACATTCTTAAATGTTTGAACTGTCCCACCCAGTATGAAGACCTCATAACTACATTTTCTATCCTATTAGCCTCTAGAGAACCTCCCCACTCAAATGAACTTTTTTTTTTCATTTTTGTCACCCAGTTTCCTTCTCCTGATTGAAAATCTATATCAAATGAGAAAAGGGAAGAAGTTAGGGAGAATGATGAGGGTCACCGATTTAATCCTTCACTATATAGATTTAAAGCAGACATTACAAATGTTAGTTCAATTGGTTTGGAAAAGAGAAGCATTATCTTAACCTTCTTCTTGCCACTACTGAGTGACCATATTTTATAGACTAGCAGTTTACCAGTGGAACTATATGGCTGTGAATGCTAGAACGTGATAATGTAAAGAAAAAAAAATTAAAGTACAGGTCATCCAAAAGACAGTAGAAAACCATATATGTATATAAATAGAATGGTATTTTGACAACAATAATTATATAATTAAATCATAAAGGACTTCCATGATCATGAAAGAAGATGGAATTGTCATATGACAAGGGATAACAGACAGAAAGTCCATCTCTCGCACTTATTTTCACAAAATATATAAAAAAGGGGGAGGTTTACAGTGAATGGAGTACACTATGGAGATTTTATGGGAGATGGTGGACCAAAAATATAAAGGCTAAAAAGACATGGATGGATCATCATTAGGGCACTATATTACCAATACAATACCAAATAGTTCGTGAAAAAATAAACTTGTTTAATTTTGTTATTATTGTAGTTTTAAAATAAGGCAAAAAAAATGATGTGCTAATCTAATCTATCAGAAGTGTTTATTAATTTTCAGGTAGGAAAAAGAAATAGATACGTCAAATGAAAGTTGAAAGATAGATGACCTGCATAACTAACACTTTGGATGTTATAGGGCTACAAGTTACACATTGATAAGTCAAAACATATTGGGACTAGTCACTGATTTAGTTACTTAGTAATGGAAACAGCAAGCACAGACTCACTAATATTGGTGTTTGGCATTATTTGTTGTTGATGTGAGTAGATATGGCATATTTGCATGTGACTATGAGGAACTCAGAATGGTATTATTGAGAATTGAAATGAAAGAATACACAAAGCATATTAAAAGCATGATCCTTAACAAAAAAGCCCAGGTATGACTATCAATCAAAATTCCAGATCTGAATGCAAAATTTCATATTTATCCTTTTTTGAGAAGCTTCTTTGTACTTTGATATGCTAACCATACATTTGTTTGCTCTTATTAGAAAATGTGCTTAAAAATATATATTATTTCAGTTAATTTAAGATGTACTTACCTCAGCCAAGTCCCTGTTTTATAGATTGTCTATAGAATATCCCCAAGATACTTAAAAGCATCATAAATATCATCTTCATCTTCATCAGCAGCTGCAGCAGCAACATTATTTGGTAGAGTTATCATAAATTTTCATTTTTATTCATCATAATACTCTGGCCAAGGGGATTGGATAATCATTTCCCACAAATTGTTAAATGATTTGGTTTTCAGGGTTTGTTTGCTTTTTTTTCCCTCAAATAGAACATGTCACTATCACACCTGACCTTGAAATGTATTTTGTTTTCTACTGAGCAAAGCTCATGTTTGTAATCTTTGAACGTTATTCTTAGTCATTAGTTTTAAAATGTCTCAGCAAGGATATAGGAAAGGGGAGTTTTTAGGTGTTCCAAGGTATTATCAGTAATACCCACCTCACGTTATTAGGTCAATGTTACCTGGACTATGCTGGATTACAGTAGAAGACATGCAGAAGTATCTGTGACATTGACATGGTTACCTCATAAATTCATAAGGTGGTGGTGAGCATACTAAGTGAATTATTAAAATAAACACCAAATATATACTGCCTATGTGCTAGGGACAGCTATGTGAGAAGAAATATATGTGTCCTTGGTGAGAACTTTAAGATAATTCATAAAATTGTAGTTCACTATATGTATGCACTTGAGAAATCCTCTGTGCTTTCATTCACTGAAGCATTAAAAAATGACAGTGTTATGGAATGCAAATGTTATCATTTAACACAAAAAAAGGGCTTAAGAGCATTGTGTAAATAAAAGATGGGTCAACTTGGGCTAAATAAATAATAGTGAATATGGTCAGCATAGACAGCCAATAGAGATGATAGCTGTGGGACAAAAGGAAAAGGTGAAGCCATCTTTTACCTTTGAAAGTAGACCTTTCGATGAACTTATTCCAAATAATAGCTTTAAATCTTACTCACTATGCTATAGAAATTATCATGGCTTTAGATATCACAGCCAAGAACAAAAAGAAAGAAATGGATTTTAAATGAGTTGGTTTTGAATATTTAAAAAGCCAATGATTCCAGTAATATCTTATTCAAAGGAATTAAAATAGTTATCTAGTCCCATATTACAGTAGAGTATTGCAGGGCCAGAAGTGAGATAGTTTTGTAGTTGATGCAGATATTTGCATTATTTAGAGTAAAAAAAAAATCTAGACTACTTCATCAAAGTAAGTTCATAAGTACTAAGGTACATAGAGCACTTTTCCAATTATTGTACAAGAATAAACATTGTCCCTTGGTTTACAATTCCTACAAAGCTGCCATCTTTGTAAAGTATATCCTGATTTCTGATCACATAGTTGACACTTTAGGTCATCTTGTTTACCATCTCCCCAAAGATATTCCTGTAGTAGGAGGTATAGAAAAGGCAGCTCAGTGGTACAGTAATTAAAACAGTGGGCCTAGAGTCAGGTAGACCTGAGTTCAAATTTGGCCTCAGGCACTTACTACCTGTGCAATGTTAAGCAAGTCACTCAACCTCTGTCTGACTGTTTCCTCAACAGTAACAAAGATACAATAGCACCTACCTCACAGGGTTGTTGTGTGATCCAATAGTTAAAAATATGTAAAAGCACTTAACACAGTGACTAGCACATTGTAAGTGCTATACAAATCCATATTTCTCTCCCTCCATTTAAAGAGGGAAATTGAATCAGTTTAAAGTTTTTTTTTTTATCATGTGGCATTCAGGTGATTTCTTCTCTGTTAACTAAGTATCTGGCTTTGGACTATGTGTTTTGACCTCTAATGATTCATTGTCTTGTTTCTGTCTAAAGAATCAGCATATTTCCTGTCTTCTTACTATATGCCTTGCTTTTCATTGATTATTATGCTTTGATCTTAGGCTTCTGCTGAGTTCCTTGTAGTCTCTAGATCCACTAAACCACGTTTATCCCTACCTGCTATTTACCTGTTGGGTCAATATAATTGCTTTGACTGCTTCTTACTGTCAAGGTAAAATAGGCAACCTAGCCAAGTAATTTAGGGCTCATCTGTCAGAAATTTTATTCAGAGATATGTAAAAGTAGCTATGGGCAGAATATTAAAGAAGAGTCTCATAGACTACCTTGTCTACTTTATAGCTCATCTTGGAGACAAAAAAGGCCATAAGGAAAATTTAAACACATGGGAATGAATGTCACTAGACCCTCAAATTCCTATAGCTTATTCTTTCCAGCCTTTGAAACTACCAAGATCAAAAATTCCCTGCTCTGTAGCTTTAAAAAAAAAAGTTAAGGACTCAGACCTGTTTCTTGGAGACCATATAGCTACAGTGGGGGAAGGCCTCTTAGCCTTTTGTCTTGTATCATGTTTCTGTCAATGGAAGCTGTGAAGGAATAAATCTCCCCTTGTTTCTTCAGACACAAGTACAGCAAAATGATGGTCAGAGATGACATGGGTGCTTTCATAGATATTTCGGATCTGTAGCTAATGAAAAACAAAACCAAAAATAAACAAACAAAAAAAAACAGCAGTCAAATATGTGGTAGGCCAACTGGAACTAATTATAAAATTCCATGCATATGCTTCCCTCACATATAATCATAATTCTCCCAGAAGCAGCTCCCTAGTGTCTTCCATGTATTCCATGTGGAGATTCTCTTAGCAAGCAGCACATCCACTAGACACTTTCTTCCCCTACCCATTACTTTGGAAATGCCTAATTTATCCACAGGCATTTACAGTGATGTCAAATTTTGAAGAAGCATAAGAAAATAAGAGAGACCTAGGGTTCTGATTTCCATCTATGCAAGACATAAGGATTCCAAGTTTATCCTGCAAAATAGCTAACAATAGAAGGGATGATATGAATTTGTATCTCAAATCTAGAATAAAACCCCATTCTCACTCACCACATTCTCCCCTTACATCAGTTCTGACTCATGTTCTCCTTACTAGCTCAGGATCTGTAAGTTTCTTAGAGTCTTTGACTCAGAATCCAAATTGTTTTCAATATTGTACAAGTATAGTTTTCTGTAGTTTTAAAAACAATACATAGAAGGGATGATGAACCCAAAATGATAAACTCTGTAGAGTTCCATATTGGCTTCTGAGGCCAAATGCTATTACATTATTAGAAATGAAAGTGATGCAAGAAAATCATGAAAAACAAGTCAACAGCTTGCTAAAAGAGACCAAAAAAAAAATGAAGAAAATAACTTCTTAAAAATAGCTTAAACCAAATGGCAAACGAGGTCCAAAAAGCCAATGAGGAGAAGAATGTCTTCAAAAGCAGAATTTGCTGAATGGAAAAGGAAGTCCAAAAGCTCACTGAAGAAAATAATTCCTTAAAAATTAGAATGGAGTGAATGGAAGCTAATGACTTTATGAGAAATCAAGAAATTATAGAACAAAACCAAAAGAATGAAAAAAAAAAGCAGGCAATGTGAAATAGCTCATTGGGGAAAAAAAACTGACCTGGAAAACAGATCCAGGAGAGATAATTTAAAAATTATTGGACTATCTGAAAGACATGATCCAAAAAAGAGCCTAGATATCGTCTTTTAAGAAATTATCAAGGAAAACTGCCCTGATATTCTAGAACCAGAGGGTAAAATAGAAATGGAAAGAATCTACCAATCATCTCCTGAAAGAGATCCTCAACGGAAAACTCCTAGGAATATTATAGCCAAATTCCAGAGTTCCCAGGTCAAGGAGAAAATATTGCAAGCAGCCAGAAAGAAAGAATTCAAGTATTATGGAGACACAATCAGGATAACACAGGATTCAGCTGCTTTTACATTAAGGGATTGGTGGACTTGGCATATGATATTCTGGAGGTCAAAGGAGCTAGGATTACAACCAAGAATCACCTACCCAGCAAAATTGAGTATAATCTTTCAAGGGAAAAAATAGACATTCAGTGAAACAGGAATTTAAAGCATTCTAGATGAAAAGACCAGGGCTGAAGAGAAAATTTGACTTTCAAATACAAGACTCAAGAGAAGCATGAAGAGGTAAACAGGAAAAACAAATCATAAGAGACTTATTAAGGGTGAAGTGTTTATATTCCTGCAGGGAAAAATGATATCTGTACCTCATGGGACCTTTGTTAATATTAGGATAGCTGGAGAGAGAAAAAAAAACATATGTATAGACGGATAGATAGATAGATAGATAGATAGATAGATAGATAGATAGATAGATGACACAGGGTGAGTTAAAGATGAAGAGGTGATATCTGGAGAATAAAATTATGGGATGAGAGAGGATTATACTGGGAGAAGGAAAAAGGGAGAGGTAGATTGGGATAAATTATCTCACATAAAACAGACAAGAAAAGGCTTTTACAGTGAAGGGGGAATGGGGGGAGGTGAGAGGGAATGAGTGAATTTATTCTCATTGGATTTGGCATAAGGAAAGCATAACATACACATTCAATTAGGTATGGAAATCTATTTTACCTACAGGAAAATAGGGAGGAAGGGGATAAGAGAGCAGGGGTGTGATAGAGGTGAGGGCAGATTGGGGGAATGGGTACTTAGAAGCAATTAATACTTAGGAGGGACAAGGCCAAAGGAGCGAAAAGAATAAATAGAAGATAGGATAGGAGGAAGGGAAATATAGTTAGCTTTTTCAAAACATGGCTACTATGGAAGTGTTTTGCATTACTACACATTATAACCTATATCAAGTTGCTTGCCTTCTCAATGAGGGTGGGTGAGGAGGGAGGAAGGGAGAAAATTTGGAACCCAAAGTTTTAAAAACACATATTTAAAAAAAAGTTTTCACATGCAACTGGGAAATAAGATATAAAGGCTATGGGGTAAACAGGAAAGAGGAAATCGTAAGGGACTTATTAAAGTTGAATTATTTACATTCCTACATGGAAAGATGTTATCATAACTCATGAGACCTTTCTCAGTATTAGGGTAGTAGGAAAGAATCTATCTATCTATCTATCTATCTATCTATCTATCTATCTATCCACACACACACACACACACACACAAACAGAAAGAGAGAGAGAGAGAGAGAGAGAGAGAGAGAGAGAGAGAGAGAGAGAGAGAAAGAGAGGAGAAGAGGCATAGGGTGAGTTGAATATGAAGAGATGATATATAAAAAACTAAGGGGTGACAGAGGACTGTACAGGGAAAAGGAGAAAGGGAGAGGAAGAATGGAATAAATTTTCTCACATAAAAGAGGCAAGAAAAAGCTTTTATTGTTGAGAGGAAAAAGGGGGAGGTGAGAGGGAATGAATGAATCTTGCTGTCATTGGATTTGAATTAAGGATGGAATGACATACAAACTCAATTGAGTATGGAAAGGTATCTTACCCTAAAGGAAAATAGAGAGGAAGGGGATAAGAGAGGGAGGGATGATAGATGGGAGGGCAGATTGTGGGAGGGGGTAATCAGAAGCAAACACTTTTGAGGAGGGACAGGGTCAAAGGAGAGAATAGAACAAATGGGGTGTGAGATAGGATGAAGGGAAATATAGTTTATTTTTCACAACATGGATATTATGGAAGTGTTTTGCATGACTACACATGTATAACCTGTATCAAGTTGCTTGCCTTCTCAATGAAGGTGGGTGGGCAGGGAGGAAGGGAGAGAATTTGGAAACCAAAGTTTTAAAAACAAATGTTAAAAATTGTTTTCACTTGAAACTGGGAAATAAGATATACAGGCAATGGGGTATGGAAATCTTTCCTACCCTACAAGAAAATAGAAGGTAGAAGGGATAGGAGAAATTAGGAGTGGTAGAAAGGAGTACAGATCAGGGGAAGGGGCATCCAAAATGCACACCATCTTGGAGTATGGAGAGTGGAGAGATGATTAGAACATTTGGGACTCAAGATCTTGTGGAAGTGAAAGTTGAAAACTAAAAAATAAATTCATTTTTAAAAAATTAAGAAAACCACAAAAATAAAAATGGAAACAAAAACAAAATTAAAACTTTACTTTCTTTTCCCCATTTGGCCATATTTGTGGTTTTTTTTAAGGAGTTCTTTGCTTCAGTGACTTTTTCTATTTATTTTTCAATTTGGTCAATTCTGCTTTTTAAGGAGTTATATTCAGAATTTTAGTGCTTCTTTTATTATTTAGCCAATTTTGTTTTTAAGTTATTTTCTTCAGTATTTTTGTACCTCTTTTGCCAATCTATTAATTCTATTTTCATAATTTTCTTACATCACTAATTTCTTTCACCTATTTTTCCTCTACCTCTCATTTCTTTTTTAACTCTTCTAGGAATTCTTGTTGGGTTTGGGTTTAATTAGCATGTTTGAGGCTTTTTATACCCAATTTTACATTTTTGTCTTCTGAGTTTATTTCTTGGTCTTCCTTACCTAGTTAATAGCTTTTAATGATCAAATTGTATGGTTGTTGTTGTTGTTTGCTCATTTCCCCAGCCTATTTATCAACTTAGCATTTTTATTGGAGTTAGTTCTACTCACCTGGAGGTGGGGAAGCACTGTCCTCAGCCTCAGTTTTTTGTTTGTTTGTTTTGTTTTGTTTTTTGTCTTGCTCTTTTCAAAGTTGGTTCTGGGGATGTCCAGTTTTTGGTGCTTCCAAGGTGGTGTGATCCTGGAAGAGATATGATCTCTGCTCTCCTGATTTGTGCTCTGGTCTTTACACAGGAAAGGTCTCTGGTTACCTACAGCTGCCAATACTAGTGCTCCTCTTAGTTTGGTACTGTGACCATGTCCCCTCATCCTTTGGCCACTGCACTCCTCTCTGCCCTTGAACTGTGAGGCAGAACTGTATATCACCAAGAGAGTTGCAAGTCAGGACCAGCAATATCCAGTACCAGCAAATTGTCCCCTGTAATCTGTTACTGACCAGTTGTCTGACTCCATTGCTGTCTTTGGGTTGAAAACTCCCAAAGCTTCTATAGCCACTATTGCAGCTGTGGGCGCTGGGAAGGCTTCAACTCCAGTGCCTCAGACTTTTCCTCCTTACCTCTTAAGTTGTCTTAGGCCAGAGAAATGTTTCATCCTGACCTTTTGTTGGTTCTGCTGCTCCAAAATTTGATTTGAGGCATTATTTCAAAGTCATTTGGAAGGGAATGTTGGAAAAGTTCAGCTGGGTGACTGCTCTTAATACCTTCCCTTTGCTCTGCCTCCAAGTACCTTATGTTTTTAAATAATGTAATTGATACATGATGGAGGAGTTATAAAGAAAAATTACACTTTACTCCTGACCACAAGCAGTTTATAATCACATGGCTATTTTACTAGCATTTGCAGACCAATTTCTTTAAACCATAGAAAAGGAGGTTTATCATATATCAAAATGGCTGCTAACATAAGTTGAAATTATTTGTCTTCAGCATTGACACACATGAGTTTTATATTATTTATTCATAAACAACTTATGCCCATATTGAATCAAATACCCTAATTTGTCGTCATAATTAAGTGATGATCCTTACAATATCCAAACAACTAAAATAACTCTCAAAATTACTTCTTTGACTCTAATATCCAGGGGAAGCAAAAACAGATTGTTTATATGAAATGCATTCTTTTTTTCTTTTTCTGCAGATGAAATTCATTTTGAACCCAAGAAGGGAAAGATAAGGGCATGGAACTTGTGTATATGAATTATTACCAAGAGGGCCATGAGAGGTTCAAGTAATGGACAAATGACA
The DNA here is from genome assembly GCF_003287225.1 of Phascolarctos cinereus. Taxonomy (NCBI): domain Eukaryota; kingdom Metazoa; phylum Chordata; class Mammalia; order Diprotodontia; family Phascolarctidae; genus Phascolarctos; species Phascolarctos cinereus. The sequence continues at coordinate 389,132,499 of NW_027555958.1, read as the reverse complement.
CTCATGATTTTATCATGATATTATTTCACTCTTCCTATACACTGTTAATCTGACCTCCCCAGTCAATTATACTTCATGCCAGGTTTGATCTATTTCCCATAACAGGGAGTTATTTACCTTTACATTTTGTTCTAGTGTATGTCCTCAATTTCAGATTATTATTCAACATCACTGGCAATTTCCTGATCATTTAATAAAAGATAACAAGCTCATCACTTTCATCAAGAATGCAACGCAGAATAACAGCAATGATTTTTCCTAGTGGAATCTGGTAACTGTGACTTTTTTTACACAACATTTGAAGCTTAATAATAGGTAGTACTGATTCAAAGGTTTGCTTATTTTCTTTGGAATTCTATTTGATATATTTTGCATATTATATATCTGATTAACTTTCATATTTTTCAATTTGTCCTAACTATTGACAATATTTAAGAATAATGAATGTTAAATGCACAGATTCTTCACAAATATGCAGATTATTCATAGAAGCCCTGTATGTTTAAATATTTACATAAGAAATTTATCATATATAATGCATTTAATATATTGTATTATGTACTAGCTTTTGTTTATGTAAAGTAATAGTAGAATAAGTAGTGATCAGGAAATCTAAGGAGAACCTGCAAGAAGTCTTTTCCTCTTTGCCCAAGATCACAAATTTATCCCAATATTAAGTGAGTAGGAGAGATATTATGAAAGATGGGGATGTTAAAACATCTGTTCCCTCTGTTCTGTCCTGCCCCTTAGGCTCAACAGGGGGAACCACAGATTCAGCACCCAGGCTCAGGTTAAATTGGTGGTTCTGTTTCTTCAGAACTTGTAGAGAGAGACTTCCTGCTAACTAATAAGGATATGAGAAAAGGAGGGCTATGGAAGAGAAAGGATAACTTGGGGAAAGAAATAATCACAATAAAAGCTACTTGAAACTGAACATAGAATCAAAAAGGAGAAAAAAAAGAGAAAAGAACTAGATTCTAAGGGAGATGCCCAAGATTGCTTCTTAGACAATTGGAAAAGCTTAACTAAACATAGTATACAAATGTAATAGAATATTGCACTGTAAGCATGATGAAATGCAACATTTTAGACAATCACAGATCATATGAACTACTGTGTCATTACATGTGAAAGAAACAGGAGAACAATTTATAACAGGATGACAATATTGTATAATAATTTGAAAGACTTGAATACTCTGATCAATGCAATAACTAATCATGTCTACAGAGGACCCAAAATGAATCATGGTGCTTACTTGTAGCAGGATGATACATTAAAAAGGTACCAATAGAGATATACTCTTTTTTTTCCCCTGTGGCTACTGAATTGTTTTTTTTTCTTAATTTACTTATTTGTTACAAGATTTTTTTCCCCTTTCTTCTGGCTTTTGGCAGGGTGGGTAAATGAGAAAGTATAAAATAGTGATACAAAAAAGGAATATTTTTAAACTGAAATGTTTAAATGCACAGAGAATAGAAGAAAGAACAGTTAATGAAGACAAATTTGAAAGCAACAGGAAGAATTTATTATATATCTTAAGATAGGAAGCAGCATCAAAGTAGAGTATCACAGTTTCATCTATAGTCTTTCTTTTGTGAGCTATGTATAGGAAAGTACTCTCTGTCGCTGGCTTTCTGTTTCTGTTTCTGGTCTCTCTGTTTGTCTGTCTTTGTCTCTCCTTGATGTAAGGGAAAATGTACTAGTAATCAGAACTATTTGAAAATGGAATAAGCTAACTTAAGGGTCTTCCTCACTAGAAATTATCAAGCAAAAGTGGATGGTCACTTGCTGGATATATTGCAGAAAGGATATTTGTTCAGATATATATTGAACAAGGTGTTCCATTCAAATTTTAAATTATATAATTTTGTGAGTAACTGAGTTTATGAATATAATCCTAGGTAATATTTTGACACAGAGAGTTACAAAGTGAGTAATAAACTTCTTAACTTGGTAGAAATGAATTATTTGACATTTCAGGATGCATGCTTTGAAGAGATACTGTGTCTAAAAAGGATAGGAAAATCTTCTCCATATCTTTAAGGGATTGATAGGTTCTAGCAAGAGATAAATTCTGTCCAATAGCATTTGGTGAGATGAAAATTCTAGTGAATGATTTAGAAGAAGAATGCTTGCAGAGAGGTTTTGTACAAATGGATTGAAAAGAGAGAATAAATGGAAAACATTTTGTGTAGCTGCCTCTTTTTCTACCAGTGATCCTATATTCTCCATTTGTCATGAATTTGAAGAGAGTTGTGGTTGGAGTAGACTATTTCTCATAGTTTCTTTTTTTCTCCAGGAAATTTGATAAAAAAAATTATATTTCTTTCAGTCGCTAGGTGGTGTAGTGGATAGAACATGGGATTTGGAATCAGGAAGACTCATTTTCATGAATTTGAATCTGTCCTCAAATACTTACCACCTGTGTGATTCTGGGCAAATTGTTTAACCCTGTTTGTTTCAGTTCCTCATCTATAAAATGAGCTGGGGAAGGTAACAGCAAATTACTCTAGCATCTTTCCAAGAAAACACCAAGAATGGGGTCACACAGAGTTGGGCATGACTGAACAACAGTAACAAAAACTGTTTCTTTCAACCTCTCCTTCTTGCTGTCCAAGATGGTAGATGTTAAACCCCAAATTTTCCTATTATTTATATTTACATATGTGTGTGTGTATGTTTGTATGTACCTATGTATACACACACCCACATATATGCCTATAATTAACACAAATTACAATTAACTTTACATGAATTGTCAATAATAGCTGCTTTCGTGTGCTTCATTATTTGTGAATGAGGATTTACAATAAACAGAGGAAGAAGCAGTGGTACAATGATTGGCAAATTGTATTTATCTATCTAGATAGATATGTGTGTGTGTGTATATATACACACACATACACACACATATGCATATACATGTGCACACATTTATTTGGTTGTGCACATATATATGTATGTATGCACTTATATGAGAGAAAGTGAGAGAGAAAGAGAGAGCTGAAGTTTTGTTTTGTTTGCTAAACAATGAGGTTAAGTGACTTGCCCAGGGTCACATAGATAGTAAGTGTCAAGTGTCAAGGCTGGATTTTAACTCAGGTCCTCCTGACTCCAGGGCTGATACTCTATGCACCGCACCATGTAGTTGCCCCACTGAAGTTTTGATTTCCTGTTTAATTCATCAGGATTCTATCTTGACTGGGGCCTTCTTAGCTAAATGAAAGAGCAACTTATAAATAATGATCTTTAATATTGGTTATTGTTGTGTAAAACAGGGTAAAAATGAATCTGTCTTATTCTTCTTATATGAAAGTGAGTCAACCAATATCGCATTGGTCTTTTTGCATTATTCCCTGCAATGCATAGTTACAAATATACCTTCTATGAGAAGTGGAGCCAAGGTGATGTCTACAATAAGTCATATGCAATGGGAGAAAACATGGAGTAACTCAAAAGACTGGAGATGTCCACACTTGAAGGATGAGAGCCACTTAAGAGTAGTGAGCTTTCATCTTCTCTTTATTCAGTCAAATTTTCACAAACTCCTGACTGTATCAGTCATTTCAATCAAGGCCAAAATTGCCTTAATTTAGGTGTGAGTAATTTTACAGCCTATATTACTTGGATAATTGCTTCAATTAATCACTTTGCCTTATGTAGTAGGCAGAATCTTAGAATCTTGTAAGTAAACTGAGCTGTGATCTACAGGATAATACTAAAATCAATGGGAAAGCAAAAACTTAGCCATTCACCTATTTATATTATCTTCCTTAGGTAAATAACAATTATTTCTATTTTGACCGGAAATCCTGAGGGTCTTCCCTTCTCATATTGATATTTTTTGACTAGGTAAGAGAGAACTTTCTTTGCCTTGTTTATTACCTAGCCTTAATCACTGAATGAGCATTGGTTCAGTCAAACTGAGATCTGGGAAAGATCTTAGTTTGAAAAGGACATGGTCTCCCACTGCATCTGGGACCATCTCTGGTCATCCTGTTCTACATCTTGCCACTGGGCCCAGATGGCTCTGGAGGAGATAGTGAAGCTGGTGACTTCACACAGCCTTCTCTCAATTAAATCTAATTCACTTGCAAGTCATGACATCATCTTTGTGATGTTGTAGTCCTCTTCAAGAGTAAAGGACAAACAACAACAATTATCTTTCTGATCAAACAACCAGCATAGTTTTCTCTCTCTCCTCCTTCTTATGAATTGTCTTATTGAGCTGATACTAGGTAGCCAACACTTAAATTGAAGCAATTTCTCCCATATAGGTATGTGCACAAATTCCTTTGAATTCAGAAGTTCCTAATACTCTCCTTAGAAATAATTTATTTTTATTAATTTATGCATAGTTACTTACAAAAATCTTGTCTCACTTGAAATGTAGTAGCTGAGAGTAAAATTTTGCAAATTAGTTCACTGCTTTCTGTGGCAATAGTAGGTATTTTAAACTTATTAACATGTATGCACCATCTGTTCCCAATTTAAATATCACACATCGAGTTTTCTATACTTTCAATGTGTTAGAGAATTCTTATTACTCTCTCTCTCTCTCTCTCTCTCTCTCTCTCTCTCTCTCTCTCTCTCTCTCCCCCCTCCTTTTCTCCTTCCCTTTCACTTTTTTTATGATATGCTCCTCATAATACTGCAAGTATTTAAAAATAGATTCTCACTTTGTATCTTTTTAGAATATGTGAAATAGTATTCTGAATGAGAGAAGAATTTAAAAGAAAATTAGGAATTGTGGAAATACAATTTGAATTTTATTTTTAAAATCAAATAGATTTTTAAAGACTACACATGCTATATACCAAACAGTAAGGGATTTACACATAACTTAGATATTTGTAGTCTCAGTAGTAAGATCAGAACACACCAGCCAGCTCCACACTATCCATATGTGGAATCATCATTTATAGAAAAAGGAAAAGTTTTGAATACTGTGGATAAGTTCACTTACCTTGGCAGTGTACTTTCTAGGTAAATTGATTGATACTGAAGTTGATGAATGCATTGCCAGAGCTAGCTCACTGTTTGGGAGGCTCTGAAGGAAAGTGTGGGAGATAAGAGGTATTAGACTGACTACCAAACTGAAGATCCACAGATCTATTGTATTGGCCTTATTGTTGTATGCCTGTGAAACTTTGAAAGTCTACCAGCCCTGTGCCAGGAAATTGAATCACTTTTATTTGAATTTTCTTAGGAAGATTCTGAAGATCACCTGGCAAGATAAGATACTAGACACTGAGGTCTTTTCTCAAAATAAATTGCCAAGCATTCAGACTCTACTGCAGAGAGTGCAACTCTGATGGGCTGGTCATGGTGTTTGAATGCCAAATGTGCTCTTGCCAAAAAGTGGAGAACTCACACAGGGAAAGTGCTCAAGGGGTGATCAGAACAAGTGATACAAGGACTCTCTCAAGGTCTCTCTTAAAAACTTTGGAATTGATTGTGTGACATAAGAGACACTGGTACAGGACTGCCAAGCATGATATGTCCTCATAAGAGAAGGTGCTGTGCTCTATGAGCAAAGCAGAATTGAAGTAGCTTAAAAGAAATGCAAGATGTACAAATTTAGAGAATCTACCCCAAATATTCACATGAACTATTTGTGCCTAACCTGTGGTAGAGCATTCCAAGTTCATATTGGTTTCATCAGCTACATTCAGACACACTCTAACTTTAATCTAGCATAGTGATGTCATTTTAGTCCTCTTCAAGAACAAAGGACAATCAATAACCAGGAGTTTTACAATCATTTGTAAAAAAAAAAAAATCATCATTTTTTTTCTTGGTTGCATTGACAGTGTGGATATTTGTAGTCTCAATAGTAAGATCAGAACACAAAAATTACTTTATCAATGTGACATTAAGTTTATTGCAGATAGTTAGCTTGTCTGTCACTAGAAACTTGCATTTTGCTGTTGTTCAAATAAATCTCTCACTCCCACATGGCTGTTTGAAACTTAGAGTAGTAAAACCTACGTAAGTTGCATTTCAAAGTGAAAAGCTAGTCCTCAGAAATCAATACATAAGAATCAAAAGAAAAGTAAGGGTTAAAAACCTATTCATTAGATGGTCTCTGGAATAATCTTTCCCAAATGAGTATATTTCTTATCAAATTTTTGTTTTTGTTGTTAAGCAATTAGAGTGTATCTAATATTTTGGGGAACAACAACAATAATAATGAAAAATGGACTTTGTCAACTCAAACTGGTACACCCAATTACTATTTTATAGACAAAAATCCAATGAATCTGGCATCTCATACATTTGGGGAGATCTCTGCAATGGATCAGAATACAAAATCATACAGAATACAAAAAAAAATTACATCTGCTGTTCTTTTGGGATTCTTATTTGTGTTCTCCTGTAAGTTTATCTCAGAGTGTGTACATAATGTACTGGATTCCTTTGTCATTTCTCCAAAATTCTAGTTATCCATCTCCTATTCTCACACTTGTCTCACAAAGAACCAGTTTTTCCTAATTCTTCGATGATTTCTTTACTACTGTTCTTCAAAGATCTTTAATATGTGTGGCAGCCTGTTCAGGCTTTTCATGTCAATGTTAATAAACATTTATTAAGTACCTACTATGTGCAAGGTACTGTGCTGGATTCTGGGGATATAAAGAAAGGCAAAAGTTAGTCTTTGCTCTCAAGAAGCTCACATTCCAATGGAAGAAGACATAAGTCAAAAATTTGGGGGCAGAGAGAGATGGGGAAGAGGACCTTGACCAATTGGTTGAGGACATGTTCTAGCTTAGAAGAGTGTGGTTGGATGAGAATTAATAAGATTACTGTCCTGGACTCCCTCTTTCAATAGAACATCTGGGAGAAGCTGTCCAATGTTCCCTTTTCACACTCTCCAATTAGAGGGAGAAAGGGACCATAGCACAAAGAAATACTGAAGATGTTTGAGTTTCAATTTTGATGTTATCTTGTAGATACCTCTCTATTGCCTTCATTCTTTCATCTTTACTTCCTTGGAGTAAGTGGTCTTAATTTCTCTCTGACATGTAATACTGTTAGTTTAAAAACTGTAAATATTGAAAGGAGAATTTAATTTTTAGGAAATTTGGAGCTTTCTTCACTTTCTCAATCCTTTTCATTTTCAATTCTGAGGAAGCTGTTTATGTATCACTACTGTCTTTCCCAATTGTATATATGTGTATGTGTATTTCATGGAGTTTACAAACACATCACTAATTCACTTAGTCTTTCCTGTGGAAATGCACAGTCCAAACTCCTTTTAGTGAATATGAGTCTCTTCCACAAGGCTTGCGGTGTGCATCACTTTGATGCAGTCAGCACAATGATATCTAAAAACAGAAGAAGCTGGAACACATCACCATCCACTGGGAATCTGTCCTTCCCTTTGTAGTGGATGAGACACTTTGCATCCTCCATCATAATGGCAAATGTTCTTGTTAAGTGTAAATATGCCCATTTTATGATTTGCCTGATGTTTATTATCAGATTTGTCATTGAGTAAAGTTAATTTTGTTGTTATATCTTCTAAGGAATCCTGAATGTGATTGATTTAAGGATGAGAGATGACTTCCCATAAAAGGAATTCAACAGCATTGTTTTCTTTCATATCAATCAACAAAAAATAATCACAGTGGGGATTTCTCTCTCTCTCTCTCTCTCTCTCTCTCTCTCTCTCTCTCTCTCTCTCTCTCTCTTTCTCTCTCTCTCTCTCTCTGGTGAATTGTGAGAAAATAATAATATATCCAATGTTGAATATCACTTTTGAAATACTGCTTGTTCTGCATTAATACCCTCATTAAGGATGTCCTCATTTAAGGTTTAGATGATTCTCATGAAGATTTTGTCAAGAAGGGAGAGTGGACATACAGGTAAGATGTTAATCTCACAATCAACCTTTTAAAATTATTATTATGGCACAATTCCCCTTACCATCCGTAACATTGGTGTCTTTCCCTTCTTCAGATATAACTATATTGTCTTGATAATTGATCTCTTCTATGTATGTTGCTACAATCTGACTAGTTTCCTCCCTTTATTCTCTGTATATAACTTTAAAATAGAATTTGCTCTTTGTTCTATTGTATATACTAAAAGCATAAGAAAATAAAAATGGCTAAGACTGACTAGAACTCTTATAAGTGTTCCCTATTAGCTAACTGATAACTATGATATTAGGCACCAAGTATGGTTGTATTATTATCTTTCATGTAGAAAAAAAATGTTAATGCATTTTGTTTGTTTGTTATTTTGCAAATCTAATCTATAGCATTTTATTCTGTTTATATTCCACCCATTTTCATTTTTAAATGCCCATCAGGTGATTTTTTTTTCTGTTGTAATGTTTTTTTCTAAGCTGTCTTTACACTGGTTCTACTCTCCCCTTGTTCTCTTTATTTTATGAGATGCTGTTGCTTAAAATTGTCCATCATCATTATTCATGGGCCTTTCCAGAGAAGTTTACATTTTAATCTGTTGCTTTAGGAGGCCATGTCTCCTCATTAGTCAAATACCTTTCACATTTCCTTGTTTTTGTATTTTCTAGACTCTTTGGTCTTCTTGCACTAGCAATTAATTAAATTGGCTAAAGTTCTGCATGAAATTATTATATTTGAGATGATTGTCATTTCTGTTCTCTATTTACCAGTTTTGATTTACAGTATTTACAAAATTTAAGGCTAAATTAGCTTAATCTTTTTTTCGCTGATATTCTTTCTTCTTTTTGTTTGTTTTTAGAAATTATGTTATATCAGTTTTGAAGATTTGATGGTGTATTTGTATGCAAACAGATGATTTGGTGATAATTCCAACTTAAATTATATTTTGCTGTTTTGTTAAACTACAATTTCATTCATTATTGGGCTATTTAATGCTTCATATATCTAGGTCCTACCCATTTTTTTCTTATAGAGTTTTCATATTATAAGTGTATGATAATTCTGTTTCTATATAGCTATTATATCTACATGACACTGAACAACTTATTGACTGTGTGATTTGTTTTGCACTGAATTGATTGATTTGCTTTTTGACTAGACTAAATTGAACAATTACTGCTATGATGTAATGTACAATTAGTAGTAACTCATTCTTCTTGCCGACTCAGAACAGCAATTGTTCTGTAAAGTTTGGATTCAATCAAAGGGCCACATTTGAGGACCTAGAGGGCTACATGTGGAATCAAGGCCACAGGTTCCCACCCCTTGACTAAATGATTAAGAAATCTCCTTCTGAATCTCCCAAAGACATCTTAAATTCAACAGATCCAAAACAAAAGTTATGCTTCTTTCTCCAAACCAATCCCTCGTCCATATTTCCTTGTTTGTATTGATGGCTCCAGGTTCCTTCTAGCCAAACGGGTTAAAATCTCTCTCTATGCCACCCTCACTCACAGTTCACATCCGCTTAGTTCCAAAACAATCTCACTTTTACCTTTGTAAACATTTCTCCTATCTTTCTCTTATTCTACACCCACATCAGCATCACCTTGGTTTTAGCCTCTCAGCACTTCTTGTCTGTATTATTGAAATGGCCTCTGAATCAGTCTCCTTGCTTCTAATCTCTCACCTCTGTCATTATCCACACAGCTGCCAAACTTATAGAGCATGGTTCTGATCATGTAGTTTCCTAGATCAAGTAATTTTATTGGTTTCATATAGTCCCTAGGAGGAAACACAAGGCCATCTCTCTATATTTAAAGCTTTTCATAGACTAGCTTTAATCTTTCCAGTTGGTTTCATATTAATCCCTCTCTTTCATAGTATGTCCTAGTCAAACTGACACACTTTCCCACATATAGCAATCTAACTCCTATCTCCATGCCTTTTCAAAAGCTGCCCACTACCCACATGATTGAATTTTCATTCACAATCTGCTGTATCCTTTCAAGAAAATCCCTATATCCCTTCAAGACACAGAGTACAAGTACCACCTCCTAAATGAAACCTTAACTCATCCCATCATCCACTGGTTTTGAGTAATATTTGTCCAGTAAAATAAATATTTCACAATAAATTAACTAACTTGTAAATGTTCAACTGATTGCAATTAAGATTTATACTTCTCTATTAGGAAGGCAATTCTGCTGGGCTTCCTTACCATGGGTAGTATAAGAGGCTATTCTTAAAATGTTGCTTTACTATTTTAAGTGTTTTGTACTCTGAAAAAGAATATGATTCCTATGAATAACCTTGATTCTTATATAATCTGGCAGTTATTCAAGTGTCTACATCTCTAAATAACACCTAAATATTCATTCATTCGAGTACTGTTCTGTGATCTGCACACCCCTCCCCCTATGATACGGAACATTTGAACATTGGAAAATTTCTGGGTAATTAATTGAACTATTTAGTTTTCTTCTAGATGTGTTTCATTTCATTGAAACAACAATATTTATCATTCTTAGAGATTGCATAATAGCTATATTGATATATCTATCTATAACTACTATCTATTCTTATATATATAAATATGCATATATGTTTATATACATCTCAGGATTTATGTGTGTGTATATATATGTACACATTCATATTAACATTTACAAATACTTAATTCTTGCTTAGACTATCTAAGAAACTATTTACTTCTGACACGTCTAAGCCAGGCTGTGTGACAAGTTTAGAAACGAATTAACTTTCAAAACTTCAAAGGTAGAATGACATTAGTTTTCACTCTACTGAAGCTACATCAGTATTAATTGAAGAGGAAAGTGCTAATGCAGATGCCAAGGCCCCCTGAGCAAAAAGGAGTCAGCAGAATACTTAGTGGAAAAAGACTGTTGGGCCATAACTTTAATAACTTAAATATATCTGATTTCATTAGTCCTTGGCAAGTTGCGTGACCTTGTGAAATTAGACTAGGAATTTTCCAATGATGCCAGACCACTTGATTATTTACAGGAGAGTACAGCTATCATATCTCCTGAAAAATGCAAAAAAGAACATATCGTCTCTACAGTACACTGACCAAATACCCATAGACCTTCGACCTAAGTTAAAGGTATTTATTATTAGCTTCTTTAATTTTTTTTTCATTTTGAATCAAAGCAATGTTTTTTTATTATTATTATTACTTGTAGTAGTAGTAGTAGTAGTAGTAGTAGTAGTAGTAGAAGAAGAAGAAGAAGTAGTAGTAATAGTAGTAATATTAGTAGTGGTAGTAGCAGTAATGGGAATTGTTCATTTCTTTATAAAAATAGTAAGATTGAAATCTTCCTATAAGACTTTATATTTTTCTTGAATAATGAAAAGACAATCAAGGCTTTTATATATTTTATTAGAAATCTGTCTATGTACTAACACATATATATCATGTTTATTAGATTTTAGGTTGTAAAAAATGAGCTTTCTTGCTAATATCTTCAATGCAGGAATATCATAACAGAAAATCTATTAGGAAAAATACAGTACAGGGGGTCACAGATCTCAGTTTCAGCTGAGCCAGACCCTCTCCCAGGGATTTGAATTTGTTATTCAGTCCTGTCCCTGTCTGACTCTTTGTGACCCCATTTTGCTTGTTTCTTGGCAAAGATACTGGAGTGGTTTTGCAATTTCCTTCTTCAGCTCATTTTACAGAAGTAGAATCTGAGGCAAACAGGGTTAAGTAAATTAGCTAGAGTCATGTAGCTAGTAAGCTATTCCTATAAGTAAGTATAGCTATAAGTAATCGATAGCTGAGGTTGTACTTGAATTCAGAATGATGAGTCCCTGACTCCAGGCCCAGCACTCTATCCAACGCACTACCTAGTGTCCCAAAAATTTGTATAGAATACTTCTTCAAACAAATTCAAGAAATTTTTTGGTTTGCTTCTTGTCTATAATATTCCTATTACATAGATATTATTGTCTGGCTCATAGAAATGTAAAAAAAAATGAGGAAAAGAATAAATTAAAATAAAAAGAAAAATCAGTATTAGAGTTAGTACTAATATCCAAATTTTGAACACTTGATCAACTACTTTCATTGTTTTCATTTTTTTTTGACTCTTTGAATTACTATACAAGTGCATCTGTGGGTGAGTTATTCACTGAAATTCACTAATGTCTGTGATATCAACGTTCGTGCCATAGTTGGGGATCCAGGCAGTTTGATGTTATGAGACAGAAAAACAACAGCTGTTGTCAATAGGTGTAATGAGGATATTAGCTTCTCTTTGTCTCTGTCTCTGTCTCTCACTCTCTGTCTCTCTGTCTTTCACTTCCCATAAATAATATATAAAACCAAGCAGAGCCTGAGACAAGCTGATATTTTGTCTGACTCTATATGATATAGTATATATTATCATATTATGTATATATATATGCAATGTATATATATGTAATGTATATATATGTGTGTGTGTGTATATATATACATATGTATATATATATATATACATACACACATATATATATATATATATATATATATATATATAAAATTTTTACATAAAGTAGTAAAAGCTAAGGGAGACAATTTTGGTAGAGCAAGTTTGGTTTAGGGTTGTAGTATCCATGAATGGATTTCTCCATGTGTCTATGTATGCATTTCTGTTTACTGTGTTTATAATGAATTTTTTTGTGCTAGCCTTTGTTTCATATTGCCTGAGGACTCATGTGCAGAATATACCAAAGTATTAGATGAAGATAATGACTTTCCCAATATCAGTGACAGTACAAATACTTGATTATATTTACTGATCCCTTTGTTATTCTTTTAAGCATGCTTAAACAACTAATTATACTGCACATATATCACCTATATCAATTTGCTTCCTTCTCAATAAAGGGGAAGGGAGGTAAGAAGGGAGAGAATTTGAAACTCAAACTTTAAAAAAAATGAATGTTTTTATATGTAAATGAGAATAAATAAAATATTTAACAATTGCATACAAATATATGGTCAGAGTAGCTATATGAAAGGATGAATTAATTTCACTATCCAAATTCATAATGTTCTCATATTTCTTATCCATAGAAAGTCAAGATTCTCCTACATGGGAAAATCACAGAATAGATAAAGAGCAACAGACTCTTTTCTGCTGTCTACATGTCATAAAATTCTATGTGCCATATGAAATACCTTGTCAATCAAATGTGGGTGTTCCAATGGAATTTTTTTTTAGATACCTTCCTCTTTTTTCTGGGTACTTTCATAGAGAAGCTAAATTTCTGAAGTTGCTCTGACTTTTTCAGAAAGTAGAAAATTGACTAAGTTTTTAAAGCAAGTGTGTTCCTGGAACAGCTCTATATCTCCTCAACAGATACTTTAATTAGGTGGCTGCAAGATTCTTCAGGTTTATCTCCACATGCAGCTTGGTTCTTCAAGGGGGCTGCCTGCTGAGTTTTTCTTTATAATCCAGTCAGCTGTCTTTGATTTGTTTCTCCAAACTTAAGTGGGTAAAAAGGAGTATTTTCCAAGGCAACAGTCATTCCTACATATATCTAAGAGAAAGCAAGGGGATATGTGGGGGTGGGGGGAATATTCAGCATGCAAGTAAGGTCATGTAGTTTATTACTAATATTAAATGTTCACATAATTTTATCCAGCCTATGATGCTTCTTATCATATTTGCTATATGGTGATGTTAATATCACATAGTTCTGCCTGTCTGTTGCAATAATGCTTTTGTCTCTGAACTGAAAAATTAACAGTGTCATTTTAATGTAGAAAATTCCCCACATCAAATTTCATTTAGTAAGTATGATTCTATGTAGAAGGCACATTTCTACTGACAAAATGTACGGAGTCATTTTAGGGATAAAAATCAGAACAATTCATACATACTTAAATATGTAGGAAAACTACTTTGTATCCATATGGCCTGGGAATGTTTATTTTCAATTTCTAATATTGTACAGGTTCATCTGTAAAGGAGAAAGGATATAGTGATTGAGATGGAGACTTTGAACGAAAAAAAAAGTAACCCTGATTAAAGCCATGCAACTGTTAGCTGAGTCTCCATCTGGTATACCACTAATATATAAATGGCTCTAATGAAATTAAATAATATATGCATATATGTATGTATGTATGTATGTATGTATGTATGTATGTATATACATATCACATTTTGGAAATGTTAAGGTACTTGTCTGAGACTGTATCTATTGTGCCTGAAATTTACCGTCACACAGTCTTGTGATCAGTCCTGTACAATCAATAAGCATTTGTTGAGTGACTACTGTTCTTGCACATGAACAAAAACAATTGGACATGGAATGCAAATATAATTTGGGGGGAGATGATGGGTTAATGGTAAACACTGCTTGCACATGAAGTGATTATGACCACTTCCTGCTGTTTTAACCTGTGTATTCAGAAAATAATATGAATAGCTACAAAAATTAATAGTAAGTGGTGTGTTATATAGGCTATAGGTACTTCCAGAATTCAGAAAAGGTTATCTGATGATGCTGGAGTAGTCAGAGAAGGATTCAAGAGAAAAAAAATTCAAAATTGACCTGGGTATGGATATAAAGGAGGGCATGTCAGACAACATAGAAGTAGACATCAAAAACAAAAAGGAAATCTGAATTGAGAGAGTATAGATGATGAAAAAGTAAGTTTAGTTAAAAAAGATAGGTAATAAGTGGAATAATGCTTTTAAAATGAAGCACTTCAAAAGTTGAGCAGAGAATTTATACCTGATTTGAATGGAAACAGGGAATTTTAATAGTTTTCTGAAATGAGATGATGAAAATGGTCTTAAAGAAAAAAAAGACATGTGCATACATACATGTATGTACATAGACATATGTAAACATATATATTATAATTATACACATACATACACATATATATATATGAAAATATATTGATGTGAGGAGAATCTTGGAATTAGGAAGGTCAGCTAGGAGTTGTCAGAGTAATGTGGGCATGAGGTAGTGAGAAAATTTAGCTTAGGGTGGAAACTGAGGGACAAGGATTGTTGTTTCACCATTTTATTCCAGAAGACTGCATGTAAAAATGAATCATGCAGAGTAAGTCCAAAATCCCAACTTGCCGGTGTACTAATTCTTAACTGTGAATGTACTATTTTTTTCACACTATTGGACATCTGCAGAACCTGCTGAATACCCAGGTCAAAACAGCAGGAAGTGGTCATAATCACTTCATGTGTAAGTAATGTTAAATGAGTGTGGCACCAAAATAAAAATGACAACAAGGGGAATCATTTGGAAAGAAAAGCATGACTTAGCTATTGATTAGATGTGATGGATGAAGGAGAGGGAAGAGTCAATAATGGCTCTAAGGTTTCTACCCTGAATGACTAGAATAATGATGGTAGCATTGGCAGAAAGAGGTGAAGAAATACTTGTTTCTAGTAGGTATGTAGAGAGTAGGATGTTCAGCTCATTTCAATTCAGCAAATCTTTATTAATCACTTACTGTATGTAGAGTACCATGCTAAACACTATAGGAAATATAAAGCTTGTATATTAACTATGGTTCTTGCTCTTATAGAGAGTCAGCGTGGCATAGTGGATAGAATATAGGACTTGGAGTTCAGAAGATCTGGGTTTAAATTTCTTCTCAGAAACATACTCCTACAAGACCATGGTCAAATCATTTAACCTCTCTCATTTTCAGCCTTCATGTTTATAAAATGAGAATGAGAATTCATTTAACATTTACTTTTTAGGTGTGTTTTAAGGCCCAAATGAAGTAATGTATGTAAAGAGATTTTAAAATGTTAGGAGACAAATTCAGTTATTTCAAAAACATTTTAAGGCTAACATATTTACATGATACTGTATATTAGAGCTATCTGCCTTTAGAATACATACTTTTTGATGATTATCATAATAATAATAATAATAATAATGGGTATTCATGTAACACAGATTTTCAAATCACTTTATAAACATTATCTCATTAGTTCTTCACATTAACTCTATGAAGTAAACCATTATTTTCTCCATTTCATAGATGAGGAAAATTAGGCTCAGAGATTATAAGACTTTCTAATTGACACATTACTAGTAAATGTTAGAGGCAAGATTTTAAATCAGTGATCATTTAGAGAAATGATTATTGATAACCAATGATCTTGGGAGATCCAGAGTTCCCCCTTTTTTTCTATTATCCTCATTTCAAAGTCTTGGTCTCTGAAGGTTGAACTTTTTCCTCTCTCTGACCTCACCAAACCTTAGAAGGAATCTCTAGCCTAAGGTTGAGTTTCACTCAATTAAACACGGATGGAGACAGATCCTTTTGTCCAGATTGCCTAAGGCTGTCGGTGACCTGGGTATAAGGATAGTCTCTCTGTACAAGAGTGATGTGATGTCACTCTCAGCCCCTCATTGGAGTGAGCTCACTTCTCTTTGTAAAATCTATTTTGCATTAATTGTTAACCAATAAGAATTGATTGCCTTCTGCTTGAACATCTGTCATCCAAGGGCATCTAAACCTTAAGAAGTGACCATGCTTCCTCTTTTACCATCAAGAGGATAAGGAGCCCTTTTTGTCAATCACTTGCTGGCTGTGATTGATAAAACTGATAATAATATATTCCAAAACTTTGTCTCTTGAAATTCTTTTGTCACATTACCTAACTATAAATGTGATGTGATTTCTATCATAATATACTGAGATGTGACGTTTTAGGCAAAAGCATCTCATGAAAAGAGGAATCATGAAATATGTTGTAAATGACATATCATTTTAGTTGAATTTTAAAGTACAGTGGGAAAATCAATAAATTAAGATGTATAGAAAATTCTTGCTAGGGAATAGTGAACTTTCTGAGTGAATACATGGAGGTGAACAATCATAAGTTGTATTCAGAGGACAAAAAAAGTACCTGCATGGAATTGGACCAGGTACCTCAGGATCTATTGGGGAAGAAAGAAAAAAAAACTACCTTACCAAGAAAGATGAAGGCCATGCAATTTTAGGAAAGTTGAAGTTTATAGGTGTAAGACTGGCATAGGTAAAAAGCAAAATTGGACAAAATGGTTGCAGAGTCACCATTTCACGTTGAAGAAACTCAATGAAGGTGGTGGGAGCGGTAGAAATGTCAAACAAACAAGGTTCAAGACAAATTAACAGCTATAAAAAAATAAACAAACCACAGAAGTTCAAGTAAAGAGGCAATAATTATAGAAAAGGCAATGTCAGGGCCTTGAATAACGATAGCATGTAGTCTGGTGTGAAAAATGATTTCCCTTAGTAATCTGTGTTTTGGAGACTCAGAGTTCCACCCAGCCAGCCTTCTTTCCAAAGTTGTTCTGAAGGAATATTATCTCTGATAAGGAGATTGCATTGAATCTTCTTATCTTGGCCTAACTCCAAACCAGGCCTGAATTGTTTTTATCCTACTGAGCTTTGGGTGGAGACAGACTTCCAGGGCTCAGGGTGGTGTTTCCTTTCATGATGGGTGATATGGCCCCTGTGGACTAAGTGATCTAAGGAACCTACCCACCTTTTAGTATGTTGAGCCATGATGGTTGATTGACAACCCCTTGGGAACACCTACTTTCAAAGGATATATAACACTGTATTCCAAAATCCCAAAAGGAGCCAGTTCTAAACTGGCCCCATTTAGGGGGGCCCAGTTTTAGACTCAACTCCCATGCAATGCATGTTAAACCACTTTTCAAAATTAAACTGTGGACACATGTACCCTAATTTCGTTTGTGTCTTTCATAGAGCAGATTCTTTTACAGATTAGGTCTCTAGGGGTTCACACTGCCTATATTAAAGCTTAACAGAAAGATGAGTATATGAAGAGTAGAGGAGGAGCTAGTAAGTTTGTGAGGGCAGAAAACAAAGCTAATGTATTGTGAACAGCTAAGATGTGGCAAATTGAATAACTAATGGTAGGCCTGACTTTACTATCTTTTACACTACCATTACATATTTGTCACAGTTCCTGCTTAATAAAGAATAAATAGCTGCTTACTGCAAGGATTCTAGGACACTTAATGATTAGTTGCAGAGCTAATTGGTGGTACAAAGGAAAGACACAGTACTAACAGTGAAATTCTCCTTGTCTTCTCACTCCATCTCTATTACGAAGTAGCTATGTGACTTTTGGCAAACAATTTATCTTTTCTGAATCTCTTTATATGTAAATTCAGTAGAAGAGAGAAGGAAAGGGATGATTTCTGAAGTTTCTACAAGTTTTAGCTTTATAGAATTTAAAATACTGTAATTCAGTGACCTAATTGCACATGGAAGATTCTGGGTGTTAAACAAATGATGTTTAGGCATTTTCACTGAATCCTAGAATTCCACAGCTAAAAAAGGATCTTTGAAGAACATGTGAGCCAGTTGTTTAATTTTCTTAACAGGGAAATTGACTTGTGTAGAATGGACTTGACTTTCCCAAGTCATCTAGAAAATTAATTAAGGGAGCAGCTATTCTATTGGCACCCTAGGCCTTCTTGATAGCCTCCTTAAGTTATGCTAACTTGCTAGCTTAGTGGAAAAACAAAGAAACAGCTCCATGTCCTATACTACTAAAGGCAAAACTGTAGATATTGAAATAATTAGTAGGTCAGAGCAGGGGCTGAACCAAAAGGAGGTTAAATAGATGAGGTGTTTGTCCTTATCTGTGTAGGAAGAATTTATATCTGATTGAGGATAGTAGTACTATAGATAATTGTATATCTTCTGACTTGACTTAAGACTTATCAAGAAAGTAAATTTCCTTGGTTAGTCACTTGATTACTCAAAGAATCATAGAACATCAGAGTTGAAAAGGGCTACATTGGTAATCTTGTTCAATTCATATGTGGACTAGAACTTCCTACACAATATACCTGATAAGAAGTCACTAGCTCTCCTTTGCCTGAGGATATCCAAAGACAGAATCTATTACCTTCCAATTTTGTCTGTTTCACTTATGTAAAATTATAAGTAATTGTTAGATTTTATTTTCCTTCTGGATGTCAAGCACAATTGGTATTACTTTACTATCGGGAACTATGGTGGGAGTCAGTCAAGTATTCCATCACCATTACACAATTCCTGTTCTTTCCACCCTCACACCAGTCCATATTACACTTGGCTGTCAATTTGTTCTTCTTATAGTTCAAATCTAACCATGCCAATTCCCCCCACTAATCAATAAACACCAGTTGTTCTCTACCACCTACAGAATCAAATATAAAATCCTACATTTAGAATCCAAAATCCTTCATAACTACTACACCTCCCCCAAACACTATTCTTCTTACATCTTACCCCTTTTAAATGTACTCTTACATCCAACGACACTAATCTCTTTGCTGTTCTTTGAAGAAAACATTTCATATCTTTACTCTAAACATTTTCTTTTTTTGGTTCCTATACATAAAATGTTCTCTTTCCTCATCTCTGTCCCCTAGTCAACCTGGCTTCCTTCAAGTTCCAGGTAAAACCTTACATTCTACAGCAATCTCATTAATCTATAGGATTTCATGATTCCTCTTAATTCTAGTGCTTTACCTTTATGAATTATTTCCTATTTGTCCTGTATATAACTTGTTTGTACATAATTATTTGTAGTTTGGCTTCCCTATTAAATCATAAATTCCTCAAGTTCACAAACTGTCTTTTACCTTTCCTTGTATTCCCCAGCACTTAGCACAGTTCCTAGTACATGGTAGGTGCTCAATAAATGACAGAGGAAGCCCAAGCACTATTGTATAAAGTTAAAAAATAATCTTTCTAGTTTCAAGGGGGAGGTCAAAGTATTTAATCAGTCATCAGAGAAGGAAGGTGACAGTCCCATACAGACCTCTCATGGGGCAAATACCATTATTACTTTTTAAAAAATTCTTCCCTGTGGGTCAGGGAGGTGGAGGTTCTGCATATTGGACCATGGAACACTAAGTGGGTGGGAGTACAGGGTAATTCTCTCTCACCTGTGATTAGGACCAATGACTTTGCAGGACTTTCATCACCTTTGCTTTGGCTCTGATGTTCTTGCTTCTTCTCTTGCTTTGGGCCACTATTTTTATTTTGAGGGAACTATTGACCATTACCCACCACAATGTGGGACTTGGTCTTTCCTGGAATATTCTCAAATTCAGTCCTTCAGAAAATTGTTGCATTGTTGTTTTCTTCGTTTCTTCTTTTGTTTTTTTTTACTTTATCCTTAATGTTGCCTTTGTCAAGGTCCTTAAATACTAAAGGTCAAGGTTGAACCCTGAAGTAATTTAAGTTTTGTAAAATCCTCTAGAAGACTTTAAGCAACTTATCTTCAAAGAGTTCGATGTGGTAAGAGTAAAAACAATCCATTTTCCCACTGATGTTAAACTATTTTTTTTCACTAAAGATATTTAACCTCTCTTCAAGTCACTCAACATCAGTCCATACAAGTCTTTCCAGGTTTTTCTGAAGTCAGCCTGCTCATCATTTCTTATAGTACAATAGTATTCCACTATATTCACATACCACAAGTTGTTCAACCATTCCCCAATTGATGGGCATTCTCTCCCTCAACTTCCAATTTTTTGCCACCACAAAAAGAGCTGCTACAAATATTTTTGTATATGTGGGTCCTTTTCTCATTTTTTTATCTCTTTGGGATACAGCCTTAGCAGTGCTATTGCTGAGTAAAAGGGTGCTTGATAATCATATTAGATGGAAGAATAGCACAGGGGAAAGAATCCTGAGTTAGGAAATTAGGAAGCAAAAGGACTTAGATTCAAATCTTGTTTGCATTATTGACTATATTCAATAAAGTCTTGGAACCATAGATTAAACATTAACTGGAAATGAAATAATCTAATCATAAAGATTGAGTAGGTCAAAGAAGAAACCATAAAAACAACTAATAATTTAATTATAGAGAAAGACACTGAGGAGACAACATACCAAATTTGTATGATGTAGCCAAAGCAGTACTTCAGGGGAAATTTACATCTGTAAATGAATTCATCAATAAAGGGGGGAAAGAATATATCAATAAATAAAACTTAAAAAAACCCTAGAAAAATGAATTGCAAAATTCTCAATTAAACACCAAATGAAAATCCTGAAAATCAAAAAAAGAAGTTCATAAAATTGAAAGCATAAGAAAATGAATGAATAAATAAAACTACAAACTGGTTTTATGAAAAAAAATAAGATATATAAACCATTGGTTAGTTTGATATAAAAAAGAAAAAAAATATTCCCAGTATCAAAAATGAAAAAGGTGAATGCAATATCAATGAAGATGAAATTAAAGCAATTATTGAGAGATTTTTTTTTTGCCCAATTATGTGTCAGTAAAGTGAGATGGATGATTATTTACAATAATATAAACTGCCTTAGGGGCAACTAAGTGGTGCAGTGAATAGAGAACAGGCCCTGAAGTCAGGAGGACTTGTGTTCAAATCTGACCTCAGACCAAACAGTTGATATTTACTGGGCAAGTCATTTAACCCCAATTGACTAATTATATGTGTATATATATGTGTGTGTGTGTGTGTGTGTGTGTGTGTGTGTGTGTGTGTGTGTATATATACATATATATGTATATATATATATATATATATATATATATATATATATATATATACATATATGTATATATATAACATGCCTAGATTACCAGAAGAGGAAATAGAATACTTAAATATCACCATTTTAGAAAAAGAAATTGAGCAAACCACAAACCACAAATAAGATCCCCTAAAAATATGTCCCCAATACCCGATGGATTTACAAGTGAGTTCTATCAAACATTTAAGGAATAATCAATCTTAATATGATATGAACTTTTTGAAAATACAGGCAAGGAAAAAATCTCATAAAATTCCTATTATGACGCACATATGGTTTTGATGCCTGAACCAGGAAAACCAAAAACAGAGAAAGAAAATTATAGACCAAACTTCTTAATGAATATTGATACATTAAAAAAATACTAGTAAGGAGACTGCAACAATATATTACAAAGATCATACACAATGATCAGATGAGATTTATACAAGTAATGTGGGGTAGTTCAATATTAGGAAAATTATGAGCATAACTGATCGTATGTCAGCTCTTCTTAACAACACAACAATCCAAGACAAGTTCAGAAGACTCACAAAGGAAAATGCTATCCATATCCAGAAAATAGAACTGATAGACTCAGAATGCAGATCAAAGCATATTTTTAACTTTATTCTTTTTCATGGTTTTATTTCCTTTTGATCTTTTTCTTCTTTCACAATTTTGATTAATATGGAAATATGTTTTACACGATAGAACACGTATAAACTATATCAAACTGCTTCCCATTTTCACAAGAGGGTTGGGAGAGAAGGAAGGAAGGAAAAAAATTTGGAACTCAAAATCTTGTAAAACTCAATGCCAAAATTATCTTTATATATAATTGATAAAAAATAAAATAGTATTTAGAAAAAAGACAAATTATCTGTGTTTCTTTTATAGCATGACTAATATAAAAATGTTTTTCAATGACTTCACATGTATAATCAATACTATACTGCTTATTTTTTTAAGGGAGGCATGAGAAAGTAAGAAAGAATATTTGGAATTATTTTTAAATGTGTTTTTTTTACATTTTAAAAGTTAGTTAATTTCAAAATATTTAATGAAATAAAATATATTAAAATAAATATTAGCTGATGTGGATGGATATGAACAACATAAAAGATTCAAAGATCAAAATAAAATAAAACAGAAAGTCTTGATTTTTTCAGATGTATTCAATATCAAAGTAATAAACTGGGGGCACTGAGTAAACAGGGCACTATGTGAGTCTGATATTAACATTCAATTGTGAAACAGAAATTCATATAATCGTTAATACTTGGTGAATATCTACAGGGAGAGCATTCCCTATTTGATGATTTTTCTCTATGGAGGCATGATAAATAATAAGAGTTGACCTTTACAGAGTACTTATTGTGTTCCAGGGACTGTGCTAAGCTTTGTAAAATTATTATCTTATTTGATCCTTAAAACAACCCTTGAAAGTAGATCCTTTAATTATCCCCATTTTACAATTGAGGAGTCTGAAAGAATCAGAGGTTAAGTGACTATACCAGGGTTACACAGTTAGTAAGTGTCTGAGACCAGATTTAAATTAAACTCTTTTGAATCTAGGTTCAGTGCTTCATCTACTGGACCACATAGCTAAATAGCATAAAATTTAGGATATCAAAAGCCATTAAAAATGGCTTCATGAGTATCATTATGAGAAATATAAAAGTTGCTGCAAGACTACAGAATTTTATTTTTACTTTGAACCATTATCAAAGTTGCAGGAAAAGATACGAATTGAACAATTATAAATACTTTATTTAAAACCCCAATAACTTTGGCCTAAATAGTATAAGTATGCATTCTCACTTAAAAACAAATCATTCTTAATATTATTTAAAAATTTTTATCATACAGTTATCATATGACAAATGTCTTTCCCTGTCCATATCTTTTGTCTTATTAGAAGTGTTTAGGTCAGAGTAGGCTAATTTTATAAAATGTCAAATTAAAAAAAATCATGGCATCATAGAGATACAGAGATAGAAGGTACCTCAGAGATACACAGTGAAGTATAAATTACTTGGGAAAAGCAATTTTTTTTTTCAGTTTGTGATGTCAGTGGTAATGCATGAGTATTTCTGACAGCTCAGGACTTCTGATCTTGACCAAATGAACTCAGATTAAACTGATTCTTCTATGTTTAGTTAGTTCTCTGTCAGCTGAATGCTAGAATTCATGTTATTCACATTTCATTGCTCTCTCTTGTTATACTTTGAATTCTGTGAATTAAAAAGTTGATATTACCCCAAGGAAATATGCAGAAGTTATAATTCTCAAAGAGCACATTTCCAGACTCTAAGAGACGTTGTGGAGGCTGTTGGTGTAAAGAAATAAAGTGTTTCAAGGATCATCTAAGTTCACAATGAAATAGGATCAGTCTCACTGAAGCTTAACGTTTATTTTTTTAAAGGAAAGTTAATGCCAAGACTGACACATCTTTGCTAGAAAAGACCCTAAGAATTTCTGAAGTACCTGAAACTTAGAAGCATAGTTATTAATCGTTCACTACTGCTCCTCTTCTAACTGATCTGTATTGCTCTCTCTATATCTATCCTTCCACTTGCACTCCTTTTTATTTGAATGGTTGAACAAAATTAGTGTTTGTCCCTTTTCTGGATTATATTTTTAGGGAGGGCACTTCACAGTAAGACATGACCATGGAGTACAAATACAGGGAATCCCAAAGCTTTACCATAGGGCACAATCTGTAGAGATTCCTTATGCTAGCTGCATCTGTCATGTGGCACAAACTAAGAGGGGGAAATTCTGAATAGGAACTTTCAGTATTTCTGTTGTCCAATGATGCTTCATGAGCCTTTTAAATTATAGACTATTTTCTTTTGTTCATATTTTGTATTCAGCTTTAATCAATAAAAATAGTACATATTCCTTAACTTACAATAATTTAATTTTATTTTGTTGTAAAGGTATGTGGTAAACAAATACTATGTCTTCTTGTCAATTTTGTCATCTCTAGTATATTTTTTCTAATTGAATAATATAATATAGATTTTTATGTCCAAAAAGTTGATGTGTTTTGATGTTCTTCATGCTAAAATTTCTTTGACGTGAACTCTAATATGCACAACTAAAAGATCATGCTTAAATCCTTCTATATTCCAATTAAATGCAATTTCAGGTCCAGGATTATGAAAAAAGTTGCTTGTTTATATGTGCTTTACTTTTGACTTATTCAATATTGCATGTTGATAGATTGTTTAGAAATAAACACATAATGAAAATAAGATAGATAGTGTCTTAATTCAAGTAGAATTTAAAAGTCCACATCTAGAAGACAATGGAGGAAAACACAGGGGGAATGAATTTGTTTCAAACAGCTGAGCTTAACAGGATACAACTTAAGTGAATTTCACAACAATAAACTCTATGAACAGATGAAAATTGTAATTGAAAGGGCTGGAGTGACAGCTACATATCCAAAATGCTCTAATGGAATCATAGAACTTTAGAGTTAGAAGGGATCTGAGTATCCATCTAATCCAATGTATACAAAAAATGAAGAAACAGTAATAAACTGTACAGTATACTAGTAAGTATAACATTAAGGTAACTCTTGCCTAACCTTTTTTACTTAATGTGTTCTAAACAAATATATACATACATATATATATATATATATATATATATATATATATATATACACACATATATGTGTGTGTATAAATATATACACACATATATGTGTGTGTATAAATATATACACACATATGCATATGTATGTATGTATGTATAAGTATATATGTATGTTTATGTATATGTGTATATGTATATATATTCTACTAAGCCCCAAGGAAGACAATAAATAATTAATTATTTCATGAAAATAAGATGCAGATACATTATATAGTTGTATACAAAGAAGACTTGCTCATAAGGAAAAAAAATAGTAATGGGGTGGGAAAGAAGAGAGTTTTTGAGTCGAGGTCAGTGGTGGGATTCACAAAGGTAGCTATTTCCTCTGACTACAGATAACCTAGATTGTGAGAGGAAATATTTGAGGAGTTGAGGAAATAAATTGCAAATCTGGTACTGAGGTATGGTATATTAGTGATAACAGACTTCAGTCTTCTAAAAACATACCACAGTTTCCTCTCTACCAAAAGCCAACTATTTTGTTATTAAAGTCCAAGCAAAACAAAACTGTGGTTTACATGATTCACAGGCTAATGAAATGTACTGAATTTCATGCAAACAACCCTATAGTTAAAAAAGCAATCCATGCACACCAAACTAAAATCTTTAATTTTGGTTCAATTATTACTGAGAACCTAAGGAGGAAGAAGTCAGACAAAGTATACAAAATTATAACAAGTGATGAGTTTTCAGAGTACTGGTGTAGATTACTCTATGATAGATGCTCAAAAAATTATGAGTCTATTAGACTCCAAATGCAATTCCATCACTTCACTGAATGTGGTTCAGCAAACTCATGTTGTAGTCTCATGTCTTCATTCATTAATTCAATACATATTTCCAAGTGCTTAATATAATAATAACAGTAATAACTAATATTTATGTATCATTATAAAGGTTGCCAAGTTTTGCTTTTTTTTCCCTATGCCCTGTATCATTAGATTTTCATGGCAACTCTCTAAGGTTAATGCAATAGGTATTGACCTCACTTTACAGATGAGGAAATGGATACTCACAGAAGTTAAATGACTAGCCCATGGATATAGAGCCATTAAGTACCAAAAGTTATAATTCAAACTCAAATCTGGTCTGATTCCAGTCTAAAACTCTTTCTTCTACATGATTTGCAAGATATTATGGTAATCAGTGTTAAGGATACAAATTTGTGCAACCAGTGGTATACTGGAGCTAGCTGGTATGAGCTCTCAAGTGCCTTGTCAAATTTTCAGTGTGAGCATTTGAACTTTGGAAATTAGCAAATAATAAATCAGTTTTTTTATTTGTTTGTTTTATTGATTGTTGAGATATATAAAAATGAAGAAAATATTAATAATGTAGATTAAACTTTTAAAAATATATCCTGGGAACATTTTTTTTTTCAGAGAGTCAACTGTTAAACGTTGACCAGAACACTCTAGGATACAACACACAATTTCATCCCTCATGTATCTTATAACAGAATAGATGTTGAAAGTGTAATAGTGGTTTTCAATAGAAAAAGATTCATAATGACCCTTGTTTGTGTGTTTGTTTTATGTTTAGTTCCTCTAGATTTTGAATATAATTCCAGTCATTTAGTTATTATCATTAAATTACTTCTTTCACACCAAAGCAAAGCTATGAACCTGTGGAGATTAATTTCAGATTATTTTTACCTGTACTGAAATCTTTAAGGAGCTATAAAGCAGAAATCTTGATTCAGCACTTTGAATGGAAATTATTACAGATCCTCCATTTCTGTCTGTCTTTATATTGCTCACCCATTTGATTGAAAAACACAATATCAGGTGGTTAAAAATCTTGACTTATCAGAAAGTAGGAGATTTGGCAGTAACATAATAAAAACTCTTCATAGTTCACAATACTATGTCAATAACCACTTCTCAATTACCAACTCATTAAATTCCCACAGTAAGTTTCAATTCATTCCCTCTCCAAGCCTAATATTAAGTGTTCTGTGCAAACTCCTTTACATGTAACTCATGAAAGTGTAATTAACAAAATAATCTATACGCAGATAACCATCTAAATGCCAAAGCATTTTATTCTACCTATTCCATCTGACTTTCAAATCAGAAGAGACACACGATTCTAACTGTATATTGAAACTGTACAATGCAAAAACAAGATATTTTAAAATCACTTCAGAAATATTAACTCTTATTGACAAAAAAATTTTGACATGAGAATTTAATATAAATTATTATTTCTTCCTAATTATCAAAATTTTAAGGTTAAAATAGTACCTTGTTAGACTAGATCACACTTGGCCTTTTTCATTTACAAAACATTTTCTCCAGTGAAAAATAAAAACATTTGTGACAGTTATTACAGGTAGTATTAGCCTCAATTTTAGAGTTGAAAAGCAGAAGCTCAGACATTCGATGACTTTCCTGTGGTAACACAGCTTGTATTCAGTTGAATTCAAATGACTTTAAGACTTTATTGTGTGAGCTGTGATTTCCCACATTCAACATGTACTAGAAACCCATTCCCATGCTCTGTCACCTCCTATTAATTTATGAGTTTAATGTTACCGGTGCAAAGTCAGGTAATCACGTTGGTTTACTCTCTTCAAACCTCCATTCTGAGGTGTGAAATTTTGTGATATGTTTGTCATAGTCTTCAACTCTATCAATGTGTGAGACTAATATTCATATGGATTTGCATTAAACTAATACTATATCCTTTGGTGGTACCACTGTGTACCCAGGAATTGTTGACAAGATGCAGAAGATTATAGCCCTAACCTGAATCACAATAAATAAGATCATTAGTGGTAAGTACTTGGTCTGGATCAAAAACTCCATCATGACTTACAGGTCAACTTGGTAATCAGCAAGCAGTAGTAGGACAAATCTGAACCTTCTACTTTCAAACCTAAGTGCTTCTAAAGAGACTATGGTTTTGTTTTTGGTCAAAGATTTTGATATAATTGACCCAGCAAGTGATAAGATTGTCATGACCTTGAATTCTTTTCTGTTTGACTAAGATTTAAAAACTGGAATGGTAAATAAAAAAGGCGAGTCTAAATTTGTTGGAGGCAAAACATCTACAGAGTTTACAGGGCAGCTTCAGGACTCTGATTATACATTTTTAATATTTGTACAAAATATTATATAATGCATTGGTACAGGGAACTACTTGCCTCTAAGAGAATGCCCTGCTGTAAAAGAGGAGCTAATTATATACATCTAAACAAGTAAGACAGAGTGGAGAGATAGGAGAAAAGGGAGAAGAGAGATTGGGGAATAACATATATATAAATTATATATAGGAGAATTACATGTTGGAGAATTGCTTATGTATAAATTATGAGATCTCTCACAGCAAAAAAAAAATGCAATCCTTTTTATTTAAATAGTGAGAATAGTAATACTGCTCCATTTCTTTTCCCACAACATAGATATGGATGAATTTTTTTTTCTTTACAGTCTCCTCAGTCAGTCATTTGCATTGATTAATATCATTACTTTGTGGGATGGAAGGGATATTACTTGGGCATTAATTAATTATTTTGGGGAGGAAGCCAGTTTTTCCACATTTTTTAAGATCTTTATTTAAAGTTTTGAATTCCAAATTCTATTATTTTGTTTCTGCCTCCCCCCACCCCACAGACAGTAAACATTAAAGTATAGGTTATACATGTGCAATAATGTAAAACATGTCCATATTGGTCATTTTGTACAAGACTCAAATAAAAAAAAACATGAAATAAAGAAAGTGAAAAACCGTATATTTCAGTCTATATTCAATTGATATCACTTCCTTCTCTGTGGAAAGATTGTATGTTTCATCATTAATCCTCTAGAATTGTCTTGGATCATTATATTGCTGAGAATAACTAGTCATTCACGGGTCTTCATGGAACAATATTGCTGTTATTATATACAATGTTTTCCTGGTTCTGATCACTTCATTTCACTATGCATGAGTTCATATCATTCATTATAGTTTTTTTTTTTTTTTATGAAATCATCCTGCTTGTCACTTCTTATGGCACAGTTATATTCCATTCTAATCATATTCTACAGCTTGTTTAAACATTCCCTAATTGATGGGTATCTCTTTGATTTCCAATTCTTAGCTACCACACAAACAGCTGCTATAAATATTTTTGTACAGATAGGTAATTTTCTTTCTTTCTGTATGTCTTTGGGATATAGACATAGCATTTGTATTGCCAGATCAAAGGCTATGCAAAATTTTATAGCCCTTTTGGCATAGTTATAAATTGCTCTCCAGAATGGTTGGATCAGTTCACAACTGCAGGTGCAGTGCATTAGTATCCAAGTTTTCTCACATCCCCTCAAATATTCAACATGTTTCCCTTTTTGTCATATTAGTCATTCTGATAGGTGTGAAGTGGTACCTTAGAGTTGTTTTCATTTGCATTTCTCTGATCAATAGTGGTTTAAAACTTTTTTTTCAAAGAACTATAGATAGCTTTGATGTCTTTGTCTGAAAACTGCCTGTTCATATCCTTTGACCATTTATCAATTGGAGAATGAACTTTATTTTTATAAATTTGACTCATTTCTACATGTATTTTAGAAATGAAGCTTTTATCAGACACATTTAGAAATTGTTTCCCAAGTTTTCAGCTTTCCTTATGATTTGGGTTACATTGGTTTTGTTTGTGCAAAAAAAAAATCTTATTTAATCAAAATTATTTATTTTATATCTTGTAATGCTGTCTGTATTGTCTTTGGTCCTGAATTCTTCCCTTATCCATAAATTTGACAGACCAACTATTCCATGTTCCCTTAATTTGCTTATTGTATCAACCTTCCAGTGTAAATCATGTACCCATTTTGATCTATCTTGGTATACAGTTGTTGGTATGCTACTTAGTTTCTGCCATACTGTTTTTGAGTTTTCCCAGTAGTTTTTGTCAAATAATGAGTTTTTGTTTCTAAAGTTTATATCTTCGGGCTTATCTTATATTAGATTACTATGGTCATTTCCTGAAATGTCATTTATAATTAATCTATTCCATTGATATACCACTCTATTTCTTAGCCAGTACCAGACTGTTCAGCTAGACCATGTTCTTTCACATTTTTTTCATTGACGCTTGATATCCTTGAACTTTTATTCTTCCAGATGAGTCATATTTTTTTATAGCTCTATAAATATTTTTGATAGTTTGATTGGTATGGTACTGAATAAATAGATTAATTTAGATATAATTTTCATTTTTATTGTATTGACTTGGACTTCTCATGGGCAATTAATATTTTTCTAATTGTTTAGAGTTGACTTTATTCATGTAAAAAGTGTTTTATACCTGTGTTCATATAGTTCCTGGATTTGTCTTAGCAGGTAGAATCCCAAGTATTTTGTATTGTTGACAAATATTTTAAGTGGAATTTCTCTTTCTATATCTTGCTGCTGGGCTTTGCTGGTAATATAGAGACATGCTGACGATTTATGTGGGTTTATCTTGTATCCTGCAACTTTGCTAAACTTGCTAATACTTCCAAATTTTTTTTGTTGATTCTCTAGGGTTCTCTAAGTATACCATCATATCATCTGCAAAGAGTGATAGTTTTGTTTTTTCATTGCCTATTCTAATTTACTTTTTCTTCTTTTATTGCTGTAGCTAACATTGCTAGCACAATATTAAATAATAGAGGTGATAATGGGCATCCTTGCTTTACCCCTGTGTGTATTAGGAAAGCTTCTAGCTTATCCCCTTTACAGATAATGCTTGCTGATAGTTTGTGATAAATATTACTTATCATTTTTAGGTAAGCCAAATTTATTCCTATGTGCTCTCTAGTTTTTGTTTTGTTTTGTTTTTTATAGGAATGGGTGCAGCATTTGTCAAAGGCTTTTTCTGCATCTATTGAGATGTCAAGATATTAGAAGACACTTTGTTTTCCAGAAATAAGTCCCAGCAAGCAAGCTGTGTCCTGAGCTTGGCATAAGAACAATACTTTGTGCTTACCCTCTGCATGACCTCAGCCACAGCAAAATCCCAGAGTTGTTTCATATAATTATTGTATTGATTTGACCAGCACCAGATGTTCTCTCAGCTTGTACAAACATCTGCTTTATCCATGTTCAGCTCTCAGTAATTTATATTTCTAAAAAAATCTATTCATTCCATTTAGATTGTCAAATTTATTGGCATATAATTGGGCAAAATAACTCAACAGTTGTCTTCTTTGGTGGTGAATTTACTCCTTTAATTTTTGATGTTAGTAATTTGGTTTTCTTCTTTCTTTTTTAAAAATCAAATTAACCAATGGTTTATCTATTCTATTTTTTAAAAATTGAACAAGCTTTTAGTTTTAATTATTAGTTCAATGGTTTTCTTACTTTCAATTTTATTAATTTCTCCTTTGGTTTTCAGGTTTTCCAATTTGGTATAAAATTGAGGATTTTTAATTTATTCTTTTTCTAGTTATTTTAGTTGCATACTCACCTCCTTGATTTTTTTCCTTATTTTATTGATGTATTCAATTAGCTAAACATAGTTTCCACCAAGTACCCCTTTGGCTGCATCCCATAAAATTTGGTATATTGTCTCATTGTTGTCATTTTCTTTAATGAATTTATTAATTGTTTATATGATTTGTTCTTTAACACTTTTTTTTTAAGATTAGATTATTTCATTTCTAATTGATTTTTAATCTCTCTTTCCATGGTCTATTATGTCTATTATGATCTTCAAAGGATGTGCTTACTATTTCTGATTTTCTGTCTTTGGTTTTGAGGTTTTTATGTCTCAATACACAATCTTTTTGTTTTCTTTTGGTGTGTATAAGTGCCACATATTGCTGAGGGGAAAAAAAGTATATTATTTTCTATTCTCATTCAATTTTCTTCAGAGATTTATCGTATCTAACTTTTCCATAATTTTATTCAGCCCCTTAACTTCTTTCTTACTAATGTTTTGGTTAGACTTACCTAGTTCTGAGAAAGGAAATTTGAGGTCTTCAACCAAGATAGTTTTATTATCTATTTCCTCTTGTAACTCATTCAACTTCTTCAAAAATGCCGCTTGGTGTATATATGTTTAGCATTGATATGATTAAATTGTGTATGGTACCTTTCAGCAAGGTATAATTTCCTTCTTTATCTCTTTTAATTAGATCTATTTTTACTTTTGCTTTGTCTAAAATCATGACTGCTACTAAAGCTTTCTTTGTGTCAGCTGAAGCATAATAGATTCCACTTCAGTCCCTTAGATTTACCCTGTGTATATCTCTCTGCTTCAAATGTGTTTCTTGTTGAAAAAAAAGAACATATTGCAGAATTCTAGTTTTTAATCCATTCTGCTATCTGTTTCCATTTTATAGGTGAGTTTATCTCATTCACATTTATAGATATGATTAACTATGTATTTCCTTACATGATATTTTTCCCTTGTTTACACTCCCACCTATTATCTCCACCCTTTCCCTCCTCAGAAGTGTCTTACTTCTGATCATCACCTTCCCTAATATAGCCCTTCTCCCTTCTATTATCCCTATTCATTTTTGCTTCCATATAGGATAAGATAGATTTCTATATTCAATTGAGTGTGTATGTCATTCCCTCTTTGAGCCAATTTTGATGAGAGTTAGATTTAAGATTTGCTTGCCATCCAAAACCTCCATCTTCACCTCCTTTATAATAGTTCTTTCATGACTCTTTTATGTTGGATAACTTACTCCATTCAATGTCCCCCCTCCTTCTTCCAATGAAAATTTTTTTCTCACCATTTTATTTTTTTTTTGTGGGTATATCCACTTAAAGTCACCTTACATCCACACCCTCTGTCTACATATACTCCTTCTGATTATTCTTATAGCAATAAAATTGTTAAGTTACAAATATCATTTTGCCCCATAGAAATATAAACAGTTTAACTTTATTGAATTTATTGTGTTTTCTCTTTCTTATTTCTTATTTTACCTTTTTTATGTTTACCTAGAGTCTTGTATTTGCAGATCTTCTTTTTTATTCTTTTCCCGTCTCTTAATTAGAAATGCTTGAAAGTCTCTATTTAGTTAAATATCCATTTTTCCCCTGAAGGATTATATTCAATTTTGCTGGGTAGATGATTTTTGGTTGTAATCCTAACTCCATTGCTTTCTGGTATATCATATTTCAAGCCCTCCTGTTCTTTAATGTGAGAGCTGCCAAATCCTATATAATACTGACTATACCTCTATAATATTTGAATTGTTTCTTTTTGGCTACTTGTAGTACTTTTTCCTTGATCTGTAAGCTCTGGAATTTGGCTATGATATTCCTAGGAGTTTTCATTTTGGATTCTCTTGCAGATGGCAATCAGTGGATTCTTTCAATTTCTATTTTGCTTTCTTGTTTTAATATATCAGGGCAATTTCTTTGATAATTTCTTGAAAGATGTTGTCCAGACTGCTTTTTTTTTTTTTTATCATGGCTTACAGATAATACAATAATTGTTATATTATCTCTCCTGGAACTATTTTCTAGGGTTTTTTTATGAGAAATTTCACATCTTCTGTTTTTTAACTTTTTGAAATTTTGTTTTATTATATTTTGATGTCTCATGGAGGTATTAGTTTATATTTGCTCAGTTCTAAGTTTTAAGGAATTATTTTCTTCAGTGAGCTTTTGTACTTCCTTTTCCATTTGACCAATTCTATTTTTAAAGGAGTTATTTTATTTATTTAGCATCTTTTTATACCCTATTGACCCTTTTTTTATTCTTTCACATTATTCTCATTTATTTTCTCAGTTTTTCTTCTACTTCTATAATTTGCTTTTAAAAATCATTTTTAAGCCCTTCCAGGAATTCTTTTTGTAGCTGAGACCAAATAACATTTTTCTTAGAGGCTTCACATAAAGTCATTTTGACACTATAGCAGAGCTCTGGTCCTGCACTGTCCCAGGCTGATAGTCTGGGTCTTATTTCTGGCTTTCACTAGGCTTCAGGGCTTACTTCTTATTTTCTTTGGAAAGTGGGCTTCCCTTTTGGCTTGTATGGGATGGTGCCTCTTTGTTGGCCTTCCTTGGATTTAGCTGCTGGCCTGCTCCAGGCCTGTGGCCTTGCTTCTGGGTTTTTATAGTAATAGATCTTTCTGGTGGCTGGCCCTTAAGGAGGTATCTTGCTGCTCTGCTCCAAGAGTGGGGCCCTGCCCCTGGGTTGCTGTGGAAACAGGGTCTCTTTGTTAATAGCCACCAGGGGAAGGGTCTCCCTGTTGTTCTGTCCTTTGGTAGGGCTTCACTACTGCTCAATAATAGGTTAAAGCCCTTGCTAGTGCCTTCTGCTGTGGGTGAGGTTGCTAGGGTGGGACTTTGCTGTTTCGAACAGACTGCTAGGTAGGGGACTGCTGGGTTGCTGGATGGCAGGGCTTCACTGATGGATTTCCTCAGGCTTGGAGCCAGGATATAGCCTTTGTGCTGTGAGGCTGGCTGCTGCTGCTACTCTTGGACCTCACTACCCTCCCATTCCAGTGAAATAGGCCTTTTCTTATGGGCTGGTAAGCTGTTTCCCTGCTCTTATATCAATTCTTAGGTGGTTTTATACTTGTTTGGAGGGGAATTTGGGAAGGCTTCAGGGGGATTCTTCCTCCCTCCACCAACTTGACACTGGAAGTCCTTGTACACTAATTGAAGAACAGCTCAAATCAAAATACAAATAGCAAGTGTTACAGAAAAAAAAAGAGCTTATTTTATACAATGCTCCAAAGACCAATGTGAAAAAGTTCTTACAGTCAAAGTCCTCATATATTCCTAAGAGGATATAAAATGGATGTGAATAAGTAAATGTAAAGTACACACAAAGCCATTTTCCTGAAGTAAAGATTACTGACAGTGGAGGGATCAGGGAAGATCTCATATAAATAAGGTGGAATACGTTAGCTATACTTGCAAAGAATCAAAAGAAGTAGAAGTCAAGTAGGAATGCATTCTAGACATTGGGGACAGTCGAGGAAAAAACATCAAGGCATTACATAGAATGCTATATCTGAAGTGAAGTCTAGAAGTCACATCTAGGACTTCAATCCAAGTGAAGTGCTCTTATATTACATTATCTTGCTGGTTTGCATGTATGCATGTGTATTTGTATCTATGTAGGCACACATATATCTGCATATATTTGTACATATGTATTATGTATCTGTGTTATATATCTCCATACGCAGAAAGATCAGACAATACTAGAATCATAGATTCTCAAAGCAAATGATTACATGCCCTTTCCTTAAGGGATTTAAGTGAGGGCCAAGGCACTGCTTCTGGAAGGAGCCATATAGTCTGAATGAAGATTAAACAAACTATTTGCTCTTTTTTTCCTTCTGTTTTGATGTTTTGTTTTGCTTCTTCTTTATACTTTTGAATACTTTTATGTTTTTCTTTTCCTTTTTTTTTTGTCTTTATATGTGACTTCATCACTGTAGGGAAATCTTACAGAGAGAATTCACTATACGTAAGCAAATGTCATGAATCAAATGGTCTTAAGGATTGACCCGAGCCACTCAAAGATTAGTTAAATTGCCCAGTCACATAGCCAATATGGGTCAGAAGCAAGACTTGAACAAAGGACTTCTTCACTCTAAGGTTAGTCCTCTAGTAAAATTACCTCTCAATTCTAATTATTAGGAAATGTAAACACACACTCACAGACACACACACTCACATGCTTGTGTTCAAGCACACACAGATATTCCAAAAGTCGTAGCATGGTTTTATGCTTAAATAAGCTTAAAACATCTATAAGACTTGACTTTTGGATATACAAGTATATGTATATTTACTTTACACATGCTTATGCATTATATTTAAATTTATGCAATACAAATATTTGTGCACAACACACATGTGCTTATTTGTACTCACATCGTATGCATATACATGTGTTCACAATACCACCAACACAATTCAACATATGTACACACGTATATACACATATATGAAGTACATATGCATGCATATGTCCACACATGCTCATGTGCGTGCACGTGTGTGTGTGTGTGTGTGTGTGTGTGTGTGTGTGTGTGTGAGTGTGTAGTAAAAAAAGAGACCTCAGATGACTGGCTCTCCACATAAAAGAGTGTGAGACTCTATAGCTAAAATGAATTCAGTAGTAAATGGGGGGGCAGCTAGGTTGCACAGTGGATAGAGCACTGGCCCTGAAGTCAGGAGTACCTGAGATCAAATCAGGCCTCAGACCAACCACTTGATACTTACTAGCTGTGTGACCCTGGGCAAGTCACTTAACCCCAATTGCCTAAAGATTAAAAAAAAAAAAGGAAATGGGAAACCTTTTCAGTAGTGTGATGAGGGGGCTTTGACTGACCATGTAAGATTAGTCTTATGGTTGCTTAGGTAGTTTGAAAGGAATGCTATCCACATCCAGAGAAAGAAGTATATAGTTTGAATGCAGATTGAACATACTATTTTCTCTTTTTTTCCTTCTGTTTTGTTTGTTTCTTCTTTATTGTGGTTCCTCCTTTTGGTTCCAATTCTTCTTCACAACATGACTAATGCAAAAATACATTTAATAAGAATGTATATAGAGAGCTTATATCAGATTGAAGGCTGTCTTGGGGAAAGAGGTGGGGAGGGAGAGAGAGAATATTTAAAACTCAAAAGCATATGGAATTGAATGTCGAAAACTAAAAAAAACATGTTGAAAAAAGAATCTTGAAGGGTAGAATAAAATCTAATAAGGATAAATTTCTCTTGAGTTTTGCTGCTAAAGAGTATAAAAAAGTAATGTTTCTCATACAAGAAAAATAAAAATAAATTTTCCTTACACTTCCCTAATTAGAGGCAGACATGAAACACTTTTGGTTTTTTTTAAAGATCTTAGAAGAGAAGATGAAGGGCCATTTAATCAATTTAGCAAAACTTTAGGCTGAAAAGGACTATTCTATTTTGTGTCCATTTTTCTCTTCCAACTTGATTCTAAGATACTAAGTCATAATTTCTACTTGAATCCTGATCTGTGACTTCATAGTGGCATGGAGTAGATTCCAGGCTTGTAAATGATCTAGAGCTCTGGTGGGTCATTCCAAATTGGAAGTGTTTTGAATATAGGCCAGATTGAATGTCTGTTGTGTGGACAAGCACCTGATAAAATTCAGAAAGGCATACCAACAGGTTAGCTTTAGGGTGATGAATTGTTTAACCACACTAAATCCAAAACAGCATCTACTACTACTATAGAAGCAGTAGGTTTTGTTTTATTCTTTGTCTTTGTCTCTTTAATGCCTAGCACAGTATCTGCCACACAGCGTACACTTAAAAATCATTGTTTCCTTTCTTGCTTGATCACTAAACTGTAGAGGAGCTGCAGTCTGTCTTTGTAGGAAGGAACATACATGTAGATATTAGAGATAATGAAATATTAGCTTGAAAACCCCTCGAGGATAATCTCATTTATGCTTGTGTCACTGCCTTTAGTATCTAGAACTTTTCTCTGTATAAAATAGGCATCTAATATATGCATATTGAATAATGACTATAGTAAAGTAAAAGTAAAGAATGGCAATAGCATTTTTTTAAAAGAAACTGAAAGCTGCATAATTACTTGCCCCAAGAAGGGATGTGAAGGGAAGTTTCATCTTTGCAGAAGTGAATAATCATTTGCAACATTAGTATGTTGTCAGTGATTTGACATGCTATTTAGTTTTACTGAACTTCCTATCTCTATAACTTCTTTTAAATTCTATTTCAAAAGATAGTTTACTGGGTAGAGAAGTAATAAGGAATATAGTCCAAAATGAAGGCAATGATAGGTAGATTTCAAAAAAATGTACATTGGATGAATGAATGAAATGTGTGCTGATGTAGGACTAATATTGTGTATTTTTTTCATTTACTGATTCATCTTCCATTTGTTATCCAAGGAGACCAATCCACCTCCCAAGTTTCACAATCTGAGGTAAATTGATTTAGCCACATTCCATACTGTTGTCAGACCCTTAAAGAACCTGCTTTATAGCCATTCATTCCTTGATTTAACATCCAAGAATTCCCAAACATCATAGTACAGTTTTTGGCTATTAAAGCTTAAAAAGTCTTACAGTGCTAAATCTTAAATCTGCACTAAGAGTTTTGGAACATGCTATACATCTGAGGGCCTACATTGTCAAAGAAATTTTATTGGGAACTTTGGGGATGAAAGAGGTACAAGAAAGAATTAGACATTATTCTTGCCTTCAGGAAGTTCATAGATTCAAAGGGAAAATTGTGTGTGTGTGGGGGCATATGTGTGTGTATATCTATAAAGTAAGAGATTATGAAAGTCTTAGGTCTTTTTATTCTTTTATATTCTTCTTTCTAGTGGATTTGTTTCTACTCATGTTAGTAATATGAAAAGCATTATTTTGTGGACATCAATTTCCTTTCTGTAGTCATAAAAAATTATTATTGTCAAAACACATAAAAGTGTGCAAGAGTGGTTCAAAACTTAGAGGTTCAATAGTTAAAGAAGGTGAGGTAAATGAAGTTTTGTTAATGGTGGGGGGAAGAGTTCCTTCTTATGGCAGTGCCTAGGCTTAAAGTCCTGTCATTTCACCCACCCCTAAGTGTTCTAGTCCTTCTTGAGAAGTCCACCTTCTATCCATAAAGCATCCATTTCCATCTCCTGCTGCCCTTCTCCTCTAATCTCACCTTAGGTCACCTTGGTAGTCAGGTGGTTCAGTCACACCCAGATTCTGTGGAGAGAGGTCACACACCCTCTCTGAGCATCAATGCACTCTATAAATGTCGATTATATTCTGAACACTCTCCTATATGCCTCATTTTGACTGAACTTGCTTCAGTTGATAGAGGAGGCAATATTCTAATTCAATCAATCAGTAAATCAGTAAACAAACATTTATTAAGTACCTATTATGTAAAAGGTACTGTGCATAACTTTCCATGCATCCCAAAGTGGAGGACAATTTTTCATGTGGGTCTTCAAGATTTTGCCTTATGTATTAGATCATGCTGAATTGATCATATAGCTCCCTTATTTGATGGATCTGGGAGTTTCCTTGTTCCTAAACCCAGTTCTTGCCACAATTCAATTAATTATTTTGTGAAATAACTTGCTCATTGAGATACTGGTGAAAACAACACCAAGACCCAGGTCTTCAAAATCACAGTCTAGTGATCTTTTCAATGGGCAAAGTATAACAACATTAGGCAGGATATTCAACAAACGTGTTGAAATTATACCAAGAAAGTAAGAGCAGTCATGATATATATATATGTGTGTGTGTGTGTGTGTGTGTGTGTGTGTGTGTATGTATATACATATATGTGTGTGTGTGTGCATATGTATATATGTATATGTATGTGTATATACATGAACTCCAATTTTTGCTTTTTAGTTTTACTTGGTGGCACTACAAAGTCACAAATTTTTTTATATATACATGGAAGGAAGTTTTGCAGTTTATTTTATTTGTTTTTTTCATTTCTTTGTTTGGTTTTGTTCTTATCTCTCACCCCTTTTACCCCTGCCCCTGGCTATCTAGTAATTTAATTGGTGTGAGTAGCTCCCTGAAAGGAAATTCTTAAATGAAAGCTCATCAACCTTCACTAAAATTCAGATTCTTTCAAGATTTGGCTTATGCGGTGAAAGTCCAAATGATTTGCCAGTCACAGAGTAGGTCTGTGCGGAGGTCTTCCTTATTCCAAGGCCAGAATTCATTGCCATGCTATTTCACTAAGCTTTTCATGATGAAATAAAACTTTTGCCTCTTCTACACCAATGATTTAGCACCAAATTTCCCTTCTTTTTCCAACCCAAGAATAGCTTTTGCATACTAAGGCTCTAACTAATATTCATATTCAAAGGCAATGTTTGTCCTGGAATCAGGAAGACCCAAGTTCAAATTCAGCCTTAGATGCTTATTAGCTACAGAGATCCTGGGCAGGGCATTTAAATCTTTTTGCCTCAGTTTCCTCATCTGTAAAATGGGGATAATAATAGCACCTTTCAGGATTCTTGTGATGATCAAACAAGATAATATTTGTAAAGCAACTGGCATATAGTAGCTACTAAATAAATGTTTTGTTATTATTATTATTTTATATTTATTAAGTAATTAAGATCTAGCACAAAGTAATCTGCTATAAGAAAATTGGAAAGCAAACATATAATCAAAAGCAAACCCTAAACATGAGATTGTGATAAAACCTTGTGGACTATATAGAATGAATCTTGGCATGAAGCCAGTCAGCTTCCAAATTGAATGTTGGTATCCATTTGCCAGATAATGACTTCATTGAAAAGGGAGGCACGTTATATTTAATTATAGGATTCCAGTTAGTTTGGTTCTCAGCAGTCAAAACCAACAAGAAAATGAATGTAATGCAATGAACAAACGCATCTGTGCTTGGCTCAAAATGTGTGACTTTCATCTTAATATATACCATTCCCCCCCCAGAATGTAACTTTGCTTTATCAAAACTATTTTCAAAAACTGATGCATTATTGGCATCATAAAAAACAGTCACTTGAATGTCAGAATTTTTTTTCTTGAGTAAAGAACAGAATAATGAGTGTATATCTGTTTCTCTATCTGTCTTAACCTGTCAGACTACTAATATGATTTTTATTTCTTGTTGAAAGAATGAATATATTTCCTTGGATTAGAGATTTGAGGAATATTCAACCCTAAATGCATATGCAGGTTGTCATCATTGCTATGCAGTCCTTTGGACAAATCTTCCAGTTCTTTTAACACATCCAAAACAAGCTATAAGCAATTAATATGAAAAAAAAAAGATTAAAACTGGACAGTGTTTCTACTTCATTAGCCTCCTTTTCCTTTTCATCTCAAAGCTCGGGGATTGTTTGTTGGTTGGCAAATACCTATTCCCCTTTAAAAAATTTAGTTTTCAAATAACAACTGCAATTAAGATTCATTTCTGCCCCATAATTGATAGTTTACAATCAAC
The DNA here is from genome assembly GCF_003287225.1 of Phascolarctos cinereus. NCBI lineage: Eukaryota > Metazoa > Chordata > Mammalia > Diprotodontia > Phascolarctidae > Phascolarctos > Phascolarctos cinereus. Next base: position 389,091,495 of record NW_027555958.1, on the reverse strand, counting down.
GATGGGCATTTCTTAAAATAACTTCAGGAAATAGGGGTGAGAAAGTGGATAATAAAATGACTAATCAAATGTATGCATAATATAATCCTTCATGAAACACTTGAAAGCAATTATAACAATGAAGAATAATTTACATAAATAATGAGCCTTTCAAATATTAAAAAGTATGAAGCAATAACTTAGGCTATTTATGAGTTTTAAGATACCACTGCTGGCAAAGCAAACAGAACAAGGACATGTCAGAAATCCAGTAAACTCTCCTTTGTCTGAACAGCTTGTGTTGAACTCATTGTGCATAACTGATTGTTATGGTTACTGGAGAAGAAATTTTTTTTTGAGAGATGATTTTATAATGCCTAACTGTCTATCTTAGCAGTTCAAGATTTCCATAGGGGGATTTGGAGAAGTTAACACAGACAGGCAAGATAGAGGAGATGGCTAGACAGACAGACAGACAGACAGACAGACAGACAGACAGATAGATAGATAGATAGATGATAATTACTAATTCTCAATGCATACAATAACAGAGACAATTTCTAAGCTTATATTCCAACCAGCGTGCAGCCCAACGTGATATGATTGAATCTCCCTGTTCCCAGTATCTGACTTCTAACTGAAAAGTCCCCTTTGCAGGGCAGAAACTATGTGGTTCTGAAGCTTCAGTAGTTAAGTTGTGTTTTGGACTCTAAAGGCATCTGGGATTCCTTTTTCAAGTATCTCTTTGAACAATTTTATATGTCTGCTCAGCTTGTATATCTGTTACTAGCATATTTTGTTGTTTCCACTAGTGCAAACACTGTTGTGGTGGGATAAAGTCATACAGTGTAGGATAGGGACAATCTATGTCTAACTAGAGGCAGTCAAATGGCTGGCCTGATGAATTCGGTCAACAAGAATTCATCAAAAGACCTACTAAGTGCCCCTCACTAAGCTAAACACAGGGGACACAAAGGCAGAAATGTTAGTAAAGTTCATCAGGTGATAATGGGGCTAGGACATTATGAGAAACTGTTCTAGATTAAGTTAGCTATTGCTGTTGTTTTTGTCTGTGGCTCACTTCAGAATAAACAACAAGAAATGATATCTAAGGAATAATATAAATTACCAGTGGTTGTCCTTTGCTCTTGAAGAGGACCAAAATGACATCACTATGTTGAGGTCAAGGTACATTATGTCCAACTATATCTGATCAGACCAATACAATACTCAAAATACTCTACCACAGGTTGGGCACCAATAGTCCATTTGAACATTTGGAAAGGAGATGTCTTTAAATTTGTGCATCTCACATTTCTTTTGAGCTACTGAAATTCTGCCTTGATGTAGGCACACAATGCTGGTTGGTCCTGTGCCAGTGTCTCCCATGCCTTTCAATGAATTCCAAAATTATTCGGCTTTATTCTAACAGCTACTGATCATCCATTTTCTTATATAGATACAATTTAATGAGCAATGATAAAAGAATGGGAAAGAATTTTGTCAACCCTTAAAGTAGCAGTATCCAGAGTTAAGCTCTCTGAGAAACCTGAGCCAATGGAGTAATGTTATGGGCTCCACAAAGATCCTTCTGTTCAAAAAAGATTTATTCTGCTAATGTGATGTTTTACTGATTTTTATTCATTTACTTTTTGTGAGAAACATCTGTGGCAGCTTTTGACATCAACTGCCTTTGAGACCTTAAATCATTTGTCTGGGCCTCAGTTTTCTTATCTCTAAAGTAGGTAGAGGGAAGATAAGGCTATAGATCTTAAGATCTTTTTCCAATTCTAGTTCTCTGTGAATCCTTAAAACATAATGGACCATGCAGAGGAAGGGCCATTATTTGTTATTTTATTATTTTTACTTTCTTTTAAATTTTCTTTGCCTTTTCCTTTTAAAAATATTTTTATTTCCTCTTTATTCACATATCTGTTAAATTTCTGACACAATTCGTATTGCATCATGTACTCATACAATTAAGTCAACATTCTATGGTATTTTTATAAAGTATCTGGATGTCATGGTTGAAAAATGACATAAAAACTCTTAAGTACATTGTAGAATACATGCTCTTCCAGTAGAATCTAAGATCTTCAAAGAGAGGAATCAGTTTTCTTTTTTTTGGATATCCTTAATGTCTAGATTGTGTCTCACCCATAGCTAATGCTTAATAGATGTCTATCAAATTATTTAATTTAATTTTATTATATACATTAATAAAGAAAAAACCTATAGTTTAAAATCTCATTAATTTAGACTTCCCATGTTTAGTATTCACTATAATTTGATTGATTCTTTTTGCTATCAATGGGGAAAAATGTTTGCTAAACTAATTAGCCATAAAAATAATCTTAACTTAAAATAACAAAAAAAATCAAGAAATTTAGTAATACTTTTTTGCACTATTTTCATTTGAATTAATATATTAATTACAAATAACATTTATGTTAATTTAAATTAATTAAAGCCTATCTTTTGGAAACCCTATTTGCCACCCTCTGTTAGCCATTTGTCTGTAAAACATAGTAGAATTCTAAATCCAGAAGGAACTTCTGATCATGAGAATCTGCAGCCTCAAGGCATCTGGTCAGGGGAAATCATTTTCATCTGGACCTTTCTAGCCAATTTTTTTCTTCACTGTAATGGACAGGATCAAGGATAGGGGCTTCTTCCCCCAAGCAAAGTCTCCCCAAGACCGAATTCTGTTTATACTCTGAACAGAAATTAGATTTCCCAACCTAGTTCAGGAGCATTGCCTTGGAGGCTAGGAGTAATTTCATCACTCAACCATGCTGCTTAACAGAAATGAAAGGAAAAGGGTGAATCACAAGTTAATATCTAGTTATTAATATATCAGTATAATTAATTGCTCTCAATATACACTTGTATATGCACACATGCATGCATGAATACATACCTACATATATTTAGTAGGGCATGAAAAGTTAGCTGAGAAGATTGTACCTCAGAATGTGACTTGAATTTTCAGTAATGATTTAAAATAGAATACAATAAAATAGAAAATGAAAACACAGTCTCTCTATCAGGAATAAAGTGCATCTAACAAACAGATGGTAAAAATGTATTTGCGTGACGTCTTGTAAATAAGATCAAAATGTTTGTTGGGTTGGAAATTATGAGATCTTAAGGGTACAACGAGGGAGAAGTTGTCAATTCTCCTTATTAGAGTTTGTACTAGAGAAAAAGGTTAAAATTCTGTTACATAGGTCATACCACAAACAAGGGGAAATGTTTAAGAATTAAATTCTGAATAAATGATGGGGAAAATATAAAGGGAAAGAAGAAATTGTTTAAAGAGACAGATGTGTAAAATCAGGAAACTCACATTTCAACTTGTATTTTAAAAATGTGTGTCCAGAAAATGGAAATTAGGGCATGACACAGAAAATAAATTTTTAAAAAATGTAAGATAGTACTATATGAATAATGTAATGAGAGATAAAACTAAGAATTTAATTAATCTAGCAAAGAAAATCAAGATTATTTTTTACAATAATTAACAAGCAAAAATGAGGGAAAGAGAATGATCAAATAACTTATAGAATTGATCTTCAGGATACTATAATCTCTCTTCAAAAATGCCTAATAGGGAATTGATACACAAAACAAGTAAGAAAATAAAAAGAGATCACCTACCTCTTCCTGAGGAATTCAAATCATCTTGGGCCAGGTCAACTTAAATCCTTAGGTACTGAATAAAATAGTAGATAAGATTATATCGCCATTTTCAGTGACATGTGACAGTTTGTGGAGAACTGCAGAGGTCCCACAGGACAGAACAATAGCACACTTTGTCCCTCCACACAATTTGTTTTTAATTGGATGAGAATAGATTCTAAAAACCTTAAACCAGGAAGTGTGATTCCTGGGAACATTCTAGATTGGGTCATCAATTACCCAGAAAAGGAAGTGATAATTATTACAGTAAATATCAGATAAATTCTATAGATGTAGTTTGTTTCTTTTTAAATTGTACATTTTTATTTTTGAACTTTAAAAAAAGATATTTTGATATACACAGTAGAACACAAAAAGTGGATTATGGATTACATATAAAACAGCAAATTTAAATTTCATACCAGTTGATTAAAAAAAAATTCCCTTATATGCTTTATAAAAAATGTTTCTAACATCAAAATTTTGCTGACTGACACTATTGCTAACCCCATTTTCTCACTCAAATAAAAATCAAGGGAATTAAAAAACAAAAAGAAACTTTAAAGTGAGTAAGTATATTCAAGCAAGAGTAATTCACACAATTGATTTTGGAAAATGTATGTCTCTTTCTGTGCCTTGAGGATTTGTCTTTATTAAGCACTTACTATGTACCAAACATTATGCTAAAATCTAGGTATATAAGTGTAACCTGAGCTAGTCCTGGCATGCCCAGTTCTCCTATTATGGAGGCATTCAAGAGGGGCCTTTGGAACAAGTCCAGATTGCCTAACTTGGAATCCTCTTTATCCCTACCACATGGGTGGTAGTGGCCTCCTTTGATTGGCTGCCTGAAGCTTCAATAAGATAAGACTGAGTAGATTGCTTGCTTCTCAGCTGTACCTTTTGGCCACTCTTACCTATAGTTTCCAGATGGTGAAGATCCCAGTTCACCTACAGTGAGAATGTCATGAACTGAACCAGTGTGAAAGCAAGGACCTCCCCTGTGCTCTCTCTCTCTCTCTCTCTCTCTCTCTCTCTCTCTCTCTCTCTCTCTCTCTCTCTCTCTCTTTCTCTCTCTGTTCTTATTCAGTTATTTGTTTTTGGTCATATCCCACTCTTTTTGACCCCATTTGGGGTTTTCTTGGCAGATACTGAGGTAGTTTGCCATTTCTTTCTCTAGCTCATTTTGCAGATGAGAAAACTGAGGCAAACAGGTTTATGTAATTTTTCCAGGGTCATCCAGCTAGTAAACATCTGAGGCCAGATTTGAACTTAGGTCTTACTGACTCCAGGACCAGTATTCTACCCACTGTGCCACCTAGCTGTCATCTCTTTTACCCCAACTCTGAGAAATGATCCCAGGGGTATTTGTTCTGTATTGTTTGCCCTTTTCAGTTTCAAGTACTTGAGGTAATCCTCATAGGACTCAGAGTTTGAGTCATGGTAACCTTGGTGCCAGGATTGTAGGTAGGATGCATTGGAGGCAGACAATCAAAGGAGGCTTCCCCCACCCATGTGGATACATGTGGTATCTATTCAAGGCAACCTAGATATTGTACAAAGGCACCTCAAGGTTACCTCCATATTAGGATAACTGGGCATCCCTTTACTATTTTGATTTAGCAAATTAAGAGATTAGGAGGTAAAGATATTTTAAGGATTATCAGTATGTGTATTGATTTCATTTAGTATGAGAGCAGAAGCTAGGTAGGAGAGATAGTCTGTGAGTCAGATAATTAACTAATTAAGGAAAGGAGGAAAATATTCTGGTCAGTAGATAATAATATTTGAATAATTTGAATAATAATATTTGAATCTGGACCAGGTATAGATACGAATTGAGTAAACCTCAAAAGAAAATAAGTTTCTGGGTTGTGGTGGTAGAGAGTGAGATTGGATGTAGAAATGGGGAGTAAGGGATATTCCAACTTCCCCACCTTGACTAGGGATTTATAGAAAATGTGCAAAAGTACAACCAGTGCTAGAAAGGTTGAAGGGAAGAGCTGTGTTATCAGGAGGGAGCCAAGTCTCAGTGAGAACCAAAAGACAAAAGGAGTGAGTAAGGAAAAGATTTGACATAAAAGCAAGTTTGTTACCCATGGAGAATGTATTGTACAGAATGCATTAGAGTAATGTGTTGGTATCTTCAGAGGGACTTTGGGTAAAGAGGAAATGGAATAAGGCAGCAGGCAGTAAGGAATGTAGAATAAAGTTTGAGCAGTGATAGGAGGGAGTTCAAAGTCACTGGAATAGAAATCATATATTTGGGTGGGAGTTTTTTAGTCATTGACAATTGAGTTCATATAAGTTATCATCACTACAACTTCTATCTCAAGACCTCTCAAGGTGTTAGGTAATTATGATGATGGAACGAATAGGAGGAGATGATGAAATCTTATTTCTCTTCTATCCACGTAGGCAGGCCAGGCCAGAAGATATGCTTGGGAAATGTCTCTCATCAGAAGACAGGAAGAGCCTAGTTTAAAAGACCAGACATGTTGTCTGATCCATTGCATTCAGGAATAGGACAGACCAGGGAACTACCTCTAATCCCCTTAGGACTGGAAGCAACATTCATAGTACAAGATAGTGCAGGAATGGTAAAATAGTAGCCTCACTTCCTCTGCCCCACCCCACCCCACCAAAAACAAAAAGGGATTTTAGTGGCTTACAAGTCAATATGAGTTAGAAGTAGGGACTCTTTTAAGGTTATTAATGGGACTAAATATCCACTACGTTCCTTTCAATCTCTAAAATTCTATAATTTTGTGAAAATAAGAGTTATATTACCTAGTGATGAATAAGTGACAAATTTGAAGTACTTAAACTCTCCTTCAGACAACTGATAAAAGTACAATTATTGTTTTACTAACCAAAAATTAATGTGAATAGTCTGCACAACATAGCAGCAAACACTTTTTTCCTCACTTTCTTCTGTTTTCAATTTTCCTATTGAAAAATATGTTTAGTTAGTTCATTTGTTTACTCACCATTTATTAAATGTTTACAATGTGTAGAACAATGTGTTAATCACTGGAGGAAGAATATAAATTAAATTGGATTCATTTCCTTACCATATGAAGCACATAGAAAAGAAGATGAATAAAGTTTGTTGCTCAGCTGTCAGTCATATCTGACTCTTTGTGACCCCATCTGGGGTTTTCTTGGCAAAGATACTGGGTGGTTTACCAACTCCTTTTCCAGGAGGCATAAAATGCATGGACAACAATAAGGACTGATTTTGAATAGAACTTTTAGGTTTAAAAGGCATGTTTTATCACAATAGCCTTATGATTTAGGCAGCAGAAGAATTATTATTCTCACTTTAATAATGAGAAACTAAAAATTATAGAAGTTAAAATCACTAGCTCTGATTATGCAGTACATGTCAGAGGTGTGATTTGAATGCAGGATTTGCTAACTTTAAGTTCAGATCTCATTCAGCTATACCATACTGGCTATCTATAATAAGCATAATTGAAGGTAAGCCATATTAAGAGCTTACAAGAGATAAAAAAAAAACCTGTTCTACAGGGTTTGTGGCTAACAAATTTCATTACTTAATGAAGAAATATTTCTTTGAGAAGGCAACATTTTGAACACATCTTTGAAGGATGGGTGATATATGAATTCTAAATTAGTCAAAAGCATTATCCAATCTGATTGTTCTAGCAATTAACTATTTTAAATCTTTAGTTTCTAAGAACTAGATGTTTTAAAAGAATATCAAGCACCTTTAAAATTACCTGCATGGTTGTGATCTATACCATACTATCTATAACAAATATAATAGAAAATCAGTAATGCTAAGAGATTACAAGGCATACAAATTCCTATTGTACAGACTTTGAGAGTGATAAAATGAATTCCTTTAGGGATGAAGAAAGGCTTCATTGAGGAGGGGATTTGTAGATGAGTCTTTAAAGGATTAGGAATGTGTTCATTCTATTTTAAAAATTATTTTATTTCATTAAATATTCTCCAATCACATATAAAAAATTATCAATCATTTTATAAAATTTTGCATTTCAATTTATTTACCTCCCTACTGCTCCTACCCCTCCTTGAAAAGGCAAGTAATTTGATTTTGGTTATATATGTGAGGTCATGCAAATCATTTCCATATAAGCTATGTCACAAAAGAAAACACAAACAAAATTAAACAATGAAAATAAAGTTAAAAGTATACTTCAATCTTCATTTAGAGTTTATCAGTTTTCTCTTTGGAGGTGGATAGCATTTTCCATCACGGTTCCTTTGGAATTGTCTCAGTTCATTGTCTTGCTCTGAGTAGCTTAAGTCTGTGATGGTTGATCATCATCATTATAGTATTACTTTTACTATGTACAATGTACTTCTGGTTCTGCTCGGCTTAGTTTACATTAGTTCATATAGTCTTCCCAGGTATTTCTGAAACAATTTGATCATCATTTCTTATAGGACAATATCATTACATCACAATCATATACCACAACTTATTCAGCTTTCCCAAATTGATAGTCATCCTCTCAATTTCCAATTCTTTGCTACATAAAAAGAACTACTATAAATATTTTGTACAGCTACATCCTATTCCCTTTTCTTTGATTTTTTTTTATATAAACATGCAGTAGTGGTATTGCTGGGTCAAAAGGTATGCATAGTTTTATAGCCCTCTGGGCACAGTTCCAAACTGTTCTCAAGAATGGTTGGACTGGTTCACAACTCTATCAACAACGCATTAGTATCCCAATTTTCTACATCCACTCCAACATTTGTTATTTTCCTTTTCTGCCATGTTAGCCAAATTGATAGGTATGAAGTGGTATCTCAGAATTATTTTAATTTGCAATTCTCTAATCAGTAGTGATTTAGTGCATTTTTTCATTTCAGTACTGATAGTTCTCATTGACTTGTGGTATCATCCTTTATGCCTAAATCATTTATCCAGTTTTGATCTTACCTTGATTTACTATGTGAGTTATTATTCTATGTCTAGTGGTTTTTTGGTGTTTTTTTTTGTCAAATAAAAAAGGAAAAGTAAGAGAACTAGCTGTTCTTACTATTTTAGATTTCCCCAGATAAGGCATAAGGGTAGTATATGCCTTGAGTCTTTATGTGTAAGCTAAATAAGTCATTTGTTGAAACATGACACTGAGAACGAATTGCTATTGAATACAAAATGTATTAGTCTGGCCAGACTTGATTTGAAAGTGAAAACACAAATATCCTTGTGTTTTATTTATAAGGAAAGCTTATTAATCATAACCAATCCACAGGCACACATTATTAGGGCAAATTTGAGACATAAGAGTTGGAGAACCAAAGGAATAACTTCAATGAAAAATGCCTACCAGAAGGAAATATACTTTCTAGTGAATAAATAGAAATAGTTTGGAGGAAAAGGAAGAAAAATTGACTTTTTAAATTCAATTTTATTCCATTTTTATTTCACAACTCTCTCCCTTCAAACTGCCTATCTCCTACCTATTGAAAAAGCAAGAAAAATAAAACCTCTTACAAATATACATAATCAAGCAAAACAAATTCCCACATTAGCAATGTCCAAAATGTGTGTGTGTGAATCTGAGTGTTTCAATCTGTACTCTGAGTCCGTCACCTCTTCATCTGGAAATAAATAGCATATTTCATTGCAAATCCATTGGAACTGTAATTTATTCCATTGTGTTGAGCAGAGTTCCCAATTCTTTTAAAGTTAGTTGTCTTTATGTTTTAGTTATTATTGTATAAATTGTTCTCCTGATTCTGCTCACTTCACCATCCATCAATTTATTCAAATCTTCTCAGGTTTTTCTGAAATCATTTAATTTAGCATTTCCTATAGCAGAATGGTGTTGTATCATATACATATACTATAACTTGTTCAGCCATTCCTCATTTCTTGACATCTCCTTAATTTCCAGTTGTTTGCCACCAGAAAATGAGCTTCTGCATTTTTATACATGGGTCCTTTTCTTCTTCTCCTGGTCTCTAATAGACATAGACCTAGTAAGTGGTGTTATCACTGGGTCAAAGGATATGCATAGTTTAATAACTTTTGTGGCAGAGTTCCAAATTGCTTTCTGGAAGATCTGGGCCAATTTATAGCTCCACCAACAGGACATTAATGTATTTAGTTTTTCTATCACCCCTTTAGAATTTGTCATTTTCCTTTTTTTTTTCTATCAAATTTGCCAATCCATTGGGTGAGATGGTACCTCAGAATTGTTGTAATTTACATTTCTCTAATTATAATTAATTTACAACTTTTGTCATACGATTATTGATAGAAATAGATTTCTAATAAGCAACAAATTCAGAGTCCAAATCTATTGTTTTAACTTTAAATTTGTGGTTGACTAAGGCTCAGTGCAATTACATCATTCAGTTTCCAACTCACTGTCAGCTGGATGCTAAATGTCATATCCCTATCTTTGCTTGAAGTATCTCAGAATTCAATGCTACTCTGACCCTTGAAATAACTATTTTATTGCTTGGGGAACATTTGGCTTTCCATTGCTTCCCAAAATTATTTTGAGACTTGCCATTTAACCCATTGGTTTACTCATCAGAACCTTAGAAGTACCTGACATTTCTATCTGCTATAAACACAACATTGATATGAACCCTCTTTCATAGGTCATTTACCATAATTACAAGGTGAATGCTTAGGAGTCTTCATCTTCTATTTGTATATTCAGCACTTAGCATGATGCTTGGAGCATAGTAAGCACTTCTTTAAAAAAAATAAATTTATTGGGGGCACAGTTATCTTTATTTTTTTGATAATTTATTGATTTATTTTTAAACATTCACCTCCATAAGATTTTAAGTTTTAAATTTTCTCCCCCTTGCACTCCTCTCCCCCCACCAATTGAGAGTATGGGGCGGGGGCACTAATGATATTAGGCCTTTAAATTCAGAACAATAATGAATCCTTATTGAATCTAATTTGTTCCTTCATCACTTTTTAATGGTAACTTGATTTTGGACAAATCACTCTTAAGGAATCATGTAAATATGTTTCATGTTTGAGAACTATTTCTAGATTAGTTTATATGGGCTTATATTAGGCATATTTTAGGACAAAGCAATTAAAACCTAAATCACTTGATTTTAATTTGATAAGTTTGATGTAAGGTCAATGCACTTCAATTTTATAGTGGAAATTAATTTAGTTAGACAATTCAATCATAGCATTAATCAGTCACTCACTTACTGAAGCAGACTCACTGAATAGTAGCATCTCAGAAAGAACTCTTGGTCATACAATTCAACCCACACCTGAATAGGAATTGCCTCTATAACATCCCTTTTCTTGAAATCTTCCAATGATGGGTAACTTACTACCTTCTGAGGTAATCCATTCCACTTTTTAAAAGTTTTATGTTAGGAAGATTTTTTTGTTTGTTTTGTTTTGTTTATTTCCTCCACTCCCCACTTTAGATCAAGTTTAAAACTGCCTCTCTAACTTTATTCCTTGTTCTTGGTTCTTCCTGATAGGAGAAAGCAGAAGTTTAATTCCTTTCCAAATATAGCTCTTCTTATATTTGAGAACAGCTTACATGTCCTCCCCTAATTCTTTTTTTTTAGCTTAAATATTGCCATATCCCTCAAACTATCCTACTTTTTTAAGGTTTCAAGAAACTTCACCAGCCTCATTGTGCATTTCTAAATGTACTATAGTTTATCAATACCTGGACGCAACTCCAGTTATAATCTGACAGGTACTATTTATTGGCTTCATATTACATATGAGATATTGTAGATATGTTATAAATGGAATTCTTGAGCTGGATAAGATTAGTCAATCAAATATTAATTTAGTGCTTACTGTTGTTCATATTTTGTTTTCAAAAAGGACTGATAACATCATGGGGTGATGTCTCAACTTGCACGTGAATTAGATTTAAATGGGGCAGAGTTGCACAAAGTCATCAACATCACTTTCTCTTCCCAAGTCATTTAAGTTCAGTGGCAAAACCAAAGTCAACATGATTGGTGATAGCCCAGGATACACTGGATGATTGTGGCATCTTTAGTGTGTGACCAAGCTCTAAGTGCTCCACAACACCTGCTTCAGCCATCTTCATGGCTATTAGAACAATTTGTTTTTACCCCGCCATTTGCTGAAGGAAGTCTTCACACGTTTGGAGTACACATCCTCTAACTCACCAAGGAGTTTAAGGCCTGTCAGTTACCCACAATGTGGTTTAACATATCTGCCAAGATGTTTGTTTGTTTTTTGTTTTTTTCCCGAGGTGCAGCCTCTGTGCATGCTACAGCTTCTTGGACACATAGGTGAAAGCTGGGTGGCAGGTGACACCAAAGGTGGATAATCAGCCTTAAAAAAGGCTCAGCAAACCATCATAGTAGAGGTCTAGTCCTCCTTAGTGCTTGCTATATACCAGGCAGACCTGGGGATGCAAAGAAAGACCAAAACATGCTCCGTACCTTCAAGGATACAGACAGTCTAATGAAGGAGACACAAAAAAGTATGTAACGTAGGAGTGTTTTTGTACACGTGTGCATACAATATGAAAGGGAGATAATCTCAGAGAGAAGGACATAAAAGAGGGGGGACTAGGATAAGTTTGGACTTAGAAACTAATGAGGTTCTTTGCAACAGTTATTGAATAACTTTCAATTCAACAAACATTATTCAATATCTAAAGTGTTGAGAGAGCTAGCTTAGGCAGTGGAGAAAATATAAATTTTAGGTAAGACATGAAGTTTTCCCTCATGGAATATACAGTCTACTGAGGTAATAAGACATATAAGGTAGGATAAAGAGATTTCTCACCTGGAAGTTTCATTTGCTGGGAGACTCACAGGTCCAGTCAATATCCTTGATTTTTGGTTCATTTCTTCTATCCAATTTCTTCTATCCAGATACAATACTTGTATCTAAATAATATTTATTTTCAGAAGCTCTACCTGTATTAATAGTCCTTAGCCCCACACTTCATGACAAACCCAGTAATGATTTTAAAGGGCACCCAACTAAACAGTGATTAATTAATTTAAAAGAGAAAGCCAGTAAGTTCCTCCATCCAGTATAAAACTACTCATGAAAAATTGCCAGAATATTGAAGGCAGGGGAAATTTAGAGCAGGATTTCTGTCCTAGCTTGTTAGGATTTCTGAGGGAACACAGCAAGTCCCCAATAGGTACCTGTGTAGGCATTTGGACCCTACAAGAGATCTGACACCAAAACTCCTTTCAGAGTCACTAAAACAGACAGGATCAGCTTTTGGTGTATATCTGTCCAAGGGCACAGCTCCAGTATGGGGAGGGGAGGGGGCATTCCTTGCTCAAGGCAATATAGCTTTTGAGGTTTAAGTTTGAATTAGGGTTTTCTAGGTCACTATCCTTTCCCTACCTTCTCCCCATTTTATGTTTGCAAATTACATTAATTTATAATTAAGAATGTTCATACATTTAGTTTAGATTCTATTTAAAGTCTAAGAATCTTAGAAGTCAATAGTCTTCAAAAGATTAGATAATGGAAGAGTTGTTATAGACCCCTGGAAGGTCAAATGTCATGTTTTTTTTCTTCTTAAAGAAAGAATAGTACATGCACACTCTAAGTAGAGAAAGCTTTGGCTTTGATTTGTGGCAAAATCCTAGAATGAGTAATTAAAGTCATAGATAATCAACATCTAGGAAAAGCAGCAGTGATCACAAGGAGGCAGTATCTCTTTATCCAGAAGAAATCGTGCTGATTAACCTACTTCCCTTATAATCAGGGTTACTGGGAGGTTAGATAACATAATTGATGTAACTATGTAAATGTAATGTATGTATGTAATGTAACTATGATGTAATGTGATGTAACTTAAAGTTTAGGAAATCACGCAACAAATCTCTCATTGTATTCTTATCCACAAGATGGAAAATAGTGATCTAGATTTAAATATCTTTAAAGGTTTTCAGACTTTCTTATCTGGCCAGATTCAAGCAGTAAACAGTAAGAGTTCAATGTCATCTTGGCAGGTAGTGTCTAGAGGAGAAGTTGCTCAGGGAACCATACTTTGCCCTATGATATTTAACATCATCATCAAAGACTTGAGGATCTACCTATTATGCAATGCCTTGAACCTGACACTACTCAATATCTGTCTTTCTCACTTTCTCCAAGATGCCCTCACACTATTAGTTCTAAGTTACCAGGCAAGGATCATCACCACATGACTACAGTCTGACTCTCAGAAGCCTAAGGGGATTCCTGTTGTGGGGGAATATATTCTCCCTACTTTCCATTTTGACTTTCATGAATACCTAATGATATGATTCCATTCATACAATCAAATTATGGTAAATATAGTCTCTACCACTTATTAATAATGTGAAAGAAATAATAGTAACATCACAGGTATTCATCTATTAAAGTAAATGCAGGGATAATAAAGAAATCATAATGCATACACAAACTAGGGTCACTCTCCTCTCAGTGAAATTAGTGTCTCAGTGTCTAGTGGTAAGAGCAGGCAGGGAAACACATGTGAATATCAATTGAAAAAAATTGAGAATGATTAATTCTGAGAATAAAATAATTTACAGGTGATGTAATCACTATCTTCAAGTATGTGAAGCATTTTTATATGGCAGAGAAGATAAATCAGACCTAATCTATTTGGTTTCAGAATAATGCTGAAATTTGCAAAGAGGGAAATTTAGTGTTGATGTAATTTTTTTTTAAACTAGATAGATTCCCTTAAAAAGTAATGGGTCACTCTCACTGGAGGTCTCAAGGCAAGATAGATGATCACTCTGATTCAGATGTTGTAGAGAGGATATTTGAACATATGTGGTTGAACTAAATGACTTTTGAGGTAGCTTCAAATTTTGAAGTGGGATTCTGTCAGACAGTTGGTACAACTGTTTGCTCCACTTTTACAGAGAAAGGTATTGAGACCCAAAGGTGAAGTGACTATCAAATGATTACATAATGGGGAGATTCTGGAGCTTAGGTGGTTGTTGTTGTTGTTTGGGAGAGGTGGAAATGGGGGATAAAAGTATCTGGAAGGTTGACACCAGATCCATGTAAAATTAGTTTAATGTAAAAGGTCAAGTGATAACTCAACCACATTTTTAGATGTGCCTTACCTGACACAATCTCTACAGATACATTTTCAGAGTACATCCTTCAGCTTTATCCTGTTATGTCAAGCCATTAATAATGTGCCATGAGTCTAATTTAGTCATTTGATGGTAGCCCTGTTCATTTACCACCAAGCAAAACCCCTTCTTTAGTTATCTTGTAGAATCTAACTGCCCAGGTGTAAAAATATCTTCTTGATGTCCCTGTCATTTGTGGAAACAAGGACAAAAGCCTTTCTCAAATTGTCTAGGAGTCCCTTTGTCTTTGCTCCAATTAAGATGTGGGAAGAAAAAACATACACATTCTTGGACACAAAGCAAGTACTCAGCATTGGACCAGAGCAGAATATTGAGTTGGAAGCTCTAATTCCATTCTTAGTCTCAGTGCTCCCTAGAAAGGAGGCCTCACTCTGATTGCTTCATAAGGCATACATTTTTGGAAGTGTGGTTATAGGTATCAATGAGGGAGATGATTTAATCTTTACCTTCAAAACCATTGTTTGCACTAGATTCTGACTCTTTATAAGACTAGAGTCAACATTATTTGTTACAAAGCTACGCATTTTGTATTCATCTGTGTCTGCCTTTGTGTGTATATAACATATAGTTAGGTTAGATAACTGGACCTTTAAAACCCTGTTGAGACCTTTTAGGATGGGGACAGCAGAAGCTCAAAAAAATTAAAACTGATCTAATACTTTGAGATGACAGATACAGGGACTAGTGTGTCTTTACATTATCTTCAGTCATCATTGTCAACATTGCTAACATATATCTAGTGCTTAAGGTTTACAAAGCCTTTTAAACATGTTATATCACTTGATGCCAACTGCCTTGTGAGGTATTATTATTATTATTATTAAACTCATTTTACAGATGCAGAAATCAGGCTGAATGAAGTTAAATGACTTGCCTGAGTCCACACAGCTATTGTCTGAAGTACAATTTGAACTCTAATCTTTCTGACTCAAAGTCCATTATTCTAGCTGCTGTGCAACTCAGCTACTCAGGATGAATCTGCTTACCAGTTCTAAGAGAAACCTAACTAGAAGCATGCACATGTTCATGGTTATCTAGCAGAGAACATAGAATCAAAGAATTAGAATTATATATAACCCATAATTTGAAGTGACCTCAGGGACCATCCAGCCCAATTCATCCCTTAAAAAGAATCTTCTCTACAACCTATCCAAAAAGTGATTTAATCATTCAGCCTTTGTTTGAAGACTTCCAATGAAGGAAGATGGCCAAGGATGTCTATTCCACTTTGAGATAACTCTAATTATTAGGAAGCTTTTCCTAAATATTATGGCTAAATTTGGGTTTGTAAGTCATACATATTGGTCCTAATTTGCCATCTGGAGGCAAGCAGACCAATTCTAATCCCTGTTTTAAGTAATATTTTTTCAAATATAAGAAGACAGTAACTGGATACTCTTCTATACATTTTCTTCTCCAAGCCAAACACATGTTCAGCAAATATCTATTAATTTTGAATCCATCACAAGTGGAATGTAGATAGACTGAGTCTTGAATATCCTGGATAACGTCATGGTTTTATTAAATTCAATGGATATTTATGGAGTGGGTATTTATTGAAGGAATGAAACATTGTTCTAAGAGTAGCTAGAGAAACAACAAAACCAACAAAAATTAAAAAAAGAAAAAAACAACCCATGTCATCAAGGAATTTATGGTCTCATTGGGAAGGCAAATTATATAATAAAGAAATAAAAAAATGTAAAATATGGCACAGAACATTCTAAAATGAATGGTACCAGCATTAAGTACCAAAGGACCTTAAAAAAGGCAGAGATAGATGGATGTGTAGCCAGACCATCCAAGGAAGAATCATATAAGACATGAGAATTGAGCCAGACCTTGGAAATCTGGTAAGGATTTTTATATATTTTTTTCTGTATATAATAGAAAGGGGCTGCACAGCAGCTCATCAGAAGTACTGGGTAACAGCTGTTACCACTATTTTTGAAGCTATTATCACTGCAACAGATGATGGATGGGTGTTGGTAACAAACTAAACATATGCATGACCTCATTCAAAGCAACATTTCACTCTAAGTGGAAATTTTTAGAAAAATGAGGAATATCTAGAAAAGAGAAACAATATAAATTTACAGTGTAATTAACATTGTAAAACTATCAATCAGGAGAGTTAACCTTGACAGATTAAATAAGAATATATATCTGCTAGAGAATTTGGTCAAACAAGCATACCTTTCCCTTTACTGAGTATGAATAAATGTATTTCATCTTGTGGAGAGGATAAAGGCAAATACCATTTTATCTTTAGTGACTAGGGCTTCCCTAAATGATTGGTTAGCTAGAACTGAAGGGGATGAACTCTTCTCTAAAGAACCTCATCTCGGGAGCAGGTTACTCTCAATTTTCTTCAGCCTTTCTTACCTTTTCATCTTTTCCTCTGAACCTTTCTTCTGAAATGTTTTCATTCTCAAGAACAATTGGTGGAAACTTGCAGCAGAAACATATAACTGAGGTATATGTATATTTTCTCATTTGGCCTGAAGCAAAAACTCTTCAGAGTGGCCTTTAAAAGATTATGTTGTGGCAACAGCTGGGCAATTTATGAATGATGTTACTTATTCCCAGTTTCTTACGTGAATATTTGTTGGGGGCAAAAAAATTTCAATTTCCTAGACTTCATGATTCTAGAATTTAGTCTTTTAGGAGAAGGAAAAAAATAATCAGGTGCTTACTATATGCCAAGTGTTGTGATGAGTACTTTATGGATATTATCTCATTTGTTCTTTATATCTAAAGAAAAATGATTTCATGGTCAGTGTGGCTTCATGGGTTATCCCAATTTTAAGATTCCTCAGGTTGGAGAGTTAAGAGATTAGCCCTCACATGTAGAGAAAAGATGTCCTGATTTGGAATGCTTCTTGGAGAAAGAAAAAAAATCTCCTACATAGTTTCTGAGTAGCATACTACTTGGAAAGTAGTAAGTTATCCAGATTCTGTTGCTCAGATAGTAAGGGCATTTTTAATTTAGCAGTTCCAAGGTATATTTGTGTTCTGTAGAGAATCCAGGCCATAAGGTGAAAAAGAAAAAAAAAGTCTTAGAAAAACTCTGTAGGACTCTGTGATAGGAAATTCTTTTTTTTTTTATGAAAGGAGGGTCATTA
Organism: Phascolarctos cinereus; assembly: GCF_003287225.1. Classification (NCBI taxonomy): domain Eukaryota; kingdom Metazoa; phylum Chordata; class Mammalia; order Diprotodontia; family Phascolarctidae; genus Phascolarctos; species Phascolarctos cinereus. The sequence goes on along the minus strand of NW_027555958.1, from coordinate 389,073,589 downwards.
TTGCTTCCAATAATGACTATGTAAGAGGAATAACATTTTCTATAAATTCTTCTAAATTAAATTTTTATTTTCAAAATTATTTATTTAATATTTTATTTCCCCCAATTACATTTAAAATAATTTTTAACATTTTTTTAAAAAAACTTCTGAGTCACAAATTCTCTTCATCCCTTCTCTTCCTCTCCCTCTCCCCACATTGAGAAGGCAAGGAACTTGATGTAGGTTATATATGTACAGTTTTACAAAACACATTTCCATATTATTCATGTTGTGAAAGAAAACATAACAACAAACAACAACAAAAGAAAAATAAAGTTTTAAAAAGGTATGCTTCAATTTGTATTCAGACTCCTGAGTTCTTTCTCTGGGGATGGGTAGCATTTCTAATCATAAGTCCTTCAGAATTGCCTTGGATTATTGTATTGATGAAAATAGCTAAATCACTCACAGTTGATCATCATACAATATTGTTGTTACTGTGTACAATGTTCTAGTTCTACTAACTTCACTTTACATCAGTTCAAATAAGTCTTTCCAGGTTCTTCTGAGAGCATCTTGCTCATAATTTCTTTTAGCAGAATAGCATTCCATCATAATAATACATCACAACTTGTTCAGTCTTTCTTAAATTGATGCACATCCCCTTGATTTCCAACTCTTTGCCACAACAGAAAGAACTGCTATAAATATTTTTGTATGCATAAATTTTTATCTTGTCTTTTTTTTTAATCTCTTTCAGATATAGATCTACTAGTGGTATTGCTTGGGCAAAGGGTACACATGGTTTTATAGCCCTTTGGGCATAGTTCCAAATTGCTCTACAGATTGGTGGAATCAATTCACAACTTTACCAACAGTTCATTAATGCCTCAATTTTCCCATATCCCCTCCAACATTTGTCATTTTCCTCTTCTATCATATTAGCCAATTTGACAGGTGTGAGGTCATACCTGACTTGTTTTAATTTGCATTTCTCTAATCAATAGTGATTTAGAACATTTATTTTTTTCATATGATTATAATTAGCTTTGATTAATTAAGCTGAAGACTGCCTGTTCCTATCCTTTGAAAATTTATCAATTGGGGAATGAATCTTATTTTTTTAATAAATTTAGCTTAGTTCTCTACATATTTGAGAAATAAGGTGTTTATCAGAGAAGCTTATCATAAAAATTTTTCACAGTTATGTCCCTCTATCCTATGCCCCCCCATCTATCCTACTCTCTCTCTCCTTTACTCTCTCCATCCTCAAAAGTGTTTTCCTTCTAACTACTGCTTCCCTCAATCTACTTTGCTTTTGTCAGATTTCCTTCTCCCTCTCTTTTCTTATCCCCTTCGTCTCCTACTTTCCTGTAGGGTAAGATATCATTCCATAAACAATTAGGTGAGCACATGATCCCTCTTTCAGCCTATTCTGATGAAAGTAAGGCTCAAGAACCCCTCACCCAATTTATGTGACATGTTTTACTCCATTCTACTCTTACCTTTCTAATGCTTCCAGTGCGTTCCTCATTCTCACTCCTTAATTTTATCATTATGATTTTAATAATCATCCAATCATATCCAACTTACATCTGTGCCCTCAGGCTATCTATACTCTTTTTACCTACACTAATAATGAGAAAGTTCTTAAAAGTTACAGGTGTCACCTTTTTATTCATCATTTTAATATTTTATTCATATTTTAATAAATATGCATTTATTCCTATATTTATATGTAGGAATCTAAACAGTTTAACCTTATTAAACTCCTTAGGATTTCTTTTTCCTGTTTTTTTTTTTTTATGCTTCTCTTGATTCTTGTATTTGAAAGTCTAATTTTATATTCAGGAATACTTAAAAGTCCTCTATTTCTTTGAATTTTCATTTTTTTTCTTCTCCCAAAAGCATTATACTCATTTTTTCTGGGTAGATGACCCTTGGTTGTAATACTAGTTCCTTTTGCCCTCCAGAATATAATTGTTCAAACCCTCCAATTCTTTAAAGTAGAAGCTGCTAAATCTTGTGTTATTCTGACTGATATTTTTGTTTGTTTGTTTCTGGCTGCTTGCAATATCTTCTCCTTGACCTGGTATCTCTAGAATTTGGCTACAATATTCCTGGGAGTTTTCATTTTTGCAATAAATTTCAGGAGTGATTAATGGATTCTTTCAATTTTTATTTTGCATTCTGGTTCTGGAATACCAGGGCAACTTTCCTTGATAATTTCTTGGGAGAAGATGCCTATGTTCTTTTTTTTTCTTTTTCAACAAAGTTAGAACAGGAATTTCCTCCATCTATTTTTCCAGTTCAGCTGTTTTACCAAGGACATACTACACATTTTCTTGTGTTTTTCCAATCTTTTCATTTTGTTTTATTGCTTATTGATATCTCATACAGTCATTTAACTTCCACTTTCCTGATTCTAATTTTTGAGGAATTATTTTATTCATTGATGTTTTGTACCTTCTTTTTTAAATTTAGCCAATTCTACTTTTTAAGGAGTTCTTTTCTTCAGTGAATTTTTCGTACATCTCTGTCCATTTGATCAATTCTCCTTTATATGGAGTACTTCTTTTCAGTGAGTGGGTGTGTGTGCGTGAGTGTGTGTGTGTGTGTGTGTGTGTGTGTGTGTATGTGTATTTCCATTTGGCTATTTATGCTTTTTAAGATATTCTTTTCTTCATTGTATCTTTGTGCATCTTTCACCATTTGGTCTATCCTGTTTTTTTCTTTTTTTAAGATATGATTTCTTCAGTATTTTTGTGTGCTTCCTTTACTAAGCTGTTGACACTTTTTTTCATGATATTCTTGCACCATTATTTATTATCCTAGTTTTTACTTTACCTTTCGTATTTGATTTTTAAAATCTTCTTTGAGCTCTTTCAGGAGTCTTTTTGGGACTGAGACCAATTCACATTTTTCTTTAAGGCTTTGGTTGTAGTAGTTTTTATTTTGTTGTCTTCTGAGTTTGTGTTTTGATCTTCCCTGTCACTATAGTAACTTTCTGTGGGTATATTTATCCAGTTGTTTAGATCTGACTTTATTTCTGTGAAGAGTGTTCTGTATTTGTGTTCATAACATTTCCTGAGTTTGTCTTGGCAGGTAAACTCCCAAATATTTTATATTGTCTAGTTATTTTAAATAAAATTTATCTATTTCTCATATAGAAATGCTGATTGTTTACTTGGATTTATTTTGTATCCTGCAACTTTGTTAAAGTTGTTAATTGTTTCAAACAGTTTTTAGTTGATTCTCTAGCATTCTTTAAGTATGTGATCATATCATTTGCAAAGAGTGATAATTTCTCATGTGCTAATAGGTAGGCCAAGCCAACATAATAAAAATGACAGCATCAGCTAAATTAATTTACTTATGCAGTGCCATAGTAATCAAACTACCAAAGTATTTTATAGAGCTAGAAAAAATAAAAACAAAATTCGTTTGGAAGAACAAAAGGTGAAGAATATTGAGGGAATTAATGAAAATAAAATGCAAAGGAAGGGGGCTAGCTCTATCAGATATAAAACTATATTATAAAGTGGAAATCATTAAAACTATTTGGTACTGTCTAAGAAATAAGAGTGGTTGATAGCAGAATAGATTAGGTAAACAAGACATAGTAATAAATGGCTATAGTAATCTCTTCTATGATAAACCAAAAGACTCCAGTTTCTGGGATAAGAACTCACTATTTGACAAAAATTGCTGGGAAAACTGGAAAATAGTACGGGAAAAACTAGGCATAGACCAACACCTATAACAAGATGAGGTTTAAATGGGTACATGATTTAGACATAAAGGATGATACCATAAGCAAATTAAGAGAGCAAGAATTTATGACTAAACAAGAGTTAGATAACAAAATGAAGTGCCAAACAAATAATTCTGATTACTTTAAATTAAAAGGTTTTGCATACTCAAAACTAATTCAACCAAGATTAGAAGAAAAGCAGAAAGCTGTGAAATAATATTTAAAATCAGTGTTTCTGATAAAAGCCTCATTTCTAAAATATGTAGAGAACTGAATCAAATTTATAAGAATACAAATCATTCCCCAATTGATAAATGGTCAAATAATATGAACAGGCAGTTTTCAGCTGAAGAAATTAAAGATATCTATAGTCACATAAAAAAATCCTCTAAATCACTATTGATTAGAGAAATATAAATTAAAAGAGCTCTGAGGTACCACCTCATACCTATCAGATTGGCTAATATGACAGAAAATTATAAATGTTGGAGAAGTTTGGGGAAATTTGAACATTACTATATTGGTAGTGGAGTTTTGAACTGATCCACCCATTCTGGAAAGCAATTTGGAACTATGCTCAAAGGGCTATAAAAGTGTGCATACCCTTTAGTCTAGCAATATTTTTGCTAGGTCTATATTCCAAAGAGATCATTAAAAAAGGAAAAAGATCCACATATACAAAAATATTTATAGCTATTCTTTTTGTGGTGGCAAAGAATTGAAAATTGAAGAGATACTCATTAATTGGGGAATGGCTGGAAAAGTTGGGGTATATGAATGTAATGCAATATTATTATTCTAAAAGAAATGATGAGGAGATGGATTTCAGAAAAACTTGGAAAGACTTACACGAACTGATACTGAATGAAGTGAGCAGTACAGGAACATTGTACACAGTATCAGCAACACTGTGTGATGATCAACTATAATAGACTCAGCTATTCCCAGGAATACAATGATCCAAGACACTTCCAAAAGACTTGTGATGGAAAATGTTAATCACATCCAAAGAAACAACTATTGAGTCTGAATGTAGATCGAAACATACTATTTTCACTTTTTTCATTGTTTTTATTTTCTTTTTCTTTTTTTCCACTTTTGTTCAGATTCTTACTTCACAATATGACTAATGTGGAAATATGTTTAACATGATTGTGTATGTACAACCTATATTAAATTTCTTCCTGTCTTGGGGAGGAAGCAAGGGAGGAGAGAGAAAAAATTGAAACTCAAAATCTTACAAAAATGGAAGTTGGAAACTATATATGTAATTGGAAAAAAATTTTAAAAATATTAAAATAAAGATAATCAAATATGCAGTGATTAAATGGAAGTAAGTTGCTAATTACTGGGATCCTTAAAGGAGTATGGGAATGAGCCAATGATAAAAAAAAACACAACAACAACAGAGAAAGACTCCTAACACACCCAGGGTACCAGAGAACCCTAAGGAAGGGGTAAAAATGCCACAAGTCTATCTGTTGAAGAATAGGGCCATAGACAATTATGTTTCATATAAAAACACAGATCTCCTAGTAGAGGGAAAATGTAGTTAACAATATATGGCTTCTCTGATCTGTGGAATGAATAAGTATTCTAGGAGAGAGACATAGGACATACCTGCATTAAGGAAGTCTTCAGGGGATCCACAATAAGGCAGTTTCATTTCTATGAATAAATAGATGTCACAAAAGGATCCTCAGTCCTATTCTGATAACTCTTGGAATCAGGTGTTAGATCACAGAATTACAGATTTAGAAATGGAAGGAACAGTAGAGCCCAATGGGTCTCTTCTTTCATTTTACATTTTAGGAAACTGAGGCATTAGATGTTAAGTGTTAGATAACTTGCCTGGAGTCACATAATTAAAAAAGTAGCTGAGGCAGGTCTTCTTGTTGCTAATATGTGCAATATTCTATCCACTATGTCATCATTAATATCTAACCTTCTTAAATCCTACTAAAAAATTTCTGTACATATTCAGAATATATGCCACAGCAGCTCAGCTACGGTTGCCTCCATGCTTTTCCTGACTCACTCCACCACTGCATCAGCCATACAGAAAGAAAGGTAGTGAAGTGGATAGAGTGATACCCTGGAGTCCAGAAGAACTGATTTTAAATCCATCCTTAGATGTTCATTAGCTTTGTGATCCTAGGTAAGTCATTTAACTTCTGTTTGCCTAAACCAGCGTTGGGTAAACTGTGGCCTTGAGGCCACATGTGGCCTTCTAGGTCCTCAGGTGTGGCCTTTTGACCTAGTCCAAGTTTTACAGAACAAATCATTTTACTGAAGGGATTTGTTTTGTGAAGTTTGGATTCAGTCAAAGGGCCACACTTCAGGACCCAGAGGGCCACATGTGGCTTTGAAGCTTTACTTCCCCATCCCTGGCCTAAACCTTTGCTGGGTTGTTATAAGGACCAAATAAGACAAAGTATTTAGCATAGCACTTGGCATATAGAAGGCAGTATAAGAACATTAGCTGTCATTATTATTGATAATAATAATGGTATATAAGCTACTCAAAGTCCCTGGTGAAGTTTTAAGCTATTAAATTTTACAACTTCACTAAGACTTTTGGTACAGCCTACACAATAACAATTTAAATTATTTATCAAAAAAAAAAGAAAACTTTTAAGAATATTTGACATTGTGAAATTGGATATCTTGATTTCTTGAGACATCTTCCTCCCTTTTCCCCAATTATCCAGGTAACCAGAAAAACTGTATGAGCACTGGTTGTATTGGCTTGATTTACCAACAAGCCTTGGTGGTGACCAAGAGTAAACTTAGCTGGTCATGCAGAATATCAGCCACTCTGAAGCCAATTAAACTCACATGAGCTTTGAAGTAGACTTAGAGCCATTTGATGGTTTCTGGACTTTCAAGTGACTTCCTAATCTCCAGAGACTTCCCTATCTGTTGCTTATTTGGCTTTAGGACATAATATTGTTTTGCATCCTCTTATCTTATTGTTTATATTCACGCCTTGAACTATGGACTGCATATCACCAAGAATACCTTCTGATTTGTGTATCCAAGGATCTAACACTTGGAATTCTTCCTTTCCCTTGTTTCCTGGAGCTTTTTGCCTAGGGTGTGTTCAAATTCCCACCTTTTCTCTTTTCTTATTTCAAAAAAAGTATCTTATTCTTTCCAACCGGGCCTTAAACATGTTATAACACTGACACTATTCCAGCTTGCAAGCTTTTTCTCAGGCAATAAATGCATGTATCAACTGTTATCAGACTCTGGTTCATTCCAGATTCCCCTTTTTAGGGCTAAGGTTTCTGTTTAACGGTTCAGAGGGAATTTTCTTTAACAAAATGCTCCCTGAAAATAAGGACTGAGATAGTGCTGGAGAATGTGATTAATATAAAGAATCTAGCTGTATATTCAGGCCCCTCCAAATACTGATTAGCAATTTTTCTTATAGTGCCTTAAAATTGTATACATGGTCCCAATGTGAAGACTCTTACATAATAGACATAAAATTTGATCATATGAATTCAATCAAATATATATAACCAGAATACTAACTTAAAATAAGTGAAGAAAATATAAATTACTTTTGTTAAAGTCCCCCCCAAAAAATTAACCAAACTGATGTTGGATCCATGAAATAAAACCTTTCTCCCGTTACATTTAAACTGGAATTGTTTGACATAAATGTCATTACTACTGTGCAATTGTATCTTTAAAAAAGTATTATAAAATTGAAACAAGTAATAATTTAGATGAATAATATATCTATCTATGTCTATATCTATATTTATATCTATATCTATCAATCTCTCTCTCTCTCTCTCTCTCTCTCTCTCTTTCTCTCTCTCTATCCTCTTTTAATTCTACCTTTAAAGAAAATGTAATTATCCAACTTTTTTAGCTTTAAAAAGTTGATTTTCTTCAGGAAAATATAAACTTATGATCCTTAAATTCTACTTGATTATATCCATATTTTACAAGAAAAAACTATACAGCCATACTAATGTTTAGTAATTTCTAAATTTTCAAAATCTTAATTAGAACCCGTCTTAATTGCAAATGCTGATGATAATGCCTGCAATACATAGTTTACAGACTTCTTGCCTAGAAACAGATTCTGTAACTCTTATTATACTCTTTTCCTACTCAAAATCCTTTGGTAAGCCCCCATTGTCTGCTTAATTAGGAATAAGCTCTTTATCATAGCATTCAATGCCCTCCACATTCTGTAACCAATTGATCTTCATACTTTATATGCCTATCAAGTCTATTCATAGCTCATTAAATTCATGCTAACTATTATAATCTCTCTATTTCCCACACTTTTCCATTTTCATGGAATGCACTTGGCCTAACCCCAGTTCTTTACATTCTACCCATCCATCAATGAACTGTAAACAAGGGTACCATCTCTTTGTAGGAGCCCTATACTAGATGGGACATCTCCTTCCTCAGAAACCCCATAATACAATACTTTTCTTACATAACATATACTTTTGTATTATTTTTATTCAAGTGTATTTCTTCACTTCTAAAGTATAAGCTCCTCAAGGACATGGACCCTCCTCATTCATCTTTGTATCCCCGACACCTATCATGGTGTCTTGTGCATAACTGGATAAATGATGCCTGGAATGTAGATGAAGATATTAGAAAGGTAGCAGGGAAAAGAATAAAATGCTTGACCTGGACTCAGATCTGAATTAAAATGGAGCCAGTGAAACTTGCCATGGGTGAGGCACTAAACATTTTTATATCTGCTTCCTCATTTGTAACAAAGTGACAATGAAATTATTTGCAATACATAGCTTACAGGGTGACTATAAAGATAACGTGTAAATCACTTTATAACACTGAAGCTCTCTGCAAATGTCAGGTATTATAATTTTTTGGCACCTAGAATCATACCTCGCACAAAATAAATGTTCATTGAATTGACCATTAAAAGGAAAACAAAACATAACAAAATGAAATTTTCAGGTTAAATGAAAAGTACAATATTGATTTCAAAATTTATAAGGAAGTATCCTTAATTTCAGTTAAGTCACAGGCTTTTGAACTTCAAAGATGGAATGTGTTCCTACTCATTGCAATCATTCAATTAGGTGGTATTGCTCAAGCAATTTTTATGGAAAGGTCCTTGGGAGGCAGTTTACTTGTAGAGAAGTGACAGTTATCTTAAAAACAAAATGTATCAGACAGTCAGTCAACATGCATTTATTAAGGAACCTCTGTTTTCCAGGAACGGTGCTGGTTTTTAGGATAGAGATGAACATGACAGTCCCAGATCTCATGAACCTCACATAAATGAAAAAAAAAAGGGTTTGTTAAGCACTTACTATGGGCAAAGCACTATGTTAAGTGTTAGGGATATAAAATAAAAAAATAAGACAGCCTGTGATTTCAAGGTGCTCACCTTCTAATGAAGGAAAAATTGTATATAAAATTTTTCAACACCAAATCAGATACATAGTCTTTAGCATGTAGAAGTAAATCAGATGGTAATATATCATCATTTATGTCATTTTTACTGATAAAATTGTCAGTTCTGGATATTGAACAATTTGAGAGTGCCAAAGACTTTGGTGGTAAGAACTACCTTTTCTGAGTCTTCAATTGCTATAGCACGTGCTATGTGCCATCCTAACAGGATTTGCTTATTAAGATATTGGCTACAAGGTGTAAACTGTAAGCAGGGTCTCAGGCAAGGGGGAGGGATTATGTAACACACTAGAAATTTGGACTTACCTATCAATTGGTGACCATTGGGGGTACTGCTATTCCCATTGCTCTGGGGTTCTGAGTCCTAGAATATTTCCATTGGGAAAATGGTGGTTGAAGTTATGATGATGTGTCCAATACCACCTGTCTTCTCCCTTGTTCTTCAAGTGCCTAGCTGCTTCAATAATAATGAAATGATAATGAAATAATGAAATAATGAAATTAAGTAGGTGTTTGAATTAAACTAAATTCCTACATTATCACAGTCAAACATGCTATAGATACTTCTGACCTACTATACTGCTTGGTTTTTTTTATTGCTTACAGCATAAGTGTTTGTGTATATTTCTTTGTATCCTGCTAGACTGTAATCTCCTTTGATTCATTGACTGAATTCATCTCTGTACATCCCCTTCACTCTCTCCCCACCCCCAGCAGGTAAGACAGCGTCTTACACATAGTACGCTGTCATTAAAAGTTTGTTGAATGATGGAATCATCATTAAGAAAAGTTAAAATATAATTCACTCTTTTGATGTGTTTTATAAGGATAATGATACACTATTAACTTCCTTCTGTGAAAGTTTTTAGTTAATTAATAACTTCCAGTTGATATTTATGAAAGGAAAATGAATATAAAATATTTTTTGCCAGTGATTTTGGATTAGAATTCTATTTTGTGATTGCATTTAGTCTTTAAAATAAGTGAAACATTGATTTCAAAGAAAATTTGTTAGAAAAAATCATTTGTATTGGGTCAGTTCATATGTTCTCCACTTTTCATTCTAAAATGACTCTATCATAAGAGGAAGGTGATAGGATGAATGGAGCATTATATTATATAAAAATCTAACTACTACATTTGAATATATGTATGGCATAGGAAACAATTTAGCAGAAAAGTGGATTCTGACATTGCACAAGAGCTTAAGAACAAAAACAAAAAAACAAAAACAAATATCTACCATCCAGCTTAATAAGGTATACCATAGGATATAGATGTCGTGTGGGTTCTGAATCCATTGGAGTCCAATTAGTGGCTGTTTTTACCAAGCTGAGAAGGCTTTGACTCAAAATTACTCAGATCACCTAAGTTTAGAAACCTCTATCACCAAAAGATTGATTATAGACCTTTTTTTTTAGGCAATTGGGGTTAAGTGACTTATGCTGGATTTGAACTCAGGTCCTCCTGACTTCAGGGCTGGTGCTTTATCCACTGCACCACCTAGCTGTACCCTATAGAGTTTTTTTTCAAGCATCTAATGAGCCATCTAGAAGAGCTGGGATTTCCCTTAACATTAATGTTGTTGAGTCATTTCTGTTGTGTCTGACTCTCCATGAGCCCATTTGTGGTTTTGCTGGCAAAGATACTGGATTGGTTTGCCATTTCCTTCTCCAGATCATTTTATAGATGAGGAAATCGAGGCAAACAGAGTCAAGTCAGTGCTCTATCCATGGAATTACCTAGCTGCCCCTTATCACCTTTTACTAAAAGATTTTCTTCCCCCTTTCTTTGTATTCCAGCACTTAGAACAATACCTTGAACAAAATAATCATTTTTTTCTTGACAGCTTCCTTTCCCAACAAATTACCTTGTATTAATTTAGTTGAATACTTCTTTTATTTCCTGTTCCTACATCATAAACTCTTTGAGGACAGGGACTATTTTGTCTATCTTTTTGTAAATTATTACTGTTTCCAATGATTAACAGTTATTTTCACTTACTAAGTATTCCTTCATGTTAGTTTCATTTAATTGGAAGGATTAGAGTCTTCATTGATGAAGGGGGAGTTCTATCCACAATAATGAAATCAATGAACATTTGAAGTACTAAAATGTTGAGTAGAAAATATACAGTTTAAGAAGAGTTATTCATGGGAGGCACAGCCAAGATAGCAGAGTAAAAGTAGTGACTTGATGAACTCTCCCCTAAGCCCCGCCAAATGCCTGTAAAAATGACTCTAAACAAATTCTAGAGCAGCAGAACCCACAAAAGGACAGAATGAAAAAAATTTCCACCCCAACACAATCTGGAAGATTGATGAGAAAGGTCTGTTGCGCCAGGCTGAGAGAAGAGCACAGTTCAGCATGGGCTGCACAGTCAGACAGGGCCCCAGCAAAACTGGAGCAGGCCCTAGGGGACTGAATCATGGGGCAGCTGTGGTGGTTTTCAGACTTCTCAACCCACAAATGCCAAAGACAACTTAGAAAGTCAGTGGGAAAGGTCCATTGGACCTGGATGAGAGAGGAATGCAGTCTCTTCCCAGCCCTGGTGCAGGCCCAAGGTGGTAGGGGCAGGTGCTTCTAGAGCTCTCAGCTGACAGATGGTGCTGGTATCAAGTGGCTGATCAGGGGAGGATTGCAGGGATCTATTTGCTGGTTCTGAGGCAGGTTTCTTTTACTTTGCCTGTGCTTGGATCAGGTTTGAAATCCTGGGTGGTGGTCCTGGGGAATCACTGGTGTGGTGGAGCTTGTGGCAGTAGTGCAGAGAGAGTTCTCCTTACAGTTCCAAGGTACAAAAGAGTACTTATGGTCACTCATAAACCAGAGCACAAGCCAGGAAAGGAGTAATCTTTCCTTTCATCATGTTCTTTTGGAAAAACTGAAAATCTACAGGTTCCTAGAAGTATCTCTGAAAATAGCTTCATAGTACACCCTCCACACTGGAAGCAGACCCCTACCTTAACAAAGACTTTATACCTCAAGTAATTAGCTGGGAACAAGAGGAAACTGCAAAAAAAGTTAGACCATAGAATATTACTTTGTTGACAAAGATCAAAACATACAACCAGAATAAATCAAGAAAGTCAAAGCTTCTACATCCAAAGCCTCCAAGAAAAATATGAATTAATCTCAGGCCATGAAAGAGCTCAAAAAGGATTTTGAAAAGCAAGTAAGAGAAGGAGCTGAAAAACTGAGAGGTGATGCAATAAAATCATGAAAAACAAGTCAACAGCTTGCTAAAGGAGACCCAAAAAAATACTGAAGAAAATAACACCTTAAAAAATAGCCTAACCCAAATGGCAAAAGAGTTCCAAAAAACCAATGAGGAGAAGAATATCTTTAAGAAAAAGAACTACCCAAATGGAAAAGGAAGTCCAAAAGCTCACTGAAGAAAATAATTCCTTAAAAATTGGAATGGAGAAAATGGATGCTAATGATTCTTTGAGAAATTACGACATTATAAAACAAAACCAAAAGAATGAATAAATAGAAGACAATGTGAAATATCTCATTGGAAAAACAACTGACCTGCAAAATAGATCCAGGAGAGAGAATTTAAAAATTATCAAACTACCTGACAGCCATGATAAAAAAGAAGAGCCTGAACATCATCTTTCAAGAAATTATTAAGGAAAACTGCCCTGCTATTCTAGAAGAGGGTAAAATAAAATTTGTTAGAATCCACAGATCACCTCCTGAAAGAGATCTTCAAAGGAAAACTTTTAGGAATATTATAGCTAAATTGCAGAGTTCCCAAGTCAAGGAGAAAATATTGCAAGCATCCAGAAAGAAATAATTCAAGTATTTTGGAAACATAATCAGGAAAACACAAGATTTAGCAGCTTCTACATTAATGGATGGGGCAGGGGGCTTGGAATATAGTATTCCATAAGTCAAAGGAACTAGGATTAAGTGAAGAATCACCTACCCAGCAAAACTGAGTATAATATTTCATTGGTGAAAATGAATATGCAATGAAATAGAGGATTTTCAAGCATTCTTGATGAAAAGACCAGAGCTGAATAGAAAATTTGACTTTCAAATGCAAAACTCAAGAGAAGAATGAAAAGGTAAACAGGAAAGAGGAATCATAAATGACTTATTGAAGTTGAATTGTTTACATTCCTACATGTGAAGATGATATTTGTAACTCATGAGACATTTTTCATTATTACAGTATTTGGAGGGAATATATATGGACAGAGGGCACAGGGTGAGTTGAATATGAAGGGAGGATATATAAAAAATAAAATTAAGGTGTGAGAGAGAATTATACTGGGAGGAAGAGAAAGAGAGAGATAGAATGGGGTAAATTATCTCACGTAAGAGGCAAGAAAAAGCTTTTACAGTGGAGGAGAAGAAGGGGAGGTGAGATAGAATGAATGAATCTTACCCTCAGTACATTTGGCTTATGGAGGGAATGATATGCATACTCAATTGGATATTGAAATCTATCTTTTGAGGAGAGACAGGGTGAAAAGACAGCACAGAATAAATGGGACAGTGGGATAGGATGGAGGGAATGATAGTCTTTCACGACATGACTATTACGGAAGTGTTTTGCACGACTACACATGTATAACCTATATCAAATTGCTTGCCTTCTCAATGAGGGTGGGTGGGGAGGGAGGAAGGGAGAGAGTTTGAATTCAAAGTTTTAAAAACACATGTTAAACATTGTTGTCACATGCAACTGGGAAATAAGATACAAGCAATGTGGTATAGAAATCTATCCTGCCCTACAGGAATATAGAAGGGGAAGAGGATAAGAGAAGAGGGGAGAACAGATTGGGAGAAGGATATCAGTATTCAGAATGCACACTATCTTGGGGTGGGGGGAGGGGAAAGATAGGGAGAAAATTTGGAACTCAAAATCTTGTGGAAGTAAATGTTGAAAACTAAAAATAAATTAAATAATTTTAAAAATAAGAACCATTGGTTATTTTATTCATTTCTTCAATAATTATTACACTCCATCCAGGTACAAGCCATTGTGCTAGAAACATAATCACTTTTATTATTGTAACTAGAATACTCTGTGAATGCAAAACTGAGAGTATTTTTTAACTTTTTTGGCACATCGGAAATGAAACACCTGTTTGCCAAGTAAATACAAGCACACCTGCCATGGTTCATCTCCTGGAAGCACAGTTTACCTGGCAGTTTCTTTAAAACAGAGTAAATTGAGAGAAGTACTCATTAGAGAAAATATAATGGCTTTCTATAACATGATTAGGCAGAAAAAGATATAGGAAAATTGAACATTTTACCACCTGTGTTTGCATAATGCTTGCCAAAACAATAATGTGATGCTAGAAAAAAAGATGCAAACATGGACTATGATAATAATCACAAGAAAAAAACAATGAAGGAATCCAAATCCATACATTTGCATCATATTTGAATGCTTAAAATATTCTTTATTTTAAAGAAGCCAGGTCCTTTCTTATAACATATACTAGGCTCAGGACAGATTCTTTCAGAATTCCTCAATCTTCCAAAAAAAAATTCTTCAATTTTGGATTATGTAGTGAACCATTTTATTGATTAAATGCCAATATATACAACTGTGATTTTCAGTGTGAAAGAAAGGGTAGCAATGAATAATTTCATTTCTAAGTTAGACTAAAAGACTTTAGGAAAGAGGAGAAATTTAAAAAAGAGAGGAAAGGATGGCACAACATTCATTTTCCTAAGGATACTACAGAATCACAATCACATAATTTCAATTAAATGGAAACTCAGAGATCATCTAATCAAGGAATTATCAAATTATTATTTTGTGTCATGAACTCTTTGGCAAACTGGTGAAGTCTGTGGATGCCTTCTGAGAATACTGATTTTAAATGTATACAATGCAAATCATAGGGTTAGAAAAGAAATGTTATTGAAATACTGTTACCAAAATATTTGAAAATAAAAGTTCACAGATCACAGGTCAAAATCTTTGATCTAAAGTAACCATAGCTGGATAAGAATCAGCTAGTGAGGATCCAAAATGGTAGATTATAGATAGCAACTTAGGTGAATAACCTCAACATTCCCCTACAGACAACTTTAAAATAATGACCCCCAGGAAATTTCGGAGCAGTAGAGCTAAAAAAAAAAGTCAGGCTGAGACATTTTTTCCAACCTAAGAAATCTTAGGATGTCAGCAGGAGACAATTTTGATACTAGGGTGGAGTCCTGTCCAGAGCATACATCAGGGCAGCAAACGTGACTGCAGCAGTAGCTTTTAGAGCTCTAAATTCAGAGATTATAAAGGGTTAGAGAGCTGAACAGAAAGAGATTACAGGGACCACTTTTTAGGTACTGGGTACAGATGGTGCTGATTGGCAACCCTATTGCTCATATGTAATTCTGGGTTGATGTTCCAAGGTGGGGAAGAGAGCTGCTGGTCAGTCACAAGGGAGGAGAGGCCTTGATCTCAGTTCCAAGGCAAAGAGGAGTGCTAATGCTTGTGGCTATAAGGGAGTAGGCAAAGACCAGAGTGCAGTTGAGGAGAACAGTGATGATACCTCTCCGAGTATCACACCACCTTGGAAGCACCAAAAACTTACAGACCTCCAGAACTACATCTGACAACAGCAGCACAAAAATGCCTGAAGCTTGGGACACTGCCTAACAACTTCCATGTGAACACAGCTCAACTTTAACACAAACTTCAGAGTCAACAAATTGACTTGAAAAATGAGCAAACAAACAAAAGAACTTGACCATAAAAGAATGCCACCATGTGAAAACAGCTATAAATGAAGCCTCAAAAATGGTATTTGAACCTAAGACCAACAAGAATTCCTGGAAGAGTTAAAGAAACAGATAAGAGTGTTAGAGAGAAAGTTGTGAAAAGAAATGAAAGTAATGCAAGAAAATTATGAATAAAAGAATTAGCATTTTAAAAGAGGCAGAAAAATAATAAATGACTCCTTAAAAAAACAAACAGAATTTGCCTAAGTATAAAAGAGGCACAAAATTCATTAAAGACAGGTACTCCTAAAAAAACAAAATAAGCCAAATGGGAAAAAAAGGCCAAAAATTAATTGTAGAAATAATGCCTTAAAAATTATAATTGAGCAAGTGGAAGCCAATGACTCCATAAAGTGTCAAGGAAAAAATAAAAGAAAGTCAAAACAATGGTGAAAAAAAGAAGAAAATGTTAAACATTTCATCAGAAAAAAACTCACCTAAAAAAATTGAAGGGAGACAATTTAAGAATTATTGGACTACCTGAGATTCATGACCAAAGAAAAAGTCTAGACATCATATTTCAAGAAATTATAAAGGAAAACTGCCCAATGTCTTAGATCTAAAGGGTTAAGCAGAAATTGAAAGAATCCATCACCTCCTAAAAGAGACCCCAAAATGAAAACTAACAACAATACCATAGCCAAATTCCAGAGCTCTGAGGTCAAAGAGAAAATATTGCAAGCAGCCAGGGGGGAAAATTATTGCATAGCCACAGAGTCTGGATCACACAAGATTAGGTGGTTTCTGTGTCTAAAAAGGGTGGAGAGCTTGGAATATGATATTCTAGAAGGCAGAGAAACTAGGATTACAACCAAGAATAACCTACTCACTAAAACTGAGCATAATCATTCAGGATTGAAATGTAGATATTTAATAAAATGGAGGATAAATAGACCAGAGCTTAAAAAAAAATAAAACTCAATAGAAGAATAACGAGGTAAAAATGAAAGCGGAATTATAAGGTACTAAAGTTAAACTGTTCATATTCCTATAAGGGAAGATGATTCCATGTATATCCCAATAATTTTATTATTATTATGACAGCTAAAAGGAATTTACATGGAAGAGATCATGGGTATGAGTCAGTTATGTTAAAATGATCTTTAAAAATTAAGGAATGAGAAAAAGAGGGATGCACTGGGAGAAGGAAGAAGGGAAGGCAGAATGGGCAACATTTTCTCACATAAAAGAAGAGTACAAGGAACAGCTTTTACAGTGGAGGGGAAAATGAGGATAGTGGGCAATGCTTGAATCTTACTTTTACTAGAATTGGTTCAAGGAGGGAAGATACACAGTCGGGAATAGAAAAACAACTTACTGAATAAGAAAATAGGAGGGTAAGGGAATGATAAAGGGGGGAAGTAGATTAAGGGAGGCAGTGATTAGAAGCAAAATAGCCTTTGGAGGAGGGACAGGGAAAAAAAGAGAGGAGAAAGAGAAGAAAATGGAATAGAGGGAAATACATAGTTAGTAATCATAACTGTGAAAGTGAATGGAATAAGCTCACATATAAAGTGGAAGCAGATAGCAAAAGGAATTAGAAACTAGAATCTAAAATATGTTGTTTAGAAGAGACACTTGAAAAATAAGGACATGCACAGAGTTAAAATAAAGGGCTAAAGTAGAATCCAATATTCTCAAACTGAAATAAAAAATGGAGGGGTAGCATTCATGAACCCAGACAAAGCAAAAGCAAAAATAGCCAAAATTACAAGAGACAATTGGTGAAACAAAATTTTGAAAAAATGTATCATTTGGAGTTTTCTTGGCAAGGATACTGGAGTAGTTTGCCTTTTCCTTCTCCAGATCATTTTACAGATGAGGAAACTGAGACAGTGTTTTCAGTTGTCCAGGATACCTTGTAATACCACTAATAGGTCTGTATTCCAAAGTGTTCAAAGAAAAGGGAAAAGAAGCTATGTGTATAAAAAGATACATAGCAACTTTTCTGTGGTGGTAAATAATTGGAAATGAAGGGTGTGCTCATCAATTGAGGGATGGCTAAATAAGTTGTAGGATATGATTATGATAGAGTTCTGTTGTGCTGTAAGAAAAGGTGAAGGGGATAATTTCAGAGGAAAAATGATAAAACCTATATGATCTAATGGAAAGTGAAGTGAGAAGAACCAGGAGATCCTCGTGCACAGTAACAACAATATAATGATGATCAACTGTGAAAAACTTGGCTACTTTGATCAATATAATGACTCAAGACAATTACAAAGCACTTCAGATGAAAAAGTGGTATCCACCTCCAGAGAGAGAGAGAGAGATAAAGCTCTGAGGAATAATTGAAGCATATTTTTTAAATTCATTTTTTTTTGCTTTTTTTAATGGCTAGCTAATAGGAACATATTTTGCAATATTGTACCTGCATAATTGATTTTACATTGCTTGCTTTCATAGTGTGTATGGGAGGGAGTGGGAAGGATGGAGAGAATTTGGAACTCAAAATTTTCTCTTATGCCTGTACATGAAGACATTCATTGAATTTGAAAAAATACAGAGCTTAAAAAAAAAAACAAAGATAAGAACTCCTAGGAAAACTGTAAAAAGTCCAGCATAAATTAGATTTAGAAAATTAGCTTCCACTACATTTCATAATGACCTGAACATTAAAGATCACAACATTAAAAACTAGAAGAGAAGCAGATCATAGATCATTTGCAACTATCGTTAAGAAATTGTGAAACAGGAATTAAACTTTTGCATTATGGGTGGAGCTGTGAATTAGTACAACTAGTCTGGGAAACAATAAGGACTTATACAAATAAAGTAGCTTAAAATGTCTATACTCTCGTACCCCTGGATTCCATTAGTTAGGTATGTACCTCAAGGAGGTACATACATCATACATCACTGAAAAAAAGAAAAGCTCCATATACACAAACTTACATATTTCACCACTTGTAGTAGCAAAGAATTAGAAATAATCCAAATGTCCACTAATTGGGGGAATAACTAAACATGTTGACAGTGATGAATGGAATACAAGATTTATGCACTGGAAGAAACAATGAATATGATTAATGCAGAGACATACCGAAAGATTTACATTAAAGTAAACGCATGCAGAATAATAATATACATAATGATTGAATCAATGTATAATATGCATAATGATTGAATCAAAGCAAATATAAAAAATAAGCATAACACAATGAAATATATATATTCAAAGATGGTAAATAATAAGATTAATTTCAAAGAAGAAAGTTGAGAAGATGTCTTGCCCTGATCCTTTGTATAGGTAATGGGGGGGATATCCCTGAATATCGAACATTGTATATAATGTCAGATTTTTTCCAAAAACTTGGTTGGTTTGCTGATTTTCATTCCTTCTTTTTTTGATTTTTTGTTATTTTACATGGTTCTTTGGATGAAGAAGGTAAGAGTGTTTTGAATGTTAGAAAAGATAATACTTGAAAATCTATTTTTAAAAAGTCATTTTTTTCCTGTCCAAAATGGAATTGTAGTTCTGATACCCTCTTCTCACTTCTCATCCCCCCAAATAGCAAGCACATCATCAACAAATAATGTGAAAAATCTTCTATATCTGCTACTTTTCTTCACTTTATATTGTTTGTCTTGCAATCTGTTTCATAATGGAAAATCAGCATGAGTGGAATCGATCTCTCAATTTACCAGGGATTTGGTGAGTGATAGTGGAGCTTTAGGCAATGACTTGTCCTTAAACCAACAAATAACCTATATTGTAGTATAGGGAGGGTCACATGAACCTGCAATGTCTCTTATTCACTATGACACTAACTCTCGTAGAAAAAAAATAATTCAAAAGTAAATCAAATGACCTCTAAACAATTATCAAACAATCTCTGTAAGCATCAAGGATTGATGGAGTGAAAACGATCTTTTTTTTGGCATCACTCATTTTCTGGACCAAAATATTTTTATATTAAAAAACGTTGGTCATTTTATTATGATCATCTGCTTGTTGAAGGTTATTTATTTTGGATGCTCAGCACTTCTATACATTCATGCATCTCATTATCTCATTGTGGTTTCTCTCACATCAATATCTATTCTTCAGTGATCTTGTAAAAACATTTAAGCTCCTGATAATGAAGGCAATAATAACAATAATAATAATTATTATTACTAACATTTATATAGTGCTTCCTATGTACCAGACTCTATGCTAGGCACTTCACAATTATTTTCTTCTTTGATCCTCAAAACAACCCTGGGAGGTAGGTGCAATTATCACCTTCATTTTTATGAGGGAACTGAGGCAAACAGAGGTGAAATGACCATCCCAGTGCTACACAACTAGTAATTGCCTAAGGCCAGATTTTAATTCAGGTCTTCCTGATTCTAAATCCAAGGCTCTATCCACTACACCATCTAGCTGTCATATCATTTACTCTAAACTATATTTAATATTGACCTTATAATCTGTAATATTCTTATTTTATTTCTATATATAGAATATTTTTGTGTGGAGGTGTTGATTGTAAGATGTATTAGTAGCTAGAATAGCTAAAGGCTCATCAAAGGTTCCTGTAGAAAGGCTGCCATTAAAGAATTAGGTATTATGTGAAGGAGGCCAGAGGAAATTGTTTAAAGATAATAAAGCCAGTGCAATCTGATCACCAGCAGGGCCCTGAACTGGAACTGGTGGAATCTAGATAGGCAGAGGTTCTAATACCCTCAATCCACCTCCAGCCTGTGGAGACTTCAGTGATGCCCTCAAGCCAAAACCCAAAAGGATCTAGTGTGAAGGTGGAGTATAACTGAAAGGTATCAACTATTTAGAGACAGCAGCCCATGGTCCTTGAACCTGAAGACGTGGGAGTGTCTAGAGCCTATGGCTTTAGATTCAGCTCAGTGGTGACTTCTACAGTTAATCTTCTCTATATATGACTGCCTTGGTTGCTTCCCAAGTGATACCACTGCTATGTCCCAGGTTTGTCCACTCAGGTAGGTTAATAGGCTGTCCATGGAATCTTGCCTAAGGAAGATGAAGAGCAAGAGAAGATGATATAGTAAGTAAGGTTCATTACAAGCCACTGACAACATTCACCATAGCAGGAAGGTTTACTTCCATGAAAAAAAAGGTAAACAAAAAGAGAAAGATGTAGAAGAAAAACTTAGCTTAACAAAACACCTCATTATACCATCCAGTGGATTAGCCACAGGGTATCATCATCATCTGTGTTAGAGCGTTCAATGACCTTGATGTAGACATAGGTTGGGTAGAAAAATTTTTAAGTAGAACAGATAGATACTATATGCAAATATGAGATAGATGACCAGAAAATTTATGGAGTCAGGTAGTACTTTTGAATGTCAGTCTTGGGGAAACTAGGTGGTGCAGTAAATAGAGCTCTGGCCTTGGAATCAGGAGGACCTGAGCTCAAATCAAGCCTCAGACACTTAATACTTACTAGCTGTGTGACCCTGAGCAAGTCACTTAACCCAGATCACCTCACCCCACAAAAAAAAAGTGAATGCCAGTCTTTTCCTCCATCCTCCTCCATGGTTTCTGAAACCAGAAAAAAATAGAGAATAGCACAACTAGAACTGATTGGTTGGGGGAGGGTTGGGATGACCTTTAGCTCTGCAACATCTTACTGAAGAAGTAAATGCGAAGCAATCTAAGGTAAGAGATCATAAAAATTAAGTGGAAATTCTGAAATTAAAAAAATCAAGAAAAAAGATTCAAGGATAATTTTACTACTGATAAAGTCTTTTTTAATTCAAGAAAGCATATTTCATTTCAAACACTTTCAAAAATTTTAGAGGAAGATTTAACCTTTTTTCCAAATACACATAACTCCATAACTTTATTCCAAAATGAAGAAAACGAATTCAAATGCCTCTTATTCATTTACTCCTGCTAGGCAGAAGTTTATGGAAGTCAAATAAAAAAGAGATTGCCCTGCTTTTCAGGTAACCATCAAATTATTTTAAGATTTGTAATAACTTAATATGTGAATGATGTAAGGTAAAAACATACACAAAATATAAATAAAATGATAGAATATTCATTTAAGACAAAATAAAAATATCTAAATTAATAGAAAAGTATTCCTTAATACAGAGCTACAATGATTAGAATAGAAATTGCACAGCCCCTTTTTCATAGACTATTTTGTAGATAGTTCACAGTGAGTTAGCCAAGTTCCAGCTATTTAAAAAATACGCTAAATCTGGTTCAATGATTAGACTGTCAGTGTCCTTCATGGTAAATTCTAATCCACTTTAATATAAAGGTCTTGATTACCACTGAAAACACAGTGGGTCTCCCTGGACACAGCTTCATGACTAACCATGTGTATTCAACACTCAGAACTCGTATGAAGACCTTAGTATAAAATAATTTTACTTTATTAATTATTTATTTATCAATTTATTTTTTTAAGAAAGTCATTTGCTTTTCAGATACATTTTCAAAAGCATGAATTGTTTTTCAGTTACCAGTATTGAAGACAGTTAGTTCCCTTAGTAACTAACAAATATCCTGAAACAGTGAACATTTATTATTTATTGCTGAAAAATAAGGGTGAAGATTTATGAAGTGAAAAGCGTGACTTAACCACTGGTCAAACTTAAAATTAAGGTACTTATGGGGGTGGGGTGGGGGGTAAGTTAGTGATAATAAATTATATTTATGATACTTTAAATAGATGTATCTCCTTGTGTTGTATAATCCAATGATGTTACAAAAGGCTTGCATATATTGAGATGGTTCTTTGTGTTATTATTTATTATTAGTTTTAATATTATATAGATATGTCTGGCCTGAGCAGAATTTCATTTTCATTACAGATAAGTTAACCATAGTTACATTAAAAGTAACATAGATACAACTTTTTACTATCTGACCCATTTGTGGATATCTGATTTTCCACTCTAATATACTGCCAAATCTTGTCAATCTTAATTCTATATCTCTTGCAGTCTTCCTTTTATGCCAGTCACACTGCCACCACCCTGGATCAGGCCCTCATTATTTTTCATCTGGATTAGGGTAGTAGCGTCCCAGTTAGTTTCCCTATTTCCCATTACCTCAAATTCTTCCTTCTGCAACAAGCAGAACATGTTTTGTGCTCTTCTAAATATTTGAAGAGAGCAGTGAGGACATTCTTAAATCTAATGTTTTTCAGACTAAACATCTTGACTTTCCTTAAACATTTGGTTTAGAGTCCCTTCACCATTCTGGTTGGTCTGCCCTCAGTGGGTTCCAGATTTGAAAGATCATTTCTAAAACCCCAGACAAGAAACAATACTACAGGTATAGTTTGATCATGTTAGAGTCCACAGAACTGGCAACTCCACAGCTTATTTTTTTAAAATTAATTAAATTTTTAAAAAAACTATATTTACCAATGTTTTGTTATGAATCCATGAGAATGATGTGTTCTCTCTTAATCCAAGGTATCCACATTTACATTCACCATTTGTCCACTGTAAAGACAGCATTAAAGCTATCCTATTTGGCTCTGGTGTCTTGACTAGATGCAAGGCATCTTTTTTGATTAAATTAAACAATCAAAATTAAGTGTGAAGAGGGATTGACCAGCTTCTTTAATTAATTTATGCCACTGTTTGAAATACTGGTTCATTCCCTAAGCAATTTATGTAAAATGAGAGAAAATTTCTCAGGACTGAATGAAGAAGAGATTCTGAACTTCTAGACTCAAAAGATTGAAACAAATATAAGAGGACTGAGGCACAGAAGAGGGATTTGAAGGAAAGTAGTTGTATGTATAGACATCTCAGAGAAGAGGCGTCAGACTGAAGCAAATCTCAAGAAAAAGGCAAATGTTTTCCCAGCTTCTTTTCCTGATTCTTGTCTATTCAAAGACAACATAGTTTATCCTGTTTCATTATATCAATGTTCCTAGCAAACTGAACTTTTATTCAATTTAAAAGAAGCCAGGAATTAACAGAAGAGAGACATAAATGTAAAGGTAGGCAAAAATTACAGTCTTTGCTTAGATGTTAGGAATTTTCCTAACTTGGAACTCAGAGCAATTGTGAGTGAATTTGGAAATTTGCATGTTGATAATATCCCTAGAATTGAGAATATAACCAAATGGACATTAAAGTCCATTATATTACCCATAATGCTTAGAATTTGCTAATTATGATGACATGACATTATACATTTTCTGCCCACTGGCAACATGAAATTTCAATGACAAAATGTTCCATTTATGAAATTTTATTAAATGAAAAGTATTTTATCCTTCTAAGTCATTTTATGCACATACAAAGCTACATTAATAATCCAGTCAACTGTTGGGCAAATTCTTCTACAGGGTTAACCCTCAAATCCTACCATACATTGAGTCCCCTGCCTATACCTTCAAATTTATTAGGGTACAGAACTCTTAGAAAATTTTTGATTCTTGCCTTTGGTTCATGAGTTCAAAATGAGGAGGTTAAGCTAAGTAGCCTCTGGGGTCCCTTCCACCTCTAAATCTGTTTTTCTAGAGCTCATTTTTAATGCCCCTTCTAGTTCCAAACCCTATAATCTTAAGAAATGAGTAAAACAAAATCTCAGTTATAGGTAAAAATTAGAAATTTAGATCTGAAGTAGCTTAGCTCCAAGGACTGAAAGAGAAGTAAAATGGCTTCTCAAAAATTAACTACAGGATGAAAACAAAGGGTCAAGTCTGATAGTTTTGTTTTTGCTTTCACTTTTCACTTTAAGCAGCCAGCAGCTTGTTAAGGCCTAATACCTCACATTTTGTATAGCCACTTAGGCATCTGAAACAAGCAGGAGGGATGTTTAGCCCATCAGGAGCTCTGAATAAATTGAAATGTGGCTTCCAAAAAAGAAATAAAACCCACAAAATAATCACAAAATTTTCTTCTAAAAAGAAAATATTTAAAATTGTCCAAAATCATGCGAGGCTACAAGGGCAAGGTAACTCAGTACTGATCATATACTATAAACTCAGTAATTAAAAATATAAGAAGAATATGTATTATTGCAAGAGGTCAACATTGATTTATCAATACACACACAAATCTCTTAGAAATGATTTTTCTATACTAAAAATGAATAATTAATCCCTAAACATATAGCCCACAATTTATTTCTGTAATGGAGATATCACACTTAGGTACAACTGGGTTTACCTGGGTATGAGGCCGCACTAGCTTCCCAAATGCTATGAGAGAGAGGAGGATGAGTGAGGAAGGAGGAAATGGAGAGACAGACAGACAGAAAGAGACAGAATGAATGAGACCTAAGAATGATACACACAGAGAAAGTGAGAAACAGAGAGGGGAGGGAGTGACAGGAAGAAATAAGAAAAATAAATTCCAAGAACTACTACCCTCACAAGAATTCCCCTTTGCCCATACAGAGAACTCAGGGAGAGCATCACCTATTTGATGTTCCTTTAAAGAGAAAGATTCTAGAATAGCAATCCGGGTCACGTAGCTTTCGCCTCCTGATTGATTGGACAACGTGTCTTATCTCCTTCACCTATAATTTATTCATCCTTATACTTCCCTTCATATAATTCTGCCATCAAAGCTTTGCTTAGTAACTGGGAGAAGAGTATCCTGTTTCCACCAGTTGCTAGTCCTCAGAAAATAATTTGCTCGTGATTATATGTGTACACAGTATTTCTTCCAAGAAAATATAAGATCCTTGAGGCTAGGAAGTATTTCATATGTGGATTTGTATGCTCAATACCTAGCACAGTGCCTGCTTTATAGGATGTGTAAGGATAAGGACTATAATTTTATTAGCTTCAGGATTTTGCTCTGTCAATACTAGTAAGTATCTTCTCTGAAACTCATAGTCTTAGAATCACTAACTCCTCCAAGTTAAGTAACTCCTCAACCATCACTTAGCAGCATGTGTTAAAGGTGAAATGAGCTCAAGACTTCGTGGCTTTGAGGCCACCTTTCTATTCAGATGTCTCACTGCCTCTGTGATAGTACTGCTTGAGTACTTACAATTTTCTTAGTACGTGAAAGAGTGAATGAATGCATAAGAAAATAGGAAATAAAGGTTAAGAATTAATGTCTCAAATAACCTGCGTGGAACCATATCTACTACCTCTAGTTACACCAGATTATGTGCTTCCAATCACATGCCTTTCTTCTACTATCCAGTGTTATAATCCAACTCTACTCTCTCACCCTACCAAGGATGACAAAAGCTTAAGGGTGTTGACTATTTCATCAGTTTAATCCAGTCCATATGTCTAATTAGAGACAAGATCTCTAGATCAAGAGACCCTGTAATATAGGTTTTGCATTCCATCATGACTCCTTAGAAGAAAAATTATTACACCAACTAGAGTTTGGTGTGGTAGAGAAGATGATCATTTTACTACTCTCTCTTTCATACAGCTAAAGAGTGTCAGGAGCCAATTATTTCAGTCCCACAGAGGGCAGAGCTGGTATCATTTTGTAACTCAATAACAATTCCTAAAATGACAGAACACCTGGAAAAAAAAAAGGAAAGAGAAACAGATTGTTAACATCAAGTAAATAATCATTGAGAATGAATGAGAGGTGAGATTCAAGAGAAGCAAAAAAGGATTGATTGAGTTTAGCAATGAGGAAGGGAATAAAAATTTCTGAATTCTAAAATCAATCCTGAATTCTTTTTTTTTTTTATTTTTCTTACATTTATATTCATTTTCTTCTGTGGTTAAATGGAAAACAAAAATAAAATCTCAGGAGTCAGATTAAAACTCCGGCTTCACAAAGATTAAAAACATGATTGCTAGGTATATTGTAAGTAAGGAGTCATTTTAAAGAACAGCTTACACTATATAGAAAGAAGCAGCAGGTAGTCAAGAAGCAAAGGATGGCCAACCTCCCAGGCTAAATCGTATCAGATGTGTTTTAGGAGTATATTATAAAAAATAGAGTATTGTAAATTGCAGATTGAATTGCAAAGGATATTGGATATTTAATTACCCACAAAGAAAATAAACAAACATGTCCTTTTGTCTGCTATGTGCTATGTATTACAATTCATAAGAAACTCTATGACATATAATCTTCAAAGTCGTCATCTTACCCATGAGACTAATCCTCAAGAGAATATTTATCTCACAGCTTAATATGTAAAGGTCTTCTAGGTGTTTTATGCTAATTTTTCCATCAGTAGAGTAAAAAAAAATAATGTTTTCCTATAAGTTAAGCTAGCAGAAGTATTCATTTCATTGAGAAAACAAATTTAAAGATAATCTAAGAAACCTATCATTTTTATCTTATTTTGTCTTTAGATTTCTATATTTTATACAATAAAAGACAGTTTAAATGAGGATTTAGAGTCAGCATTTGCATTTTTATTAGAATTTCAATTCTTCAAGTGGGCTCAATCATGTTCCGTTCATCCAATCCAGACATTACCCTCTTTCAATGCCAATTCAACCAACATTATTATTTGTTATATAAAAAAAAAATGATTTTCACAAGGAAAGGAAAACTCAAAAGAAATCAGCCCCTGCACTTGAGAAGTTTACATTCTGCTGGCACAATATAACAATTAACACAAAGTTAAATAATGCCTAAGCCTTACCGTTCAATATCTTGCTGCCCTTTAAACCATTTAAAATGTAAGGTGTTGTGCATGTGTGTATGTATTCATATAAATAATGATACATATGTTCATATCTATGCTACATTATATTCTGTTGTTTCTCTTGAATCTCATCTGTCAGTCAGAAAGTTAGTACCCTATTTCTCTTTATTTGTCCAATATTTAGGCAATTTGTAAGGAAAAGGGAGTAATAGCTAAAGGCTTTGCACCAAAAAAGTTAAGCATGAATCTGATATCCTTAACACATGCATCAGAAATTCTGAATCTCTAGGAGCCAAAGTAATTTTATTTAATGAACTTAGAGATTTGGAGTCAAGTGCGGTTCCGTATGTGTGGTGTCTTAGAATGAGAAATTCTTAAGTGGCAGAAGTTCATGAAGCTCAACACCCTAATTTCTGCAGATGAGAAAACTTTGGCCTAGTGATGCTAAGTGAGCTGTCCAAGCAAGTGGCCAAGCTGGCCTTTGAAGACAGGTGCTGTGACTTCAAATTCAGTGCTCTTTTCACTGTGCCATTCTACCTTCTTTGGTCAGAACAAGTAATCCACTGTTTTAGAAGAAGGTTATAAAGCTGGTACCAACTGTGAATTAAATCTGTCTCTCAGGAGTTCAGTTGCTATAGGCATAACCTTCACTGCCAGAGTCTCAGACCTTTAAGATACACAGCTTAGGAGAATTGGGGACAATAGGGTGTCTGCACCCAAAGTGGCTCCACCTCTATCAAAGATTACAACCCTAAGGATGCCAAGTATAACTAAAGGCCTGTGCTTTTGGCAATTCAGTTAAATACTTGTTTGTTCAACATGTGTTCTATCTCAAGCCATGATAGCTTGGTAAGAGACTCTGCATCTTGAGAAACCTAAGTGATATAGTGGATACAGCACTGAACCTATGGTCAGGAAGACCTGAACTCAAGTCCAGCCGCAGACACTCACTAACTGTTTAACCTGGTTAAGTCACAATCTTTGTCTACCTCAGTGTTTTCAACTCTAAAATGATGATAATAATAGCAACTACCTCATAGAATTGTTGTAGGGATCAAATGACAATATTTCTAAAAGTTCTTGATACAGTGAATGGCAAATAATGTATACTTAATAAATGATTTCTACTCCCTCAGCCCCTAAACCCAGCTTAATTGACCCAGTCTTTGAAGTTTTCAACTGCTATCAATGAGGTCTGAGAGTTATAAGAGATCCTATGACTGAAAACATAGTGGAGAGTAAGCACTGAAGGGAACCAATGTACAAGGTCTTGAAGAAAGTTATCAGAGTCTGCCAACTTCAGGAGGTCTATGCTTACATTACCTCAGAGATTAGGAGATGAGTGTTTGTACTGGAGTGTGAATAACCTGAGTAATCCTCATTATTCTTTTTTTTTTTTTTTTTGCGGGGAGAAAGGTTATAAGGCTGCTACCTAGTGCCTACCCAGTTCAGTATATAGAAATCAAATAAAAGTTACTCCAGGTATAAAATATGACATTTCTCTGTATCTGCAGTTCTTTACTCTTTTAATTGTTTCATTTTGTTTTCTTGTTCTTAGATCGTAGTATCAGAAATTTACGTTTGGAAGATACATTAGTGATTGTGTATTCTGAGGACTACATGGGCTAAGTAACCTGCCTAAATCCACATATGTAGTTCTTTGCAGAGACAGAACTCAAACTCAGCTTTTTCTAACTCCAAATAAAAATTTTCTCCACTTTATTTTATTGCCTTTTTTATAAGCTTGCAATATAAATAAAATCAACTGAAAAATAGTTTTGTAACTTTCATTATTTTATTTTGAATCATTTTTATTTCTCAATGCATTTGATGCAGATATTAACAAAAGGTGTATTATGAAAATATTTATGTAATTTCAAAAATAATGGATGACTATTGTTAACTATCTCCATTGGAGTCATGTATCATGAGCTATCCTGTTCTTTTAGCTGACTAACTTACCACAATTATTCTTATCATTTGTTTGCAGAGGGGAAAATATTACTTCACATATTTACCATGTTTTAACTAATTTGTTTTCCTTTCACTGTGCCTTCATATTTCCTTTGTGACATTTTGAATATGTTTCCCTTTTAGTGATCTCATCATTACCCATGGGCACAATATTGCAGGCAAAATTAACATAAATTTGCCATTTATTTTTTGTTGCACAGTTTTCCATTGCTTTTATATTAACATATAATCAAATAGTAGTTCTGGGAAGTTGGCAGACTTGGAGGTTGCAAGAGAACCTATTTCTTCAATTATCTCCCTAAAGCACACCAATGGAAGTAACTGCAATGGTGAATATATTCAAGAAATTCTTTCAAAAATACATTTTTAGAAAAAAGAAAATGAAACACATACAGAATTATGTATTAAAAATGAAAACAAAAAAAACGTCAGAAAAATATTTTTCATAAAGGCACAACTTCAAATGAATCTTTAAGGTAACCGGGGAAGCAAGTCAGCAGACCTGAGTAGTGAACTTCCAAAATTGAATGCTGAACTATTATTTTAGCGTTAAGGCTAACACTAACCCTAACTCTAATTCCAAGCTATTTTTTTTTATCACTTCTATCACAAATTCTGAGATAGAGGGGTCATTTTTTTCATCTGGTTCCCATAACTTTTATTCCTGAAACCAGTTTCTCTTCATTGAAGGAAGGCTAATAGAGAATAGAATGAATTAATAAACATTTAATAAATGCCTACTGTATTGCAAACTAAATTCACACATATAAGTGTGTATAAATCCATATGCATATAAACATATGTGTATGTAAGTGTGTGTATATATGTGTGCATATATGTATGAATGTATGTGTATTTATGAGTGTGTGTGTATACTTTTTTATCAAAAGGGAGGACAAGAAGTGATTTCTAGGTTCTTTCTGGCAGTAACTTTTATACACACTTGCATCATCATAAGTGGATTAATGGATCTATTTTGCTAAGTCTTGGGAGAATCATTCTCTGCCTTTCTGTTGGCTGTGTGACATATCAAAATGTCAGGTCTTCACTTGTTATCAGGCCAACAAATAGTTCTTTATACTGTACTTCAGGTACTACCAAACATCTCTACTCATTTCTTCCTGCTCTGGCATTTATCAATCAGTCTGTGAGCTGGTAGAATCAGCTATGGATCCATATCATTTTTCTATGGAGGAGATACACTTGCTTCATTATTAGAATACATAGGTTCTCCCCAATTGATAAATAGTCAAAGGATATGAACAGGCTGTTTTCAGATGAAGAAATTAAAGCTATCTATAGTCATGTGAAAAAATGCTCTCAATCGCTACTGATTAGAAAAATGAAAATTAAAACAACTCTGAGGTACCACATCACCCCTACCAGATTGGCTAACATGACAAAACAGAAAAATGATAAATGTTGGAGAAGATGTGGGAAAATTGGAACACTAATCCATCGTTGGTGTTGTTGTGAATTGATCCAACCATTTTGGAGACCGATTTGGAACTATATCCAAAGAGCTATAAAAAAATACATACACTTTGACCCAACAATATCACTTCCAGGGATGTATCCCAAAGACATCATAAAAATGGGGAAAGAACCCACATGTACAAAAATATTTATAGCTGCTCTTTCTGTGGTGGCAAAGAATTGGAAATTGAGGGGCTGCCCATCAATTGGGGAATGGCTGAACAAGTTGTGGTATATGAATGTAATGGAATGCTATTGTGCTACAAGAAATGAGGAGCAAGCAGACTTCAGAAAAACCTGGAAAGAATTGTATGGACTGATACTGAGCAAAGTGAGCAAAAAATTTACATAGTAACAGCCACTTTATGTGAAGACTAATGTTGATAATCTTAGGTCTTCTCAGAAATGCAAGGATCTAAGACATCTCCAAGTCTCCTCATGGAAAATGCTATCCATATCCAGAGAAGGAACTATGGAGTTTGAACACAGATTGAAGCATACTATTTACTCTTTTTTTCTTCTGTTTTGTTTCTTTTTTCTTGTGCTTTTTCCTATTGGCTCTAATTCTTCTTTACAACATGACTATGTTTAATAGGACTATATATGTAGAGCCTATATCATCTTGGGGGGGGAGGTGAGGAAGGAAGGAGAGAAAATTTAAAACTCAAAAGCTTATGGAAGTGATTGTTGAAAACTAAAAATAAACAAATTTTTAAAAAAGGAAAAAATGAATAGGTTCTTTATCTTCAGAAAGAACCTTATATTTACTGCTTAGAACCAAGTGTTCAGTATTCTTGCTTCTTCCCCATATTTGTGACATTGTTCTATGTTCAAACCTTCTTTCAGCAACACATAACAATGAATATTATTTTCTAGCTTTGGTGATTAATTTGCACTGATTTGATTTCACTCCCTCTGTCTTCTTTATGACAATATCTAGTCATATTACCAAAAATCAAATGTGTATGACAACTTCAGTGTCACTGTAGCAATTGTGAAAGTAGAAGAGAGTTTGGTTTAGGGGAAAAGATATGAGACCTGGGTGCAAGTGCTGGATCTGCCACTCAGTACTTCAGGTTCTATGGGCAAGTTATTTCATCTTTCTGAATCTCAGTTTCCTCAAGTAAATTGAGGTCTTCAGGTTCTATGGGCAAGTTATTTCAACTTTCTGAACCTCAGTTTCCTCAAGTAAATTGAGGATGATAATTACACTTCCCCTACCTGTCTAACAGGGATATTGTGAGAAAACCACAGTGAAAAAATGCTTTAGAAATAAGGGCTATTATTATCACAATAGAGGTATAATGTACTTATTACATTCATTAATAGACTGTATTTTCCTTCCTTCTTAAAGAAGCACAGAGAAAATCAATATTCTTTGGTCTTATAGTCACAAATCAATTAGGAAGTTGCTTCATTTTATTACCACCAAGACTTTGTTTTAATGTGCTGTAGGAGACAATAAGCTTTGTTTGCATCAGCAGTTTTAGGAAGATACTCCTATCAAAAAATACAGTAAAATCATGATAATTGACTTTTGAGCAGAAAAAAAGGCAAAAATGAAGATTAATATATGTTAGAAAAAAATGTCAGCAACAAAAGATGAAATTTTCAAAAAAAAAGTCTGGTTAACCTTAAGTCCAAAATTTTATTTAATCAATACACTTTTTAAACTGAGTGTTTAATAAGGTTTTATTGTATAACATTTTGATACATATAGGAAGCTCATAATATAAGATCATAAAATATTAGATTATGCTAGGTAATGCAGTGTATAGAGCACAGGGCTTGCAGTAAGGAAGACTCATCTTCCTGAGCTCAAATCTCGTCTCAGCCACTTACTAGCTGTGTGATCCTGGGCAAGTCACTTCACCCTGTTTGCTTCAGTTTCTTCATCCATAAAATGAGTTGGATAAGGAAATTGAAAAATAAAATACTCCTGTATCTTTACCAAGAAAACTCCAAATAGGGTGAATACAGAGTTGGATATGACTGAAACGAGTGAACAACAATAACAAAAAGAACCTTAGAGTTCAGCTCCTTTAACATGTTCTTTTCTTTTTTCTGATAAGGAAGCTTGAACCCAGTGAGGTTGAATAACTTATTCTAATTGCTCTCTTTGCCTCAAGTGCCCTCCAATCCATCCCACAAAATACTTCCCTATGGTACAGGTCTAATTACATCACTCCCTTTTTAATGAACTCCAATGGGTTCCTATTCTCTTCATGTGAAAAGAAAAAACTTAAACTAGTCATGTAAATCCCTTTGCAAACTGCCCCCAACATACCAATCAAGTCTTTTTACATTTTACTCCCTTTCAAGCATAGAATGGTCCAGTCAAAATTTGCTTTTTTACTGTTCCTCATAAATAACATTCTGTTGCCCTCCTTGTCTGGAATTCAATCCTTCCTCTCTTAGATTCCCTAGTTTTCTTCAATGTGTATCTTTCCACATGAAGCCTTCCTTTACCTCTCCAACCTACAAGTACATTTTCCCAAATGACTTTTTATCTATTTTTGTATCTATTTTTCAATACCTGTATGGACAAGTTGTCTTACTTGGCTTGATTGTAACCTTAAAGGTAGAGTATGCTTCATTTATGTTTTAGTGTCCCTAGTACTTGCCACAGTGCCTGGCACAAAATAAGTGCATGGTAAATGCTTGTGAACTGATTGATTGTTTAGTGCTATGCAATTCTATGTTGCCAGAGATAAACCTAGGTCTCGTGATCCAAATACCAGAATTTTTGACACGTCACTGGGCATGTCAATAAAGACATTTTTTTTTTTTTGCTTTCTAGTGTAGTGTGTGTCAGATATACTATTTGAACATCTGGAATCCAAGGCCAACTTTATGTCTATGAAACAATGTAGTATCTCATGTGTGTGAGATCAGTTCTTGAATTCAATACCCAAAGATATCTCTGATATCATTGATAAATGAGTACCTTCCATGGATGCACATTGCAAACATTTTAAACCTGTCTATCCTGGAACACTCTTGTTCATGTTTTCCCAAAAGGTGGAGGGGAAAGGAGAAAATTAAAACAAATAAACAAACAAATGAATTAATGAATGAAGGAGATGTAAATAGACAAATAAATGAGCAAATGAATAGAAGATAGATACATAATTAAATAAATAAACATAACTGGAAAATAACTTTCAATCAACTCAGGAGGGCATCTTAAAGAAAATACCTAGAAACTCATTAGCAGATTATTTTCTCTAAATCATATTATCCCATCTGAAGGGCCCATGGAATACTTCCAAAAGTTTGAACAACCTAGAGGGAAAGAGTAATCTGTCTTTTCCTTCACAATGAAAACCTTTTGATTTAGTTCCTTACTATAACCTACTACAATGAGAAATGTTTGTTTCACTCAGGAGTTATTGCTCTGCTTGGGAGAGTAACGCACTCTTTTCAAATTTGAAAGTTAAGGAGTTTGGCATGTACAAAATACATATGGTGGTTTGACAAGATGACAGATGAGCAGTGATTTGGGTTTCATGTAAGGAAAAAGCTAGTTATTTCAACAATGGCCATTTGAAACCCTCCAGATTGGAGGAATCGTGACACAGAAACATTTACTGTTGTTGGATAGACTGAGCTACCTCATGTAAAGCAATCAAACTATCCCATGGTTCTGCCACATCCAATGATTTCTCAGCAAATCTGATGTTTAAGTCAATGAATTGAGACCATGATCTTCTTTTATAACTTTCCATGCTAGTAATGCCCATAATCTGTTTTGTATTACACGAATCCAAATAATACAGGGAATGATGTTAATTCTTGGGTGATGGCAATATCTTTATGACTTAAACTCTCCCAAGGAAACTTTAGATAAATATGGCTTCATTACAAGTGTTTGTGTTGTTTGGTAATGTTTCCAGTGGAAATATTTTAGGCCTAACATCCTAACTAACATCCTAACTAGCCATTTGGTTTTGATTTGTGTCCCTTTTCTTTCTGTTTATTGGGAGTTTAAAAAAAATGAGTGAGTTTCTTCTTACTAAATTGATGATTCTGGGCAGAGTCAAATAAATGGATAATATGAAATACTGAGAAGTGATTGACCAAGCACCAGTCATCAACATTATTCATCACCTCTATAGACTAGGTAATGAGTTGAAAACTTTCCATTGCAAAATATTATAGTTGAAGACTCCGTCCTTGGAAAGACATCTCTAAGTCATTACTCAAAGTCCCTCTACCAAAAAGACAAAAATTTTAATGGAAACATTTTTACTGACATCAGAGATCTTCAACAGGATCCTGGTTGTACCTGTAGGAATTTTGAAAGAAGATGAAAGTATGGTGGGGAAAAGAATGCTAGACCTGCTTTCAAGCCTACTATGGACTCTAATATTGACTGGTTCTAGTGCCTAGCACACTGATTTAAATGTAGTGAGTGCTTAATACATACTGATGGATGAATTACAAAATAAATCAATTACATAATATGAAACAGATTTAGACTTCAGCAGCTGAGCTTTTGATCAGCAAACAACATGGAAAGTTAGAGGAGACCAATCTAGAAAATAATACATCATCTCCCATGTTTTTTTTTTCATTTGTCATGTAGGCCAATGAAAGAACTAACACATCATCTTTGATTCAATGCAATGAATATCCATACATGTCTACTATGTGACAACTGGATGCTACTGAATTCTACTACTACTGGGTATTCCCTCTTGAAAGTGATATATAAACCTTTCTATTTATTAATCAAGTCTTGAAAGATTAGCTCATAGTATTGAAAAGGGAAGGTTTTTAGTGAAACAAAACAATGTTATGATCACAATATCTAGAGAATAGGTTGCAAGCTACAATAGGTAGGAGATAGACCTAACCATCTTTTACATGCTGATCACTATAGACATGTTGCATTTGTGTGCACATATACATACTTATGCATGTGTATGTGTATATATAATAACCTGGATACTTATGACTGGTTTTCCTGAGATGATAACCTGGAGCACAGAAAGGTTAACAGTAACTTTGAGTTGTGCACCTTCCTACTGCTTATAATTAAACAAAGAGATACAACACAGATACAGAATTTAAAACTGAAAGAAAGCCTAGATATCATGTAGCCTTAAGTCTTCATTTTTTTTTTCACAAATGAAGAAACCAAGTTCCAGAGAGAAGAAAGTGATCAAATGGAAGTAAGTGAAATCTAGAATTAGTAACCAGGTTCCTTAATTCCAAATTTAGTGCCTTCCAATAAATATTACAATTATATCATATCTTCATGATATCTTCTATTAAAATCCTTAATCATATGCTTTTCATTTGGGGGTATAGTCGATTATTAACATAACCTAATTTTGTTGGGGTTTTTTTTTTTGTTGTTTTTTAGTCATTTTCATTTGTGTCTGACCCTTTGTGACTCCATTTAGAATTTTCTTGGCAGAGATACTGGATTGGCTTGCCATTTCCTTCTCAAGCTCATTTTATAGATGAGGAAATTGAGGCAAGCAAGAGTTAAATAGCTTCCCAAAGTCACACAGCTAGTAAGAGTCTGAGGCTAGATTTGAACTCAGGAAGATGAGTCTTCCTAACTCCAGGTCCCACACTCTATCCATAGTGTCACCTATCTGTTCTGTTATCTTTATAGAATGAATTAAATCCAGATTGCACATAGCATAAATCCTTTAAAATTGCAGATAAATAAATTTGTCTTCATAAGAAGACATTCAAAAATGTTCATCTTAGGTCTAATTCTTTATTCAGTTTTATAAATATAAACACATAAATAAAAATAATTATGGGGAAACATTCCCATTTTTTTTCTTTTTTTTTTTTTTTTTCTAGACATTGTTTTAAGAAACTCCAAGACTTGAGACTTGCATCTATTAAGTTTGGTATGTCCCCTCTAAATTTGAGTCTTTAAAGAATTGACTTCTGCCACTAAGAAGTAAAGTTCTTTATGCACGGTCACAAAGCTAGAATGTGTCAGAAGTCAGGCTTGAATGCAGGTCTTCACGACTCCAAAGCTGTGCTCTTATCCAGTATCTCATGCTTCTTCTCTAGGTTTAATATTATAAGAGATTATAAAATTTAGATGCAGGGAGTGTTCAAGAGAAATTACTGGTGACAATTTGGTGAATCTACATATTCTCTTCTAATATTCTTAATTCATGGACCAATTTATATAGGTTTTGTTTTCATTCGGTATGATATAAATATCTAGCCCATTTCTACAAAAAATAATACATTTTTGTTAGTGAAAAAAATAAGCTACATAAAGAAAAAAATAATTAGCAACAGCATTGGTACAATGAAGCAAGATGACAAAGGCTACATTGAAAAATTACAGAGGAAAGAAATCAAGATGGCAAAGGGATTGGAAAATATGTACCAAATCATTAATGGATTTAAGTATGGCAAAGGCATTTACAATATTGTTTACAAAGAAGGAATAGACATTTGCCATGCCTTCCCACAATAGGGAATGAGAGCCAATAGAGAGCAGTTATAACACTCAAGCTTTGGCTTTGTAAGGAAATTTGTCCCCAATATCTGAGCAATCTAAAGGTGTAGTAGATTTCTTCCAGAAGCAGTGAGTTTTTTTTTTAATTGGAAGTATTCAAGCCCCAGTTTGGAGGATTCGTTTTGGAAGAAATTTATCTATTGGGCTGGATGTTCTGAATTACCTCTAAGATGATTCAATGATCCTGTGAATCCAATTTTAGGAAAATTATTGGGTGCTGAGGAAAAAAAAAAAAAAACATTTCAACCTAGATCATAAATCTAAGTTTAAGCTGTACCACACTGAAAGTCAAACTTCTCATCTTTTTAACTTATAACTCTTTGGTCTACTGGGTTTAATTCATGTATGTATATCTTCAAGGACCATTAGATGCTACTATTTTCCTTATATTGAGATAAGGCATCAATAACTTATTTTATAGTTGTATAAGATAGCATTTTATTGACTGTTATAATTTTCAGGTTTATACTTTTATTTTAACATTTTATCAATTTCATTGAATGTCTAAATATTACAAGCCTTACTCAGGGACATCCTTAATAATTCCAAAGAAATTGATTTAATAATCTACATTAGTAATTGAATGAGGATGAAAGCACACATTACATGTATTTGGCTATAAAACTGAATGTATGGGCTCTTGGGGATTTTTTGCAGCTGTGTTTATTCCATGAATATGCCTGCAGATAAGCAATGAGCTGGGCTTCATTTTGAGTGGAAGTTTATGTCAATTAAACTGAAGACATTGAATAGTTCCTCCAGTATCCTAAATTGTCCAGGGCTAAAGACTTCTATTTCCCTGGTGATTCTATAAGGTTATGGATTATGTGATACTTTTTTCTCTGAAGAATCAGTCACAGAATATGCAAATTTTAATGGAAAGACACAAAATGAGCATAAGCATACTATACAGCACATTGCAATTTAAGTAATTGAAAAATGTCATAAAAGTCATTGATAACATGTAAGATAATTGTATGGATGAAAAGCCTGAGAGTTACGTGGCTAGCCTCACCATAATGAAAGAACCAAGGAACATTGAGAAGTGTGCAGATGGGAAACCAGGAAGAGGTTATTCTCTGCAATTATGGCAAGAGGAAAAAATGAGAGTTTACATTATCAATTTCTTTTGTTTCTAAAATTCAGGAAACAATTTTTAGTCTTATAATCAAGTCATACATAGCAGATACATATAAGCTTAACTACAGGTAATTAAGTCACTTATAGATGTCACTATCAGAAATTAGGTCACTTCGCTATTCTCACCTTTCCCAGGCTACATTATATATACATATATACATAATATATTCAATACATGTGGTTTTAATTACCATATCCATGTGATGTCAAATTTTAAATCTATTCTCAAAATCCATAGAACCCCACCAAAAATGAATGATAGTTGTTAAGAAAGATGACAATTAAAGAATTTTCTCTACAACATTTTGCATTCATACAACAAAAAAGCTTAACTCCTGCTGGGAAATGAAGACCCTCTGCCATCTGTTTATCTCTTCCCTACACCAACAAGCAATTTTTATTACTCCTTCATATGAACTTGACAGTCTAAGCAGCTCAATCTCTTTCCTCTTCATTAAATGCAGTATATCCATGCCTATATTCACAGATTTGTTCATGCTATTACATCATATTAGAATTTACTCTTCATGCATTAAAATCACAGCTCTTTGCAGGGTTGAATTCAGTCTCTACCTTCATGAAATCTTCTACCCAATAGAATGTAAGCTTGGGGTGCCAGAGATTTTTCCCTTTTCTTCCCCATGAATTAGAAGAGTACCTTGTGTAAATTTTTAATAGCATTTGTTGAATTAAACTAAATGATTCTAGTACTGATGATCTCTTTCACCTCTGAACTGAGGGAGCATTTACAAGCTGTATTATTCATTTAGGCACATAATTGTCACTGGAATGAAGTCATGATTTAAACCACTCCTCAGATGCTTACTAACTGTACAACATTAGGATTCTCTTAAGCTCATTTGTAAAATGAGACAGTTGGACCAGACAACCACTGATTCCTCTTCCATCTCTATATATATGGAATGTAGAGGATCTATGTTCCTATGAACTTTTGATTCCACCTATGTGAGCACTCTTACCACCACTATAGATCAGGCCTGTATGATTTAGTAGATTTTTTTTTAATTTCATAAAGACCACTTTATTAAGAATTTCCATCTGGTGATTAGCCTTTCCAGTCTTAGAAAGGTTGATCCTCAGATGACATATTGTCAGTTTGCCACCAGCTTCATAACATAAACTTTTTTTTCAGTTTTAAGAAAATGCCATTTTTGATAATCTGGCATAGCCTTCAAGAACTCAGAATTACTTACATAGTTTAATGAGGAATCAGAATAAGACTTACTTTATTAAACTGATTTTTAAGAAATATGTTAAATTTTTGACAGAAATGGTGGAATTGATGGTTCATTTTATTGTGCAAGCAGCTTCAAACACATAAAATGGATCATGACATTCTAGCCCTGTTGTACCAAACACACATGTGCACACACACACACACACACACATACATGCACATACACACACAAATTAATTTCAAGCAGTTATGTGCTGTGTGGTCAAAGGTTAAATATGACTTTCTAGAAAATTTATCTACTAACATCTGCATGGTATGCAAAATCTTTCTTCTATCCTTTATTTTCCAGTCTTATTTCTAAAAAGGGAAAATACCATTGAACTTAGACAAAATCATTTTGACCTGTTTTTCAGCCTTTTTTCATCAAAGAATCAGCCTTATTTTAAAGGAGTTCTGTGATTCTATATTATCTAATAGATTTTTAAATCCCTAGCTCACTTTTGGTAGGGAAAAATATCTCAGCAGGATCAATATTTTAGCTCAGTTATAAGGTAAAGATCTGAAACAATGTGAGTTTAATTACCCAAATATTAAAGACAAATCACTGAACACCAACAACTAGTCATTTTCTAGAGAATAATAAAATAGACAAGTGAGAAAGTACTGTGTTAATAAAAATGTCACATGTTATTAAGTTTGATGGCAGTGTAGGTAAGGAGTACACATCATTGATTTCTATTTTAGTTGTAAACCTTATTATTGTTTATTAAAGTGTCAAATCAACACAGTTTGCTTTGCATATGACTTAGAGGGCATTGTTCATTTTTAAATATCACAGTGGACTGGTATCTTTTACTAAAAGAAATGTTTTGCATTATAGAATAATATGGTAGGTAGGATTTCAGAGAAAATCTGGCTACCTTACTGACATTTTTATTTTCTTCAGAATATGCAAATGTGTGTTTTGCACAGTTACAGGTATCCGGGAAATTATATAGTTCTTATAATAACTCCATGCTTTTCCAAAGTACAGAGTTTCAACTGATGTTGTATGGTTAAGAATTTGGACAGTCTGCAGTATGAAAATAACCAAAAATTGTGAGTTATACAAAGATCAATGGAAAAAAAATCATGGTGAATACAGGTGGGCTGTAGCACAATTTCAAAGAAAATTTTATGCAAGAAGTGGCATTAGGGTTGTTATTATTAAGGAAAGTTATTAACATAAAAAGGTGGTGAAATAGAGAGAATGAGGAAAACCAGACAGAGATAATAAGTATTACTTGGGTACACTTAAGTTGTATACATACATACATACATACATATATATATATATGTATATGCATACATATATATATATATATATATATATATAATGTGGACATGTATGTATAAGGAACATAATGATCATAAACACATGTGTGCATGCACACATATACATGCATGTATATATTTTAATATAATATAGTATTGAT
Organism: Phascolarctos cinereus; assembly: GCF_003287225.1. NCBI lineage: Eukaryota > Metazoa > Chordata > Mammalia > Diprotodontia > Phascolarctidae > Phascolarctos > Phascolarctos cinereus. The sequence goes on along the minus strand of NW_027555958.1, from coordinate 389,032,381 downwards.
TATATGTGTATGTATGTGCATGCATATACACATGTGTATGTATATGTATGTATACACATACACACATGTGTGTATGTGTGTATATATGTATATATATATATACATACATACCTCTGTGTGTGTGTGTGTGTGTGTGTGTGTGTGTATGTATTCTAATGTGTTTGTGATGCCCCTGCTATAGGAAGCTTCAGTGGCTCCCCACTACCTTAAAAAAAACTATTTTTCTTGACTGATTTTCTTAGGGAAACAACAACAAACAAGCCAATTAAGCTCAGGTATTAGGATGTAAAGTAAATCCTTCAACAACAGCAACATCTGTATAGCAAAAACAGAATATAAGAGACAGTAATGGGCAGGGGAAGGAATAAGCATTTATTAGGAAACTACTATGTACCAAGCACTGTGCTAAGAATTTTACACATATTGTTTCATTTTGATCTTCAGAAAAAATGCTGTTGGTTGGTGGTTAGTGCTATTATGACCCTCAATTTGTAGTTGAGGAAATGGAGGAAGGTAGGGGCTAAATGACTTCTGTGGGATCAAACAGCTAGCAAGTGTCTGAGGCCAGATTTGAAAGTAGGTCTTCCCAATTCTGAGTTCAGCTTCCATACACTGTGACACTTAGCTTGGAAGTCCAATTCAAAATAACTACAAAATGCATAAAATATCTGGGAGTCAATCTAACAGAGCATATTGAAATCCTCTATAGATACAAATATAAAATGTTCCTTAAAGAAATTAGATATTTAGTGTTCACTGCTGAATGAAGCTGCTATAGTAAAAAAAAATAGCAATATTTCCAAAATAATTTAATGATTTCATGAAATCTAAATATCATGGGGGGCCTTTAAAAGTTTTAGAAAAAATGATAAAAAAATTAATTTGAATGAAAAAAGATTTTTAAAATCAAAGGAAATAGGAATAAAGTAAGAATGTAAGGGGAAACAATACTTCTTCTAGATCTCAATTGGATTAAAATCAGTCACCATCAATGCTATTTGATGGTGACTATAAAAAGAAAAAAGCAGTTTAATAGACTAAGATAAGAAAGAATGAGAAATAATTTATGTCAGCAGCCAATGTATGAAATACCCGAAATCAAAAATTGTCTTTCTCTTCATCCAAAACAGAGAAGAACAGATACAGAGAATTAATTATCTCTCCTCCAAAATTATTCCCTCCTTCTGGTATCCCTGTTACTGTGGAGAGTATTAAGCTCCTCCTAGTCACTCAGGCTTAAATGCTAGATGTTTTGTTTTGTTTTTTCCCTCAACTCACCCTCTCTATGACCCTGTAAATCCAATCAGTGGCCACGTTCTGTCAATTCTACATTCTTAACGTCTCTCTTACATGCATTCTTCTTTCTTCTGACACCCTAGTACAGCCCTTCATAACCTCGCATGGCCTGTTCATTGGTCTCCTTGCCTTAAGCCTCTCTTTATTCTGGGATATATCTTTCATTCAGCTGTCAAATTAATGTGGCAATATAAGAAGAAAAATGTCTCTGATGGGAAGTCTCACCAAACCAGTGCCTCATTGTCCTTGACCACCATTCCACTCATACCACAGTTTCTCTGAAAAAAAGCATCTCCCCACATCCCTGTAAGTTGACAAGATAGAGGAATACCCTACAAACTACACTCTACTTCCTTGTCTTCCTTCTGGTGACTTTCTTCCAGTATTCTCTTAGAACAATCCCACATTTCATGACCTCAGCATCCAATGGTTAGACCAATGTAGTATGAGATTCTCACATTTATACTCTTCATAAGGATCTCCCCTAATGCCTGATTGTGATGTAGAGGTGACCCTGTGATCCCAAAACTATTCCCAGGAAGTTTAATCTTTAACAGGTTTTGTGACACAGAGAAAACAAAGAGTAAGAAAGATAGGGAGGAAATTTTAAAACTTTAGTTTTTGACATGTACCTAGGAGTATGTGTATATATATATATATATATATATATATATATATATATATATATATATATATATATATATACACACACCACAACACACACATATGTATACACACACATACATACTACACACACATACATATATACATATGCATACACACACATATATATATATATATATATATATATATATATATATATATATATATATATGTTTAAATGTCCTTGCTTAACATTCAGGTCAACACACTGAAGGTCTTTTGTCAACTTTTGACTCAATTCTTTTTAATGTATTCAGTTATGTATGTATGTGTGTGTGTGTAAATGTGTTTTCTATTCCTGTTTTTTTTTTTGAAAATTCAAAACAGTTCCCTTTGAGTAGGATAAAAATGGTATCATGTTAACTCTTGGCATAAATAACAACTTTGATTCTTAAGGTACAGTCAAATATTTTATCAAATGCATAATGCCTCAGTTTGTAGCATATGCTTGCATACATACCCATGGCGATCAAGGCCAAGTCTTGACCAGGGATGATAATGTATAGATAGTTAGTTCTTGTTCTTCCCAATAGCCTCATTATGACTATATTATTTCACAAATGCTACTTCATGTATTTTTTATTGAATGAGCACTGCTGATCAGGGCTGTGTTGATATAGAACTTCAAGGATTATTCATTCTCCCTAGGCTCTTGGAACATTGCTTTCTCTCCTATATATCTTTCCATTTCTTCTTAGTTCCTTTTTCCTGATCATTATCCATATCATCCTCCTTGATTGTGTGTACTCCAAGGCTATGACATGGGGTCATTTCACTTTTCTGTCTGTACTATATGCAGATGACACCAGGTTTATTAATCTAGTTCAAATCTCTTTTCTATACTCCAGTTTTATCTTACCATCTGTCTGTTGGATATTTCAAAGTAGTTTTCCCATAGTCATGTGAAACTCAATAAGGACAAGTCAAAACTCTTATTTCCAGAAAATTTATTCTTCTTCCAAAGTTCAGTATTTCTACATAGGACATAACTGAAATTATAGTCAAATTTGAAAGTTTGGTAGTTGTACTTGACTCTTAATTCTCTCTTATACTACATAGACAATTAGCAGTTCAACCTTCATAACATCTTACGTGTATTCCTTTTACTCCACTCACATAGCAACCACTCTAACTCAGACTTTTATCACTTCTCATTTTGACTATTGAAATAGGCTTCTAATTGTTTTGTGGTTTCTTGATGTCTCATGGAGTCATTAGGTTCTACTTGCCCAATTCTATGTTTTAGGGAATTATTTTTTTCAATGAATTCTTGTGCCTTTTTTTTATTATTTGACCAATTCTGCATTTTAAGCTCTTTTCTTCAGTGAATGTTTGTACTTCTTTTATAATTAGGCCAATTCTGTTTTTTTAAGTTTTTTTTTTTCAAATTTTTTTTGTCTCTTTTACCAACCTGTTAGTTCTGTTTTCATAATTTAAGAATATCAGTCATTTATTTTCCCAATTTTTCCTCTACCATTTGTCTTTCTTTAACTTCCAGGAATTGTTATTGGGCTTTTTGTTCAGTTAGCATTTTTTTTGTGTGGTTTTGGTTGCAATGGTTTTCACATTGTTGTCTTCTGAGTTTGTGTCTTGGTCTTCCCTGCTCTCATAGCAGCTTTTTATGGTTGAATTTTTTGTTGTTATTTGTTCATTTTTCTAGGCTATTTGTTGACTTGGACTTTATGTCAAAGTTGTGCCCTACTCACCTGGTGGTGCAGAGGCACTATCCCAAGCTTTGATTTTTTTTTTCATCCTGCTAGTTAGCTCCGAGTTAGATCTGGGTGTGTGTGCCAGTTTTGTGATCCAGGGAGAGGTATGGTTATTTCTCTCTTGGTCTGTGCTCTGGTCTTTCCCCACAAAGGGCCCCTGCTCCCCTTCAGCTGCAAATGCTAGTGTTCCTCTTGGGCCTGGGACTGTGACTTGGTCTCCTGATCACCTGCAAGCACAATCACTATGATACACCTCAAGTGTTCTTCTCTGCCCTGTGTATGGGCAATAAATTTGCCAATCAATTCCAGCTGTGCCCAGTTCCAGCAAAGGGTCTCCTGTAATGTGTTTCTGATAAGTTCTCTGATTCCCTTATATTCTCTGGCCTCAGAGCTCTGAAGCTGCTGCTATTGTTGCTACTGTCTCAGCCATCTCCAAAGACCACTCTAATGCTGCAGGCTCCCACTCTATTGTCACAGACCTCTCCTAGCAACTTCATAAGTTGTCTTATTTAAAAGTTGTTTGGAGGGGAATGTTGAGATAATGTGGCTGGCATGCAGCTTCTATCATGGCCTGCTCTCCATATACTTATCAATGCACACGTTGTTTCTCCAATAAACTTAAGGATAGAAAATGATTCACTTTTTTTTTAGTCTGTGGTGCCTAACATATAATAGGTACTTAATAAATATTTTTTGATTTATTAATTCCTTAAGTTTGATCTTTTTCCCCTTAGGATATTAGCGACCTAATAACCACTTCTTAAAAGAGTTACAATGAAATGTCTGAATATTCTATCATTGTAATTCAGGTGCAAGGTTAACTGTCTCTTGTGGAATGCTGACTATATTAAAAAATAATAAGAGATTCACTTGTCTTTCAATTTTCTACCCTGAAAAAAAAAATAAATGAAATAGTTATAGATTATGTGAGAAAATATAGCTGAGGTCTACTATTTTTATATGCAAAAGCTAAAATAATGTCATATGGGTTCTAAGTATGTATTTCAAATGAAAAGGCATACTGCTTTCATGGTGGTACAAGAAAGAACACTGGCTACATAGCCAGAGAACCTCTAATGCCTCCTGTGTGACCTTAGACAATTCACTTAACCTCTCTGTGCCTTAGTTTTCTCAATTATAAAATAAGAAGGTTGGGCTAAATGCCATCTGAGGTCCTACCCAGGTCAAGATTTATGATCCTGTGATCCACTGACATTATGATCTCAAGGTATTGTTATGGGTGGCAGCTGCCTTGTATGATTCTTGTAAGCTTTTTCACTATTTAAAATCTCTCGTGTTTCATTATCTTGCTGTGAAAGTAAGGCTAAGGATGGGTTAAGTACCTATGTGATTGTATCCATGCATTACTTATTATGAATTGAAATCTCCTTTTGAGAAGATTTTTTTTAAATAGGAGGACTATTTATTTTAATTTTCATGACTATCATAGATGTGAAGACACTGGGTCTACGAGTGGCTAATGAATGATGCCAGTCACTGGGTTTATAAAAAGATATGAGGTCCTAGACAAAGGTCAGTAGTAAAGGAGCCTGTATTTAGAGAAATGAGCATTCCCAGTGTCATATCATTGATTCATTAAATAAGTGCCCAGGGACAATATTACTTTTTGGTTCAAATCAAGTGATCATTTGGGTATGAAAAGAGATAATCAATGTATAATAACAATCACGTAAATTTAGATATTTTATTTCTTATAGAAATCAATGAAAACCATAAAAACAATCCCAATATAACAACATGAATTAATGAAGAATGATCATTAATTTAAGTTATAACTATTCATGCAATCACCTGGAAAGTAAATATTCAGACCTGGTTGGAAAATAATGACATTTATAGGACTTCTTATTAGTTTGTTTTTGTTTGTTGTTGATTTTTTTTTAAAGTATGGTCTTCCTTCTCTTGCCCAGGTTGAAAGGTTAAAGGCCAAGTATATGCCTTACCCTACTACTAATTGGTTCAGTTTCCAATCCAGGCAAGGTTATCACCCTTCCCCCCACCCCCAGGTTGATTAGTTGGGTGTGGACTCACCATATTGTTGCCAGACTTAGGTAAAAAACTCAATTAGCATTAGCTCTATTTCAGGTCAGAAGTCCTGAATGCAAGTGAGTCACCATTCTCAGCCTTCCCAGTAGCAGGGATTATAGGTGTGTACCATCATGCCTACCTAATAAGGCAGTATTTATAGTTCACCACAGGATAGGAAAGACATGAGCATACTGTTAGGCAATAGGAAATAAGCCAGTAAGGAGGGAGAGATTGAAAATAAATGAAATAGTGGGGGTGACATGATTACTTTTAACATCTAAGATTACCTATTAATTGTATCAGCTTTGCTTCACCACCATAATCCCATTGTAATTTAACAATCATTATTCATGTTCACTTTGAGGATAGTTATGAGATCCTTCCCTGGGTAAGTAGCCCACTTTGATATAACAGTCTTCTTGCAAGTTTGCTGAATGTGCACTAACAGCAAGCCACTCAATAGACCATTTATGAGTTCAGAAAGACTTTCCACAAGTTTAGCTGCCAGAAACCTTGATCAATCATCAGCCTCAAATTAAAAAGTGAGACTTTTTAATAACAAATGATAACAGAATTTACTTCCCCTGAAACATAAGCAAGAATAACAATACCTTAAGTAATGTTGTTTCCCTTTTACAAAGATGGAAGTTTACAATTGATGTGAAGACACAGAAATTAATGACAGGACCTAGGAGAAAGATTAAATTCCAGTACCCTTCTCTATCATCTTTGGAGTCAGTACCTGTACTATGTCTTTTAGTAATTTACAGATATATGAATTTTGGAATGAGTTCTAATAATAGCTAGAATTTACATAGTACTTTAAGGTCTGCAAAGCAACTGACGAATATCTCATTTTATCTCATGACAAGCCTAGGAGTTAGGTAATACTATTGTCTTTATTTTTTAGTTGAAGAAAGTAAGTCTGAGATTAAGTGACTTACTGAGGATCACATAACTAGTAAATGTCCGAAGTATTTGGACTCAGATATGTTCTGACTCCAAATCCAGTTCTCTTAGCCACCTAGCTAGTAGTAGTAGTAGTAGTACTAGAAGAAGAAGAAGAAGAAGAGTAGGAATAGTAGGAGTAACAGGAGTAGTAGGAGTAGTAGGAGTAGGAGTAGTAGTTATCATTGTTATTACTATCACTATTCACATGACTCACTTTTGAGGGGCTTCATTGGCAATGTTTACCATATAACCATCAATTTAAAGAGAACTTTTTGTAATTGTTGAGGAATAAGCAAGAGATATAGATGATCTCCTCAGCTTTAATAATTAGCGACTAAGACTTAGAACAGTTATATAGCATAGCATAATCATAATCTGACTCATGTATAGAAGAAAAATTAGTAGAGCACACCAAATATACTGACTGCCAAATTTCATAGAATGAAAAACTCTTGAAACAGAAGAACTTAGAAGAAGAAATTAAAATCATGAAGAAATAGATATTATGTATACTTTACAGATAAGGAAAATGAAGTTAAATAACTTATTCACAGTCTTATGCCAGTAAGTGGCAGAAATGGAATGCTTACCCAGGCCTTGCTGATTCCATAGTCAGCAATCTACTACCATTCCAAACTCTATAGTGCTGGGACCTTTAAACCACATATATTAAAGCAATAATGATCTTTATATATGTATTGCAAAATCATGTTATAACACATCATAATGGGGAGAGAGAGACAGAGACAGAGAGAGAGAGAGAGAGAGACAGACAGACAGACAGACAGACAGAGAAGAGAGAGACAGAGACAGAGAGAGAGAGAGGGGAGAGAGATGGAGAGAGAGACAGATGGGGAGAGAGAGAGAAAGAGAGAGAGAGAGAGAGAGAGAGAGAGAGAGAGAGACAGAGGGAGAGAGACAGAGACAGAGAGAGAGAGAGAGACAGAAAGACAGACAGAGGGAAAGAGAGAGAACCTTAGTTTCCTGGCACATACACTTTTAAAGGAACTGAAAATTTATTTTTCTGAACACTCAAGCCTAAATATTCCATCTGACTACCTCTGTAGACAGGATAGGTTTAATCTTATGGGTATTAAAATATTTATTTAAAATAAAATTTCTCTATTTTCTTCACTTGCCTATTATGACCTTCAGAATTTGAATTATTGTTGTCAGTCCTTTAAATCAAGTCAGAATTTCTCCAGAATTTTCACAATAAAATACAGTTGTGTTACCTGGGAGAATAGCACATGAAAATCCTTGATGTCACTAATGAAACAGGAAAAATTCATTTATGTGTTATCTTACACATTTAAAAGTAGAAAGCAGCTTAATTCCATAATGAGACACAAAATTGGCCTTATACATCCAAGGGAGAGAAGTTTACTACTCCTGTTAACTTCTATCTGCTAAACTTTCTTGGCTACACTGTCCCTCATTTCCCCTACAGATTCTGTTAGCCTTTATTCTTTAATAAAGAATAACAAATAGAGAAGATGATGAGTTAAGCAAATGAGCTACTGGTCAAAGAGCTTAGAATCTAGAATTTCCAAGGTACTTTCAAAGGGCTAAAATTCACAAAAATACAAATTTGAATCTGAGTGCAAGTTGAGAAATATTATAAGTGGAAGAGGTGGTAAAATAGACACATTTGTAGTGAATGATTTTATTGTCTTTGATCAAGGACCACTGTAAAGACATTAGTCCAAAGAACACATATGAAATGATCATTTAAATAAATTAGGGTAGGAAATAAGCCTGTGATTTTATATGTATATTTAAAATAAATTATCAAAATCTAAGCAGAACAAAGAGTAAGTTTTTAAGTGTAAGACTAGTCAGTTTTTACAGTTTTTTTTTTCCAGAAAAGGAATTACCAGCCCCATCTATTACTTGTAATTTTAATGATAGTATCTAATATGGACTTCATTTACATTTTGAGGTATCCAAGGAAATTAGAGTCTCTAATATTTCAGTTCTCTGTTAGGTTTAAATAACATACAACTTGTGTCACTCTATTAGGTTGGTTACTAGATAAAAATGTTCTAGGGTGGATCTAGATACGTGGAGCATATTACAATGAAGCATTGGTATAGAATTTATAAAAATATAGGTCATTTTGGCTAGGAGAGTCTGGAGGTATCTGCATTAACTCACAGGAACCTACAGTTTGGAAGTAGATAAGCTATAGAAGTTTCTCTGAAAATGAGAGAAGACATTCACAAATGAAACAATCTACTATGATCACTAAGTCTAACGGAGTGAAGATGGCAAACTACAGGAAGCAGTATGATTGATATCTCCCAACATTCCCCTCTGTACAACTTGTAAATAATGCTTCAAATAGAATTATGGAGTGGCAGAGCCAATAAAGATTCAGGGTGAGACATTTTTTTTCCAGCTCAAAACAACTTAGGAGGTTAGACGGAAAGATCTATGACACTGGATTGGGAGCTAGCCTGGAGCCCATATGATAGTAACACTAGCTGTGGGCCCTGAGGATGGTGACTGCTGCAGAAGCTAAATATGGGAGTTCTCAAAACAGAGACAGAAAGGGTATCTGACAATTGGTCAGAAAAGAAATTACAAGGGCCCCTTGTGCTAGCAATAAGTAAATGAGTATAGAACAGGGTACTGTTTTATAACTCCATTGCCCATGCCCACTGTCAAGTCACGATTCCAAGGCAGGGAAAAAAATGCGCTTTAAGTGCCAGGGGAGTAGGGGACCTGGGGAGTTAGAAAAGACAAAAACTAAATTCATCTGTAAGAAGAAAAGTCTAAATATATCAAAGGAATCGAGGGGGAAATTGTGAAGGAAGGCAGCCCCATGGTACCAGATTTTAAACTATATTACAAGATAGTAATCATCAAAACCAGCTAGTGCTGACTAAGAAATAGAGTGGTGGATCAGTGGAATAGATTATATACATAATACAGTGAAGTAAACCACCATAGTATTGTAATGTCTGACAAACCCAAAGATCTAAGCTTTGGGGATAAAAACTCACTATTTGCCAAAAATTGCTGAGAAATCTGGAAATCAGTTTGGCACAAACTAGGTATAGATCAATATCTCACAGCCTATACAAAGATAGAGTCAAAATGAGTCAATGATCTAGACATAAAGGGTGATATAATAAGTAAATATAAATGAGTACATTATAGTAAGTAAATTACACCTGTCAGATCTATGGATAAGGAAAAAGTTTATGATCACACAAGAATTATAGAGGATCATGAGAAGTAAAAGTGATAATTTTGATTATGTGAAATTTTAAAATGAAATTGCACAAACAGAACCAATGCAGCCAAAATTGGAAGGAAAGCAGGAAACTGGGAAAACACTTTTATGTCAGGTTTCTCTGATTAAGGCCTCATTTCTCAAACATATAGAAAACCTAGCCTAATTCATAAAAAAAGAGACATTCACCAGTTAATAAATGGTCAAAGGATATAAATAGGCATTTTTCAGGAAAAAAAATCAAGGCTCTATCAGTAGTCAAAAAAAATACTCTAAAACTTTTGATTGGAGAAATGCAAGTTAAAGCTACTGTGAAATACCAACTCATACCTATCAGATGAGCTTACATAACAGACAAGGAAAATGATAAATGCTGGAGGAGATAAACAAAGTAAATGGCCTCTAGAGGCAGATAAGTGGTACTATTAATAGTTTTGAGTTTACAGTCAGGAACATCAGAGTTCAAATACAGCCTCAGACACTCACTAGCTATGTGAGCCTGTACAAGTCATTTAAGCTTGGATTGTCTGTTTTCTCAACTCTAAAATATGAATAATGAAAGGACCAACTTCCCAGGATTGTTGTGAAGATCAAATGGGGTAAAATTTTTAAAACGCTTAGTATAGTGCCTAGGACATAGTAGATGCTCAATAAACACATTTCCTTTCTGTTATGGCACAAGGAGTCAGATGAGAAGATACTATTTGAGGGATATAGAATGTACAGAATAGTAATAGATTGTTCTGTAGAAATAAGATGGTGCCAATTTTTGAAGGAAATAGAATATCAAAGAAAGAATTTTTAATTAAGTAATTAACTGAGTTTTAGTTTTCAACATTCACTTTTGTAAGATTTTTAACTCTAAATTTTCTTCTTCCCTCCCCTCCCCAAGATGGCATGCAATCTGTATAAGTTATACATGTACAAGCATATTAAATATATTTCCACATCAGTTGTGTTGTGAAAGAATAAGCAGAAGAAAAAGGAGAAAACCATGGGGGAAAAAAGAGAGAGAGAAATAATATGCTTCAATTTGCATTCAGACTCTGCAGTTCTTTCTCTGGATGTGGATAGCATTTCCCATCATGAGTCTTTTGGAATTTTCTTAGATCATTGCATTGCTGAGAAGAAGTAAGTCTATCAAAATTGGTCATCACACAATGTTGCTGTTACTGTGTACAATGTGCTCCTGGTTCTGCTTATTTCACTGAACATGAATTCATGTCTTTCCATGTTTTGTTTTGTTTTTTAACATCTGTCTGCTCATTATTCCTTATGGAACAACAGCTTTTAATTCCATTCATATACCACAACTTGTTTACCCATTCCCCAGCTGAGGGGTATCCCCTCAATTTCCAATTCTTTACCACCACAAAAAGAGCTGCTATACATGTTTTTGTACTTGTGGGTCCTTTTTTTATGATCTCTTTGGGATACACCTATTAGTGGTATTGCTGGATCAAAGTGTACACATAGTTTTATAGCTCTTTGTGTATAGTGGTCAAGGAAAAAATTTTGAGCTACTTCAATATTTGGTAGATTTCCCTTCTTTATAGATCTATGAGGGAAGTGAGGATGATCTTTTATTGTGTATGCTATAGTACTGATTCCTTTCTTGTATGAAGTATCATAGATGGCTGCTGAGGTTCATTCCTACTATCATCTGTAATTCTTTAACTTTACATGGTAGGCAAAAGGGAACAACTTATATTTTGTGGACAATGAAAAGTTATGGTATACATGGTAAGCACTTAATAAAATTCTGCTGAATTACTAATTAATTGCCTGACAATTGAAATCTATGCAGAAGGAAGATAAGTTTAGAAGGGGTACAAAGGATGGATTGAGAAAGAAATTAGTAGAATCATGAAGACCTTTAAGGAAGCTATTACAATAGACTAGGGGAGTGGTAATGAAGGCCTACACTATGGAGAAGTGGTGGAAGAGAAAATACTAATTGTATGGAAAACACGTGTCTAAGCAGATATATGGGGCTAATTGGGGATAAAGGAGAGCCAAGAGTAAAAGATAATACTAAGACTTTAACAAGGTTAGTGCCACTAATAGAATAATCATGTCAAGTCATATATGCTTAAAAGATCATGGATGAAAAAAGCAAGAAGGATTCACAGAAAACATTATATCCACCTTCCTCATTTTTGCAAATATTATAAAGGTTCCCAAAGTGGTGACATCACTCCCTGGGGGCAATAGAATGATCCAAAGTGGGCAGTAGCAGTCTCAGGTGCAATTGGGGGCATTAAATAAAAATAAGGGGGCTGTAGAAATACAAAAGGAAAGAAGGTAAGAAAATTTTGAAAAAAAGTATTCATACATGTTTCATGTGTTGAACAGATGTTCGAGTTAAAGTCATAATGATCACATTATTTTCCAAATAAACATACAAAATGCAAGTTATAATTGATCAATGGTCAAGTCTGCCAATGGGTTTTAACAAGCAAGTGTTTGCAGGTGAGCATGTCAAATATTGTCAGAAAGTCCAGCCTGCATTGGCAGGAATATGTGCATGTAATGACTTGATTACAATATGACACCATATAGTCACATGATGCAATATTGTGTCATCAAAATTTCAATGCAGGAAAAAAACACACAAATTTACAATAAATTTGGCACAGTGGATAGAGCACCCACCAGCCCTGGAATCATGAGGACCTGGGTTCAAATCCAACCTCAGAAATGTGACACTTACTACCTGTATGATCCTGGGCAAGTCATTTGCCCCATTGCCTAGTTTAAAAAAAAAAGAAAAAAATATATATATATATATGGCATGGCTAAAAAAATTAAAGGATTAAAGAAAGTAGATTTCCAGGGGGATGCTGAGTACTTTTTTTTTTCAAAGGGGGCAGTAGGCCAAATAAGTTTGGGAACCTATGTGCTAAAACTAAGATCCATAGTAGATAAGTGACTTCCCCAAGATTAGAGAGCTATTAAGTATCAGAAGAAGGATTTGAAATGTGATTGACAAGGTTGATAAAATGTATAATTAATTTGGCTTTGAGAGTTTGTGTGTTAAATGTCTTGTAGACAATTATAGATTTTAAGACTGGAGATACAGATTCAGAGTTATTAGCACCAGAAATAGTTAATGTCATGGAAATGACTGAGAAGAAGAGAAAAAAAAAATATATATATATAGAGAGAGAGAGAGAGTAGAATAAAGGCGAAGAAAGATCCATAGAACACATCAACATTGAGCAGTCAGAAGGTAAAAAAGGAGTCATCAAAATAATCAGAAGTAGAAGAACCAGACAATGTAGTTTCTCTGAAGACAAGAGAAGAAAGAGTATGCTATGATAAATGCTTTAAGGTGCTTAAAAAAAATTAAAGGAGGAAATTGATCACTGTATTTGGCAATTAAGAGATCCTTGGTATGTTTTGAAACAGCTTTATCAGTAAAGTCAAAGGGGTTAATGTCATTTTCAAAAGGACTGAGCAAAGTAAATACTATAATAAGAAATAGAAGGCATCAGTAGTATATCACTTCTTCAATCCAACCCAATCTAATAAACATTTAAGTGCCTCCTATGTGTCAGACATTATGCTAAGAGCTGGAGATACAATTAATAAAAAAAAAAGTCTCTGTCCTTAAGGAGGTTACAGTTTAATTGGGGAGAGAACATTAAAAAGGAGGCTGGAGAAAAGGGGTAAGGGAGACACCAGCATTTTGGTTTGGTGAAATCTCATTTGGTAGAGTTGAAACCAGGCAGAGCAGCAGATACAGAGTGAGCCAAAAGGTTCAGTTTCTGCCTTCTAAAAAGAAGGCATTGAGGGGAGTTCATTGCTCCATTTGCTAACCCTCCAATCAGAGGAGAGAGGAGGCTAAAATAGGTGGTGTCAATCAGGGCTTGATTTAGCAGAGTGATGATAAGATTAGAAATGGTGAGCTTAACTTGGGAGGAGCATCTTATGCCTTGGAGTTCAAACCGGGCAATCAGCAGATGCAGAATGGAGTGAGTCTTCTTAAAACATTTACAGTATTTCTGTAGTAGAGAATATAAATGTAACAGTAGCTGTAAAAGATCATAAAGCTTCAAAGAAGAATAAAGGAAATGGTTGTTTTAGATTGGGGATATCTAAGTTCTTTTGGAGGTAGATTGTAAAGAAAATCACACCTTATTGAAGGGGGGGGTGATTCAAGATTTAAAAAAAAAAAAGGAGGGCATGATTGCTGATCAAGGACCTGGAACAAGTGGGAGGGAATGGGGTGAATAACATGAATAGAAAGATAAGTTTTAGTAAACAGCAGAGATTAGGGAACAGAAATAAGGATACCTCTTCTGGAAGTAGAAGGAAGAGGAGAACAGGTGATTATGCTGAGGAAATTTAAAGATGGAAAGGAGTTGAATTAGTTCATATAAGACAGCTTCAGTTTTAATGAAGTAATTGCTTAAGGCATTTTCATTAGGTAAATAATGATGAATTTTTTGTGGGGGTAAGGTTTGAAGGAAAGAGGGAATGGTTTGGAATAGTGGCAGTGGGGAATGATATGAAACATAAAAAAAGGAGAAGAATTATTGATCAACATAAAAGATGCAGAATGATTAAATCACATAAATTTGTGGAGAATAAAACCAATTTAAATCATTATTTTCTCCAGCAATGGTTAGGATGCTGAGATCATGATTAGGGAAGAGGGGTGGAATAGTTGACTAGGAATCAGAACCATAGAAACAAAAATAACAGAAGCTATTCTGTGGTGGCAGTTAGTTAAATTATTAAAGTGGAAGAAAATAGAACCAAATGAAGTGAAATGGATTGAGTGAATGGAAATGAGTACAGCAACTGGTTGTCATAATGAGGGGAAGAAATCATTTAACATGAGTGAGAGCATGTAACAGTTGGATGGATAAGAGTTTATAGTCAGAATAGACAGTTTCCATATTTAAAATTTGAAGGTAGTGATTATGATCTTTGGATTTTCATTTAGAAATGAAATTTCATGGCTGTGGAAGGCTCCATGGTGAGGAAACTTCATTTGCTAATGCAGATCAACAACTACTCTGCAAATTGTATGTTAGGAACTTGAATGGGGCACTGTGATTTGCCTAGGATCATGGTGCAAGTATGTATGAGAGGCAGGTCTTGAACTCAGCTTTTCTTAACTCCAAGAAGAGCTCTCTATCCACATTCCCACATGGCTTTTGAGAGCTAGTGATTTCTGAGGTATTTAATTTTGATATAAAATTTATATCAGATGGAGAATATAGAAAATGCTGGGATGAAGAAGATTAAGGTATTATGTGGAGCTGTCAA
Source organism: Phascolarctos cinereus (assembly GCF_003287225.1). NCBI lineage: Eukaryota > Metazoa > Chordata > Mammalia > Diprotodontia > Phascolarctidae > Phascolarctos > Phascolarctos cinereus. The sequence goes on along the minus strand of NW_027555958.1, from coordinate 389,017,192 downwards.
AAGTCATAATAATGATGAAAGTGAATATTGTGGAAAGGGAGAAAAAAAGTTGCGTGATGAAGTCAATAAGACATTTAGAAGAGTGACTTAGGTGATAATAGATAAAGGCAAAAAGGAGGATAGAAATAAATTGCTTAGATTTCAAGAAAGGAGGGGATATTTTGGTAGAGTAATAAAGACAAGATCTGGAAGGAGAAGAAAGGAACAAGGAAAATGTCAAGTCTCTATGTGAGAGGAGGAAAATGCTCTCCAATGAAGAGAACCACAATGACTATTGAGTCCTCAAGGGAAAGCCACGTTTAGTTAAAAGTGAAGAGATGGAAAGATTATTGGCTGAAAATGGTGACAACATAGGGCAGTTTGCTGAGGAAAAGGAATAGTCAGTTTGTATTCTCCACATTTGATTATCTATTCCATCTCTTCTGGATATACAATTTCAAGCATACATAATCACTGGGAATAGTTTAAAATTGCAGATATATACCATGCAATTTTGCATTGACCTTGCTGAGATCTACAGTGCTTAAATTGTTATTTCTTTCTAAATGTAGTACACTAAGTAAAAGTAATATAAAGTTGAGCATTTTTTAGCTAAATAGATTTCATAAGAAAGAAAATTTTCACATACCTCACCCAGAATATACTCTCATGTTGAAGGTACTACAGCTGTCTAAAGAAGAGAATATTGGAGTAGGTAGGTATTCAGAATTTTCTTCCTAATAAAACGGTTTAAGAAACTGAGTAGTATTTTTTCTTTTTTTTTTTCTTATTTTAATTTCTCCCTGCCTCAGGCAGTTTCCACAGCATTAATCCCTCTTATAGCTGACCACCTATCATTTTAAATGAAATTGCTTTCTGTTTCTGGACCCTTTGATAATTATTCTGAGACCACATGCTGAAAGCATCCCTAGTGCAAATTATGTTGCCCTGAGTAATGATCGAAAACCTGACCCTGGTAGTTCATTTTTTTCCCCATCTCAGGGGGTAGTAGATTATTCAGCATCCACAACAGCTTAGTCATGATTCTGGCACAAGAAAGGAATTGGAACTGAAGCAAGTTTACTGTTGTCCCTAGTGATCTGAACTACTCTTTGCTGAAGGAATAATAATGATAACAAAACTTGTGTTTGAAAAACTTGATTCTAAATTAGTAATATGTCATAGACGTTCTTTTATAGGGAGTCAACTACACATTACTGTGAATATAATTTTCAAATTAGGCCAGCAATTACACATATACATATTTAATATTTACATATATGTTTATGTATTATGCCACATGGTCAAAGCATAGTGTCTGATTTTATAATCAATATTAATTAATAAAATTTATAAGCAATACCAGCCTTCTCAGGCACAACCAGTCATTTGATCTCCAGTTTCCCACTTCTGTTTACCAATCATTCCCTCCCTGGTTTCTGTATAGAAACTTCTAAGCTGCCTGGAAAACTTCACCTTTCCCAAAACAATACTCCATTAAAAAAAAAACATTATATAGAATCTACAGTGGGGGGAAGCCTCCTTCTTAAAATTATAACTTATTTTCAAACCTCATGTGTGTATGTCACATAAATGCATACTTTTGCACACAGATGTATGTATATACACACACAATGAAACCAATATCTATTTATGTATGTATATATGCGGGTGCACACACATGAACAAATGCCATAATAGACAATAACAGTTAGGATTTATGTAATCCGTTAATATTTCTAAAACACTTAAAATACTATCTTATTTAATCCTTGCAATACTCCTGGGAAGAAGGTGCTAATATTACACTCATTTTGCAGATCAGAAAACCCCAGGAAACAGATTAAGTGACTTCTACTGGGTCACATAACAAAGATCTGAGGCTACATTTGAACTCCAGGTCTTATTTTTTGTTTATTTATTTATTTTTTTATTTTTAGGCAGCTGGGGTTAAGTGACTTGCCCAGGGTCACACAGAGATAGTAAGTTTAAGTGTTTGGTCTGAGGCCAGATTTGAACTCAGGTCCTCCTGACTTCAGGGCTAGTGCTCTATCCACTGTGCCACCTAGCTGCCCCTCCAGGTCTTCTTGAATCCTGGTTTAGACCTCTGTCTATTGTACTACCCATCTGCTTCTGATAAGTACACAGATAGATGGATGGCCTTTTCTTTTAACTGGTAAAATCCCTTATTCTTTGATTATACTAGGAAAATGATTTAAAATTTTTTTTTTGAAACCAATGGGTTCAGAACATTTTTCCCCTTCGGGGTACATATAGGTTCTTATACTAAACATGTCACTTTGACAAAACAGAAATAGAAATTCAAATCTTCTTGTTACTTTATTCTCATAGTATATGCTAAGACAACCTGCTTTTTTTTTTGTAAGAGCATTTTTGTGTTCATATAGATATATATTATATGCTGTTTCCAGTTTCTTTAATGGAATGTTTGTGGCAATAAAGGGGACATATTGAAGCCATAATGATTGCCCGGAGTGACCTATCTCACCACTTAAATATTCCCAGAAGGATATCTAGGAGAAAAAGGAAAGTTTATATAAACAGTCTCATAAAGGGAGTAGGACGAGTAGGGGTAGGATGGATCTAAAATATTATTGATTTCCTCCCTTGAGAAAGCATTTTCCTTTCTTCCCAAAACTGTGACCACAAACTTTTTAATAAAACATCTTTGTTAATAGAGGAAGAGGGGGAAAAAAGGATGAACATATACCATTTGGACAAAAGATATTACTATCTAATTGTATTATTTCAGAGAGAGTGAGGGGACACTAACAAAGATTTTGAAAGAATAAAAAAATATATTTTGCTGATCTAGGAGTACAGACACAAAATTATATTGCTTTGGAGGAAGGTTCTAGAGTGATACAATTCATAAAATGTTCCACTCTCCCTTCAATCATAAAACTTGAAATCATAAATTGGTCTTTGAATAATGACCCGATTGCTCTATAATGATTATATGTGGAGCAAAATAATGAAAGACTCATGACTGAGAGATAGTTGTATTTTCAGCAACAGGTGCAGTATGCGCGCGCACACAACACACACACACACACACAACTGTACTGTAGGCTACTTCTCTTTTTCTTTCAGTTATATTCCCCTTGGAAAGTTTCCTCCTTTCCTTCTTTTTTGTGCTTTTCTATATTTGAATGAGTGATGATGTTGAAAATAATAATAATGGTAATGATAATGATGATAATTAACAATTATAATAATTTGCAGTTCAAAGCACCAAAGGTTGACCAATTACTCTGCTCAGTTCCATCCTATCAGGTAGGTAGGGAAATTATTATGAATTCATTTCTCTGTGTGTGTGTGTGTGTGTGTGTGTGTGTGTGTGTGTGTGCAAAGAAATGGAATCTGAGAAAGGTTAAATGGCTTATTAAGTAAGTATGGATGAATTGGAGATGTGTATCGAACCCAGATCTTCTAGCTATAACTTCCTTGCTGTTTCCCTTGCAAATTGTTATTTTTCCCTATTTTCCATTCACAACTATTTTGGTTATATTTCTTATCTGCATGAATAAACATTTTGAATTACTACTTAAAATTTTTAGAGTAAAAACCTTCATGCAAAGTTGTTTCCTGATTAGCTGGTCAATATGTATCATTGGAGTACTTGTTATGTGTTAGTCACTGAGCAAAACACTGGGGGTACTAAGAAAGAGTAAAAAATAATTTCTTCTCTCAAGGAGCTCACACTTTAATGGGGGAAGCAACATGCGAACAGCTATGTATAAATATATGTAATATTCCTATTTTAAATATTTATGTATATGTTCATATAGACATATGTAGATATATACATATACATACATATATATGTATATGTATATATGTATGTATTTAAAAATTGGAGATAACCAATAGATTTTCCAGGAAGCCCTAGAATTAATGGAATTAAACAGGGAAATATTTATTAAGTACCTTCTATGTGCCAGACACTATGCTAAGCATTTTAAAAATGTTATCTCATTTGATCCTTAAAGCAACCCTTCAGTTTAGTTGATATTATCATCCTCATTTTGTGCTTGAGGTAACTGAGGAAGACAGAGATTAAGTGTCATAGACAGGATCAGGCCTAGTGCTTAACCCACTGAACCACCTAACTTCCTCTAAATAGCTAGCATTAAGATAGGACTTTTAAGACTTGCACAGCACTTTACAAATATCTCATTTTATGTTCCCAACAACTGCATTTTGCAGATGATGAAACTGAAGTAGATAGAAGTTTAATTTCCTGTCCAAGATCAAGCAACTCATGTCTGTGGTTGGATTTGAACTCTAGATTTGGATTCAGGATTTCCTAAGACCAGGTCCAGTGTCTCATTCTCTGCATTATCAGCTGCCTACAAAGCTTTTTTTGTAAATGTCAACATTTTAGTTGGGACTTGAAGGAAACCAGAGAAGCCAAAAGCTGCAGATAAGAAGGGATAGAATTCTGGGTATGAAAGACAGCCAGTGAAAAATCAAAAAGTGGGAAGACAGAGGAAAAGCAATCAAGGCAGTGTCAATGGATTGTAGAATACATGAGAGTGAAGAAAGTATAAGAAGACTGTAAAGTTAATAAAAAGGGTATTATAAAGGGCTTTCCATGTCAAAGAGCATTTAATGTTTATTCCAGAAGGTGATAGGGAGCCACTAGAATTTACTGAATCAGGGGAGAAATGGTCAGACCTGCTTTTAGGAACACAGATTTGAAAACTGAGTGGAAGTGACCTAGAATGGAGAAACTTGAGACAGGGAAGCAAATCAGTGGGATGTTGCAATTATCCAGTCCTGAGGTGATGAAAGCTTGCAGCAGGTTGGTGGCAATATCAGAAGAGAGGAGGGGATATATCCAAGAGGTATTATGAAGGTAAAATCAATGCAACTTGACAACAGAATGGATATGTGGGGAGCAGAGAGCAGAGTAAGAAGTCAAAGATGACTCTTCATACAGAAGAATTAATTACTGGGAGTATGGTGATATACTTATCAGTAATTGGAAAGTTTAGAAGCTAAGAACATTTTGTTATTGTTGTTTTGGATGTGTGTAGGGTAATGAGTTCATTTTTGGACAGTTGAGTTCAAGATGCCTATGGGACATTCAGTTCAAAAAGACAGAGATACTTGACTGGAGATTGGACAGAAGGTTATGGATGGACAAGTAGGTCTGAGAATCATATGCATAGAGATGCATTGCTATAGTATTTAAAATTTTTCAAAGTGCTTCACATTTATGTCATTTGAACCTTTGAATGACAATTTCATAAAGTAGGCATTGAAGCAATTGTCATTTCACAGATGGAAAAAAAAATAAAATCAGAGAAGTCAAATATCATTCCCAAGGTTCTAAAGCTAATAGATAAAATAGATAAGAATGAACCTCTTGAAGGTTCTATCTTTGTCTCAGTTTTCTTCAGTCATAGTGCCTCCCCTCTGAAATTAACTCTGCCTTATCATGAATAGATTTTCTTTGTACATAGATTTTATTTTTTTTGGGGGAAGGGATTATGTTCTTTCCCTCAGATTATGAGTGCCTTGAGAGCAGGGGCTATGTGTGTTTTGCTTTGTGTTTTTTTTTTTGGTCATTCTTGTTTGTTTGTTTTCCCATTCCTTTGTATCCCCATAGCTTAGCAAAGTGCCCAACACATTGTAGGTGCTTAAGAAATGCTTCTTGACCAACTGACTCAGAAGAGGAAGAATAGTCTTGAACCTTAGCAAGAAGGGTCATTCCGAGGAGCATGGGATCTTACTTGATCAGAAGCAGAAATTTGTGTTGCAAAGTAAATACATTATTTACTCTTTTTCTTGAGTTTTTCTAAACTGACCCCACAAGCAGTGGCACCTTAACTGTTTTCCCATGTATTCTCATACCTGGTATCAATGAAATCCAAACACTTTTTCTTTATTTTTTTTTCTCCTCTCTTTCCTGCCATTTTGTAATAGGCTATCTTGCCCAAACAATATATGAACTATAACTAACATGCACTCATTCTGTCTTTGCTTGAAGATTTGAGGTATGGAGGAACTCACTGCCTCAAGAGGCAGTGCTTTCAACTTTTGGTAGTTGTAGCTGTTGGAATATTTTTTGTTTCCAACAATTTAATGCTCTATTTTTTCCAAGTTCTGTCCTTTGGGGTAAAAAATAACAAGGTCAACAACTCCATCTTCTATAGTACAATACTTTAAATAACTGAAGACAATTATCATCTCTCTCCACCCACTCAAGGCTTCTCCAGATTAAACATCTTAGTTCCTTCTAAAAATTCTACTAATGAATCATCCTGATGCCCTTCACAATATGAATTGTATTCCCTGATAAATATCTATACAATAAATTACCTTCCAGTTGACCGCTTTGTGGTCTCATTGGCAAAGATAATAGAATGATTTGCCATTTCCTTCTCTTACCCAGTTTACTGATGGGGAAACTGAGGCAAACAGGGTAAAGTCACTTGCCAGAGTTATTCAAATAGTAAGCATGTGAGGCCAGAACATTTTTCACTACAGAAAGAGGAGTCTTCCTGACTCCAGTCCTGGCCACTCTATCCACTGTGCCACCTAGCTGTCCCTACTAAAACTACCATATCTTTCATTAGTGAGCTTAAATTTTCTTTTAATATAGTAACCAGTGATTCCAAAAGATCTAGATTTATCAATAAATGGTGAAAAGTATGGATACAGAATTCATAGTTTTCCCCCCTTCTTTTCTAAATAACAGAAGGGACAAAGCAAGCAAAAATCAAGGATACAGCAGTCAACAGCCCGAATAGACTATGAATCCCTCGAGAGCAAGGAATGTATTTTGCCTTTCTTTTCATAATTGAAAAAGACACAGTGCACAGAGCCTTACACATAGTAGGTACTTAAAAATGCTTGATGACTTGTAATATGTATATAGATAGCACTGCTATATACACTGTCAAGATCTTAATTGTAATGTGCTTTGTTTATGTGAGTAGAAAGACTTCTGATGTTTATTGGATTTTTATTGTTAAGAGTCTATTGATGTAGAGCTCTAATATTGGCCTTGATACTGCTGCAGTAATCTAATATCTATTAAACCATTGTGCTCCCTAATTTAAGCATACTTTAAAGCTTTTAAGATTCAGAATCCATTTATTTGTGACAGAAAGGATACTCATATTTCCAAGAAAAACCAGCATTAAAAGCTCAGAAAGTATAATGGTCATATATTCCAGAGTAAAAGCTAAGAAAAATGATTATTGGTAAAATGTGGTTTTACAAACTTCAAATGTTTTAGGGGGAAAATTCCACCATTAGAGTTTTTGAAAGCTAAAAATAAATGTGATTAATATAATTCTTCATTACAAATAGCTTTTCAAAGTTATGATTTTAGTTGGTACCATCAGCTGACTTTTGGGAACAATTGATTATGTAAAAATTAAATTATACAGAGAATTTCAAAAGAATGCTGTATGTTGGGGGAACAAAAAAAATTCCCCAAATGTAAGGATGAAGAAATATTAACATGTATTAATGCCATCAGTCCCCCCTCTCCCCAAACCTTGGCAAAAACTAATAATGGAAAACTACCAAGAGTTTGACCAGCAGATATAAAGTTATTTAGGTGTCCTTTTAAAAAATATTTTAATCTCTCCAGATCCATGAGCTTAATTCATTATGGGGTAATAAAATCATTACTTCAAATCTGGAAGGGATATATTCAGACCACATAATTTTTATAGATTAAGAAACTGAGCCTTATAAAAAATTAAGCACTTGAATATTGTCAGACAGGTAATAAGAGGAAGAACCTAAATTTAAATTCTTGACCTCTGACTTTAAATCTAGCACTGCACACATAGAGCTACCTCAAAATGTGTCAACTGTTTTGTCTTTAAAAAAATCTGAGAAGTTTACCCTTGTCTGCCTTCTCCTTTCTCGGTGCATTTACTTAGATCAGGAGACACAATTTAAAAAATCATGATGCAGAAAAGAGCCTGGACAGTATCTTTCAGGAAATCATAAAGGAAAATTGCCCTGAGGTCCTAGAAGCAGAAGATAAAATAGCCATAGAAAGAATCCACCAATCACCTCCTGAGATACCAAATTGAAAAAGCCGAGGAATATAGTAGCCAAATTCCAAAAATACCAGATCAAAGAGAAAATACTGCAGAAACAATTTAAATATCATGGAACCACAGCCTGTATTCCACAGAACTTTGCAGCTTCTAAGTTAAAAGACTATAGATCATGGAATATGTTATTCTGTAAGGCAAAGGAGCTTGGATTACAACCAAGGATCAACTAACCAGCAAAAATGAGCATAATCTTTCAGGGGAGGAGATGGATATTCAATGAAATAGGGGACTTTCACACCTTCCTGACAAAAAGACCAGAGCTCAACAGAAAAATATGATCTTCAATTACAAGACTCAAGAGAGACATAAGAAGGTAAATGGGAAAGAAAGATACAATATGTTATTAATAAGGGCAAACTGTTTACATTCCTACAAGGGAAGATGACACTTGTAATTCTCGAGAACTGTATTGTTATTATACTATGTTATAGGAGTGTACACAAAGGGGGTGGATATAAGTTGACTTTGATATAATGATAAAAAAAAATCTAATCAAGTGAGTTAAATGAATCCAAGTAAGTGGATTAATCTGATCTAAGTAAATGCACCGAGAAAGGAGAAGGCAGACAAGGGTAAATTACATTACAGGAAAAGACACAAAAAACTATTACAGTAGAGGGAAAGAAGGGAGGGAGATGAGCATTGTGTGAACCTTACTTTCATCAGATTTGACTCAAGAAGGAAATAACATAATCAGTTAGGTATACAAATCTAACTTGCCTTATAGTCAGTAGGAGGGAAAAGGGGAAAGTAAAGGAAGGGGAAAGTAAAGGGAGGGGATATAGAGGGGAAGGAAGAAGCAGTAAGGGTAATGGGGAAGAAAAGGGAAGGGGCTAATACAAGGAAGGAGGGACTGAGGGAGATAGTGGACAAAAGCAAATCACTAGTGGGGAGAGAAAAGCAGAAAGGAGAAAGAAAAACATAAATGGGGGGCAGAAAAGGTTAGAGAGAAAGACAAAGATAGTAATTATAACAGGGAATGTGAATGGGATGAACTCTCCCATAAAATGGAAGTGGAAAGAAGAATGGATTAAAAATCATAATCCTACAATATTCTGTTTACAGGAAACACATTTGAAAAACAGGGACACACACAGGGAAAGGCTGGATCAGAATATATTATGCTTCAGCTGAAGTAAAAAAGAAAAGCGGGGGTAGAAATCCTGATCTCAGACAAAGCAAAAGCAAAAAATAGATCTTATCAAAAAAGATAAAGAAAGAAACTACATCCTGCTAAGAGACACCATAGTCAATGAAGTAAAATCATTACTAAACATATGTGCACCAAATGGTATAACATCCAGATTCTTAGAGGAGAAGTTCATGGAGTTACAGGAAGAAATAGATGGCAAAACTATACTAGTGGGGGACCTCAATGTCTCTCTCTCTGGACTAGATAAATCTAATCACAAAATAAGCAAGAAAGAAACTAAGGAGATAAATAAAATATTAGAAAAGTTAGGTATGATAGACCTCTGGAGAAAATTGAATGGAGATAGAAAGGAATATACTTTTTTCTCAGCAATACATTGCACATACACAAAAACTGACCATGTACTAGGGTATAAAAACCTCACAATCCAATGCAGAAAGGCAGAAATATTGAATGCTTCCTTTTGAGATTATGATGCAATAAAAATTATAAGTAATAATAAGTCATGGAAATATAGACTAAAAAATAACTGGAAACTAAAAAAAATCTAATCCTAAAAAAAATGATTGGGTCAAACAGCAAATCACAGAAACAATCAATAACTTCATTGAAGAGAATGACAATAATGAGACAATATACCAAAACTTACAGGATGCAGTGAAAGTGGTCCTTAGGGGAAGTTTTACATCTTTAAATGCTTACATAAACAAAATAGAAAAAGGGGAGATAAATGAATTGGGCATACAAATGAAAAAAACTAGAAAAAAAATTAAAAATCTTCAATTAAACACCAAATTAGAAATATTGAAAACCAAGGAAATATTAATTAAATTGAAATTAAGAAAAATGTTGAACTAATAAAAATAAATAACTGCTGGTTTTATTGGGGAAAAACAATGAAATTGATAAAAGTTTGGTTAATTTAATTTTTAAAAAGAAAGAAGAAAACCAAATTACCAGTATCAAGAATGGAAAGGGTGAATCCACAACGAAGGAAGAGGAAATTAAAACAATAATTAGAAACCATTTTTGTCCAATTGTGTGCCAATAAATTTGACAATCTTAGTGAAATGGATACATATTTACAAAAATATAAATTCCCCAGATTAACACAAGAGGAAGTAAAATACTTAAATAACCCCATCTCAAGAAAAAGAAATTGAACAAGCCATTGATGAACATCCTAAGGAAAAAATCTCCAGAGCCAAATTGATTTACAAGTGAATTCTATCAAATATTTAAAGAACAATTAGTTTCAATACTATATAGACAATTTTGGAAAACAGATGAAGAAAGAGTCTTATCAAATTCTTTTTGTGATACAAATATGGTGCTGATACCTAAATCAGGAAGTCAAAATAGAGAAAGAAAATTATAGACCAATTTCTCTAATGAATACAGATGCAAAAATTTTATATAAGATATTAGCAAAAAGACTACAGCACCTTATCAGAAGAATGATACACTATGACCAGGTAGGATTTATACCAGGAATTCAGGGATAGTTCAATAATAGGAAAACAGCATAACTGATCATATCAACACCCAAAATAACAGAATTCACATGATCATCTCCATAGATGCAGAAAAAGCTTTTGAAAAAATATAACACCCATTCCTATTAAAAACACTAGAGAGCTTAGGAATAAATGGAGTCTTCCTTAAAATAATAAATATCATCGACCTAAATCCTTCAGCAAGCATCATATAAGGAAAAGATAGAAGCATTTCCAATAAGATCAAGGGTGAAACAAGGTTGTGCATTATCACCACTTTTGTTCAATATCCTACTGGAAACATTAGCTTTAGCAATAAGAGAAGGAAAAGAAATTGAAGATATCAGATTACGCAAAAAAGAAACAGCTATCATTCTTTTCAGATGATATGATTATATACTTGTTTAATCCTAGAAAATCAAGTAAAAAAGTACTTGAAATAATAAACAACTTTAGCAAAGTTGCAGGCTATAAAGTAAACCCACATAAATCATCGATATTTTCATACATATATATGTATAGATAGATAGATAGATAGATAGATAGATAGATAGATAGATAGATAGACATACACACACACACACACACACATGCACACACACATATGTATATGACCAACAAAGCCCAAAGGCAAGAGAAAGAAAGAGAAATTCCATTTAAACTTATTGTAGACATTACAAAATATTTAGGAGTCTAACTCCTGAAACAAACCCAAGAACTCTATGAACACAATTACAAAACACTTTTCACACAAATAAAGTCAGATCTAAATAATTGGAAAAGCATCAGGTGCTCATGAGTAGGCCAAGCTGATGTAATAAAAATGACAATTCTGCCTAAGCTAATTTACTTATTCAGTGCCATACCAATCAAACTACCAAAAAATTTTTTTAAATTTATTAATTTATTTTGATTTATCAACAATCACTTCCATATGCTTTTGAGTTGAAAATTTTTCTCCCTCCTCCTTCCCCCCACCCTCCTGAAAATGATGCACAATCTGATGTAGGCTTTACATTTACATACCCATTAAACATATTTTCACATTAGTGAAGTTGTAAGTAAAAATTAAAAACAATAGAAGGAACCATTGGAAATATAAAACAAAACTCAACAGAAGGTAAAAATAAGTGATAGTGATTCAACTTCCATAGTTCTTTCTTTGGATGTGGACAGCATTTTCCATCCTGAGGCCTCTGGAGATGTCTTAGATCCTTGTAATGCTGAAAAGGGTTCAGTTTAACAATATTAGTTATTGCATAACATGGCTGGTATTGTGTACAAGGTCCTCTTGGTTCTGCTTACTTCACTCAGCATCAGACCATATAGGTCTTTCCAGGTTTTTCTGAAGTCAGCCTGTCCATCATTTCTTATACCACAATAGTATTCCATTACATTCATATACCACAACTTGCTCAGCCATTCCCCAATTGATGGGCATCCTCTCAATTTCCAATTCTTTGCCACCACAAAAAGAGCTGCTATGAATATTTTTGTACATGTGGGTCCTTTTCCCATTTGTTTGATCTCTTTGGGATATAGCCCTAGAAGTGCTATTGCTGGATCAAAGGGTATGCACATTTTTGTAGCCCTTTGGGCATAGTTCCAAATTGTTCTCCAAAATGGTTGGATCATTTCACAACTCCACCAACAATGTATTAGTGTTCCAATTTTCCCACATCTTCTCCAACATTTATCATTTTCCTGTTTTGTCATGTTGGCCAATCTGATAGGTGTGATGTGGTACCTCAGAGTTGTTTTGATTTGCATTTCTCTAATCAATAATGATTTAGAGCATTTTTTCATATGACTATAGATGGCTTTAATTTCTTCATCTGAGAACTGTCTGTTCATATCCTTTGACCATTTATCAATTGGGGAATGGCTTGTGTTCTTATAAATTTGTCTTAATTCTCTATATATTTTAGAAATGAGGCCTTTATCAGAGAGACTGGTTGTAAAAATTCTTTCCCAATTTTCTACCTTCCTTCTAATCTTAGTTGCATTGGCTTTGTTTGTGCAAAAACTTTTCAATTTAATGTAATCAAAATTATCCATTTTGCTTTTCATAATGTTCTCTATCTCCTGTTTGGTCATGAATTCTTCTGTTCTCCATAGATCTGATAGGTAAACTATTCCTTGTTCTCCCAGTTTACTTATGGTATCAGCCTTTATATCTAAGTCATGAACCCATTTTGACTTTATTTTGGTATATGGTGTGAGATTTGGGTCTATGCCTAGTTTCTGCCATACTCTTTTCCAGTTTTCCCAGCAGTTTTTTTCAAAGAGTGGGTTCTTATCCCAGAAGCTGGGGTCTTTGGGTTTATCAAATAATAGATTACTATAGTCATTGACTACTGTGTCTTGCATATTTAACCTATTCCACTGATCCACCTCCCTATTTCTTAGCCAGTACCAAGCAGTTTTGATGATTGCTGCTTTATAATACAATTTAAGATCTGGAATTGCTAGGCCACCTTCCCCTGCATTTCTTTTCATTAGTTCCTTTGATATTCTGGACCTTTTGTTTTTCCAAATGAATCTTGTTATTATTTTTTCTAACTCTATAAAATAATTTTTGGTAGTTTGATTGGTATGGCACTGAATAAGTAAATTAGCTTAGGTAGGATTGTCATTTTTATTATATTAGCTCGGCCTACCCATGAGCAACTGATGTTTTTCCAATTATTTAGATCTGATTTTATTTGTGTGAAAAGTGTTTTGTAATTGTGTTCATAGAGTTCCTGGGTTTGTTTTGGAGGTAGACTCCTAAATATTTTATAATGTCTACAGTAAGTTTAAATGGGATTTCTCTTTCTATCTCTTGCTGTTGGGCTTTGTTGGTAATATATAGAAATGCTGATGATTTATGTGGGTTTATTTTATAGCCTGCAACTTTGCTAAAGTTGTTTATTATTTCAAGTAGTTTTTTACTTGATTCTCTAGGATTCTCTAAGTATATCATCATGTCATCTGCAAAGAGTGATAGCTTTGTTTCTTCTTTGCCTATTCTAATGCCTTCAATTTCTTTTTCTTCTCTTATTGCTAAAGCTAAGGTTTCCAGTACAATATTGAATAACAGTGGTGATAATGGACATCCTTGTTTCACCCCGATCTTATTGGAAATGCTTCTAGCCTGTCCCCATTACATATAATGCTTGCTGAAGGTTTTAGATAATGCTATTTATTATTTTAAGGAAGACTCCATTTATACCTATGCTTTCTAGTGTTTTTAATAGGAATGGGTGTTGTATTTTATCAAAAGCTTTTTCTGCATCTATTGAGATGATCATGTGGTTTCTGTTGGTTTTGTTGTTGATATGCTCAATGATGCTGATAGTTTTCCTAATATTGAACCAACCCTGCATTCCTGGTATAAATCCTACCTGGTCATAGTGTATTATTCTTGTGATAAGTTGCTGCAATCTACTTGCTAGTATTTTGTTTAAAATTTTTGCATCTATATTCATTAGAGAAATTGGTCTATAATTTTCTTTCTCTATTTTGACTCTTCCTGGTTTAGGTATCAACACCATATTTGTATCATAAAAAGAATTTGGTAAGACTCCTTCTTCACCTATTTTCCCAAATAGTCTATATAGTATTGGAATTAATTGTTCTTTAAATGTTTGATAGAATTGCATGTAAATCCATCTGGCCCTGGAGATTTTTTCCTAGGGAGTTCATCAATGGCTTGTTCAATTTCTTTTTCTGAGATGGGGTTATTTAAGTATTTTACTTCCTCTTTGTTAATCTGGGCAATTTATATTTTTGTAAATATGTATCCATTTCACTAAGATTGTCAAATTTGTTGGCATATAGTTGGGCAAAATAATTCCTAATTATTGTTTTAATTTCCTCTTCCTTGGTGGTAGCTTCACCTTTTCATTCTTGATACTAGTAATTTGGTTTTCTTCTTTCTTTTTTTTAATTAAATTAACCAAAGGTTATCTATTTTATTGGTTTTTTTATAAAACCAGCTCTTAGTTTTATTTATTAGTTCAATAGTTTTCTTAATTTCAATTTTATTAATTTTTCCTTTGGTTTTCAATATTTCTAATTTGGTGTTTAGTTGAGGATTTTTAATTTGTTCTTTTTCTAGTTTTTTTAGTTGTATGCCCAATTCATTAATCTCCTCTTTTTCTATTTTATTTATGTAAGCATTTAGAGATATAAAACTTCCCCTAAGAACTGCTTTCCTGCATCCCATAGGTTTTGGTATGTTGTCTCATTATTGTCATTCTCTTGAATGAAATTATTGATTGTTTCTATGATTTGTTGTTTGACCCAATCATTTTTTAGGATTAGATTATTTAGTTTCCAATTATTTTTTAGTCTATCTTTCCATGGCCCTTTATTACATATAATTTTTATTGCATCATGATCTGAAAAGGATGCATTTAATATTTCTGCCTTTCTGCATTGGATTGTGAGGTTTTTATGCCCTAGCACATGGTCAATTTTTGTGTATGTGCCATGTACTGCAGAAAAAAGTATATTCCTTTCTATCCCCATTCAGTTTTCTCCAGAGGTCTATCATACCTAACTTTTCTAATGTTCTATTCACCTCCTTAACTTTCTTGTTTATTTTGTGGTTAGACTTATCTAGTGCAGAGGGGGAGGTTCAGGTCCCCCACTAGTATAGTTTTGCTGTCTATTTCTTCCTGTAACTCCCTGAACTTCTCCTCTAAGAATGTGGATGCTATACCATTTGGTGCATATATGTTTAATAATGATATTACTTCATTGTCTATGGTGCCTTTTAGCAGGATGTAGTTTCCTTCCTTATCTCTTTTGATTAGATCTATTTTTGCTTTTGCTTTGTCTGAGATCAGGATTGCTACCCCTGCTTTTTTCACTTCAGCTGAAGCATAATATATTCTGCTCCAGCGTTTTGCCTTTACCCTGTATGTGTCACTCTTTTTCAAATGTGTTTCCTGTAAACAACATATTGTAGGATTATGGTTTTTAATCCATTCTGCAATCCTTTTCCGTTTTATGGGAGAGTTCATCCCATTCACATTCACAGTTATGATTACTATCTGTGTCTTTTTCTCCATCCTTTTTTTCCCCCATTTATGCTTTTCTTTCTCCTTTTTCCTTTCTCCCCTTCACTAGTGTTTTGCTTTTGACGACCTCCTTCAGTCCCTTCCCCCTTTTATTATCCCTTTCCCTTTTCTTCCCCTTTAGTCTTACTGCTTCTTCCCTCCCTTCTTTCCCCCTCCCTTTTCTTTCCCCTTTTCCCTCCTATTGCCTATAGGGCAAGTTAGATTTCTATACCTAGATTTCCATACTGATTATATTTTGCCTTCTTGAGCCAAATCTGATGAGAGTAATGTTCAGACAATGTTCCCCCCTTCTTTCCCTCTGCTGTAATAGGATTTTGTGTCTTTTCCTGTAACGTAATTTACCCTTGTCTGTCCCCTCCTTTCTCAGTACATTTTCTTTTTTTTAATAATTTATTTTTTATTTTCTTTTTTTTAATTTTTATTTTTTAAATTTGTTTTCCATATGCTTTTGAGTTGAAAATTTTTCTCCCTTTTTTCCCCCCACCTCCCCAAGACAGCACATAATCTGACATAGCCTTTACATTTACATACCCACTAAACATATTTTCACATTTAAGTACACTTTCTAAGGTCAGATTGATCCACTTATTTGGATCCATTTAACCCACTTGATTAGATTTTTTTTTATCATTACATCAAAGTCAACTAATATCCACCCTCTTTATGTATACTCCTTTAACAAGGTGTAATAACAACACAGTTCTCAAGGGTTGCAAGTCTCATATTCCCTTGTAGGGGTTTAAACAGCACCCTCCCTTAATAACAACATATTGTACCCTTCTGTCCCATTTACTTTTTTAAGTCCTTCTTGAGTCCTGTACTTGAAGATCAAATTTTTTGTTGAGCTCTGGTCTTTTTATCAGGAAAGTTTGGAAGTCTCCTATTTCATTGAATATCCACCTTCTCCCTTGAAAAATGGTGTTCATTTTTGCTGGGTAATTGATTCTTGGCTGCATTCCAAGCTCCTTTGCCTTACAATATCATGTTCCACTCCCTGCAGTCTTTTAATGTAGAAGCTGCAGGTCCTGTGTAATACTGAGTGTGGTTCCATGATATTTAATTTGTTTCTTTCTGGCTGCTTGCAGCACCTTCTCTTTTCTTCTGGTAATTTTGGAATTTTGATATTATATTCCTTGGCTTTGTCAGTTTGGGATCTCTTTCAGGTGGTGATCAGTGGATTCTTTCTATGGTTATTTTCCCTTCTGGTTCTAGGACTTCTGGGCAGTTTTCCTTTGTGATTTCCTGAAAGATACTCTCCAGGCTCTTTTTGTCATCATGATTTTCAGGTAGTCCAATAATTTTTAAATTGTCTCTCCTGAATCTATTTTCCAGGTTGGTTGTTTTACTGATGAGGTATTTTATATTTTCATGTATTTTTTCATTTTTTTGTTTCTCTTTGACTGATTCTTGCTCTCTCATAGAGACATTAGTTTCCATTTGTCCAATTCTAGTTTTTAATGGATTGTTTTCTTCTGTTAGTTTTTGTACTTCCTTCTTCAACTGGCCAATTGTGTTTTTTAGGGACTGGTTTTCTTCAGTATACTCTTCTGTTAGTTTTTGTCCTTCCTTCTTCAATTGGCCAATTGTGTTTTTTAGGGACTTGTTTTCTTCAGTGTATTTTTTTCCAATTGGACAATTATATTTTTGAAGTACTCTTCTACCTCTCTCATTTGACTATTAAAATCCTTCTTGAGCTCTTCTAAGCAGACTTTTTGGGCTTCGGACCAGTTCATATTCCCTTTTGTTGTTGCAGATGTGGGTTTGTTGACAATGTTATCCTCTTCCAAATTCCTGTCTTGATCTTCACTCTTCTCATAATATGAATCTATGGTACGTTTCTTTTCACTCAGGGTGTTTCTTTACTCCCTGGCCTTTAAAGAGATTGAGCTCTCCTGCTGGGGCACAGAGGGCACTGACCCAAGCTTCTTGTGTTGGGAGCATAGGTCTTGGTCACTGGCTTTGTGCACTGGGGCCTCTTATATTGGAAATTGGAGGCTGTAGATTTCTGGCAGCCTACCTCATGTTGGGCTGGAATCAGCAAGGCTGGAACTTTCAGGCAATTCTAGGTTGCCTGATTTTCCTTTCCTTTAGCTTTCTTCAGCTTCTTTTAGATGAGTACTGCCATGTTTATCTGCCTGGGGCCCCCTGCAGAATTGTCTCCCTGGTTTCTGCTAATGTATCTGGAGATTCCTTTGTGGTGGAGTGCCGAGGCACGAGGTGGTTTTCTGAGCTGGTTTCCACCAGTTCCCCCCACCCTCACTGAGGCACTTGGAGGTCCAGGTATTGGTCTTTGCCTGCTCTACCACCTGGGCTTCAGAATTTCTTCACAATTCGAGTCTGCAGGGCTCTGACAGCTCACCTAGTGTTGGGCTGGAATCAGCAAGGCTGGGGCTTAAGGAAGCCTTTAACTTGCTTTCTTCACCTCCTTTCAGTTGAATGCTGCAGGGTACTTATCCGCCTGGGGCCCCTTGTAGTTCTGCCTCCCTTATCTTTGCTAAGTCACTGGGAGACCTGTTAAACTGGGCTACAGCACTGCTGCTCCCCATCTTTCTTCTAGTTCAGCTGTTCCAGGGTTTTTTTCTGGGGTGATATTTTCTGGGTTTTCAGAGGTTGATAGGGGACAGTGAGAGCATCAACATTTTTACTCCACCATCTTGACTCCCAGAAGCAGAAGTGGAATCTGAGCCCAAAAAGTATTTTATAGAGTTAGAAAAAATAATATCAAGATTCATTTGGAAGGACAAAACGTCCAGCATATCAAGGGAAATAATGTAAAGAAATGCAGGGGAAGGTGGCCTAGCTATTCCAGATCTTACATTGTATTATAAAGCAACAATCATCAAAACTGCTGGGTTCTGAGGAAGAAATAGAGTGGTCGATCAGCGGAATAGGTTAAATATGCAAGACACAGTAGTCAATGACCATAATAATCTATTATTTGATTAACCCAAAGACCCCAGCTTCTGGGATAAGAACCCACTCTTTGAAAAAAACTGCTGTGAAAATTGGAAAAGGGTATGGCAGGATCTAGGCATAGGTCAAAATCTCACACCATATACCAAAATAAAGTCAAAATGGGTTCATGATTAAGATATAAAGTATGATACTGTAAGCAAACTGGCACAGCAAGGAATAGTTTACCTATCAGATTTATGGAGAACAGAAGAATTAATGACCAAACAAGAGATAGACAACATTCCTAAAAGCAAAATGGATAATTTTGATTATATTAAATTGAAAAGTTATTGCACAAACAAAGCCAATGCAACCAAGATTAGAAGGAAAGTAGAAAATTGGGAAAGAATTTTTATAACAAGTCCCTCTGATAAACCCCTCATTTCTACAATATATAGAGAATTAAGACAAATTTCTAAGAATACCAGTCATTCCCCAATTTATAAATGGCGAAAGGATATGAATAGGCAGTTCTCAAATGAAGAAATTAAAGCCATCTATAGTTATATGAAAAAAATGCTTCTAAATCACTATTGATTAGAGAAATGCAAATCAAAACAACTCTGAGGTACCACATCACACCTATCAGATTGGCCAACATGACAAGACAAGAAAATGATAGATGTTGGAGAAGATGTGGGAAAATTGGAACACTAATGCATTGTTGGTGAAGTTGTGAAATGATCCAACCATTTTGGAGATCAATTTGGAACTATGCCCAAAGGGCTATCAAAATGTATATACCTTTTCACCCAGCAATATCACTTCTAGGGCTATATCCCAAAGAGATCATACAAATGAGAAAAGTACCCATATGTACAAAAATATTTATAGCAGCCTTTTTTGTGATGGCAGAGAATTGGGAAATTGAGAGGATGCCCATCAATTGGGGAATGGCTGAACGAGCTGTGGTATATGAATGCAATGTAATACTTTTGTGCTATTAGGAATGATGAACAGGCTGACTTCAGAAAAACCTGGAAAGACTTGTATGGTCTGATGTTGAGTGAAGTGAGCAGAACCAGGAGAACATTATACACAATAACAGCTATGTTGTAAGATGACTAATATTGATAAACTTAATGTTTCCCAGCAATACAAGGATCTAAGACATCTCCAAAAGTCTCATGGTGGAAAATGCTATCCACATCCAAAACTATGGAGTTTGAATGCAGATTGAAACATAGCATATGCTATTTGTTTTTCTCCTGTTGAGTTTTGTTTCCTCTTTCTGGTGGGTCCTCCTATTGGTTCTAATTCTTACTTACAACATCACTAATGTGAAAATATGTTTAATAGGAAAGTAAAAAAAAAACAGAAAACCATTAACAAATGATTATTGTGTAAACAGAGACAATAAGTTTTATGTCCATTTAATTGTCATCTAGTCCATATCTCTCCATGTTTTCTATAAAAAAAGTTTTAGACTTGATGAAATATTTCTCTAAAATTGAGTGGAACTGTTCCTGCAGTTCCCTGATCCACCAGTTTAGCAATCTTGCCATGTCTATAGCAGGGCCCTTTCCTGATGAAGTTGTGCTAGATTTTTGTGATTACAAATAAATTTTTTACATGTTCACCCTTAAAAAGAAAAAAAGAAAAGATCTGATCATGTTACTCTCCCTCCCCCCCTCCAACCCTGCCCTTGGGAAAAAATATGTAATGTCCTATTACGTAACAGTCTGGGTCCATCCTATTTTACCACCCTCATCCCATATTATCCACCTTAAAAACTGCATGCTCCAGCAAAATAGCACAACCCAAAGCATGCCCTGTGTATTCCACACACTGTTGCATATGCTTATACAATTGTACATCTGAGCCAATTAGTGTACCAGAGCAGAGACAAAAGACACATACATGTCAGGTAAGGCTGTCCTCTAAGAGAGGGAAGGATAATTTGTACTATACTTTTGCTCTGTGAATAATGTCAAGGTATGAAGATCGCTCAACCTAATTAAAACTACAGGCACTCCCAACACCCACCCACACCCACCTTAAATATTGTTGATAATGTCTGTGTCAGGATGGCAGCCCAGGGAAGGTTACTTGCTGATCACTATGTTGATCTTCCCAATTGCAATAAAGAACTTCACAGATTTCAGCTGATCATTGTGAAAATCCCTTTTTCTTGTAATAGTGCTAATGATAGATAGATGATAGATAGATAGATAGATAGATAGATAGATAGATAGATAGATAGATAGATAGATAGATGATAGAGATATATGATTATCCTTTTTTTGAAATTGTTATATTTCTTTGTTTTTGTTGTTCAGTCATTTTGAGTTGTGTCCTATTCTTTGTGACCCTGGTTGGGTTTTCTTGGCAAATATGCTGGAGTGGTTGGCCATTTCCTTCTCCAGCTCATTTTCTAGCTAAGGAAACTAGGGCAAATAGGGTTAAGTGAACTAGGGTCACTAAGCTAGTAAGTTTCTGAGGCCAGATTTAAACTCAGGAAGATGAGTCTTCCTGACTCCAGGACTGGCATTCTATTTACTGCACAACCTAGCTGTCTTGTTAAATTTCTGTCATTCAAAATATAATACACTTGTCATCTCTTCCATTAAAGCTTTCTTTCATCTCCCCATCACTAAAAATATTTTCCATATGAACTTACATGTAATATTTTGTAGTTTCATACTGCTCTTATCACAAAATATTGCATGTTATAGTTACCTGAGGTTGTATGTTATCATCCTACTTGATGTTAAGTACCATAAGTATGGGTTCAGTGTTCACTCATAACTTTTTGTAACCTGCATGGACCAGAACGGTTTTCTGTATCAAGTTGATTCAGAATGAATAGTTGTTAAATAACTAAATAAATTATGTGTTAATTCCTCTAATAACAAAGCTCTCTATAAGGTCATATAATGTCATTTTTACGTAAAATTGAATGTACTTTTTTTTATCGCCCCCGATATTTCTGCAGCATTTGACATTATTGGCTACCACTTCTCTGGTAACCACCCCACCTTTGACTTCTGTTACACTGTACACTCATGTTTCTACTCTAACCTCTTTGACCACTGATCTGTCTCTTTGCTCTTTCCATAGTCTCTCCTTTTGGACCTCACCCTTTCTGGCCTTTCTGTATCTTTTTCCACCATTACTTACCAATAATACTAAATGTTAATTGTTCTAATCTCTCTTGGATAATAAAGAACTGTTAGTAACCTACTGGGTCAAAAGTTATGTATACTTTAATGACTATTTTTTTTTTTTGCTTTTTGGGTATAGGTCCAACTTGCTGGTTCTATTAAGAAGTATGAAAGGCATTGGTAGCATACAAAAAGTTATGGCATCTTACCTCTCACTGCAGCTTCAGTGTTCCCTGCCTCTGCTATTTTATTCACCCTAATGTTAGTTCTCCCTGCTGCAGATAAAAATTCTGGGTGTGTACCTTTCTGCACACCACCTTATCACTATTTCCTGATATCTCCTCCCTCATTGACTTCTGTGACACTCATGGTTCCTTTCCTGCCTCTCTGACTGTTTCTGTCTCCTTAGTGTTTATAAATTCTTCCTTAGGCCATGAAATATACCCCAAAGTTATCCTTATCCCTATTCTATCTATTCTTCCTTTTAGTGATCTCATCAAATTCCATGGCTTATCTCCAAGCTTTCCAAAGATCTTCAATCCCTTAGCAACAAGTTCCTGTTATCAGTACAATATTTCAAAAATCACATATCCAAAGTGAAACTATTTATCCACGATTTCCATAAAATCTGTTCCTGTCCTTTATTCCTCCACTTCTCTTGATAGAATCACCATCTCTTTCTAGCCTCTAATAAATTAAGTGACAAGCTGTGTTAATATTACTTTACTAACATTTCTCTCAGCCATGTTTTTTCCATTCTACTTAATTCATTCAATCAACAAGTTTTTATTAAGTGTTGTCTGTTTGTCAGGCACTCTTCTAAGTCTAGAGATCCAAAAAAAAAAAAAAGCCAAAAATAGGCCCCTGTCCTCAAGTGGCTCACATTTTAAAGAAGAGGCCAACATATAAACAACTAGTTATATGCAATATACATACAGTATAGATAAAATGAAATCTCAGATGCTGACATCACTAGCAGGTGACGGAAATAAGAAAAGCTCTCCCAGTGAAGATGGCATTTGATCTTAGTCTTAAAGGAGAGTCAGGCTGGCATAGTGGACAATGAACTGGCTTCACAGCCAAGAAGAAATGGGTTCCAAAACTTCATTTTATTGCACATATTGATATTCTAACCCTGGCAAGGCACTTAATCTTTCTGTGTTCTAGGCAATTTTGGATTAGTAGAAATGATACCTCAGTTAGAGTCCCCTACTCAAATAAAAACATGGCTCTAATCCATATATCTTAAAGGAATCCAGGGAAACTTAGAGTCAAATATTAGGGGGGGGGAAGCATTTTAAGCAAAGGAGACAGGCAATGTAAATTAAGGAGATGAGAAAGAATGTCATGTTTGAGGAATAGCAAGTAAAACAGTGTGACTGAGCAATAGCATGACTGGGGAGGAGTAACACGTAGAAAGCCTCAAAAGTTATCAAGGGGCTAGGTTGTGATGAACTTGAAGTGCCATGGGACTTTATATTTGATATTGCATGCAATAGGCACTCACTAGAGGTTAGTGAGTAAGGGAATGACAGAATGAGCATAGCCTTAGAGAAAATTCTTTCGGCAGCTCTGCACAGGATACATTTAAAACCACAAGGAATCTTACAGATGATCTATTTCTGTTGTAAACTGGGAGACTAAGATTTAAGGCAGGTTTAAATTTGTTGCTTAAGAATATGCAGGGAACATTAACACTGTGATTCAAGCTTAGCTCTTCTCACCCAAATCCCAAAGTCCTCTCCCCCCAATTGCTGGTCAACATCTCTTTTTCTCCAAATTATTATAATTACTTACTAACTAAATGTTTCACCTTTAATCTATCTCTTTTAGATTCACCCTTCCTATTTCTATTTGAGTAACCTTCCTAATATATCATTCTCATCACATCTTGTTGCTGTTGAAGTTATTGTTTATCCTTCCTTCTTGAATAGGACCAATGACTTCTCCAGGGTGATGCCTTGATTTGTGCATGAATTAGATTTAAGTCAGACAGAGCTGCACACAGTCCTCAGCCTCACTTTCTCCTCCAGTCATCGGACTCCAGTGGCAGGATGACTGGCAATGGCCCAGGATGCCCTTGGCCTTTCTAAATTAAGGTCT
The DNA here is from genome assembly GCF_003287225.1 of Phascolarctos cinereus. Lineage (NCBI taxonomy): Eukaryota > Metazoa > Chordata > Mammalia > Diprotodontia > Phascolarctidae > Phascolarctos > Phascolarctos cinereus. The sequence continues at coordinate 388,993,219 of NW_027555958.1, read as the reverse complement.
TTCCCAAGTCTCAGTTTGCCTGAGGCAACACCCATTCAATGACTAAAGACTGAATAAGAATTGGAACAAAAGATAGCCTAGAATACCAATGGAAAAAAATATATATATATACATATGCATATATATACACATATCAGTCTGGGAGAGGAAGGCTATCAGAGTTTTTGGCCAAAATTTTTTTAAAAAATGCTGTTTACAGTCATTTAGGTTTTTAATCACAAGTGTTTTCTATTAAAAACCTGTCAGTAGTTCCCCATTGTTTATCATAAATATGGTTAAATGTCTGTTTCTTGCATTTAAGATCCTCCATCTTAATTTAACTTCCCTCTACCTGTTTTAGCCCTATATCATATTATTCCCTTTTTTGGTATTCTATATACCTGTCAAAATTTCTATTTCCCATCATTTTCTTGCCCTGTCTCATCTCCCATGTCTTCTATCTCTCATTTTTAGAATGCACTAAACCAACATACATTTGTGGAAATCTTTCCCTTCCTTCAAGATAAAATTCAGGTATCATTTCCTTCAAGAAAATTTCCCATAGCCTATCCTAGACCCCACCTGAAATTTATTCTGCCTTACTCAGCTTTCTCATCACACTATGCTTAGACCTATTATTTTCATTTATCATGCACTTCTTCCCTTAAGGTATTGTATTTCAAGCTCTTTGAGAGAAGCACATGTATAATATCTAAATCTCCAGAGTATATTATAATACATTTCACAAATTAAATAGATATATAATAAATATTTGCTAAATTTGTGGTTGCTGAATTCAAGCTCTGAAAATGCCTCCCTATACGATCTTTTCAGTGGAGAAGAATGTTATTTGTCTCCACTAGTACAGAGCACAATCTCTCCATATCTTTAAATCTGGTTTTATTTTTGTCTATGACTTTTTGTAAGAGTAATATAGAACACCTATTCAATTCTCAGAAAACTTTCTTCTGTTACTTTAGTTTTTTCATGGATATCCATGAAATTTGAAGCTATATTCTTTGTACAGTGGTGTTCTTTACAGTGATAATGAATGAAATATAACTAGATAGAAGCATCTTATGTGAAGTATAATAATCCTCTAATTATAGAAATTAAGCTATGTTTTGTGAATGAGAGTACCCTAGAGGAAATCATAGAGTTACTATCAACCATGTTATATTATAGTCACTAAAACTTGACTTTTTCCAAAGTCATTTTTATTATCAAAGGACCTTAGCAACAGCAAAATAGAACAAATATCATGTGTGCCTGACAGATGTAAGAATAAGATGACATTTTACAATAGGTTACTTTTATTTTATACTGTGCCAACATAAGCTTAAGGTCAAAAGGCTGAATGTAAAAACCCTTTGGTTATGGTCAGGAACAACTTGTGTGTTGTAATATAACTTAGGCACAGTTTTTCTTGAGTGACCTATATCATTTGATGAAATTCAGTTAGCTTCAATTTTAAAGTGATATATTTTAAAATGCTAGAACCAGGCTATATTTAAAAAGCATTAATCTGTTCTCAATTTCTATTATCGACAATAACAACAGTCAATTATAGAGCACCTTAAAATTGACAAAAGACTTTTTATAAATAACAAGCTTATGAGGAACGTAGTTGTTCTTTACTGTTCAGTCATTTCAGTTGTGTCTGACTCTTCATGACCCCATTTGAGGTTTTCTTAGCAAAGATATTAGCGTGGTTTGCCATTTCTTTCTCCAGCTAATTTGACAAATAAGAAAAATGATGTAAACAAGGTTAAGTGACTTGCCCAGATTCACACAACTAATAAGTGTCTGGGGCTGGATTCGAATTCAGATCTTCCTGACTCCAGGCCTGGCACTCTATCCATCGCATCAACTACTTGCTCTTGAAGAAAGTAGAGTTGGTATCAATGAATCTCATTTTATAAACAATTATACCAAAGGTCATATTAGGAGGTTTGATGAGGATCACCTAGTTCTTGGCAGAACAAGGATTCAAACTCAGGACTGTCATAAAACAGTCACACTGTTTTATATAAAGACTTAAGTCTTAAATAATGTATAGAATTCCCAGAGTGAGAATTCCCTTCACTGGTACAGATTTTTAAAAGTTTGTGACAGAGATGATTTGGGGCACTGAGAGGTTAAAGGACTTTCCCTAGGTCATGTAGCTAGTACATGCCAGTTCTTTCCTTCCCTTCCCTTCCCTTCCCTTCCCTTCCCTTCCCTTCCCTTCCCTTCCCTTCCCTTCCCTTCCCTTCCCTTCCCTTCCCTTCCCTTCCCTTCCCTTCCCTTCCTTACATTTTTTCCTATAATCTCTGTCTTTTTTTTTCCTTAGAAAGTAAGAGAAGTGTGAGGGAGGGGAAATGAATGCTTGATAACAAAATGTATATGTTAAAATTTAGAAGTAATAGCAAGCTTCCAAGATTTAATTCATAGGGTCCCAACAAGGATTTCACTAAATTGTGTGATGTCATCAAGTATAATAGCTCAAGCCACTTATTTGTAATTGTATGGCAAAAAAAAATTATTCAATTTGTCTCATTTTACTCAAGTGACTTTTTAATTTAATCAAAACAATCAATATAGTCAAAATGATATTGTATATGCCTGAATATATTTTCTACCAAATGTGGGTGGAAACAGTCACTATATTATGATTTAAAACTTCCATATATCCTTGGTTACACTTAAAATAAAAACCTTGGGGGAGATGAAACACTATCAAGCATATGACTTCTGTCAAAAAGGATGAGTAAGAGGTATATCCAAGCCAATCTCCCTTTCACCATCTCAAAGCATCAATGAATTTACCAAATAAAATAAAGAACCCATAACTGAAAAGAAATAAATAGAATCACAGGGAAAATTGCCATTAAAAGATACAGAGAAGAGACCAAAATGAGTATGTAAAAAAGAGGAAGCAAAAAATATGAATACAAACCACGGGATGAAATAGAGGGCAAATTCTGAGAAGAAATAATCCTTCAGTAATAACTAGACTACCGGGCTGCTAGGTGGCGCAGTGGATAGAGCACCGGCCCTGAATTCAGAAGTACCTGAGTTCAAAGCCGACCTCAGACACATAACACTTATTAGCTGTGTGACCCTGGGCAAGTCATTTAACCCCTTTGCCTAGCAAAAAAATAAAAATAAAAAAATAAAAAATAAATAACTAGACTACCAAAAAGTTTGAAAGAAACTAACACAAGCATCTCTGGATTGCTTTGAAAGCTCAACAAAGAACTAAAACAGCTAATTAAAATAATAACAAAACATAATTGGAGGAACAAGAAGTTTGGAATATCATGAGAAATAAGGGAGTAAACATAGAAATTAAGGAGAAATACCACATCCAGAACTCAAACTCTATTTACATACTTGCAATCATCAAATGTGGTTATTTGGTAGCAGATAAAAACAGACTTGGAGATTAATAGAACAAACTAGATAGGAAGGATCTGAAACAATTGAACCCAATAACTCAGTGCTTGATAAATCTTAAAATATTAATCACCTAAGAAAAAGATCCCTATTTGGCAAGAGGTTTCTAGGGGAAAATGGAAACTTATCAAGTAAAATTAGGTTTAGGCCTATAACTTACATAATAGAGTGCAATAAAATCAAAATGGATATGTTACCTGAACATTATCAATAATACCATGGGAAAAATAGAAGAAAAAAACACAGAACATGAAGCTTTTAGGAGTTTTGACCATTAAGCAAATTCTTAACCAAAGGGTAGAAATTATTGCAAAAGAAAATAAATAAATTCATTGATGACATTGAAAAGGTTTTGCCTGAAATAAATGAATACAATTAAGATAAGAAGGGAAAAGTTAAACATGAAAAAAATATTATCCAATATTTCTTATGAGGGTTTGCTGTTCAATACACACACACACACACACACACACACACACACACACACACACACACACACATATGAAACTAATAGAAATCAGGGTGTTAGGAGACATCTTCAGAATCCTTGGCCTGGGAATGGGATTAGTACGCGGAATCTGAATGAAACATAATGACTATCACTTTATAAATATGTTGTAATGTGATTTCATCCATGTAGGGAGCTTCCAGTGAGGCACTGTCTCTACTAACATGGAATGTTACCCATTTTGCAAATTAAGGTTGTAGAGAGTTGCCTGGGTACTGAGAGGTTAAGTAACTTGCCCAGGATCACACAGTCACATGCATTAGCATTAGAATTTGAACCCAGGACCTAACTATCCTGACTTGAAAGCTAGCTTTTCTTTTAATCATTCCACATCACCTGTCTTGAATACCATGTTTCAGGGAATTTATATATAATACTCAGAATGATTTGAAACAAAAGTTAGATCATAGCTTTATAAAATTCATAGGATGCTATCAGAGAGGAATATTAATTCACCTAGAAATGTCCTCACGCTAGATTACAACGTTCTTTATAATATGGATCACGTACTATTTATCTTTATATCTTTCACATTCGCAGAAAAGTACACTGAACACATTAGGTTCTTAATCATTGTTATTTGATGATGCATAAATTCAACTATCAACAATTAGAATTTTTTTTTAGAAAACAGCTCTACATTATGCTAATGTATTCTGAGGCCTTCATTATGAATAATTAAGTACTAATGTCCCTGAAATATGAACTAACATTTAATCAATTGTACTTTATAAATGACTCCTTTTGAAAAATAAAATAAATCTTTTGGCCTCTATCTTGAAAAAAGCTAGAAATGGATAGTAGGGGAAATATTTACAAAGAGAAAATGAAGATCAATATAGTAGTCAAAGAGAGGTTAAAGGCTGATTCTCATAACTGGAATATACTACCTCCTCATCTTTATCTCTTGGAAACTCTAGCTTCCTTCAATATGATATCCAAAGTCCACTGTTGCTTCCTCTCTACCCCAGTCAACAATTGTTCCTATTCAAAGAAAACATAAACGACAATGAAGCCACAGATAATGATTAATACCAAAAAAATGGATCTTCTTCATGAATCTCTTAATAAGAATGTTAATGGATAAAGGCCATACTATCTGTTCTGGACTTAGTATGCTGTGGGAGCCCACTGACTGATTTCTTCGTTTTTTTTTTTTTAAAGAGGGTGGGTATATAGAGGCTGACTATGACTGACTATCCTAACAACAACAACAACAAATAACCAATGTATTAAGTCATAGTTAAAATTAAGTCTATGGTCCATGACCTTATGTGAAAGAAGGGATGATGATGATGATGATGATGATAATAATAATAATAATAAACAATAATAATACTATCCAGGCTATTTATTAACAAGCAAATAAATAATTATATTTAGAATTATCTGCATTGATTAATTTTTTTCTGATTTTTATTTTGATAATTGATATCATTACAAAATATAATAATATAATGATGTAAAAGTGAATATAGGCTTGTACATTTATTAATGAATGTTGGTTACAAATAATAGTTCAAGTCCTTAAATTAACATTCTTTCTGAAAGCAACTTGAATTGGAAACTAATTAAGGTGACTGGAAACCTTTGGATAAAGAAATAAAGCAACTGTTTCTCACTGTTAATAACATTACAGTAACAAATTATCTTCTAATGTTCAAAAATGAATATTTCATTGTTGTTTTAATAAGTCAATAATGAAAATTATAGTATGCTCATTATACTTTTGGGTCAGGTGAAATGATGAAAAAAGATATTTAAATGCAATATCACTAAATTATTTACTTTAGAGATACAATGGGATGAATTAAATGACAAATGCTTGGGAAATATTGTAAAACCTTAAAGTATGTTTATTTTCTATTTTTATTTTTTTTAGATTCATTTTCCTTCATTCTATTTGGCAGACTTCCCAGCAATGTGTTTACTTTTATTAGTAAGATAGAAAAACCAATCATTTTAATGAAAAGGCATTTAATACATTACCATAAGAAAAGTAGAAATAGAAAGAATTTCTGAAATAAATTTTAAGTAGAATCTCTCATAAATACACATACTATCAATCAGAAGAATGAATATAATTAGAGATGGGGAGAAGGTAATAGAGGTAGAGAATTTAGGGCCAGAATATACACGCAGAAAGTTAACTCACGCCTCTGAAGGAGCAGACCTGCTTCCTTCTTATGCTGATACCATCGCTCTACTGCCACAGACCCTGCTGGTCTTACATGTTGTATAGTTCAGAGAGACTGTATGTTTTGTTTCATCAGCGCAATGTCCACTTGTCTTTTAGTGGTTATTAAGCATTGTTTCCCTGGTCAGATGCTTGAGGTGCTTTCTTTACTACCAAAGTTTGGGTTTCATCTGCAATGTTTAACAGGTGTTGGAAATCTCATCTCTGCTAAGCTAAGGTGAAGTGGCAAGAAAATGTCACCTTGATAATGGCTTGGTGACAGTTAATTGTGGCCTGGGGCTTTAAGCAAGGACTTTTAGGTTCAGATTGACCTTTCTTTTATCAGTCTATGAAAGGAATGAATAAAACATTTTCTCCCAGAAAATTATCTGATTTAGGGTTAGAAATTCCTAAAACCATTTCTGGACTTACAGAAAAATTAATTCGAATTAGAAAAAAATTTAACCAATGAGGGTATAATGACTTTGTCCTGCACTCACCAGAAACATTCTTGTTTTTGTCAAGCAGAAGCATGTCTACCATGTTTTCAACAATGCTATTTTTTTCCTGCCTTTTGAAGCTCATATAGGAAATGAAAATTTAATGTTTTATTTAATTTTACTCCTCTAGTCCAACTTTGGCACCATTTAGTTAAAAAAAACACTCTTTAAAACAACATTAAATTTTCTGCATTAATAAATTTCAATCCATAGGTGCAACATTTTTATAGCATTACATTACATGTCTCAGTGTCTTGTGTATAGAAGCAGAATAAGTGCTTAATATATTTGTTGAATGGAATTTCTGACATGATTTACATTTGTAAGAAGGAGACAGCTTTAACCTGGATAAAGAAAATAAATCTGAAGTTTTTATACCTTAAAACAACTTAAAAATGGGATCATAAAAATTTCATCTTGGAAAAAATCTGAGATCATTTTACATACCATCTCACCTCCAAACATGCAGACATCTCTTATCCAACACTGATAAGTCATCCAGTCTCTGCTCTGGGAAAGTATTTAGGGCCTTGATTAATTTCCCTTGTTCAGGTATTTTTCAGTCATGTCACTTTGTGACTCTATTCGGAATTTTCTTGGCAAAGATACTGCAGTGGTTTTTCATTTCCTTCTCCAGACTATTTTATGGATAAAGAAACTGAGGCAAATAGGGTTAAGTGACTTTCTCACAGTAACATATCTATTAAGTGTCTGAGGGACAGATTTGAACTCAGAAAGAAGTGTCTTCCTCATTCCAGGACTAACACTCTATTCATTCTGCCACCTAGCTGCCCCAGGGACTTTTTGCTTAAGGATAATTAATTTGTAGAATATTGATTGGCCTGAAACTCACTCAAAAATATATCATTTCACATTTTAAATATTTATTACAAATTTGGCAAGTGGAAACAAAATGAATATTTCAGTATCCAAAGAATGATTTTTCCTACTTTGTATATATTATGAATATGCCTGTTAATGCACTTAATGTTTTTGTTATTAGAATATAAATACTTCAAAGACTGGAAGTGTTTTCTTTTTTCATTTGAATCTCCAGTGGTAATTACAGTGCCTCTGGCATGATATAAGTATGTAATAAATGTTTGTTGATGGAAGAATAAAACAGAGACATATATAAGATTGTAAGCTTACTAAATGGTTTATTTTTTAAAAGTATGTATGCACTTCAATGAAATAGGGACAAAACTTCCCTGAATGTTTAGGTTTCTTCGAAACTCTTTTTTTTGTTTTATTTGTTGATTTGTGAGGTTTTATGAATATTAATTTTTCACCTTCTTGATTACTGCCCACTACCTCATTGTCCCCTCTAAAGCTCACTTATAACAAATAAATATGTTCAAGCAAAACCAATTGACACTTTTTCTATGTCTGAAAATAGGTATAATTCAGCAGTGGGAATCCATCACCTCTATACCTAGAGATGGGGGGTAATAGAAAGAGCTGCTCCTGATTTGTGTGGATTTATTTTATGTCCTGCAACTTTGCCACTTTGTTTTGATTAAATATTTTCTTAATGTAACTCTCTAGGTTTCTCTAAGCAAACCAACACATCTATCATATACAAAAGTGATAATTTTATTTTCTCTTCACCTATGTTTTTTTTCCTAAATTTATTTTCTTATTTTATTGCAGTTAGAATTCTTAACACTACGTATTTCCATATAGAGTAAAGGCTTCTGAGTCTATGAACGCTAAATATTCTAGTTTCCTAAAGTTAAGTCTAATTAAGCTAATTTTCTTCAGAATTCATTGACTTAGGAGTGTTCCATTTCATTACAACCCAACATATATCCTGGACTACTAGGGTGCTGGGCTCATGATCATCCATGGGATACTAATTCCTCCCATTCACATTCGCAGCTATGTTTATTTATTGAATATCTCCTTCCATCTTTATTTTCCTCAATCACTTTCTACAAATTAGAAGGTGGTGAGAAAGAATGTGTTCCACTGGTAAAAGCATCCATACTTTATTATAGATAAAATCAATTCCTTTTGCCTTGACTTTCTTCTTTTCCTTTCATCAAAGACTCAATCCTAGTTTCGTATCCATTTCTATCTTTTAAACTTCTCATTTTATGCCCTCTGACCTTATAGGTTATTTTGCTTGTGACAAATCCCTCCCTAAAACCATCCCCATTCATATCCCTCCATCAGCCTTCTTCCTTTCTTCCCTAGTAAATCTATATTTTCATCTCTTTCTTTCTTCCTTTTGAAGATTAATGAAACATAGTAAGTATCAATCTTATTTAACTCTATGAATCCTGATATCATTAGGGCTCTTAGGGGATACTTATATTGTCTAATGATTAGAATGTAAGAATTTCATGCCTGTTTAAAACATTTTGGCCAATAATTTTTACATGCTTACATTTCTTTTGACTCTTGTATTTGTATTTTAAGGTTTCTACTCAGTTCTCCTCTTTTCATCAGGAATGCTTAGAAGCTCTATATTTCTTTATAGGTTCATTTTCTTCTCTTAGGATTATACACAGTTTTGTTGTTCTTGGTTGCAAACATTATGTAAAATTCTTGTTGGTCTTTTGTCTTTTTTATATTGCATTCCATGTTCTCTATTCAATTTTATTAGTAGCTGCTAATCCTTATGTAGTTTTGACTTCTGACACTCATCTGAATTTTTTTTCTGGCTATTTATCATCATCATCATCATCATCATTACACACACACACACACAGAAACCTTGAAGCTCTGGATTTTAGCTATATTATTCCTGGAAGTTTTTAATTTGGGGTTTCTTTCAGTAGGTTGTCCAGAAGATTTTTATTTATTTATTTATTTTTGTTTTTTAAGCTAATAGCTCTTGTGTTGTTGTTTGCCTTTCTTACTTAAAGAAGACCAATGACATTATGATATTAGGGTCAAGGTACAGTGTGTTACATTGTGGGATCTATCCAATATGAATTCAGAAGGCTCTACCACAGGGTAGGTACAAATAGTCTTTTTAAACATTTGGGATGGAGATCTTTCTAGATTTGCACATCTCATATTTCCTCGTACTGCTGTGATTCTACTTTGCTCAGAGAGCACAATGCCTTCTTTGATGCAGGCACACTATGCTGGGCAGTCTTCTGCCAGAGTCTCCCGTGATTCATAAGTGAAACTGAAGTTTTTCGCAGAGACCTTGAGTGTGTCCTTGTACTTCTTCTGACTTCTGTGTGAGCACTTGTCTTGTATGATTTCTCAGTAAAATAGTCTTTCAGGTTAATATGTTTTGCATTCAGGCTATGTGGCCAGCCCATTCAAGTTGTCCTCTCTGCACAAGAGTTTGAATTCTTGGTCAGTCCCACTCAAGAAATAACTTCAGTGGGGGCAGCTAGGCAGCACAGTGGATAGAGCACCAGCCCTGATGTTAGGAGGACCTGACTTCAAATCCAACCTCAGACACATAACACTCACTAGCTGTGTGACTCTGGGAAAGTCACAACCCCAAATACCTCACAAAAAGAAAAAACATCAATGTCTAGTACCTTATCTTGCCAAGTGATCTTCAGAATCTTCCTAAGACAATTCAAGTGAAGTGGGCTAATTTTCTGGCATGTTAGTGGTAGACTTTCCAGGTTTCACATGCATACAACAATAAAGGCAGCACAACACCTCTGTTAGACCTTCAGTTTGGTGTGCAGCCTGATATTTCTTCTCTCCCACACTTTCATTCAGTCTCCCAAACACTGAGCTAGCTCTGGCAATGCGTGCATTAAACTCATCATCTATGTGAATGTCCTATAAAGTATACTGCCAAGGTAAGTGAGTTTATTTACAAGAGTAAAAATTTCTCTGTTTGCTGCAACCAAAGGTTACATTTCTGGATGATGTGGTGCCCACTGGTGGAGAACTTCTGTCTTCTTTGTGTTGATTATCAGACCAAAATTAGCATTCTTATATGATGCTCAGGCTTTTTTTTTTTTGTTGGTTGGAGGGTCATGGCTCTAAGTGGTACAACAATTCTTAAATTATCTTTCTTTAATCTTTTTTACAAGTCAGATTTTTTAAAAATAAGAGATAACTTATATTTTATTTTTCAATCAAATGTTAGTATTTCTTGTCTCATTAAGGTCATTAAGCTCATTAGGCTTAGTCTTCTCTCCATCTATTAGGAGACAGCTAAGGAGGTAACACAGTAGATCATTTTTCTTTTATAAAATCATAAATGTTTCTGTTTATGTATGTCTTCAGACTCATTTCCTACTTTTCTGTTTTGTTCCATGGCCAAGTTCTTCACTTTCTGTACTCTTTGTTGAGGTAGAAAAGCCCTGGTCCTTTTTCCCATAGCAATCCTGAAGTATGAATGTTACCAGAATGGGCTAGGTCCTGACCCAGCTGAAGTCTGAATGCTACTATTCTTCTCTAGCTCTGGATGGGTATTTGGTTCCTCCTCCCCTTCTATTATTCAGAAAGTGATCCATATCTTCAACCAGGCTGTAGCCATTCCCTCAGTTTCTGGTTTTGTTTCCTTTCCTTAGAAAGGCTCCTTACTGAGAATTTGCAGTGTTAGTCCATGAGTGGGGATCAGGGGCTTGGCTTTAGTTCTTATCTTCCAGTATAGCCCAGTAGAGAGATTGTGCTGGTTTCCAGATTTCCTCAGTATACTGCTCCACATATATTTTTCCCTCCAGCTTGGAGGGAGCATCTGTAGGATGTTCCCTCAGCTTGGAACATAGAAACTTGGAACATCTGTAGGATTCAAAGTGGAAGCCTTTGACAAGATGGAGGAGCTTTAGAATATTTCTCTTTGTGTTTATAATGGTTTTTTTTTTCATCCGGAGCATATCCTTTTCCTGAGATGTTTCTCAATGGAACTTGGATGGAAATTCCAGGTCCCATGTTTGTGAGACACAGCTTTTCCTGAAAAGTGTGTGTGTGTGTGTGTGTGTGTGTGTGTGTGTGTGTGTGTGGGTGGGTGGGTGGGTGTATGCACTGTATTTGGAGTGTTATTTAATGGAGAGTTCAAGTCAATGGTATTTTGGGTCATTCTCTTCTCAAGAAGAAATAAATAATAAATATATTTAATGTAACGTGTTAATATACATGTTAGTGTCTCCAAATAACTAAAGGGTTTTTTTTAATATCATACATAAAGTCTTAGAAGTAAGACCAAACAATCAAGGAAAAATAAAAAATTTTGAATATAAGCATTATATCTCATCTATATCCTCTCTTTTTTAGGCTAAATATTCTTTATTTTCAAGTCCTGTCTTCTAGTTTTCTGTCCTCTACACATGCTAAGAATGCCACATGATACAGCATGGCCTTGGAGTCAAGAAGACATGGGTTCTATTTCTGCTTTAGACAGTTATTAGCTGTGTGACCATGGACAAATCACCTAACCTTTCATGGTTTTGATTTCTCATGAGAAAAATGAGAAGATTTAATTAAATGGCTTCTAAGATTGATTCCAGATCATTTCCAAAAATCTATTATGTTAAAGGTTTTCAACGAAATTTTTAAAGCGTGGCATCCAGAGTAAAATCCATGCTCCAGATGGGGTTTGTGCATCATAGAACACTTTGGAACTATTAAGTGTCTTTGTTCTGAAAAAAAAAAATACTTCTGATAAGAGAAACAAATATGACATTCACTCTTCAAGTTGCCTATCACAAATTATTAAATTATTTTGAGTAAACAATCAGCTAAAATCACTAGATCAAGTCAAAGACACTGATTTCATCACAAATTTAATTTTGTTAATTTTGTCTCATAGAAGTAATGTGGTAGAGCTATGAGCTTAGAGTCAGGAATGGAATGGCTAGGTTCAAATTTCTTCTCTTATATTTAGAAGCCATGTAATTCTAAATTTTGGTCATTTAAATTCCATAAACCTCAGAAAACTCCCCAGATCTCACCTACTAAATCATTTATGACTTCAATCTTCCCTAGTGGGAGGGAATTCCCCATATTAAAAAAGTCAATTAACTAATCCATAAACCTTTATTAAGTGTCTACCATGTCACTGATCTTTTGTTTTTGTGTATATTACTACAACTTATCTTATCATTGTAGGAAAAGAGTTTTGTTTTAGTTTGAAACTTTATAGAAATATGAGTAATTATTAATATTCACCATGCTCTCAAATCTATAGCAATCTAAGCCTTTCACACACACATGAATTTTACACCAATTTTTTTGAAACTATCACGCCTCAGTATGGTTATTTGACTGATCAATTTGTTGCAAGAGCCAAATGACATAATTTAGTCTTCTGCCAATCTCTCTAGGTCACTTTGTGTTGTAATTATCAACACTGTAATCACAACAGTTTTGCTATACTACTCCCTAGGACTTAGAGACCAAGAGAAATACAATTTTCTATCTGTCTCAATGGAATGTATTCTTGATTGCTACCAAATAAGCTCCTTTATATAATTTTTTCTCATTATGATTACCTTGTCTAGATCCTTTTGGATTTTAGTTCTGTTGTCCAAATTATTATCACTAAAAATTTAATGTTATTTACCAATCTTATAAGCATTCCATCAATGGAAATTATATAATGGAAATTCTAAAAAAAATTTCTTAATCAAATCATTAACAAAAATACCAAATAGAGTGACCTTTTAGTACACCTATGGAGATCTCCTCGCTGGTAGAAAACTTAGTTAAGAATCTTTGATTCTGCTTTTCTAAGCAATTCTTCATAAACCTGGTTGTAATTTAATGCAAGCACATGTTTCCTTTTGAGCATAAATACATCATAAGAGAACTTGTCATTGCCTTGATGAAATCTAGATACATTATAGGTATATCACTAACTTGATTTTTCAGTCTAGTGATATGATCAGAGCAAATACATTGTATAATAATAATTACAATAATAATAATAATGACAAAGATTTACATAGCATTTTAATATTTGCAAAGACCTTTACATATATTATCTTATTTTGTGCTGACAATAACCTTGTAATTGTCATTACTACCCCCATTTTATAGAAGAGGAATCATGTTAAAAGTAGTAAGTGAATTGAATTAGCTCACACAACTAGCAAATGTCAAAGGCTTGATTTGAGCCCAGGCACAAGTCCAGAACTCTATCCATTGTGCTACTTATCTTCCAAAATTGCTTATTAGATGTATAATGGTTCTTATTGATTCCTACTACCCATTCAGAATGCCCCCCAACCATTAACATAATAATTCATTTTACTCATTATCTGGTAATGAATATCAAATTCAGTAACCTATAATTTGCAGAATTGACCTTTCTTTGATTTAGAAAATAATTTCATTCTTAAGTGTCTAGCTTTCCTTAACATTTCCCTTTCTTTTCTTTTTTATCTTCCTTTCTTTTCAACTCAAATATTATTATTAATATCTCACAAATCATATGAACAAGTTTTGATATGTGATGTGTTTGGGCCTGAAATCACAAAAAGATCTCCAAACATATATGAAGAAGAGTAATAAACTAATGTATATTTAAATGTTTTTAAATCTCAAAGTACAGAAGAATGGTGGTATTGATTAAAAAGTAATTTAAAATATCAGGTGTAATTGACTCTCTATACCACAATAATAGATCAACACAAAATAAAACAGAAAGCAACACACTAGTTTATATGGATTTCTAACTATCTTTCAGTACATAATCAACAATCTCTTTTTCTACATTGAAACAAATCAAAATTTGATAATGTACAACAATCATTACTATAAGTTCAGAGTTATCATAGATTTAGTTTTATCTATTATGTACTTCCTTTCCCCATTCCATTTGCGTATTAAATCAATTGAGCTTGTGTGGGGAAAAAAAAAAGAAACAGTTTTATTAGTCATTCCAATGCTTTAATTAACATAGCATTTTACTTCTCTGTGTTTTGTTTTATTCAAGAAGTTTGGTGTTATTTTCAATGTTTCATTTTATTTAAGTCATTTCTTTGATGTTGTAAAACAGGGCAAAATGAACAAAGACTCTCTTGAAATTACTTTTTTAGGACACTAGCTATGTTACATTTTCACTAAGTATCTAATTCTAAAGCATGAACCAAGTCAAACAGCATGCATATCTTCAAAGATCACTTTCCAAAATGTTAATCTTGGTATTTTTGATGCAAAAAAGTTTTAAGGGGCTTTCCATTATATATTTTCATCATACTGTTGAACTAAAAGCACTTTAAAAAATGGAAATAATAAGGAAGCTGCTCTTCTGAATTAAGAGGTTAAGATAAAAAATAAAATATTCTGCTTTTTGATGTTTTGAACTTAAAAAGAATTAAATTGTTATATGTGGGCCAAGATAAATCATAGAAACTTAGATAAAATATTTTCAAAATATAAAGTCTCACTAATTCATATTAATTATTGGCAGTATAGCATAGAGGAGAGAGAGATCCCACCTCACTCTCTTGAAGACCTGGGTTCAAGTGTCACCTCTGACACATATTAACTTTGTGGCTCTAAACTACACAGTTAACTTCTCAATACTTCAAGAAACTTTCTAAAATTATAAATTGAAGAACTGGTGCTAATCAGTACAGGTGGAGGGAATTTCTTTTTCAAATAAAATCATAGATCTGGATTTATGTATGGAACTGGACTTATGATTTTATCAGTGTGGGAAGCACCTGGATGTGTGTGTGGGTGAGGGGATTGGACTCTTTCTATCCGTGAAACTCAGCAGCTACCATGAAATGTATAGTCTCATAGAGTATCCTGTGCAACACATTGACTTGTTTACTCAGGGTCACATACCAAGTATTATGTCTATATGTATCATCTATATCTAGAGTATATATGTGTATATGTGTGTGCGTGTGTGTGTATTTATATATAATATATATACATATATGCGTGTATGTATTAGGATTTAGTGGAAGAGACCTTAGGGGTCATCAATACATACAATGCCCTCACTTTAGAAATGAAGTCAGTGAGGTCCAGGGTGGGAAGTCACTCATTCAAGAGCAACATGGTAGCAAGTAGTAGAACTAGGCTCCTCTTACTCAAAACTGAGTAATCCTCCAAATCTAGCAAAATGATTATAGATGACTTACTATTGAACAGAAGCTTAATTTTAAAAGTTTATACTATCAAATAGGAAAGGATTTAACAGACTGCAGAGTCCAACCCCCTCTTTTATAGATAAACTGCAACCTAGAAAAGTAAATTAACTTATCCAACATCATACACATAGAAAGTGGGCAGAGATGAGATTTGAACACAGTTCTCTGATTGCAAATCCAGAGCTTTTGGGACTGTACCATATCACTTATTCAAATAGAGTTATAATAAACATCCAAGTCTGTTTCTCCTATGTTTGGAAATTCACATTAGAGAGAATGATGATTTTTTTTTTTCTTCAGTGTTCTTTAAATGTTTTATTTTTCCAAAATGCCTCTAATTTTTTTAACATTCCTTTTTTTTAATTTTGAGTTCTAAATGAATTTTTTTTAATTAGCTATAGGAGTTAATTTTTTACTGAAATGAAATTGATTTAGAAATTGTACTTTAGGCAGAGCCAAGATGGCCAAGTGAAAGCAGTGACTTGCTTGAGCGCTCCCCCAAACCCTTCCAAATACCTTTAAAAAAATGGCTCTAAACAAATTCTAAAGCAGCAGAACCCACAAAAAGACAGGGTGAAACAAATGTCCAGCTGAAAACAACCCGGATGGTTGATCAGAAAGGTACATCCCTCCAGGCAGGGAGAGAAGCGCAGTTTGGCAACCTGGAGCAGGCCTCAGAGGACTGAATCATGGCAGCTATGGTGGTTTCCAGACTTCTCAACCCACAAATGCCACAGACAACTTAGAAGGTCAGTGGGAAAAGTCTGTTCCTGCAGTGCTGAAAGAGAAGCCCAGTGGTCTCAGCTCCAGTTCCCAAGCGTGGCCCCAGGGCAGCAGCTGCTTCAGGAGCTTCTGGCCCACAGACTGAGGGGCAATCAAGTGGCTGATCAGAGGGAGATTGCAGGGATCACTTTGCCAATGCTGAGGCAGGAATCTCTTGCTTTGCCCGTGCTTGGAGCTGGGTCACAGTTCTGAGGGGCAGTCCTGGGGCAAGAAAGAGCGCTTTTGTGGTGGAGGTTGTAGTGGCTATAGAGATAAAATTCTCCTCATAGTTCCAAGACAGAAAAGAGTGGTTGTGGTCACTCATAGAACAGAGCACAGGCCAGGAAAGAAGTAAACACCTCGCCTCTTATTATACCACCTTGGAAGAACCAAAAATTTACAGGTGTTTAGCAGTATCTCTGAAAACAGCTGCACAAACCCTTGGGACAGTACATTCTCCACATTGGAAGCAGACCTCTACCTTAATAAAGAATTTATAACTCAAATAATTGGCGTGGATCAAGAGCAAGCAGTGCAAAAAGAGTCAGACCATAAAATCTTTTTTTGGTAACAAAGAAGATCAAAACATACAACCAGAAGAAGGAACAAAGAAATTGTATTTTAAATTTGGGACTCAAATAACATTGAAAATCTATCTACAAAGTCAAGAGAAAAATTGATACATCATTTTCATTACTCTGGATGTTTTCAAAGGCTTAATACTCTCCCTCCTCTCTCTGTCTCTCTGTCTCTGTATTTCTCTCTCTCCAATTTATTCTCATATACTAAAATACAGCAGTTCAAATTGTTGAACTCATCATTACCCACCTCTTTGTAACTGTCTCTGTCTCTGTCTCTCTTCTCTCTGTCTCTCTCTCTTTCTCTTTCTCTTTCCATTCACATGGACTAAAATGCAGCAGTTCAAATTGTTGAACTCATCGTTAGTAATAGATGCAAGGGGTAATATGAATTATTGATGCCTCTTAAAGAATGCTAGTACAAAAATTGCATTATGAGGAGTGTCATATTAGCATTGTAAAAATGATAGCATCAAAAAGCAAGAAAATGCAGATTAGTTGACATTCATTCATTCATTCAATAAGCATGTGATAATCCGCTTACTACATGGGAGATATTTGCTAGGTGCTAGGAATTCAATGATAATAAAAATGAAATAATCATTGTCCCGAAGAACAGAAAATGAAATGCATTTCTCCTCTCCCCACTCAAGAAAACTGAGGAAGTATTTCTGTGGAATGCCAAATATGCTGGTACATATGGTTAGTCAATTTTATTTAAATGTTTTTTTTTTCTTGCTAAAGAGGAATCCATGGAGAGAGGTATTGGTTAATAACTGTGGCCTAAAAAGAAACCATTAACAAATCTTGAAAAAGAAAAAATAGTAGCAGAAAATCTATTTTTATACTCACAACTCTGAGATATATATGTAAATTAGAAATATGGAGGAAAAAGCTTCTCTAATTCATATATAACAACATTTGATATTAGATTTTAATCTGATATTGGAAATGACATAGACTTTTGTATATATTGTTATTGTTAAGGCATTTCAGGCATGGTTGACTGTTTGAGACCCCATTTGGGGTTTTCTTGGCAAAGATACTGGCATGACTTACCATTTTCTTTTCCAGCTTATTTTGTAGATGAGGAAACTAAGGCAAACAGGGTTAAGTGAAATGCTCAGGGTCACACAAGTATTTAGTGTCTGAGGCCAGATTTGAATTCAGGAAAATGAGTCTTCTTGACTCTAGCTCGGGCACTCAATCCACTGCATCACCTAGCTTTCCTGAACTGATGTTACACCCAAAAACGTTATAAGAAAATGCATTGATAGGTAAAATATTGATTGCATAAACAAGAATTTAAGAGAACAAACTGTTTTCGATCTTTAGCCAGATTTGTGCAAACATACGCACACATACTAATGTGCTAATTATAAATCATTCTTAGCCAACAAAATTTCCTCTAAAAGCAACTTAATTGGCAGGACTTTCTAGGCCAGTTTCATACCTCCAGTGTATATTCCAGTAGAATAATGGAATCATTAGTGTACTGCATGACTGCATTGTAGATCAAATATTGCCTGCTATATCTTTGAAGTTAATTAATCAAATATATAAGATGGGTACCAGCTCTTTTCTCCTAATACTAATATTATAAAGGGATTCTGATAGATGTGAAGTTTTCCCATTAATGAATATTTACTACCAGAATTTAATATTATTGTTTCTCAATAATGAAATTTACCATGCTACCCACACCCCAAACCTCTATTTATGCTGTTCTCCCTGCCTAGAAAGAATATCTCCACCACCACCACTACCCCTTACAATTGACTAAATCCAAATAACTTAGTTAGAGTCCTGTGAGTTGTAAACCTTGTTATCCTCTAGGATTACTCATTCTGTGATTTTTTTCTGCCTTCTTTTTGGTCTGTGTCGGCTATCCAACCCATAGTAGGTGTGGGTAGATTGCTCTATATGAACATTATAGAGGCAATTGATAATCTCAGAGAGAAAGTGGTGGGGGGGAATTGTGTATTTCTGTGATCTGGAAAAGTAAAAATAACTTCTCATAAAAGGTCAGAGGGACAACCATTCCAGTGGAAAGAATAGAATGTTAAGAAATAAGGTCTGGAACAGCAGGTGCCATGTCTAAAGTGGGAGGTGAGGGTGGGGGTGGCGAGTCTGCATGGAATGAGATTGGGAAAGCAACAGGAGGGCAGAAAAGTATCATGTCCCAGTAAATGAGCTTGTCTCACAAAATCTATGCCCTAGGAAATGTCTTTTAACGGCAGTCAGCAGGATGGTCACTCCTTTGCTCCTTCATCTAAGTCCTTGATCCTACAGGAACTATCTGGTGCACATTTAGCCCTTACTATATAGCACATTGATATGTGCTATTTATTATTTATCTTCCCTTTTATGCTTCCTGTCTTCCATTGAATCCTACAAAGGCAAGGACCATGTTTGATTCTCATAATGTCCACTGTGACTGACACAGTCATCTAGTTTTAGAACATCAGTCATCCTTGACTCTTCAGTCTCCTCCCTCATTCAGTGCATTTTGATGTTTGCCAAGGCCTATCGATTTTACTTCTGCACTTTACCTAACATGTAACTCATTATCTCTATTCATACACCCATCTCACTGGTACATCACTACTTTCTTGAACTGTTAGCAAGTCTCCTAAATAGTATCTCTGCTTCAGTCCTCTCTCCTTTCCAACTCTTTCATATACCACTTTGATGTTCAGGGCATATGGGATGTTCAGGAAGGACTGGCTCCCTTGGTGTTCACACTTAGTTCAATGATTTTATTGTTTATTTGCTTTTGTGGGGATGTTCTTACCTGGAAATGCTATCAGGGCTAGAACATGTTGCAGCTGAGAGAGTGCTAGAACTTGAGTCAGAAAGAACTGAGTTGAAATCTGTCCACAGATACATATTAGCTATGTGGATGGGGTGTTGAGGAGGACAAGCACCCTTTGTGTGAGGGTTTGCTAAGTTCTTTTCAGGGCTGTTCATCTACCTTTGGTGTCCACTTTTACCCAACTCTCACCTGTGGCTCCAAGAAGCTGTAGCATGTACTGTTATGTAGCTACACATCTGGAAGATGGCAGTTGAAAGTACTGAGGAAGAAACCAAGGATCTGAGACCCATAGTTAGAGAAGCTATAGTTTTCCTACATTCCATAAGAGAGGCCGCCAGTTTGGTTTTAGGAACAACTCAGACATTGAAGATAATATAATGAAGGAGGGACAAAGCAAGAGTTTCTGTGTCCTCCCAACACAACCAAAAGAAAAAAAAAAGATGAAATTGTATCTTGTTCCAAAAACCAAGTGAGAGTTGTATATTTAGAGAGGAGTTAGGAAAACAGAGGACTATGGTGTGCTCAATTTTGAAAGTTAGACAAATAAATGTTTTGTTTTGTTTTTTTTCCTGTCTACTAGATTTTAAGTTCCTTGAGGGAAAAGAGTGGGTCTTATCCATCTTTGGATTACCCCAGCTTCTCACACAGTATATTATATACAGTAGGCATATAGCAAATATTCAGATGTATTTGTAATAGTTAATTTCTCAGATTACCAGAGAAGGATATAATACAAATTTGATTAAGAACAAATAACACTGAGATCTTCATGAGAAAGCAAAATAAACAAAATAAACCAATAATAATAATAATAATGAAAGAAGCTGCAACATGTTCATTGGCTACAAAGAAGTGAAACTGCCTGAGCAGATGGGTTAAACCAGGATAACTGAGAGGGCTGAAACTCATTGGTGAATCAGGGGTATGTCTACTCCAAGCATGTGAAGACTTCTCTCAGCATAATTGGTAGATGAAAACAGTTTGTCCCAATGGTCATGAAGGTGGCTGAAGCAGGCACTATGTAGTACTTAGAGCTTGGTTAGAAATTGAAGACATCAAGGTCACTCACTGCATCTCGGATCACTGCCAGTTGTCTTGACTTTTGTCTTGCCACAGTACTTCAATGACTGGAAAAAGAAGTGAGGCTGACAGCTTTGTGCAATTCTGCCTAACTCAAATCCAATTTATGCATAAGTTTAAACATGCCATATTATGTCATTGATCCTCTATGAAAATGAAGGATGAAAAGCAACAACAACAACATTAATGCTCCTAAAGTACAGATCTGATCATGTGATTCCCTTCTCAGTAAGTTCCAGTGTCTCCTTATTGCCTCTAAGTTAAAATTCAAGCTCCTATTTGACATTAAAATCTTTCACTATTTGGGTTCAAATCACCCTAAAATGATTTCATATTATTCTCCTTTGGACACAAAGTTTCTCCCAAAATGGCCTAATTTTGATCCTCAAATTTATTTTATCTCTTATCTTTGTGCCATTGTAAACTATTTCTCATTCCTGGAGTATATTGCAACACCTCACATACCAGACCTTTCCTAACCCCTGCCCCAGTTTTTTAGGAATCCCTCTCCCACAACTAATTTCCATTTATTTTATATACATCGTGTATATATGCATATACATATGTATATATATATATATACATGTATCTCTACATGTATATATCCATATCTATCTATATACACACACTTCTAGGTATGAATGGTGTTTCCTCCACTAGAATATAAACTATTAGAGGAGCAACTGTCACATTTTTGTCATGGTGCTCCCAGTGCTTGGCATGTGGTAAAATTTAATAACTGTTTATTGAATTAATATAGTACCCTTCATAGAACATATGATCAATATTTTTATTTTATTTTAATTGTAACTAATCAACAACAAACAAGCATTTGAATATAAAAAAGAAAGAGTATAGTATAATAACTATAAATAATAAATTATGTGATGGTTGCTTTCAAAAATATATGCCCCATGGTAGAAACAAAATTGCTCTTTATAACTCCTGCAATTCCCCCTCTCTGTTTCTGTCTCTGCCTCTCTGACTTTGTCTTTCTGTCTCTATCTGTGTCTGTGTCTGTGTCTGCGTCTCTCTCTGGCTCTGTCTCTCTCTCTGTAGTTAGAAATGTTTAATTTATGATTTTGGTTGTCTATCACTATGATCAATATACCCTCTTCCTCAAAAGAATAACACTGACAGTGAGATATATTCATGATTCAATTCCATTGGTCCATAATTTGTGAGGTATAAATAACTACTGTATAAGAAATTTATTCTAATCTCTATTTTTTTTTCCAAAAGGTGATTTCCAATGTGTAGGATGGGTTTACCTCTGTTACTATTATTATTACATTATCATTGTCATTATTATTAGCATTAGTATTAATAACTAGCATTTAAATAGTGCTTTAAAGTTTACAAAGCAGTTTACAAATGTTATTTCATTTGATTCTTACAATAACTCTGAAAAAATAAGGGCTGTTATGATTCCCATTTTCATCCAAGAAAACATTGGTAAACAGAAATTAAGCAGCTTGCCTATGGTTGTTTAGAATCTGAGACTGAATCTGGAGTCAGGTCTTCCTGATTCCAGTAGCTTCCTGATTGCCAACTAGCTGCTATGCTGTCTGAGCAGTACAGAAGATAATTTATGTGTAACATGCTTTGTATTTTCTTTTTTTTAATTTTAGACTTACATACTAAAACTTAAACAGACAATAATGAAAAGAAAAAGAAACCTATTAGGAACTTAATTATTGAAATTTAAATTTAAAAGAAGAAAAGAAAAAAAATGCTATGTGCATAGCAGAATATGAGAGGATTCAAAATAAATAGCAATTAATTTCCATTTCAAGAAAGCCTACATAATTAACACTATGCATTGTGTTGAGAGATGTCCATCTTTTCTTTGCTTTTCTCTAAGGTTTTTTTTTATTCTCTGCTGTGCACTTTTTGCTTTGTTCTTTTTCACCCTTGCTTCCCATTCCCCCCAGAAGGCTACAATTAAGTGTGGATATATTTATATAGAGATATATACATACACATGTATACACACACATATGTATATACACACACACGCACATATAAGTCTATAGACATACACCTTTCCCAAAAAAATTCTAATCCTAATGTTTGTTTTTATATTTATGTGTATCTCTTATTCCTTATCCCTCCTAACTACTTTACTTCTATCCACTACCTTGCCCTCCTATTACTTAACCTCTCCACCTCTAAGAATCCCTTTATTATCCTCTCATTCCCAAAAATCTAAATACCCTTCAATATCCCCTTTGACTTATTCCCTCACCCTCCCCTCCGGAGATCCCTCTCTTATCCTCTCCCTCCTCCTTATTGCCTTAGCATGTTATTTCTTTCTGAATTTAGAAGACTTTTATACTCTTCTACACACACACACACACACACACACACACACACACACACACACACACACACACACACATATATATATATATATATATAGTTCCCTCTTGAACTCATTCCCAATGAAAGTAGGTTACCAGAACTAGCAGCCCTCCTCTCCCATCCAATTCCTTTCTGTCAGATCTTCCTCTCGCACCTCATCTGTATAAGATAATTACTCTTTTTAGATGTTTCTAAATGATTTTACTTTTTAAAATCATATCATACTGAAGTCTATCCCAATCTGTCTTACAAACTACTCACTTACTAATAGCAATCTTAGGTAATTACAGAGGGTAATTATATACAACATGCTTCATCTTTTCTTACCAATTCATCAGTCCTCTTTTCCCATCACTTTTAAGCTCATAGGAGCAAGAGCTAGAATAGAGTTTAGAGATTATCCAGTCCAACTACTTCACTTTTCTTATGCAGAAATAAGTGTGGAGGTTTAAGTGATTGGTTCAGTCCCTTTCATTTTCATCTCTGTCTATGAGGTCTTTAGCCTCATGAAAATTACTTAGATAATTTTGTGTCATTTAAAATATGTCCATTTTCCTCATAGATGCAACATGAATAAAGCAGAAAGATGATGAAATAAGGAAAAATCAAGTAAGAAACAGCATGGTATATTGGAAAGGCAAATAAATTCAGAATCAGAAAACTGGGATCCTGGTCCCACCAATAGTGGGAACTTAATCCAGTTTCTTAATCATTTCTAAGCCTTGGATTTGTCATTGACAAAATTGTCATTGTTCAGCCAGGTCTGACTCTTCATGACCAGTGGTTTGCCATTTCATTCTCTAAACATAGATTTACTGATGAGGAAAACAACAGGGTTAAGTGACTTGCCTGGTGTCATACAACTAGTAAGTATCTTAAGCCAGCTTTGAACTCAGGAAAATAAGTCTTCTTGACTATAGGCCTGGAACTTTATCCATTGTAGCACTTAGCTATCCTAGCCATTTGAAAATAGTTATGATAATGTCAATCTAATTCATAGAGTTCTTGTGAGGTACATACCCCATTGGACCTTAAAATGGCGTATAAATATGAGTAATATTATTAATGAAACTGAGTCTTACAGCCGAGGTCACACAAGTACTAAGTAGGAAACCAAGGATTTGAACCTGGTTCTCTGTTTCCAAATCCACTCTACCTGCAGTTTTATCATTATTAACTAAGAAATTTCAAAAATTATTTAAATTATAGAAAAGTATAAAAATAACTATATACCCATGATAGTTATATTTTTTCAACTGATTCTTAAATAAGACAAATAACATTGAGATCAAAACACCAGGGGAAACAGCATTATCTTTATCTTCTTGGCATCTTACAAATCAAAAACACCATTTATATAAAAATACATGAATGGATAACACTGGGAATTTGCAGGCACAAAATTTCTCCAAAGTGCATGTACTGAACTTAAGCAACAATAATAGTGGGAAAATAATGCAAAAGGAATTGTTGTACAATATTTTTATTGACTAAATATTATCATTCAAATATCCATAAGTTTCCTGTAATAGGTGCCAAAGAAAATTGTACAGGTTGGTTGTTGTATGTGAGTGCTTTGTAATGACAAGGCTGTTTTAGAACTCCTTGCTATTTGGTATCTATTAACAATTATAAGAGTTAGTTACCCCATGAGATTTACAGAAGTACCCTGTGGTATATCAGATTGCCCATTTGCTATTTATACAAGCTATTTGTTTCTAAAACTAGAGGCCTAGACATTAACTAGCAAAGGAACAAGCAGAGTTTATCTACAATTCTGCTGCAACAGCATTTTCAGGAACATTGAGCTGATGCACTTTGAATTTTTATAAAACTTTTATCGGGAGTAAAATTTGTAAGACACTAATGGGTAATAGGAGGGAAGGAAAGGTAGCACTTTCCTTGTATGTAAAACAAGGGAGAAAGCAGCCAAATTCGTAATCAGGAAAGGGAGACTAATGTAAAAAGCAAATAAATTAAAGCTTATTTAAATTTTTCACTGTGTAGTTTGAAAAATCTCATTTTTTAGCCTTCCTTCCCCTCCCCCTTTTCAATTTGAATATTCTTTTCTGGTCCTAGCTCCATCCTTTCTTAAAATTGCATAGACCTTTTAAAATCACAATCTATGTACATTTAAATCTTTTTTTTTTTAAACAAATTGCCAACCCTTCAAAAACATACTGGAGCATTATATGGCAATACATGTTGAATGGAATGAACCTGATTACATTTTAGGTGTTTTAAAACAGGTCCCTAGGAGTCCAATTATTTCACTAAAGAACATTATTTCTTTATTTCTTTATTTGTTTGTTGGTTTGTTTGGTACTGTATTTACTACAGTCATCTGAGAGAGTTAATTTTACTTCCAAATCTACCTTGCCAGGATTATTATTTACTTTGAGGAAAGTAATTATCAATAATAAAGTGCTATTTAAAAGTAAATTATTAGTAGAACTCTTCTTCCTCCTCCTTTTCTTCCTAATATATTGGTCCCCATATATCACAACTGAATTTTAAAGCCTCCTCTGCTAACCATTCTAACTTTTCATAGATTCACTTCCTCTTTACCAAATGATATTTTTGTTTTCTCTTGTTTTCTCCCACATTACACATTTCCCATTATGATTATTATCCCTCCTAATGGTATCAGAATGAATAATAATAATAAAAAAATAAACAAACAAACGTTTATTGTCTTTACTAGGGGCAGCTAGGTGGCTCTGTGAATAAAGCACTGCTTCTGGAGTCAAGAAGGCCTGAGTTTCAATCTGACCTCAGACACTTATTAGCTGTGAGACCCTGGATAAGTCACTTAAGTTCTGTTTGCTTTAATGCACTGCAGAAGAAAATGGCAAACCACTCCAGTATCTTGGCCAAGAACACACAATGGACAAGCACTGGCTTTCAAAGGTCCACAGGGTCATGAAGAGTTGGACACAACTGAGGGAGAAGTGTTCACTATGCGTGAAGCATAGTGCTCAGTGTTGGGAATGCCAGCCAGAAATGATAGACAATCTCTACTCTCAAAGAACTCACATTTCAATGGGGGAGATAATCTATAGGAAGTTTTAGGCTGGAGTCAGATGGAAAGATACTGTGGTTATCAGAGTAGAGAAACAAAGCACATAACAACTCATCTTTTTAAATGTTTTTTTTTCCAGTGATAAAACAATATTGAGTTCTGATTTTGAACCATTTGACAGTGTCAAGGACTTTAGTGCCAAGAATTTTATTCTCTGGGCCTTTGGCAGCTATGGAAGCTGTGAAGACATCGGTTTTAGCAGCTTAGAAGCAGTTAGTTGGTATATCCATAAGGTATGAGGTAATTGGGCTGAAGGCATGGTAGGCAGTGGGGCTATGCCAAAAATAGGACTGGTGGTCTAAGGGCTGTCAATTGATGGGGCTCTCTTAACTGCCCATTAGTGGAAATTGGTTAGTAGCTAGTGTTAGTGGTGGTGAAGAAAGTGGGTCCCTTCGTAGAGATTAACCCTCCCAGGACACAGATGAATGGTCTGGATATGAAGAAAGCAGTGCTATTCCCCAAGGCTTTTAGGTTCAGGGTTCTGGCTGAGGTCCAAGGTCTCAGGTGAGTTGGTGTTTGAGGTGATAGCACTTTAGCTGGCCTGGCACATGTTGTTTCAAGGCTGTCAAGAATCTATGTTTTCAGTATGTGAAGTGCATCAGGTCTATAATTCAGAGCAGAGGTGTCAAACTCTTGGCCCACAGATCACATGCACACAAAACTCCTGAGTAAACTGAAACCAGATTAAAACGTATTTGGGAAATGTTTAAAAATAAACGTAATAAAATAAATAATGTTAAATTGTGGTTTACCCACAGGGATATATTTCTCTTTGAATTTGACACCTGTGATTCAGAACATTGTGAAGGTGCCTAAGACTCAAATAGGTTATGATGCAGATCCAGTGCTAGTACAGTGTGCATTGCTTAGTCTATTGTAAATATTTATAAATGCTTATTGAATTGAATTGGTCATAGTCATGTGTAGAAGGTAGCATTTGAACCTATGACTTGCTGATACAAAATTCAGAACTTTATCCAATACATCATACTGTCCTTCTGCTTCCTATATGGGGACACCAAAATTTTGACCACTATGTGAAGTAACACACTATTTATTTTCTAAGCACTTCATTAAGAAATGGAGTTTAATTTAATGGTGTCCTCAAGCACAGGGTGATTGGTATCAGTGACTACAGAGTGAGCTATCAAATACTCAGCTGCCTTCCACACTCCCTGCTGTGAACTGGAATAAATGTAATTGGTAAATATTTAATAAAATAAGTAAAAATACAATAGAATATCGATGATTTTAATATATAGTTTTCCAAGTCAATATGTGACCAAAGGGATCCTTATGTAAGATTTATTAGCCTCCATTCTATTTGAATTTGACACCTATGCTCTAGAAAATATAAATTAAATAAATGTGATAAGAAATCCTAGGATACTCTTAACCTTAGCCTTCCCCTCATCTAAATGGCTTAAATTTATACATGCCAACAAATCAATCAACATTTAATAAGCATGTATTATGCAAAAGGCAAAAGTGGAGATAAAAAGATAGAAATGGAAGAGTCATTGCCTTCAACAGCTCACATTCTATTATCGGAAGATATTGTGTATATTTATGCAAAATAGATACAAAATGAATACAAGAAAGTTTGGGGAGAAAGGATACTCCCAGCTGGGAAGATGACTTCATGTAAAAAGTACAACTTGATTAGAGTCTTGAATGAAACAAGGAATTCTACAAGGTAGAGAGGAAGACAAAGGGCATTTAAAGCATTGGGGATAGACATCACAAATTACCTGGGGAATGAGATGAACTATTATGTTTGAGGAACAGCAACAATAATAACCATGACGATGATGACAATGATCAAATGAAAAAGGTAGTTTGAATATAAAGTAAAGTTTAAGGGAAAGAGTAAAGTACAATGAAGACGTAAAGATACACAAGGGCCAGATGGCAAAGAACTTTATAGAAGTCCTTTGTACTTATGTTTTATATATTATACTTTATGTTTTAGCTTATAGGCAATAGGATGCCATTGGAGTTTTAATAGAGGATTAATGTAGTCATATTTATAACTGTACTTCGGAAGAAAAAAATGTTTTGGCAGCAGTGCAGAGGAAGGATTAAAGTGAGGGGAGATTTAATGAAGGGACAATCATTAGAAAGCTATTTCAAAAGTCCAGGGGAGAGGTGATGAAAGCATGAACTAGGGTATTAAGTGTGAATGGTAAGAAGGGGGCAGATGTGAAAAATGTTATGGAGGTAGAAATGACAAAATTTGATAAATTTAAAAGTATGTGAAGTTGGAGTGTAGACTGATGAGTTGTAGATAACCAAGATGAAGTCTAATTTCTGTCTTACATAACAGCTCTTCAAAAACTTCAATATAGCATTTATATAGTACTTTAAGGTTTGCAAAGTGCTTTATAAATATTGCCTCTTTTGAACTTCACAACTACCTAACTGAGAAGTAGGAGCTATTATTTTCTCCATTTTACAAAGCAAGTGTCTAGGGTCATACAAATGGTAACTATGTAAAACCTGATTTAGACTCGAGTCTTTTCTGACTCTAGGTCCTATGCTTTGTCCAGAATGTATGTGATCTGATCAGAGAAGAATACAGTAGGATTTTTACCTCTTTACTCCTGAAAGATATGCATGACTTAATAAGCCCAATTAGCTTTTTTAAAAAATTAAGCCTATTAACAATTTTGAACTATGCCCAAAGGGTTATAAAAATGTGCATACCCTTTGACCCAGCAACAGCACTCCTAGGGCTATATCCCAAAGAACTCATACAAATGGGGAAAGGACCCACATGTACAAAAATATTCATAGCAGCTCTTTTTGTGGTGGCAAAGAATTGGAAATTGAGAGGATGCGCATCAATTGGGGAATAGCTGAGCAAGTTGTGGTATATGAATGTAATGGAATACAATTGTGCTATAAGAAATGATGGGGGCAGTTAGGGGGCACAGTGGATGGAGAACTGGCCCTGGATTCATAAGGACATGAGTTCAAATCCAGCCTCAGACACATAACACTTACTAGCTGTGTGACCCTGGGCAAGTCACTTAACCCCATTGCCTAGCCAAAAAAAAAAAAAGAAAAGAAAAGAAAAGAAAAGAAAAGAAAAGAAAAGAAAAGAAAAGAAAGGAAAGGAAAGGAAAGGAAAGGAAAGGAAAGGAAAGGAAAGAAAGGAAAGGAAAAGGAAAGGAAAGAAAGGAAAGAAGGAAAGGAAAGGAAAGGAAAAGAAAGGAAAGGAAAGGAAAGGAAAGGAAAGGAAAGAAAGGAAAGGAAAGAAAAGAAAAGAAAAGAAAAGAAAAGAAAAGAAAAGAAAAGAAAAGAAAAGAAAAGAAAAGAAAAGAAAAGAAAAGAAAAGAAAGAAAGAAAAGAAAAAGAAATGATGAGCAGTCTGACTTCAGAAAAACCCGGAAAGACTTTTATGGTCTGATGCTGAGTGAAGTAAGCAGATCCAAGAGAACATTGTACACAATAACACTCATGTTGTGCGATGACTAATATTGATAAACTTAACCCTTCTCAGCAATACAAGGATCTAAGACATCTCCAGAGGCCTAATGATGGAAAATGCTATCCACATCCAAAGAAAGAACTATGGAAGTTGAATCGCTATCTTTCTTTTTTTCTCTCTTCTGTTGAGTTTTGTTTCCTCTTTCTGATGGTTCCTCCTATTGGTTTTAATTTTTACTTACAACTTCACTAATGTGAAAATATGTTTAATAAGAATGTAAATGCATAGCCTATATCAGAGTGTGTATCATCTTGGGGAAGGTGGTGGGGAGCAAGGGGCAGAAAAATTTTAAACTCAAAAGCATATGGAAGTAATTGTTGATAAATCAAAATAAATTAATAAAACAAATTTTAAAAAATTAAGCCTATTATTATTATCGTTTCCATATCAAACTGTTTACATAAAATTTCCTTATAGGCCACTAAAGTCCCTGAATATTTTTGAAGGAAAACTATTCTCCAACCACTGACTCTCCTACCTTGTACTGTGAAATTGATTAAATGAATCTAAAAATGTGATTCTTCATTGATCCCTTTTTTTACCCTACCAAATATAACTTAATGCTTCAGGGCCAGGGGTGGGGAACCTGCAACCTGGAGTCTACATGTGGCCCTCTAGGTCCTCAAGTGTGGCCCTTTGAATCCAAACTTAACAAAGTTAAGCACTTGAGGATTTAAAGGGCCATATGTGGCCTGGAGGCCATAGGTTCTCTCACCCTCCCCACCCCTTGCTCTAGGCTGTCAGAATCTTTGTATCATTTTTCTTGGATTTTTGAATTACAACTCAGACTTAGTTTTTTTCTAAATTTTGTTGGAGTATTTGTGGAGAAAAATTAAATGGGCTTCGTTGCCACTTTTACTCTGCCTTCTTTGTTGGAGTCCTCTGCTTCTTTTGTTAGTAGCTCATTAACTATATCTTTAATATTCCCTGGCACAATTTTGTGAGAAATCATCATCAAGTTTATTAATCTGTATTTTAAAGACATTTCTTTATATAAAAATATTTTTTTCAAGGAATTGAGGAATTATTTCTCATACTATGTGCAATTGAGGAGATTCCCAAATGCTAGGGGTGGGGAGAGTCTCAGACCACATTGTTACACAAAAAAGGCAGCCAAGAATATATCAATAATTAATGACCCATATGCCTACTTTCTCATATCTATAAAATATTTAGGGAAATAATGTATATATTCATCGAAGTCATGCTAAATGAACATTTAAGAAAGAAATAGGCAGACTTTCACAAATGATATTCAAAACCAGTCTACATCATAACAGCCATATACTTGACTGAACAGTATAAAAATTACCAGATTCCCACTGACATTTTTTGTTAACTAAAAAACAAACTTTTATTTTCTAAAGCAAAATGTTCGGTTAAAGGCTCTCATGCAACAAGGTGAAGTAACTTGCAAATCTTACTTTAATGATTCCAGATTTACATTTATGTAGTCTGAAGGCTACTTACAGTGATATCCCAAAATTAAGGGAAATTCCTTTCAGAATATTTTAACTAAATGCAAATTTATTGAAATCACGATGATTTACGATTCTCTGCATAAACACTAAGGTTTGCTGACTCTAAGAGTCTTTTTTTTTACAATATTCCTTCTTGCTTGAGGGAACACCTTTTTATTTGCTAAAATATGTATATTTATTCTTAAAATCATACAAATTACTTGAAAAAGGTAAAAACAAAAGTAATGAGATGCCTTTGTTTGGTACTGACATATAATAATAGACAATGAGTTGGCCCTTGAATTGAAATTAAGGAATTTAGTGGACAAGGATACCCATGAGAAATTGCAAAATATTTTTAATGACCCACACTTCAGAGTTATAAAAAAAAAAGAGATCATTTTCAAAGTCAACCTTCCAAAGTTTATTTATGTTTCTTAATGGGTGCATAGTAAAGTTTTACGATTATGTTCACTTCCTATATTTGTCACTTACAATACAAAGGAAAAAAGAACAATTTAATAGAGTGAACTGTTCTTTGGTTATGGCAATGTAAATGATTGCCTTCTTCCCAATGGATGCATCAATGTTCATCTGATTTGCAAGCTCTTCTAAAGCTTATCTCACAGATAGATTCTTGGCTAAGTGATCGACTGTTGCCTACAGTTTTTTTTTCATATCTTGTCTGTGCACTATCATCTACCTTAAGGAGGGTGCAGCATATCAATAAAGACTCACGCAGGAGGTCTGCATAAAATATAACATCAGATAAGCATGTGATTAGAAGAAAAAAAAGGAGGTTGTCTGGTTATATAATGAGAGCGAGATAATACTGATAGATGATCATGGTTCTTTGTTATACTCCTTAGTAGGTTAGAAGTATTCTCTTGGAGGATTTATAGGCTAGCCATGAGTCATGCAAGAGATTTTATGAATACATGGTGATATGCACCACTGTGTGTTCATGTATAGCAGTATTACACTCTGAGATGAATCATAGATCAATTGAACAAGTAAGTGAGGAACAAAAAGTGTATACTTATATAAATTTCATAAAAATAACAAAAACCTGACAGTTTTTTTTTGGTGGCAACTTGTAAGTCTTACATTTGTGATTCATTGAAATCTATTTTAGTCCATTTTAAATTAATGCAAATTTATTGAAATCACCACTATTCATTAATCCTCACATAAAAATTAAAATTTCCTGGTTCTTAAGATTTATGCTTAGTTTATTCCTTCTGCCTTAATTCCCTTCCATTGGACTTTCTCCAGACATGATAATGAGATACAAGTCTGGTGGACTGACAATGAGGCTTGGATATAGGAGCCTGATTCTTTACTCATTAATGCCTAGTAGAACTCCTATAGTACTATATTGTTGTGTATAATTATCCCTGTATGTTTTTATACCGTAATAGATTAAGTTATCTCAGATCTTACCTACCTTGGTATCCCTTACAATATTTTGCATATGTTGGAGGAATTTCTCAGTCTGGGTTTCTTTTAGAAAGCCTTTGGACCCCTCAGTGAGTCCAAAGAGAAGCAAGTAACCAAACTGAAAGGAAAATCAATTTTTTAGAATCCCCAGGAAGACTGCTGTCTGCTAGTGGCTTTAGCCTTGGTTGAGATAGCTTTTTAGGCCCTCTGAATTCAGTCAATCAGTAGCATTCTGTTACAATTTAGGATAGATAAGTAATGCCTTTCAGAGGAAAAGGAG
This sequence comes from Phascolarctos cinereus, assembly GCF_003287225.1. Classification (NCBI taxonomy): domain Eukaryota; kingdom Metazoa; phylum Chordata; class Mammalia; order Diprotodontia; family Phascolarctidae; genus Phascolarctos; species Phascolarctos cinereus. Next base: position 388,960,226 of record NW_027555958.1, on the reverse strand, counting down.
GAAATAGAGGAGGAGAGAATCAAACTGGGAGAAAGGCAAGCAGGATTTCTTGGGGAGCATTTGCTATGTAGCTAGTAGAATTTGTTATTGAGGTGGGGAGCACTATCTCTTCAAGGACAGAAAAAAGTAAGTGGTTATTTTTTTTTAATAATTGTTATAGAAGTACCTTTGATCTAAGATAGCAGAGGTGAGGGAACCTTTAAAGAAAGCACGGTTATACCCTAACAAAAGACATTAAATCATTTTTACAACAATTGATAAGATATTTGAAATAGCATATCATTGTTTTTGTTTCTTATTTTTATTTTTTCTTCACATAAAACTGCACAGGTGAGGCATTAAATTCATTTTTGTTGAATTAATGAAGGCATATGGAAAAGAGGAATTTGGTAGAGAAATCAAGAATGATGAAAATTAGTTTCCCAAATAAGCAAGGAATCACATCCTGGGGCAATGTTCCAAGCACTGTGCACTTTATAATTATATCATTTAATCCCCACAATAAGTTGGGGAGTAGGTGTTATTATTATTCCCATTTTACATTTGAGGAAATAGAGATTAAGTGACTTGCCCAGGGTCACCCAGCTACTTAGTGTCAGAATCTGGATTGGAATTCATGTCTTCTTGTTTCCAGGCCCAGTGCTCTATCCACTGCACCACTAGCTACCTCTCTGAACCTCAACTTCTTCATTTTTTTGAAATGGTAAGACTAGTTGAACTACAGGATTCCATAAATATTTTTATCTATGATTTCTGATCATTGCCATCAGAAGACATTCTTATAGATACTTTTTTTCTCTCTTCTCCCTTTTCTTTTTTTTGCTCTGATTTTTACTAAGCAACCTTATGATCTTAATTTGGTTTCCCAAATAAGTTTACTTTTGAAAAGTTTGATGGGGTCATGGGACCTGAACCCTAAAAAAGGGAAAGACCCTTAGTCCTTGAATTGTCTCACACTTTTCAGCCCTGGCATTTCCCTGAGTCATCCAGCCCATTCCAGTATGATCCTTTCAACTGTCCTTTCATTGTGACCCTCTGACCCAGCCCAGCCTTTCATTGGCTGCACCTGGCCCACCTCAGGCTACTTGCCGCTCCTTAATCCCATCCAGATCTTCCCATAGTCTTTTTCTGAAGAGTATCAGTCCTAACCTCATCAAATTTACGAATTCTTATAATTTTTTCTCCCCCCATTAGTGTGTAATAAAACCTTACCACTCAGACTGAAAGGCTTAAGTGGTCGAATTCTTTCAAGGCAGACCACATTCTGTACCCTTGCATTTTGGGATACTTAGTACCCCAAACTGCAACAAGTTGATGATATGGTTAGTAGCCTTATCTCTCCTTTTGTATATTTAATTTTGACTTTCTATAATGAATCAGTACTACATGAATTTCAGTGATTTCAGCCAGTGTTCCTGTGGATAGATTAATCTTGGAGAAGTTAAACATTGAAGATCAAAATCTACAAAGAAAAGGACCCAAATGCTGGTAAAAATTTTAAACTTTTCCTTGAATGTGTACTCTCTCTTGAAGTCAGATTCTGCCAGTTGTAATTTTGCTTAATTGTTCCCTATGCTCTCTACCATCAGCAATAGTAAACATGAAATTCCCACAAATGTTCCTCTTAAGGAACTGACTCACACTTTGTACTCCTGATTACCAGCCTTTCTTTCCATCATCTTCTCTTACCTCCCCAGAAGAATAGTAGTGGATCATTGATGGGACTTTTTAGTAACCATGATATTGTTCATCTGACAGTTATACAGTAAAAGCCTATTGAGTTGAATTAAAGAGGATTACTTAATATGAAACTTTTTGGTGCAAATTCTAAATGGCTAACAGATTCTCTTTAGAGAAATTTCAAAAATATCTACTTCAATGTTGTTAGATATGATTATATTTTTCTTCATGTGATTCTATTTGTAAATGAATGCTCTTTATTTTTGTTGCAATATGTTTACACTAAACGTTTAGCATGTACATCCATTAATTAGTCAAATTAATTGGTGAATATATTAAATCTTACACTGAATTTCCTCTTCTGTTAATCTGACTTCACTGGTTTTCTTGTGACATATCAAATTAAATATTCCAAGTAAGAATCTAACATTTTATATTCATTGCTGTAAGTTAATTAAATACTTGTTAATGACTTTCTCAGTACGTAATGACCTTATAATAACAAAGCTATTCTGGGCCCCAATCACATTTGGCTCCACATCTCCATGCCACTACAGCCCTATAGAGCAGCTTTTAATAGGAGGAATGGTTCATCTCCAGAATACAGTGTTGTGTCTAGTTAGATAGTATTAAAGAATTGGCTTTGCTTTCTGGCCTTTTGTGACCCTGTAGATATGTAATAACATAGTATATTGCATTCATATCCCAGTAGAATCAAACACAAATAAAACTGATGTATTGAACAAATGCACATTTCTGAAGTGCAGAAAATTCTGTAGCAACCCTTCCTTGACTGAAACAATGACCTTTTGTTTTTATGCTTAATTATCAGGACACTCACAATAATCCCAGGGACCCTCAGGTATCATATTTACTTGCTTAGAGCTTGCAACTGAAAGTGAGAAACAAGGAGAGCAAAAGAAACAAACTTCTGTTGTACTGGGATATGAACTTATGGACTCACTGTAATTAAATAGATTTCAAATTTTCCAAGAAAATTTGACAAAAAGCCCACTTCAGATAATTTATATGAATCTATACTCTCATGAAATTGTAATTGTAATTTAATAAAAATCATGAGTAGTATATATATGTGTGTGTGTGTGTATATATATATGTATTTCAATATGGATTTTTTTTCTAGCACATTAAAATGCACAAAGCTAATAAATATGGAAGCCTCAAATCTATCTGAGCCTCAGTCTAACATGAAGTCAGACACCTTGGGAAGTATCCTGAAACTTACTTGACATTCAGATGATCTTTCGAATCAGGCATAATATAGGCTTGAGCTTATTCTGTGACCTGCCTTAATGCTTTTGTGGCTGGATTGTCTTAAAATATTTATTGCATTCTATTATAATTGTTGAGTAGATCCGGACCTCTGACTTGAAAGAGAACTTTTGGACTCTTTTCATCATTGTTTTTTTTTCCTTATCTCATCTTTGTGTGTAAGTATCTATGTATATACTTATGTATGTATTTCTATTATGAACTTAACACTAAATAAAATGAACATTTCCGTATTTGTAGATGAAACCATGAATCTTCATTATGCAGAGCTTTTTTTTCTAAGTATAAAATAAATTCTGCGTATAACTTTTAAAGCTATCCTGTTTTTCAATGTTTTTTTTTTCCATTCTTTTCCCATTTGTGTATATGTGTGAGTGTTTGTATGGGGATCTTAAGCTTATTTCCCTCCCTCTATTAACCTCAAATGAAACAAGATAAAAAAAAATTTCCTTGTAACAAATAGGCATAATCAAGCAGTAGAAAGCCCCACAATGGCCATGTCTAAAAAGAAAGAGACTGCCTATCTAAGAGAGTATATCTCATTCGAAATTTGAGTCCATCATATCTCTGACAAAAAATTGGGATTATTAGGATACTGAAATCAGCATTATGATGATTGCATTTTATTCAAACTTGTTGGTACTTTCATGACATGGAGTATATTAGAACCAGAACAGTGATTCCGGGGCCTCAGGCAGTTAAGTGTCATAGTGGATAAAAAGCAGGGCCTACAGTCAGGAAGACATTATTTCAAATCCAGGATTAGATACTTACTAGCTACACGACCATCAGCAAGTCACTTAACCTCTCTCTACCTTAGTTTCCTCACCCATAAAATGAGAATAATTATAAGACCTGTTTCCCAGGGTTGGGTAGATCAATGATATATTTGTAAATTTCTTAGCACAGTGCCTGGCATGTTATAGAAGCTCCCATAAATACTTCTCCTCTTTCCCTTCTCACTGGTACAAAGCCAAACTTCCTTCTTCTAGTAGGAGAAAACAGCCATTATTCATGTACTCATTCAGTAGGTTTATGTCATTCTCAAACATGACATTCCAATGATATTTACATTTCACTTTTTTTTTCTAATATAAAGCTCCATATTTTGTTTTCCCACACTATCTTAATACTTGCCCAGGAAATATGGCCAGTAAAAAAAAAACTTAACTTCTTGTTAAACAATAATATGTTTATTATTATGATCTCTATCATTTATCTTCATAGTTTTCATATTCTACATACTGTGGGGAATACCTTAAGCAGATTTTGGACTGCCCAAGGTCCCACTGTCAAATTCTACATATAGAGTCAGCATGAATAACCTTATTGCGTCTGAGGCTATATTCAGATGGGCCCTATTATTTATTAATGAATTTTGTCCATATTTTATGATAATCTGATCACATTAAGTAGAGCCAAGGAGGCAAAATTAGCCAGATTAAACAGGATAGTAATTCACTCAAAGAAGGATTGGCATGGTCAATTCTTGCTGAAAATTTTTAAGGAATTATATATTTAATAATCTTGGAGGGGTATGAATTTTTTTAAACTGATCACATTGATCATGAAGAAGGGAAAGGAGAAGAGAGAAGAAAAGAGGAGAGGGAAAAAAGAAGGAAAAGGAAAAGAAGCATTATATGTATTATATATATATATATATATATATATATATATATATATATATATATATATTTTACTTTCTAGTAGAAATGTCTTGCTGACAAAATTTCTTTTTATGCAATATGTTGTGGGGGAAATGTCATTGAATTTCCACTTGGGAGACATGAGTTCAAATTTTGGCTTTGACCATTCATAGTTCTATAAGCACAGGAAAAAAAATAACCATAGATTTCTCATTTTAGTTTTCTTACCTATAAAATTTATTCAATATTGCTTTTACTACCTCCCTTAGATGATTAGGAAGGAAAGCATTTAGAAATAACTTTTAAGTGCTATGATAATATTAGTAATGTTTGCCATAATGGTTTGTACCCTTTGTAACCGAAAAATTGCATTACTGTTTTCACTTTCACCAACTTTATGTGGTAGAGGGTTCATTCACATTCCTAGAAAGTGTTATACTGTCTATGTTGTCCCTATATTTATTAAACTCCATGAGTTTATGGAAAATTGCCTTCCTAACTTTTTTGTCTGTTATATAATGTTGGCTTAATTGCAGTTCTTCAAACATGAGGCTCTATCTCCTACCTCTGTGCTCTTACATTGTCTATACCTCATACCTAGAATATTCTACCTCTATCTCTTCATCTTTTCTGGCCTCCTTCAAGACTTACATCAAATCCTACCTACCATTGGAGGCCTTTCATAATTTCCCCACCCACTATCTTCCATATCTTTCCCTGTAAGGTTACTTTCTATCTATTGCTAACTGTATCTTGAATGTCCCTCGTTATTTATAAATTCTCTCCCCAGTAAAATGTAAACTTGTGGGCAGGGACTATTTTTCCTTTCTTGGATCCCTAGCACATAGCACAGAGCCTAGCACACAGTAACCATTAAAAATGATACTTATTGAGTGACTGCAATCTGATTTCATCCTACTTTTCCAAGCTTATTTCACAGTATCCCTTCTATAGACACAATGTCCCAAGTAAACAGACTATGCTCTGCTCCCATGTATAATCTACTCTTTTTCTACCTTCCATACCTTTGATCACACTGCTCTCTATTACCAAAATATCCTCTTTCCCTGTGTCTATTGAATTCCCAGGGCATACTTTAAAACTTGACATAAATGCAACCTCCTTCCTCTAATGTATTTTTTTTCTTTGATGCAGTCATCGTGTCCTTTTGTATATTACAATTTTTCAATCCACTTTGATTGAATATACTTTTATTAAGTGACTACTACATGAAAGGAATGATGTTACATGTCAAGTACATAAAAATAGATTCAATGCAAGTTCTGCTCTCAAAGATATTTTAATCTACCTATTTTTTTTATTGTTGGGACATTATACACTATAATTTCTACAAAATCAAGGATATTAAGCTTTTTGTTTCCTTCAGTTCCTAAAAATACTCTTTATTCAGTGAGCTCTTAGTAAATATTTCTTGAATTTAAAAAAAAAATCGTGTTGGAGGTCCTAAGATTAATTGTTTCATCCAGGAACAAAGGAAGCTTTTAGGGAAAGGTCCCCAGGTTTTCCAGGTTCATCTTTTAGTCCCCTCTAGATCCCACTTTTGATTGGGATCTTACTTCTCCAACATGCCTCAGTGTCCTTTTTACTTTGGAGTCTGCCTTTAGTACCATTATGCTTCAGCAGGCTTCTCACTATGAAAGATGCCATTGCCACCATGATCCAACAGCTTTCTCATACTGCAAGAGTCTTCTGTTCCTGCAGTCTCCTCATTGGTTGTTTCTTCCTGGAGCCTGCATTTTAAGCAATGGCCTCCAAGTCAGCCACTTTCACTCCTTCATTCCTTGCTGTCCCCTAATCTTGATTGTCTAGATGTCTTTCTCTATCATGTTTCAATATTTTTCTCATTCTGAAAGTTGTTTTCATTACTATACACTAGTAAGCTTCTCATTCTCTTCTCTGTAGCTGCAGTCCCTTACCCTAATTAGATGTTTCATCCTGGGATTTTAACTTTAAAGAAAGACCCCAAGGTCAACCATATTCACTTCTTCATTCCTCTCTTTATTCTCTGCTTCTGACTCTCTGGAATTACTTCTGTACCACCAATCATATCCTCACCTCCTGCTTTTGACTTTCTTTTTTTAATGTGTTGTCTTCTCTTATTAAAAACAACCTTACTGAGACCAGGTTATATCTTTCTTTCTGCCTCTCTTTGTGTCCCCAGTACTTAGTACTGTGGCTAACATGTAGTAAGAGATTAATAAATACTTGTGGATTTGACTTAAACTGGGCAGATGTCACAGGTTGGCCATATTATCTTCTCCTGTACCCTTTCTGGACTGGAAGGCATTTAATTTCAGGATAGGACATCTAACCCACATTAAGAAGGGGGAGTGGGTAGCAAAAGAGAACAGGGAGAAGAATGCATTAAAGACAAGGAAATAAATATACTTACAAGTACCAAACTTAAGTAAGCTTTAGCTTATGAATTCTGACAACGTTTGCCCATTTCTGTCAACTAGAAGATTGCTATTTATACTTTCTGCCATTGTTGGAAAAATAAGTTAGATCTCTACCTCAATACTCTTTCAAAAACAATTAAAATAATCCGGCATGGAATGGAAGGGATGTATTTTCCAGGTTTACTGAGGAAATCTAAATTGATGGCATAATTGTGACTCTTTTTTTCCTTTGCTGTAACTTCATACTAGCTTTATTGTCCTTAAGTGCTCACTACCCACATAAACACTTTAAAGAAAGTTAAGACTTTAAAAAAAAAACTCCTTCTATGCAGGGGTATAAGTAGAAACTTTCACAAAAGCACTTAATACAAAGAATTCCCCTGGAAAACAGCATAGAATGTGTTCTATAGAAGTAACTTAGTTTGAGGGGAAGAACAAGGGACTAGGCTGATGAAGAGCTCACTTGTGGTGCAGCAAACTAGAAGAATTATGTACCATCTGTTTTAAGTCATTATTCCTATTAAAGTCTTCTTTCCATCACCTCAGAATTCAGCACCCTTATGCAAAAATCTTAATATCCCCTCATCAACGTCAGTTTTCATTACAGCACTGTGTTAAATTATAACATTCACATTGTTAGCAATAGTATAAGCAGTGGTTGTGGTATTAGTAATAGTAACACTATCTCACATTTACATTATGATTTATGATTTTCAAAATGCTTTCAAGAGATCTTGAATTGTAGTGATCTACAAATCTACTCATATTTCCATCAGTACAATTCAACTGGACTTTTCCAGTTTTTGTCTTAGAGACCTAGAATATTCTCTTTTTATTTGACTAGGCAACGGGGTTAAGTGACTTGCCCATGGTCACACAGCTATGTGTCTGAGGCCACATTTGAACACAGGTCTTCCTGAATCCAGGGCCAGTGCTCTATCCACTGCACCACCTAGCTACCTGAGGCTTAGAATATTCTTGGGGTAATTAATAGCTGGAGTGTGCTACAGCCATTTTGTACTGATTCAAGAGAAACAATTTTTAATTTTTCATAGTGAGCATTTACACTAAGGAATTCAACAAATGCTACAAATCAGAGCACAACTTACAGTTTTGTTGATTGTCCAAGAATCAACATGGAGGTATAAAATGTTAATAATGAGAGTTAAATTTAAAAATATGTCAGTTTGGAGAGCCAATTTTTGAATGTTTACTTGCACTCACCTGAGCAACAATTTCTTTTTATTATCTCTTTAAAGCCTCATTCAACTTTTTTTCCGTTGCTTCCATATTTATGACAATTGATGTATCTTACAAATTCAGTGAGAAGTTTAGGGCATCTGACTATAGGTGTCTCAAATACTATCCTCTGTTCCTCAATATTTATTTTGTTTTTTTAAATACTATTTTATTTTTTTACAAATTCCATCATGACAATTTTTAGCATTCATTTTTGCAAGATTTTGAGTTCCAAATTTTTCTCTCTCCCCTCTTCTGAAAATTATAGGCAATTTGATGTAGGTTATACACATTAGTCAATGTTGTGAAAGAAGAAGCAGATCAAGAGGGGGGAAATATAAAAAAGAATAAAGTAAATAAAAAATAGTATGCTACTATCTGCATTCAGATTCCATTAGTTCTTTATCTGGATATGTATAGCATTTTCCTTCATGAGTCTTTTGCATTTGTCTTGAATCATTGTGTTGCTGAGAGGAGCTGAGTCATTCATTCATTGTTGATCATCACACAATGTCGTTGATATTGTGTAAAATGTTTTCCTCATTCTTCTCACTTCACTTTGCATCAGTTCATATAAGTATTTCTAGTTTTTTTTAATCTGCCTGTTCATCATTTCCTATTGCACAATAATATTCCATTGCATTCATAAACGACAGCTTGTTCAACCATTCCCCAATTGATGAGCATCCCAATATTTTGCCACAGCAAAAAAGGCTGCTGTAAACATTTTTGCGCATGTAGGTCCTTTTCTGTTTTTTATAATCTCTTTGGGATATAGATCTAGCAGTAATATTATTGGATCAAAAGACATGCACAGTTTGGTTGCATTTTGATCATAGTTCCAAATTGCTCTCCAAAATGGCTGGATGAGTTCACAACTCCCCAATACTGCATTAGCATTCCAACTGTCCCACATCCTCTCCAACATTTATAATTTTCCTTGTCCTGTCATATTAACCAATCTGATAGGTGTGAAGTGGTACCTCAGAGTTGTTTTAATTTACATTTCCCTGATCAGTCATGATTTACAGCATTTTTTCATGCCTTTAGATAGCTTTGTAGGTTTTCATCTGAAAACTGCCTTTGATCATTTATCAATTGGGTAATGGCTTGTGTTCTTATAAATTTGGCTCAGTTCTGTATGTATTTTATACATGAGGCATTTATAAGAGACAATTGCGTAAAGATTGTTTCCCATCTTTCTGCTTTCCTTCTAATGTTGGTTGCATTGGCTTTGTACAAAAGCCTTTTAATTTAATGTAATCAAAATTATCTGTTTTACCTTTTCTAATGCTCTCTATCTCTTGTTTGATCATGAACCTGTAATTCATTGATCAAATATATTTATCAAGAATCCAACTATTATAAATTATCTATGAAGCCAAGGGGAATCAAAGTGTACCCATCCCATTCTTACATGCCTCTCTTCTTCCATTACATGGATGATATGAGTAGGGACTTCATGTATGCATTTTTTTTGTGCTTGCCTCTGAGTGATATTGTTCTATAGCATTTTTAGAGAGAAAATAACATGATCGAGTTGTGAATTCAATGAGGATTAAATACAATTCTTAAACCCTCTCAAGATATTTAATTGGACATTCAGTGATATAAAATAACAAATGAAAAGCAGTAAATAGCACAATAACACTCATTTAATGCAGCTAGCCAAACACAAAAGAAGCTAAACATGGGAACACAAGAATAGAAAAAGTATTCTCTAAGCCTAAGAATTAAAAAAAAAATTTAAATATGCCTAGAGACATTTAATAAAAACAGGCTTGAATAATTATATGTGGACTTTCTAAATTCAGCAGATAATTCATGATTATATCCAAAAACTGTTAAATCATCATCATGGAAAGTAGATTATGTCTATATTTCCAAACACATATTAAACTACTAGAGAAAAGGAGATGATAGGTTTTCTGTTACTTAAATGTGTTCCTCATCCTTCCTGATTCAATATTTCTGATAAACAGATCTTGAGTAAAACTTTTAATACTTGAATATGCTTTCAAACATCAGAATTCCACTTACATTTCAGTAATGTAAAATAAGATACTGATTTTTATCTTGTACAATTTAATTGAATTTCATTTTGTATAGGCAGCATAGGAAGACTGATTATGATTAGCTTTGTGGCAAGATGAACAAGCATGGTGCAAGATAGTGAGAATGGTGATGAGATATTCTCAAATACTGTGTACTTGAATGAAAAATACTATTACTGTGCTGTAATAAACAATCAATATGAAGAATTCACAGGGAGAAATTCATAAGAAGAATTCATAGGAAGAAATATGAACTGATGCAGAATGAAGCCAAATCAACAAATCAATGTAATTTAATGATTGCAATGCAGGTGGATAGAACAGAAAACCAGAATTGAATGCAGGGCAATTATGTCCATGCTTTAACCTGGAGAAGAACTGACAAAATTCATCTCTCTTTCTACTTTGTAGGGAACATAATTTGTTGTCAAATATTATTATATGTGGTCAATGTCATGTTTTTGTTATTCTGAATGGCTTTCCTCTGTTCTTTTTAGATATCAATTATAATTAATAGTCCAACTGGTAACAAGGGAGGGGGGATATAAAAATAGGAATCAGTTGACAAGTTAGCACCTAATATGTTCTAGAAAGTAGGCTAAGCACTAGGAATACAAAGAAAGGAGAAAAGAGCCTCTGACCTCAAGGAGAATACATTATAATGATAAAGACTAAATCCAAATAACTAAGCATAAACAAAATATTTAGAGAGACAATTAAAGGTAATTTCAAATGGAAGGGTGACCAAGGTAGGGTTTTTGCAAGTGGTGAAATTTTAGCCGAGACTTTAAGGAAGTGAGTGATGAGAAAAGCAAGAATTTTAGAAATGAGGATTACTTAATGAAAATGCACAGATTCAGATGATGGAGTGTCTTTTACTAGAAACAACAAGGAAGCCAACGTTGCTGAATTACAAAGTTCATGGAGGGCATTAAAGTCTTAGAAGACAGGAAGGACAATATAAAGTCAGGTCATGAAGAGCTTTAAAAAAACAGAAAATTTTACATTTGATGCTAGAAGTTACTATAGTTAATTGAATTTGAAGATGGGGAGGGGGTTAAGTGATCAGTTTTGCACTTCAGGAAATCATATTGGTAGATAAAAGGAGGCTGGAATGAAGTATCAATTAGATTTGAGACAAGAAGATCAACCATAAGGATACTGCAATAATCCATCTTGAGGCACTGAGGACCATACCATGTTAGTGACAGTGTTAGAGAAAAGGAAGGGGTCTCTGTGAGAGTTGTTGGGAAGGTACAATAGACAAGTCTTGCTGTCACATTAGATATGAGGGATGGTTGGTGGGAAAGAATGAAGAGTGAAGGATGAGACCTAAGTTGCAAGCCTGGGTGACTAAAACTGTAAAAGTGTACTTAGAAGTTATAGGGATGTTTGGAAGAGGGGAATATTTTGAGAGGGAGATGAGTTCAAATTTCAACATTTTGAGATTAAATTCTTTACAGGTTATCCAATTTAAGATGTCTAAAAGGCCATTGGAGATGTGAGGCTGGAGGTGAAGAGAGAGAAGTGGGGCTATACAAGTGGATCTGATGGCTCATCTGCACAGAGATGATAACTGTAATCATGGGAGCTAGTGAAATTACTAAGTCAAATAATATTGAGCAAGAAGAAAAAACAGCTTCATACAAATACTTGGGAGACAATGTTAGAAAGTTTGACCTAAATTAATACCTAGAAAATCATTTTAACGAAAGCTCAGACAGATAGGAGGAGAATCTGTAAAGAACAGTATCACAAAAACACAGAAAGAGAATATCAAGAATAAAATGGCTGACAGTGCCAAAGGCTGCAGAGAGTTCAAGACGTATGGAAATTAAGAAAAAAGCCATTAGATTTGGCAATTAAGGTTTAATTGGTTGTTCTGAAGACAATATTTTCAGCTCACTGACAAGGTCAGAAGCCAGATTGCAGAGAGTAAAGAAGAAAGTGAGAGGAAAAGTAAGTAGTTTTTCTGATTACTGATGGCTTTCTCAAGGATTTTATATATAAAATTGAGGAGAGTTATAGGAGGAAAGCTACCAAGAATGGTGAATAAAGTGAGTTTTGTCTACTTGTTGTTGTTGTTCTATGGAGGAGACAGATGGGCATAATTTTAGGCAGCAGGGCAATAGTCATGTAAATATTGAAAATTAGTAAAAGTAGCAATAGTTAAGGGGGTTATCTAACAGTGAAGATGGGATGGAATGGAATTATATGTGCATATAAAAGGGTTTGCATTGTCAAGGAGAAGGATAACCTCTACGTGAGACACTGGTGAAGGAAGAGATTGTGGCATCATTTGAGATGAGGAAGGAAGAAGGGAGAACTCTTTGAATAAACTCAATAATTTTTTTTTGGCTGAAATATGAGGCAAAGTTTTCAGTTGAGAGTGTGGAGCAGGGAGAAGTAAGGGAAACTTAACAAGGGGTGAAAAAGTTTATAAAAGGAGCTGGACTGAGTTGGATAGTAAATATGTTAGGGAGGTCCAAAAGAGATTGTCTTACTGCCTAGTTAAGTACCCAGTTGAGATTATGTCATATAAATTTGCAGTTGCCTAAATAAGCATAGATGTGAGTTTTGTTTTTGGCCAATTTTTACTCAGAAGCATAATAGGAGCAAGTGAAACAAGTGTTTGGAGTAATCTAGGGTTACTTTTGGTAGTATATTTTCAGCTATAAGATTTGGGGTTATAGGAATGAAGGGCAGAACATAGTGTAGAATTAGCCAGGTTTACCAAGACATAGGGAAAAGAATGTAATCATTGTGTAGATGAAGACTTGGGAAGTAATTGAGGGCTGGAGAGACTGGAAGTCTCAATAACATAAAGAATAGGGTTAGGGATCATTAGACAAAGGAAAAGATAGAATCATAAAGGTTTATAATCAAAGAGAGTAATTTCACAGTTCATAAACATGGAAATGGTGCATTTGAGAGTGATGGCAAAATCAAAGATGTAACATTCTTTGTGTAGCTAAAGTAAGTCATGAAAAATGATTAAAATGTAAGAATTGGGAGGTTAAGCTATTTGAAGAGATATCAATATATGTATTTAAGCCCTTTATTATAATGACAGAAGTTGGAGGGGTACAGAATGACTGTGAATCAGGAAGTGAATTTATCGATGGTTCCCCTTAATAATTTCTTGGAATATAATGTCTAGACCACTTTTTAAAATCATGGTTTTCAGGTAGTCCAATACTTCTTAAATTATCTTTCCTCAATTTATTTTCCAGGACAGTTTTATTTCAAATGAGTTATTTCACATTTTCTTTTGTTTACTCTTTTTTTTTTCATTTTGTTTTATTGTTTCTTGATGTCTCATGAAATCCATGGCTTCCATTTGCCCAATTCAAATTTTAAGTACTTTTTTTTTTCAGCAAGATTTTGTACCTCATTTTCCATTCGGTCTATTCTACTTTTTTAAGTAGTTTTTTTTTTCCAGTGAATTTTTGTACATCTTTCCCCCATTTTTTTTGCTTACTTTACCAAGCTGTTGACTCTTTTTTTTTTTCATAATTCTATTGCATCGCTCTCATTTCATTTCCCAATTTTTATTCTGCTTTACTTATTTGACTTTGAAAAGCCTTCCTGATTTCCTAGGAGTTATTTTTTTGGGGATTGACAACGATACACATTTTTTTTGTGCTTCTTATGTAGCTGTTTTGACATTATTTTCCTTTTCTGAGATTGTGTTTTGGTCTTCCATGTTCCCATAGTAACTTTCTTTAATCAGATTCTTTTTTTTATTTTGTTTTCTTTTCCCCATTTACCAACCTATTTCTTGACTTTTAGCTTTACAGTAAAGTTGGTCTCTGCTCCCGGAGGGAGGGGACATTATCTTAAGCATTAGGTTTTCATATTGCTGTTTTCAGAGATAATTCTGAGGACCTACAAGTTTTCAGCTCTTCTAAGATGGTATGATCTAAGGAGATATGTGGTCTTTTCTCTTCTGACCTGTGTTCTTTTCTGTGAGTAATCATAAGCATTCTTTGTCACCCTGGGACTTTGAACAGGGTTCCCGATCCACTATAGCCATAAGCTCTAGTGTGCTAGTACTCCTCCTTGCCCTGGGAATTCAACACAGGCATGTTACCCAAAACTACAGATGGTCAATGCAGCAGAGTCCTTTATGTAGTGTTACTTTGCAACTTCATTTTGACTGATTTTCTTCCCCCCTTACTGTCTGCGGATTGAGAACTCTGGAACATTGAGGCTGATTCAGTCACCATGAAGACCTGCTGCTGGTTTGCATAGGTACTGCCTGTACTGGACTTCACTCCTCTCTTTCCTTAGTGAGACATACCTTTCCTGTTGACCTTCTAAATTGACTTGTGCTGAAAATAGCTTCACCTTTTCTTGCCATTGGTTATACCACTCTAGGATTCATTTTGAGCTATTATTTTCAAGTTGTTTGGAGGAAAGTTTGGGAGCACTCAAGTGAGTTCCTTCCTCTAGTCTGTTATCTTGGCTCTAAAATCTTTATTTTAAAAAAATGTGACAATGACTCTTTATGAATAATTCCATTGGCACTTATGCTTAAAAGCTTCATCAGTTACCTCTGTAATGGTGACTAATCAAGAAAGTTGAGTATATTAGGCATATGAGTTCTGGTTAAATTAATTATTTCTGTAAAAACATAATTTATATCATAAGATCTGCTTTTTGACAGAAATCAATATAATTAAAAGAGATAACATGTGTAACCTATTTAAGCACAGTACTTGGCACACAAGAAGCACTTAACAGATTCTGATTATCTTCCCTTCCTCCTCATCTCTTAATTCCTATTTTAAATTTGTTTTACATGAGGCATTGAATAGATATTTCTAGGCAAATGAATTAATGAAGAGATGAGTGCTTTGGTCAAGCACATGAGGTTTTAAGAAACTCAATAGTTCTACCACTATACATCTTTTCCTTTATCTCAGGAAACACTATTTTCTTGGAAATATGCATACAGACACATTTCTATTTAGCAGTTTTTAATTCTTGGATGAGAAAATTCCACATACCTCCTTTAGGCATTTTCCTCAAGATGAAAAATTAATTTTTCTGAGACTTCTTTTCATAATCTTCAAAATGAGGACATTGGAACTAATGAATACTAAGGCTTCTTCTACCTCTAATCCCTGCGGTCAAATGAATCCAAGCTCTATACAATCTATGGAGTATTCATCAATAATAGGAAGATAGATAGGTAGAATTGCAATGAAAGTACGTGATGAGATTTTTAGGGCAGTTATTTAATTTTGTTTTCTTGAATGTTTGTTTTATTGAGCAGGTAGATGGTACTTAGCAAAACTGAGCAAAGGAGTTTGTTTGTTTTTTTAAGTCAGATAAATGAACTGTCTGGCTGAGAAGTTGACTAGCCTAGTGAACCAAATCCAAAATCAAAGACTATGAGTTTCCACTCTGCTTTCCTATTGCCTTGCTTTATAATCTTCTTATGTTATTAATCTCTCTTGAGCTCAGTGTCACTTTGTAAAAGAGGTCTGGGCAGCTTAGTGACAATTAAAAACAAATTGCAGATATCCAGAACCAAATAAAAATGATCAAGAGAATTAGAAAAAAATAATGTTGGCATCTGAACATTGCTAACTTCTATACTGCATGAAGAATAACATGGGCTTGGGTGAATAACAGTATTCATAGATTGCTTCCCCACCCTCAATACTTTTATAAAACTTGCTTGAAATTTGCTTCTTCATTTTAAAAATAACTAATTGTATTGTGTTGGTGCTATTTCTACTCACTTAAGTTGCAAATGCTCATCTACATGAGTTCCTGTGGGGGAAAAAAAATTCATTATCAGCTTTTTTGGGCAACCTTTCGGTGAAGGATAGCTCCAAAATTAGATAGTCTAGACCAAGGGTGGGGAACTTGCAGCCTCCTGGCCACATATGGCCCTCTAGATCCTCAAGTGTGGCCCTTTGACTGAATGCAAACTTCACAGAACAAATCCCCTTCATGAAAGGATTTGTTTGGTGAAACTTGGACTCAGGCAAAAGGCCACCCCCAAGAACATAGAAGGCCATTGTAGCCTTGAGGCCACAAGTTCCCCACCCCTGGTCGAGACATTGAAAGATAGGCTAGCAACAAAATGTCAAAAATTGGAGTTGAAAACTTTCTGTATTGGCAAGTCTAGTCAGTTTGAATTCTACTGAAATAGCTTATAACACAGCATCATATCTATACCACAATGAAGAAACATAGGATTTTAGCAAAGACCACATCACATGTAACATTGAAATATGTTTGAAAATAGAAATTCAAACAATGAGACTGATAAAGCAATCTCAATATCACAAAACAAATATTTCATAATCAAAAATGTATTGTCATAGTTTGGGTATAGAAGATTCCTTGATTGTTAGGATTATAGGCATATTTTTTCTTAATGAATTCATCTGGTACTATAGCTACATGATCCAAAACAACTGCACAACATATAAAAGGGAAATTTGTTTTTATTTTAAATTATGAAATATCAACCCTGCAAATATATCTTTTGTCCTAGCTTACCCTTCTCCTTCCAACTATTTTTCATCTCAGTTCTCCAAGGATGGTTTTATATAAATGTCAAATATTTGATCTTTTGACATTTAATAATGAATAGCTCTCTGACCTTGATTCTTCTTAAAGTGATATTTAAAATGAGATCAGTGAACCAGATGTCCCTCTCTCTATATCTGATATGATTAAAAAGTAATGAAGCACATAATATGATTTAATGTGTAGGCAAACCTGCACATGCTGGGAAAGTTAGATATGTTTTGTAATATATATTTTATGTGACAGTATATTACACAAAAGACAATGGTAAGTTGTGCAATGGGAATGAGGAGGCTATACAATATTACCATTTGGACTTTATATATAAAAACAGAGCAAAAGATAAAACATAGGTTCTCAAAAAAAAAGAGATGCGACACTCTTAACAAATGAGAAGAAATGAATGGGCTTCCCAAATGCCAAATTGAAATACTGAGCTTGGAAAAGAATTAGAAGAATAATCAAACAGCTCTTCTATAGAGATTTCATGAAAGACATAATGTAAAATCACATAAGAAAAGGCATAGAGAGGTTGCAATGTGCACCAGGTAATGAAATATATAATACAAATGAGATCACAAATCCATCAAAACAGATAAAACATTTGTGAGTCTACCAAGTCTTTTTATTTTCACATATAAATCTGAATTCTAAAAAGTATCCTCCACAGAGAAGTTTAAATAAGAAATTTCCTGAAAGTCCTTTAAAACACTTAAAAATATTAAATAATGATAATCATGAAGATGATATGATGATGACTGATACCTAGACAAGTGATTTCATTGGTGTGGAGAGCTTTACATACATACATGCATGTATGCATGCATATATATATATGTGTGTGTGTGTGTGTGTATCTATCTATCTTCTACATTTTATCTTCATATTATCTCATTTTATCTTCGTATTATCTCTCATCTAGAGCTATTCTTTTTTTTTCCCACTGACACCACTCTAGTGCATGACATCATCAACTCACATCTGGAGTACTGCAAAAGCCTTCTGTTTGGTCTTCTTGCCTTAAGGCTCTCCCCACTCCAATCCATCTTCCATGAAGCTGTCAAATTACCTTTTTTTTTCTCTTATCATATTGGATTTATTCTAGGAATGGGGGCACCATCATGGGCAAACAATAAGTCTGACATTCCCATACCACAATGCATATTTGGCATCATCAATATAAGCACTTTCTGCAATGCTTCTGATTGAAACTTAACTTCTCCTGTTCATTCTGTATCACTCTTGTCCATGTTCCCCCACAAATACACCACAGAGAAGCAACACAAAGTGACAACTTCCCTTCTCACTTTCTCTGGACATTGAAAGAATGCCAACTGTCTGGTGATTAATTCAACCTTTGCTGTTACCACATGGCCAGAATACTTCATTTTTTTTTATTTGGTACTTTATTTTTCCCCAGTAACAAGTAAAAACAATTTTTAACATTCACTTTTAAAACTTCGAGTTCCAAATTCTCTCCTTTCTCCCCCCCCCAGGCAAACAATTGGATATAGGTTATAGATGTGTAGTCATGCAAAATACTTCCATAACAGTCATGTTGAGAAAAAACTAACTACATTTCCTGCCATCCTATCCTGTCTCCCCTTTATTCTATTCTCTCCTTTCATCCTGCCCTTCCTCAAAAGTGTTTGCTTCTGATTACTCCCTCCTCCAACCTGCCCTCCCTGCTATCACCCCCCCCTTTTTCTTATGTCCTTGCCTCGTACTTTCCTGTAGGGTAAGATAAATTTCTATACCTAATTGTGTATGCTATTCACTCTTTAGGCCAATTCTGATAAGAGTGAGATTCACTCACTCCCTCTTACAACCCCTATATTGCCTGTCACTGTAAATGTTTTTTCTTACCTCTTTTATGTGAGATAATTTACCCCATTCTACCTCTCCCTTTCTTTCTCCCAGTACATTCCTCTCACCATTTCATTTTTTTCTAGATATCATCCCTTCATATTCAATCACACCTGTGCCCTCTGTTAATATACACTTCTAGCTACTCTAGTAATGAGAAAAGTGTTATGAGTGACAAATATCATTTTTTTCATGTAGGAATGTAAAAAGTTTAACTTTAATAATTCCCTTATGATTTCTCCTTCCTGTTTACCCTTTTATGTTTTATTTAGTCCTGCATTAAAAGTCAAATTTTCTATTTAGCTCTGGTCTTTTTTTCTTTCTATCTATCTTTCTTTCTTTCTTTCTTTCTTTCTTTCTTTTTTTTTTGGTACACACTGTTCACACCTATATTTCAAGTTTGGAAATGCGTATTTACAAGCAGCAATGCAAAAAAGTATCCATGAAAAATGCATAATCTCTAAAACTATGCTTTGGGTTTTTTTAGGCAGTTGGGGTTAAGTGACTTGCCCAGTGTCACACAGCTAGTGTCAAGTGGTTGGTGTGCAGCCGCATTTGATCTCAGGTCCTAGTGACTTCAGTGTCAGTGTTCACTAAGCTACCTAGGAGTCCCCTAATCTCTGAAAATTATGAAAACATCCTACTACCATTACATTTCTAAATACAGAACTGACTACCATATTGTTGCTTCTGTGTAGCGAGAGAAGTTCATTTTCAAAACAGATAAAATTCAATCTTTAGGTGTGAATGGCATGAATGACAGTCTTTTTTAAAAAGCATGCAAGCCTCCTGGAGGAGGGTCCACAAAGAAGCCGGGGCAGCCTGATGACGTCCAGTTTAGGCCAGAGCCAGGAAAGCCTGTGTGTCATCTATGTCAGGTGCAGAAGCACAGGACTTGTCAGGTCTGCTTGCGTGGTTGGGACCATGGCCACGTCCTGGGCGACCAAGGTCTCCAAACTTGATCTCCAGCTGGGATGCAATATCATTGGTGGGCTTACGAATGTGATTATCCATCACAGATTCTTCGGTGTGAGCCTCCTCGCCCATGGACTGGTGGAGCACGAAGCCCTCCTTCCACTACCTGTGGGTGCCCTCCTTGGGTCTGCGCATATTAAATTCTACTTTGGTCAGGTCCTTGTTCTGAATCGCCTACCACTCATCCAAGGTCATCTCTTTGGGGCACTCCTCCTTTGCCTCTTCCACTTCTTTTTCTTTATTTTCTGCATCAGCCACTGGGTGCCCTTCTCCTTCAGGGGTCTCCTCAGTCACAGTGGTCTGCTCCAAGTCTGTCAACTCGTCTTTGACCGTTCCCCAGTTATGCGAGCCGCTTCCACAACGCTTGTCCTCGTGCTTCAGACCGCTGAAATGTGAATGTGAGAAAGATCTATCACTTCCACTGCGCCTATCTAATTCCCTCTTTCCACGAGAGTCAAAACCATATCCTCTGCCCATTCCATGGCCACGACCACCACGTCCTCTTCCTCCAGGACCGCCAGGACCTGGGATCGGCCAGTTAATGATAGATAGGCTTATCAACCGAAAATTCTCCTCCTTCACCCTTTTCTTCAATTAATTCTTCAAATAGTCGCTCACGAGGTGGTCGCCTTTCCGTTCTCCTATCAACTGGTTTTCCTTCACCCTGAAATTGCTAGTCAGGCCTTCTACCAACTGGTCTTATCCCTTCTTTCTTGACCGCGGCGGGGGGGCCTCGTTCTTTTTGTTGGCGCGGGTTCTTGTGGTCCTTCTGAGACTCCTTGCGCAGTGGCTTCCTGGGCGCGCCCAAGCCGCCCGAACCGGCCTGGGCCGCAGCCTGTGCCACACTCGTGGGCCCGGGCCTGTCGGCCGCCACCACCTTCTTTCTTCTTGTTCTCGGCTGCCTTCAGCACCTTGAATTGGGTCAGATTCGTCGTCAAATAGCTAGTCGAACCGTTTGGTGACGATGCAGCTGAAGCATTCCTGCAGGTGGCCGGGCATGATGGGGCCCCCCGCAGTGTGGTCCTCCAGGTATTGCAGCGGTTTGAGCCAAGCCCTCGGCGCCTGCTTCAGCACATCCCCACAAGATCAGCTCTGGTCTTTTCTTAAGAAAGCATTAAATTCCTCTGTCTCATTGAATATCAGTTTTTTTTTTTTTTCCGCTTGTGGATTAAACTCAGTTTTGCTGGGTAGGTGATTATTGGTTTTAATCCCAGCTCCTTTGGCTTCCAGAACATCATATTCCAAGTCCTCCAATACTTTAATGTAGAAGCTGCTAAATCTTCTGTTATCCTGATTGTGTTTCCACAATTCTTGAATTGTTTCTTGCTGGCTGCTTGTGATAGTTTTTCCTTGACCTGGGAACTCTGGAATTTGTCTACAATATTCCTGGGAGTTTTCATTTTGAGATCTCTTTCAGGAGGTAATCAGTGATTATTTCCATTTCTATTTTACCCTCCAGTTGTAGAATATCAGGGCAGTTTTCCTTGATAATTTCTTGAAAGATGATGTCTAGGCTCTTTTCTTGATTGTGGCTTTGAGGTAGTACAATAATTTTAAAGTTGGATCTATTTTCCAGGTCACTTATTTTTCCAATGAGATATTTCACATTGTCTTCTTTTTTTTTCTTTTTTCATTCTTTTGGTTTTGTTTTATAATTTCTTGATTTCCATAAAGTCATTAGCTTCTATTTTATCCATTCTAATTTTTAAGGAATTATTATTTTCAGTGAACTTTTGGACCTCCTCTTTCATTTGGCCAGCTCAGCCTTTAAAAAGGCATTCTCCTTGTTGGTTTTTTGGACCTCTTTTGCCATTTGGTCTAGTCTATTTCTTAAGGTGTTATTTTCTTCAGTATTTTTGGGGTCACCTTTAGCAAGCGGTTGACTTGTTTTTGATGATTTTCTTGCATCACCCTCATTTATCTTCCCAATTTTTCCTCTATTTCTCTTAACATGCTTTTCAAAATCTTTTTTGAGCTCTTCCATGGTCTGAGACCACTTCATTTTTTTTTTTACCTTAGAAGCTTTGGATGTAGAAGTTTTGTCTTTGTTATCTTCTTCTGAGTGTATGTTTTCACCTTCCTTGTCACCAAAGTAAGTTTCTATAGTCAAATCTGCCCCACACCCCTGTTTGCTCATTTTCCTCTTTAAGCCAATTCTGATGAGAGTAAGATTCACTCAATTGCTCTGACCTTCCCACCTCTTCTCCTCCACTGTAAAAGCTTTTTCTTGCCTCTTTTATGTGAGATAATTTACCCCATTCTACCTCTCCCTTCCTCTTTCTTCCAATACATTCCTCTCTCACCACTTCAATTTTTTTTTAGATATCATCTTTTCATACTCAACTCACATCTGTGCCCTGTTTATATATACTCCTTCTAGCTACCCTAATAATGAGAAAAGTCTTTCTATATCTGATGTGATTGAAAAGTAATGAAGCACATAACATGATTTAATGTGTAGGCAAACCTGCTCATGCCGGGGAAAGTTAGATATGTTTTATAATATATATTTTATGTGACGAAAGATATTACACAAAGGACAATAGTAAGTTGTGCAATGGGTGTGAAGAGGCTATGCAATATTACCATTAGGCTTTATGTATAAAGACAGAGAAAAAGATAACACATAGGACCAAAAGAAAAGTGAAAGACAGAGAGAGAGAGAGAGAGAGAGAGATGCAACATTCTTAACAAATGTCTATTTGTTAAGCCTATTACTTGACACTTTAACTATTGGTTAAGGTAGGGTTCTGTTTCCAATGTGGAGGGTGAACAGTCCCCACCTTCAAGGGTTTTGTGCAGCTATTTTCAATAATACTTCTAAGGACCTGTAAATTTTCAATTCTTCTAAGGTGGTATGATCTAAGGAGAGGTGTTTAGCCTTCTCCTGGCCTGTGCTTTGGTCTGTGAGTGAGCAAAAGCACTCTTTTCTGCCCTAAGACTGTGAGGAGGGCGCTCTCTTCACTGCTGCTGCAAGCTCTTCTATGCTAGTGCCCCTCCTCACTCCAAATCAGGACTGTCATCCAGATGTAAGTATGAGCAAAGCAACAGCCCTGCCTCAATGCTAGCAAAGAGATCCTGTAATCTCCTTTTGACCAGTTGTTTGATCCCCTACTGCTAGCCGCTGCTGCCACTGCTGATTCAGTCACTCCTAAGGCCTACTCCTTTGCTGGGGCCGAAGCTGTTCTGTGGCCAGGGCTGGACTGCACTCCTCTCTCATTCAGGTCCAACAGACCTTTCCTATTGACCTTCTAAATTGTCTTTAGCATTTGTGAGCTGAGAAGTCTGGAAACTGCCCTACTGCCAGTGATTCAATCCCCTGAGGCCTGCTGTAGGTTTTTTGGGGCCCAGTTTCTGCTGGTGCAGACTAAGATCCTCTCTCAGCCTAGTGCAACAGACCTTTCCTGTTGACCTTCCAGGTTATCTTGGGCTGGAAGTTTGTTTTATTCTGTCTTTTTGTGGGTTTTACTACTCTAGAATTTGTTTAGAGTCATTTTAAATGCTATTTTGAAGGTTTTTGGGGACAGCTCAGGTGAGTTCTTGCCTTTACCCCTCCATCTTGGCTCCCAGCCCACCCCCCAAATTAACTTTCTTAAGTACAGGTCGGATCATATCAACCTTCCTTACCTTTTCAAAAAGATACCAGCATCTATATATTACCTCTAGGATCAAATATAAAATTCTACATTTCTACTGTAAAGTCCTTAGTAACCATCTTTTTTATATTCTGGCCATTCATCTTCAGACTCTCCTCATTTTTACTGACTTTCTCCTATTCTTGGAACTCTGTTCTTATTTCCTCTTCTTTGCTACCCTGTTTCTTTCAAGTACCAACTAAAATCTCATCTATAAGAAGTTTTATTTTCTTTCCCAGTCTTCCAAAATCTTAATATCTTTCCTCTGAAGTTACCTGCAATGTATCTTCTCTATATCTTATTTGTACATGATTATTTAAGTCAATCCTACATTAGGGTTATGGTTCATATTTCCTAGATTTGTAAAGTTGTATATTGAGAACTGTATGATTTAATACTTAACCAATTATTAAAGAACCATTTGGGATCCTTAGAGGGTAAATAATTTATTCATAGTCATGTGGTTAATAGGTTTCACATTAGAATTTGAAACCAAATCATCCTGACTTCAAAGCTGGCCTCTCTCCATTATGTCCATGGTGATTTCTCAATTTTTACAGATGTTAATGTAAAGGTTATAAAATTGATACCATTCAGAACTTAGAATGCAAAATTAGAAATGTAGTATCAGAGGTTTGCAACTGCGTTAGAGGCCATCTTATTTGGTCTTTTTTACTTCTAATTTGTTATTCATTTATTTTTAACATTGTCTCTCTTTTTTTTTTCTTATTTTGAGTTCCAAATTATACCCTTCCCTCTAGTCCCTACACATCCACTAAGAAAGCAAGCGACAAGATATCAATTTTACATGTGAAATCATGCAAAACATTTTTTCCTACTGGCTGTATTAAAAAAAAATAAGAAAAAGTAAGTGCCAAAATTATACTTCAATTTGTATTCAGAGTTCATCATTTCTCTCTCTGGAGGTGGATAGCATTTTTCATTATAAGCCCTTCTGAAATGTCTTACATCATTTTACTTATCAGAGTAGATAAGTCTTTCATAATTGACTATCATTACAATATTTCTATTACTGTGCACAATGATCTTCTGTTTCTACTCTCATCACTTTTCATCTGTTCATGTAGGTCTGCCTAGGATTTTCTTAAAACGGTTTCCCTTACCGTTTCTTGTAGCACAATAGTATTCTATCACGATCGTATACTTGTTTAGCCATTCCACAGGTGATGATCATCCCCTGAATTTAAATTCTTTGCCATCACAGAAAGAGCCACTATTAATGTTTTGATTTCTTTGGTATACAGACCTAGTAGTGGTATTGTTGAGTCAAAGGATTTATATTCCTTTTAGGCACAGTTTTAAATTATTCTCTATAATGGTTGGATAGATTCACAACTCATTATTACTATTCCTATTTTCCTATATCCCCTCTAGCTTTTGCTGTTTTTATTAGGTGTGAAGCAGTAGAAGGTGGGTACTATTATTAGCCCCATTTTAAAGATGAGGAAACTAAGGCAAAAACAATGCTTAAGTGGTTTCAACATTTGCTTCTCCAGAGAAGTTCATCAGTATTTCATGTCAGTTTCCTTATGGCATGCGTGCCCAGCTTTTGGATAATGGATGATGTTCTTATACTTTCCTAGTCACCAGTGGAGTGAAACAGGGTCGTGTGCTTGCTCCCATGCTTTTTAGCATGATATTTTTCACCGTGTTGTCAGATGCTTTCAATGAGGACTAACATGGCATCAAAGTCAGCTACCACACTAATGATAAATTCTTCAACTTGAAAAGGCTACAAGCCAAGACCAAAGTGCAGAGAGTGTTGGTGCATGATTTTTTTTTTTGTTTACAGATGATTGTTCACTCAATGCAGCCTCTGAAGCTGAGAAGCAACAAAGTGTGGATTATTTCTCTGCTGCTTGTACTAATTTTGACCTAACAATTAATACCAAGAAAACACAGGTACTCTGTCAGCCAGCACCATACAACCCATATGTGGAACAATAGGTTACAGTAAATGGAGAAATTTGAATGCTGTAGATAACGTTGCTTACATTAACAGTATACTTTCTAGGGATGTACACATTGATAATGAGATTGACACATGTTGCCAGAGCTAGTTCACCACATGGGAGGCTCTGAAGGAAAATGTGGGAGACAAGAGTTATTAGACTTACTGCCAAACTGAAGGTCTATAGAGCCATTGTGCTGATCTCATTGTTGTACACGCCTGTGAAACTTGGACAGCCTACCATCCACCATGCCAGGACACTGAACCACTTCTATTTGAATTGTCTAAGATAGGTTCTGCAGATCACCTGGCAGGATAAAATACCAGACACTGAAGTCCTTTCTTGATCTAAACTGCCAAAAACTCAGGCTCTACTGCAGAAAGTGCAACTATGATGGGAAGGCCACATAGTTTGAATGCCAAATGTAAGCTTACCTAAAAGACTATGGAGAACTCACACAGGGCAAATACTCACATGGCGGCTGGAAGAAGTGATACAAGGAAACTCTTAAGGTCTCTCTTAAAAACTTTGAAATTGATCGTGTGAGAAGAAAGACACTGGCGCAGGAACACCCAGCATGGCATGCCCTTATTAGAGAAGATTCTGTGCTGTATGAGTAAAACAGAATTGAAGTAGCTCAAAAGAAACAAGGGATGCACAAATTTAGAGAATCCACTCCAAATGTTCACATGAACTCTTTATGCTCAAATTGTGGTAGAGCATTCTGAGCTTGTATTGGTCCGATCAGCCATAGTCAGATGCATTGTAACTTGACTAACATAGTGACATTATTTTGGTCCTCTTTGAGAATGAAGGACAACAACCAATCAATCAAATGAGACAGTAACTAAGAGTTGTTTTAGTTTGCCTTTTTTATAGTCAATAGCCAAATAATCAAATGGTTTAGAGCATTTTTTGATGACTATAAACATCCGTGGTTTATTTTTCTGAAAACTGTTCATATTTTTTGACCATTTATCAATTGGGGAATGGCTCTTTTTTTTACAAAGTTGACTCAATTCAGTATATATTTGAGAAAAGAGGTCTTCATCAGAGAAACTTACTGTAAAAGTTTTTGATGTTACTTCATTATCTGTTGTATTTTTTAGCAAAATGTAGTTTCCCTGATTATCTCTTTTCATTAGGTTTATTTGTGGGGTTTTTTTTTTGTTTGAAATCATGATTGCCCTCCCTGCTTCTTCTTCTTTTTTTTATTTTATTTTTTATTTTTTTATTTTTTTATTGCAGATGAAGCATAATAGATTCTGCACCAGACCCCTTAAAAAAATTATTGTTTTCTCTGTTTCAGTTGTTTCTCTTATAAACAACATATTGTTGGATTCTGGTTTTTAATCCATTCTACTATCTGCTTCTTTTTTTAGGTGTGTTCATCCCATTCATATTCACAGTTCTGATTACTAGTTCTGAATTTCCTTCCATTCTATTTTTTTCTCTTCATCCTGTTTTTTACCCTTTCCCTCCTCAAGAGTTTGTTTTGCTTCTGATCACTCATTGCCTGTTTAGTCCTTCCCCCCTTTTAAAACTCCCCCCATTTCTTTTATCCTCTTTCCCTCCTATTTTCCTATTGATTAAGATAGATTTCTATACATTCTTCCCTCTTGGAGTTAATTCACCTGTGAGGTTCAAGAGTGGCCTTCTACACTTCCCATTTTATCCTCGATGGTAAAAAGTTCTTTCTTTCATGTCTGTTATGTGAGATAGTTTTCCCCATTCTTTCTTTCCATTCCACCATGTCCTAATGTATTACTCTTTCTAATCCCTATATTATTTATATCATTCCAATATAACCAACTCTAACACCCTTGCCTTCTGTCTGTACAGACTCCTTATAACTGCCCTTATAATGATACAGTTTTTAGGTGTTACATGTGCCATCTTCCCATATAGGAATGTAAACAGTTTAACCTTATTGAGACCCATATGATTTCTCTCTCATGTTTACATTTTTATATTTCTCTTCAGTCTTGTGTTTGAAAGTCAGATTTTCTATTCAGCTGTGGTCTTTTTTTTTTAATCAAGAATGCTTGAAAGTCATATTTTTCATTAAATAACACCCCCTCCTTTTTTTTTCCTGTGAAGGATCACATTCAGTTTTGCTGGGTAGGCATTTCCCTTTGCCTTCCAGACTATCATATTTCAAATTTTCTACTCCTTTAACATATGTAGAAGAAGCTGCTAAATTTTGTGAGATCCTGACTGTGGTTCCATGATATTAAAATTGTTTCTTTCTGGCTGTTTGCAGTACTTTCTCATTGTCCTGGGAACTATAGAATTTGGTTATAATATTCCTGAGAGTTTTCATTTTAGTTTCTTTATCAGGAGGATCAGATGAATTCTTTCAATTTCTATTTTACCCTTTTGATTTAAGATATGAGGGCATTTTCCTTTATACTTTATACTTTCTTGAAATTTGATGTCTTTCTTTAATCATGTCTCTTTTTTATCTTGTCTTTTTTGTCTTTTTTATCATATCTTTCTGGTAATCCAATAATTTTTAAACTATCATTCCTCAAACTATTTCCAGATCAGTTCTTTATCCAATGAAATATTTAAAATTGTGAGCTTTTTTTCATTCTTTTGACAGTATTTGACTGTTTCTTGATTTCTTATGAAGTAATTAGTTTTCAGTTCTCTGCTCTACTTTTTAAAGATTTCTTTTCTTCAATGAATTTTTATGCTTCTTTCACCATTTAACTAATATTTTAAGATGTTATCTTATTTTCATTGTTTTTGTACCTCTTTTTACCAACCTGTTAATTCATTTTTCATTATTTTCTTGCATCAATTTCATTTATTTTCCAAATGTTTTCTCTACTATTCTTCTCTTGCTCTTAAAAAAAATAAATAAAAACATAACAAAACAAAACAAAAAACAAAACAAAACCTTTCAGGATTTTTTCTTCACCTTGTGTTTGATTAACATTTTTAGTTGAGATTTTGCCTGTAACTCTTTTCATATTATTCTCTTCTCAGTTTGTGTCTTGGTCTTCCCTGACACTGCATTATCTTTTTATATTCAAGTTCTTTTTTGTTTGTTTGTTTGCTCATTTTCTAGCCTATTTCTTGACTTTGAACTTAATGTTAAAATTTATCTTTCTCACCGTGGGGTGAGCGGGGAATTCTCCCAAGTTTCAACTTTTCTTGAAGCTGTTTCCAGAGCTATTTTTGGTCTAATCTGCAAAATTTTGGTGGTTCCAAAGTGGTGTGATCCAGGAAAGGGTGTGGTTGCTGTTTTCCTGGTATTTACTCTTATCTTTGCCCAGATAGGGGACCTGTTCCTCTGTAGGTGCAAGCACTAGACAACCTTTAGACCCTGGAACTGTGACAAAGTACCTTGTTATCCTGCTGCAACAAGTATTTATGCTTATCTCTTTCTTCAAACTGTGACCAATGTTCCTGCTCCTATATGACCATCAATAAGTGCTCTTGTATGCACTGGAACTGCAACCCAGAATTCTTTAAAACAATAGAGTTGCCAAACACTGCCAAGTCCTGCACCAGTGCCAGCAGAGGGTCCCCTGTAATCTCTTTCTGACAAGTTGTCAGACCCCCTTACCATCTCTGGAGTGAGAGCTCCATATTCTGCTGCTGCCACTGCTTTGTTGCCTCAAGGCCTACAGCTAATGCTGCATCCATGAGGGCTTTAGGTCACTATCCCCTTCACTCTCTCCCCCCTCCCCTGCTAATGTAACAGACTTCTTCTGCTGACCTCCTAAGTTGTCTTAGGCTAGAAAAAGTCTCATCCTGCTATGCTATTGTCTCTATCTCTCCAGAATTCAACTTGAGGTGTTATTTTAAAATTGTTGGGGAGGGATCTTGGGATAGTTCATACAGATGGCTGCCTCTCCACATCTTATCCAGTCTTTAACCTGATATATGAGTCATTTATATGGCCTACACAGCAATATTCAACAAACTCTGCTGGAAAATCTAACCAGAATCT
This sequence comes from Phascolarctos cinereus, assembly GCF_003287225.1. Taxonomy (NCBI): domain Eukaryota; kingdom Metazoa; phylum Chordata; class Mammalia; order Diprotodontia; family Phascolarctidae; genus Phascolarctos; species Phascolarctos cinereus. The sequence continues at coordinate 388,930,929 of NW_027555958.1, read as the reverse complement.
GCAAACTCATGAGACAAAGTCATTCTATCAAAATGATCTTATTGATGCCATTTGTTTTTACATCGTATTCATCTCTATATTTACCCTATGATTCATAGAATGTTCTGTTATAAAATAATGCAGCAAAATTGACTAATAGCATTGGACAACATCTGCTACATTCCTCACTTCATTCAATCAATTCCAACTAAACGAGAAAGGAAGAAAGCATATTTCCTCATTTATTTTCTTGGGCCAAGATTGGTTATTATAATGACACATTATTCTGATTCATTTTGGTATTATTTTCATTTATATTATTCTTTTTATTGTGGATACTGTTTACTTCTGCTTACTTTACCCTCCAAGAGTTCATAAAAGTATTTCCATGTTACTTTGAATTTTTCATACTCCATTGCTTCTTAAGAAACAATAGAATTCCATTTCATCCATATAATACAGTTCATTCAGATGTGTCATTCAAAAATACCCATGTTGTTTCCTTTCTTTTTATTTCCTTTTCTGGGATAAAAAAAGAAATCTAATTTCAGACAACACTAACTCAAAGGTCAGCTGCGATTTCTTAATTACTACACCCAATGATCTTGCCTTTGTATTCGTCTTTATTGTCTTCTCTATAGCATTTGGCATTGTCAACAAGAAGTTAGGTCTTGAAACTGGCTAATTTCAAGGCTTTTCTGATGTTGTCTCAAGACCGTTTTGAATTCTGAAAGTTCTCAACTTAAACCAAATTAAGCCAATTACTAACTTCACTAGACTGTCTCCCAAGAAAAAACAAATATCATCAGCCTCATCAGCAATCACTTATAAAATGCTTAATACAGACCACAATACTGTGGATTCTAGAGTTGAAAAGAAGTGTAGGTTTTTAGATCCCTCCTGCAATGTGTTAAAAATCTAGTTAAAAATTACATAGTCCAACTCTAAGAGATCACCTGAAGTAATAAAACAATATACCACATAAAACTGAATTATCCAGGCTATGTGAATTTAAAGATGAAGAAAGAATGAAACTTGAAAAATCAGCAAATTATAAACACTATTCCTGCTCACATACAGGTACAAGACAATGACTTCCATAAATCCTGTTCATCTTAGAGATTTTGCAATTACGTATTTAATTTTTCCACCATTTTCTTGTAGTTTAAATTGCCTTCTTGTATTTTCTACGTGTGTTCTAGTTCTGTCTTATGGAGCCACTAGAAATAAGACTGCTCCCTCTTACACATCACTGCTCTTCAGATATCTGAACACAATTACTTTTCTTTCTTAAGTCATGCCTTCTATGATATCGTATGCAGTTATGCTAAATATACTCAGTCCCATTATCTCTTCCTTATTTTTTTTCACTTAGCTTTTGCCATTCAGAAAAATACAGGCAATCATTTATGCATACATACACAGAGGCACACAATATAGATATAAATATGCAAATACAGATATACAAATCTACATGATACATATAGATACTTATCTGTCTAATATACACATACATATATTCATAGATACATTCATTAACCTGAATGGCTCTCTTTATACAAATATGTGTACACACACACATATTTGAGTGAATATCTCTCTATTATGTATCTATCTACTTACATGAGAGATACAGTTTCATAGAATAACTAGAAGAGAGCCAATATTGTGCCAACTCTAAGTACCCAATTTAGCTTACAATTCTCTTCTGTTACCAAAATGAAGAGTCATTATTACTAATATCCTTATTGTATAAATCATCAGGTAGTGTATTGAAACATATGTCCAAAACAGAAAATTGATCTAAGCTTCTCATTCTGTGCCTCTACATTAAGATAACCAGATAAAGAAGTTGTATAGAACAAACTGTATTATGGTAGGGGATATTTCTTGTTCTCTCATATTACTCACAAAAAAAAGAAAGAAAAATGTTGGGATACCAAGGGTGGGGAATCCGATGCCTTGAGGCCACACGTGGCCCAGATTCTGGATCTTTGGATTTAGTCAAAGGGTCATGCTTGAGAACCTAGAAGGCCACATGGGACTCATCGATATACTCACCCACACAACAAAAAGGGAGAGAAAGAGAAAGAATCAGGGAGAAAGATGGAGGAGAGAGTGATGAGAGATAGAGATGAAGAGAGAAAGGGAGGAAGAGAAAGGGAGGGAGGGAGAGAGGGAAAGTTGGGAAATTGCCATTCCTTATCTTGTGGAGTCAGCACTGAATTGTCTCTGGATGGTATTTTTTTTTTGGAGCAATTTATATCTTTAATCATTTGCCACAAGTTATTACTAATATTAGATATGGCTATACATGATTGTGAGTATAAGGATTTTTACTTTAGAAAGCAAGAACATTCTGAAACTGACCTGTTATATTCATGCAACTGAAATGCATGTTTTTGAGCTATAAAAAGAAATTGTTTTCACATATGTCATACAAATGGCTTAGAAATATCCTGGAAAATGAGTCTAGGCAAACAATTCAAAAAGATTCAATAATTTAACATGCCATTTCTTTTTCATTGCTGTTACTCTTGCTATACAATGGGGAAGAAACAAGTTTTGCAGTACAGAGGACTTGTCATTTCTATTTAAAACCATTAGAATACAAGAAACACTATTTTGTCAGACTAATGATATATAATTAATAAAAACAATATGAGGATAGTATTTTCAAATTTTATGCTAATTCTTTCTTAATTGTTTTTTAAAGTACAGAACATGATTTTGCTAATATAAAGGATGTCATAGTGTGGGAAAACCACACAAATAATTCATTTCTTTGGCTGGTCTGTAAATTATAATATTAAGGAATTCTCTGTGGTACTGTGTGGTCAGCAGTCTTGATATTGGTCAAACACCTAAGCAAGATTTCATCAAGTTTTTCCTGCCTTCTATTCTGGTCCTCTATCCAGTCAGTGAAATGACCTTTCTCATACTGAGAATGTCTAGAAAACTTCTCTTGAAAAGCAGTTAGATTCCTTCAAACCTGAATTTCTGTTACTTTCATTGTTGTCTTTCATAAAGTTTGTTAACTGTATTCTTAATCAAAAACTATTTGGCCAAAGTGTTCTCATTAGATAGTATCATCATTTAAAAATGAAATTAGAAATGTAGCACAGTATGCTCCTGTGTTCTTACTTTTTCCTCTTCTCTCACCTTCCCTCATTCCCCTTTACTTTCCCTTCATCTTTTCTCTTATTTTTTATTATTATATTCCTGTTCACATTTTTTTATCTTGTAGTTATACGACAACTGAATAAACAATTTATTTGTTTAATTCAGTAATACTCTTAATTGAATAATGACAAAGGCATTATTTAAATTATGTCTCCATTTATTCACAATCCTCTCTCATTCATTAGGCCCTTATTGTTTGCTATTATTGCAATTATTATTACTATTATTAAGTTCTTAATATCCTTCCTGTGTTAAAGGTTAACCAACCTTGATTAGTAAACTTTACTTAATGTGAACATGTATCTACTCTTACTTCATAATTAGATGTAGATTCTTTTGAGAAATTGTTTAGGATGAGCTAAAAGGTAAGGTCATTGAAGTCAATGGAAGAAGATTAAGATTACGCTATAAAGGATAATCAGTTCCAGGAAAAATAAAAGGTAATAAAAACTATGCTTCTACAATGCTAAACGTCTACAGGGAAAAAAAATCAATAAGGAATCTTAATACTTACATATCTCAAGAGATTTCTAAGTATCAGGATGGTTGATTACACTTGCGGTGGTAGAGTGGATTTAGAGAAGGTCTGAATTTGAATAATGCCACAGAGTTATTGACTAGATTTAAGACTGTTAGCAATTAACTTACCATCTCAAACTCAATTTCCTTTTCTGAAAAAAAAAAGAACAATTGCACCTCCTTTGCTGGGATGTTATGTTTAAATAAGATAACATATGTAAAGCATTTTACAAGCCTTAAAATTCAATATTAGTGTTATATCATTATCATCATCACCACCATTATGATCTTCATTGTTTTTAGTACTTTTTAGGCAGGTTACCTTACAAATACTAGATGAAACAATATTCAGTTTTTATGTGTACATATTATATCATTTAAACCTAGCCTCAGAAAGACTCAGTCAGTTTTAACCTACAAACAGCTTCAATGGTAACTTACGGAAAAAATAGAATTGGAAAGTTTGAAGAGACAGCAGAGGTCCAGTCCTATGCCTACCTGGAGAGGAATTTCCTATGCAACATTCACAACAAATGTTAATTTCAACCTCTTTTCTGATAGCTCAAGGGAAGGAAAATTCACTCTTTTGGGACAGCCCTTTCTACTTTAGGAGAGCTCTAATTATTAGGATGTTTTGTTTTGTTTTCCTTATACTTCATAGCTCATAAATTTGCTTCTCTAGGACTTTTACTTTGCTCAATAGGGGTCAAACCTTTTCCAAACTGAATAGAATATGTAAAAAGAAAATCATTAAATTATTTTAAAAATTCACTTTATTAACTTTTTGAAATTTAACTTTATTATTAGAATGTCCCTTTGGTCCTTGAAATCCAAATCCATTCCCTTTGCTGAACTCATACTTTGTTTTTCATGTCTTTTATTCTTAATCTGAGCACAAAAAACATCATTTCCCTCTACCAGCAAAGTTCCATTCAAGGTCAATGCAATCTGTCTCTACCCAGCGGCCTCTTTTCAGTATGTTATTTCCAAGAAATAAGTTATAAACAAATAACCAGAGAAGAGATCAAAATAGCAGCTTGTACTCTGTAATACCTTTTATCCATTTACCTCAAGCACTAAGAACTTTCAGAAGTGAATTCATGATTACCCCTTTGAAGGTGCAAATGGAACACGGACAATGAGAAAGTGATATTAACTAAACAGATCCATATGCTTATCAGGGACAAATCCATTAAAAAGCTGAAACACTATTAAGTGGACTTCATATTGCTAGATCCTTTTATGTTTCTCAAACAAAACTCTAAGTAGTCATTTCAAAACATTTGTTTAAAAGAAGGGGAAAAGCATTGCTGAAACACTTACTAGAGAAAGTAGGACAAATTTAAAATTACATTACATACTATTAAAAAAAAAGTATTGGGAACTTTTGAACTTCCAGTGAGAAAATTGCAAAGTTTCCAGAAGGTTGAAATTGTAATAGCAAAATTAAGCAAATAGAGCAAAATACATCAATTTGTAATTTAGTGGCAACTCTGGCTTTTGATTATCCATTGGTTAATCATTATAGAGCTCTGGAAACAAATAGAATTTAAAAAAAAAAACTATATATGGAGTATACTAGCCTTGCTTTGTGTTAGACTACAGCAGGATTTTATCATAAGTCATAACCAATATGATTTGTCTCTATTGCCTGTAAAATAAATACCACAGCCACATTCCATAACTCTAGTAATTTGATAAGGACATTGGGGAAGCAGAGAAAGAAGAGGACCTAGAAGGGTTTTTTTGTTTCTTTGTGTGTTTGTTTTTATTTTAATTTTAATACTGGTTTTGTTTCTAGTTTAAAGGACTATGAAATTTACATTTATCTGTAATATAGATATGTGTGTGTAGATATATAGATATTGAACTATGTCATATGAAATACTTTGTGGTTGCACTGGAACATGCCATAAAAGATAACAGTGCATTGCAGTGGAAAGAGATATTGGAGTCAGTTGCTGAATATACTACTTCATAGATCAGTAAGAGTAGGCAACTCAATCCCTTCAGTTTTCTGTAAAATAAAATATAAAGAAGGTGTTAGACTATATTACCTTTAAGAAATTTTTCAACTGGGGAGGCAGAGCCAAGATGGCAGAGTAAAGGCAGGGACTTGCCTGATCTCTCTCCCAAACTCCTCCAAATCCCTTTAAACAATGACTCTAAACAAAGTCCTGAACAGCAGAACCCACAAAATGATGGAATGGGACAATTTTCCAGCCCAAAACAACTTAGAAAGTTGATAATGAGATATCTGTTTCACCAAGGTGAGAGAGGAGACAGGCCCCACCAGTGTTGGGCATGCTAGCACCGAACAGGCCCCAACAAATCTAAAGTAGGCCTAGGGCAACTGAATCAGGGGTAACAGTAGAACAACTCTCAGGCCACAGATGGTAAGGGGATTGTGCAATGGGTCAGAAGGAGATTTACAGGAATCCCTTTGTTGTATCAGGGGTAGGACTCTGTGGCATTGTCTATACTTGAATCTGGGTCATAGTCCTGGGTCTTAGTTTCAGTGCAAGAAGGAGCACTAGCAGAGCAGAGCTTGCAGCTGTGGGAGAGCAGGGATCTTGCTCACAGTTCTAGGGTTACAAAGAGTGCTTGTGGTTGCTTGTAAATCAGTGTATGCAACAGTAGTAAACACATATCTGCCTAGGTCATGCTACCTTGGAAAAGCCAAATACTTACAGGTCCCCAGAATTACCTCTCAAAACAGCTGGACAAAAAATAAAAATCTGAAACTTGAAACAGTGCCCCCTCCATTTGGGAAGCAGAGGTCCATGTCAGTGAAGTTAAAAGTCAATAATTAGGCTGGAAAATGAGCAAAAAAAATCCTGATTATAGAAAGTTACTATAGTGACAAGGAAGATCAAAACATACACTAAGAAGGCAATAAAGTAAAAATACCATCCAGTACCTCCAAGAAAAAAATAAATTTGTCTCAGGCCATGGAAGAACTCAAAAAGTATTTCAAAATTTAGAAAAAAAAGGTAGAAGGAAAATTGTGAAGAAAAATGAGAGTGATGCAAGAAAATCATGAAAAAAAAAGTGTCCATATATTAATAAAGGAGGCACAAAAATGCTAAAAAAAAACCCGCTATAAATAACAAAATAGGCCAAAAGATAAAAGGGGCACAAAAATTCAAAGAAGAGAAGAATGCCTTAAAATGCAGAATAGGGGGCAGATAGATGGCACAGTAGATAGAGAACCGTCCCTGGATTCAGTAGGACATGAGTTCAAATCTGGCCTCAGACACATGCTATTCACTAATTGTGTGACCTTGGGCAAGTTACTTAAAAGTTGCCCTTGCCAAAAAAGAAGAAAAAAAAAAGAAATACAGAATAGACCAAATTGAAAAAGATATACCAAAAAATCATCAAAGAGAACTCCTGAGAAAGGAGAATTGTCCAAAAGGAAAAAGAGGTACAAAAGCTCCCTGAAGAAAATAATTCCTTAAAAATTAGAATTGAGCAAATGGAAGGTCATGACTTTATGAGATATCAAGACACAAAAAATACCAAGAGAATGAAAAAATAGAAGAAAATGTGAAATATCTCACTGGAAAACAACTGATCTGGAAAAGAGATCCAGGAGAGGTAACTTAAGAATTATTGGACTGCCTGAAGGCCATGATCAAAGAAAGAGCCTACACATCATCTTTCAAGAAATTATAGAGGAAAATGGCCCTGATATTCTAGAAATAGAAGGTAAAATAGAAATTGAAAGAATCAACCAATCACCTTTGGAAAGAGATCCCAAAATAAAAACTCCCAGGAATATTATATCCAAATTCCAGATCTCCCATACTACAGAGAAAATACTAAAAGCAGTCAAAAAAGAAACAATTAAAATATCTTTGAGCCACCATTCAAGGTAACACAAGATTTAGCAACTTCTACATTAAAAAAAAAAAATTGGAGTGCTTGGAATATTATATTCCAGATGGTAAAACACCTTGGATTCCAATTTAGAATCACCTACCCAGCAAAACTGAGCATGATCCTCCAGTTCAAAAATTGGATATTCAATAAAATAGAGGACTTTCAAGCATTCTGATGAAAAGACCAGACTTGGATAGAAAATTTGACTTTAAAATACAAAATACAAAGAAAGCATAAAAAGATAAACAGGATAGAGAACTCATAAGGGATCCAATATGGTTAAATTGTTTATATTCCTATATGGGAAAATGATAACTACTAAAAACTTTCTTATATTATATATATATACACACATATATAGAAAGCAGAGATGTAAGTTGAGTGATAGTATGGTTATCTAAAAAAAATGAAATAAAATTAAGGGATTAAAAAAAAATACACTGGGAGAAGATGAAAGGGAGAGGTAGAATGGGATACATTATCAGGCACAGAAGAGACCTGAGAGAAATTTTGTAATGCAGTGGAAAATGGGGGAAGTGGGGAGTGGAGCACATGAACCTTACTATTATTGAAATTGGCTCAAAGAGGGAATAATATTATACACACTCAACTGAATGTAGAAATCTATCTCACCATATAGGAAAACAAGAAGGCAAGGGCATAAGAGAAGGGGGGTGTGATAGAAGGGAGGGCATTTTGGGGGAAGTAAAAATCAGAAGGAAAACATTTTTTGAGAATGGATAGGATAAAAAGAGAAAGAGAGTAGGATAAACAAGGGGATGAAAGGAAATAGTCAGTAATCATTGCTATGGAAACAATTTTTTTAGTGAATTTCTATGATAAAGACTTCATTTCTCTACCATGTAGAAAAGTGAGTCAAATTTATAGAAATAAAAGTCATTCCTCATTTGATAAATGGTCAAAGGATATGAATAGACAATATTCAGACAAAGATATCAAAGCTACACATGCTCATATAAAAATGCTCTAAATCACTATTGATGAGAGAAATGTAAATTAAAACAACTCTGAGCTACTTCCTCACACCTGTCAGATTGACTAATATGACAGAAAAGAAAAATGACACATATTGGAGGTGATATGGGAAAATTAAAACTAATTCACTGTTGGCAAAGTCGTATGCTTATTCAACCATTCTGGAGAGCAATTTGGAACTATACCCAAAATGGCTATAAAACCATGTATACCCTTTGACCAAGCAATACCACTACTAGGTATGTTTCCCACAGAGATAAAGAACATAAAGTAAAAAGACCTGGGTTCTTTTTGTGGTGACAAAGAATTGGAAATTGAAGGAATGTCCATCAATTGGGGAATAGCTTTACAAGTTGTTGTATATGATTGTGATATATTACTATTATGCTTTAAGAAATGATAAGCAGGATGCTCAAAGCAAAACAAAAACGTGGAAAGTCTTACATGAACTGATGCAAAGTGAAATGAGCAGAATCAGGAAAGCATTGTACACAGTCACAACAATATTGCATGATGGTCTCCTATGAATAACTTAGCAATACAATGATCCAAAACAATTTTGTAGGACTTATGATGGAAGGTGTTGTCCATTTCCAAAGGAAGAACTGGTAGAGCCTGAATGCAGATCAAAGATATTTTTTCTTTATTTTTCTTGGTTTTTCACCCATGTTTTATTTCATAGAATGACATACATGGAAATGTGTTTTGCATGACTACACATGTGTAACATATGTCAAATTGCTTGCCTTCTCAATGTGGAGGAGAGGAGGAAGGTAGAGAATTTGGAAATTAAAATTTGAAAAAAAAATTAAAATTGTTTTTACATGCAATTGGGAAAAATAAAATATTAAATAAGATTTAAAAATAAGCCTTTAAACTTAAATATACGGTCCTCTGTAAATAACATTAAAGAATATTTTAATAACTTAAGACAAAGCAATATGATACTGGGAATTCAGTGTGCAGAAGAGAGAGATAACAAAAAGGTCCTTTAGACTTTATGTAGCTTAATTTGATGCATTTTAGAATTTCTAAATATTGTTTCAAGCCATCAAACATGAAGAGAAAAAAGAAAAAAAAATATTTATGCCAAGTTTGATCAATCATAGAGAATAGATTATTGACAGAATAATTTCAATAGCAGTTAAAATTAGAGACAAGTAGAGTCTTGTTTTGGTTTCATAAGTCAACAAAATGTTGATGGCTGCTTGAAGAGTAAAATTATGACAGGACAAATATGTTAGAATACATTATACAGCTTTCTCTAAATTACTTTATTATCCTACACTTTTGCTCTAATGAATATTGCTTGCTAGATACAGAAAATGTTATTGTTTGAGACTTAGGGATGAAATTTATTTTTTCTTTATGTTATAGTTTTAAAGTTTTTTTTTAATTTTCACAAAATTTTACTCATCTTATTTAAATATATGATAAATTATTATAAGTACTTACATTGAGGTAAGAAACAATATGAAAATAATCTGTGAAACACAGTCAGTAAAATAATAGGGAGAAAAGAAAATGACCATGGGGGCTGATTTAGTATAACATTTTATAAAATTTTCATGAGATATTTTGTTTAAAAGCAGCATGCCTGGGAAACAGCATCAAATGGAGTAATGGCAGTCTTCAGTGTTCATGTGATAAACAAAGCCAGCGGCCTCTTCTACCAGCTGGACAACTGCATGCCTCAAGACAAGACTGAGAAAACCTTCAGCTACCCACTGGACTTCCTACTCAAGCTACATGATGAGCGCGTTCTGGTTGCCTTTGATCAACTGGACAGCATCCGGATGGGCCACACGGTTCTCTCCATCAATGGTGTGGACGTGAATGGCAAGTACACCACGGATGGGAAGTAGGTGCTGAAGTACCTGGCCAAGCCGGCCAAGTACCCCATGTCCATCTGCTTCGGCCGATCCCACCTTACGTCCAACGAGAAGCTGATGCTGACCTCCACATTCCACTCGCTACTGCCATAGTCTCCCAGATGTCTCCTGAGGTGGGAAGTTCTGGCATCGAGATGCTTGAGACAGACACCTTCAAACTCCACTGCTTCCAGACACTGACAGGTATCAAGTTTGTAGTGCTGGCAGATCCCTGACAAGGTGGGATTGATTTTCTCTTGCAAAAGATCTATGAGATTTACTCAGACTTTGCCCTCAAGAATCCATTCTACTCTTTGGAGATGCCCATCAGGTGTGAGTTGTTTGACCAGAATCTGAAGCTAGCCTTTGAAGTGGCTGAGAAGGCTGGGACTTTTGGGCCAGGATCACAGGCCCTCCAGCAAAGACCAAAGCTTGAGATGGACTCAGCTATTTTACTAGGATGGTGATCCAAATACCCATTTGAGAGCACACCAAGAAGAGTGGAGTCTGAGCAAAAGAGGGCAGTGTGGTCTTTTTAAGAACTATTCGGTGTACCATCTTCTCTTCTCGGTAGGTAATGGTCCTACCTCCCCAATGTCATACAGATTTATTTATGAATGAGTGAGACCTGATTGAAGAGGCTATAATAAACATTCCTTTGGGGGGGAAAAATTGCATGCCTGTTTATATTTGATTATTAAGTTGACCAATTAGTGGACCATTTGGGAATTATATTAGCACTAATGACGTTTCAAAGTAGTACTTTATTCTACAAATGTACTGTAAAGTCAAAAAGTAATTACTCTGTAGTTCAGAATAGTTCTGAATACTGCAAAACATATTGTGAATGTGATCTGTTATTAATATTTCTTTGGTATCTATATGGTAGTGACATTTTGTTAGTCAGAATCTTTCAATGACTCTTGCTTTTGAATCCAAAATTTACAATTTGTATTCAAGATCTTATTCAATTGGGCTATGCTGAAACTTTCCAACTTTATCTCGTAAGTCTCCTTTCCCTATAATCTCCACCCCCAACCAAATGAGACTAATCCTCTTATGTGACCTGTGATTCACCACATTTTTTTAATCTTTGATCATACTATCTCATAACTGTGAATTGTCCTTTTCCTCTATCTGCACATAGAATTTCTACCCATACTTTAAAGCCCACCATAGGTATCATTTTCTCCTTGAAACTTTTTCAGATCATCTCCCATTAGTCAGTATTATTTTCTTTTTTATACATATTTGTTCTCTGGATTTACCATCTCCTATACAGAATTTTTAATTTAACTTTATTTGTGAATATTTATATCCCCTGCTACATTGCAAATGTCATGACTGTGGGGACTGTATTATTTCTATCCCATATTTAAACAGTGAATATATACATACACATATGTATCTATGTTTATATATATGTATATGAAAGAGAGCTTGATAATGTTTTTGATGAAAATAGTCAATATGTAATTCAATATTTTAAAGATTTATAATTTTGACAATATGGATACTCTTTCCAGTGTTAAAGACCACATTTTTTCTAAAGTTCAATATTCAAGATGACAAGGAATATAATTGTCCATTTGTTAACCTGGTAGTGAGCATCTCTAAACTTAATTTGGTCCCTAGATGACAGACATTCAGTTCATCTCTGGGACAATGCCTGAGGTATTTGCCACTTAATAGAACTTCCATTAGCTTATGGCTAACCTTTAAGAGTCTAGCTTCATCTTTGCGCTTCAATGAGGTTTTGGAAATTGAGCTTTAGTGACATTTTTGTGGGAAAAAAGAGCTATTCCCATTAACTAAAGCAGTCCTAATAGTAAATCTAAAAATGTGATTCAAACACATTCTTAGAATAAAAGACACAATGAAACTCAATTTTACATTTATTCATTTGTTATCACATAAATAGTTTCTACCTATTACTGGGTATATATCCTAATTCTGATTTTTTCATTAAACCTCAGTGTATCTAGGACAATTAAAATAGATTCTTAAAGGTTTTATTAAAGATTAAGGAAAAAAATGGTGTTGAGAATTTTCTCTTAGTCTTACTAGAATAATGGAAACTTTTGTTACGTTTACCATTATTTACAACATCTTTGAAAACCTTAATTACATCCATTCAGTATTTATAAAATGAAGTTCTGAGCTTAGAAGCAAGATTTTACTTAAAGCAATAATGACTACTTGAGATAGTAGAGAATTTTTAAATTACAATAGGAAATATTTTTATATGCTATTATTTGAAAACAATATTTCAATCAAGATATTTATATTAAACTAAAGCTATAGCAAAAAGAAACTGTTGCTAATAATACATTTTTACTATACTATTTTTAGAATAGACAAAAATTATAAAAGAGGCAAAGAACTTAACAGCATTTCTACTCCATCATGTCAGCTTTTAACTCTATAGTACTTTGTAAATGTTTTTTTAACCCTACTCTACAATAAGCTTGATATACTTCATTAACTACAAGAATCTAAAAACCTGACATGTTTGACTTCAAAAGTTAATATGCGCGTGCGCGCGCGCACTTGTGTGAGTGTGTGTGTGTGTGTGTGTGTGTGTGTGTGTGTGTGCGTTTTCCTAAAAAGATGATCTTAAAGATTTAAAATACAAATGAATATGAAAGAATTCCTCTTTGGTCTACAACAATTCAAGTCTGTTTTTCCAAGGGTAGAGGCAGCTTAGCTTAGTGGAGAAAGACCTGTCCTAAAAGCTAGGAAACCCTGGTTTCAAGTCTTACTTCTTACACATACTGACTGTGTGATACTCTCATTGCTTTCTAAGCAGAGAAGGTAATCAGTTGCATTGATAGAGGAAGCATCCTTGCCAAGAATGTGTCATATCAATGAAATAACAGTTCCAGTACCTATTCTCCAAAGTTAAGTGCAGAAACACTATAAACTGGTAAGTAAAATAATATTTAAACACTTTTAAAGTACTTAGCAAAGAAAAACACCACAAAGGATGGATTTTTAAAAGATTAAGCATAGTCTCCTACCATTTTCTTGTTTTGACAGTTTCTGTTAATACCGATTCACATTTACATAATGCTGAAAGGTTCACAAACTACTTTCCTCTCACGACACCAAGTAATATTAGTAGTGTTATCTCCACATCATATATAACAAAAATTGAGCCTCAGAGAGTTAAAGTGATTTTCCCCAAATCACACATCTAGTATGTATTGAAGACAAAATTCAAATCAAAGTTGTTACACCTTAAGTTTAGTTCTCTTTTCACTACATTATGCTATCTCTTTCTTTTATAGAGAACAGAATAACAATGACTTACATAATTCCTTATGTTTTTTGATTCCTTCTTCTAGATTGACCTCCACTTTTCTGTATTTGCCTTCCTCATCCATTATTCTGTCTTGTACTTCTTGGTTGAGACTTGCCAAAGAAGATTAAACTGAAATGACAATCAAGATCAACAACAACTACTAATAGGCAGGTGACATACTCATCTGCTTGGTTGCTTAGGATTTGAAATGTCTATAAATTCATATTGAAAACAATAAGAGTGTATATACTTACATGCTATAGCAATGTAAAGGTGCTGGAGTATTGTAATAAGATTATTTATTTCCATATGACCAGGTTTCAATATGTAGAGCTAGGGTGTTCCAAACAAGAAAAGCTGCAGTTACATTCAATTTTTTAATTTACTTTTTTTTTAATTTCACTATGATAACAATATAAATATAATGTATAAAATGTAAATTTAAAATTATATGCAAATTAAAGAAATATTATTTAATAAAATAACAATTATTTTATACTCTGGTATTTTAAGCTGAGAAGATTGAAACATATTTAAATAATAAGATTTGTGATTTTTTCTTTTAAATATTATTTTTCTGGTTAATAAGCATTTATTTTTCACTTCCTACTTCTTTCACCCCAAATTAACAATTAACAACAATAACAATAACAAAACATTCATATCAAATATTCATAGACAAAGAAAAAAAACTCATCCATTGTCCATGCCCTAAAACATATGACCTATCCTGCATTTTAAGTCCTTCACTTTTCTTATAAGAGGTAGGTATTGTACATCATCTTCAATCTTCTGGAATCATGTTTAGTAATTATATCAATCAAAGTCATTTTTCTTTATGTTGTGGCTATCATTGAATAATTTTTTTCTCATTTGTGGGCCCAACTTTTCCAGATTTACTGCATATGAATCCCAAATTAAATTGCTTAACTTCTAATGTGACACAGCGCAATGTGGTGGGTAAATTAGCCATAATTTCTTCTCCATTTGCTCCAAATTGGGATTAAAGGTATTTTTCAGCTCTTACTCAGCATATATTCAGCAGCACATGAAGTGTTAGAAATTTACAAAAGATAGAAAAAATATCATCCCTGTGCCCTAGCAGACTTTACCTTAGATAGAAAAGCAGAACAGCTAATATAGAAAATCAAATATCTAAAAGAATTGAGGAAATGTATGATTTCAAAGAGACATGAGAAGACTTTTAGGAATGAGTGCAAAGTGAAGTGAGCAGATCCAAAACAATTATACTGTAGTATCTGTATGAAAAAAAAATTTGAATATTTTCATAAGCTGAGGAAGAATGAAATGAGCAGAGCTAGGATAGCAATTTATGTAATATCAAAATTATAAAAGACAAGAGCTTTTAAAGCCCTAAGAATTCTGATAAACATATGATCACTCACAATTCCAAAGGACTGATAATGGACCACACTATACACCTTTAGACAGGACAGAGAAATGGAGAGATGATGGATTGCTGTGCATTAATACATATATATGATAATGAGAAAATTTATTTTGCTTGACTATGCAAGTATTTTAGAAGGATTTTTCTTCCTCAAAGGAGTTGGGGGTGGGAGAAGAGAAAAAAAATTGTTAATTTTTAAAAGTTAAATTTAATTTTAAAAAGTGGAATCTCAATGAAGCAAACATTTATGTAAATGTAATTGCATAAAAAGGTGAGGATGGAGGCAATTTGTGATATAAGGCATTCTGATATTAGAGAGGAGCATTTGGACTGATGTATTTGTGGAAAGCTTCAGAGCTATAGAAGGTAGGACAGATCTTGAATAATTCATTTGGTAGGCAATACATTTTCCAGCAGAAAAGCAATAATAACATTTGAGTCAGCTTAAATAGTTACTGCCTTGAAGCTACTGGACTGAATCAGATGACCTTTTCAGGCCAATTCCAATTAAATAATCCTATAATTTACAAGAATTTATTATCTTATTTTGTTTTTCTTGCCAGAATAATAATAATGACTAGGATTTATTTGATATTTTAAGTTTTTCAAAGAGCTTCACACATGTTAATTTATTAATCCACCAGAATTAAATGAAAATTGATTGATTAGATTTGGAACACTGCTTAGAAGTCATTCGGTCCACTCATTTGTTCTTCATTTTGCTAGAGTGTTTTTCTTTGTTTGTTTGTTTGTTTGGTTGGTTGGTTTTTTTTGTTTGTTTGTTTTCCCTTCCAGCTCATTTTACATATGAGGAACCAAGGCAAACAGGGTTAAGTAATTTGCACAGGGTCACACAACTAGTAAATTTCTCAATCTGGATTTGAATTCAAGAAGATGAGTCTTCCTGACTCCAAGCCTGGTGCTCTATCTACTGCACCACCTAGCTTCCCTCATTCAAACTAAGAACCTATTTTGATAGATAAAGAAACTATGTCATAGTGAGGGTAAAATAATTTACACAAAGGGAGTTGTTAGAAATAGACTTGACACCAAAAATTTAATATCAAGAAAATATATTATAAAGAAAGTCCAGAGGATTTAGGCATTTCTGGCCAGAAGCTGGCTCCACCCCTCTTCAGGAGGGGTGGGCCCTGAGTGTAAGGGCAAGTGTGCTTTTATGCAGTTGAATTCGGCGCGCGAAACCTCCCAGGCCGGGATTGGTCCAACCCTTCCCAGGTCACACCTTTCCTTACATGTTTCCCCTTGATATGCTCAAGTATGTTCCCCCTCCCTTGGTCATACATCCCATGACTCGTTAATGAGGTTCTAATTTTATACGGGGTGTGTCAGATAATAGTAATGAAGTTCATTAAGCAGGCGCACTAGCACTTTTCTGGTGTCCTCAGGTTGACCCTAACTGGTCTGAGCTGGCTCGACCCTTATCTTGATTTTGGGGTCTTTTTGGAGCAATCCACTTACTTTTTATTGGCTAAGCCCGAGCCCACCTACAGTGTACTACTTCCTGGAGCTGTTCTTTAAATCTCTGCATTATTCTACCTGTGGAAACATAAGCCCTTTTAATTCTAACAGGAGTAGACAGAATTTGAACTCCTGTTGATGAGGATGGGATCTAGATGCCAAAAAGGAAAAACCCTGGACTTTCCCACATGGCCAAATCTCTGACATTGTCCTGAGGCTATAATCCCATCAACTGGCCTTTCATTGTGGCTACACACAATCTCTCAATTTACCTCCCTATGGCCCCTGGCCACTTCCCACACTTAATCCTATCTAGGCTCCATTCACCCTTGGTCCCACCTAGGCTCCATTTCCCCTAAAATTCTATTACCTCCTAGACTACTTGGCCACTCCTAGATCTCTCTCATAGTCTTTTTGTATATATAGGTCCATTTTGTCCCATTAAGATGCTCTGATTCTTATAATCTAGCCACTGCTCAGATTTTTATAGTCTAGCCAATAGCTCACAGATGCTCAGATTCCTTACGAGTCTGGATAATATGGCAGATCTTTAATAAATCTTATTTTTGGCTGAAAGAAGGC
The DNA here is from genome assembly GCF_003287225.1 of Phascolarctos cinereus. Lineage (NCBI taxonomy): Eukaryota > Metazoa > Chordata > Mammalia > Diprotodontia > Phascolarctidae > Phascolarctos > Phascolarctos cinereus. The sequence goes on along the minus strand of NW_027555958.1, from coordinate 388,913,720 downwards.
TTGGGTAGAATTCTTTTGGGCATGTTGTGATTTTGGGGTTCTAGCACCTCTAAACTTCTAGACCTCATTACTGCTGCCTAATTCTAAATTCATCATTATTTCCACTGTGCCTCACTGTGTGATGAATTCAGTTTTTTTTTTAATTTCCAGGAAAGCAATTTTAAAGAAAAATAACACCTGTAGCTGTAAGACATATTTAATAATTTCTAAAAATTGAAAAAAAAAGTTATTCTTAAGGAGTCTTTATAGTGTTTAACAAGACAGTCTAGGGAAAACAAAACAGAACTTATGATGATATTGAGGGGAAAATCTGAACAGGAAGAGCTCATTATTTATAGTTATGCCTGTGTGGGACAGTGACCACAGAAATCGAGAGTTGGGAGTCTGAATCAGAGATCAGAAAAGATCTTCATTCTTTCTCATGAGAAAGGGCACAGCCCTTGTGGCTGCTCAAGCAACAGCAGCCAGGGGAGTGTACAGCTGGCTGTGAGAAACAAAGTTTTATAGTCCTAATGCATGCCCCCTCCCACTCTCTTAACCTCTTTCCCCCATTGGCTGGGTGGTCAAGGTGTACAATCTAAACGTGGCAATTAATACACAATAGAAGCAAACATACCCATATTTGGGAACTAGATGTATGCATGTGCCAGGAAGCAGGAACCACCAGGAACTGCCGGTGCTGACTTGGATTTTTGAGAAAGGTGAAACTCAGTTTAAGGCTTAGGCTTGAGGAAACTGCACTTGAGGCCATCTCTTACATGCCTGATTCAGTCACTCAATCAACAAGAATCCATTAAGTGTATGGTTATGAGGCAGGTTCTAAGTTAGACTCAAAGGACACAAAGGTACAACAGGCCCTGCTCTCATATAGTTTACATTTTATCAGTACCTCAAGGCATGATTCTGCTCAAACTGTACTTTCCTTCCCGATCTTGACTCCTTAGTGAAAAACCATTTCTCTGGGTCCCCAATCTACTATACATCCTTCTAAATCTTTTGTTACTTTGCCTAGGTAACTCCAACCATCTGCCTCCTGTGTTTCTATATTCATGCTGAGAAACAGACCTAAAGGAAATCATACAACTGTGCTGATTCTATCCACTACAAATGTAATTAATCAATTTAATCCCAAATCACCCTTCATTGGCTAATATAGAACCTTTTACTCTCCCCTAATTGACTGCTTTTTTCATATACCACTTCTAAGGTCAGTTTGTTTATTCTCTTCCCCTCCCTATATTTCTGAAACTCATATGTGGCCTATGAACTGTAGTTGGTTCATAATGCACTCTAGACTACACTGTTAGTCAATTTGACATGGAGAACTTTCAGATAAGAGTACACTAGATTCTCTCCCTGCTAAGGTTGATCTTTTTAACTTTTAATGAATTAGGACCTTGATCAGTTTCATCATGTTTTTTTTTTAATAAAAGGTGCTTTGCCACATGTCTTATTTTTTTCATTTAATTGCCTTATTAATGATATGTAGAGTTAAATAGCACACTAATTAAATTCATGGAAGATGCTAATTTGGGCTTAGTTGAAAACAGCAAAGAAAATGCAAAAATACAAAGTGTTATAAAGATGTTAGAAAAGTTAGATAAAAAAACTAAAATTATATTTAACTTGAGAAAATATGATGTCTTTGGTGGAGAATATAATTGAGATTTTTTTTCTTTTTCTGACTTTATTTACAATGCTTATGCTTTTACAACATTCACACCAAGACCCTTTGGATAAATGAGCAGTTAAGGATAGTTTAAAACAACCACTGCAGAACGGAGGAGAACTTTATCTAGTAAGAGTATTCAGAGCTTCATCTGCATAAAGGCATGTGGAGTAAATTATAGCTATCCTTCAATATGCTGATTGTTTTCATCTAGACAGCATTCAAGGTATAATTTATGTCAAGGTATAATCAAGCATCTCAATATGAAACAATGGGCTTCCCTGGGTAAAATTCTAGGATAGAGATCAAGAACCCACTGCTTATATTAATGTGGCTGTTATTGACTTGTTCTGTGACCAAAACACCTCTATTTACACAACACCTGCTTTTATTTATCTGAAAAGGCAGTTCTAGAAGAATGTCATGAAGGCTAAAAATATAGTTTTTAATCTGCTTTCAAAGCAACTCATTACTGTTAGAATATAAAAAATAGGTTTTTTAAAAGTAAAATATAATTTGCTTCTAAAAAAATTAATAATAACTTTTATGAATGTCTTGATAATTAACTTGCAGTATAGCATGTGTCAAGTATATACTGTCCTGATCTTCTAGGTAAATGCAGTTTAAGTTTAAGACCATTAAAAGGTAAAATAGAATTTAGATAAATCATAAGAAGTCTTCAGGGTAATGAAAACAGAAGCTTCAAAAGGGATATGTAAAGATATTCAGATAGATAGAAAGATAGACATATGGGTAGGGTCCGACAAACAAAAGAATGAAGGAGTTTAAAGAATTCTGAAGGAGGCTTTTTTATTATTCAGTTGTGTTAAGCTCTTTATGACCCCAATTGAGGTTTTCTTGGCAAAAATACTAGAGTGGTTTGCCATTTCCTTCTCTAGATCATTTACAGATGTAGAGGTAAGGCAAAGAGGATTAAGTGACAGGCTCAGGGTCACAGAGCCAAAAGTGTCTGAGGATAAATTTGAACTCAGTTTAGGACCTCTACCCAGCGTGCCACATACTTGCATACATTCTACAAATAATAATTTTTTTTTTAAATGGCTGGATTTCTAGAGGTATCTCCATTCTAAATGTTCAAATGGACTATTTTTGCCCAACCTGTGGTACAGGCCTTCTGAGCTTCTATTGGACTAATCAGCCATAGTTAAACACATTGTTCCTTGGCCCAAAAAGAGTGATATGGCTGGTATTAATAGAGTACTTAAAAGTTTTTCACAATTGTTAACAAGTATTTTTTTTTCCTCATTTAATCCTCATAACTTTCCTGTGAGTTAGGTACTATTATTATCACTGTTTACATATAATGAAATTAAAGTAAACAGAGGTAAAGTGACTTTCCCAGGGTCACATGGTTAATAAGAGTCTAAAGCAGGTTTTGAACAGAGGTCACACTGACTGCAGTTTTAGTCCTTTATCTATTCGCTGAACCACCTAGCTGCCTCAAACTTTTATAAGTTTGGCTCCTGTTTGCCAGGCATTATGCTAAATGATATCTCTTCTCAAGAAGCTTGCATTGTATTTGGAGAGATAACACATTCATATAGAAATATAAGAGACAGACAGGGACTATCCCTGGGCTTTTTGTAGTTATAGTGAGTTAGTTTGCCATCCATGCTCTAGCTGACCTTGCTGGCATTTTCATTCTTGTTGAAGGCATCCGATAACACCACAGAAAACATCATGCTAAAAAGTATGGGAGAAAACACACAGCCATGCTTCACTCCACTGGAGACTGGAAAATCATGAGAGCATCATGCTTTATCCAGAACCCATGCAAGCATGCATTATAAAACTGTCATACAATACTGATAAACTTCTCTGGGCAACCACATTTCAGTACGATCTTCCACAAGCTCTCATGACTGGTAGTATCAAAAGCTTTGGTCGAGTTGGTACACATTGTGGATAGACCTCTGTTCTGCTCCTGGATCTTCTCCTGGAATTATCAGGCAATAAACACCATGTTGACCACTCCTTAGCCTTGTCTGAAGCCACCCTGGCTCTTGGATAGATGAACACATTCCAGTTGAAGGGGTAGCCCATTAAAGAGGACTCTTGAAATAATCTTGCCAAGTAAGACTAAGAGAGATCTCCATCCCTGTTATTGTCACAGACAATATATTTTATTTTCCTTTTTAGAGATGTATAATGGAGTCACATTTGTTCTTCTGAAGTATAACCTCCTCTTTCCATGTAACCTGGAAGATTTCTGGAAGATTTCAATAAGCTTCTGTAGTAGTGGACCTCTTGCCTTATTGATCTCTGCTGAGATGGAATCAGCACCAGGCACTTTGCCATGTGAGAGGAGCCTAATGTCTACAAGCCAAGACTAAAGTGGAGGGAGAATTGGTGCATGAACTTTTGTTTGCAGATGACATGTTCCCTCAATGTACCCTCTGAGGCTGAGATAAAACAGAATATGGATTGATTCTTTCCCACTTTTACTAATTTTGGAAGGACAATCAACACCAAGGAAACAGAGGTTCGCTACCAGCTAGCACCACACCATCCATATAAGGAATCATTGACTTTAGCAAAGGGAGAAATTTTGAATTCTGTAGATAATAAGTTCACTTATCTTGGTGGTACTTTCCGGGGATGTCCACATAGATAGTGAGGTTGAAAAACACATTGATGGAGCTAACTCAGAAAGCGTGGGAGACAAGAAGTATTAGGTTGCATACTAAACTTAAGGTTTACAGAGCCATTGTCCTGACTTCATTGGTGTATGAAACCTACTAGAAAGTATACTAGTACCATGCCAGAAAAGTGAACTACTTCCATTTGAATTGTCTTAGGGAGATTTTGAAGATTACCTAGTAAGATAAAGTACCAGACACAGAAATCTTTTCTCAAGCTGAACTGCCAAGCATTCAAACTCTACTGTAGAGAACACAAGTCTGACGGGCTGGCAATGTAGCCTAAATGTTAAATGTACTTTTGCCTAAAAAACAATTTTATAAAGAATTTGCACAAGGTAAGTTCTTACACAGAGGACAGAGGCAGCAGTACAAGAACACCCTCAAGCTCTCTGAAGAACTTTACTATCAGTTATGAGACATGGGACATGCTAGAACAGAAATGCCTTGAATGGAGTACCTGCATTAAACTAGGCACTGTGCATTTATGAGCAATGCAGAATTGCAGTAGCACAAAGAAGATGTGAGATGTGCAAATAGAGACACATTTCTAGCCTAAATATTCAAATAGACTATTTTTGCCTGACTTGTAGTAGAGCCATCTAAGCTCATATTTATCTGATCAGCCACAGTCGAACACATTGCCTCTTGGCCCCAACATAGTGATGTCATTTTGATCTGCTTCTAGTACAAAGGCCAAACAATAGTTATAGAGAACTCCTAGGTAATGAAATTACCCCTCTCTATCAATATAGGTTAGTACTTTCTCTGCAATTTACACTTATAAAGTTGAATAATGTACTGTGAAAAGCCAACAGTTTCCAGTCAGATATGTAAGAGGTAGTCCTGACTCTGAGGACAGCTGTCTATCCATGTCACCCTGCCACCAATTACATAAATTTTGATTTGATAGCTTTTAGGATTCCTTTCAGCTGTATTTATTTTTCTTGAACATATGCACTTTTATTTGAACTGGTCTTGAGTTCGTGTACAAGTAATACTCCTCCCCTCCCCCAATGAGTAGCCATAATATCATTTAACAACCAGGGTATTTGTAAACATTTTTATTAGCATTTCTGTAGGGATGTTGGGGGCTTGGGAGGGCAAGTAACGGTCCATTATAGCTGTAATTTAAGTAACAAGATTAACAAGTGTAAGGTAGGATGGTACAAAAACAATTTTTATCACATAATTAAATGTCAGTAATACTACTACCCCTTCTCCATCTACCCTTGTACATTTTTTTAAATAATAATAAGAATAATTAACATTTATATAGTATTTAAAATTTGCAACACATATTATCTCAGTTAATATTTGTAATAACTCTGTGAGGCAGGTGGTATTTTTATCCCTATTTTAAAGATGAATAACTTGTAGCTGAATTAGGTTTAGAGATTTGCTCAGGATCACAGAGCTAGTCAGTATCAAAGATGGAATTCAAAATCAATTCTTGGGGCAGATAGGTGGCACAGTAGATAAGCTCCAGCCTTGGAGTTAGGAGATCCTGAGTTCAAATCCAGCCTCAGACACATAACACTCACTAGCTGTTTGACCTGAGCAAGTCACTTACCCCCATTGCCTAGCCAAAAAACAAAAAAAGAAAAAAAGAAAAAAACCCAAAACGATCAATTCTTTGTCACCTCACATCCAAAGTGCCTACCACTACATCACATAGGCACTCAGCTATAATTAGCTTCTTTTGTAAAGCAGGGCAGCCTTCATAGAAGTGAAGAATTCCCTACAATGATTTATTCATTTACTATTTGTAAAGATTAGGAAAACAAAAGTCAGAGTACTAAATATTCATTGGAGAACTTGGGATCTGGGTGCTTATAATACATTTAAACTTCTTGTCACTTTCACTGTTAAAGTTTTTAATGTCTTAGACAGATTTAAGCTTCCTGCCTCAGGACTCAGAAACAACTGTTCCTTCTTTCATCGTTATCCAAGAGTCTCCTTGGCCTTAGGTAATGAAGATGACCTGGGCAGAATGATTTTGCATTGTAGTTCTAAAGAAGGAATATTTTATCCTATTTTTTTTCTGTATTGTAACTTTTTTTTTAAATTAAAGCTTTTTTCTGTTTTTCTCCCCATCCCTTCCCTCATTTCTGTTCATATTATACTTTCTCTGATCTCATTTGAAGCTGTCATAGTTTTACCCTGAGTTTCTTCAGTACAGTACATTCCCATCTGCTATACTAAAAATTATGATTTTGAACTGATAATTACCTTATATTAAAATATTCCATTGTTGGTGTTTCTTACTCCCAAGGAACAACTCTATATCTTGAAATCTCACTTTCTAAGGAAAGTTCCCATTTTTAAATAGAAAACAAATAACTCTAAATAGGTTTTTGTTTATTTTTTTTCTAATATACAATTTAGCTGCCTTAGAACTAAGGCACAGATTGAATTTTTACTTGTATAAGGGGCAGGCCTGACTCAGTATTGTGCCTTGTTAGTTCAGATTTGATGTTAGAATGAAATGAGGCACTATTCTGATTGCAGTTTTTAATAATGGTAATAAAATTATCATTATTAATTTTATCAGTTATAACAAAAAAATTGTAGTGATTTGTAGTTTACAAATGCTTTCATTTACATGTTCTTATTTAATTGTCTCAAAAATCTGTTGAGCTCTATGAAGCTGTAATTTATAATCCCCATTTTACACTATAGAATAAAAACAGACTCAAAAATAACAAATGACTTATTGAAGGTCACATTGCCAGTAAATGGAAGAGTCAGGACTGGAATCTAGGTCTTCTCAATCCAAATCTTAGGCAATTATGAATAATAGGAAGATAAACATTGCTCTTTAACCATATGATATTTTCCAACTAAATATATCCATTTGAACAATTTATTTATATAAACATGCACATATCATAGATAGAAAGGCAGAGAAAGATAGATTGATAAACAGATATTTAGATAGTTACAGAGAGATAAAGAGATGGATATACATATACAAAAAAGTTTGGTGAGGTCCAAATGTGATAATTGATTTAAAGCACTTTGCAAACCTTAAGGCTTTATATAAATGTCAATCTTTTTTTGTTACTATTATTATCAGTCTACAGTCAACATGCCTCTAAGTCTGTTAATGACTTCATTCCTTTAGCCTTCTACTGCTTATCTCCTGTGCTCAGACAATATTTATTGAGTAATACAGAGGTGTGCTGGTAACTTTTTAACCAGGCTCTTTGAGGGAAAATGTATGTACATACACTTCAAAATTTAATTGCCATCATTAACACTTGCTTAAGTCTAGAAAACAGAAAAAAAATCAAGCCCTGATTTCTGATTTTGTAAAATAAGTAATTTCTGAGGTATAAAACACTCATTTACTCTGACAAGTCTTTTAGAAGTGGCTCCAGCGTACCACTGGACAGAACATATTAAAAAAAAAACTAAATATAAGGGCATATCAGTCAGCAATCAACAAAGAATTATGAAGTGGCTGCTATGTGAGAAGCATTGTGCTAAATGCTGAATGTACCTGTTCATGGATTAACACATATATGAATTTGATTTGAGATCAGGGGAAAATGGGTAATAATGTTTGTTAAGTAGGTTATGGATAGAAAAGGGAGTGTCTTGAATACTTAGTTAAGTAATCTAAATTTTTTTTTTAGAATTAAGTGGTAGAAATTATTTTTTCTTTTGAGGGACATGATACAAAGAATGGAATAAATTAAAAAGATTAATAATCTGTTATCTGTTAGCGATATAAATCAGTGATGTCAAACTCAAATAGAAATGGAGGAAATATCTGTGCATAAGGATCCCTAAAGGATACATACTGACTTAGTTTTAAAATGTGATGTCATCTGTGTTATATTTTTATTTGCTTAATATTTCCCAGTTCCATTTTAATCTGGGTCAGGCACTCTTATTGTAGTGAGTTTTGAGCATGCATCCCTGGGTTGCTTCTCTAATACCTCTGATGTACAGAATGAACAAAGAAGGATGGAAGAACCTGGAAGCCAGGAAAGTATAGTAGGATCCTGGTTGAAGACCTAGGAAAAACCTCAGAAGTTTTTTAATCCATTTTTTTTCTCTTTTGAGTAACTGTAAGCTCCCAGAGATAGTAAATTTGGGTCACAACCAATAATTATTACCTCTGTTTTTTTAGATCATGTAGCCAAGTCTTGAGGGAATCACAGAACCTTCCTGTATTGTGTAATGCAATCCCTTCCATTTGGTGTATATCAGATGTAAGTGAAAAGGAAAACAGAAAAGTTGACTCCAAGACTTTGAACTTTTATGAATGATGTCATGACTGGAATAAAAAAAAATCCAGAGCATTAGTTATGGTGGTTGTTGTTGTTGTTGTTGTTGTTTTTGGGGGGTGAGGGAGAGTGAGACGGAGACAGACATTGAAACAGAGAATAGAAACAGCAGACAGAGACACTGAGTTATCTTTCCAATTCACTAATAAACTAAGATAGAGAAACATTCGGAGGATGAAATGAACCAAAGAGATTTTTGTTGAAAGATATCATTAAACTAAAACCAGGAATTAAAAATGCATTCAGACCGCTCATGGATTCCCATGGGCTAACAGTGGTGTTAGAATGTGGTAAGTAAGAAGCTTGGAGTCACTTAATCTCACTTTTAATTGCTTAAAGGCTTCAAAGTATCTCTTCCTTGTCTCCTTTCCCAGAATATTCAAACTACCCTCTCCCCGAAGAATTAAATACCAGGGCAGCAACTAGGGAAAGAGAATTATACCAGAAAGGAGAAGCTGGAAGATAGTGGCTCATCAAAACCACAGAGAAAAGACAAGATAAAGGAAGCAGTTCTCCTATTAAGTCAAACACCTCTGGCTTTAGGTAACCTGTTTACAATAGCAACATGGATGTCAACAGAGGGAGGAAGAAGTTTCAAGGAGGAAAAGAATAAATCTGAAACTTAAAGAGAGGTCAAGAAGAATGAGGCCTAAGGGGCATTCAATTGCCTGGACAAAAGTGATACTGATGAGAAAAATGCCTAACCTACCAAATTCGTATTGGAGAAATTTCTAAATGTTTTTTCAGGATTTATACATAGGAACCAGGTATGCTTTCAACCTCAAAATGTAGCAAGGGAAATTATACACAAAGTCCCTTCATTGGCTCTCTTTTCATTGTGGTGACAAGATGGCTTCCCTTCTCTCTTATGTAGATTTATATAGCAATGAAAGAGAGAGAGAGAGAGAGAGAGAGAGAGAGAGAGAGAGAGAGAGAGAGAGAGAAAGAGAGAGAGAGAGAGAAAGTTTGGTAGAGAAAACAGCTCAGTATGTATAATTTTTTTAATTAATTATTATTTGATTAAATATTTAAATATTTCCCAACTACATACAAAAATGTAGTATTTTTTTAATTTTGAGTTTCAAAGTTTCTTTCTCCCTCCAGCATATCTCCTCTCTGTGAAAAGCCAAATAATTTGGTTTTGATTATACATGTGAGGTCATGCACAACTTCCATATAAATCATGTTGCAAAAGAAAACACAACAAAATAAAATAAAGATAAAAAAATGTAAAAGAAAAAGTACGTTTTAATCTTCATTCAGAGTTCATTTCTTTCTCTGGAGGAAGATAGCATTTTTCATCGTGGTTCCTTTGGAAGTGTCTTAGATAAGAGTAGCCAAGACTTTCATAGTTGATCATTCATACAATGTTGCTGTTGCTGTGTATGATGTTCTGGTTATAATCACTTCATTTTGCATGAATTCATGTAAGTTTTCCCAGGTTTTTCTAAAACCGTGCCCATTTCTTATAGAACAATAGTATTCTGTCCCAATCATATACCATAATTTGTTCAGTCATTTGCCAAATGGTGTGTATCCCCTTGATTTCCAATTCATTGCCACCACAAAAAGAGCTGCTATTAATATTATTCCTACAGAAAGCTATTTTTTCCCCTTTTCTTTGATATATTTGGGATATAGACCTACTAACTGTATTTCTGGGTTAAAGGGTATCTGCAGTTTTATTGCCCTTTGAGTACAGGTCCAAAAGTATTCTTCAGAATAATTGAACTAGTTTACAACTGTACCAACAGTAGTGTATCAATTTTCCACATCCTCTCCAGTATTTGTCATTTTCCTTTTCTTTCATGTTAGCCAATATGATCGCTTTGAGGTTGAATCTCAGAATTATTTTAATCAGCACTTCTTTAATCAGTAGTTATTTGAAGCATTTTTTTTATGTAACTATTGATAGCATTGGTTTCTGCCTATTTGTGTCAATTGACCATTTGTCGATTGATGAATGTCTCATAATTTTAAAAATTTGGCTTGATTTCTTAAGATATTTGAGAAATGAGGCCTTTATCACAGAAACATGCTGCAAATTTTTTTAATCCAGTTTCCCTTTTCCCCTTCAATTTTAACTTCATTTCTTTTGTTTGTGCTGAAGCCTTTTAATTTCATGGTTTCAAATTGACCTATTTTATTTCCCATAATGTTCTATGTCTTGTTTGGTCATAAACCCTTGCCTTAACTGTAGATCTTACAGGTACATTTTTCCGTGCTCCCTTCATTTGCTTTTGATATCACCTTTAGGTCTAAGTCATTTAACCATTTTGGCCTTATTTTAAGGTATATGGTGTGAGGTGTTGGTCTATGCCTAATTTCTACCAACTCGCTTTCCAGTTCTTCCTATTATTTTTATCAAGTATTGTTTTTATCCATATAGCTTAGATCTTTGCTTTGTTAAACACGAGATTACTAAGATCATTTATTACTGTGAATTCTGTACCTAATCTATTCCACTGATCTACCACTGTATTTCTTAGGTAGTTTACCACTGTGTAATATTGTTTTAAATCTTTAACTACTAATCATCTTCCTTAACATTTTATTAATTCCCATGATATTCTTGACCTTTTATTCTTCCAGATGAATTTTGTTACTACTTCTTCTAGCTGTATAAAATAATTCTTTGGTAGTTTGATTGGTTTGGCACTGAAAAGGTAAATTAACTTAGGTAGAAGCATCATTTTTATCATATTGGGTTGGCCTATCCATAAACAATTATTTTTTCCAGTTGTTTAGATCTTACTTTATTTGTATGAAAAGCATTTTTAAATTGTGTTCATATAATTCCTGGGTTGATCTTGGCAGGGAGACTCCCAATTAATTAATATTGTTTGCATTATTTTAAATGGAATTTCTCTTTCCCTGCTGGCTGTTGTAAGTAGTACAAATAAATACTGATGATTTATGTGGGTTTATTTTATATCCTGCAACTTTGTTGAAGTTGTTAATTGTTTCCACTACTTTTTTAGTTCATTCTCTAGGATTCTCCTAGTTTATCATTATAACTTCTTCATAGAGTGTTAGTTTTTATTTCCACATTGTCTACTTTTAGTCCTTCATTTTTTCCCCTTATTTTCTTCTTATAGCTAGCATTTCTAGTACAATATTGAATAATAGTGGTAGTAATAGATGAAATTGTTTCACCACTGGTATTACTGGGAAGGCTTCAAGTTTATCCTCGTTACAAATAATGCTTGCTTTTAGCTTGAGATAACTACTACTTATCATTTTAAGGAAGTATTCATGGATTCCTGTGCTTTCTTGTGTTATTAATAGTGTTATTAAGAGTGTTGCATTTTGTCAAAAGCTTTTCTACATCTATTGTGATGATTATATGATTTTTGTTGTTCTTCTTATTGGTAGGGTCAATTATGTTAATGGTTTTCCTAATATTGAACTAGCCCCATATAATTGGCATAAATCCCATCTAATCTTAGTAGATGATCCTTGTAATATATTGTTGTATTCTCCTTGCTAGTATTTTATTTATTTATTTCTACCTTCCTTCTTTTACTCATTCATTTTTTGCATCAAAATCCACTAAGGAAAAAGGTTTAAAGTTTTCTTTCTCTGTTTAAGCTCTCCCTGTTTTAGGTATCAGTACTATATTTATGTTGCGAAAGGAATTTGTTAGGACTCCTTTGTCTATTTTTTCCAAATAGTTTAGATAGTATTGGGATTAATTTTTCTTTAAATGTTTGGTAGAATTCACTTGTAAATCCATTTGGCCTTTTTCTTAGATAGTTTATTAATGGTTATTCAATTCTTTTTTTTCAGATATAGTTATTTATGTATTCTGTTTCCTCTTCTGTTAATATGGATCATTTATATTTTTGTTAACATTCATCAATTTCACTTTTACTGGTATATAATTGAACAAAATAATTCCTAATAAATTATTTCATTGACTCATCACTGGAGGTGCACTTACTATTCATTTTTGATACTAGTAATTTTGTTTCATTCTTTCCTTTTTATTATTATTATTTTTTAATTTTCTAAATTTTAATTTTAGTGTTTAATTGGGGATTTTAAATTTATTGTTCTTTTTAGTTTTCCTTCCAAAATTTGTTGATTTGTTCTTTCTCTTTATTGATGTATGAACTTAGTTATATGTATATATATTTTTTTTCACAAGTATATACAAACACACACATTTTCCTCTTTGAACCAATTTAGATAAGAGTGAGGTCCAAACTTTGCCAACTTCTCTCCATTTCTGCTTCTACTGTAAAAGCTCTTCCTTCTGTTCCTCTTTTATGTGATATAATATTCTCCATTCTTTTTCTCCCTTCCTCTTTATCTCAGTCCATCCCTTTTTCTCATCTATCTATATTTTAAACAATCACCCCAACATAATTGACTTAGTCCCTTCCCTTCTGTCTATGTAGAGTCCTTCTAATTGCACCAATAATGAAAAAATTCTTAAAGGTTATGTATATTGTCTTCCCATATAGGAATGTAAACCATTTAACCTTATTGAGTCCCTTGTGGTTTCTCTTTCATGTTTATCTCTTACGCTTTTCTTAGGTTTTGAGTTTAAAATTTTTTTTTTGTATTCATCTCTCTTTTTGTTTTTTTATCAGGAATACTTAGAAGTCCTCTTTTTCATTAATTATCTATTTCCCCCTTGAAAGATTATGCTTATCTATCTATCTATCTATCTATCTACCTATCCATCTATCATCTATCTATCTATCTATCAATCTGTTTTGCTAGGTAAATTATTCTTGGTTGTAATCCTAGCTCCTTTGCCTTCCAGAATATCATCTGTGAAGCTCTCTGATCCTTTAGCATTGGTAGCTCCTAAATTTTGTGTGATCCTGACTGTGACAATTTGGTATTTAAATGCTTTCTTTCTATTTGAAGTATTTTCTCTTTTACCTGGGAACTTTGGAATTTGGCTATAATATTCCTGAGAGTTTTCATTTTGGCTTCTCCTTCAAGAGGTGATCGGTGGATTTTTTTTTTCAATTTCTATTTTACTCTCTGGTTCTAGGATATTGGGGACAATTTTCTTTACATTTTCATGAAATATGATATCTTTTCCTATGATCATGGCTTTTAGGTAGGTGAATAATTCTAAAATTATTTCTCCTTGATCTATTTTTTAGGTCAGTTGTTTCTCCCATGAGATATTTCACCTTCTCTTCTATTTTTTTTCTTTTGACTTTTGTTTTGTTTCTTGATGTCTCATGTAGTGATTAACTTCCATTTTACTGATTCTAATTTTTAAGGAATTATTTATTTGGTGAGCTTTTCTATGTCTTTTTTTTTTCATTTGGCCAATTCTACTTTTGAAGGAGTTATTTGCATCAGTCATTTTAATATTTTAAATTTTTAGTGTGTTTCCATTACCAAGCTGTTAATTCTCTTTTCATAATTTTCTTACATCACTCATTTCTTTCATGAATTTTTTCTCTACTAGTCTTATTTGATTTTTAAAATAATTATTTAGCTCTTCCAGGAATTCTTATTTGGCTTGTGATAATTCACTTTTTTTCCTTTGAGGTTTTACTTGTAGCTATTTTGATATAACTGTCTTCTTCTGAGTTTGTACCTTGATCTTCCCTGTCACTATATTAGCTTTTTATGATTAGGCTCTTTTTCCTTCCTTTGTTGTGCTCATTTTTCAATCCTCTTTCTTGACTTTAAACTTTATATTAAAATTGGACTCTGTTTCTGGGATAGGACCTATGTTTCAGGCTTTAGCACTGCTGTTTTTAGAGTTAGTTCTGGTGTTTTGGAAGTTCTTGGTGTTTTCAAAGTGGTTTGATCCAGGGGGAAGTGTGTTCACTACTTTCTTTTTATGACTTCAGAACTTACCCAGGAAGGGTGCCTGCTGCTTTGAAACTAGAAACAATACTTATCCTCAGAGCCCCTGCTTCCTTTGGCCCACAGATGGTACTGCTTTTCTGGGCCTCTGATCCCTGAGCCTGCAAGCACTCCTCTCCTCCTTGTAAGTGGGACCCAGAAGTGGGTGTAGACAATGGAATTTCTGAACAGCACCTCATGTTGCACCCAATACTAGCACAGGAGTCCTCTGTAATGCATTTCTGACAAGTTTTCCAACTCCTTCTGGCATGTGAGCTTCCTTAAGCTGCCATTGCTGCCACCAAATTCCATATCTGATGTTATTGCCAGGAAGGTTCTAGGCCAGCTCCTATTTCAATGACACAGACCTCTGCTTTTGATCTCCTAAGTTATTTTGAACTCCAAAACATGTCACCCTGACTTTTTGTGGACTCTCATCCTCTACAATCTGATTTGAGGTGTTACTTTAAAGTCATTTGGAGGGGAATATTGGGAGAACTTGGCTATAATACTTATTCTACTCCGCAATCTTGGCTCCAACCTGGTTATATGTATTTTAGGAAATGTTTTAAAATATTAGAAAAAATCTGACTTTTCCTCAAATTGTTTATTTTATTCTATGTAGTCTGTTTGAATATGTTACCTTCCTGTAGAGAAAAAAAAACACTTCATTACTTCAAAGTTCAATTTTTTCAAGTATAATTTCTATTACTATATATATCATCACTATATATATATATATATGTGTATATATATATATCACTATATATGTATATACATAAATATAATCACTATAACTATATATTCTAACTTTTGTGGACTGCTTTATAAAATGTTTAGAAACAGAAAAAAAATCATCTATTGGTTAGCCTTCTGATGAAGAAAGTCTCATAAATAAGTTTTATTGGTCTTCTTTTAATAGATTTTTTTGGGTCCATTGTTGGCATCTTTCAAACATAGTATCACCTACAGAAAGTTGGCTCTGCTTTTGTAGCACTTAAAAATCCAACATTACATCCAAAACTCAATGGAATACCAGAGTAGGGGTCTGCTAATTAATTACTTAGCGAATCACCTTTTATTACCAAAGAAGGCACACAAGACTCTAAAAACATTACTTCTAATAATCCTGAACAATTGGGTACTAACCACCTTTTCCAGCCTTGCTTCATACCACTTCCTGCTAAATATCCTGTGTTCCAGATAAATTGTAGTCTGTATCCTTTGAATGGCCTCTCCACACCTCCCTAATTTTATTCATTCTCTGGTTCTGACATAACAATTTACCTCATCTTTACTTGTTAACTACCTACCAATTCTTTAAAATCCAATTTCAAAAGTCGAATTCAAATGCCACCTCTTCCATGATGTCTTCTTTGTTGTCTCCAAGCAATAACATAGGTTTTTTTCCTCCTTGAACCTCATGAAGCATTTTGCTAGTCACCTGTATGTTTCCCTTGTCATGCATATATTATTTTGTATTATAGTATTTTATGGGGTTATATCACTAGTAGACTACAACCTCTAGGAGTAAAGGGACTGTTTAATTCCAAAACTAAGTTTCCAGCACAGTGTTCTATGAACATTTCAGTCATTTTTCAGTTGTCTCCAACTCTTCATGACCCCATTTTGGGTTTTCTTCATAGATATATTGAACAGGTTTGCTATGTCCTTCTCTAGCTCATTTACAAAGGAGGAAACTGAAGCAAACAGTATTAAGTTACTTCTCCAGGGGCATTCAGTTAGTAAGTGTCTGAGGCTAGATTTGAACTCAGGAATATAAGTCTTCCTGACTTCAGATCTGGTACCACTGTGCTGCCCACATTCACATACCGAAAATATATTTGTTGGGTTGAATTGAGTTTCAAATACTAAAGCCATTTACTTCTTACTACATATGAGTTATTTTGATGTTGAAAATGGATTTGACATTCATACTGAGGTTATTATATGGTTTAAAAAATTAATATTAGTATAATTGTTTTATAAAAGAGTTAAGAGATTCAGTTTATTGGCAGCTCAATAATTATATAAAAGATATTTAAATTCAGCGCATTTTTGACTGTGGGGATTTCTTCATTGTTGAGGTAGTGTGAGAAAGGTTTTGTTCTAATTTATTCCACATTTTATTTTCAACATGAAGTATTAAATCTATTGAACCATAAGCCTTAGGTGAATAGATCTCTTCACTTGTGGTATTTACTGCTCCGGTAAATTAGGTATACATAATAACCAGCTGTCGACCTCCAGATGTAATACAGTCAAGCTGCATAAATTCCCACCTTTTCAGACACATACATTTCAATGCCTTTCTCCAAGAAGAACTTGGTCGGCTGCTGTTGTAAATAAGTTCATACTGTAGAAACTAATTTCATGCCAGCTTTGTTTTTATTTATTTTTAAATGATTTAAGAAAAAAGGCATATTTTAGCAGCAAAACCCATAGCAGAAAAATCATTAAAGCTTGAAAAGTGTATTTTATGTTTAAAAATAATCTAGAATTTCAAATATACAGGACACTATAAAAAAATAAGAGAGGGAAATCTAGATGATGAATGAAACTCCCTTTGAATAAATTTCTAATCCACAGTATTCATATTTCATCATAAAAATAAAGTTTTTCTCTTTTTTATTTTTTTCAATCTAAGATTTATTTAAATGAATTTCTTTTTTTTTATTTTAGGCAAATTGGGGTTAACTGACTTGCCCAGGGTCACACAGCTAGTAAGTGTCAACTGTTTGTTCTGAGGCCATATTTGAACTCAGGTCCTCCTGACTTCAGGGCCAGTGCTCTATCCATAGTGCCACCTATCTGCCCTTATATTGAATTTCTTAAAAGCCTGAAAAAACACTGTTCCTTTCAGACTGTTGACAGGGAATTTATATGATTTAAATGATGATCAAATTGTAACTTTTTTTTTCCTGACAGATTACAAATTTCTCTAAAATGGAAAGTTCCATCAAGTTCTCTACCTTCACTGTGAGAAAACAGCAAAACAGATTTTAGGATCTTTGATGTGTCCATAAAGGTATAGGGAAGAAAAAAGAAAAAGCAGGTATCTGAATTTGATTGACCCTCTAGACTGTTAGCCACACTCATTTTCTAGAGATTAATCCCCTTTAATCCTCTCTAGCTCAATTTGGAAAGAGCCTGCCTGTAAAAGTCTGTAAAGACAAAGGTCAGCAAAAAGGAGTTCAGTAATTATTAAATACAGTAACACTTTGCCCTTTGGGAACTGTAACTTAATTTGTTAAAAAAAAAGATGATATTCCAGATATAAATAGTGTAGTCAATAAAGAGCAAAAGCTGACAGACATTAAAGGTCCAATTGGTCTTTTCTGCAGTCAAGATGATGAATGGAACACAAATCTCTATTGACAGTTGACCTCCAAAGAGATTCTGAGATTGACAAAGAAGGCTTGATGTAGAATACAATTTCAAGAACATTTGCTTACTAATCAAAATATCTTTTTAAAAATCATTTTTGGATAATATTTTAATTTTTAGTATATTGGGAATGGCACCCCTAGTATTTTATATATCTTCATTTATCTTATGTTAAGAGATTATTGCTAACTAAAAATAAGGATAAATATTACACCTCTCATCTACTTGGCATAAGGAACTCCTGAGAAGAGACTCCCTTTACTAAGGCAGGTCAGTACTTTTGCAATTTAAAATCTTGGAGTATTGCCTGGAACATTGAGATGTTAAGTGATTTATCCAAGGTCACAGTGTTTCAGAGGTAAGATTTGAACCCAGGTACTCATGGTTTAGGTCTCAGTTCTCTAGTCATTATTTCAAGCTCATAAATAAAATTATAATAAAATAATATGAAACATTGTTTATCTTGAATATGAAATCAGATGTTAAAAAATAGAAGTCTCCAGGGAGATGGACTTTTTAGAGACAGAGCTCTGTGATCTCCCTTCATATGCTCTCCCATTTTATGCACTCTCAAAAGAGAGCTAACACCAATTTTTAGAGGGATGAAGATGAAGCATTCTAGGATACCTTTTCCTAGCAGAATGATAGGAGCTAAGATTTCAATTAAGCCAATGACATGAATAAGCTGCCATGATAGTACATTCTCAATTACATTCACAGAGCAAGGGTGAGTGGCATTATCCACTGTGCTCAGTTCAATTCAATTCAATAAACATTTAGGGATTCACTATATGTGGGGTACTATTCTAGTCATTGGAGATACAAACACAACAAGACAACAGTGCCTTTCCTTGAGAAGCTTAGTTCCTAATGGGGAAAATAATATTTATACAAATAAGTAAATATAAAATATTCACAAATATTTTAGGAGTAATTGATAACAACTATGTGAATGGAAAGAAGGAGGAATCAGGAAAGGCTTCATTTTAAAGGTAGCACTTGATCTGATCTTTGAATAAAAGTAGGGATTCTAACAAATAGGGATAAGAAGGGAGAGGATTCTATGAATTGAGATAGTTTTTGTAAATCTGAGCCTTTTCCTGAGTTGATTAGAGTTGGTATAAGTGGAACCATATTCACATTTTTGATCACTCCATAGGTCATTTGGTTACATTATACTCCTTGTCATAGATGGCCTATGTACAATTTTTCTTTATCTTTGGTGCCACTGGTCAGAATGAGTACTAAGGTCCATTTTTAACTGACTTGATCAATAAGTTTATCCCTATTAATATCAAAACATCCCAATATATTGGAGAGGGAGAGAGAAACGTTATAAAATATCTCACTGGAATTCTTCAAACTACAAGCTGTGCAATATTCAATTAAAGGGGCCAATTGGTTCCCTGGGGAAAGTGTGGCAGAATATTCATTAACATTTGCTAAAAACTGAATACGCTAAATTAGACAAACATGCTTTCAGTCCCCTAAGAGATTAAATTTCCCAAAATTACACAGTTCTACTAAGAACTACCTAAAGCAGGGCTTCTTAACCTGGAGTCCATGTTCAGAGTTCAGGATGTTTAGGATATTGGATGGGAAAGAGTAAATCTTTATTTTCACTAATCTCTAACTATGATTTAGCATTTTCAATTATTTAAAAACATTATTCTGAGAAGTGGTCCACTGTCCTTAGTAGATTGTTAAAGGGTTCTTTGACACATAAAATGATTTAACATCTCTGACTTAAAACCTTATAGGAACCAAAAATTTTTTGTTTCATGTCTACACACATCTAAACACCTATTTAGTTTCCAATAAATTTCTCAAAGTGGGATTTTTTCTCTTTAACATATATACAGCCCAGGGTGGCAGCTGCTTCCAGAGTTCTTGGCCCACAGACAAGGGGGAATCAAGTGACTGATCAGAGGGGAATTGCAGGGATCTTTCTATCGGTGCTGAGGCAAGATTCTCTTGATTTGCCGATGCTTGGATCTGAGTAGAAGTCTGGGGGGCGGGGTGGGCGCAGTCCTGGGGCAAGGAGAGCTGGCATGGAGGAGCTTGTGGAGTTGGTAGAGAAAGAATCCTCCTCACAGTTCCAAGGCAGAAAGGGGAAACAAATAAACAAACAAAAATAAACATAGACTCAGCTATTCTTAACAAACAATAATGGCACTACCATACTTAAGCATATCTTTTGAGAATAATTTTATTTTACACACTTTGTGGCTGAATAGAGTATCCAGTTGAATTATAATACTATTTCCTTGGTGACAGGATTAAAACACACACACACACACACACACACACACACACACACCTTTAGTTGTATTTGATAGCTCTTTTATTCTCCTTTGTTATCTTAGTTGGGTAGGAAGGATAAGTATATACTTATTGAGTGATCAAGCATTAAGGGAAATTAAAGACCAAAATTTTGCCAGCAATAACTTTGCAAAATCCTGGTTGGCTAAAAATGATTTTGATACTTTAGAACATAAAAGGATGAATTTCACTTTGATTGGTGGGCAAATTCCAAAGTAGTGTGGAGTTCTTCTGGAGCAGAAAGCACTATTCATTCCTCTTCTGGGCCAGATGAAAGCAGCATACTACGACATTTACTGAAGACCAGGAAGGGAAGTATGCTAATCTTGTAGGCTGGATAGGGAAGGTTAGGAAGCTTACTTGTGGTCTTGGACAGGAATTTTTAAGAATAAGAGTTACAAAACTTTTCTAATGTTCTTCCTTCAGAGGAATTTCAAATTTGAGAATCAAATTTATGTGTGTGGCTGCTTGTTTTATTCAGTTACTAACCTGTTTATTTCTCATATATTACCATGATGCTATTTCCAAATGACTAAGTGATAATAGGCAATTAAGAAAGACTATATTGGTTGGTTTAACATTGCAGAACATTTTTGATGAAATTTGGTTTCTTAGTAGCTTTGATGGTAACAATCGATTCCATGTAGAGCTCTTCCCATTTTATATAAAATAGACTTCATACTTGGTAATTTTGTCCATGTAGGTAGTCCCTCCAACAGTCCAGATTACAATCTACTCATTCTTCCACATCCTGTTCTTATTTTCTCATAAAACTTCACAAAAGATTTACCCAACTAAGGTATTTTAACTTTTTTCATGTGACAGAGCAACATTCTTATTGCACATTTACCACATTTTCCCTTACAGATTCACACCTTTTTCCAATTATGTGTTCCCTTTATGACATATTTTATATTACTTTCTGTGCTTTCAAAAGTCTTTTTTTGACATGTTTAGTTTAAGATACTCATGAGACATCCATGTGGATATATTCATCAGATAGTTGTAGTGAGGCACCAGTGCCTGAGAATGAAATTGAGTTAAGGTATATAGACTTAAGATACATACAGAAAGAGACAATCATTGACAGAGTATAGAATACCCCTTAGAAGGGTTGGGTCAATAGTATGAAAAGTTGTAAGAGGGTCAAAAAAAACTAAAGTAGGAAGACTGGGAAAGCATTATATTGAGCAATTTTATATTAGCTGCCCTGCCAATTAAGAAACTACTCAATAGATATTATAATTATAATTATATATGTATATAATTATAATTCATCATTCACTTTTTTTTCTTTGGTGGATTGTTAGGACTAGATCTTTTGAATGTCCATGGAACCTAATGGAAGTAGCCATGCGGCAAGGTTTAATGTAGAAAAAAAATTACTCGCAAGTAGGAAAAAAATGAAAATCTGGACTTCTTTAAGGAATCTTTCTTGGACTTTACAGGAGACATTCTCATAATGTTTATAAGATATCTTTTCTGTGTATACATCTCTATGTGTATATCATTCTTGATATTAATACTAACAACTAGAATTTATATTGTTTTAAGATTTGCTAAGTTCTTTACAAATATAATCTTATTTTATGCTCATGACAATCCTAGATGCATCAGATACCATTATTATCTCTATTTTACAATTGAGGAAATTGAGGCAGGTAGGGTATGGGTAATAAATATGGTTAATATCTATATTACACTCAAGGATTTAAAAAAAAATACAAATATCTCATTCAATCCTCTTTACAAACCCTGAGAAGTAAGTGCGCTTTTTCTCCCAATTTTACATAAGGGGAAACAGAGAGACTCAGAGGCTAAGTGACTTGCCCGTGGCCCCACATTTAGTAAATGTCTGATATGAACTCAGATCTTCCTGATACCAGGTGCTATACTCTATTAATTGTGCCACCTAGCTGATTCTACTCATCACAAAACCACTATTAAAAAATAGAATCTTTTTGGTTAAAATTATCAGGGAAACTTGTTTGTTCTTTCCTAGATATAGAAGAAAGTGCCCTTTAATACTCAATGTGTGTCTGTGGAGGTGAACATTTTTCCTTAAGAAATAATTAACAAACATCATACTCACAATATTTTTGGTCAACTATCTGAAAGCCTCTTTGTCCTTTTCTAATATGTATGTGTGTGTGTGTGTGTGTGTGTGTGTGTGTAAACTCAAGGGCACTCATGTTACATGTGCAAACTATTTCCAAATGATTTTACATAGTTGAGAATGGATCTGGGGCAATAATTGCTGATATTGTCTTGAACTTTGCAGGGGCCAGATGTATTCTTAACAAAATCTATTTTCCTCCTGAATTGCTGTGATTGGTATCTCTATTTCTTTGAGCTGGAAAATTTGTTATCTGTGCCATCTCTAGGAAAGTTTCATCTTTGTGTATTTTAGTTGATCCATGCAATTTCCCTCACCTCCTTGCCTAAGTGCCATTTGTATTTCCTCATCCATTGAAGGCATGCTCCTATTTCATGTATAGAGGATAATGAGCCCAAACTTGATGGCTATATTCTTATGAATTATCAAAATAGATCACTCTAGAAGCACTAGAAGCTATTTTCCCTTTTTGCCTTCATTTGTTATTTCCCCCTCCAGTTTCACTAAAATGATTTTCTTAGAGTTTGACATAATTGAGTTTCATGCCCAGGTTTCTCAAGGTTCCCATTCTTTTGACACTTTTTTTCTTTGCTCTTGGGTCATAATCTACCACTCTTCTCCATAAAATGTCCTCTTAACTGTCATCTCTCTATCTCCTTATCTAGATCACATTTTCAGTTAAATAGTGACATTTTTAAGCATTTTAAGTAAGTGCTGATAATTAGAGTTGATGTCTTTACTTTATCAATCTTGAAGCTCCAGTGCTGTATCTATTGCACCACCATTAGAAGGAAAAATATTTTCATTTGTTTCGTGGTTGCTGTCTACTATCAACTTATTGCATGTGAAATGTTTGATGATAAATTAGCTAGGCTGGTTCCCGGGTGCCAGGTACAATTTGTCTGTGGAAAATACCAAAGACTTTCCAACTTGGTCAAGGTCACCAGAGTATATTATTCAATTCCATGGTCTTCCAGAACCTTAAGTAAATTTTACATTATGATGAGATATGTACCTTTTGCAAAGGATTCTTCATGTGCTAACACAAGATTTTAAAAATATTTTAATATAAGTTTGAAAATGTGAACTGCATGCCATCCCATCCCATCTTCACCAGCAGATTGCATTCTCATCACATACTCCCTCAAATACTCATCACATACTCTCCATTTTAACTGGTTCCTTCCCTGAGGCCTACAAATGTACGCTTCTCTTCTATCATTAAAAAGCCTCCAAAAGGCCTTCAAGTTGTCATCCTACATCTATTCTCTCTTTATGAGCCAAACTCCTTCAAACAATTTATCTACAGTTGTTTTCTTCACTTCTTTTCCTCTCCATTCTTCGCTTACTCACCCCTCAACTCTTTATAATCTAGCTTTCATCCTTATCATTCAATTGAAACTGCTTCCTCCAAAACTATTATGACCTCTTAAATGCCAAATATTCTAGTCATTTTTCAGTCTTACTATTTATCAATATATCTGTTGTATTTGACATTGTTGAACACCCTCTCCTCCTTGATTTTTTCCCCTCTCTGATCTTTTGTGACCCTACCCTCCTCTACCTTTCTAGGAGATTACTTTCCTCCATCTCCTTTGCAGATCTATCATGTATATCTTGTCCCCTCTCTGTGATGTTCCCCAATCTCCAATCCTAAGTACTTTGTTCTATTCATTCTCTCTCTTGGTAACCTCATTAATTTTCATGAGTATTACTTAATTCTAAGTATATGATTCACAGCATGTGTATAAACATATGAGCACACAGATGCCATATGCACATATATTAGATATGAATACACTTGTATATATATATATATATATACATGTATATTTCTATATACACTCAATCTCTCCTACTGAACCTTTCAGACCAAATGTCCTGAAAAAATTCATCCAAAGTTGAACTCATTATCTTTCCCCAGAAATTTTCCTTCCTGTATACTTACCTATTTCTGTCAAAGATGCTACTTTTCTTCCAGATCACCAGGTTCAAAACCTTAGCAGTATCCTTCACTCCTTATATTCTCTCATCTCTCACACAAGTCAGTTGCCACATATTGCTTCTAACATTTCAAAATCTCTTGTAATATCTTTTCTCTCTATTCCTACAGCTTACTACTCTAATTCAAACCTTCCCCCCCACCTAGATCATTATAGCAGTTTCTTAATTGATATTTTTGCCTTAACCCAGTCCTATTCCAGTCTGTCCTACACCCTGCTGACCATGTGATTCTCCTGCTCAAAGCCAGTGAGTTCCTATTGCTTCTATGATAAAATATACAATTCTCAGTTTATCTTTGAAAGCCTTACACAACCTGGATCCATCATATATTTCCAGCCTCTATGGACATTACTGCCACTGTTGTACTCTCTGATTCAGTCAAACTGACATTTTATCTGATGCTCACATATAGCACTATTATTTTTGTGCCTTAGTACAGACCATCCCCCATGTTTGCAATGCAGCCCTTCCTTACTTTGTCTCATATTCTTCCTCTCTTCCTTTAAGATGCAGCTTAAGCATCATTACCTTCATGAAACCTTTCCTAATTACCTCTACTGATAGTGCTTTCCATTCCAAACTACCTTATATTTAACTACTTCGTGCATATTTTTATTTTAACTATACATATATATATACATATATATACATAGCTAGATATGTACATGCAAACACATACACATATACACATATATGTATGTATGTATGTATGTATGTATGTATTTGAAGGTTCCTTCATTAGAATGCAAGCTCCTTATAAGTAGGAATTGCTTCAATCTCTGTACTTATATCCCCAGTGCCTAGGGTAGTACTAAATATAAGGTAAACTTTTAATAAGTACTCATTGATTGATCCAAATTTACATAAATATATTGTGAGTTTATAGAAATATTAAAATGGGGATATGACCATGTAGTTTAATGGGTGGAGAGAAGGAAAATACTATACTTCAAGAATGAGAGTAAAAATAAAAACAAAACATAAAGTAAAAAAGAAAACAGATGGAAATGGCAAGAATAAGACTAGAAAGCTTTCTTCAGATGTGTCAATGCTTGATGCTGGACAAACATTCCTATTCTGCCCTGAATAGCCTTCCCCTACTGGGACTAAGTAAAACTCATTTTGTTAATTATTAGATGGATTATGCATATCTCATTTTATTCCAATTTCAGAATTTAACTAGAAGGGGACCAGCCTGAGTCAGACCCTACCTATTACATCCCTATCTTTACCAAAAAAAAAAGAGAGTAAAGAAAACCTCTCATTAGATCCTATTCTTACTGCTAGCTATCATTTCTCTCTCTCTCTCTCTCTCTCTCTCTCTCTCTCTCTCTCTCTCTCTCTCTCTCTCTCTCTTTCTCTCCCTCCCCTAAAGTCATCCACAGTCAACCACTGTTTTCTCTCTCTTCCCTTTCTTTGACAGGGTTTCTGACATTAATGTTAAATTGAAACTATTCTTGCCAAAAATAACCAATAATTTCTTAATCACCAAGTGTCATGAACTTTTCTCATTCCTTCTCGACCTTTCTGTAGCATTTGATGATTCACTTGATAATTGCTCTCTTCTTTCTAGGTTTTCATGACTTTTCTCTGATGGTTCTATTCCTACTTGGTTCCTACTTCCTCCTTTACTCAATCTTCATTCAACCATTCAATGAACTGTAGGTTCAATTACCATATCTATGCACAGGATTACTAGATCAATATATCAAGCTCCAGTCTCTCCTCTTAACTCTCATATTTTCAAGTCTAAAATCAAGTTCATCTTTTTCCCCCCTCAAACCTATTCCTTCTATGAATTTCCCCGTAATTTTCTAAGGCACTATTTGTATTCCAGTCACTCAAGTTCTTTACCTTTGTGTCATCTTCAATTCTTCACTCTTCCCCATTTACATGTCTAATTAGTAACCAAATTCTGCCATTCCTTTCTCCTAAACACTCTACCCACATACCCCTTTTTCTCCATTCACACACCACTACCACTTCTCACCTGGACTATTGAAATATCTTTCTTTTTTTAAAAAATATATTTCTAATTGGACTCCCTGATATTTCTCTCTACTCTAAGCAATTATTTATACAACTTTCAAATTAATTTTCCTAAAGCATACTTCTTTTTATTCATTCATTCATCTGTTTATTTATTTATTTATTTATTTATTTAGACTTTTTAGGCAATTGGGGTTAAGTGACTTGCCCAGGGTCACAAAGCTAGTAAGTGTCAAGTGTTTGATCTGAGGGCAGATTTGAACTCAGGTACTCCTGACTTCAGGGCCGGTGCTCTATCCATTGTACCACCTAGCTGCCCCTTAAAGCATACTTCTGCCTTTGTTACTCCCCTACTCAATTAACTCCAGTGGCTCCCTATTATCTCTAGGATCATACATAAATTCCTCTGTTTGGCACTTAAAGCTGTTGACAACTTACTATCTTCCTATTCCTCTAGTCTGATTACAGGTTACTCCCTTCTATTCATTTTACAAACCAACCACACTGGTCTTCTTGGTATTCCTCAAATACTGCCATTCATCTCCATGACTTTACGAGGGCTGTCCCTGATGCCTGCAATGCTTTCCTTCTTGATTTCTATCTTTTAGCATCACTGGCTTTACTGAAGATTCAGCTTCTAGAAGAGACCTTTCCTGTCCCTCCTCCACCATCTGCTAGTACTTTCCCTTCTAAAGGTAGCTCACTTGTGTTTACTTTGCATGCATTCTCCATATACCGAACATTTTATTGCATCCTCAAAAAGAATGTAATCTCTTTGAATGAAAGGAATATTTTGCTCTTTCTTTGTATTTTTTCATCACTCAATATAGTTTCTATCACATAGTAATACTTATGGACTAAAACACCACGTGCAATATCCTGGGATAAGCAATGAAGACAGAGCAAAAAAAAAAAAGAAAGAAACATTCCCCAGTCAACTGAGAAGGAAAGAGATACTGAATGCTCACTAATAAGTAATATAGGACATACACAAAGATAACATAAAACAATATCAGGAGGAAAATGGTATACTGGGATGATTATGGAAGGTCTTAGGTAGAGAACTGGGGATTTCAAGAGATAGAAGGGTAGAGGAACAATTTGGGGGAACACCACTGCAAAAGTATATAGAAGGAGAGAGAATGTTGTGTAAAAGGATTAAATAATAGTAGTCCACTTTGGCTAGAGAAGAGAGGGTAAGCATAGGAGGGCTATGAAATAAGACTGAAAATGTTGGAGGGCACCAAAGTTTTATGATCTATAACTGCCAGGCAGAGGATTTTGCATATTATGCTATAAGCAATAGCGAGCCGTTGAAGATTTTTGAGAAAGGGAGTGAAATGATTAGCTCTTCATTTTAGGAATATGGATTTGATAGTTGTATGAAGAATGTGTTGCATATATACACACATATTAAATATTATATGTATATTGAGTGTGTATGTGTACACCCGTATATTCAATCTTTTGCTAATATATATATGTACAGTATTTTCTGTATTCTACTTCTTCAATGTATCTTTTTTCCATCCCTTCCTCTTTACTTATTTATCCTTTACTCTATTTAAAGGTCAAGAAAAACCTGAACTAGGGTAGAGGCTAGATAAGTAAAGAGAAGGGGATAGATGAAGAGACTTGACAACTGATTGGAAATGAGGATTGAGGAAGAAGGAAAAATCAAAGGTGGCACTGACATCACAAACTTAGGTGATTGTAAGAATAGTAATGGTCTCAAAATACTTTTGGAAGTTTGTGATAGAGATAAATTTTGGAGTTAAATAATGACTTCTTTCACACAAGGAAAAGTAAATTATGTAGGATGAAGCAGAAAACTACAAGGAAAAGACAATAATAATTTTAAAAGCTAGGCTTAAACACATGGGTAAAAGTCAAAATATTGTGGAAGACAGTAACTGAGAGGCAGTGACTTTGGCTATGGAAAACTGGAAGCATCATTCAAAAGTGAATTTGGAGGAGGGATTTGCAAATTTTGGTGGCTTAGCTTATTAGTGTAGAATTACAATATCCTTAGTACATTTGTGAAGAATTGAACTATCCTGATATGTTACAATGAACATATTTTAAGGAGCGAGCCTACTATTTTCTAATGATGGAAAAATTGGTGGTCTAGTATATAGTATGTACCTTGCAGTCAGGAAAATCTGGGTTCAAGTCCAGCCTCAGACAGTTAATACCTGAGTGACCCTGAGCAAGTCATTTACTTCTATTTGCCTTTGCTTCCTCACCTACACAATGGGGATAATAACAGCACCTAGGTTGTATGGTGAGGATTATATGAAATAATAATTGTAAAGCACTTAGCACAGTGGCTGGAAAATAGTAAGGCCTTTATAAATGTTAAATGTTGTTGTTATATTGCAAGCATGAGAATTTTGTAAGTGTAAGCAAAGAAAGAATAAATTTTTGGATATTCAAGGAATGATTTGTACTTAAAATGGAGTTTATTTATTAAACAGCATAGAAGTACAGATCAATATAGGGAGTTTGATTGTTGATAGTATTTTTTAACCCATATTAACTTATAGGAAAATATTTTTAAACTAGCATTTTGGGGGTATAAAAATAGAGAAAAACTTTCTTCAGGACTTTCTATGCATAGGAGATACTGAATAAGGGTGATAAATCATTATATCTAGGCACCATATATCCTAGAGAAGTATTGAGCTGCTGAGTGAATTACCAGGACGGGCAGGGCCTGAGGAATCTTTGAGCTGTAACCCAAAACTTGAAGATAAGTAGCTTAACTGTCTTGATAAGATACTTATATTTATCTTATCTCAGTGTGGTGAAAAAAAAAGATTAAATTATAGAGGAGTGGATAAAATTCTCTTTTTCTACTTTTTTCTTCAGATAATATTATGAAATTGTTGCAACAGATTTAGAATTATGAAATGGCAAAATCCTAGAGATCAAAGGAACCTTGGGTGTCATCTAACCCACTCTGCTCAGAAGTTTTAATTTTTTCTACAATATCCTTGAGAGGTAGTCAAACAGCATTTACTTGAACCCTTCCAGTGATTATGAAGTATTACACTAGGTGACCTTTTACCTTTTCAGACAGCCCTAGTTAATCTATGGCCATACAACCTGCAACATGCTTGATCTTATCAGACAGCCTTACTTGTAAGGAAGTTCTTCATTGTATTTACCTGAAATCTACTAGTCCGTAGATTTAGTCATTTAACCTATATTTCGAGCCAAACATGGCATGCTATGCTATATTATGTTACACTAACCAACAAGGGCCACAGTATTTAAAAGTAGGAATGAAGAATTAGGGCTGCTAAGCTAATAAATAAATTCTCTTCTCAACACTATAATTTCTTCTTTGAGCTGATCACGATTTCCTATTGCCTCCACTTTTACATCATCCAAGTCAACCATTAAACTCTTAAGTCAGTGCTCCTATTGTTCAGATTTTACTCTAAGACCTCCCTCCAGGATGACATTTACCCATTAACTGATACTTTTTAGGTCTAGTCATTCAATCATTTTTAAACCCTCAAACTCTGCTATCATCCATTCCACATCTCTCTGCTTTTTCACAATGGTATTATACAAAATGTCATCAGAATTCTTCCTGAAACTCACGCATATGATTTTTGTAGAATTCCCCACATGTTTTGCCTAAGAAAATTGTAAATAAGCACCGTGTTACAATGTTGAATATCATTTGATTATTGTAATAGTTTTCGAATGGACTTTTTAATGTGATAAGAATGTGCTTTTAGGAAAAAAAAAGACCTACTTTTTCTCATGATTTGTTCACTCCATCCCTTGGCAAATTCTGGAGTTGAGTCTCTCCACACTATCAATGGACAGATTCTATAGTACTAATTGAATCCCCTAAATTTCCCACCACCACCCTGGGAACAAAAACAGGGAAGAAGGGTAACATGTAAATTTCAGCACAGGTGGAGAAACAATAAAATAAATGAATATTAGGAAATAAGCAGAAATGCTGAAGAGCTAAAAAGAGTCATAAGTAGGAGGCAGTGCCACATGTAACACAAAGTGAACATCCAGATTTCACAATGAACTTCAACAAGGTAGCTATTAATAGTTATGGAAAAATTCCAGGTTGCCAAAATCTAGTTCTAGGTGATAGAAAAGGAGTTCTATCCAGGTCTGTGAAATCATTTCTGTACCAAGCACTATTATTTTGACATTTATTTGTTTTCAACCAAGTATACACCACAAATACCAACATTGTTATGCAGAGGCCTTCTTTTTTTTTTAATGTTATAAAGGGATCATTATAACAGAAGAGTCTAAGAAGTTCAGGGAAGACAAAAGGAATGGTTTCAAATTTTTTTACTCAAAGGGGTGAATAGGTGCATGTAAATTTTAATCTCATACATTGTCAAAGCAGTCCTGTGCTTCAGATCAACCAACACCGTGCTTTTGCCTCACTCTGATTCGCCACGGTGATGAATATTCTCTAAGTCAAAACCTGAGATGACTTGAAAATATGTATTCATATAAAGTGCTTTATTGACACATGCTACAACATGTCCCAAGTGCCTACATATTTCATCCTTTCATTTAAAGACAAATATACCTCCAAAACTATTTGCCTGCTTTGATCATGTGGAATAGACCATTTATAAATAACATTTACTAGGCTATTTAAGGAAGAGAAGACTAAGTACTTCATTTAAGTTTTTATATTAGAATAGCTGATCTTTCTGCTAATTACTTTCAGTACATTTCCAATCAAAGCCTACTTGGAGTACCATCCTATTTTAGACAATACTAAATGTAATGCCCTAGCTTCTAATTCTTCCTCAGCTTACCTCCTGCTAATTAGTAAGTTTATTAAATAACATTTCTAGGTTTTCAACACTTTTCCAGGTGGTGTTTTCTCTATCATTCTATTATTTACAGGAATGCCCAAAGGTACCCTCCAATAGCTCAAACTAATTTAGATAGCATCTGCTGGAATATTAAACATTGACACTTAGCAACTTGAAAGGCTCCTTAGAAGTCACCTAACATAACCTCCCACCTAAAGCAGAATTCCTGCATGCAACATTCTAAATAGATGGTCATCCAAAATTTGTTTAAATACTTCACAACTATTTTTTTTTACATACAATTTCTTCTGGATTTTCAGTGATACAAATATTTAAGTACTATTTGGTAGCCTGATGAAGGAATGCCTAACTTATTTTTCAGGTTATACATGTGTAGTTATGCAAAACACTTCCATAGTGGACCTGTTGAGAAAAAACTACCTGTATTTCCCTTAATCCCATCCTGCCCCCATTTATTTTATTCTCTTTTGACCCTGTCCCTCTTCAGAAGTGTTTGCTTCTGATTGCCACCTGCCTCAATCTGCTCTCCCTCTATCATCCCCCCTGCTTTCTTGTCCCCTTCTCCCCCTGCCCCATTTTCTTGTAGGGTAAGACAGATTTCCATACCCAATTGAGTAACTTATTTTTTTAACACCATGATTCTTTACATTCAAATTCTTAAAGAGAAAATTAACATACTTGTCCTATTTAAAAAGATTTGAGGATTATAAGCACATATTTCTCTATATTTCAATCTTTATATAGAAATATTGTAGAAAGGCAGAGTTCCTTGAAGAAATTAATCAGCAGTGAAAAATGTTATAAAGGACAAGGGAGATTGAGAAAAGATCATTAATTGTTGTAAAGAAGAGATCATTGGGATTTTGGAGACAGAACTTTTACTTGAATATGGAGGTACAAAGCCAGAATCTGAAGGGTTTGGAAGAGAGAGAGAAGAGTGGAAGTACTGAATGTGGCTGGATTTTTTTTCAAGAAATTAAGCTGAGGAGAGGTGAATATAGGATGATAATTTACGGATGTGATAGGAACTGAGAATTTTATTTTTATTTTTTTTTTGTCCGAGGAGACTAAAGGGCTTCTATAGCTAACAAAAATAGATTTAGATAGGGAGATGAGATGGGGAGAAATTCAAGATTAGAAAGAGAAGGATCATAATGGTGGGTGGAAGTGTACTAGAAAAGACAGAAAGATAAGAAGGGATAGTATCAAGTTAAAATGTGAAGAGATTTGCTTCAGTCAAAAGGGATATGAGCTAAAAAGGCAGGTGGGGGAGGGGAGATGGAAGTCTTAATAAGTGATCTTGATGACCATTCCTCCATGTAATAGAGATAGAGTATAGAAATAAATGATAGAGATTGAATACTTTGTTGATCTTGGAAGTTAGGGTATATAAGAAAATCTCAGCATGTATGTTATAGTTACATGGCATGAAAAAGACTGTGAGCCAAGCTATGACCTCATTAAAAACAAGCAAACAACAACAAAAATCAAGTAGTATGATCTGAAGGTCCTAGATAAAAGCCATTAGAATATAGATTAGGTGATATATTTATATTGCATGAACTTCAAATAAAGAAAAATTAATGTGTGACAATGGTAGAGGGGAAGTCTAGAAGTGGCCATGAATGAAAAATATGATTCTGACTCTCCTCCCTTAAACAGTGAATCTGAGGGTTATGAAGAAAAGTGCAATCAACTACTGGAAAGAGTGGCTAAATATGAAGTGTTATCTGGGGGAGAACTGGACATCAGTGAATTCCAGAGTGTAATGCAAAAGAGGAAGTTGCAAAGAAAGAGATTTGTTTGTTAGTTTGTTTGTTGTTAGATGTGAGGTAGGCAATCCAGATTGCAAATTAAAGAGGGGCAATAAATCTAGAAAGACATTCATGGAGTACACTTGAGCAGGATGACTTCAGCCTTGGTTTTCTCATTTTAGAAATATGGTGATGGAGTAGATTAGATTGGAATTTGGAATCCCACTTTTCAAATATCATCTGTGAATGAGCCCATTGGTGTTGGTACATAATTACTAAAACTATTCCCTTCATCACAGTCCCTGCAATCAGCTACCTGATTGGGCTTCTAAGTTCAGTGCTGGGTAAGAGACTGGTCAACTTTAAGAAATTTATTTTTTGCAGGGTTCCAATATGAAATATTTATATTCTATTTTAAAAGTATACACATCATTGCTCCATCAATTTTTATTTAAGAGCTTTTCTTTTACACTTTTTTCCCCCTTTTATTAGTATCAAGTTGGATGTGAAATCTCAGGGGAAAAATGACTATCCCTTAAGGGGATGTCCTAGTGGATTCCTAGGCGTCTCAACTAGACTCTGACAAATTTTTAAAATTGGTTTTGTGGATAAAGGATTGTACTAATTCAGGAAAATCCTTGATGAGACTCTGAAGTTTTCTGCAGGTATAATACATCCTGCCTTGATTTAGCATGAAGCATTTACATTGTTATAGGGCAAAGACAAAAAAGAGAGAAACAGCAGCCACTCTTGAATTTCTCTAAAATCATAGAGAGCTGTGATTTCCACAGAAAATTTCTCCCTTTGGGACAATTTGTGCAGCTGCGGGAATATTCTAGGGAAGAGGAGTCTGTTGTTCTCTCCACCTCCAGACTCCAACTCACTACTATCCCCCACCTTTCTGATGGAGCCAACACAAGATCTCAATCTGGACTCTAGTCCCAGCCCTTAAGACCCAGTTAACTATTGAAGCTCAATTCCCCCTCCTGTTTGGGAGACTTCAGAGGAGGAGGGAAGATTTGGCTATGGAAGACCTATAGTTTTTGAGGAGTTTTCATGATGACTTAGCGTTAACCACCAGAGTAAAATGGCTCCTTTATCACTGCAAGATATATGTGAACCCCAAGAATTCCAGCTGACAAAGACAAAAATTCTTAGAATCTTACATGATGCCTAAGAGCTCTTCAATGGGTGTTCAGCACAAACAGAAGAACTGGGAAAAAAGCTGAACTTACAACTAATCAAGGTCTTTGACAGATATGTGAATGCAGCTTTGTATGACTATACCTGGGTGTATTGTTTTTGTTCTATTCAGAATCATCATGACTAGAAATGCCCATGTGGGAAAAAAAAAGTTCTCCTATACAGAGTTATGTGAGATGATGAGGCTTTGTCAGGGGTGGGAGGTTCAGGAAGAAGCAACATGATTCATCTTGGGTGGTATCTGGATTTCTATTTCTAGAAGAAGTAGGATTAAGCCATCAATACAAAAAAATCTCCAGGCATAGGCTAGGTAAAGAATATTGACTCCAAAGAAGTTGTCAATATGCCCTGTGTGGTGAATAAACAGTTCATTATTGGACAGAGAGGTGTCTGGTGATGTTGTGAAATGCATCCAGAGAGTTGCAGCTAGGTGGCACAGTGGATAGAGCATAGGCCCTGGAGTCAGGAGGACTTGAGTTCAAATCAGGCCTCAGATACATAACACTTAATAGCTGTGTGACCCTGGGCAAGTCACTTAACCCCATTGCCTAACCAGAAACAAAAAACAAAACCAAACAAACCAACCAAAAAAAGCAAAATCTCATTCAGAGAACAAGCTGGGAAAGGGTTTATCTTCGCGATTAGGATAAGACAAATAACACTCAGCACTGAAGTGCTCTGACAAAGCTCTTTGATAAGCCTAAAATCCTTTCAAGAAATTCCAGACTTTACCTTCTACAGCAAACACCATCATTGGTTGCCTATATATCTATTCTCCACTAAGGACTCAAGAGGAAAATAGGACCAGAATTTTAGATTTCCTTAACCAAATAGTGCCTACCCTCATCCTTGGAAGGATGTATTTAGAAAATGTGTGTGGATGTATTTAGAAAATGAAAAATATCGGGCATCTAGGTGGCACAGTGGATAGAGCACCAGCCCTGGAGTCAGGAGGACCTGAATTCAAACACAGACTCAACACTTGACACTTACTTGTTGTGTGACCCTGGGCAAATCATTTAACCCCATTGCCTAGCCCTTTCAAAAATAATAATAATAATAATATAATAATAATAATAATAATAATAATAATAATAATAAGGTATAGGAAAATGAAAAATATGAAAAAAGCTTGAGCTGCATCCATCTGTATTAGGAGTGAGTCCTTAAAATAAGAAGTTTAGAATAGTCTAAGAATACATTACTGGTAATAATTAGATTTCAGATCAGTTCTCAAGGAAAACATGATTTCTGGTGGTTTTGTTAGTGATATAGTCAAATATGTTGATAATTTTCCTAATATTGAACTAGCTCTGCATTCCTGGTATAACCCTAACCCTAATTGCTATAATCAAACTCCTTGCTAGTATTTTATTTAAATTTTTACGTCAATATTCATTGGTCTAAAGTTATCTCTCTCTATTTTGGCTCTTCCTGGTTTAGGTATCAGCACCATATTTATTTCATAAAAGGAATTTGGTAGGGTTCCTTATTCACTTATGTTCCCAAATAGTTTATGTAGTATTGGAATGAATTGTTCTTTAAATGTTTAGTACAATTCACTTGTGAATCCATCTGGCCCATGGGATTTTTTCTTAGGGAGTTCATTGATGGCTTGTTCATTTATTTTCCTAAAGTGGAATTATTTAAATATTCTATTTCCTTTACTGTTAATCTGTGCAATTTATATTTTTTTATCAGTATTCATGTACATCACTTAAATTATTTCACTTAATTCACTTAAATATGTTGATGTGCAGTTGGGCAAAATAACTCCTAAATATTGCTTTGATTTCCTTTTCATTTGTAATGAATTTGCCCTTTTTATTTTTGATACCGGTAATTTGGTTTTCTTTTTTTAATTGAATTGACAAATTGTTTATTTATTTTGTTGTTGTTGTTACTTGTTTGTTGTTGTTGTTTTTCCCACAAAACCAGCTCTTAGTTTTACTTATTAGTTCAGTGGTTTTCTTGCTTTCAAATTTTATTAATCTTTCCTTTGGTTTTCAGGGATCTCCAATCTGTTGTTTAGTTGGGGATTTTTAATTTGTTCTTTTTCATGAAAAATTGGACATGACTCAACAAAAGAATAGTGCTGTTCTAAGGATAAAATGAGATAATATTAGTAAATATGCAGAATACAATTCCTTGCTCATGAGAGGGGCTGCATAAATGCTTATTCCCTCTCCTCATGCCAAATTACTAACATGATCCTTTCCTAAATAACACTGAATTGACTTTTTTTCTGTACATAGTGTCTCCCCAGCCCCAATAGGATGTAAACTCCTGAAGACACATTTAAAAAATTTTCTGTCTTAGTATTCCCAGCCCATTCTTCTGCCTGATATATTATAGAAGCTTAAATATGTTTTATTGAATAGAGTTGAATTCAATCAAATATTCCAGCCTTCTCATTTTATTGGTGAGAAAACCAAGGCCTGGAGAGGAGGAAGAGTCTCACTTAAATTTACAGATACATGCAGCAGAATTGGATTTGAGATTCTGATGGTTGTGATTTAGAGATGATACTTGTGAGACGAGATATTCCCTAAAATCCTCTCCAACAGTGATTTCGTGACTCTAAATCCAAGCCCGTTTCTGCTATACCATATTGTTTTATTGATCAATAGCATAAAAGGCAGGGGGGGAAAGATAGAAGCAATGAGAAAAGTAGTTATTCCACACATCTTGATAATAGAAGCTAAATTTCAAGGGATAACGTTAAAAGCAACCATTTTGGG
This sequence comes from Phascolarctos cinereus, assembly GCF_003287225.1. Classification (NCBI taxonomy): domain Eukaryota; kingdom Metazoa; phylum Chordata; class Mammalia; order Diprotodontia; family Phascolarctidae; genus Phascolarctos; species Phascolarctos cinereus. Next base: position 388,876,913 of record NW_027555958.1, on the reverse strand, counting down.
AATTACAGGAAAAAAAACTTACCCTAAAAAAGTATTCATGGATAAAAACAAGCATGAATCTAAACACATGGTGTGAACAACTTTGGATCTGTGTCCAGCTTTAGTTAGCACTAAAATAGACAATAGAGAAAGAAGCATAATTCAGAATCAGAATTAACATGGCAGTTATATTTACGAAAACAAACAAATGGAACTAAAAGTGAACATTTTACTTTAACAAGGTAATATGTAGTAGTTATATAAACATAATCCAGGTGTAGGGCTTTTGTTTGTTTGTTTGTTTGTTTGTTTTGTGTTTAGCATGATTTAATTGTATTAGTAAAGACCAGGCAATTTAAAATTAGTTCAATTAAAAATAAACTATATTTAATTTGAAATTAATTTTAAGCCACTTCTCTCCTTCAATCCTTTATTTATAAAGAATTGCTTTGCTTTTTTTTGAAAGAAAACTCAGTTATCCCAGGGTGACTTAAAATGTTAGTAGTCTCTCAATTAGAACTCTGAATTTGACCTATATTGAAGTATAGATGGCTTCCTGTTTGCAGTATTTTTTTTAACAAAAGGAAATATTGATCTTTTTTGTTGTTTTTAGAGAACATCTTAAAAATCCACCAACAACTATTTCCTCAAAATAAGTTAAAAATTAATCTTTCTGTTTGACAGCTATGATACTCCTCTATACTACTATGAAAGCTATGTATTATATAAAAGACAGATTTACTTCAGGTAGTTTAGCTTATATCAAATTTGTAATGTGACAGTTATTGTTCAATGCATATCTGAAAAATATGCTAATGAATCTAATTTTCTTATTGTCTTCCTGCCAAGCATAGGTTAAGTTTTATAGAATAAAATATAGCAGTGCAACTTACAAAAATTTTTCAATCAATATAATATTAAAATGTTGCTAGGAAGCAATTTTGATACCGTTTTGAAATTTGTTTTAAATAACTGCAGCCCAGGCTCTTTTAACTAAATTTAATTAATTTTATCCCATGAATACCAGTGAGTATGCTCCAGAATGGACCTATTAACAATCCTCATTAAAAATGTAAAAGTTACACAAGCCATACTGAGAAAGCAATTTTTAACACATGAATACCATCATAATATAAAGGAGAGAGAGCAGGCCTCAGAGTCATAAGTCATGAGGACAAGTCCTAACTCTCATTCACAGGCTGTATAACTTTCAGCAAGTCAATTAAAATTTTGTTGTTTCACATAACTGTGAAGCTCTATGCTATAGACAAATTACGTAGTTTTGTTAATAAAGGAAGGTCCCCACAAAGAGAAATTTTTGTTACTGAAATCACAGATCTGGAAAAGAAAAAAACATCAGAAGTCTGAAGCCAAATAATTCTTTGAAAATGTGAACTAAGTTTATGATAATGCAAAAATGTTGATGAAAATATAAGAATAGCCTTTTTGAGTAAATTCTAATATTTTTCCTCATTGCTCCTTCTATTTTCTATATAGCAGTAAGAATGTAAACTCATGGATCTCCAGTGTCCTGCACATTGTAGAAACGTCATATTCACTGAAATCGTGAATTCAAGGGTAATAAAAATAAGTTTAGTACTCTTGAATTGGGCATTAGCATTTGGTACTTCATTCTATGCAAATTTATTCCCATCCCAAGAAAATTAAAAATGAATAAAAGCAAAAGATATATACTATTTACATGAGATATATTTGCATTTAATCATATACTTGGATATATCCACTTGACAATCTCCATTAAAGTGGTACTTTGATATTCCATTAAGAAATGAATGTAAGTTTGGACAGCTAGGTGATACAATGGATAAAGACCCAGGGCTAGAGTCAGGAAGATATGAGTTCAAATCTAGCCTCAGACATTTCCTAATTGTGTGATTAATTGCAGGTCATTTAACCTTTTCTTCAATTTCCTCATCTGTAAAATAGTGAAAATAATCTACCTTCTAGAGTTGTTATAAAGATCAAATGAGATATTATTTGTAAAGTTTTTAACATAGTGCCTGGCTCATAGTAAATGCTATAGCAATATTAGGTCGTTGTTATGATTATGATTATGATTATTATTAATATTAAGGCTATGACAGTAATGTCCAACCTCTGTAAGGTTCTAACAACATAAAGAGATTCTGTGTATAAGCCTAGTAATGGACTCTAATAATTCAAAAACAAGTCCAAGTTGACAGTGATTCTTTGTTAGAAGGTGGGACATGATACGATGGCTATTTTCAGCCACAGCAGTTCACAAAAACCATCTATTGAGGCAAAGAAGAGTCACCATATGTGTAGACACAAAAAGTGCTCAAACTCAAAATGAATACTTGAAATGACAAGTTTAATATAAATGTGATAAAAAATAAGGATAGGGAAAAAATATGGGAATGTATAGTTCAGGAGAAAAAAATGGGAGTGGTGAAATAATTGGATATTTTACAGAAAACTCAGACATCTACATCATGAACACTTTTCAGAAAGAAAAGAAAAGATTGTATGGTATTGGAGATATTGAGCACAAAGCAACAGCACATAAATGAAATGACTATAGTTTAATATGCATGAAAACATTTATAATAAATATGTAAGTTATCCCTCAGTGTTTGTGCACACTTAAACCAATGATCATAATAACTAAATAAAGATTTATAATAGAGGAGAAGAAAATAGTACTAAAAAATGGCACATAATTAATATTTGACACTGAACTACTTAAATTATCAAAACTTTTAAAAACGGGAAATGGAAATGACACCTGGAAACTCCATCATTATAAATTCCATAGTACAACAAGGAAATTAAGAGTCCCCAAAGTGCTTTAGTAAGGACATATTTAACTTATTTGCCAAATTGAGTGATATGGCTTGAAAAAGAAAGACTGGGTTAGAATATGAATCCATCTGTATAATTTTGCAAAGAAGGATTACAATCAGGTGTAAGCATCAGTTCATAAAGCAGAAATAATTGGTGGAGGGTAAAAAAAAATCTACAGAAAGCTTGACAAGATATCCAACTAAGAAAAGTAATTCTAAGGACACTCAAAAATAATAGTGGAAAAAGAGTGACAAACAAAAGAAAAACAGGAAAGAAAAAAAGATTTGTAAGAGAAACAATTGTTATAAACAGTTTTCTCCATCAAAGATATTGGAACTACCACAATTTGAATCCAAAAATCACAGTCCATAAATGTTCCAAGAAGGGATGACACTAAAAAGAATAAAGTTTGTAAAAACAGATGGAAATGATCAAATAAATACAGAAGAAATCCATGAGGAAAGCAATATAATAGTTAAGATGTTGAAAGAATGATTTATAAGGTTTTTATGAAGAAACAGAAGATACTAAGGTGTGGGGAAAAAAACGTGGAGCCTTATTGAATCCAGAAATGTAACCAATAAAATACAGCTATAACCCTATTTGTCTCCACTCCCATCTATGCAAAGTGTTCATAAATGTCTTCTTTATGCAAATGACAGCATTCCTGTTGATAGACTTAGTAGGAAATAAGAAGGCTTTAATGAATTATACTAAAAATGAATCACATTTTTTTTATTTCAAATATTACCTACACATGTAAAGAATATAATACACTAGTGGACTTCTTTTTTCTTGATTACAAAAGCAAAACACTTAACTCATTTAAATAAAAGATCATTTAATGCTTCTTTTATAACAAAGTGTCATCCATCAATATAACAAGAACATTCAAGATTACTTGGAAGATGTAGCAATAGAAATAACTTGTTAAATAGCATTTTGATTGTAAACAATAGTCAAGGTTATAAATCAGGGAGATGCATGCTCACCAAAAGTATTCACTACATTGATGGAGGAGATCCATCTTAGAAACTGGTTAAAGAGGAATTACTTGTACATGGTGAAGTCCTCCAGATGCTCCTGCTTCCACATGACATTTTATTGACTGCATTAATATGCAAGACATGACTGGGACTTTTGAGAGACATCTGTATTCAATCAAAGGAGTTTCGTTTGTCCAGCCACTCAGGAAAGATAAAGCAGATGAAGCACGATTTTTGCCCAGATTTAAACATGCTTCTGAGTAGCTACTCTATAGAACTTCTCTAATAGAATGTATATCTAGCATAGTCAATAAAGATGGAAATATAATAAAGAGAACTGGACCTAGTGTTGAAAAGGGGAAAGAGAATGAATTGGCTTGTTTTGGGGAAAATTAGGAAACACTTTTACTGACCTTGAGATCTAATGAGAGAGTAAATTATTTATGCAAAGACATAATACTGGGTAAAATAATCTTATAGAAGGCTCAAGTAAATGAATGCCAGTTGGATGTAAAATTTTGTTAGATCATCACTGATCGTTTGATTTTTGTTTGAGTGATTAGTCTGATGCTATCACAAGGGAAGTTAGTCCCAATATGTTGTTTAGTTACAATATCATATTGATGACTATTGTAAAATGATATTGATTATGGTGAAATTTTCCTGTTGGTGCCTATGTATGACTTATTTGCTTGACAATCTAATTAAATTCAACTCCCATCTTTTATCTCAAGGTAGATGGGGAGAATGACAGTGTCAGTCTTGTGCTTTAGAAATATCACATAGGTAGTTGTGTGAAAGATGAGTTGGAAAGGGGCAGAAGAGGAGGCAAGGAGACTAATTAGATGACTTGCAAAAATCAATGTGAAGAGTGAAGGTGGCCTGGACTAAGGTGGTGGATATGTGAATGAAGAAATAGGTGTAAGGCAGTTAAGAAGTAGTCTTGATAAGATTTGACAAATGATTACATGTCAGGGGTGAGAGAAAAATCAAGGACAAATCCAAAGTTTTGAGCCTGGGTAAGTGGAAAGATGGTGAAGCACTTAACAGAATATAAGGAAGTTCAGAAAATCATTATTGGTCATGTTTGGTAGGAGAGATGATTTCTGTTGTGAAATATTCAGTTTAAGATGCATTTCAGTTCAGCAGTTTTTCATATGTGTGTCTTCATGGCCACATTTGGGGTTTCCTTGTCAAAGATAACAGTGTGGTTTGCCAACCATATCCAGCTCATTTTATAGAAGAGGGAACTGAGACAAACAAGGGGAAATGACTTGCCCAGGTTCACACAGCTAGTAAGTGTCTGAGGCCAGATTTGAAATCAGGAAGAAAGTCTCCCTGACTCTAGTTAGAAGCACTTTATCCATTGTGCCACCTAGCTGCCACAGTATATCTAATTCACAATATTCTATAGATAGGTGGTGATGAGGGATTGAACCTCAAGACAAAAAATGGTGAGACTTTGTACTTCTGTGTTTACAATTCAGCCATTTAAGTTAAAATTTAGTACAGACAATTTTATAAGTCAAGTATTTGATTCTTACCTCATTTTTTTTTATTTCACTAACTCCAAGGTCCTGGCTCATAATAAGCATTTAACAAATACTTGTTTTATGTTTGTTTTTGTTGTTGTTTTAATTGATTGCCTCTGTGTGGGTCCCATTCCTTTGATTTATCTTCTTGGATTCTGTTATCATATACACATATGCAAAGGCATGCATGTGTGTATACGTACATATATACATGTGTATATAACATATATATGCATACTGTATACATGGATATATATATATATACATATATGCATGTATTGTATATATGGGTATATATACATATACATATATGTAAAAACTCATATTGTATATGTATTACAGAGAGAGAATAAGAAGATCAATTGCAGGATGTCCCAAAATTCTTAATTCAGTTTTCAGTAATTAAAGCTTAATTCAAAAAATTACCTAAAGGCTTTTAGAACACACTATATAAATTTGTAGTTGAATACATATAGCTACTAATATTACCATATTTTATAAGTATGACATAAACATCATCTTTTATCTAAGTTTTATTGTGGTAAAAGGTTTTTTTGTTTATGGCCATTATTTTTTCAGCTCTTTTCATGCCTTAAGATATTTTATTTATCTTTATCTCCTTTTCTGTTCCAACACCTCAGTTTTATTTACACATATATTAAAATCTCACTGAATGTGGAATCACCTACCTTTACATTGTTATTTGGACAAACCTCATATTTGAAAAGTGCTATATCACCGTATGTTCTTTAAGTGCCACTGCCATGCCTACAGTTTCACTAAATTCCCGGTCAATTTTGCATTGAATGATATGCCCCCTTTCTTCCACTCTAGGGTAATCATTAGATTCAGACTCTAAGAAATAGACATATCTAATTAGTCACTGTGTTTGCACTCTCAGAATCCCCACTGTTTCATTCAAATTCCTACTGAGCTCAAACTTTTAACTCTGGATAATTTAACCTCTTTCCCACCAATCTTACCTTTTAGCATTGCTGTTTATGTTTAAGCATAAGACAATCATATCAGGCCTTGGATGACCTCAATCAATGGGATTTTACCAATTCTTGACATCCCTTTCTTAGTTCAATCAATCACACAACTTCTCTGGAGGGTAAGAATATGTCTCTTCAGTATTAATTCATTTGTTCAATTACTGCATCCTAGATAAGGCTTCCTTTTCATTTTTCTTCCCAATATTCCACAACTGTATATCTAACTTTTAAACAGCAGTTATGCCTAACAAAATATTAATATTTTTAAAATATATGTAAATGTATTTCTTTATAAAGTGATATTCCATAATTTAAATGTCCAAGTATGTAATTGACTATCTAAGCAATTAGCTCAAAGTTACAGAGTTTTACTGTTTCCAAAGAAAAACTGGTTTCTAATTTTAATTATTTTTCACACTTTAAGTAACAAGATTTTGGATGCATTTTCATACTTCAATATCAAATACACCATTACACATTTTTTCAAGAGCATTTCTTATTCCAAACAAGCCAGTGAGAACATATGTCAGTCCTCTAAAACGTGTTTTCATATTAAAGAGACTGAAAGAAGTTAATATTGTAACATCCTCTTTTAAATAGAATATCATATAATTAATACTTTTCCACTTAACCTTTCTCAGTTTACATCATTGCCAATTATAGAATTCTAAGAACAGGAAATAAATACTCAAGAATTAATATAAATTATTGTTTTATAAAAGAATCATAAAATAATAATGATGGGCTTTAAAGAAAACAAGATTCTGGAAAGATGGCAGAATATTTTCAGCTTTACAAATTTCTTCCACACAAAAAAAGACAGAACATTGCCTCAGAGTGGTGGTAGAGCAGCAGAAATAAACAAAAGTTGGGGTAAAATAGTTGTCCTCCTAAGACAACTTGAAAAGACCCCAGGAAAGACTCAACCTCTAGGGGTGAGGTTTGGCTTGAGTAAAGTGCAAGCACCTCTAGGCCAACTCTGCCAAATCAACAAACAAGCCCTGGGGCATCTGGGTTGGGAAACAACCTCAGCCTCAGGAGACTCACAGACAGCGTAGGGGTCCAATGGTTGAGTAGAAGAAGATTGAAGGACCTTCCACTGTTTAGGTATGCTGAGGGCTGCTCTTAAGAGTCTGATGGGTTTAAGATCCAGGAAAGAGTTTGACCTTTGCCCAGGCTTTAACCCAAAGGGCTCAATAATTAAGAAGCAGGGCTCTCCAAATCTCTCCCTGCTAGGAGGCTCCTGAGACATTCCTTCTCACTCTTTGAACCTTAGATTTACATATTCACTCCTTTATACAGGCACCAGGAAAAAGCCTTGGAATTTACAACCCTACATAGGAACTCTGATAACAAGGAAATGTATGTTGTCACATCCTTAGCAGATGTTTTGGGGAGTGTCTCATGGGGAGGAATCTTTGAAGTTAGGATAGATATTCTCTATATACCCTGTACCTTTAGATGAATAAACTGAGTCAGTCTCTACTACTCTGCCTGGCCCACATCTCATGTTTATTTCGCACCTTTCTGTTTGGTGTACTATCTGGTTGATAGCAACATTTGGCACGCTGAACAGTGACAACATTGAAGGTCTGCGAAAAGGCTGTTCCCTTGTGTACTGCAGAGGAAATAAGAAACCATTGGCAGCTATTACACTGCAAAACAAGGTCCTTGGTAGCTGGGCACTATGGAATCAAGGTAAAGGGAATGAAGGTCGTTACAGATTATTCCTTAGCAGTTTTAGACCTAAGAGGGAGAACCATCAGTCTTAAGTGGGAGATTAGAAATTAGAAGAAAAAGATTAGAAGAAAAGTTTAGAAACAAGCTCAGTACTTAGAGCATAAGAAATAGTGCCACTTTGGAAAGGCCCACATACATACTTTCAGTCTTAAGAGGAGCCCTTAAGATCCAAAAGTATAGATCAGGTACAAAGTGGAAAAAGAGAGAGATTATTACTTAAGCTTACTAAAGAAAATAGTGAAATAAATGGGTTTAGTTATTCCAAACAGTCAGCTACAGGAATTTTTAGAATGTGTAGAAAAATGCTGACCATCATTTCCACAAGAAGGAACAATTGATTTAGAGAAATGGAAGATTGTAGGCAAGCAACTAAGTGAATATTACTGAGAATAGGGCCCTGGTGCATTCTTGATTGCCACCTTTTTAATGTGGAGTGTGTTAAAAATATGTCTCATGCCCCTGGAGAAAGTACTAGTAGCTGAGAAAGTGATTCAGGTAGATAAGGGGGCAGGAACAGATGAGGAAGAAGAAATGCATAAGGCCTTTGAGGAACAGTTGAGCATTGTTGAGGAGGATGAGGAAGATGTGAGAGATGTGCATTCCCCCGAGCAACAGAAAGATGTGTATCTACCTTCAGTTAAACAACAGACTGGGAGAAAGTTAAAACGCAAGGGCTTGTTAGAAGAGGCAATACAAAGGGCAGGAAGCAGAGGGGAAGAAGTGACCATGGACTTAAAATTAGCTATTGCAAAAGGCAAGTAAGTTTAAGCATGTAGGAGAGAGGAGTATGTGTAGCAAGCTCAAGGAAGGTAAAATTTATTTGCACAGTGTGATTAGAGGTTTTGAAAGTGAAAAGGTTTTGAAACTTTTTGAGAATTGTTAGGAAAAAATTCTTTCTTTTTTGCATTCTAAAGCCCTGGCCAAAGCTTTGAGTGTAAAATTGAAAGATTATCAAAGATAAGTTGTTGGAAAATATTCTCTTCTCTCGCATTCCAACCTTGGCCAAGTTGGGGTGTGGCAGACAGAATGAGAATAGTTCTTTATGTATTTGGAACACAGTCAAAAGGTAATTTAGCTAATTCAAGTTAGTGATGCGTTTGTTTCAAGTTTTATCAATGTAGTATTGTTACAAATTGGTAAACTTCTGCATTATTTTGTGTTATGTCAAACAATTTTTAATAATTTAGATGTTATTAAAATGTGAATTAAAAAAGACTGAAATACAGTGGGAAAGCTGTGTAAAAACCAGCTAAATTATTTTATCAAGTCTGGTTAATCTTGCTTTGTAATGTTTTATAACTGTCAACCAGAAAGTCAGGTATTTCCATCTTTAAAGAACAGGTTATAGTTAAAACAATTTGAACATCACTTATGAAAATTACCAGATTGTTAAATTATTTGAAGTTATTGTTTTAATGTTAAAACCTAGAATTTTTAATTAGTTATGAGTGAAAAGGAGGGGCACAAGGCAATTCCCTCTACTTTGTAAATTTGCCAGGGCTCCTGAAAACTATCTGTTGTGGGCAAGGTCATCTGACCTGAAGAAAAAAAAAGAAAAAAAAGAACTTGTTAGGATTATGCAGTTCCTAAACAATTAATTTAGCTTGCTGAGAAGCTGCAACTATATGAAATGATTTCTAACAACTGGCTTTTTTACCAGAATAAGTTTAAATTTGAGAAAGAAATATGTTAAGTGAAATCTTTTATGTATGTGAGTCATGGTAAATCTTTGTTACTTATTACAACTCCATAGGAGTAAAATTAACTATATCTGGCTTTAAGCCACGATTAGTGAAATTTACTGCTAAGGTAAAAGACTCTTAGGACTATAACTAATTTTGTTTTGAGTTTTAATTTGGGTATAGTCATCTGTATTAAATTAGTATTTGAAGTTTTCCTATTATATTCCTCTAAGAAGGAATGTTTTCTACCATATGCAAAAATTTTGTTCATAGTACTATTAAACCTGTTAGGCAAAAATATTCCCAGACAAAAATGATTTATTACATGGATGATAAATTTAGTGAACTTTCCTTATTAATGTGTGAGCTTTAACAAGCTATTCAGTGTCAAAAATTTATAATTACTTCTGATAAGGCGCTAAAGAAATCACCCTTTGCTTACTTTAGACATATTGTTTCACAGTCTACAATTAGACCCCAAAATATTACAAAATAGGCAAGATTCTTTAAAAACTCTTAAAGATATTAATTAGTGTTAGACTGCCTAGTAGATCACCACTAATCGATTATTTTAAGATGAATTTAAATTAAGTAGAATAATAGATAGCTGAAATTTAATTAATTCCCTTAATTTGTGGGAGCAAGATAGTTTACATCTAAGGGGAGCTGTTATTTAGTTTGGGAGAAACAGTGGCTTTTGACAAAAAGGAAGCTTTTTACAGTAAAGCAATTAGTTGAACAAGACTTTTAAAAAAACATATAGAATTCTTTACAAATCTTTGGAATTCACCTGTTTTTTTTTTATTAAAATGAAGTCATCGAAATGAAGGGTGCTTCATGACCTCTGAGCTATTAATGAAGTCTCCCTTCACCCATTATGAATTCTGTTTCCTAGCCTTTGATAGTCATTGATTTTAAAAGACTACTTTTTTACTATTCTACTGCAAGAAGCTGACAAATGTTGTTTTGCTTTTACAATACCCACTGTTAATGCAGAACACCCTGCAACCAGGTTTCAATAGAAAGTCCTTCCTCAAGGCATGAAAAACAGCCCTACAATGCGTCAAAATTTTGTTAATAAAGCTATACAACCAATTAGGAAAAAATTTCTCAATGCAAAGATAATACACTATATAGTGACATACTTCATAACTGTTCTCCTGAAAACTCACACGTTTATTTCCTCAGCCTCAATTAGCTTTACAAGAATATAGGCTTATAGCCCAAGAAAAAGTTTAAGAAAAATCTCCGTTTTACTACCTAGGTCATATCGTCACCGAAACAACAGTGAAGCACTTAATGATTTTCAAAATCTTTTAGAGGATACCAATTAGTTTTGACCATCATTCCAAATTACTACAGAACAACTGCATAGTTTCTTTTTTACATTTAGAGGAGATCCTAATCAAAATTCCCCTAGGACATTAACTCCTGAAGCAAAACAGAAGCTTTATTTAGTCATACAGAAAAATTCCTGAAGCTCAACTCACCCATATTTTTTTAAATGAAAAGGTACCAGGTGCTATTCTTAGTACTCCAGTGTCCCTACAATTTTTAACTTACAGGAAATTTACTTTCTGTTATTAATCAACCTTATAATAAAAGGCAAATAGACACTCTTGTTTCCTCTTTAGAGGACTGACAAATTGCTATTACTATTTTTTCTGGTCATATTGATATTGATAATTACTTACCATTTCTTAAGATATTAACCTTTTTTTACTAATTATTCATAGGTATTTCAAAAAAATTGTTAGATTTAACCCCATTTTTTCAGCACCCATGACATTCATCAGTGGGTTAAGTACAGGTATAGCAGGGTATTATGAGCCTACTAATGTTGTTTCTGATAACAAGTAATCTGTCTATGTCTCTCAAAATATAGAGACTGCAAAGTTAAAATTATTACTAATACACAATTATACACTGAAAGCAATGCCATTATTGATTCTTAACTACAATGCTGCCACTTAACTTTTATTAAGCTTTTATTGAGACTTTTATTAACTATATTCTGCCAATACAACAACCTTAACTGTAGAGAAAACATTTTGTGACTATTTTTGAATAAATAAGCTCCTACAGTATTAGAAATGTAGTATAAAGAATGATTTTTTTAAAAATCAACAGCCTGTTTCAAATGTATCAAGAGACTTTTCTCCCAAACATATTTGACAATTGGACGTAACTTATATGCCTTCTTTTGAAAAGCTTTCTTATATGTATGTTAGAGTTGATATCTTTTTCTTCTTTCATTATTGCCACTTTACAAACAAGTGGTACAATTAAATATGTGATCAATCCTATTTTACAAGCCTTTACAGTTATGAGTGTACTTAAACGAATCAAAACAGATAATGCTCCTGAGGAGCTTCCATTAGCAAAACATTTTCTATCTTTTATGCTTTTTATAACATTTCTCTGATCACATTTTATATAATTAAAAATAAAGATATTAAAATTATTCTTTTTAAACAAAAAAAGGGGTTATCTGGGCTATTACCCCTCATTGATAACTGGTTATTAATTTTTGACAATTGCCTATTAATTTTTATAATTGGCTATTAATTTTCTAAATATTAACAAAGATGAGTACACTCCAGTCTAAAAACATCCAGAGGCCTGGATTCATTACTAGATCCATTACTAACAAGGGGACGAGGGTGTGCTCATATTTTTTCAGAAAACTTTGATGAACCTGTCCGGATACCGGAGAAAGATGTCAGAGCGTGTTTAACAACTCACAGCCCAAATGCAGAGTATGAAAATTTGGGGAAAGCACAGAAGGAGCCAATCTACAGTGATGAGTTGCCTTCCCACATGGGGTCCAGTGAAAGCTCCCTCTCATCAAGCGATAAAAGACTCCTGAACTTGCATTTTTAGTAATAGTAGCTCTACTTTCTGCTCAAGTGTATAATGTACAGAGTGCTGAGCACTGGACTTATTTTTTCCTTTTCCACCCTGGATGTAACCTCTCACATATATCGACAAATTGGGACTATACATATACTAATAACACCTGGTTATTGGGAAGACAAGAAGATCCCTATCTCCAGGATAAAGTCAATGTTACAATTACCCTCAGATCTCTCGCATCCAGGACACCTATATGTTTTTCAAAATTTAGCAACAATATTGAATCTTGTCTTTTTCTTGTTACATCAATTTTTAATACCAGTTTGTCTAATGGATATGTAACTTTTATTCAATCTAACACTGCTTTTGAATAGGATGTTACTTGTGTCAATTATACTCTCAAACAATGTATTGATAATAATGACTATATTGTACTTTTGGTAGAACAATCATCATTTGCTATTTTCTCTTCCAACGTTTTATGTGAATAGTTTCAGAATTCTGGTGAATATGTTCTTCAAATTATTACTTATTCCTTAAGTCAATCAAAACAATTTATTGATCTCATTATTGGTTTAATCATTGCTGCTTCTTTTATTGTATCTATTACTGTTTCATCTATTGTGGTACAATCTGAAATCTAAACTGTATGATTTGTATATGACTTAAAAAATATGCATTTAGTACTTAATGCACAAGAAGCTATTGATACATTGTATAAAGTCAATTTATTAGAACAATCAGTATTGTATTTAGCAGATAAGTTAGAACCCTTGAAAACAAGGTTGCTATTGCGATGTGATTATAGATATTCATATATTTATGTTATCCTGCTACCCTATGATGCTTCCTAATATCTCATGAGACAAGACAAGTGCCTGCCTATTGGGGGCCTGAAACGATTCTAAATATCACCCAGGTGATTGCAGACAGTCATTCCCTGGGGATCAACCAAAAAAATCTGGCTGTAGAGATCTTAGAGAAATTAAGTGCGATCAATATATTTAAGAATTTATCTGTCTTGTTACTTCATGCATTTTCTTGGGTTGTGTTATTCATTATATTATGTTTCATTATCCCCTGCCTTGTTACCTTCATTAAATCAAGGATCACAGTGTTGGGAATGGATGTTCACTGCCTTAAGCTGCTTGCTAATTCAAAAAGGAAGGAGCTTGTTGAGGGTCGCTCTTCAGACTCCAACATGGGTTTAAGATCCAGGACAGAGTTTGACCTTTGACCAGGCTTTAACCCAAAGGGCTCAATAATTAAGAAGCAGGGCTCTCCAAATCTCTCCCTGCTAGAAGTCTCCTGAGACATTCCTTCTCACTCTTTGAACCTTAGATTTACATATTCACTCCTCTATACAGGCACCAGGAAAAAGCCTTGGAATTTACAACCCTACCTAGGAACTCTGATAACGAGGAAATATATGTCATCACATCCTTAGTAGACGTTTTGGGGAGTGTCTCATGAGGAGGACTCTTTGAAGTTAGGATAGATATTCTCTATATATCCTGCACCCTTAGTCTCTACTGCTCCGCCTGGCCCACGTCTCATGTTTATTTTGTACCTTCCCGTTTGTTGTGCTATCTGGTTGAGGGCAACAGAGGTAAACCAAGTACAACTGTACTGACCTGGCACAGTCCTGGGCTGAAGCTTTGAGGGAGAAGGAGCTAGCACATGCTTGTTGAGTGCTCTAGCAAAGGGGTGGGGACCTTGCTTGCTGTGTGCACTTGGAGGACAGCACAGTCGCTGGTTTCAGTTTGAGGACAGAGAGGCCAGCTATAGTTTGCAGCCACAGGAGAGACGACAGAGAGTAAGAGTTTGAGAATTAGAGTGGCTGGGAGTCCTGGCCATAGCCTAGAGTTGGAGAGCAATGCACAAGTTTGGGATCCAGGAAAGAGCTTAGAAAATCACGGTAAGAAGGATTTAAGGCTTGGGGCATCATTTCCCACACATTTGGGGTTAGAACTTGATTATAAAAAATGGCTGCTAAAAACAAAATAAAACAAAATAAAATTAAAAATGAGTAACCAAAGGAGAAAAACCCAACCATAGATAGCTACTATGGGGATAGAGAAGATCAGGGTTCATATTCAGAGGAAGATTGTAGAGCTTAAAAAAAACAATTGCTTTTCAATGAGAAATGGCAAATGGTCCCAAGTCCAAAAAGGGCTCTTGGAAGAATTTAAAAAGGACTTTTAAAATAATATAAGAGAGATCAAGGAAAATTAGGGAAAAAATAATAGCAATCCAAGAAAATCTAGAAAATTACAATAAGAAAGTCAACCAACTAGAAACAGAAAATCAAAAACTCAGGGAAGAAAATGATTCCTTGAAAACCAGAATTGGACAAGGGAAATGTAATGATATTATAAGACACAAATGAATAATAAAACAAAATCAAAAGAGTGAAGAAATAGAAGAGAATGTGAAACATCTAACAGAAAAAAACAACTGATCTGTAGAACAGATTGAGGAGAGACAATGTCAGAATTGTAGGACTGAATGAAAGTTACAATAAAAAGAATCTTGGTAAACTATTACAAAAATTATTAAGGGAAATTTCCTTCATGTTCTAGAAAAAGAAGATAAAGCAGAAATAGAAAAAAAAAAGACCAAATGACACCTAAAAGAGATAACAAGAGGAAAACTTACAGGAACATCAAAGCCAAGTTTCAAAGCTCCCAGTTAAGGAGAAAATATTACAAGAAACAACAAAAATACGTAAATATTGTGGAGCTACAATAAGGATTGTACAAGATCTAGCAGCTACTGTATTGAAGGAATATAGGTCTTGAAATAGTATATTTCACAGAACAAAAGAGCTGGGGTTACAACCAAGTACAATTTCCTCAACAAAGCTAAATATAATCCTGAATAATAATAATAATAATAAAAGACATTCAATGAACTGAAAGACTCTCAGGTATTTGTGACAAAAATCCCAGAACTTAAGGGAAAATTCAACATGTAAGGTCCTGGAGAAATATAACATAAACATTAAAGACCAATTATAAGGTATGCGATAAGGAGAAATTGTTTACTTCTTATCTGCGAAAATGTGATCAGCACTCTTATGACTGTCATTATTATTTGGGTTGTTTGAAAGAAAGGCTTGGGTTGAGTAGTGTATTATAGGGTGATTCTAAAAAAAATAAAACTGTGTGGGGATAGATAAAAAGAAATGATTATCTCATATAAATGAATCATGAAAGGAAGAAATGATGAAGCAAATAGTAGGGAGAGTAGAGATTGCTCAAACCTTACTGTCATTGGAAATGGATTAAAGAGGGGACAACATACATTTCTAGAAGGGTACAAATGTCTTCTAAATTTAGCAAGAAAAAGAGGGCAAAGGGATAGAGAGGAGAAAAGATAGGGTAGGTTAAGGATAGGATGGCAAGAGAGCAGGTAGAAGTAAATTAGAGGGGCAAGGTGAGATAGGGTAAATAGAGTGAGGATAGTGAGGCAAAATAGGAAGGAGAGAAATACACAATAAGTAATTATACTTTATAATGTGAATGGGATAAATTTACCCCTAAAAAGGAAATGGATAGCAGATTAAAATCTGAATCAAAAAACATATTGCCTTCAGGAAACATAATAAATATGAGAGATACACACAAAGATTAAAAAAAAAAAAGGCAGGTGCAGCTAGGTGGTACAGTGGATAGAGCAGTAGCCCTGGAATCAGGAGTACTTGAGTTCAAATCCGATCCTAGTCACATAACACTCATTAGCTGTGTGATTCTGAGCAAGTCACTTAACCCCAATTGCCACATACACACACATACACACACACACACACAAAGCAGTGGTAGTGATCATGATGTCAAAGTTAAAGCTAAAATAGATTTAATTAAAAGAGAAAAGTAGGGAAACTATACTATGTGCCACTAATATTATTAAATATCACTTTGGACCATTTTAAATAACTAGCCAGCATAAAATACCTGACAGTATGCCTGCTAAAACAGACACAGGAACCACATGACCATAAACATAAATACTTTTTACACAATAAAGTCAGATTTAAATAATTGGAGTAGCATTTATTGTTCATGGGTGGGTAAAACCAATATAATATAAAATGACAATTTTATCTAGCTAACCTATTTATTCAATATCATCCTAATTAAATTACTAAAAATACTTTACTGTTAGAAAAAAAACAATAGCAAAGTTCATTTGGAAGAACCAAACATCAGGAATTTTAGAGAAACTGGGGGGTAGTGGAAATGATGTAAATAAAAAAGATTCAGTAGTATCAGACTTTAAATAATATTACAAGGTAAGAGCATTGTTGAAATATAAAGTAGACAATTTCAATTATTTTAAATTAAAATTTTCTTGTATAAATAAAACCAATGTATCAAAGAATAAAAGGAATGGAGAAATGGGAAAAAAAAACTTTCATAGACAATCTTTCAGATAGGATGTGATTGTGTTGGAATATTGCTTTGGTACAGGAGAAAATGATGAGCTGACTGATTTACAAAAAAAAAAAATATGGAAAGACTTACACCTGTGAAGGAAGATGCTATCCAACACTAGGGAAAGAGATGTCAAAGGGAAATATGCATAGTAAAATCTTATATGTATGTGTGTGAATGTATACATATATATATGATCATGTTTATAGATATCTATGCCATGTTTATGTCTATATATGTATGTATCTATATATGTGTGTGTATCCATGTTTAATTGTAGCCTACTTTAGAGCAGGAGAGGAGAGGGAGGGAAAATCTATAAAGTAAAAATTGCAAAGCAGGGAACAAAAGAGAACCTAGGAGGGAGCAAAGACAAGCTTGATAGCCCTGAAAATAACATGCAATATTTATTATATAGGTTTTCATGAAATAAAAATTAATTGTTTTATATTGAATCTTCTCTTATGCTCAGCTTTGTACATGGAAATGTGCTTCTTTTTTTTCTTTTTTAGTTTTATATTTAAGTTAAAAATGAACAAAAAAATTACAAAAATAAAGATAACTGAGCACAGACTACTCATTTTACATGAGCAACCCAACGATGAAAAAGGTGAAATGACTTGCCCAAAAGACAATGTGTGAAAGGGGTAGAACTCATACTTGAACTCAGGGCTCTTGGTTATTAACCTAGTGTTCTACATATTATACTTTCATTTTCTGAGCACTCTTTTTTTTTAAAAATAGTATTTTTTCCCAAGTATATGTCAATTTTTTTAGTATTAATTTTTACAAGATTTTGAGCTCTAAATTTTTCTTCTTGCTTCCCTCCACTCTTCCAAAAATGGTAGGCAATTTGATAAAGATTATATGTGTGCTATCATGGGAAATCATACCGGAACTATAGGCTTAACTGTGAAACTGTGATTGCCAAACAGAGGGGGTTGTATTTTATCCAAGAGACAACAGTAAGAAACTGACATCTCACATGCAGGGAAATCATATATTACTACTGGGAAAATTATTTTGAGAGCTGTGTGGAAGATGTGTTATAGAGGGAAGAGATGAAATGGGAATCCATTTAGTATATTATGGCAATATGCCAAAAAAAAAGTTGATCAAATTCTGAACTAACATGGTGGTTATGTGCATAGAGAGAAGTAGAATGATAGAAGAGATGGCCTTATGAGAAACAGGGAATTTTGCAAAAGATATAGGTTTAGAGGGGGAGAAAGTTAGTTCCATTTTAGATATGTGAATTTTGAAATGACTATTGGATATGTAATTCAAGTTGTTCATAAACTGTTGATAATTTGGAAATGGGATTTATTGAGAGATATGGCATCAAAATATATAGATCTGGAAGATGTCTCCAAAAGAATAATAATTAAGAATATGGATACTGATAACATTAGAAAAAAAGGAAATACATCAAAAAAGAAAAAATTCAGAGTAGAAGTTGGAGGAACAAGTACAATCCAAGGATGAAATGGGGATGATAATATAACAAAGGGGACTATAAAGGAGATTCAGCTGTGTAGAAGAACTAGGAGAAAACAGGCTCCCCAAAAGTTCAGAAAGAGAGAGTATCCAGATAGTAAAAGCAGTCAACAGAATCAAATGCTGCAGCATCCACCACTGTTTTCTTCCCTGTTTAATGTTAGTTTCAGATACCATGAAAATAGCCAGGGAAGAAAGGAAGCTACAATAAGTAAAAATAGAATGTTTGTTTTAGGAATTTTGATATAAAATGGAGACTACATATCCATCAATAGAAATCAAGATTAAAGTAATCGCATACAATTTTTGTACAATATTAAAGTGTTTAATATAAACATTTAGAAACAATATTAGCGCTATTTCCAAATGAGTATAGCATATTCTCCAGCTCTTTATTACTTTAATCTGACTTTGAGGATCTTCCCCTCCCAGACTGATATTTTTGTGATGGTAAATTAGGCCATTCTTTTGTATCAATTTTTTTTGGGCTAGGCAATGGGGTTAAGTGACTTGCCCAGGGTCACACAGCTGGTAAGTGTTATGTGTCTGAGGCTGGATTTGAACTCAGATCCTCCTGGATCCAGGGTCAGTGCTCTATCCACTTTTTTCTCAATTTTTAACTAGCCCTTAGTCACTAAAAGGATGTGAATTCAGGCAAAGTGAGTACTGAGAAAGACCTTAGAACCTTAGAAAGGTTCAGGTCACTCACTTTGTCTTGGGGTGGGACTTGACAGTCATCTTTACTTAAGTTTTGCCACTGGACTTCAATGACTCTTTAGGGAGAGAGTAAGGCTGACAACTTTGCTAAGTTCTTCATTTAAATCCAATTCACACACAAGTCAAGACATCGGTTTCTTTGAGAACAAAGGACCACCACCACCACCAACAGCAACAACAACTTATGACTCCAGTAGAGGCTACATGCTCTGGAAGTCTGCTGGTGATGTGTTAGTATATTTGTTAACTATAAGTTAGAAGATATCTTTACTACTGACACCTTTGAGTTCATGGGTTAAATAAAATGTATATGCCTTTAAAATAATCTAGTGTTTTATGCAAACATATAGGAGTAGAGATGGATCAATTACAATTATAAAATTGTAACTGATTATAGATATCTATGCAAATTACCAACCCAAAGGTATAACTAAAATGTTCTGAAATAGTAACTGAAAAGTAACTGTTGAACTCATCTGTCTAAATATTTCACATAAAATCTTATAGTCATATGTATAATTTTTTGTCTTGTTATTGTTTTAGATTGAATTAGTCGTATCCTTACCTGTTCTTAATCACGAATTTCAGCAAGCATTACGCTAAAACTGCTGTATCTCACTCTAAGGAGAGCGGCTATATTTTATTTATCATACTTATTTTAGAGGAAGACAGGTGGAATTTATAAATGGCAAGCATGTAGTAGTCTTTAAAAAAAGGAAAAGAAAAGAAAACAAGAATGCAGATTTTTACTGAGAGCACAAGCTCATTATATGGGGACCAAATTCTGAGCTAAATGCCATTGCTGTTCAAAACTGCCAAATAAATGTGATTGCTGCCAGTGAGACCTTTGCCAATATCACATAATTCATGACCTCTAGAGATAGAAACCAAAGTCCATTATGAAGTAACTGATTTAAAATAATAACTCCCAGTTGGAATTTTAAAATGCCATCCTTTTGTGATCCTCTAAAAATTCTCAAAGTGTTCAATAATACTGCTGACCACACGGGTAATATTTG
This sequence comes from Phascolarctos cinereus, assembly GCF_003287225.1. NCBI lineage: Eukaryota > Metazoa > Chordata > Mammalia > Diprotodontia > Phascolarctidae > Phascolarctos > Phascolarctos cinereus. The sequence continues at coordinate 388,856,648 of NW_027555958.1, read as the reverse complement.
GATAGTACTGGTATTATCATTAGTGCTGTATTGCCATCATCATCCACTATCACTCCAAGGAATTTGTGATCTCATTTATTTGGGTTCTCCCTTCAATAATGCAGATCGCTATCCATCCATGCTTATGTCATATGTGACTCATTGATATTGTTTCATAAATCCATCATGAAGCAGCACACAGAGTGCTGGACCTAAATCTGGAAATCTGCATTTAAGTCCCATCTCAGACACTTACTGTCTATGTGACCCTGGGGAAGTAATCTAACCACTCTCTGTCTCAATTTCTTCATCTATAAAATGAGGGTGATAATAGCATATACTACCTGAGTACCGTTGTGATGATTAAATGAGATATTTGTAAAGCATTTTACAAATCTTAAAGCTCTATGTGTCATTTATCTAGGACCTTTTCTGTAATTTTTTGATATGGTATGGAGAGCAATAGAGGAATCAGATTGTCTGCTGATTACTGTTTGCTTTTTTGAGGCTTTCACAAACCATAAAACAAAAACCTCATCGCAAAGATATTTCATAATATATGAAGAATTTCATTGTGGTATTAACTCATGAATTAGGAAATAAACCTAGGAGTCATAATCTGGAGAAGCTTGATTATAATAGCAGTTTACAATAGAAAGAAAACTTTAGGTATTAAAATAAACTTCACATGTATCATTTCATTTGATCTTCATGAAAATTCTATGATGTAGTCAGTAGAAATACATATTTGTTTTCTATGTATTTCAGATGTGGAAACTAAAGAATAGAGGGGAAAGATAACAAGCCCAATAAACACATGAAGCATTTTCTTAAATGGTAGAACTGTGATTTGAACCTAAGTGACATGATTACAAGACAAAACCTTGCCTCTCTTCCTCATTGCCAGTAGAATATAAGCTCTTTGAGGACAAATGGGCGCAGGTACTATTTTTTCTTATCTGTGTATCCTCAGCATCCACTGAAGTTCCTTGTCCATCATAGGTGACTAATATATGCTTCTCTAATTGGATTAAGTTGGGTTGGATTTATTATATCTACCCATGCTGTCTCTTGTTTGATATGCCCAGATTGATATCATCTTGTCTCCCAACCTAATTTGCCATGTTGCTTATTGAAAATGGATGTTCTATTGTGTTTTTTCTTAGAAAAGTTTGGGAAGTTTTCATAATTTGCAGTGGAAGTTCCTCCTAGTTTCATTAGAAAGTCTATGTCACCAACATTTAATACATCCCTACTCCTCAATATATTGAAGTAAGAGCTTTTTCTTTTCATTTTTACTACAAGATGGACTCATCCACTAAAGTAGTGGGAATAGCATGAAGCCTTCTCTATTTTGTTGGATATATATTCTGCAACTTCTCACTTATGTGGAGACTCTCCTCCAAAAAAAGAAACTTTCATTTTATGACCCGATACCATGGAAATGTTACCACATATTCATAGCATGTTTCATTATTATAACACTTTCTCTTCTAATCATCATTTTCACACTCTCTCATGCTGATCTTACATTTATCAGTAGCCTTTAATTACTAGGGGAGGTTATAAAAGGTTAGGAGTGCATCTGCTATATGTTCATATATGGAGTGTTTATGCTTCCAGAAGGTCATTGTCAATTTAGTTTTAAACACTATGACCCTTTCCTTAATTACCTACAGACCTGGCCTGGGCCTGATTCTGATATAGTTTCAGTGATAAAGGAAACTGGGCCAAAGTACTGTTTTCCCACTCAAGTGAATTTAGATTGATCTTATTTTTTAGCTCCCTCATGAGAACTATTTTAAAATGGATTGGTCTTGCTTTTTACTGCTTTAATCTATCTTATTTTGTTGTGAAAACACTGAGAGATAGGTTTTTCAGATTTCAGAGAGCAAAAAGAATTGCATAAATATGTAGAAATGCATTTTCACAATCTAAACAAATTCTTCTAAAAAATTGCTCATTTTCTCTCTACAGATATTTTCCCCCTTAGGAGAAAAAATATTGGAACCACATCATTTACTTGCTTGAAATCCTCATGTCGCTAGTTGACTTTACCAATGTTTATTAGTTACCGTCAGCTCAGGATGATCTCCAATCATATTCCACTTCTTTCATTTCCTAGTTCTTGACCAAGAACAGGCCCCTTAACCTCTCTGAGCCTTGTTTGTTTGTTTGTTTTCTCTCTTCTATCAATTTAGGATTTAAAAAAAGGTAATCATTTTCTTTGCAGGGTTATACAGATCAAATGAAAGCATATATTAAAAATGTTTTCTAAGTTTAAAATGTTGGATAAATTTCCATGATTATTATTGACATCCCTAGCACAATTACTATTAATACTAATTATTATTTTGTAATAATAATAATAGCCAGGATATTTTCTAGACATGAAGCCCTCAAGTTATGTTCTATGAATGTCAGAGAACCTTAAAAGATGTTATGAGAGGCAGCATTGTGTAACTGTTAAAGAGCCAGCCTTGGAGGCAGAAAGATTTACCTGCCTTGACATATACTAGCTATGTAACCATGGGAAAGAAACTAAACTTCCCAGTGCTTTTAATAACTCTTCAAAACTCTAAGTTGCAAAGTTTTTGTTCTGGATTAATGAATAAAGTTACTCTGCTGAAATTACAGAGCATATAAGTGTATACTACATTGTCATATGTGTTATATGCATGCAGATTAATATTTACATATTAGTGTATTGTATATATTCACATACACATGTACATACACAGAGAAAGAATATTTATGAAACTTTTTTTAAACTGTCTCTAAAAGCAGGACATAATTATGCTTCTTTCAGTCAAGAAATGAGTACCTTTCTATCTTTTATGAAAGTATTTTCAATAGTATTCTAATGAATAAATATTCTGTTGTTATTATTCTCAAAAATATATGAATTACATGTGTATGTACATAGCATTTCTTTATATTTTGTCATTAACAGAATAGTAAGTGTATTAATATAGAAATAATTATTAGTATTAAAATATTACTTTTGTAAATCAAATTATTCATTTATATTTTATTGGCTAAGGGAAATCCCAGTTTGGAAAGTTCCATTACATATACAGACTAGCAACTTAGAGTTGTTACTTGTATACAGTAACATGGCTACTTTATGATACATATACAGAGACACATGCTATGTGTGTCATTATAGTGTATATAGCTTCATATATATGATGGTTGTATGTATGTATATGTACATATGCATATATAAAAACATGTGTCACACCTACTTATAACCAATTAAAGCTTATATATAATATACACATTGAAAATATAACATCCTTAATACAAATTCGTCTTTACTGCATCCATATATCATGGTAATATTGTACCATTTAAACGTTATGTGTCATCATAATAAATATACTTGACTTTATGTTCCTAATTATGCTTACTTAACACAGTGCTTTGTGGCATCCAGGCAGACTTAACTTTTTAAAGAAAACTTTTTTTGTTTGTTTGGACCCCAAGAGAAAATACATAACAAGGCCCAGCTTTAACTTAATGGATTTAAACATTTTTGTTTGTTTGTTTGTCTTGTCAAACCTTAATTGGTGCATTATGTTTGTCATCACTTATTCTGTTAAAAAAAATCATTTTCTATGAGTACTTAACAATCAGATTGTAACCACCTAAGGGCCTCTTGGCCTCCACAATTCTCTGGCTCTCTGGGCAGCATACATTTTCCCTTTAAAATATGTGCATAATGATCAGCTTCAATTTCAACAACCTTCACAGCAGGAATGGTGGGAAGGAAAGCACAGCTTCTACCACTCTTGCATGTATAAAATGGTTTGTTTACCCTATTAGTGAAATCATCCAAGTGCATCTGAACTGGACATGACTGAAAGGTTCTGCTGGTGCAATTCCCCATAGTTTGTGAAGACAGACTTGAGGCTGGCAGGAGTGGATGATGTAGACCTATTTCAATTGTTAAAATCAGTAGAAGCTTGGTTCCATTCTGCTACAAAGAATAAGATCTAAGTGTTGATCCTGAGTAATTCATCTCTGCTCTTAATTTTTTCCTAATTATCTTTTCCAAATATCACCTTACGCTCCATATGGGATTATGCTGGGAAGCTTTGAGAATCAATCTGTGATAGAATGAAAGTAACTTTTTTCAATTATAAATTTAGCTGAAATTTGTAGATGTTACATAAGTAATATTTACTTTAGTATAGCTTGCTGAGTTCTATAAAGGCTAAAACCACATCTTATTTATCTTGTGTCTCCCCAGATCCTAGTGCAGGGCATTTCTATGATAGGTGTTTGACACATATGTGTGTAATGAATGTATGAAGTAAATGAAGGTGGAATGTCCTCCTATATTTCTTCATTGTATGAATTTCATGCTCTCATGCAATGGTTCCCAACCTACAGGATGAGATGTAAACTTCTGGAGGCTTGTAAAAGGTGTCAGCGAATCCAAGGTCATTTTAATTTTAGAGACAGGAAGATAAAAGCTAAAATCCTGTCTCAGATGCTCATTTACCTGAGTGATCTTAGGCAAGTCACTTGACTTCTGAATTTCTCTTCTGGAAAATGGGGATAATAATAGTACCTACTTCACATGGTTGTTTTGAGGATAAAATGAGTTAATATGTGTAAAGAAATTTAATGTTTTCATCATCATCATCATGTTTTGCAAAATGTTGTAAATTCTTCAGACTGGGTATATGCCATCTTATATGTGTTTATTATTATTTTCTTATGTATGCAACTGTACTATAATTAATAAATACAAATTTATTTTGAAGTACTTCTGAATTCATGATAGCTTTTTATTATTATATCATTCAAATATTTTAACTAGTATCATATACAGGTGTGTGTACTTTATTAAGATTAAAAATTCTTTAAAATAAAAGTTTAAAACTATCTCAAATAAAGTAAAATATGAATTTATTTTTAATTAACAAGCTTATAAGCAATGGTTTTACTTCTATTAAAAGTTCATTGGTGTAAAATATTAAGTAGGTCCTTCTGTCTAATTTTGTTAAAAAAATTGCTTGGAAGTTGTTGTTTTTCATCATAGTAATAACTACAATTTGAGTACTCTTATAGTAATTCAAGTTAATCAGGTAGATAAGTGACCCACTGTCATTGAAGACCTGACCAGTGTCCATAAATTCTATTTGGCACAGATAAATTACATTTAAGAGAATATAATTTTGCTGAAATTGTGGCTGTCTTGAGGTCTGAATTAATAATCAAAATCCAGAAGAAAATTACTATACCACTTGACATATGGTCTCCTAGCTTAAATTTACCGGTCAGCTTAGCTAAATAGAGAGGAAAGATTAGATAATGAACTGCCACTACCTCCTTTGTTCCAAAATATTCACACTATTTCTCATGTTCAATTCTCACTTTTACATTCTATGCTAAAATTTAGCATCAATAACAATGATATTTATATAGAATTGTTTCCTTTTAGGAACTCTAAGAGTTTTGTAGTATATTATTATCTTATTTTTATAAATTAGGAAATAGCTGGGGCTGCTGTGATATCTAAATATAAACATATTACCAATGATAAATTGGTCCCTTGAGTCTAGGGCTCCTATTTTCAAGTCTAATGTTCTTTTAACTGTACTATCTCTCTATCAGAATAGTTAGCCATCACCCATTCACCCCTGCCTTCTCCTCCCCACCCTCCATTCCCACTTCCACCTGGACCTTCTGTTAGCCATGATAGTTAGATTTTAGTTTTAGGAATGCTAAAATCACAGGTTTGATTCCTCACGTGAGTCAATCAGCATTGTTCTTTTCTATATTAACAGGTTATCCCCCAAATCTTGGTAAGGAAATTGGGAAATGTAGACTATTATTCAAAGAGAAACCTTTTAATGGAGTATGAATGGAATGGTACAAATCTGTTCTCACAAGTGGAAAACAACAGAAGGTATACATCCTGTCAATCATTGGTCAACAGGCTCATTTTTGTTTCCAAAGGCTATCATGAACTGAGATTATGTGTGTATGTGTACAAACATGTGAATGCATGGTTATGTATATATACATACACACACCACACACACACAGATATATACACACACACACACATATATATACACACAAACATGCTAAATGTGTATATGTATGTATTTTGTATATGTATTTACACATAAACACACAGATGTATATATGTGTTTGTCTCCAAAGTTGAATGAGAAAAGTATATTCCTGGAATCCTCAAATGCAAAATTTTAGAATCATAAATAGTGAGGAAGCATTCATGCAATATTTTTTATGCTGTTAACAGTTGCCCAGCATACTTCTGAAGGACTCTGACTGTGTCACCAGCCAGTGAGCATTCATGCCATCAGAAATGTCAAGAGCCTCAACAGGAAACACTGCTCTAATACAAGAAGTCTAAGTAATGAGGAAATAATCAATCTCTGAATGGGATTTGTGCCCTGAAAGAAAAAAAAGGAATAATCTTTCTTAGAAGGATTATATAAAGCACAGATGTCCTACAGTTCTCTCCTTAAATCTCTTCTTACCCCTTTTCTTTGCATCCTTCTTTTATACTTCATTCCTTCCTCCTCCTCCACCCTTCTTTCTCATCTGTTAAATCATTATGGATTACTTCTAGCAGCCTGTGCAGTATTTCAGAGCTTGATGCAATCACGGAAATATCACCCACTGGATCACCTGGAGGTCAAAAAACTCTTTCTTTAATCTGGAACCTAGATTTTGTGCCACATATCCTGAACCTCAGTGGTGAAATTTTCCTGCTTTATGCTATATGTAATATTTTGTGTCAGAAGATCATTGAACAGGACAATTTACATAGTTATATCTTTCAAAGAATCAAGCAGTTGGATAAAAAACCTATTCTATTGGCTATTGTCAGTATATTAATCTGACAACAACAGCATATCTTTATTCTATCATATTTCTTTTGTTTTAAGGTCAGAATTGTGTCTTACAGAAATAATTACCATCTTTCTCTTCAAAAATCAGTTTATGTTGTGCTGAAATTATTTGTTCTTTGAATGTTTGTAAGAATATGTATGTCCATGCCCCTGGTCTGTGTGTGTGTGTGTGTGTGTATGTGTGTGTGTGTGTGTGTGTGTGTGTGTGTGTGTGTGTGTGTGTGTGTGAGAGAGAGAGAGAGAGAGAGAGAGAGAGAGAGAGAGAGAGAGAGAGAGATCACCTGTTCAATTTCTTTGTTAATGTTTTGATTTGGTTATATTTTCCTTCTTTTTCAATTTAAATATTTCATACTTTATAAATATCTATCTTTTTCTTATATTTTTAGTTTTGTTGAAAAGAGAACTTCATGGATTTTAAGATTTACGTTTGAAAAATCCTCAGAGGCTCTATAATCCAATGCCTATATTTTATAGTTAAGGAAACTGGGATTCAGGGAATTTAAGTGATTTACCCAAGGTAATACAGGTAATAAGCACTGGAGACAGTTTATGAACTCTTGTCTCCTGACTCACAAGCCAGTGTCCTTTCTACTGTGCTAAGCTGCCTGAATAACATTATCTGATAATTTTATTTCCTTTTTTCTCTAATCATTGTGTGTGTTGATTAGCTCTAATATGATTGTGCATAAGCAGAATAAAATATATCTTCTAAGAAGTGTATGACTGGAAAAAGATGCAAGCCAATCACAAATGAGTTTAAAGGATACCACATGAGTATGCCATATATTACCCTGGTACTAACAAAATGTTAAAAGACTTAGAGGAAGGTTTCTGGTATATTATGTGGATATACTGTGGAAGATTTATAGGAGGACATAGACAAGAGTCATGTACATTATGAGAAATTATGGACGGTTTGAGAGCTGTGCTACTTAAGGAATTACCCACATTAATAGGTTCTTATCTCTATTGAAGTATTTTGATGTGTAGTGGTCTTTCATTTTCAGTATTACTTGTAAGAACAATATAATTCACATGTGTATCACCTTTACCATTATTTAATTAGAATTTATCTTTGTCTTATATCTTGACTACAATGGGATCTTCTGGAATCAGATGAAGACTTTAAATTTCATTTAAACTTCTCTTAAAGCTGTATGTGATAATGGAGGTTAATTTGTTAGTTGGGATTGTTGAATGAAGGGGTCTGGTAAAAATTTAACAACTGGATCTCAGCATGTATTTAAGTTTAACATGTTTAATACTCACATTTTCTTTGTCATTTAAGTTAAGACAATCAACAAAACTACAAATCGAGCCCTGATTTATAGCCTATGCTGATTTCCAAGGTGTGGAATTGATACAAGGTGGCTTCAGCTCAAACTGATTGTACTACTTTTGCCCAATGACATTCAGCAGAATAGGAGAAAGGGCAGAGAAAAAGAATGTATGGCAGGGAAAATGTAATTAAGAATTATGAATTTTAATGAGTGAATAGCAAAAGTTTAAGGAGAAAGGAAAGTCAAGGTTAGAGGACAATGAATTGTTTAGTAAGTTAAATCTGAATAGTGAAGGGAAGAAAGTGAATCCCAAGTAATATTTGTAGACTGGGAAAATGGAAACATATGGAGGTCCTGACAGTTGCTTTGAGAATTGCATCAGTTTAGGAGAAAGGAAACTGAGTGAAAGGTGGAAGAATAGGAGCCTATGATATCATAAGTTACACATTTTAAAGCTATGGTGACACATTTATAGATGTGTCTATTTTATATATATACATACATACATACATATACATGTATACTTAAACTTTACTCTGGAATCAATTTCCTTCCTTCGCCATTATTACTTTGGAATTAATTAATGATATGCATCTCTATATATGTGTGTTTATGTGTTTGGGAGATCCTAAAAGACTGTTCAGTTTTAAGCCATTAAGCAATATATGTATGTGTAGGTACACATGTACACACATGTACATACATGGATAGATAGAGATATAGCTGGATCTAAATATGTGTCTATGTATGTATTCATGTGTGTGTGTGTGTGTGTGTGTGTGTGTGTGTGTGCGCGCATGTAAACTTCTGTGCTTAGAAAATTTGCAGCCGCTGTTTCATATAGATTCATTGTTTCATCATATTTAAAGTCAGAGGGATTTGGGGCAGACATTAAAGTCCACATAGAAGTTGAATTTATATTCTGGTGAATTTTTAGTGCCTTTGTGCCTATAGCAAAAACAAAACTACCAACTCTTCTATTTGTTTCTCCAATCAGAACCTGTGAATCACCTTTCCCAGGAGATACAAATTCTTTATTTCTTAGATACCAGAATAAATTAGCCAGTGAAATTCCATAGTCTCATTCAACCATTTAATAAGAATGAACCACCAATGGCTTAATAGTGACATTATCTAAAGGTACAAAAATTAGGTGGATGAGTTCTCAAAGTCTCTTTAGAGTCTAAAAATTATTTGATCATTATCTTCTTTCATGGGAGAATTTTTAACTTTTCTTTTTGTATTGCACATTGTTTTAATTGTAAACAACCAAACTATTTCAAGCAGGGTGTTATAATATTATATATATAAAAGGTTTCTTTTGTTCAAATTGGTGCAGAGATGTGCACACACTGTTCAACTGGTATTTACAACTTTCATTTTTTTGAGGAGATGATCAATACAAACTTCCATTTTAATATTGAATTTATGTTATTTACTGAAAATGTTCAAAAGATATACAAGTGTATCACCCTTCTCTGTAGTTCATGTAATTCAAAAGGGCAAGAAATAGGCACGTTCCTCAATAGAGTTTCATTCCCCTGAAAAAGGGGAAATAAGTTGAATAGCACTTCATAGGTCTAAGCACTCTCTAGAATGCTATAAAAAGACCATAACTTTGAGATATATTGAAAAAAAAAGGTATTCGTCTCCCCATAGCTTTGAGAAAAGAGGAAGAATGGCAGCCTGAAGTGCCTGTTCTCTCCAATGGACTCTGGATTTCAAAGAAAAAAAAAATCAGTTTGATAGTTTTAGCTCTGAGTACTCTCCAATCAATAATAAATGCTCCCACAGAAAAGGACATTTGTAGATTTTTATACTGAAAGTTAAAAGAAAATATTGTTTATTTTTTCCTACTGAAATCTTCAGACACTTGAAGTAGAAAAAGAATAATCATTTATAAATATAACATATACCATTGTCATCTGTGTTCTAGCATATTTAACAAATCAACTTCCTTCTCAATACTAAAAGTAGTTATTAACCTACAATATAATGTCATAAAATGTGTAAACATGATCAAGAGGAAAAAAAATCGCAAGATGGGGATAAGGAAAGGGAGAAGAATACTTATACTTACTTTTTTTTCATGTCATTCCTAAACCCAGGATTTGTAATATTTCTCAAGACTTAAACTGAATAACTTGTTTCACTCCTCTCCAATTTATTTTGTTGTCCACTGTAACCAAAAATTGCAAAATTTTATCAAAGATGTTCTAAATAAGAATAACTATGTATTTACAATCACTTACTGGATTTCATGGAAAAACAGAGAGACTCATCAGGATGGGAAAAGGTCAGAAGTACTTTTTTATTTTTAAGAAGGGGATAGAATTTACAAAATAAAACTTGAATTATATTTCTAGCAAAATTCCTTAATGGCATATTAAAGAGTTAGTTAAAGTAGATGCAAATCAGTTGAGAATAGCTAAACATATTCTGTTCATGCAAAGAAATAATGAATACAAAGAACCAATGGAAGATTTATATAGAGGGATGAAGAATTAATTGAACAAAAGAAGGAAAACATAATGACTCATCAGTGTATAACAATCAATGCACCTGAAATATAAATAAACATAGTAATTAAGCTAGGCCTTGGAAGAAAGATCAGAAAATGAACCTCCTTTCCTTCTTTACATAAGTCTCTGAAGCATGGGTGTTTAACATTAGATAGATAAATATACAGATATGTAGATGATAGAGATGGAGACATAGAAATGCACATGTATGTATATAATATTATGTATGTATGTATGTATGTATGTATGTATGTACATATACAGGCATTTAGGAGGCACTGTGGATAGAGTGTCTGGCCTGGAGTCAGGAAGACTCATCTTCCCAAGTTCAAATTTGGCCTCAGACTAATTCTATTGCCCTAGGTAAGTCACCTAACTCTGCTACCCTCAGTTTCCACATCTGTATGAAAGCTAGAGAAGGAAATGGCAATCCATTCTGGTATCTTTTCCAAGAAAACCTCAAATGGGGTCATGAAGTATTGGACACAATAGAAAATGACTCAACATCAACAGCTACATATATTTATATAGACACACATATACATATACACACATACACACACATATTTATGTATGTATAGCTATAGGTATATATACATCGTCTGCCTGTCTCTGTCTATCTATCTATCTATCTATCTGCTAGATTGGATTGATATATTGGTATTTGTTAATTTTAAATGCTTTGAGAACAATGGCTCAACATGGAAGAAAGAATGGAGAAGAGGGATGTATATTTGCATTTCAATTCTATGATATCTTTAGTAAATGATTTACTGACATTTGTTTCTAATTTCCTAGTGGTGGGATATATACTATTTCACACATTAGTCTATTCTCTTTTCAGAGAAGTCAAACTTTTTTTAAAAATCTATCATTGGTAATATATTATGTTTATATCACCTACCTTCACCACTTCCCTCTCTCAACTCTCCCAGGGAACCATCATGTGTCCATTAAGAAATTATAAAGAAACAAATGAATGAATGAATAAAAGAAAAAGAAGAATAAATTAGCAAAATAAAATTTAAAAAAAGAAATCATACTAATTGGATAATTACAAGTTTTAGAAAGTTAAGTCACAAAATATTAATTATCTCAAGGTTTGCTTATCTTTTTTTTCCCTCATAACCTTTATTTTATACCATTAATGATCTAAATTCTATTAGCAATAAAAAAGTATTTTTTTCTCTTTTTGTTGTACTATCATCTTCCTGATAGACAGCTTGGAAAATGATCTTGAGAGACAAACCAAGATATTGATATAAGAAAGGATTACACTTCAGCCACCTCTTGACTCTCACCCTCTACAACTGATCCTATAAGATCTAGAAAAAGTTCCTGACCAAGTTAAAATCCTATCCAAGATAAAATCACAAACATTTTCCAAGACACGTAGGGAAAAAGAAAGAGATATCTGAAGAAATTTCCTCTCCTTCTACTTCCACCCCACTACCAGTATATGTATGTATATCATTCCCTTTCCTTTATTTTAATGTCTTAATATAACAAAACTGCTCCAACGACCTCTGTATTATTAGACTCTCTCTATCACCCCTGATAATACTAGGGGATACATGTATTAATTCCCCCTATTAGAATATAAACACTTCATTTTCCTTGTTCAGTCACTTATGAGTGCTTAGATGTATATACATTTTTATGTTTCTCTTAATTCCTATGTTTATATTTCAACATTTCTACTCAACTCCCTTCTCTTCATCAGAAATGCTTGAAGTTGCTCATTTTTAAAAATTTTCCCCTGACCAATTGTTCAAGTATCCTTTCTTTCCCTGGAAAGAATGATATTCAGTTTTTGCTGGGCAAATTAGTCTTCGTTGTGAGTCCATATTTTTTGTCTTCTGGAATATCATATTCTAAGATTTCTGGGTTTTTTTTGTTTTCTTCTTTTTGTTGTTTTGTTTTTTATTTTTTTTACATTGTAGCTGCTAAATCTTGTGTGACATTCTTTATTCATTAAAATTTTTAGTTACGTTTATTTGTATTTTTTAAATTTGTTCTGGAAGTTATAGATTTTGGCTAGAATGTTCTGGAAGTTTTCATTTTGGGGTTTCTTTCAGGAAATGATCCATAGAACGTTTCTGTTTTCATGCCATCTTTCCAAAAGATCTGAGTGGTTGTCTTATATTATTTCTTGAAATATTGTATTTAGTCTCTTTTGTTTGCCCAATTATTTTTAAATTATCTCCTTGATGTATTTTCTTAGTCGACTGTTTTTGATATGCAAATACATTTCTTCTTACACTTTCTTCTACTTTTCATTATTTTGATTTTTTCAAGAATTTGTTCACTTGTTTTTGGAGTATCCTAATTTTCTTTTTATTTACTTATTAATTCATTTATTTCTTATTCTTATTAACATTCTAATTTATTATTACCATTATAAATATGTCAATATTATCTTGAATATTATTATCAACATTCATTTCTCAAAAATTTTGGGTTCCAAATTCTCTCCCTTCCTTCAGCCCCAACCACTGAGAAGGCAAACAATATGATACTCATCAGGCATGTGAAGTTAGGTATATTCTAATTTTCAAGGAATCTTGCTTGGCTATGATTTTGTATCTATTATACCAAAATGTTAATTCCTTCTACAATTCTTTCCTCTACAGTTCTCATTATTTTCTGGTTCTTTCCTCTGATGTTCTCATTTCACTTGTAAAATAACAATAATGATAAAAATAATACATTTTAACAACTTTTACTTCATTTCATTCAATAATTCTAGTTGCAATTACATCCATATTGAACCAAGCTGTGTTTTTTCTTGGAAGATTTACTTGTAGCTATTTACCAGTCATATTCTCTCTCTCTCTCTCTCTCTCTCTCTCTCTCTCTCTCTCTCTCTCTCTCTCTCTCTCTCTCCCTCTCTCTCTCTTTCTCTCTCTCTCTTTTTGAAGGGAGGTATGTCTTAAGCATTCATGTTCCATGACACTATAATAGCAGTTTTTGGGTGGTTTTTTTTCTTGTTTGTTCATTCTTCTAGCCTATTTCATGATTTTAGATTCTATTCCTTTTCTTCCTCTCTTTCCTTCCTCATCCTTTCTTGTCATGGTTCTTCATGGGCCTAGTCTCAGTATTATTCAGAACAGTACCTTTCACCTTTTCCTTCTCTAACATGAGTTTGTTTACCCACTTTTATTCTATTTGGTGGCCTCCCACTCCTGGTCTTACTTTATTAATGCTGGATTTCATGTAAACACTTGAGTAATTTAGCCCAGTGTAGCTCAGAATTCTTGAGTTCAAGAAATTTGTCAGTCTCTGCCTTCTGGGAAGCTGGTACTAGATGTGTGTGCCAACATGCTCAACAGCTATACCCTTCTGGCAGGAATGTCTTGGATGTCCTTGGTCCTGTTTTGTGACCTTTGGGTTCTGTTTGGTTTTTGGGGGTATTGAATGATGTATTATTCAAGAGTCTCAAGAACAGCCCAGGATATGAACCTGAAAGCTTTTGGTATACCCAAAGTGGTCTGAAACTTGGTGAATTCTGAGTTCTGTGCTCCAGGTCTGAGTTTGGAAATTTCTTGCCCTGTGTTTGACTTTGAACAGCGTGATTTTGGACTTGCCAATGGGTCAAATTATAGTATTCTGTTGCTGCTGGTCTAAATCACTATGAGCCAGCTGAAAAGCTCTTCAGGGTTAAAATGATAGAACTATATGGTCCTCTTTCACTCTAAATCCCTGTTCTTGTTATTTAGTTGTAGGCTTTAGACTTAGGTTGAGGGATAGATTTGAGACGTCACTCTTCTTCTGGGGTTTGAACTAGCCAGCTATTGCTTGCTTCTGTGCTTTATTCTTATTCAGTGGACAGGCCAGGGCCCAAACCACTTTTTGCCCTTTATAGCCATCCTTAGGCACTGGTCTCTGTGACTCAACTAGCCCTGATATTCTACTTTTTTTTTTTGGCTAGGCAATGTGGTTAAGTGACTTGCCCAGGGTCACACAGCTAGTAAGTGTCATGTGTCTGAGGTCGGATTTGAACTCAGATCCTCCTGAATCCAGAGCCAGTGCTCTATCCACTGTGCCAACTAGCTGCCTCCCTGATACTCTACTTCTCCACATATAGGCCTACTCCTCAGTCTGTACTGCATCAGTGACCAGTAAGTAAATGATCTGCTAGGTGATCCCTGTTCTTGCTTCCTGAATAAGGCCAAGCACATATTTAGGAGGGAAAAGAAAGAGAGAGAGAGAGAGGGAAAAAGAGAGAGAGAAGAGTGAGAGTTTTCATTTGTCTTCAGAACTCAATTCTCAAGAATTTTCAATATCTCTTGGGTCAATTTCTCCTGTAGGATTTTTTGCCTGGGACCTACTAATGATTTTTTCCTTAATATTCCAAAATATACTTTCTGGAATTTTAAAAATGAATAATTCAAGGGTAATTGAGAGAGATATCTATGGATTTGGGAATTATTTCTGGGAATGTTTATGTGGTAGGGTATTTATTTAGAAAGCAGGAAATGTGATATGATAACCAAAGAAAAGCATATAAGATGAAGAAAAGGATGAATCTTATACTTATGAATATTTGGGAAGATGAGGAGTAAAGAGACAGAGGAATAAGAGAAAAAAAATCTCTAGAGCAAGAATGTTATAAAAAATCGTGTAATATCTTAAGACCCTAGGGAAGAGAAATGCTCAGAGAAAAAAGGTTGGCCAATAGTTGCTCAATTGATAGACAAAAATAAAGAATGAGGATCCAGCAAAGGTTATAATCAGTGATTATATTTTTTCTGACTTATGCACAATGTTTACTCTAGTTCCTCTTATTTCCAAGGCCTAATTTTGTGGGAAAAGTTGAGCATTAATATAAAGGCCCAAGAGCAAGGACACAGACAGACAAATGTACTTTGTAAATCTATGTAGCTTAGACTGAAATTATGTCATTAACGTTATTTTCACTGTTAATAGTTATTCTCTTAACAAATTTGAAGCATATGAAATACAATTTTCTCATCAATATTTTTCTCTAAATGTTTACTTGTAGCACTTCAATATATTTAACTGACTTTTATAATAGTTTAATGGTAGATTGTTAGCTTCACTGCTCTATGATTTTGAAAGTTCATTCAATAAATACTGCTGAAAGTGAGTCACCATTTCCTGTAGGTTTATTCTTTTGTGAGACATTAAGTAGCAAGAGGAAATCATTAGTTGATCAACAAGTGGATTTGTTTCTTTAGCTGCTATAAAATATTGACCATCCTCACATGAGTCAAATAATGTGAAGGATGTCTTACTGCCAAAAAGAAAATCATTCCTCAGAGATAAAGCAAAAGCAAACCAATGAACAAAATGACTAATTCATAGACATTTTCTACAATACTATTTAATAATGTAAATATATAAAGTTGTTATTAGATATGGTAAACATTTCATAAGTATTTACTATGTCCCAGGCCCTGTGGTAAACAGAAAATAAAGTTTCAGTAGGGGGTTTGTAGAGTGGAAAGAGCTTAGTTCTGGAGAAAGAGGGGAGAATATGAGTATTTACTGGCAAGCAGTTGTTATGCATCTGATACTGTAGTAAGCGCTTTAAAAATTTTATCTCATTGGGGCTTTATGTTCTAATTGAGCCTCTGAAACTAGGGATTCTAGAGATATGTCATTTAATCTCCCCTGGCCTCAGTTTCCTCACTTGCAAAATAAAGGAGAAGTGTTATACTAATTGGCTTCTGAGATCACTTCTAGGTCTAGATCTGTGATTTACAAATTACAAATTATGCAGTTAATTTATATTATTATTACATAAAAGAAAAACATGTCTAGTTATATACACTGAGTCTCTAAAATGTACTGAAGTCTGGTGTGTGGATGAAAGGGTCACAACAATATAGTTTAAGAGAATCTTAATGTTGAAAAGTAGCTCAGAGGTCACCAAGTTCACCCCTTGAAGAATGAGGCTCGGTAAACCATCTAACCACCCTCCAAATCTACTTCTTTGGGAAAGAATTGTTTAATCTGGGAGAAAGGACTGCGTAGTCTAAATAGCACTTGAGGAATGGAGGTATTATTTACTGGGAGTGTCATATCCCATCATGGCTTCATATACCACAAAACTCTAAACTCCTTCAATATATTAAGTAACTCAATCTAGGGAATGCTATCTTCGATAAGTGTAGTTACACCATCACTTGCATATTCACTTGTATATTCAAGTATATGATCACCTCTATGTTCCTAGGCATTCCAGTCTGAAAGTTGATGCATTCTCATGAAACCCTTGAGCAGCTCTCAAATTGTTCATCTACTATACCTCAACATAATTTATTAGAGAATCAGTAAGTAAACATTTATTAAGCACCTATAATGTCCCAGGCACTGTGCTAATCAATGTGCCCAATGAAAGGCAAAGGACAGTCCCTGCTCTCTAAAATAGCACAGTTTAATTGAGTCAGTTATCTTATAATTCATCATATAATTATAACTTAGTTCACTAATGAACCCAGAAAAAATGTAAGAAAATAGTAGATTTGGAGAGACAAGACTTGGGCTTGAAGATAACCTTTGTACTTACTATCTATGGAACCTTGGGCAAGTCAGTTAACTTTTTTAAACCTTAGTTTCTCATTTATAACATGAGGACCTAGCCTTAATGGCTTCTAAGGTCTCTACCAACTCTAAATCTATTAATCTATGATGCTGAGAAATGCATAGATATTCTTGCCTCTCTGTCTTTTTAGAATAAATTTTCTGCTATTAATGCTAATTAGTAATTGATTGGTAGAGTGAATTTCCTCGTGTGGAGTTCCTCACTCCAGTGAAAGGGTCTAGGCAAAATACCATGTCCACCACCTGCAACAACAACAACAGAAATGTCTTCTTGCTATACTATTAAATCAAGATCTCAGACATCATGAGTCTATAGTTCTCAGTGAACGTGAACACAAGCCATTATGTTCAGTTCTTTTTAAAATCAAGGAAAATGAAGGTTAATGAAGGTCTGTTATTGCTGCAGAAGTGGAAATTGATTGGATTTCAAGCTGAGAGTTTAAAAGCATAGCCACACGCATTAAAAAGGACAGATCTACATTATGTGGTTAGTATACTATAATTTCAGTATTTTCCCCATCAAATTTGACTGTTAACAATTTTAAGTGAAGAACTAAGACTATGACTGATGAATATCATTACTGGATGAGTATGAATATATATGTGTGTACATGTATATTCCTTCAATCCACTAATGTTATTAATACATTTGCAGATTTTACTTTGTTGACATTTCTACTCTTAAATTACTCATTTATTAAGTGACTCTATCTAATAGAAGGCCATTTCAAAACCTAATAATAAACTTTAGAAACAAAATAATGTATCATTTTTCCAAGACTCCTCACAAACTATTTTGATATGCTAGCAATCTTCAATAGAAACCAGTCATTATTAAACTAAATTATTATATCAAAAACCAAAACACATTCCACTGATGTGTAAATATATGAGAAACACTATCCCACTGATTTTTTCTCAGTTTATCATCTATCTATCTATCTATCTATCTATCTATCTATCTATCTGTCTGTCTGTCTGTCTGTCTGTCTGTCTGTCTGTCTATCCATCCATCCATTTATCTATCTATCCATTCTTCTCTAGATGTAGTGAATAAGGAAAAGAATGCTAGACATAGAGTTACTAGAGATATGGATTTGAATCTCAGCTCTGATTCTCATTTTTTGTATGACTATAGACAAATTGCTCATCCTTTCTAAGCTGTAATTTCCTTATCTGTAAAATATTTCCACTAATTAATTCATCTAACTTCTTCAAAATGAAGGAAACATTTTGGAAAACTTCACTGAGAGTCCAAATGACTGAAAGAATGGTGGGATGGTTGAAAAAGCTTTTATTAATCATCAACTGTGGGCCAGTCACTGGATTCAGCAGTGGAAAAATAAACATAAAGGTGAGACAGTCCAGACCTTAAAGAGCTAATAGAGGGAAAGGAATTTTGACATGAGGAGTCACAGAGATTGTGATTAGAATAAAAAGGTAATCAATTATCATACATTTTCAAATAACAGTTGTGGTATTGATTTGATAATTATTCCCAGAGCAAATGTGGAATTTATTTTTTACAGGAAATAATGTGCACATTTCTTGATGATCAATGTTGAAATTTGATTATTCCAATATGGAAAAGAGAATAAAGGCAGGGCTGATAGCAAGATTCCTAGACAGCCTAAAGTTTTCAAGTGCATACACACACACACACACACACACACACACACACACACACACACACACACATACACACACACACTTACACACATGGTTTATTCAATCTTCAGAGTCACTGGTGAAATAAATAGACTACTAGAAAGCAATTATCTTTTTCTTTTCTTTTAAAATTTTATTTATTTATTTTTAGTTTTTAACATTCACTTCCATAAGATTTTTGAGTTCCAAATTTCTCCCCCATCTTGTCCCTCCCCCCACCCCAAGATGGAATGCATTCTGAATATCCCTTCCCCTAATCTGACCTATCTTCTATCTCTCCCACCCTTCTCTTATCCCCTTCCCCTTCTATTTTCCTGTAGGGCAGGATAGATTTCTATACCCCATAGCCTGTATATCTCATTTTCCAGTTGTATGTAAAAACGATTTTTACCATTTGTTTTTAAAACTTTGGGTTACACATTTTCTCCATTCCTCCCTCTCCACCCACCATCATTGGGAAGGCAAGCAACTCCATACAGGTTATACATGTGTAGTCATTCAAAACACTTCCACAGAAGTCATGTTGTGGAAAACTAACTATATTCTCCTTCATCCTATCCTGCCTCCCATTTATTCTATTCTCTCTTTTGACCCTGACCCTCCTCAGAAGTGTTTGCTTCTGATTACCCCCTCCCACAATCTTCTCTCCCCTTCATCATCCTCCTGCTCTCATATCCCCTTCTGCCTATTTTCCTGTAGGGTAAGATAGATTTCCATACCCAATTTAGTGTGTATGGTATTCCCTCCTTAAGCCAAATCCAATGAGAATAAGATTCACTCCTTCTCACCTTCCCCCAATTCCCCACCACTGTAAAAACCTTTTCTTCTATGTTTTATGTGAAATAGTTTACCCCATTCTACCTCTCCCTTTCTCTTTCTCCCAGTATAATCCTGTCACCCCTTAATTTTATTCTGTAGATATCACCTCTTCATCTTCAACTTGTTCTGTGCCATCATCTATCTATCTATCTATCTATCTATCTATCTATCTATCTATCTATCTATCTATCAACATGTAATTTTTTCCCCTCCAACTACCCTGATACTGACAAAGGCCTCATGAGTTGCAAATATCATCTTTCCATGTAGTAATGTAAACAGTTCAAACTTGATAAGTCCATTGTGACTTCTCTTTCCTGTTTACATCTTCATGTTTCTCTTTGTATTTGAAAGTCAAATTTTCTATTCAGCTCTGGTCTTTTCATCAAGAATGCTTGAAAGTCTTCTGTTTCCTGCATGTCCATTTTTTTCCCCTGCAGCATTATACTCAGTTTTGCAGGTTAAGTGATTCTTGGTTGTAATCCTTTCTCCTTTGACCTCTGGAACATTATATTCTAAGCCCTCTGTGTCTTAATGTAGAATCTGCTAAATCTTCTGTTATACTGATTATGTTTCCACAATACTAGAATTGTTTCTTTCTGGCTGCTTGTAATATTTTCTCCTTGACTGAGAACTCTCAATTTGGCTACAGTATTCCTAAGAGTTTTCCTTTGGGGATCTCTTTTAGGAGGTGATCAGTGGATTCTTTCTATTTCTGTTTTGCCCTCTGGTTCTAGAACATCAAGGCAGTTTTCCTTGATAATTTCTTGAAAGATGATGTCTAGGCTCTTTTTTTGATCATGGCTTTCAGACAGTCCAATAATTTTTAAATTATCTCTCCTGGATCTATTTTCTAGGTCAGGTGTTTTTCCAATGAGATATTTCACATTGTTTTCTAATTTTTCATTCTTTTGGATTTGTTTTATAATTTCTTGATTTCTTATAAAGTCACTAGCTTCCATTTGCTCCATTCTAATTTTTAAGGAAATATTTTCTTCAGTGAGCTTTTGGGCTTCCTTTTTCATTTGGAAGTTCTGCTTTTCAAGGCATTCTTCTCCTCATTGGCTTTTTGGACCTCTTTTGCCATTTGGGTTAGGCTATTTTTTAAGGTGTTATATTCTTTAGTATTTTGGGGGGTTTCCTTTAGCAAGCTGTTGACTTGCTTTTCATGATTTTCTTTCATCACTCTCATTTCTCTTACCAGTTTTTCCACTACTTCTCTTACTTGCTCCTCAAAATCCTTTTTGAGCTCTTCCATATCCTGGGACTGATTGATATTTTTCTGGGAGGTTTTGGATGTAAGAGTTTAGATTTCATTGTCTTCCTCTGGGTGTATATTTTGATCTTCTTTGCCACCAAAGAAAGAATCTATGGTCTGACTTTTTGGTGTGTATAGTTTGCTCATGTTCTTAGCCAATTACTTGAGTTTTAAACTCTTTATTAAAGTAGGGGTCTGCTTCCGGTGTGGAGAATGTTCTGTCCCAAGCTTCTGGGGTTTTGTGAAGCTGTTTTTAGAGATACTTCTAGGGACCTATAAATTTTCAGTTATTCCAAGGTCATAGGATCAAGGTGTGTACTCCTTTCCGGTCCTGTGCTGTGGTCTATGAGTGACCACAAGCACTCTTTTCTCCCTTGGAACTATGAGAAGGATTCTCTCTACCACTCCACTACAAGCTCCATCATGCCAGTGCTCATCCTCTTTGCCCTGGGACTGCCACCCACAACTGTGACCCATATCCAAGCATGGGGCAAAGCAAGAGATTCCTGCCTGAGCACCAGCAAGGAGACCCCTGCAATCCCCATCTGCTCAGGCACTAGATTCCCCCTCAGTCTGTGGGCCTGAAGCTCTAGAACCATCTGCCCCAGGGTTGCGCCAGGACTGGGGTGGACCTCTCTCTCTCTCTCACTGTGATCACAGATGTTTCCTACTGACCTTCTAAGTTGTCTTTAGCATTTGTGGGTTGAGAAGTATGGAAACTGCCACAGCTGCCCCTGATTCAGTCCTCTGATGCCTGTTTCAGGTTTGCTGAGGCCCAGTCTTTGCCTGAGTAAGTGCCTACGCTCAACTGCAGTCCTCTCCCAACCTGGCATGGTAGACCTTTCCAATCAGCCATCCAGGTTGTCTTGGGCTAGAAATTTGTTTCACTACGTCTTTTTGTGGGTTCTGATGCTCTAGAATTTGTTAAGAGCCATTTTTTAGAAGTATTTGGAGGGCTTTTGGGGAAAGCTCAAGCATGTCACTGCTTTCACTCTGCCATCTTGGCTCCACCACCACAAGCAATTTTCTATGAAGATTTTCTAGAGAATACTTTATCTTCTGAATGAGAGGTATAGAATATATAAAATACAACTTTGCATATTTTTTAAAAATAATGTCATTTAATTAAGCACAGGAAAGCTTTAAAGGCTCTTTTTAAAGGCATTTTGCTTGTGTATATATCAAAATTGGACCTTAGCCTATGATAATTGCAAATGCAAATATAACTTTGTTTTAAGACTTTCTGAGAATCAACTTCAAGTGAATGATCAAAGACAATGGTATTTGTTCACCTACAGTGTTGACCATTGTCATAGAAAATGTCATGTGAAGATTCCAAATAGGACAAGGTTTCCATATCTATTTTGATATTTTGCAAATATTCGCATTCAGATGGCATCAGGCCCCAGAATGCAACAAATTTACATGGTGAAATCTGTAATAATACAAATAAGTCAATTTAGCCAATTACAGTCAAGTATCCTAACACAGATAGAACTAAATCTATCTATTTATTCCCAAAGATGCAGGTAGACAACTCAGAATTAAATAGGAGAAAGATGCTGAGTAAGATCATATTTTGGAAACCATGTAGAATTTTACATGTCTTTCTGCTAAAAAAAAAAACAAACAAAAACTAATTCCATAACTCATTGGCATTGGAAAATTGAAATTTATAGCTTAAGTGAAAATGCAATAGAATTACATATTGTCAGTGTAGTTATAGTATATTGCAAATTGTAACTTCCTGTCCCAGGCAGCCTGTTCTAATTAGTTAGTATATTTGTATAACTGTTGTAATCCCCATCACAGTCTGAGGTTCTATTGATATTTGCATTTCTGCCTGTAGGAGTGATACTCAGTGATTGGTCCAAACTCTTGTTGTTTTTATTAGTATATGTAATGAAAATTAAAATGCAAATTCTTCTTTGGGAGATTCTTGTCCAATGTAGAGTGTGTGTATGTGTGTGTGTGTGTGTGTGTGTGTGTATGTGTTTCAAATATGGTTTATAGCAATCTTTTCTGTTTGTGTTTTTTAAAAAGTGAAATATTTTTTCTTTGAAACATAACTACTTGTAGCTTCCTAAATTTGCATGCCAAAAGCTCAGCATTGCCAAACTTTACAACCCTGCCCTCCTTCCACATCCTATATACACATACACACCAGCATGGAAAGATAACAGTAGCTTCTTTCAAGGTTCTTCTCAGAATAATTATTGGTATCCAAGACAAGCATATTTATAGGTTATGCATTTGGTTTTGTTTCCATCTTTTAGTGGACAGGAGATAAAATTTACCACATGAATATCGATTTAGAGGACCATAGCTGTTAAATTTTTATGAATGGGCTAGAGAAATTCATTAGCTCTCCAATCTCTGGAAATATCTCTACAGACCTATGATATTGAGAGTTAAGAAGAGGATATTTTTAGTAACTTGCTCACTTTCACAGTCATGATTGGTAATGAGAAATTTTACTTGACACTCATTTGACATTTAAAATGTCTATAATTTAAAAATAATTTATGACATTGTTTTTCAAAAAGGTAAATATTGACTAATATAATTCTCTGTGAAATGACCCTCAATGACTTGGGGATATTGTAGAATGTTTGGGAGTCAGATCCAGAAAATGGCACAGCACATGAGCTAATGCCATCTGTAGGTGAAACACCATGGTTACACACAAGGTCAACAAGCTATAAGCTATCTGAACAGGTCTGACTTGAAGGTTATCTGCTTCCATGTGATAATCATCTTCTATAGACATAAAATCAGTTAACTCTATAATTGAACTACAAATCAGAGGACCCTCTGATAGATACTATTACTATGGAAAGAATTCTGTGCCAGACTTCTAGAAATATTCAAAACATGAGAACTGCCAAGAGCTGAGATGACTACATAGTTAGGAAAGCTGTACTCATTCTGACAGATCCCAAGGACCTCAGAGATGGTAGTATTCAATGACAAACAATTAAGAAAAGATGTCTGGTACCCTTAGACATAGCACAAAAGGAAAGCTTATTTCTCAGACTATGAAGGTACTCTTGGTGACAGAATCCTCTACCAAAAGAAATGGACCATGGAGGACTATTCTGAAGAGGAGCAGTACCAGGGTGGGACAAGCTCAGCTTTTATAAACAATGGCTTTTTGTTTGACCAAATTATTACCTATTATATTAAGTACTTTAGTGAAATCCATTCCTCACCTGAAAAATATCAGATTGTTGTCATTAAGTATAATAAGGAGGAAGGAGATGAGAATGCTAGCTGAGCTCTATTATTATTTTCAGCTTTTGTGAAAGAAACCTTTACCTCTTCAGAACTTAAATTGAGAGTCAGACTTGAAATTAGGTAGATAGAATTAGGTTATTTCTAACCATTGGTCAGTAGAAATCCAGATTCAAATGTAAAAAGTGTGAGCCTCTCAGAAGATCAGGGCTAAAAGGGCTATAAAAATGTGCATACCCTTTGACCCAGAAATAGTACTTCTAGGGCTATATCCCAAAGAGATCATAGAAGTGGGAAAAGTACCACATGTACAAAAATATTTACAGCAGCTCTTTTTGTGGTGGCAAACAATTGGAAATTGAGAGGATGCCCATTAATTGGGAAATGGCTGAGCAAGTTGTGGTATACTAATGTAACGAAATACTATTGCGCTATAAGAAATGATGAACAGACTGACTTCAGAAAAAGCTGGAAAGACTTGTATGGTCTGAGTGAAGTAAGTAGAACCAAGAGAACATTGTACACAATAACAGCCATGTTGTGGTAATAATGATATTATTGATATTGGTAAACTTGACCCTTCCCAGCAATACAAGGATCTAAGACATTTCTAGAAGCCTCGTGATGGAAAATGCTATCCATCTCCAAAGAAAGAACTATGGAAGTTGAATTGCTAATTTTTTTTCTCTTCTGTTGAGTTTTGTTTCCTCTTTATGATGGTTCTTCTTATTGGTTTTAATTTTTACTTACAACATCACTAATGTGAAAATATGTTTAATAGGAATGTAAATGTATAGCCCATATCAGATTGTACGCCACCTTGGGAAGGACAGCGGGGAGGAAGGGGGAGAAAAATTATAAACTCAAAAGCATATGGAAGTGATTATTGATAAATCAAAACAAATTAATAAAATAAAAAAGTGGATAAAAAAAGAAGATCAGGGCTAGAAGTAGATTTTTAAAGTGAACAATCAAGCCTGACAACATTGTTAATTTCCTGGACTAATCTTTATAACTAAGATTCAGGCCCTGTTGAGGAAATATTGGGAATGGGGACAAATGAGAAGGTTCTAGAAAAGAAAATTGCAAAGTTTTCCCCCCTTCTTATTTCATTTTCCTGTGCTGTCCCCTTCTGTTCCCCTCTAGTAGATAGTCACCCATATAACCTCTTTATTTTCCTCTTTCTGAGCCCCACCTGTGGTAATGACAAATTCCCTCTTTAGACCCAGTCCATAAATATAGTTCACCATCAAGTAGATATGTGAGGATATTATTTTTAAACTAAATTATATAGTCAAGGGACTAACAGACTTTGTTTCAGGACCTGAATGGCCAGCTACCTAATGAGAATTTGTTGGCCTGATCCCATGCCTATACGAGGCCAGTGGTTCCAGTGTTGTTTTAGAAATGGCAGAGATATCTGCATCTAAGATACACTGGTCAGACTTTTATCTCTAAATTCTTTGAAAAATAACAGAAACTTTAAAAGGGGTTGACTGTTTTCTATTATATGCACTAACTGGCCAAAATAGACCTTGACACTTCAAATTAACTATGGCACATTATCTCTGGTGGCCCAGCTCCTCTTAGAGAGAAGACCATGGTTGTCTTCATATATTGGGTTACACCAGGCAAATTTACCTTGAAATTTATCTATCCCTTGATTATCTATTACCTATTATCCATCCATCCCTTCATTATTACCCTTTCACCTTCTATTAGAAAATTCCTACTTCACCCCAAGCCTCCCATTAAAAGCCTGTTTTCTTAGCTCTTGCAGTATCTAATCTTAGTACCGGTGTATTGTCACTGAACCCAAATTACTTCAAATTGTTGGAATCCAGGGTCCAGAATAGTATAAGATCTGAAGGAGAGCAACTACCTAAATGTATTACCTCTTACCCTTCATTGACCAGACCTAAGAGCAGGCCTCTAAAGGGTCTTACACTCCATTTGCAAGGGATTCTTTTCCTGCAAAAGGCAATTTTCATTGATGATTTATCATGTTTTCTAAAAGTTTCCAACTAGGTACCTATTTTTTTCCTATTTTCCTAATTAGTACCTACAACCATAATTTAACAAGTTAACATTCCCAACATTATCAGGGCACCCCAGATAACCAAACTGGTTATACTCATCAATGTGGGAAAGACTTTAACCATTCTAACTTTAAGAGCCCAGTCCTCTTTACCTGACTTCTTGATTAGAATCCCTTCAGGTAAGAGAGAAAGAAATAATTATACAGTAAATAGTGTTAAGGGCTAATTATGAGAAAAGAGGTAAAAATTTTATAATTAGTAATAAGTGTCACAAAAGAGAGTTCTTACTTCATTTAAAATACATGCATGCTATTTTGGGAAATTAGCCCTTGCTCACATTCTAATTCACCTATTTGTATTATTTATGTTGTCTCCTTCATTATTCTGAGATATGAAAAAAGGAGCTTTTTAAAGATTGTCTCATTCATCATGTGTCCAGGGTAAGTTATGAGGAGAGCTAATGTTATTATCAGCATTTTACAGATAGAAAAACTAAGTCAATCAGGAGTGAAATTGTTTGCACAAGATTCTGTAGTTATCCAGTTATGAATGCAGAAAAAATAACTATCAGATTATTTGCATCATTTTGCAAATGACAGTTTACATTTTTTAGATTCTTCATTGTTCAAGATTGGACTGTAATAGAAGTAGGAAGTGTCTTATTCTATATTAAACTATTGATCAGCTTAGCAAAGTGAGCTACGCTAGCCATCAGTAAACTACTGCTGTACTATAGGCATTATGCTAGTATCCAGCAGTAAGCATAATTACTATTTGTCTGACAAATAGGAAGCTCTGAATAAGTGCTTGTTGACTGACTGATTCTTTGGCTGACAATGCACGTCTTTGCACACATTAGCATTTCCTTGGGTATTCTAAATAGTGACAGGATTTCACAAGACAATAATATAAGAATTGACTTTACATTATGAGCAATGGAACTCTCTCAGGATTTATCATTATAAACTCTTTAAAATTAAATACTTTCAAGATTTGCTGGTTGATAAACACTCTGAATATATGTACACATGACATGAGTTCTTTAGCAACCAATCAACTTGGAAGATAACAATAGTTAACCTAACATTTGTAAAAAAAATAAGTCACTAAAGGATTTTTAAGAAAAAAAATCATGTCCCACCACACATCTTCCTAAGTAAACAGGTAATGAAGCAGGGAGATGTTTTAGTGGAGAAAGGATAACCCACTGAATCCAGAACAAAATACAAAAATAATACTCACGCTACTAGCAATACTATCCTACAAATAAACCAGAGGTAAATTACACTGCTTTGTTCCTTCTTGTATGTGCTGCTGGGATGCATGGTGCTAGGCAGAAAAATCAAATGGCTTTAATTTATCTACATAAACAACCTGAAATATAAAAAAGACTGTTTTGCTATCCTGGTAAATATAATTATAAATATATGAACTAAATGAGTTTAGAAAGAGAAGTTATATTAATATTCTTGGACAGAACTGGAAGCAATAGAAGGAAGAAGGAAGGAAGGAAGGAAGGAAGGAAGGAAGGAAGGAAGGAAGGAAGGAAGGAAGGAAGGAAGGAAAGAAGGAAGGAAGGAAGGAAGAGAGAGGAAAAGAACAATCATTTATTTAACACCTACTATGTGTCAGGTACTGTGATAAACACCTTTTAACTCACAACACTGAAAGGTAGGTACTATTATTATCTTGACTTTACACCTGAGGAAACTGAGGCAAACATAAGTTAGTTGACTTCACTAAGATCATATAGCTAGTAAGTGTCTAAGGTCATATTTTAACTTAGGTTCTTGTGACTACAAGCCCAATGTTCCACTTTCTAGTTCTATGTACAGGGGATTTGTGTCCTAGTTTGAACTAGATGATAATTAAGTTCCCTTTCAGCTCTGTAATTCTGTGATTCTGTGATACCTAAGTCCTAGATTCAGAAACTCTAATGCCAAGCTTAAGAATGACAAAAGTTTTGGAGTCAGAACTTTAAATGAAAAGTCTGGCAAGGGAGTATGGAGAGGGGAGGGAGTGCAGAGGAAATTTTGTATAGTAAGAATTACTGTTGTCCCAGTTGTGGGAACATTTGCAAATAAGTAGACACAGGCAGTTTATTTCTTTCCCTAGTTGTGGAACTGGCTATTGGCCTAAATATATATATACATATATATATTTATCCTAATAAATGGACAATGGCTTTGAGGGATAGTATCACCAGAGAGCTGAAGAAAATTACTCAATAAGAAAATAAACTTTTTGGTGGGGGTAAAAACAAACATATACATTTTTTTAAAATTGTCAAATAATTGAAAATATATCAGTTTAAACATAAACTAAATAGAAATTTAATGATGTGAAATTGTATTAATAATTCATATGCTTACTAAAGCTCAAATGAAAATAATTTAAATACGTTTAAATGAAAGTGTATATACAATCCAATCCCACAATAATTATAAATCACTTTTTGTTAGTACTATTTTTGTCATTGTTGGACCAATGTACAATCTGCTCAAGTTATTCAAGTAAATCGTTCCTTTTTCTTTCTTTGTTTTTTTAAACTAGTGTCATCAGCCTTCACCAATTTTGAAATGAAAGTTGCGTATTTAAATGGAAATTCTGCATTTAACTATAAAAATGGGCCACAACATCCAGGGCTAAGTCATTCTTCCCATTAAATGACTAATAATAAATAAATAAATTCCAGAAAATGTGTATCAGTTACAAAAGAATAGATACACACACACACATACATTAGTTGACTTCAATCACTGCATCACCTCCTTAATTAACATTGGGAAACTTACACAATCTAAAATGTTACCTTATCTTTCTGCTAGATAGAATTAACTTCAAAACTGTAACAATACTAATTCTACAAAGTATTCCTAGTGCATGTTAAATCACAGAAAGGCTTTTTAAAGCAAACGTGATCAGGGACTATTATGCAGAAAAGGAGTGTGAAGGAGTTATCTTCTTTGGCTACCTAATAGATAGGCACATATGCATGTCTTTCTCTTCTCCTAAATTCTTCCTTTCTCAGGAACCAGTTTCCACTAGCTCATATTCCCTCCACCATAATTCTTTCCAGAGATAAATTCCCTATAATCTGCTTAACCTAGTGCCTGTGTTCCAAAGATATTCTGTACATCAGTGATATCAAACTGAAATAAAAAATGAATCCCTGACAACCACATATTGATTTAGAATACCACAAATTAATGTTATCTATGTTAGGTTGTATTTTTATTTATTTTGTTAAACATCTTCCGTTTACATTTTAATCTGGTTCAGACTACGTGACAAAATTCAGTTTGACAACTCTAACGTACAGAGGTCAACAGTAGAGAGACAAATCATGTACTTTTATTTGAACTAGTTTTATTAGTACTTATGCCTGACCAACTTCTTGTTGGGATATGATAGATCACTTGATGTATGCATTGCTTTTCTTTATCTGGTAGAACCAAAATTTTCCATATATATATATATATATATATATATATATATATATACACACACACATATGTGTGTGTGTGTGCGTGTGTGTATAATTATATGTATGTGTGTATATAATACACACATACCATGTGGCTACCCAGAACAAAGAAATAATTACATGTTGTTAGGATCACTGCACAAACTAAATACAGGCCTAATGTCAGGATAGGTGCCATTTGAAGAGCGGCCTATTGTGATCAGAAGAATTGATATATACCCCCTTGTTATAGTTCTTATGGATACCTCTTCCTCCAGTAATATGGACATCAAAAGAGAAAGGGCTGAGACATGGAGCTGGTAATGCTGAATGAGTCTCATGCTTTAGGGTTAGTGGAAATGCAACAAAGAGCTACTGATTTCTGCCTGATTCTATTTATTATTCCACAAACATCTTCAACCTTGTAAGCTCTTTTGGGTAGTCATTTCTAACACCTTACACTTTGAACATATACTTTGATTGGTTAGTCCATCAGGATATAGGACATAGATGGTAATTGTGCTTCCATTTTTTCAATTTCCATTAAAACATGCTAAAAAAAAAAAGAGGACCATGACATAGAGTCCACATGTCCAAGTTGATTAAAGCAACATTGCAGTACAATTTTTCTTACAATGGATTATCAGAAGAATAACAGTAGAGAGTGGATGTGACCCCAATCTGATAACTCCTTCATGTAATTATTAATGTCTCCCTAAAAGATTCAGGTGAGACAGAGAAATCCACTTATCCCACAATAACTTAATAAGGGCAAGGTATGTCTTTAACAGGCAAAGTATTACCTGTTATTTACTCTGCTTAATTATTAATTTTACAAATAAGTGCTTTTTTCTGAATCATATAACTTTCTGATTTCATATTTAGTTTTTAAACCAAAAATACCAATTTTATCATGTATAAATTTGTTCAAGCTTGCATATTTAAAGTAAGTGTATAAAAGAGATAACTATTTGCAATTATGAACTCTCTTGCATGATTCATTGAAGTATTTCCTTAAAAAAGAAATATATTGAAGCAATAGGATAAACTGAAGAGCTACTATTCCATTTTTTTTGAAGGGCCTTCCTAGCTTTAGAAATATGGCATTAGCACAATGTATTTTCCATTATAATGACAAGTACATGGTGGTGCACAAATCCCACTTGAGAGTCTAAACTGTTTGAAGGGCTTTAGTGTCAGCCACTCATTTCTAGAAGGTTGGATTAAGAAATGGAAAACATGTTACATGGCAGCTCTCTTGCTGGCACATGAATGTGTAGCTGCATGCCAAGAATATAAACACAACTTGAAAAGAAAGGCTTTTAAGTTGCATCTGACACTTTTTAGAGTTTTCTTGCTATTCTGAGACCCTGAAGTTTGCTCTCAAAAGAATACTTTTTCCCTCATTTTGAGAACCTATCAAATCACCTTTTTTCTTAAAAAGCAATAAATCAAAATGTAATTTTTCCTGATAGAAGTTACATAGTTGTTAATTGTTATTTTTAAATAAATAGACATCATTTTCTGTGTATTTTCTGTTTTTTTTTTCTTATTTAATTAAAAGGCCTAGTTGCATTAAATGACTAGGGAACAGCCAATTAACACATATGGTTATAGTACAGGTCAATTTTGAATTTGACTGGAAGGAAATTGTTTCTTAAATTGTACAGTAACTTCATCTATTTTCTTTACTTGCATATTTTCCCCATGTTGTATATGCATCAACCTGTTTATTCAAATTTTGTGCATTTAAAGCATACAAGATAGGAATAGGAATGATACCTGTAATTTCAGTGGTATAAAAAAAATTCTTGGGTGAGGAAACTTTTCTGTCAATGCAGGGTGGCACTTTACTTGCAATTTAGTGTCTTTGGGAGTTGCCAAGGGCTTTGAGAGGTTAAAGGATTTACCCAGATTCACATAGCTTCTATGTGTCATAGATAGGACTTAAATTCAGGCCTTCCTGGTCCCAAAGTCAACCGTCATTGTACTATATTACACAATCTACTACACATAAACAATTATTCCTCTGTATGAGATACACACACAAAATTTTTTGTAGGTTCCTTCCTAATATGAAGGGATCCAGAAACTTTTTGGGGACTCTCACTTATTTGACATACTTCCAGAATCCAATACTTAGAGCAGTGCCTGCCACATAGTAGGTATTTAATAAACGTTTGTCTACTGACTGACAGGAGGAAATCAGAAACTTCAATTTTCTGTCATTTCTCTCAATGATTGTGCCTGACTTTAAATATAAAACAGGTTCTATTTACACAGTACAGTTCAAAGAAGATAGCTTGTATCCTACTTGAATGAGAGTTAAAAACAAACTTTTACCTCTCTAATGGGTCCTTTTCCTTTACTTCCACTCTGGAGACCTGTACAGTTCTCAGAAGTCATGGTACTTCCATGAGCAACTATCCATATATTTTTATCTTAGATACGTTTAATACGTAGATAAAGATTTTATATGTAAGAGAAAAGTAGACATATAGTTTAGGAGATGTTGGTTTCTTTTTCATTGTATTTTGGGAAGTAATAATGTCTATTTTTTTCCTTGATTGCTCATTATCTTTCTTTCTTTCAGATATTTTGACCACTGATCCCTCAAAGTGTACAAAATTGTGAGATCTCCAGTAAGAAATTCTTCTATGAATATTTGGCCTGGTACAACTTCTCGTCTTTATCTTCTAAGGGGACATATGTGCTCCCATCTAACATCAGTGTATGAGATGGTCAAAAGTACAAATGCACTGGTTTCATTTCATCAATTATTAAAATTGTTTGCCAGAAAAATGCTGACAGAAGTGTTGCACTTTCCATCTGTTGTCCTATTTTCAGTTGCATATTTAAATGCTCCTGGGAACATCCAGCTTAATTTCATCTCACAACAATCTTTCTACAAATTTATTTTTCCTTCAACTGCCCTTCACTGCTTTATGAATCAATGATGCTCACAATTTTCCACCACTATCCTTCATAAAATTGTGTAAATAAGTTTAGATTCCAAATTGTTTTCCTTAGTTGCCAAACATGTCAACTTGACAAGGTTGCCAGGATGAGGCAATTACTGGATGATGGCTTTATATGGATCCAACATTTGTAGAAAATGGTAATAGTTTATGTTGTTGTCTCTTTTTACTCTTTAACCATTTCCCATTTTTCAGCATTGTTGAATTTTCAAATAAGTGAATTTGAAGAGCTGTGACACTTGCATTTTAAGGGAAAAATGTTTGTAACACTTATGGCTGTTCAAAGTAGAGTAGGCTGCCTTAGGTGTTAATGAATTCCCCATCTCTAGAGGTCTTCAAGGAAAGACTGGATGACCAGTTGAGAATATTGTAGAATGAATTCTTTTGCAGTTCAGAGATGAAATTTATGGCCTTCAAGGTGCTTTCCATCTCTATGCTAAATTCTGGTGAAACAAACTGAAAGATTAAGACAGAAAAAGTCTCTATTTTCAGGGAGTTAATATTCTAATACATTTGGAAGGACTCAGCTTTAAGTAAGTGAATAGTTCCCAGGCCTTAGTATATAGCAGTTAAGCACATGGTATGCCTATTCTATTATGTCAGTTCCCCTGATAAAATAATATTTCTGATGTAGAACCATTTGACAGTGCTCAGGATTTTGGTGGACAAAAGTTCCTTTTCTAGATCTTCAGTAGTTGTGGCTATAAGCGCTTGTAGAAGCAAAAGCCAAGTTACATCTCCACTTGTTTCTTCCTAGAATAATGGTTGAGGACACAGACACAGTGCTACTCCCAAGGCTCTTGAGTGCATGGTACTTAGCTGTCCCAAACAGGGTCTTCAGGAAGGTGGTAGTTAGAGTACTAGAGGTTTGACTTGCCTCGCACATGCTGTCTCTGATGTCTCTTCCAGGGTGTCTTAATAACTACCTACCTCCCACCCGCAACCCTGAAAAACACATATGTCCAGTGATATTGATCTCCATGAAGTCCTAGATAAAATTTCATTTTATAAGAAAGGTTTTTCCTTCTCTCTCTTAATTACTAGTGCCTTCCTTCTACTGATCATCTCCAATTATATATATATATATATATATATATATATATATATATATATATATATATATATATATATATATATATATATATATATTTGCACATAGTTGTTTTCAGATTGTCTTTTCAATTAAATTGTGAGTTCCTTGAGAGTAGGAAATGTCTTCTGTCTTTCTTTGTATCCACAATGTATAGCAGAGTGTCTAGTATTAGTAGACATCTAATAAATGCATATTAATTGAGTGACTGATGATAAGGCATCAACGTAGAACTTTTGTTGAAACAGACAGTGGCTACTTTAGACACAGTACTTTATTACTTGCTCTACATAGGTGGTGTGTGTTAAATTGTCAAATCCCAGATCAGGAGGTTCTTAATCTGAGTTAATTTTTTTAGATACATATTTTAATACATCTGATTCAAAAAATTGGTTTCTTTTAAAATCCTATGGTTTTCTGCATTTAAAACAGTATTTTGAGAAAGGCTGCATAGACTTCACCAAACTGCCAAAGTGCTCTCTCTCTCTCTCTTTCTCTCTCTCTCTCTCTCTCTCTCTCTCTCTCACACACACACACACACACACACACACACACACACACACACACAGAGAGAGAGAGAGAGAGAGTTAAAACACTCTATCCTTTGTAGAATGCATAGGAATGAGACACCAAGTCTCTCAGTAAAGAACTGGAATGAAGTAAGCAAGGAATTCTTTCTTTTTTCCTGGAGTCAAAATATCAACCTAGTTACTTCCCTTCCTTTTGACTTGACTGCTCATCCTTTCACTCCTGACATAATCCTAAAGTAGATTTTAAAACTCAGAATGCTTTTAGAATTACTTTCAATAATATGTATTAAGCGATTGACTGTCATTTCTATATATTACCTTTGTAACCTCCTGAGTTAATGGGAGAATTAAAGTTTTATCAATCTTTTATGTGGCTGCTTTGAGAAGAACAGGAAAAACATAGATCATTAAATTAGTTGAAATAATATTGCCAAAGGAGCAATTATTTGTTACTATAAATATCATTAAATTATGAAACATGAGAAATCATAGAGTGATGCGCATTCAAAATTTCCCTTTCAGTTTTAGACTGTTAATTGTGCATTCCCATTTTAATCCCTGGAGCTTTGGATGTGCAAATATTTTCTCTCTTTGCTAGGAGGACATTTTATTTAATTATCCCTATCTATGTTGATAAATTATTTTCAAGTTTTCTTCAGTGTTATCAACAACAAAAATATGAATTTTTCCCCCTGATTTAGTCATCACTTCTAAGGATTTGGACTACTTTACTTTACATAAAAACAATTGGAGTAAATATGTCACATCACGCTTCATCCTAATTTCCCCACATCATGTTTCTTTCAACACCCTTCCAAATGCCTTCCCCTCCTTGTCATAAACATTCTCTAGGCCTCATAGGCAGGGGCTTATTAGGTTTTCTAATTATTTTACTAGCCAATTTTCTACACAACTCCTCTCAAGGATATTTTTCTAGGGCATTCTTGTATGGAGCCTGGAGATATTTCCATGTATTTTCACCTATATTTAAAGTAAACATATGATATGACTAGGAGGTAAAGTGGAACACTTAGCTTAACTTAGTGGGCAAGAAACATTATAGTATAGTGAAAATGGTCTGGACTTGATTTCATAGTATCACAGAATATGAAAATTAAATGCTTCCTCATAAATACTAGTCTAACCCATACTTGAACAATACTCTGTACAGCATAGTGGGCATGTGCACCCAGCATTTGCCTTAACACTTCTAGTCAACAGCATCCCTATACTTTGAGAGAAAACCCTTTTGAAGGATTCAGATAAGAACATTTTTTCTTTACATTCAGCATAATTTTATACCAGTGTATCTCCTATCCATTGTTTCTAGTTCTGTCATCAAGACTAAGTAGAACAAATTCAATTCTTCTTCAACATAGGATCTCTAAATATTTTTAGAAGCTACCATGTCTCTCCTAATTCTACTCTTTTAGAAATCACTAGTTTTCATGTAATTTGATCTTAAGGCCCTTCACCATTCTTTTTTTTTCAATTCTCTCTAGATTAACAATGTCTTTCCTAAAGTTCAGCATCTAGAAATAAACAAATCGAAGCAATTTTAGTCTTCCCAAGGTTAAATATTTCAGTGTTATCATTTCTCTAAGTCCGGCCTCAGTGCAATCCAAGACTAGGAGATTTTAATTAAAATACTGGCTCTGGCAATTACTATTTGTACATGCCTGGATGAGTTACTTAAAGTATTAAAATGACATCTTCTTTTTCTTCAAAATAATATTTGTATTACATACTTCACAAGTCTGTTGTAGAAAATGCTTAACATATTTATTAATCTAAGTGATAAAATATATACATTTTATTGGTACAAAAATGGAGATCTTTAAAGGTCTTTGATCTTTCTAACCATGTGGCATCTATGACAAATATATCATCTAAGTAATAAATCAAGTTAAATTATTGACAAGCAATTATCAAGTACCTACTATGTATCCAGTTCTTGCTGGGTACAAAAAAGGCTTAAACAATCAAACAAAAACACATAGATAGACAGATGGATAGACAGACAGATAAAATTCCTATTCTCAGGAATCTCAGCCTAATTGAACAAACTAAGCTCTTCCAGTACTACTATTCATGTTCATTCATGATATATTCTGGGAACCTTCCCTTAGATTTCCTATTATAACTCTACCTCTATAGAATGTGTAATGGGATCAAGAGTTAATAAGTTGTTTTTGGCTGTTGTTGTTTTTTTTTAATCAATTCCTGATTTGTTTCTAAAAGTGAGAATCTTCAATATAGAGTACATATAAGTATAATGGAAATCAGCACATACACAGATCCAGTTACTGAAAGGCTATGGAACCTTCATGATATCTAGAGGAAGTGACTTGAAGACTTAGAGAGATTTTAGATATTGCATAGATATTCTGTCAGGTATCCGTCTGACAAGGAGGAACTTTCTCCTCCCCCACCCTGCCCCGATTGGCCACATAGTTAGAAATGTAGGTATCTTCAAAAAGCCTGAGTCAGCTTTTTCCATCTCTTTGTATCACTTGTCTCTGGGGAAGCTTGAAAATTTTTTCATTCGCTCTAAGAGAACCTATGTTAAGGGATAGCTTTAGGGACTTGCCCCCTCACCAGAGGCCACATAGCTTCCAAAAATGTGACTGGTTCTTTAACTCTTCTATTTATCCTATTCCATTATAAGTCAAAGGATCAGAGTTTCTGATCTAAGTCAAGTGAGTGAATTGTTGGAATCTGGGGATCTGAATCATATTTTTCAGCCAGAATAGCATTAGTATCAAGAGATAAGGAACAAAGGAGAATTTTCTTTGAGTGACTTTCTGGAACCATAGCAGCAAAAACTGAAATGAGGGCTTATCTGTTGCTATACTACCTTTGGAAGTAAACATGGTGGGACCAATACTATGTAGGAACTGAGTCTAATTTTGAGCCATTTCCCCTAAAGACTAAAATGGTATAGGGAGACAAGACAACAGATACCAGAATTATTGGGGAAAGTATTTGTATTTGTTTTTTCTATATCTTTACAGTAAATATCACTTTGTAAAAGCTGTTAAGTGGTTAAGCTATTAAGCTGTAAAAGTGTGAAGTGGTTAAATGGATCCAGAATGCTCGTCCTTAGTCATTAATAGATGGAGAAAATATTGCTGGTGGGGACTTAAGCTGATGACAACAAATACATACCCCACCCCCTGATGGCATGAGGAGTGATGTCCCAGAACTGCCTCTGCAAGAGGGAACCAGGGCATACACATTACACAAAAATAGCTGTCTTTCCCCAAGATGACATGTTAACAGAGAAGGATCTAGGCTCAAGTATATTCAGACTTTGAATTCAATTTTTCAAATAGGCTATATTAATTATCAAGTTAAGTGCCTATTTTATGGGAATGTGAAAAAATTAGAAAACACTGTTCCCTGGAATTATGATTTATAAGTTCTGTTTGTAAGCTTACTAGAAACCTGTTCTATATTGAACATGTAGCCTGGCACAAAAAATACTACATTAAGTGCTAGCTATTATTACAAACTCGCTATGTGACTATGAACAATTTATTTTGCCTCCTTAAGCCTGTTTTCTGATCTACAAAATGGCGATAACCTAACTATGCAAGGCAGTTGTGAGAATCACACATAATAATCTATGTAAAAATGTTTTGCAAATCTCAAAATGTCACAATATATCAATGGTATTGTTAACAATAACAATGATATTAGTATTATTGTCATATTTCCATCTTTGGATAAACCTCATTTGTTAGATGAATAATGACTATTTTTCTAATGAGAAACTTAAAAAAATGCACACTTTCTAATTGGAGTAGGATTCTTAGGATGAAAATGTCCTACATGTATTACTCAGATTACTTAGAGAACACTGATATCAAAGAAATCACCATAGAGGTTCAATCTTTACTTCAATATAGTGAAACAAATTTAAGAGGCAGAATTAAAAGGTTAATGTCAAAGAAAATATGCATTGTATAAAGGGAACCAATGTGTGGATTCTGGCTGAACCAGTTATAATTTCATTGGGCTCCCTTTCCTCCCACTAGAGCTCCTGCCCAACATAACAGTCCTTTTTATAGTAAAGGCTTTCAAATGTCCGTGATTTAGATTGAAGTAGAAAAGTAGAGGAAGGGGGAACAAATCAGAAATTTTATAGTGTTCAGCACCACTAAATGGTAGCAAGAAACATGCCAACCATGACCCTGAACAACAATGTGAAATCACATTCATCCTTTTTGTAACATTATATATGTCATGCTTATAAATAATGCTGCCAAAACTTAGATTGTGTCAGAAGAGAAAATATGATATTACTATGATCTTGGGAATAAGCAGTGAAGAATTCTGCTTAACAAATTCATATCCTATAAAGAAGCATAGCCTTCAATTCAATGGCTAGTTTGCTATTCCTAAATTATTAAAAATATAAGTATTACTAACAGGTTGCCAAATATTTATAATTCCTTCATGCCTATATCCTACTATAAAAATGACATGTAGATTGTAAAATGTCAATAATTCCAATCAGCTTTCTTTATTCACAAAGATGTTGGCATAAATTATTAGTTATCCAGAAAAATAGATGAAGGGGAATATATGAAAAGGCAGAAATAATGTGGAATAGGTATTAACTTCATCATCATTGGATCAGTTGAATAATACAGTGCATTGTGAATTTATTCAACCCATTGAAAGAGATTCAAAATTATAAAAGCAAGGTCACCATAGGACAGATGGTTTGAGTTAGAAGAGAATGCCAACACTATCTATTCCACTTGTACCTGATAAGGAAATTCCCCTATAACTGCAAAAAATTTTTTAAAAAAATGGTCATTTAACCTCTGTCTCCAATGAGGGGGGGAAGAGTTCATCCTTAGGTAGCACACGATGCTGAGAATTTCTTTGTCTGAAAGTTATCATTTTTTCTTTAACATCAAGCCTAAATCTACCTATCTACAAATCCTACCTGGGACTAAGTCTAAACCTTTAGGAATTCAAGCCTTCTTTTACATGACAGTCCTCAAATACTTGAAAACAGATATATCGTCCACCCTTATAATGCTTATCTTCCACTCTTGTCTTTTCTTCTATGGGCTCAACATTGCCAGTTCTTTTAGTTAATGGTCTTATGTTATGACCTCATGGTCCTTCTTCATACTGATTTGAACCTAAGTCTTTCCGGATTCTAATTCAATCACTTTTGTTTTTTACATTTTAGTTCTTTAATGTTAAATTCAATATCATACTAACAAAATTACTCTGATTGTCTGTTTCCCCTTCTGAATTTCCTATTCCTCTCTTTTGTATATTTTAACTATTTCATTGATGTTCATTATTTTCTTTTCTTCCTTTTTTAAAACCATTACTCCTACCATGTTCCTGACCCTATCCCCTGCCCATAACTTCCCATCCCTGAGAATTTCTTTCTTGAAACAAATAATTAAGGTAAAAAACCCCCAAATTTTGCATATTGACCATTTCTGAAAATGAATGCCTCATTCTGTGCCTGTAGTCCATTAACCTTATGCCAAGCATACTTTATCTTTCTTTGTCTAAAGTCATTATCATGCTTTTCATTAATCAGAATCCTTGTCTTTCATAAGTAAACTTCATCAATTTTTATTTTTCATTCTTTTTGAAACTCTGAGAAATTTGCAGTGGTAATTCAGAGTGGTTTTAATTTGTATTTTTATTATTTTAAAAAATTAAAACTTTTCATATGTTTGTGCACATCTTGCCTTTAAATGCATGTTAAAAATTTTTTTTTGATTAGTTATGTACCGCAGAATGTGCCACTGTGCATACTATAGCTACTTAGAGCCACAGGTGAGAGTCAGGTGACAGCTATACACCAAAGGTGGATAAAGAGCCCTGAAAAGTTCTCAGCAAGCTCTCACACTAGAGTGCTAGTCCTCCCTGAAAATCCATACAGCCCCAGCATTTGGGAGGCTCTGAAAGAAAGTTTGAGAGAGCGTAATGGCTGTATACAAAACTGAAGGTCTACAGAGGTGTTATACTGACTTTATTATCGTATTCCTGTAAAACCTGGACAGTCTACCAGCTCCACGGCAGAAAATTAAACTACTTCTTTTTGAATTATCTTAGGAAGAGTCTGAAGATCACCTGGCAAGATAAGGTAAAGGACACTGAGGTCCTCTCTTGAGATGAACTGCCAAACTTTTAAACTGTAATGTAGAGAGTACAACTCTGATGGACTGGCCATGTAGCCCAAATGCCAAATATATGTTTACCTAACAATTATTTTTTCAGAGATTTAGCACAAGGCAAGCACTCACATGGTGGTCAAAAGAAGCAGTATAAGGGCACTCTCAAGGTCTCCCTGAAGAACTTTACTTTTAGTTGTGAGACACAGGAGATGCTGTCATAGGATCTCATAGTGTGGCATGCCCATGTCAAAGAAGGCACTGTTCTCTACAAGCAAAGCAGAACTGCAGTAGCACAAAGGAAACATGACATGAACAAACCTAGAGACATCTTTATCACAAATGTTCAAATGGATTATTTGTACCTGAACTGTAGTAGAGACTTCTGAGTTCATATTGTACTGGTCATTCATAGCTTAACACACTGTACCTTGACCCCAATATTGTGATGTCATTGGCCCTCTTTGAGTATGAAGGGTGACCAACAATAACAAAAACTGTAGAATGACAGTATATATATATGTGTGTGTGTGTGTGTGTGTGTGTGTGTGTATGTAAGTTAGACCCGTGTTTTCTTTGGCATAAGGAACTCCTGGGTGAAGAAATGCCTTCTACCAAAATAGATGAACAATTTCTTTATAACTTATAGTATTAATTACCTACAGCACTGATATGTTAAGTGCTTTGTCCAGGGTTCACACAACCAGTGTGTGTCAGAAATAGAAAATGATTCCAAAGTTTTTTAACTTCCATGAACAAGACACTCCATCTTTTGGCTCCAGACATTCTCTCACGGTCTCCTATGCCTACCCATAATATTTTCTCTCACCATGAAATCACAGTAAACCAGTCTTTGCTGCATCTTACCTGGATAGTTTTTCACCGGGCATGAGCTCTCCATTTTCTGCCCCATTCTCCTTGTCTCCTCAGATAATTTTGCTATGT
The DNA here is from genome assembly GCF_003287225.1 of Phascolarctos cinereus. Classification (NCBI taxonomy): domain Eukaryota; kingdom Metazoa; phylum Chordata; class Mammalia; order Diprotodontia; family Phascolarctidae; genus Phascolarctos; species Phascolarctos cinereus. Next base: position 388,815,213 of record NW_027555958.1, on the reverse strand, counting down.
TGTGGTGAAGCAATGTTCACAATTTTGTGGGTTTAAAATTTTCCAATCTAATTATAGCAATAAAAATAATTATTTTCATTCACAATTATCCAATAATTAAAGTAGAACAATGAGCATTGAGTATGAATTTTTTTTCTTCAAAAATTTAGTAGAGATAGAAGTCTCTGGCTATTTTAGCTTTTAGGATAAACTCAAGGAAATATTATTTGGCCTTATTAGTTCTTTATCTTACCATCATTGAAATACCTTTTCTAAAATGACTTCCTGATTTTTTTAAATGTCTTGTCCTGAATCAGCAAGATGCAGTAGAATGACAAGAATCTACTCAGATAGTTTCTATAAAACAACCTGAAGCTTTTCTTTCTTTCTTTCTTTCTTTTTCTTTCTTTCTTTCTTTCTTTCTTTCTTTCTTTCTTTCTTTCTTTTTCTTTCTTTCTTTCTTTCTTTCTTTCTTTCTTTCTTTCTTTCTTTTTTCAAACTCAGGCCCTAACATTGGAAAATTAGCAAGTGTTGGCAGTCTTCTGTTTGAAAGCATTAATTCATTCCTATTTTTTTTTATTTCAATGTCCTCAGAGAAACCATTTTGTCATGTTTTTTTCTGATTGCATAGCTAGTTTGTCCCTGATACTTTTCCATCACTCTTTTCTTATTTTTTTCTTTAAATAAGTCTTCCTAGTTTTTCTAATCTGACTTAAATGATATTTTGCATGTGTTAGCTTTTGGTCCCCTAGTCATTATAACTTATTATCCTTAAGCAAGATGATGTATCAGGAACATCCACAATGTTTCTAAAGTAGCACAATTTCTAACCAAATGCAAATTTTTTAAAAGAAGAAAAAGAAGTGAAAAAAGAAGAGGAGAGAAGAAAAAAGAAGAGAGGAGAGGAGAGGAGAGGAGAGGAGGGAGAGGAGGAGAGGAGGGAGGGAGGGAGGGAGGAGGGAGGAGAGGGGAGGGAGGGGAGGGAGGAAGAAGGAAGGGGAGGGAGGAAGGAGGGAAGGAGGGAAGGAAGGAAGGGAGGGAAGGAAGGAGGAGGGAAGGGAAGGGAAGGAAGGGAAGGAAGGAAGGGAAGGAAGGGAAGGGAAGGGAAGGGAGGAAGGAAGAAGGAAGGGAAGGGAAGAGAAGAGAAGGAAGAGAAGAGAAGAGAAGGAAGAGAGAAGAAGAAAGAAGAAGAGAGAAGAGAAAGAAGAGAAGAGAAGAAGAGAGAAGAGAAGAGAAGAGAAGAAAGAGAAGAGAAGAGAAGAGAAGAGAAGAGAAGAGAAGAGAAGAGAAGAGAAGAGAAGAGAAGAGAAGAAAAACTTGGCTCAGGGCTATAATGTGTTCCAGTCTAACTTTAGCCAGTAAAGAGACAATTACGGCTCCGAAGGTATAATCTGTGATCAGAAAAAAAGGACTTAAATGTAAACAAATATTAAATATCTAATGCCTTTTTTGCCTTTTTGTAAAAAGTAATGATTTAATGTACTATTCTTTACAGTAGAAACTTACTCTAAGTCTGTTTCTCTCTTAACTTACAGGACCTTATTTCTATTTGACCAATTTCTTTTCTTTTTCCTTTTAGTCAAGAGAAGCTGTACAAATATATCTAAATAGGACAACTTCAGGAATTTCTTATTTTTTTCTGAAAGAATAATTCAATGACAGACAAAAATTATTATAGAACTAAATATAGCTGGAAAAAAATCCCAAAGTCTATTTTTTTCCACAAAGGAATCCTTCAGATATTGTAATCATAAGAAGATTTTCTTTTGAGGCTGAAAAGAAATAAGGGAAATTTTTTTTCGGTCTTTCATAGATAACTTTTATTCAATTCTTTTTTTTTTTGTTTAGAGAATCAGGGTTAAGTGATTTGCCCAGGGACACAAAGCTAGTAAGTGTCAAGTGTCTGAGGTCACATTTGAACTCAGGTCCTCCTGACTCCAAGGCCAGAGCTCTATCCACTGTGCCATATAGCTGCCCCTCATAAATAACTTTTAAAATGTTCAAGCCCGTAGCTTTTTAAAAATAATGTTTCATAGTTAGTGGTTTAAACATGGAAGAAGCTGATATACCCAAGAGCTTGCATTCTTCAGAAAACAATTCAAATTTAGATATATACAATAGTTAAATTATTAATTTTGGATAGGGAAAAACTAGTATCAGGAGGTGATCAAGATAAGATTCATGAAGAAGGTGTATTGAGCTGAGACTTAGAGAAAACTAAAGTGATCTAATATCTAAGAGGTGGAAATGAAGAGAAGGTACATTCCAAGCATGGTGACGAGCCAGGGAAAAGACAGGGAAATGGGAGATGGAATGTCAAGTGTGAGGAATAGTAGGAAGTCCAGTTTGGCTATAGCAGAGGGTGATGATGATGATGATGATGATAATAATAATAATAATAATAATAATAATAATAATAACAATAACAATTAACACTTTTATAGCATATTAGAGTTTGAAAAGAGCTTTACAAATAGGTAAAGAATAATAATGCAAGAAAGGTACATTAAAGCTAGGTTCTAATTGGCATTATATGTCAAATAATTTATATTTGATCATGGAGATAAGAAGAACCTACTAGAGTTTATTTAGCATAGGTTGACATGGCTATACTTGATTTTTAGAAAATCGTTTTGTCAGCCAAATGGTGAATAAATTTGAAGGAGGAGAGATGCAAGGCAGGGAGACCAATTAGAAGGAGGTAATAGGACAACTAGGGTGGTAGCCAAGCAAGTTGAAAGGAGTGGTTGGATACAAGATGTGATAAGAAGATTGAAACAAGATTTGAAAACAAATTGCATATGTGAGGTGAGTGAGAGTGAGAAGTAAAAAATGACTGTTGTTGAGAACTAAGATAACTGGAAGAATAGTGTAACCTTCAACATAAGACTTTGTTATACACTTGCACATTGCCAATCTCAGCATTTATAATGTTGTTGTATTGTTTTGGTTGTGCCTGAGTATAACACCATGTGGGGTTTTCTTGGCAAAGATACCAGAGCAGTTTGCCATTTCCTTTTCCAGTTCATTTTACAAATGAGGAAATTGAGGCAAACAAGATTGAGTAACTTGCCCAGGATCACATAGCCAGTAAGTGTCTCAGGATAGATTTGAATTCAGGAAGATGAGTCTTCCTAATTCCATACTCAACACTCCATCCAGTAAGCCACTAGCTACTTCTATCTATAATTTTACTTTTCTCTATTGCCACATGAGTATCATTAAAATTTTGAATTATCTTTTTATTTCAAATGTCTCCTTTCCTCAAAATATTATCTTCACAATTGCTAAGGTAATATTCCTGAAGTCTAAGTTGGACCTTTTCTGCTCAAAAAATCATAGGTGTTTCATTTTGGTCTAGGATTAAACTGTATAATCCAGTCAAATGTCCTACTTGTTTCTTATTCAAAACATTACATTACTATTCTTTTTGCATTTGGCCCAACTCTCTCCCATTCCTAGAATGTACTCTCTCTTCCTCTCTGCTTTTCAGAAACCCTAGCTTTACTCAGTGCTCAACTCATGTACCAACTCTTATGTGATATATTTCCTGATTCCCCTAGCTGCATTCCAATTAATTTGGATTTACTGTTTGTTTTTGTTAACACTACCTTATAGGCTATTTTTAAACACAAGGTATCTCTCAATCATATATCAAGCTTATTCAGGATACTTTGGAAGATGTAACAACAGAAATAACTTATTTCAATAATCTTGTACTAAATATCAGGTCAGCTATATAACAGGGAGATGTCTGCATGCTGAAAGAATTCACCACTCTAATGGATGAGATCCAGCACAAAACCCAGAAAAAAAGGAGGGTTTCCCTGGGGATGGTGAGGTCCACTAAATGTTCCTACATGCAAATGACATTGAACTGATGCTAATCATGATAAAGCTTCATAGAAGAGTTCAGTAACTATTCAAAGAAGTCTGGCCTGTCTATCCTCACAGGATGGAACAAATGGAAAAACAATGTCTGTTGCCTGGATTTCAGGATGATTCTGAAGGGCAAACCTTTAAAACTTGTCAAACAGTACATATAGCTTGAAGAGACAACACATATGAACAATGGCCTGAGCCCAGAGTTAAAAAAAAAAAAAGAAGAAAGAGGTGTGGTATCCTCTGGGGAAACTGAAAAGCTCTTTTACTGACTATAAGTTTCCCATCTTTTCACTGCAATTAATCAGTATTGCTCTACGTAAGTAAAATCTGGAGCACCACTGCATCATAAGACCTAAAGATGAGCATTATGGAGAAGAAAATGAAAGCTGCATGGTGGATAAGAATGTATTACCAAGAAAAATCTCCACAGGAGAGTAGGAGTAACAGAGGTTACTAACGAATTGTATGACAAATAGGGAAGATAGATTGGTCATGTGGTGAGAGTGAAAGATGACTTGGCGATGACCATAGTATTCGACTGGTGCCCCTTGATTTTGAAAGAAAATGATGGAAGATTTCAACATTTTGAGTGCACCCTGTGTCAAACTTTTTGGAGCACAGGCATAAAAGTCTCACATGACAGGCAAACATGGATATACTTTATGTGCATTGTTGGAAATAAATCCCAAATTAATGAGATCACAGATCTGTTTGAGTACATTTTGTATTTAACTGTGTGTTTTTTTCCCCTCACAATGTAAAATAAGCTCTTTGACAGTAGGGTCTGTTCATTTTAAAGATGTCTAGTATATAGAACAGGACCTAGAAAACAACAGGTGCTTAATAAATGAGTGTTAATAGTTAGATTGATATCATTTCATCATAAGTGGTAGCTTCTAATGTGATATCTTCCACTTGTCCAGACCTGAAAATCCTCAAGTTCATGTTATAAGAAAAATAATTTAAAGTAGTGTCCTACTTTATCATTCCTAAAGGGATAATAGAGTGGACATTGTTTTGAATTAGAAATCAAAGGACCTGGGTTCAAGAACTAACTCTGCCATTTATTATATAGGTGATCTTGAGCAAATCAAGTACTTTGAACCTCTGTTTTCTCATTTGCAGAAGGATCTTGACTACAGAATCCTTTTACTAAAACTGATATTCCTAGATATCCCATGGATATCAAGTTAATCATTAGTGTTAAGATGATAAGTATGCATTTTAAGGAATAGTTTGTCCTTACAAAAACATACAAAATGCCTCATTTTTCATTGTTCATAAGATTTAGAAAAGGAAGAGACTTTAAAGAGTATCTACTGCAAATCCTCATATTATAGGTTAAACTGGGGCCTAGAGAGATTAAGGGATGGTCTAATAAACTCCAAGAAGGTGAAAATCCTTTAACAATTTTACTATATTTGAAGTGAAACCATGCTTTCTTATTTTAAAAAAAAAAGTGGTTGTGATCCTTCTACAACATCAAAACCAAAAGGAGTTGTTTCAATATCTGAAGGAAAAAAATTCTTGTTAACAGAATAGACAAACAATAAATGTTCTTTCCCATTTGGCTTGTGTTTGTGTTTGTGTTAAATAGATATGGTCTTATAATGACAGAAGCATTTCCTGAAGAGCTATCACAAGAGCAATTATAACTTAAACATAGAGAGCACTTCTTTTAATTTGTGGTCCATTGGAGTCTGTCCAGTGTTGTATATTAGGAGAGAAAAATAAAACTCTCAGCAATAGACAGTCTTACCAAGTGAAAGGCTCCAGAGTGCCTACAGAATAAATGAGGCACTTAATAGTTAACTTTTGGTTTAAATTAAAAGAATTAAAAGAATGGTTTTTCCCACTAGCAACCATTAGTTTTCTTTCTTTGTTAAAATTCTGGCATCTTTTTAATTCTACCTAAATGTGAAGGTTGCATTTGAATGTTTCAGACTATACACACCGATTCTCTACCACAGAAATGCTGAAATTAAATTTTTTTTTTCTTGAATGTACTTTTTAATCAATCTAAACCTGATAATAGATTTGTAGCACTTTATCATCCCACAATTTTTTTTATCAAGACAGAAGTAATAGTTTTAATAATTTCTCTTGAGAGCAAGAACTGTGCTTTTTAGTCTTATATAACTTCTACAATGTCTGCCGGAGTACTTTCACATAGGAACTACTCGCAATTTTCTTTTTGAATGGATAGATGATAACCAAGACCATGGCTACATCCCAGTTACTCCTTTCCTGTACTTCATAGTGTTTGCATTTAATCAGGATTCCCTGTGAATATGGTGTGTGTGTGGGGACATCAAAGTCATAGGTTATTAGACCTGGGTCAGTCCTACAAAGGCTCTCCAAAGTAGACCTTCAATAAATGTGTGTTGAATTATATTTGACAGTCTCATTCTTTTCTTATGGAAACAATGAAAAAAAATTTAGGTAAACAATAATGCAGTTGGTTAGATTGAAAAGTCATTAAATGGGTAAAATCAGAAAGGAGTTATTAATAGTACAATGTCAACTTGGAACAAAGTCTTCAATGGGGTGCTTCTGCTATCTGTCCTTGGTCTAGCGTAATTGAATATTTTAATCAGTGACATAGATAAAGGAATGATTGACATCCTTAGGAAATTTTCAGAACATGTTACATAAAAATAGGAGAAGCAGCCAACACACTGGGTTCCAGAATAAGGATCCAAAATGACTTTTAAGTTTGCTTCAAATACAATAGGATTAAATTTAATTGTCATAAGCATAAAATCTTATATTTCGACTTGGAACAATATAAGAAATACAAGACGTAGAAGTGGTGGTTTGTCTGGGGGTGAAAGGTATAGTCTGTGGGTTTCAGTAGACTGAAAGCTCATTAGTCAAGAATGTGGTATGGCAGCCAAAAAAAAGTAACTGGGAATCACCAAGAGACATAAATACCAAAAATAGGGAAGCTATGAATCCACTGCCATCTTAGGAAGGGCATTCATAAACTAGAGAATATACAAAGGAAGGTGAACAGGAGTGTGAAAGGCCTCAAATTCATACCATGTGTGTATGGCGGAAGGAAATGGAGATGGTTAAAATGGAGAAGAGGTGACTCAAAGTGGGGTGCAGGGAGGAATGAAGTTAGGTAGCTATCTGTAAGTATTTAGAGATCCATCCGGTGGAATAGTTATTATATGTTCTGTTTGACCTCAGAAGGCAGAACTATAACAATTTAACAAAGTTACAAAAGTGAACATTTAGGCTTTGGTATAAAGAAAAGCTTCCTAAAATGAACACAGGAAAAAAGGGAATGGACTAGCTCAGCAGTTAATGGAACTTACTGGAGACTGAGAGAGAGAGAGAGAGAGAGAGAGAGAGAGAGAGAGAGAGAGAGAGAGAGCACAAGTCTGAGGGTGTGATTTCAGGTGTTAGAAGGAATATTTTTGTAGTCAATTGACCTTTGTGGTCAATCACAAGAAGTCTTTTATTTTACAAATGTAAAAAAAACCTGTTGTTCAGAGGGATGAAGTGAATTATTCAAGCACACATGTTGACATACACGTAGGTGTGCAGATATATACAAGCACATGTATAAATATAAGAATACAGTCATAACTATACATGCATAAACATATGCATGCATATACATGCTTGCATTATTTATATACATATTCATGGGCTTAATGTATGTATGCATGATTGTACATACACACATGCATGTGTACACACATGCAACATGCAAATGTAATTGTATAAGGGTGTAGACAACATACAATGTTTGCACATGCATTGCATATATGCATACGTGTGTGCATATATACACATATATTACATAATACATGATTGCATGTATAGGCAGCTAGGTGGTACAGTGGATAGAGTGCTTGATTTGATGTCAAGAACGGACTAGAAAGATATTGTGAATTTTGTGAAAAGACCACTAGATAGGGAATCAGGAACCCTGTATCACTGGGGATCAACTGCCCATTTATATAATGAATTACTTGGATTAGAGAATCTCAAAACTGTGAGATGATGAAAAAGAATATGGAATGTTGAGTCAGATGACTTTTGGTCTAGTAGTCCCACATTCTTTCCATTTGCTATCTGGGCTTCCTTTAGAGAAGTTGCTTCACATCTGTAAACCTCAATTCATACTTAAAAATGAGTATATCATTTGTATCAACTAACTCACAAGATAATTGTTAAGAAAACTAACACGATTAAAGCAACAGTAACACAAATTATATCTGAGCTCATATCGTAGTAGCTAGGGATAGAATTAGTGTATAGAATCAGGAAGACCTGAGTTCCAATACCACCACAGACACTTATTAGCTTTGTGACCATGGGCAATTCATTTAACCTCTATCAGTCTCAGTTTCTTCAAATATAAAATCAGGGTAATAGAGCACTTATTTCCCAAAGTAGTGGGGGCTTTATAAATATTTATTCTCTTTGCTTCCTTCCTCAAAAAAAAAAAAAACTCTCTGTGTCTGACCATGCAGATCTATGAATTAGGGCCAATTAAATGAGTAAAAATATTTTTATCACTCTTACCTATCCTAGGTTAAGGTTTCCAAGGCATCTTACCTAGATTTCCTTTTCCTTCTCTTGATAGTAATAATGTATAGTGTAATAAGTCAACTAAGCATTTATTAAGCACCTGCTATGTGGCAGGTACCATTATGCGAAATAAGGCAAATTGAAAAAAAAAACAGTGTCAAAGGAAAGACATTAAAATTAAGGAGGAATGGAAAAATTTTTTTTTCTTTCCCAAAAAGTAGGATTTTCAGGGAGATTCAAAGAAAGCAAGGAGTCAGAGCTTATGAGAGAACATTCTAGGAAGGGGAATAGCCAGCGAAAATGTTAAATTAGGAGATTGAGAGTTATTTAAAAAAATCTTACTAAGTGTTTTTCTCAAAATTGAACTGTAGACGTACATCAAAAGACTTACTACTCTTTTATAGATGAATAAACTGATTATCAGAGTGGTTAAGAGAAATGCTGAATCACATAGCTAGTTACTTTGTAACTCGGTACACTAAAACATGGTCTTCTAACTACAAGGTCAGGGCTCTTTTTACTATACCTCACTATCTTTTTACACTTTAGATCCTAGAGTCTACAAAACATTTCTCTGAAATTTTATGAATATGTGACTTAGTATTAATAGAAATAATAATACATGAAAAGCATTATTAAATATTTATTATAAGCCAAGCATCTGCTAAGTGCTCTTGATACAAATTTTAAAAAGCAAGAAAGTTTAAATTCTCAAGGAGTTACATCCTAGTAGAGGAAGACAAAATCTTGGAGAACTGGTGACCAGAAAGGGGTGTTTTAATCTGGGAAGTCACTGAGATGATTAATAGAATCATTGAGCAACTGATTTCCTTCCTAGGAAGGATGGCGTTGATTTAATTACTGTTCCTAGAGCAAGAGGTGGAAGGGTGGGGTTGCATGTACATCATTGAGAGTGAAGATGTGGTGGGTCTGGGGCAACATAGACATAGTCAACCCTCACCTATCAAGATCTGAGGATCCTACACATGGAGTTACAGAGACAATGAGGATAAAATCAGACAACATTAAAAAATATTAGCAGTGTCAAATAGTAATAATAATAATAATAATAATAATAATAATAATAATAATAATAATATCAGTGCATTAGTTGACATTTTATATGACTTTGAAGTTTACAAAATGCTTAACATTTTACTGTTGTCTCATCCGCTCTTCACAACAGTCCTGTGATGTCAGTTCCATTGTTATCCCCATTTTACATATGAGGAAAACAAGACTCGAAAAGATTATGTTACTTAACCAGGGTTATCAGTCTTTATTTGTCTGGGAAGCAGGATTAAAATCCAGGTCTTTCTGATTCCACTTCCATCCATCTACCTAATTAGCTATATTGTCTGACTAATAAAAGACTATAACAAAATATAAATTCTTCAGATTACAATAAATTATATCCCTTGGTTTTACAGAGGATAACATGAATGCCCATAAGAATTTGATCTATAGATTAAGATTATATTTTCTATTACATCATTAAAAAATATTTTACTCTTCCCTATTAGGGAAGGGCAAACTGTAATTAATTAAGTTTCTACAATGAGCCACGGACTATGATAAATGCTATACAAGTATCTCATATCTCATTTGAGCTTCACAAAAACTATGTATGGTGGGTGCTATTACTATCCTTATTTTACAGGTGAGGAAACTGAGGAAGACAGAGTTTAAATTATTTATACAGGATCACAAAGGTATTAAGTGTCTAAGATAGGATTTGAACTCAGATCTTCTTGACTCTAAGCCCAGCACTCTACTGTGCCACCTAGCTGCCTCTATATTGAAAAGAAAGTCTTAAAAAATGCACAGGTAATTAAAATATTTTTCATGTTTAAAAATATTAAAGGATAATGTTTGGCTAACAGCAACTAATCTAGCTAGAAAACATCAATGGAATTATACTTACATAAATTAAATGCAAAGCATAAAATATGAATTTCATTCCATATGTGTCTGAGCTCAGATGGGAGAAATTAAAATGTAAAATGACTCCAGCAGCATTAATTCAAAAGAGTCTTCATTATCCAACCCTCCTATGTATTCAACAAAGCACAGATTCATGAAGCTGATTATGAAATATTATAAACTATTTCTCTCAACATAATGTGAAATTAATATATTGCCTACAAAATTTACCTTCAAAAAAAAAGGACATGGAAAAGGTTTATTTTCATGGGAGTCTCACCGTTTTATTTTACTTTGTCTCTCATGATTATGCTACTTGTACTTCAGTACATAATTTACCATTTCCTGACTTGCTGTTAAAGCAATATTTTTTGTGAGCCATGGAAAATTTACGTTCCTAATGAAATGAGTTTCCAACATACTAATAGCAATGTCAATATTCTCTCTTATAAAATAAAAACGTAGCTATCACAAACATCATCATTATAAAACATAAATGCATTCTTTTAAATTACTCTTAGTATTGTGCACTCCCCCATTACTCCTTATGACTATTAAGTTATTTTTTTTTGGATGTGAGAGAACACTTATAAGGTGTTAAGGAAATTTCTAATATCTGATATAAAATCCCCTAAGGGAATATTTTATCCTGAAGGTGGAATTTTTTTAAAAAATCATTTTTTCTATACTACACTTATATTTGATATAAAAACCCTGTATTCATTGTAAAATATAATAGTTTTTTTGTTGTCTTTTGTTTTGTTTTGTGATATAGTATGTGGCTCTCCCTGTTGCAAACAAGAAAACTGGTCCTATAATGAACAAGTAGTATAAGAACATCAATTGGTGTTTGGTACTATAATTGAAAGACATAACTGATGAGACATATTTGAGAGAGAGAGAGAGAGAGAGAGAGAGAGAGAGAGAGAGAGAGAGAGAGAGAGAGAGAGAGAGAGCGCTAAAGACAGACAGACAGAAGGAAAGAGACAGAGAGATACAGAGAATTTATAATTTACTGAATGCTTATTCTGTGCCAGCAACTGTGTAAAAAAAATGGAATAGAAATACAAGCATAAAGGCAGTACAATCCTCAAATACCTTATATAACTCACATTGTAATAGTAGAAGACAGTATGTTAGAGGGATCTGAAAGAAAGGTGGGTGAAAAATATTCTACAAGTTCTAGGGCTGAGCCTGGTTAGAAGCAAACATAATTGGGAACTTCCTCAAATTGAGGTGCAGGGAAGAACTCATCAAGAGGAGGAGAGGAGCATTGTGGTGGAGTCATTGCTAGCAGAAGATCACTGGGTCAGAGGTAAAGTAATTTTGAGTCATTGGATGAGGCAGGTTTGAAGAGAGCAGAGCTATCATTGGAAATGTAACCAAAAATAATAAACCAAAGAGACAGATTTTTTTTTTAATTTTAAATGTGATTTTATTTTCAAAGATCAGACTTTTCTCCTTCCTATTTCCCCCAACCTCATCAATAGGGAGCATTTTTCATCATGAGTCCTCAGGAATATTGGTTAGTCATTGTGATGATCTGAACTCCCATGATTTATTTTTTATTAATTAATTTATTTTTAGTTTTCAACAACCACTTCCATAAACTTTTGAGTTTTAAATTTTCTCTGCCTCCCTCCTGAAGATGGCATGCAATCTGATATAGGCCCTACATATACATTCCTATTAAACATATTTTCACATTAGTCACGTTGTAAAAAAAAGAATTAGAACCAAATAAGAGGAAGAACAAGAAAGAAGAAATAAAACAGAACAGAAGGGAAAAAAGAGCAAATAGTATGCTTTCATCTGCATTCAAATTGCATAGTTCCTTCTCTGGATGTGGATAGCATTTTCCATCAGGAAATTTTGGAAACATCTTAGATCCTTGCATTGCTGAGAAGAACTAAGTCTATCAAAGTCAGTCATCACACAACAAGGCTGTTACTGTGAACAATGTTCTCCTGGTTCTGCTCACTTCACTCAGCCTCAATCCACACAAGTCTTCATAGGTTTTCCTGAAGTCTGCTTGCTCATTATTTCTTATAGCACAATAGTACCCATGATGTATGTATGTATGTAGGTGTCTGTGTACATTTGTTATTGTTTTAATCACCCAAGATCCACTTTCTCAACTTCCCACTCCTCATTGAGAAAATAAGAAAAACAAAGACCATTGAAAATAAGTATAGTCAATTTAACAAATCTCCACATTGGCTGTATGCTATTTTTTTCTTATTCTGCATTATGAGTTCTCTCAGGAAGTGGCCAACATGCTTCATCATTAGTCTTCTAGAATTTTGGTTGATCATTACACTCATAACAGTGCAGCACAATAGTATTGCAACAAATTTATATGCCACAACTTGTTCATCTATTTCTTAATTTATGTATTTTTTTCAACTTCAAAAAAAACTATGAATATTTTTGTACATTCTTAGAATTTGTTTTGCTTAGGATTAATACCTCCTGTAACATTATACTTAGTTTTGCTAGGTAAGAATTTTTTTTGGCCATAAGACCATATCCTTTTTCTTCTGGAATATTGAATTCAAAGTTCTCCCCTCTTTTATAGTGTTGGTTGCTGACTCATGTGTGATCTGACTTTAGCTCCTCATTACTTGAATTCTTCCTAGCTTGTAGTTTTCATTTGAACTGTAAGCTCAAGATTTTGGTTACCATGGTCCTGGGAGTTTTCATTTTGGGATTTCTTTTAGGATACGTCCAGTAGATTTCATCTTTTTCCACTATGCTCTCAGATTTCAAGAGTTCTTGGAGTATTTTCTTTTAAGAGTTCTTGAAATACAATGTCTGGCCTCTTATTTATCTATTCATTAATTCATTCATTCATTCATTCATCTATTTATTTTATTTATTTATTTATTTATTCATTTGTCTGTTTGTTTATTTTTGGTAATGGCATTCAGATAATCTAATGATACCTTGTTTTGTTTTGTTTTGTTTTCCCTCATGATTCTATTTTCTAGGTCAGTTGTTTTTGCTAAATTATTTTACATTCTCTTTGATTTTCTTTCAGTCTTTTGACTGGGTGCTGGAGTACTTCATGGCATGTTTCTTGCCTGACCTATCCTCAGTGTCTACAGACCTGCCTGTGTCTCTTCATACGTTGAACTGGACTAAACAAATGATTTGCTGTGTACTTTTTCCTGATTTCACCACCAGGTTCTGGTCTGTTACATTTTCTAGATCTGTTTGGAAATATTTGTAGAGGAAAGTTCAGCTGCATCGCTTAATTTCACTCCAACATCTTGGCTCCATCTCACCTGAGACAGAGTTTTTATAAAAGTAACTAAAATCATTGATGTTGACAGAAAACAGTGCTTAGCACAGTGCTGGTACTTAATTAATACTTGTAGTCTTGACTTGAGTGTCAAATGGAGCCAGATATATTAATAACCAAAGCAAATTGTTGAGAAAACACCAATGAAGTCATTGATTTTTAATAAAAGGGGGTATATTTCCCAGCATACCACAAAAATGTCTATGTAAAGTGGGACTTTGTACAGATTAGGCACTGTAAATAAGATCGAAGTTCAGCATCTTTGCTTCGTAATTGAACAAGTACACTTTTAAGCTAAGATGGAATGAATGGCAACCCTTCTCCTGGATGAAGGCCAACCCCTCTACATCCCTAAATGATAATATACTATTCTATCTCCTCCATGAGTATCCTCCCATATCATCTCCACTCTAATTTTCAGTATCTCCCTGCTACTGGCTGTTTCTCTACTTCCTATAAACATGCTCATGTCTTCCCCTTGCTCAAAATGCCCTCAATTGATCCTTCCACCTCTGCTAGTTATCTTTCCATATCTCTTGTGTCTTTTACAGTGAACTTCCTTGAGAAAGATGTGTACAATGGGTATTTCCATTTCCTTCCTTCTCACTCTCTTCTTCCTCTCTACAATATGGATTCAGATCTCATCATTCAACTGAAATTGCTCTCTCCAAAGTTTCCAATGATCTCTAATTATCTAATATAATAACCTCTTCTCAAACCTCATCACTCTTGATCTTTCTTCAGCCTTTGAAACCCACATTCTGTCACTGGCATCTAAAATTCAAAATGTCCCATATCCAGTTCATTATGGAATTTGATCTGGAATGGGCACTCCCACACTTACAAAAAGATTAAAAATATAAATATCCCTTATATTATTAGATATCATCTCCTTGAATAGGTTTTGTTGGAAGGGAGAGAACATGAGCAGAAGAGCAGTGAGTGCCTGAAGATTCCCTGAGATAGGAGGAAAAATTAGCATTAGAGTCCAGATCCCTCAAAGGGATCTAGAAGAGTTAGATATTTCTTCTTTGTAATTATCCTTACAGAGAACCCTGTTAAAAATACAGCTTTGTGTTTGAGTTTGTGATAAACAAAATATCCAGTTTATTTCTTTCCTCAAATACCCTAAAAATGTCAGACACAATAAATAAATATGTAGATCTACATCTATGTCTATGTCTATGTCTATCTGTCTGTCTGTCTATCTATCTATCTATCTATCTATCTATCTATCTATCTATCTGTCTATCTATCCATTGATCTATCAGATCTGCCTATCAATCTATCTATCAGATCTACATATCTATCTATTTATCTATCTATTTACATTGTTGTTTCAAAATCAAATAGGAGAATCTTGATGTAAACCTACAAAGCTGACAGTATGGGGCTCAAAATATTTAAGTTAATGATTATAAAAGCTTTCACTTTATGTGAAAATGCATGGTCTTCATGGAGAGGTTGCATGAGAATATGATGAAAGCACAATTGCGATCCAGGACTTAGAACAGGATATCATTATGGTTATAAAATGCAAAAGTAATTTCCATGAACTATATTATATGTGAAAAGCTTGCCAGCACATAATACTAAAAGCTTTTATTATCCTGTTTCTACAATGTCCATATAGACATCATCTGATGGGAAATGGGTTGGCTCAAGAGAAACAAAATTGATTACCTCTAAAAAATACCCCAGTTATGCTCATAATGATCAGAAAGAAAGAGTGAATAATTTTATTGTTCTTTGATTGTGATTTTCATTCCTGCCTTTCCCTTTCATTTTAATTCCCCACTACCAGAAATTAATAATTACTGGTAGTAAGCAACTCAGATAGAAGACTATCAGGTAAAGTTAAAAAAAAACTATGAGCTGAGGTTTTTATAAGTACTACATGAAATAATTAAAATATAATAAAAAAATAAAAAAATAATTAAAAATATAAAAGTCCTTATCTTATTAAGAAAAGAAATTAAAACATGTTATCAATCTGAATTATATTTCCTTCCCCTATTTTCTTTGATTTGCCTTCCATAAAGCTTGATTTCTTGTCAACATTAGATGTCCTTTCAAAACATGAGCTAAAGACATCCAATTTAAATAATGTCATAGTCATATTCTTTAGATAAGAAAATCATTTTAAATAAATTAGCATTTGATCCTAGGTAGGCTTAAAAAGGGGGGAAAGTGTGTTGTGTCCATTCTATTTCATTTATATTTCTTTCACTGTTTGAACACTGTAATTAATTATTTTTAAGTTAAAAAGTGGACCTCTAATGCAAATAACAGATGAGCAAAAGGAAGGCTAATTCAATAATACCTGATTTCAGCGGTGTGGGTGCTCCTTCTACTAATGCTGGTTATTCTTCATCTTCATAAATTGCTTTATTAGAAAAAAAATCCATTGGTAATCAAAATTCTGATGATGAGCCTCATAAAACTCAGCTAGACTGATTTTCTTAAGACAAGACACATATTTAGAATAAGGCCTTTTGAGCTTCTTGTAACCTGACAGAGATTATGTTTTGTTGGTCTTGTCTTTGAATATTCAAGTTAACCTTCATACTCTAAGGAAGCTTATATAGTAATCGTTTTAATAATAAGGATAATGATAAAAATAATACAACAATGATAATGACAAGCATATATAAAGTTTTATAAATTTCCCAGTAACCACATTTCCAGAACATTTTTTTTCTCAGCTACTTTGCATATGTGATTCAAGTATTATTTTCTTCTTTTAAACACGAGGAATTTGTAGTGTATCAAGATTAATGGGAACTAGATGTTTTCCTTATGGAACACTTTCAATGCGCCAAGGTTTTAACGAAATAAATGAGAGTAAAAAACTAAGACAAATAAAGTGAAAGAATGCTGGAATTAGTGTCAAAAGACCAGATCTGAAATCTTGTTTCTTTTACATTCTGGTTCACGCAGGTTAAATTCTTAAGTATATGTAATACCATGCATCATTTCTACCTTCAATAGAGCCCATGAATCAATCAGTCAACCACAAGCATTTATTAAGTTCTTGCTATGGGTCTCTCACAACCATTGTATGGTTACATTTGGTTGGTTATGATTTATTCACCAAAATTGTCCACATCAATTCTGAGGGAGAATTCCTAAACTGAAGATATAATAGAATATCACCATTAAGGTATATTGATAGATCATGAAATCGTCTAGCCATTCTATAATACAATTTGAAACTATAATCCAAAAGTCCGTAAACTGTGATGTGCTTTGAACCAGTAATACATATATTAAACATATACCCCCAACGAAGTAAAAAACTGAAGGGAAGTATCCCTGTGGACAAATATACATACATATGTATGTGCATACATGCATATACACATTTGTGTATACATACATACATACATATATATGCATATGTGTGTGTATATATATACATATACATATATATACATTTATATTAGCACCAACTGTAGCAATAAAAAGAAGAAAATTGGTTCTATCAATTTAGGAATTACAGAACAAATTGTGGTATATGAATTTAATGAAATGTTATTGTGCAATTCAATGAAAAGATAAATTCAGAGTAATTTGGAAGAATTTATATAAATTGATATAGAATAAAATTTACAAAATGATAATTTCATAGAGCACAAGATGACAAATTTGAAGCTAAAAGGGACTCTAAATATCATCTCATCTAAAATTCAAAATTTAGAAAAGAAACTGAGAAATAAAAGTCAAATGACTTATCCAAAGTCTCATGAATATTAAATATCAGAGATGGAATTTGAACCATATCTTCTGACTTAAAATTCAGCTTTCTTCACACTGCACTACAGTACAATTTTGCAAATCAATTTACTCAAAGGGCACAATAATAAAATGATGGGAGTAGGATCTTGAAGGACTTCAGATTCCTGACCAAAGCAGTGACCAGTGACTTTCATTAGTCTGATGATGAAGTATCTTCCTTTTTCTTGACAGAGAGTTGCTAGACTAGAAATAATGAACAAGGCATAAATTTTAAGATGCGATCAATGTTTCACTTTGTTTTGTTTTATTACACATATTTAAATGAAGTCTATTAGAAGCAAGGGAGAATTGGTGGGTTATAATAGCAAAACTTTTTCTTAAAGATATGATCAAATATGTTAACAAAAAATCTCAAAAGCAATTAAGTAGGGCAATTTTGTTACTTGTTAGATAAAATATATACTTTATGAATAAGTAAAACAGCAGTTCATAATTTTATATAAGCTTCTTTTATATTTTCCCCATTTGTTAAACTGTTAATGATTTTTCATAACTTAAGAAGAATTTTTTTAAAGCCTTAAGATCAGACTGTATAACTAAATTACCAGTTTAAGAATAATAGGAATGTTATTTTGGAAGCAAATGTAAATATCACATCAAAGTACTCTCCCAAGAACTCTGAAAACTGCCAACTAGGTTGCTTTCTTATAGTATTTAGTTCCTTTATAATTACCTTGGATTGGTTTTAAATAATAGACGGAGTTAAATTCTAGTTTTCTAAGTGTTAAATTGTTACATCATAGATTCCTCACACACTGGTAATTTACATATATTATAATCACATTCACTATTATATTATTCCTTCTTTTCTTTGGTCACACACTGAACCATCATTGCAACAAGCATCACCATGTAACTCTTATGAATCTTTGAGTTGGTCTTAATCCAATAAGGATGCATTTGCATTTTTGCATGAATTAGAATGATCCACCTACGTTTTTGGTGACTGCAATCATCTTTTTGTTTGGACTTTAAAAGACTGGTGTTTCATTTGAGAATGACAGAGGCTGGTATTGTCTATCCCCTACTAAAGAGAGCTGCATGTTCTTGCCTGACAGGCAATAGATTAGAACTGACAGATATTGAGGTCATTCTACCTTTCCTGTCACATATGTTAATCTATCCTTAAGCTACCCTGCCTCTTTGCCTAGAGGAAATATGCATATTATGCATCTTAATAACCTGTAATTTATTATGTAACCACTAAAATATTCTTAGATTTAATTCCTTTGAAGAAATAAGCATTTTCTGTGGAGCAAAATAATAATAATTCACATTGTAAAGGTCCTTAGAGTTTACCAAGTGCATTCTTCATAGTGTTTCCATAAGGAAGGGAATATGAGGAATTGTTTTCCTCATTTACAGATAAGTAAACTGAGGCTTAGACAGTTAAGTTCCTCAGATGCCACATTTAGCATAAGATCTATAATTAAAACACAGGACTCCTGACTCAGTGTCTAGTTTTTCTGTTGTTGTTGTTGTTTTTTGTTTGTTTTTTAACACACAATACTACTGTTTATAGGAGGCAATAACTATGATTTCTGCTTTGTTACTTCCACCCTAAAGTTGAAACTCCTTACTATTTCCAAATGTTGCTGGCAAGAAGTTATCAAGTAGTTGTTATTTCGGTAATGCTGTGATGCCATTTGGGGTTTTCTTGGCAAAGATACTGGAGTGGTTTGCCATTTCCTTCTCCAGCTCAGTTTAAGATAGAGTTGCTATTCTTTCCACTTTAATGATTGAAGAAAGTAGATATGCCCAGTATTATGCTGTGAGTCCAGTGGCTGTAAAAAGAAGACTAGATATTACAACTAATATAGTTTTTATCTGAGGGTACGATACTTAACTGACAAGAAATAAGAGCATAGACACGAAGTATTTAGAACAAAGTTACAATTTAACACATTGAGGATAATGATGGATTACTTTGAGAACTCTGAGGCCCCTAATATCAACTTAACACTAATATATATGAAAGCCAAATTTACTATATAAAATATCAAATTTTGTTTTAATTGTTGTTCTTTTGTTTGTTTCAGTAGACTAATTGTAAATGTATATGCAAGGCACAACTATGAGATAGAACAATTTTATCTTGACACAAACTCCCATGTAAAAATAAATATGTAAAAGGCAGCAGCAATAGCTAAGGTTTTTTAGATGTCCACAAAATTGATGATGCAGCAGCACAATGGAGCTGCTAACTCATCATACACAATCTTGGACTGGACAATTTGTGACCAGAGCATAAGAAAATGCAAGTACTGTTTTCCTTTGACCTGGTCAGACCACATCTGGAGTACTAGGGACATGACATTTTAAGAAGCAAACAGAAATAAGGTATCAGTTCTTCAGAAGCCAACAGTATGTTCTATTATTCAGTCAGATTCTGCTGTCTGCTTCAGAGGCATCAACTTCCTTTTGTCTCATAGTCATTTGCTGTAAGATACAAAAAGACCACCAAGAAATGTATGCTGATCAGCAAAGTTCATGAGAATAATCCTCCTGCATCCTTCCTTAATAAAAATGGCAAAAATCATTAAGAACGTAATAAGATGGATTAATATTGAGGCAAATCTTCTTTCTTACATGTATATCTAACCTCCCAAGACCATGTAGAACCTGAAATGGATAGATTTGAATTGATAGGTGAGAGCAGGTAAGTAATTGTATGTAGCTGGAAATGGGAGTGAGGGAAAAAGAAGTCAGAAATATATCCTAGGATACTTACCTCAGTGTCCTATTTCTAACAGTTGCATCAAATAAAATTTTTGTATGATTGTATGTCTTTCCACCAGAACATTAAATTCAATTTGGTATTTGCTCTTTCCCCTTAAGTTCTAACTCTTAAAAAAATCCATCATGTCATTTTGTAACTATAAATTTTGAAATTTGGTGAACATATGAATTGTATTCATGTATTGCAGGGTTGTACAAACAAAATTATTAAATATTTACTATCTGCTCAGAATTAGGGGATATACAAATAAGTGAAAGAATCTTGCCTTCAAGGTTCTATTGAAGAAGAGTAGAAAGGAAAATATCCTCTCAGTATAAGAACTATAAAGAGTTATAGGACAGAGTGTTCCAGTATATGATCAAAACTGTTTTCATGTCTAGAGAATCTTGAGTCCAATCTCATCTCTGATGTTTATTACCATATGACCTTCCAAGTCATTTAAAATTCCTCTATTTTCATGAGGGAGTTGCAATAGTTGGCCTTAGAGTGCCTTTCAGCTCTTCTATATTCTCATCCTGAGCATAATTGTTAATGATAGAGAAAAGTTTAATTTTTTTTTTTTTATTTTGGTAGTTTCAAGTAATAGAAGTAAACATAAATACAGATTCTTTTTTTTCTAAATGATCATAATGAATTGCAAGAATTTTATACTGTTGGGATTATCCAAATACTTATGTATATATTTGATGGTCTCAACCAAGATGGGACTTGTGATTATAACTGGTTCTAGTGATAGATAAGATTTCCCAAGGAGACATAAATTAAGCTAGAGCTGTTATTTGGGTTCGCAAGAGGCAACATATAATACTCGATTTAGTTTAAACCCCAATTTTACTCTTTATTGCCTGATGATTTTAACTAAGTCATTAGTCCTATTTTGTATACTGGGAGGGAAGGAATAATCACTTATTAAGTATCTACAAAGTACCAGAAGTGTCTTAAGTATTTTACAAATACTATCTTATTTGATCCTTTCAACAATTCTATGTGGTAGGTGCTATTATTTTCCCTAGTTTACAGACAAGCAACTAAGATAGAGGTTAAGTGAATTAGCCAAGGTTATATAGCTAGTGTTTGAGGCTGGATGTGAAATCAGATTATCCTGACCCAGAGCTCAGTTCCTATGATACAAGTTTAGTCACACACACACACACACACACACACACACACACGTAAGTGTGTGTATATGTATGTGTGTATTGTGTAGATGTAGATAGCTAGATATCACACCATTTTTTTTTCTGATGTTTTTGGCATGGAAAGGTTTGAAGAAATTAGTTCCTCCCACATCTTGCCAATCTTATTTTCTTCTTCTCCAACTTTTATATGTAAATGTGATTTTGAAATAATGCAAGTGCATTCATCTTCATTAGAATCCATCTTTTTATATTTTCCCTTTAATTCTAACCTATTAATAGCTTTTTGGATATTGATGTTTTGATCCAGTATACTAACTGTTTCCCCTAGATTATGTCATCTGATAAGCACAGCATCTATTATTATATGTTTTATCTCCTTTGTTCATTACAGTCCTAAAGTATGAAAGTAAAATTGAAGACAAATGTAACAGTAAAACAGCTATGCATTTAGACCTAGTATTTATGTTCAAGTATTATTCTATACAGCTAAAATTATTAATTATAAGAGTTCATATTTCTATAGGATACTACAATTTACTATGTGTTTTCTTTACTCCAGGCCTATGAGATGGACTGTTGACATGTTATTTTCACCATTCTATAAATAATGAGCCCGAGGTATAGCATTTAAATAACTTTCCCATGGTTACATAGCTAGTGAGAGTCACAGTAAGTACTTGAACTAATGCCTTCCAGGACATAATTCTGCCTCCACACATGTGTATTATATGCTCTTGCATGGATATACTTTTAGAAAGCAACAAGGCAGTTAATAATTCCTAAAAGCTATCATGTATATAGAACTCTAAGTAAAGTGTTTTAAATATATTAAAATGGATATTAAATCGTAGGAATGCCAGGAAGCAAGTCGACTTAAAAGATACAGCCTGTATATAGATATAATTCTTTCCATGTCTACTCCAAAACAAGTACTACACAAAGTGAAATAGGATAACAATCAAAAGGAAAGAAATTACAAGGGAATCTTCATGCAAAGTTTGAAAGCCAAAATGAAAATGTCAAGTGGGCACTCTCTAGAATTAGGTACATGACTAGACCAAAGGAAATCACAGGGAACATATAAGCTTCAAGGTTATTTTATATCTATACATTACATATAATATTATTGTACTATAAGAAATAATTAATTAATGTGGTGAACCGATACAGGGGATAGAAAGATTTTTTATGAACTGGTGTAAAATAAAATAAGCAAAGCCAAGAAAACTTCAATGATATAAACAGAAGGAAATACAAAAAAAAAAACCCCTCACAAATATCAAACCTACATGTCACAAAATTATAAAGAACAAGCACGGCTCCAAAGAAGAGATTTAAGAAGTCATCCCTACACATTCCTTTAGAGAAATTGGAGATTGACCCTGTGGTCCACTGCACTTATTTTTAGATATTTTTCAATGTATCAATGAGTTTTAAATGTGTTCTTTCTTTTTTCCTTTAAAATATTATTTGTTATATGTTATAGTTCTATGGGAGGAAAAAGGGGGGAAATTCCGTTATTCAAAAAAAAAAGAGACACCAACAAGAGACTTTTTTTTTTACACTTCAGTGATCATTTTATTGACCTTTTAATAGAAAACAGGACTTTATTTGCTAGAAAGGATGATGCCATCGTACTTCTGCTGGAACCGGCGCATGGCTTCCTCTTTGCCAATTCTGTGTTTGGCCCCGATGCGGCCCCTACACTTCTTGTCTGCAATGCTGAACCCGGGCCCGCCCAGCACCACATGGAGGCCGTAGATGCCGATGCTCGGGTCGTATTTAATCCCCAGATCGATATGCTCTTGGATCCCAAAGCCAAAGTCGCCAGTGTCTGAGAAGTTATTTTTCCTTAACTCATATTCTCGAACCTTCAGCCCCTTCTCCAGAATCTCTTCAGCTTTGGCCCCAAACACTGTACAGTGAACGGCCATCTTCTTGTTCCTCCTTGATTCCAAAAGACCTGACAGTATAGCGAGCTTTGGAGAACACTGGGGTTTGGCCTGTGAGCTGCTCCAACACTTTGGCTGCCCGGGTCAGTCAGTCCCCACTCTCCCCAACACAGATGTTGAGGCAGAGCTTAAGAATACGCAGTTCCCGCGTGGGGTTTTTCCTTTTCACCCTGATCCTGTGTCATGTTGGAGAACTAGAAAAACAAGAGACTTTTTAAAAAAAATCCATATGATTTAAGGTATTTATAAATAAATACAGACAGGTATAAATATTGTATACATATTTTATTGAATTATAGCAATAAAAATTTTATTCAACAAGTTATTTATGAACAAAGGATTCAGAAGTAAATGTAAACCTAATAATATTGTCATAAATATTGAAAGGGCAAAGAATAAGCCATGAATGTAATATATAATTATATTTAATAAAATGATCTTCAGTGAAGTAGCACTCTACATTTTATGGCATACTGTTATTATAATACTTTAAGGGAAAATTTGTATCTCTAAATAGTCATGTCAACATCCAAGAAAAATAAACATCAGAGAACTTATCATGTTACTAAACCCAGAAAATAGTTCAATTAATACATCACAAAAAGGGACAAATGTAGACATACTGAAAATTCAAACCAAGTAATTTGAATTCATTCAATGCTGCTAGGTGCTCATTTCACACTTTTTGTGTAGACAGTCCTGGTGTTTTCTTTTTCTTTTTTACATTGAATCAGTTTTTGTTCAAGTAGAGATTAGCAGAACATCTGGTCATTATGTATTTCTACTTATCTACCTTAATAATTTTACTTATGTCATTATTATGAGGATTATTTTCATTTCAGTAATACTTGTGATAAAAATGAAGATGAATGCATAACAAAAAATAATTAACAAATAATTATAATGTAATTATCACTAGTGGAACTCCAAATTCACATAAATAGATGATGTCTGTGCTAGGTTAGGAGCCCAGTCATGGATACTGCCACTGCGAAGGTATTACTTTATCTTTAGGGCCAAGGAATGACCATTTTGGCTGGAGGAGAAGCTAAGAAACCTCAACTCCATAACCACCCCGACACATAGAATTTTATGCCAAGGCCAAATGATATCTTTCTACTCTAGGCCACAATCTATCCCTCCCTGTGCCAGAACTGTGTTGCCTTCTGTTGCAGGTCAGGCTGTCACTGCAGGTCCACCACTTTAATGATATCAGGAACAGGCAAGATTTCTAGGCTTTTTTTTTCTCAGGTAAGACCATGGACTTCATTCCTCTTCCTCCTCTCAGTGGTGTTTTCCTCCCTGATGACTGAGGATATTCCTCTCCCTTGCAGTCACCCCTTACTGAGGGACCTAAATTCTTTTAATATTTCAAACTGACAAGCCTGCCAAGAAGGCTAGGCATGTCTAGCTCAACCCTACTCTATGCTCAAGGAAAGAGATATAAGAAAGAGACAAGAGTCCATAGAAGCATCTAAACTTATACCTAGTATCAATCTGCCATGGAAAAACAGTTGACATAACTAAAAGAAATAACTTGAGGACATCAGAAAAAAGTACTTCCAGGAGCTATGTAACCTCTTTTGCCACATATGTTGGGTATTTTTTTTTTACCAAATGTATCATCTTGGTAAATATCAGATACTAAAAAGCTCATTATTTATGACTATTTGAAATTATCTGATAATCATATGGGAATACACTAATGGGGTCTCTGGAACCACAGAATTAAAAGATACCTCTATCCACTAAGCATTACCCCCAGAGTCCTGAAAGTCTGTTGCCCTCTGAGTAATTGATAGCCAGTATAAGTGGGTGCTCGGAAAATAGCTTCAGAAAACAAGTCATATAGAAAATCCCTCCACTAGCACCTAATCAGCAAATTCCAGAAGATTGACTCAGGTATATTAATGTCTAGTGACCAGAATTATCCAATTAATAATTCAATTGTAAGATTTAAACCTAAGTCTTCCTGACTGAAAAATCCAACTAATTATACCATGCTGCTTTGGTTTAGATAATATCTAAATTACTACATAAACATTTATGTAATAGTAAATTCTTTTTACTATATTATTTCTCCAAATTTAAGGAACAGACAGCAGCAACAAGGATTGAAGTCACTTCTTTAGGCGTTGAGAATATAAGAGCAAAATGGCGTCCTTTGATGTAGTGCTTAACAGCAGGTGAGGCTTCTGTGATCAACACTTGGTGCCTTTAGAATAGTCCATAACCGTGCAGGAAAGGAACTCCTAGGAATTTTATAATTGGACAGGAATGGAGGTATTAGCCTACTTAAGATACCTTGAGGAAAATTTGAGAGGTCTGAAGAAGTCTCAGACTATTTACTATGCCAAGGAAACTTCAGAACAAAAACAGTTCATTTTCTAATATGTTTGGGCCAAGGTTAAATTCATTATTTTATGTATATAAACTTCAATAGACATTCTTTATACTTGGATGCTACATTAATTTCCATAATTCATTTATTTCCTATTGAAAATACTCTACAGGTTTATGCATAGATTTCTCCTCCCCCATTGGGTCTTTTAAAACAAATACATTACTTTTCTTCATTCTTTCCCTCATCCTCCCCCCCCCAAGCAGAGTTTACTAAAGGAGTTTGTCTATCACAGAAGCAGATGAATAAAGAACTTTTCTTTTCTTGATTAAAACTTCATATGAAAATAGAAAAATTTCAATCTGGCCACTATATTCACAGCTCAGAAAAATGATAGTTTCTAAATATTCATTAACTTTTCTTAAACATTTTCCTTGAAGTTAGTATTTTTAATTCTTGCACCAGTAAATTAAATGACATTCAGAATCAGAAATATATAAAAATCAACTTACTGCATTTCATAAGTATTAACATAAAGTTAAAACATTACTTCAATTCTGCAAGCATGTGTTAAAAACCCTGTTATGCCAGGACTCTGTGCCAGGTGTTTTGAATTTTAAAAAGATAATTTCTGCTCTCAAAGAGTCTAACATTCTAAGGGAAGAGGGTACAACATATACTCAAGTACATGGAAAGCAATACATAATAATTTGATGAGGAAAGAGAATGATAAATGTGTGAATAATTTTGCATAGGATAGATAATGTAATCTATGCTTTGAAGGGAGCTAGGGATTCTACAAGATACAGGTGAGGAGGAAGTGCATTCTGGACATGGAGAACAACTTATGTAAAGGCATAAACAACTACAAGAAAATGGAATGTCCTATATAAGGAACAGTTAGACAACAAGTTTGATTGGCATAGACAATTGGTAAAGGAGAGGAATAGGAAATAATTTTGGAAAGATTAAGTTCTAGACAAAAGGTTTTAAATATCAGCCTGAGGAATTAGTATTTTATGTTACCAGTAATAGAGAACCATTGAAAATGTTTAAATAAAAATTATAAAATGCTCATATCTGTGATTTGGGAAAATCATTTACTGTGTGGTGAATATATTAGGGAAATGAGAGATGAGTAGTATAGAGGCCAATTAAAATCTATTAAATTTGTCCCAATGAGAGATGATAAAGTGTTGAACAAATGAATCTGAGCTTATGGATGTGGGTGACTAGAATGATGATGGTGCCACCAATAGAAATGAGGAAATTTGGAAGGGAAGTAGGGATGAGAATTAGGGAGAAATGTAAAGAGTTTTGTTTTGGATTTATAAGCTTGAGATGCTTACAGCACATCCAGATGATGAATGTATTGCAAATAGTTGTTAATGTGAAAGTAGAATTAAGATTAGAGATTAGAGATCCCTATTACAGTTAGGGACGATATATACCTTCATGAGTCATCTGTGTAGAGTTCATTTATTTGACTAGTTATCATGCTTTTAAAGTTTTTTTTAATTGTCCTTCAAGTAAAAGTTCTTCAGTGTTTTCTTTTTCTTTTCTTTCATATTTTATCATTACGTATCATAGAAAAAACACAACTGAATGAGCAAGATTCCAATAATAATGTCTTCATTTTGAATATATAAATAAGTATTTCCTAGAAAATAAATATTATTTTTACAGAACCAATCACCACTGGCTTTTCCTTAAAAATAAAAACAAGCAAAAGAAGAAAAACATATTTATTAGCATTTTGATACACACATACTTACACAAAAGACTCATATCTGGGTTGGTAAACAGCAAAGGTCAATTATGCTTATTTTTTTCTAATATTGAACCAGATGTGCATTACTGGTATAAACACTGCCTGGTCATAGTGTATGAATATTTTGATATATTGTTATAACCTCAAGTATGGCTAACATGACAGAAAAGGAAAATGGTAGATTCCAGAGGAAATCTCAAAAAATAGAGATCTCAATGCACTGTTGGTGGAATTGTGAAGCGATCCAACCATTCTGGAAAACAATTTGGAACTATGCTGAAGGGGCTGTAAAACTGTGCAAAGCCTTTAACTCAGCAATATCAGTAGTAGGTTGTATTACAAAGAGAACAAAATAAAGAGGAAAAGACCTATGGGATCAAATTATCTAGAGCAATTTTTTTTTGTAGTGGCAAAGAATTGGAAATTGACGGACTATCAATTGAAGAATGGCTGAACAAGTTGTGGTCTGGGATTATAATGGAATGTTATTGTGCTATAAGGAATGATAAACAGGATCTTTTGAGAAAAACAACAACTGGTTTTATATGAACTGATACAAAATGAAGGGAGCTGAAACAGGAGACCGTTGTAAACATTAACAGGAATATTGTAACTATGAAAGACTTAACTGCTTTGATCAAGACAATTCCAAAGGACCCATGATGAAAAATGATATCTACCTCCAGATAGAGAATTGCTGATCTCCAAGTAAATTTTGAAGCATATTTTTTTTTCACCTTCTTAATTTTTTTGGTTGCGGTGTGTATGTGTGTGTGTGTGTGTATGTGTGTGTGTGTGTGTGTGTGTGTGTGTGTTTTCTTTTGTATCATGGATGATATGGAAATAAGTTTTGCATAACTTCACATGTATAATTATATCATATTGCTTGTTTCTCAAGGGCTGGAGGAGGCATGGAAGAGAGAGAATTTGGAACTCAAAATTTTAAAAAAAGAATGTTAAAATATTTGTAAGTGTATTTAGGAAATATTTACTAAAAACATAAAAATATATGCTTAAAAATCATATTTTTGAGTTTTTGAAAAGAAATACTTGTAGATTTGTTTTTCTCTTAGTAGTCCAAATTACCAAACTTCTAAGATGTAACTTAAAAGCCACCTGAATTATGATTTAAAAGTTACTATATATGCAATGCTGATACATCTATTTGTATGTTTGCATAAAATACTGTAGTTGTAAACATATTCCATCCATAGCCAACTAAAATTAACTAATTAAAATTTTGTAACAGCAGTTTATTTCTTTGAGAAAAGTTCACTAATTCTGAAAATATTTAAATCAATAAGCAATTAGTTTCTGAGAGTCTAATTTTAAAATGAAATAGTTTTAAAATACACAGTTTTAGAAAATCAGCTTGATGATTGCAAGTTACTGATGATGTTTTGAGTTGCTATTCAAAAATATGTCAAGTATTTTATAATGAAGGAAGAAATCCTTTCATGAAGCCTTTGCTATCTATCCCTGCTTTTGAAAAATCCATTACTTTATTTAAGGAATGTGATTATGGCTAGGCCTACACAGGCCCATGTTAATTTGAAAATTGTAGCAATCTACCTGAGTCCTGGGAAAATAAATAAATACATTAGTGATAACCTGGCCTGACTTTAGTAAACATATTTTTCTTCCAATGATTTTCCATTCATTCTTTTCAATGCAATTCTTTTATAATATAGTTATTATGATATTAGTTTCAAGTACCTAGAACATTCTCATTCAATAAAAAAGCTTCATAGGCCTTTACATTTTGCAAAATGTTTTGTACGAATAGATCTATGCATGTGTATATACATATATATGTATGTATGTGTATATATATAAACTTATATTCTTACATAAGTACATATAATCTTAGCTTCACAGAAACTTTCAAACTTTAGTGCCAGTGGCATTGCTATTCCTATCTTACAGGTGAATAATTTTTTTATCGTTATGTAACACAAGGAGCACATGAGCAGAGCCAACATTTGGTGTCCTTGCCAAGTAGAGACATAAGGTATCCAAAAGTAATACTGCTCTGGAATATCAGCTTTGTTCAGTTTTACATAGAGAGGAAAATAATTTTTTTGGGAAAAAAAGTGTTGGCGAATAATCAATTAAACTAGTTTTCATTGAGACTAAAGACTAAAAGAGAGAACACTAAAAATTAAAAAAAAAATGCCAAGATTATTAAAACAAACAAATTATATTCTTCATCAATGACAAGGAAACTACCAGGTTTTCATTTCTGATGACACATTTCTTAGTATGATACATGGATAAGAACAAATTGGACTAAAAAAAGGAAAAATAAAACAGTAAGAGCAGTCAGTCCATTCCAAGTATACACACACACACACAAAAATAAGATCTGTGCTAGAGGAAACAAAATTTTGAGAATATAGATAGGCCAAGTGTTAAGATACCTGAAAGAGGGAGGAGGGAAGGATATAACACTTGTTAGGAAAATCACAGATATGATAACTGCCAATAAGTAATAAACAAAATGTAAATAACCAAAAAATATCTCATGACCAATTTCCCATCTCTATCTTTATCACCATTTTTAGTTTTATAAAATCTTAGGAGCTTCATATAAACAAATCATGACATGACTAATAAGTAAATTGTTCAGCATCTGTCTCGATTTACCAATTCAGTTTTCATATGTTATAGTTTATTTCTTCAGCCTATATAAATGAGGGGTGATGGACATCAATGACTCCTATTGAGGAAGAAATTAATAAAGTTTCTATTTTCTTTTTGACACCCTAAGCTATCAAACATGCTTTCTTTCCAAAGTTATTACTGAATGTTGGTAATGTGTATCAATCAATGATATAGTCTAGAATTTCCTTTTTTATCATTAAGAAATGATGGCTTCCCCACTCTTGCTTTCAGTTTAAGCCATATATACGTATTCCCTATAAACAGAATAATTGAACTATGTGATATTAACTAAAGTATGTACCCTAAAACAGTAGCTGTATGCGTGGGGAGTATAAACATAATTCCTTGCACAGTGGAGGTG
Organism: Phascolarctos cinereus; assembly: GCF_003287225.1. Classification (NCBI taxonomy): domain Eukaryota; kingdom Metazoa; phylum Chordata; class Mammalia; order Diprotodontia; family Phascolarctidae; genus Phascolarctos; species Phascolarctos cinereus. The sequence goes on along the minus strand of NW_027555958.1, from coordinate 388,784,808 downwards.
CTCAAGAAATGATTTGCTGAATGAACTGCAAGTCAAAACTTTCTTTAAATACATTAAATAGACTTTAAATACTTTGCTCTTCCCTCACCCTTGAGGCTAAATTTATTTGGCACCAGCTTCGCCTGCCATTTCCTGTCTTATTTCCATTTTTCAACAACAATAAAATTATATCCTTCACTTTAGCCTCAGATTTCTGATTTACACAATAATGCTATTGATTTTGACAAAATAACAGGAACACCACTAATTGTTAAACTAGAAGGATAAACCAATATGACCTTGATAAAAGCTACTACTGCTTCTCAGTATTTCACCATGGGAGAATTTTACTTTGAAATTAAAAAAAAAATCATCTTATCTCTATTTTCTTTGCCTTACTGAAATTGTAAAATGTACTGTATTAATTGACTCAGTGTGGTCTCTGAAGGTACACTTAAATTCTGGTCCTTCTAGTGTTAAATGATATAAAGCAAAATAAATAAACAAACAGACAAATAAATAAATAAATGAATGAACATCACTCAGTATATTTGAGTGCTTAATTCACACTTTTAATCAAGTTTTTATGTCTAATGCAGCAAAGGTACAGAGAATTTTTTTTATTTCCTTTTGTTTCTACATTAATCTGTGAATTAAAAACAACCTTAAAGTGATCCCATAAACAAGACACTGAAAATTAAAAACATCAATCGTACCAGTCCAAGGAAGGCATGAAAATATCTGCCACTCTTGGGTTATGCCTGCATCAATACTTTATCAGAATCTCTGATTCCATTGGTGAGTGGTCATATCCATGTAGACTGCAACCTTTTTACAATTTAATAGATTTGGTGAATTGCTGGGGTCATTGTGGTGCCCACAGATATGTGCATCTTTAAAGCTTTAGCAGAGACAACATATAAAATAGCAATTATGACCTAAGGTTTCCCTGGGATAAAGAATATGTAAAATTACATAAATTATTTCATGAATAGTGGCATCAAATTAGAGAAGAGTGAGAATATGTGTTCAAGCATTTTCCTCCATTTAGGTTCACAGATCTGAACTTTAAATGCCCCTAAAAGAATGTGAGATTTAAGATTCAGTCTCAGCAAATTCATTCAGGACAGATTAGAACAGCGTTTTATTTTACGTGTTCTTCAAAAAGGGTCTGGAGTTGAAAAGCTGGGTCTTAATGAAGCTGTTGGCAATGAGGCTTGAATGTCTATTATTCATGAATATCATTAGCTGTCCAACACACTTAACATTTGACCTCAGTTTTAAAGAAACTGCCATTTAAAAAAAGTTAAGAATTTGTTTTACTTTTGATATTGAGCCTTAGTCTGCCTATTCATATGGATTTCTTTAATGCTGTCCATGAAAGATCTCAAATAAGCTTTCATTGCTACATTTTTTATGGCAAAAGTAGTATCAATTTCTCAGCATAATCTTCTCTTCTCATTATGTTACAGAAGATTCATTATCTACTTATTTTATGTCCCACTACTGCTTTCCTTACAAATATGTAGGCTAGGAGAATCTAACATTATCAAAAGGGGAACTTAAAAGTACAATTTATTTTGCTTTTGTTTTTTTTTATTTTTAAATATTATTTAACAGTAACAAAGTTATTATTTCTTTTGGGGATTCTAAAGGTAACAACAGCAGTCCTTTTTTTTTTTTTGTGCAACTTGGTGGACTCTGATCCCACTCCTTTAAGTCCAAGTCTATTTTACTTTACTCTCTGAACCCAGGGTTCTCCAATACACTTAGGGAGTTGAGAAGTCTGTTCTCCCATCATTGTTTCAAGCTCTTATCAACTTGTGTTCCCCTCACCTTTCTAAGGAACAGCAACCACATCACAGCTCCATTTAACTACTTAACATCAAATTACCTTTTACAAAGAAATATTTACTTCAAATATATAGCTATACACACACAAACACACACACCCCAGAATATTCCCCCAAACCTTGGGAAGATAATCCAATTTATATGTTCTCATTATTGGGGGGAGTGTTAAGTGGAAGGAAGTGGGGTGGTTAACCTCACAATTTAGCTCAATTTCTACGTTGCATTAATCCTACCAAATTCAAATCCAAAGCCCCACTGGCTTAGTGCCAAAGAACATTTTCCTCAGAGCTTCCTCTATGGGCTCGCTGCAACACTTAGCCTGGAATTATCAACTCTGGGATTCTCATGGCTAGAGATGCCATTCATTCACCCAGAACTGAAAAGTACAAATAAAGCAGGAAAAACTTCAGGCTCTGATCTTAATGAAATGGTCTAAGAGAACATAAGGGGAAATGGAAGTACCCCTCAGGACTCTTCTCTTAGGGTATCAACTTCTTTTACGGTATCAACTATCATAAGTGCATGAGTCTTTTACCCTTAAAGACAGAGTGAAGTAAAGAAGTCTTACATTTTCATAGCCTGTGGTCAGCCAGGTAATTTTAAAGACACTGACAGCTCTTGCCATACAGTTAGTAGGAAAAAACAAACAAAGACCAGCTCCTAAATGTCCACATATCTACTAGTTCTCTTGTCTCTAAGGCTAGCTCTCTAGTGTTTTCTATTTTGGTGATGCAATTTTAGATGCCTTGGGCATGGATCAAACTCCCATTACTTCAAGATTCAATCACTACTATTTATTAAAGCACCATTATCTGTATTTATTTTTTTCTTATTTAGAATGATCAAGAATTTCAAGATCATATCTGACCTATACATAAATAGGAAAATGACCTACTCAGCAAACGGTCTTCCCATTCTTTACTGGAAAAGTAATAAAGAGAGGGATCCTACTAACTCCTGAGGCAATCCATCCCCCTTTTTTGATAGATTTGATTGTTGGGAAGAATTTATTTATATTACTAAGATGTTTTAATACAAGCACAACATCACTTAACATTTCAATATAAAGCAAAATAAAATGGAGGATTATTTAGGAAATCACAACCTTCTTTTACACAATATTTTTAAAAATATAATACAGTAATAAGAAATGGCCCAGGTTATTTTGATATCAATACTAAATCTGCTCCTCTCTAATTTCTACTCATTGCTTCTCATTGAATTTATAGGGGTTGGGCAAAAAAAAATCTTTTCAAATATTTAAAACCAGATGCCATGCTTCACTTTATTTGCATATTTTCTAGGCAAACAAAACAAAACATTAATTATTATTAGGTGACAGAGCAGGAAATTTTCCATGTGCAGAAAAAAAGGCTTTTTCTCCTTAATTCCTAAAGGTTAAGACAGATATTAAATAAAATTTCTTTCTGGGTAAGTATAGAAGGCTAGAAATTTTGGAAACCTCATATTTCAATGAGATAAAATATAACATAATCTTTTCTTTTTATAAGCATTTTGCCGTATTGCAGTATTGACAACAATTATTTGGACAATTGGATCACATGTGACAGAGAAATACATGAAAAATACTTTGCTCTTTGCTAGTCTTGATTTTATGTTTAGAAGGCATCCAGTTGAAAAGAAAGTCCTGTTTTTCTTCTTCTTAAAAGTACATTGGATTAAATGAGACCACTTTAACTGACCCACTCTGCTACCTATACAACCAAATAGAAGTTCTGGAATTCATCTATACTAACTTTGGGTATTGTTTGAATTTAATATTCAGCTTTGATTTCCATGAAAGCTAGCCTTTTTGCCCTTTGTCAAGCTGTCTAGCCAAAAGGCTGTCTGCCTCATTTCCATTACTAAGAGGAATATGCTTTTCAAGTTAATGTTCTGAAGAATAAAAATTGAGTCTAATTACCCACTCAGATGGCTGTTAGTTAATTTCCTAAGTTTAGTGTGGCATATCTAATAAATATTGTTGATTTTCTCTGTTAAATACAAAATTTCTTCTTCTCTTTTCCTCCCTCCCTTCCTTTTTTCCTTCCTTCCCTCTCTTCTTTCTCTTTCATTCTTTCTTTGTTTCTCTAACTTAGCAAGAATTTTAATTATTATTATTTTCCCCTCTTATTTGTTACTTGGCAGAATCTAGTATGTTTCAAAAATTGTAGTTTCTATTACCATTATTGACCAAGTAATCTTATTCCAAAATACTTTCAGTGACATGGAATTACCATTTTTTTCCATTTCAATTTCTAAAATAAATCACATGTAAGTTAGCCAAACCTGAATGCATCAAAGTATGAGGTAAGTTCTAGATAATTTCTCAGGTTGTAATGGGGAAATTGAAAAAAATATATTTTAACTAAAGCCAAGTAGCTATGTAGTTGACATATTTTATCCTGCTTAATATAAAATCTGAATTAAGTTATTACTCTACTATTACTGTTGCTACTGCTACTACTTCTGCTACTGCTGCTGCTGTACCCACTGCTGCTACTATATGATTATTGCTGCTACTACTCCTACTGTTGCTGCTACTACTACTACTTCTATTGCTGCTGCTGATGCTACTGCTACTATTATATTACTATTATGGCTGCTACTACTACTACTACTATATTGCTGCTGCTGCTGCTGCTGCTGCTGCTACTGCTACTACTACTACTTCTATTGCTGCTGCTGCTGCTATTACTACTCCTACTGCTGCTGCTGTTGCTACTGCTACTACTATACTACTATTATGGCTGCTACTCCTGCTGCTGCTACCACTACTACTACTACTACTAACTACTTACTACTACTACTACTACTACTGCTACCACTACTGCTGCTGCATGTGTATGTATGTATATATGTGTATGTATAATATTTACTTACTTGTATTCATACAGTATTCCCTTACTTCAAAACCCCCAAAGAATATAGAATCCCTGAGGGCAGAAAATGTTTCACTTTGTCTGTGTATCCAAAACATAGTTCTTTGAACACAGTCAGCACTTATATAATTTGTTGAATTGAACAAGGTTTAAAATATTGCCAAGTGAAATATATATGTATAGATATATAGATATAATATATGTGTTTAATATATATATATAAATAATTTGTGAAAAATCAATAATAATATATTAATATAAGTATAATCAATCTTCTCAAGGGTACCTTCTACACTTTTTTAAAAAAATTGAACACAAAGGGTTGCTATTGAAAGCTAAGGTCCAACTCTTGATGTTGCTAAACTTGATACTCTTGTGCTTTAAAATTTTTTGTTAAGCACCTATTATATCCTAATACATATCTAATATAACCTAATATATATCTAATATATCCAGGACACCAAGTCTTAGGAAATATTTAAAATAATAAATAACCAGTTGTCTAAAGGAGCTTATATTTATTTGGAAGAATTCTGGCATTTAGGTGACTATATCTGGAAAATCAGGCTCCCCTAACTTCAGTCTCTAATTGTCAAGATTCTCAATACCGTAGAACAAAATAGTATTGAGGTGAAACAAAATCAAACAAAACAACAGTTGACCCAACACAGTTAGCTGTTAAGTTAAACATAACAAAGTCAATTCAACAGTAATATATTAAATGTCTACAATACGCCATGAAGAGGCTGCTAAGTGATACAGTACAGTGCTGGGTATGAAGTTAGGAAGAATCATCTTCCTTAGTTCAAATCTGGTCTCAGACATTTAATAGCTATGTGACCCTGGGCAAGTCACTTAATTCTGCTTGCCTCAGTTTCTCATCTTAAAATAAGCTCAAGAAAGAAATGACAAACCACTCCAATATCTTTGACAAGGAAACCTCAAAATGGAATCACGAAGGGTCCGACACAATTGAAATGACTGAATAATGTGCCACAAAATGTGGTGGGTATTCAGTATATAAATGCAGAAATCAAATTTCTTCTGCCTTAAATGCTGTGCTGGGGGGAAATTACCTATACCTAGAGAAGTAAGGATAAATATCTAAATAGTATATTATGAATATGTATTTGTGTGTATGTATATATATATATATATATGCACATATATACATATACATATACATATATATACACACATAGATTTATACATATACACACATACATATGTGTGTGCATGTATATATGTATATAATCATATATAACTATGCATACACATACATAGAAGCATGGTAGTCATTCCACTTTTGGACAACTGTAATTTAGACTCATATCAAGATTAATTTTGCCTCTTTGGCACTTCCATCCATTTTCCCTGGCTCTATGCTCTAGGGAAAAATGCAATAAGTCCAGTCCCTTCTCCATATAAGAATTTTTTTTTCCTCTCTCCCATGCACACTTACATCACTGTGAATGATTTACTTGCTCTCCTTGAACATACTCTAGTTGACTTTGTCTCTGTCTTTCTTGAGCTGAAGCATCTAGATTTGCATGAGGTAGTCCATGTGCAGAAAAATAATTCTTACATGAGAATCAGATAATTTAGTTAAAATGTGAACATATTTTAGAGGAGTAACAATAGAAAAAATTCAAAAGCTCAGGTTTTCAGTTAAATGTAATTTTAAAACTATCATTCAACAAACATTGCCCTGAAAGTTGCTATGAATAGGATTTGGATTAGGATTCTGAAAATCAAAATGTAAAGAAATCACTTAATGGGCAAAACCCAAATCCCAGGAGACAGATTGGTAGGACAGTAAATCATGTTTGTTTCCTTTCTCTTTAAGCAGGTCTCAAGCAAGGAAATCCCATAAGTAAATGGGAGAATTGCCTATGAAAGTAGTAAGTATTACTAAGAAGGGTTAAATCTTCCTCACATGGTGACTTAATATTTCTTTAAGTGTGAAAACTGAAGTCCATATTGATATATTGAATTATCAGATTATTTCAGACTACAGAAGCTGGTGAGAAAATGTGACAAAAAGTATCATTGAACTTTGACATATATGGAACACGGAATGCTTACAATTGCATATTTTACTCCACATTAAAATTGTAACCCAATAAAACCTGAAACTCTGAAATTATCAAGAAAGAATTTTGCTCAACAAATGGAGCTGTACCAATTTAAGCTTCAGCAAGGAGGGAGTTGCTATATTTAAACCTGTCATGTTGTAATGTCTTCCTAAATAAAATATAGATGAAGGAAAAGATTGTTTTGTGCCTACATCTATGCAGTTCTATAAATAGATATATCTACTAGATATAAGTGCCAGGCATAGAGTTGTTTGTTTGTTGTTGTTGTTTTAGAAAAACAAAGAAACTTTCCTTTTAACACTAAAGCTGATTTTAAACTTAAAAGAATTATAAGATGCATATAGCTGAGACTTGCTGAGCTACATAATTTCTAAAAAATGTCGATTCCTTCAAACCATTAGACAAAATAATATTACAACTTCGACTGTGATTTAGTCCAAGATTCTAAAATTTCTCATCATAAAAAAAATTGAGTCTCCTTTCTATTTGTAACACTAATTTTCGTAGGTCACTGAATCCACAGATTTTGAGAGATGGATGGAGACACAGTATAGTGGAAGGAACAGAATCTCCAGAGTTAGAAGACTTTGGTTCAAAACCCACCTCAAATCTGTCCTGCCTATGTGAACTGAGAGAAGTTATTTAACCTCCCTGAGACTCAACTGCCTCATCCTAGAGGAGGTATTTGAGCATACCTCTTCTGAGGTCCCTGTCAGCACTGAATCTATGATCCTATGACCACAATGACCGTTACCTACAGGGAATATTAGCCTTGTCTCCATAACCCCTTTGGGCCTATGGATAGATTTCAAGTGGTCCATACACTTGGATGGGAAAACAAATAATTTTCACTAATCTGTAATAAAAATTTTGCATTTACTTTAATTAATTAAAATATTATTATGAAAAGAGGATCATAGGGTTCACCAGACTTCTAAAGGTGTTTTTGACAGGAAAAAAAAAAGAATGTTGAGAACCCCTGATACCAGAAAAAGAATCTTCACTATAACATCTATGAGAATTGATCAATACCTACTTGAACACTTTCAAGGAGAGAGAATCTACCATCTCACAAAGTAGCCCATAAAGGTTTACTGAAAGAAGCCAAGGGAATAATTTAAAAATTAGGTGAAATAATCAATAACTTCAAATAAATTTCAAGATATTGTGAGAAAGGATTATTTCTTTCTTGTATTTAAATAATATGTAATTACTGTATTAAGACCAAGGTTTTGTTTATTTGTTTTCTTTTCTACTTCCTCCTCCAGAAACCAACCAATGTGGGAAACCTCTCTTAAAGATGTATCCAGGTCAATATCTAATTGGACAGTAAAAAACATCTAAGTTTCTGCTAATGGGTGGATTCCTGCTCTTTGTGTGTGCTCAGACAGATCTGGGAAAATTTGGACCCTCTCTTTTTTCAGACAGACAATATGGAAATTGATAAATCTCTTTGATCAAGATTTGGGTGATCCAAGTCAGGTACCCAAAGACCCTCATTGCCATATAGAGCACCTTCTCATTGAAATACTCATTTTATCATCACTTGTTAACCAATCAAAGTTGACTGCCACCCTCAGGAATATTTGCTCTTCAAAGGGCATATAAATCATGAATCCACCACCATTAGAGGTCTTTGGTCTAAGAGAGATGACCAAACAATAAACCTTTTATTAATAAACATGTTGGCCTTAGAAATACAATGATTAAATTATGCAAAAATTAGATCTTTTGGAAATTTTTAATTCTCACAAAAAATAAAACAGATTCATGTAAAAATCAACATTTCTGCATACTACCAATAAAAGTAGGAAGGAAATGATAGAAAGAGAAATTCCATTTAGAATTATTATAGAAAACATAAACTAACTCCAGTGCATATGCACGTTATCCCATGTCCTCCACCAAGTTGCCCTCGCTATCATCACCACTCTCTCATTTATCTTTACTATCTCCTTGTCTAATGGCTGATTTTTTTAATAACTAGAAACATGGCCATGTCTCATTAACCCACCCTCCATTCACCTGCCATCATCCTATATCTTCTGATATAACCTATATCATCTTTTTGTAGCTAAATTTTTTGTGAAGGCTGTCTACAATGAATGTCTAAACTTCCCCTTTTCTTATTCTTTTTAAGTTTCTATAGTATGGCTTAAAACCTTATGTTTCAACTAAAACTACCTCTCCCAAGTTGTCAGTGTTCATTTAATTATATAATCACACATCTAATTGTCTTTTTAAAAATATTCAATCCATACTGACATCTCTTCAGCCTTTGAGGTGTCAATCAATCTCTTCTCGTTGACATTATCTTCTCTCTAGGTTTTTTGTGACATTACTCTATTCTGGTTCTAATTCTCTTACTGTAGTAAGGTAAGATTAACCACTCCTTCTCAGTCTCCTTTCCTGGATCTTCATTCAAGTTATACCCAATAAATTTGGATTTCTCCCCAGGACATTGTCCTGACCCTTTTTCTTTTCTCCATATAGCATTTAATTTAGTGATCTCATCAACTGCCATATATTCAATTTTAAGTTCCATGCTGATGATTCTCTTATGTATTTATCTACCCCCAACAAATCTTCTAACCTCAAGACTAACATGTCCAATTGTTTATTGGACATTTCAAACCGAGTATCTTGTAAACACCTTAAACTCAATATATTCTACATTCAATTCATTATCTTTCCCTTGATTGTTTCCATCTTCTAAACTTCCCTATTGCTATTAAGGGTACTACCATCCTCCCAGTAACGTAGTAACCCCAACCTAGTGTTATATCCAGGAGTCCTCATTCTCTCTTGGCACACTCATTCAATTTGTTGCCACGTATCACCAATCTTACCCTAGTAATATCTCATATATTCCTCCATCTCACTTCTAACATAGCCTCCACCTTGGTGCAGGCATTATAGCTTCAGACCTAGAATCTAAATAGCACGTTGGTCTTCCTGCCTCAAGTCTCCTCCTTACTCTGGACTATTCCCAACTCAGCAGTCAAACTGATCTTCCCAAAGACCATGTCTTCCCAAAGACAAACTATGACACTCCTTTATTAAACAGACTCCAAAGACTCCCTATTACCTCCAGGATGAAAAATGTAATGCTCTATTTTGCATCAAAAGAACTTCATAATCTGCACCCCTTCAGTCTTTCCATTTTTTAAACTTTCCTCACCATCGCTTACCCTTTGATTTTATCTGTTCCTTGACAACATACACCATGATTATAATTCCTTATATTCTCATCACCACATCCTGGTCTCGCTTGGTTTCCCTGTTTTCCTTCAAGAGATAGCTAAAATCCCACCTTCTACAAAATACCTTTCCTGATGAAGGTGCTATTAAACACCATTTTAGAGATGAAGAAACTGAAGCAGACAGTTAAGTGACTTACCCAGGGTTACACAAGTAGTAAGTGCCTGAAGCCAGCTGTGAACTAATTTTCCTAACTTTATTCTCATAACTCTATTCCCTGTGCCACCTAGGTGCCTAAATGGTTGTTTTCATATAATCTCCTATATTAGACTTTTGTCTTACTTCATATTCTCAGATCTTAGCCCAGTGCCTGGATCAAAGTGGGCATTCAAGAAATGTTTTTTCACTGAGTGAATAAACTATTTATGAGTCTACCTACTAAGATATATACAAATTCAGTTATAAAACATTACTTAATGAAATATAGATTTTTTTTGTATCACGAGCATCTCAATATAAAAATGTGTTTTTTGTTTTTGTTTTTTAGTATCATGGAACAACTTGAAATCACTGTTTGAAATAATCATTCTCACGAAGAGAAGGGTTTTCCCTGAGGTACCCAACATCCCTGAAATAATTTCATTATGGGTCTCTAATTATTCTTCTATATCCACGGAGAATACCTGGATATATGTCTTTCTGTGGTAAGAACTATCTTCTGCTTCACCATCCTTGGACACTACTTACATATACTTTCAAAGCTTCCTGGTTCTGCTCATTTCACTTTACATTAGTTCATACAAGTCTTTCCAGGTTTTTCTGAAATCTGTCTGTTCTCTGTTTCTTATTGTACAATAGTATTCCATTACATTCATATGCCACAGCTTGTTTGGCCATTCCCCAATTGATGTGCATCCTCTCAATTTCCAATATCTTGCCACTACAAAAAGGGCAGCTATAAGTATTTTTTGCACATGTAGGAACTTTCCCTTTTTTATGATCTCTTTAGGATACCATCTAGCCGTGGTATTGATGAATCAAAGGGTATGCACAGTTTGGTTGTCCTTTGGGCATAGTTCCAAATTGCTCTCCAAAATGGTTGGATCAGTTCGCAACTCTACCAACAATGCTTTAGTGTCCCAATTTTTGCACATCTTCTCCAGCATTTCTCATTTTTCTTTTCTGTCATATTAGTCAGTCTGATAGGTTTGAGGTGGTACCTCAGAGTGGTTGTAATTTGCATTTCTCTAATCAAAAGTGATTTAGAGCATTTCTCCATATGTCTATAGATAGCTTTGTTTTCTTTATCTGAAAATTGCCTGTTGATATCCTTTGACCATTTATCATTTGGGGAATGGCTTGTATTCTTGTAAATTTGATTTAATTCTCTACATAGTTGAGAAATGAGGCCTTTATCATAGACACTTGCATTAAAGATTATTTCGCGTCTTTGTTTTCCTTCTAATCTTGGTTGTATTGATTTTGCTTGTACAAAAGCCTTTTAATTTAATAAAATCAAAATACATTTTGTAATGTTCTCCATGTCTTGTTTGGTCATGAATTCTTCCCCTCTCAATAGATCTGACAGGTAGACTATTCCTTGCTCTTCTAATTTGGTTCTGGTGTTACTCTTTATCTAAATCATGCCACAGGTCTGTCACATCTAACTTTCCTATTATTCTATTTACTGCCTTAGTTTCTTTCTTGCTTAATTTTTGGTTGGGTTTATTGAGCTCTAGGAGTGGACAGTTGAGGTCCCTAGTAGTATACTTCTACTGTCTATTTCTTCTTATAACTCACTTAACTCCTTTAAGAGTTTGGATACAATTATACTTGGTGCATTTATGTACAGTATTGATATTGCTTCATTTTATGGTAACTCTTGTCAAGATGTGGTTTCCTTCCCTATCTCTTTTAATTAAGTCTATTTTTGCTTTTACTTTGCTGAGGTTAGGATTGCCACCTCTGATTTTTTGCTTCAGTCACTGAAGCATAATAGATTATGCTCTAGCCATTTACCTTTATTGTGTGTGTGTGTGTGTGTGTGTGTGTGTGTGTGTGTGTGTGTGTGTGTCTGCTTCAAATGTGTTTCTTATAAAGAACATAGTGGAGGATTCTGGTTGTTAATCCACTTTTCTATCTGCCTCTGTTTCATGGGAGAGTTTCTCCCATTCACATTCACAGTTATGATTACTACCCTCCATCTTATTCTTCCTCCTGTCTTTCTTTTCTCTCCTTTCACCCTTTCAGTCTTCACCAGTGTTTTGCTTCTATCTACCACTTGATCCACCCTCCATCTGAGAAACCCTACCCACCACCTCTACTTGATCTCCTCCCCTCCTACTTCCATGTTGCATAAGATAGATTACTATATTCAACTGATTGTGCATATGATTCTTTCTTTGAGATGATAATGATGACAGTAAGATTCAAGTGATGCTCATTGCCCACCTTCCCATTGTCCCTTCCACTGTAATAGGTCCTTTGTGCCTCTTCATGTGAAATAATTTATTCCATTCTACTTCTCTCTTCCTTCTGCACCCATTGCACTCCTCTTACTCATCCCTAATTTTTATGTCATTCTTTCAAATTCATCTTATGCCCATATCCTCTGTCTATGTATATTCCGTCTAGCTATACTATTAGTGATGCAACTTTTAAGAAATACAAGTATCATCAACCCATGTAGGAATGTAGATAATTTAGCCTTATAGAATTCCTTATGTTTTGTTTTTTTTTTCCTTTTTAGCTGTTTATGCTTCTCTTGGGCCTTGATATTGGAGGTCAAATCTTGGGTTTAGTTCTGGTCTTCTTATGAAAGCTTGAAATACTTCTATTTCATCCAATGACCATTTTCCCCTTGATATATTATGCTAGTTTTGTCAGATAAATGATTCTTTTTTAATTAATTTATTTTCTCCCTGTCCTTCTCCACCTCCCTCTCCAAGACAGCATGCAATCTGATATAGGCTATACATATACATTCTTATTAAACATACTTTCACATTAGTCATGTTGTAAGGAAGAATTAGAACCAATAGGTGGAACAACCAGAAAGAGGAAACAAAACACAACAGAAGAAAAAAATATCAAATAGTATGCTTCCATATGTATTCAAACTCCATAGTTCTTTCTTTGGATGTGGACAGCATTTTCCTTCATGAGGCTTTTGGAGATGAATTAGATCCTCGTATTGCTGAGAAGGGATAACTCTAACAATATTAGCTATTGCACAACGTGGCTGTTGCTGTGTACAACATTCTCCTGGTTCTGCTCACTTCACTCAGCATCAGATCATTCAAGTCTTTGCAGGTTTTTCTGGTCCGTGTACTCATCATTTCTTATAGCACAAATAGTATTCCATTACATTCATATACCAGCACTTGTTCAGCCATTCCCCAGTTGATAGGCATCCTCTCAATTTCCAATTCTTTGCCACCACAAAGGAGCTGCTATAAATATTTTTGTACATGTGGATCTTTTTCCCATTTGTGTGATCTCTTTGGGATAGAGCCCTAGAAGTGCTATTGCTGGGTCAAAGGGTATGCACAGTTTGGTTGTCCTTTGGACGTAGTTCCAAATTGCTCTCCAAAATGGTTGGATCATTTCACAACTCCACAAACAATGCATTAGTGATTCAATTTCCCCACATCTTCTCCAACATTTATCATTTTCCTGTTTTGTCATGTTGGCCAATCTGATAAGTGTGATGTGGTACCTCAGAGTTGTTTTGATTTGCATTTCTCTAATAAATAGTGATTTAGAGCATTTTTTCATATGACTGTAGACAGCTTTAATTTCTTCATCTTAGAACTGCCTGTTCGTATCTTTTGACCATTTATCAATTGGGGAATGACTTGTATTCTTATAAATTTGACTTAATTCTCTATATATTGTAGAAATGAGGACCTTATCAGATAGATTGGTTGTAAAAGTCCTTTCCCAGTTTTCTACTTTCCTTCTAATCTTGGTTGCATTGTCTTTGTTTTGTACAAATACATGATTCTTGATTGTAGTCCTAGCTCCTTTGCCTTCCAGAATATCACCTCCTATGACCTCCAATACTTTATGTTGAAGCTGCCAAGTCCTGTGTAATTTTGTTTCTGGCTCCTGATATTTGAATTTTATCTTTCTGGCCACTTGTAGCATTATTCTTTGACCTGATAGTTCTAAAATTTGGCTGTAATGTTCCTTAGGATTTTTATTTGGAAATCTATTTCCTGAGGTTTATGGTGAATTCTTTCCATGCCTATTTTGCCCTATGGTTCCAGGATATCAGGGCCATTTTCCTTGATAATTTCTTGAAAGATGATGTACAGGTCCTTCTTTTGATTATATTATCTCTCCTGGATCTATTTTCTAGGCTATTTTTCCTGTGAGGCATTTTACATTTCCTACCTTTTTTTTTCATTCTTTTGAATTTGTTTGATTAATTCTTGATGTCTCATAGAGTCATTAGCTTCCACTTGCCCACTTCTAACTTTTTAAGGTGTTGTGTTCCTCAATTAGCTTTTGTACTTTTCCATTTATCCCATGGTACTCTTTAAGGAGTTGTTTTCTTCAGTGGATTTTTGAATTTCCTTTTCCATTTGGCCATTTATTCTTTTTGAGCAGTTTTCCAAGCTTTTGACTCTTTTTTTTTTCATAACCCTCTTAAATCATTCTCATTTCTTTTCCCATTTTTTCTTCTACCTCTCTTATATATTAAGCTCTGTTTTGAGCACTTCCATGAGTTCTTTCTGGGTCTGAGACTACTTCCCATTTTTCTTTGGGGTTTTGCCCATAGGTATTTAGATATCGTTGTCCTCTTCTGAGTTTGTGTCTTTGTCTTCCCTGCTATCATAACTTTCTATGGTCAGATTCTTTTGTTGTTGCTGCTGTTTGCTCTCTTTTTTCAACTTTTCCCTTTCCTTTAAATTTGAGTTCTGCAGCCAGGCTTCAAGGGACACCATCTCAGGTTTCTTGTGCCAGTGAATGAAAACATTGGCTATTTACTTTGTGTTGTGCTGATGTTTCCCTGAAGCCCCCAGGGATCCTAGAATCTGGTGCTCCACCTAGGGGGTGTGGTGGTTGGATGGCTGGCACTGTTGGAATCTGTAGAGGTCTGGCAGCTTAACTGGTGCTGAGCTGGGCTCCTAGTGGTGGTCTCTGGCAGGTGCTGAGGCCCAGTGGGGTGTTTCTGTATTTTTCTAGGGTTACGCTGAAGCAAGTGGAAGTCTGGGTGCTGGAGGAAGTCTGTTTGCCTGGGGCTATGCTGAAACAAATGGTAGTTCTCAGATCTGGAGTCTAGTCTGCTGGTTCCCCTGGATGTACTAAGGCATGCAGGGGTTCTGGTGTTGGTGTTTCCTTCTTGTGTTACACTGGAGTTCAGTATTTCTCACTGGGTTTGCTGAGGTTGTGCTTGCTGCTAGCTTTCTGGGATGCTCCCTGTCCTGGAATGTGTTCCCCCCTACTTACCTAAGTGAGATGGACCTTTCTTGCCTGTCTTCCAAGTTTTGGGGGCTAAAAGATTGTTTCACCGCAACTTTTTGCCGGTTCTTCTGTTCCAGGATTTGTTTTGGGGAACAATTTTATGATAGTTTGGAGGTGAATATGGGAGAATTAGTGATTTACTGCTTACTCCACCATCTTCACTCCTAGAAATTGAGTCCCTAGCATCCAGAATTTATTTAAACTACCATTACTTGGTCCTCTACTGACTACATCCTTATTCTAATCCCCACCCACCCAACACCCCTCCCAATAACCCACTCTAAAGCTATCCAAGGATTCTACTATGCTATGATGTCTCCATATGTAACAAACTTGCATGTTAAACCTTTTCTTTTCTTATTGTATCCATCTTCTTCACACTCACTGAGTCCTAGATCCTTCCTGATGACACAGCTTTTCTGGTCAACCTTTCAACTACTACTTGCACTTTTACCCATAGCTCTAACTCATTAGTAGTAGTAGGAGAGTTGAAATATCCCTTTGTTCTTCATTGCTAAATCCATTCTGTTCTTGTACCTCCATCACTCAAAAGCTTCCTTCTTTGGAGGTTCATTTAATCCTCATGTATTTCCCATTCAAGATCCCACCAAATTCCAGGTCTCTCTACTTCTTCTCTAATGAGCTCAGGGTATGACTCACAGCCTTTCTTTCCTCTTCTTACTAAGAGATTTCAATATATCTCTATTTCTATCTATCTATCTATCTATCTATCTATCTATCTATCTATCTATCTATTTATCACATAGGTATGTATAGATATAGCAATTGATGGATATAGATATTGACATCTCTATATCTGTATCTATCTCTTCATCCACTCTTTCAACTTACTCATGTAACATGACCTACTCCTCTGCCACACCTTAGCTACACACTATATTATACACTTGTTCTTGCAATCACTCTCAATTGTTCTAACTCTCATATTCACGAAGTCTATACAATTCTTTTATCTGATCATAGCTCTTGTCATTCTATCTTTCCCTATTCCTTAAATCCCATAATTGTTCTTTATCCTTAACCCCAAATCCATCCCCCTCTCAGTTCTTTCCCAAATACCCCAAACTGGTTGGTTTTATTCAATCTCTTTTTTTATTTTTTTGCTTCTTCCTTTCCTAATTGTTTCACTTCCCTCACTGGTTCACTTTTAGAGTAATGTAAGTAACAAATGGCTCATTTTGTTTACCTCTCTGCAAAGTAAAACAGTTACAGGGATGCTGAAAATAACCCAATGATACCTCAAACTGCATAAAGGCATTAATAGAAAAGACCAAGAATACCACCAATTAAAGTCCACTTAACATTATGCTTTTATATGCCACTAAAAAAAGAACAAGGATATCCACGTGCATACATATTCACGTGTATATATGTGTGTATATATATATGTATATATATATATATATACACATATATATATACACACATATATATATAATTACATACACATATATTTATATACGTGTGTGTGTGTGTATGGGGAAACTCATTAGGATTTGGAAGATTACAAAGTCTCATATTATAAGAATTTTGGCTACGCTTTACATGTGACTAGATATTCTAAGAGGAATATATTCAGAAAGCTTGAATTCTAGGAATTGGCATCAGGGTATGGAGAGAAAAACATGTACAAGGGCATGGAGACTAGAAATTGTAATTACCAATTGGTAATTGGTAACAGCAATGACACCACCTTGTTGGGCCTATAGTACATGTGCACAGAGTGATATAAAAACCTGGGAAGATAGACTGGTGCAAAGTTATAAAGAATTTACAAGAACTTTAAAAGACACCATTGAAGTTTATTTTTGACCTTAGAAGTAACTGCAAACTACTGGAACTTATTGAGCAGAGGAGACATGCAGTTCTTGGCTTAGCCATACATTGGATACTACTAACCCAATTTAATAATCCCATTTGTATCAGAATAGAAAAAAGAATGCAATATTATAAAACCCTGTCAATGTCATTGACCTATTTGGAATCCTCATATTATGTTTAAAGTATCAATGAACAACAAAACAGTGACATTTTAAAACATATGTATCAAATGGCCTAGCTTTCCTGGACAATCTTTCAACCACTGGTTGTACTTTTACCTCCAACTCACTGGTAGTGGTAGGAGAGTTGAAATACTCCCTGCTATTCATTGCTACATTCTGTTTTTGTACCTCTCTCACTCAATAGCCTCCTTCTTTGGTGGTTCACTTAATCCATATTTATGTCCCAAGCAAGATCTTAGTAGGTCTACTAAATTTCAAGTCATTCTCCTTCCTTTTCTCTAACAGGCTTAGGGGACTCACAGTATTTCTTTATTCTTCTTACTAGGAGATATCTATATGAGATATCTATATATCTATACATAAATATGTATACATAAAAGGAGATAGACAGATGAATATTATATGTGATTAAAATTGTAAGTGAGCAGAACAACTCAGAAATCTGAAGTATAGGTGGTAGTAGGGGAGAACAACAACCAACAAAACAGAAACAAAAACAAAATTCAACAAAAATGGATTCAGAAACAGAGGACCTGAGTTTACATCAAGGTTCTTTGGCTACCTATCTTTATGACCTTGAGCCACTCACTTAATTTCTTGCAGCTTAGGACCTTGTTCTATACAAATTTAGGTGGTTAGATAAAAAGACAACTCTTAAAAATAACTCTAAGGTCTTATAATATAAGCATCCTGCCTTCTTCTGTATATTGATCATTGTTTGGTTTAGCACCGCTATAATTCACTTCATAATGAAATTGTATAGTGAAAATGTTACTGACAATTAAAGTTGGCAAAAATCAACCTCATGAAATTAGCTAAAGATGGTGTTTATCCTTTGTTCTTGAAGAAGGCCAATGGTATCAGAAGGTTGATGCCTTGACTTGCAAATTAACTGGATTCAAGTGAAGTGGGGATGTAAAAGTCATTAGCCTCTCACTTTCTTCTCTAGGGTCATCTAAGTCCAGTGGCAAGACACAGGTTAGGACAACTGAATATGACCCTGCATGCAGTGGGAGATCTTGGCCTTTTAAAACTGAGGTCTTTCCCAGGTCTCAGTTTGTCTGAGGTGATACCCACACAGTGATTTAAGGCTAGGTAAGAAATGAGGCAAAAGATGGCCTAGTTTATTAACTCAAAAAACTCAAATTGGGAGGTAAAGATCCTCAGGGTTTCTGGCCAGAACAGAAACAATTGCTATTTATACTTACTCTCAACCATCAAAACCCAAACAGTGATGAAGTGAGACTTGAGCTGGGACCTATTGTTGGCCAATCAATGAGAGCCAGAGTGATTTAGATTTAAGGCATGGTCAAGTAGCAATATGTGAATTCCCATGGACTTTATCAAAGCTGGTTTTCCAGAGCTCTATTTCAAGAAATCGTAAATGAAACAACATAGGACAAAATAGCCAATTGTCCCATTTTTTAAAAAAATGATAGAATAAATAAGTAAGGAAGAGGGGAAAAAATACCTAGCCCCCAAAACCCAATATACCTTGTGAGGCTTAGGTATCAAAATTTATATTCCTTTGCACAGACCACCCACATGTAAGGATATGATTCCCCATGTGTACAGAGGGAGAGGAGGAAGAAAGGAAAGAAGGGAGGAAGGAAGGAAAGAAAGAAGGAAGGAAAGAAGCAGCATTTCCCAACTGAAACTGACCAGTTGGATCCTCAGTGGGCTAGCTACTACTACTCATAGATTGTTGTTTGTCCTTCATTCTCAAAGAGGACTAAGTATGAGGAAGCCCTTTTCCTTGCCAACATCAATATCTCTTGTCATCACATGATCCCAACCTCTCCTATCTCCTTGGCCCTTTGATTATATATCTTTATCTGCTTATCCAGTGGCTCATTCCCTACTGCTTGCAAAAAAAAAGTGCAGATAAGGGGGCAACTAGTGGTGCAATGGCTACAGCACCAGCCCTGAATTCAGGAGGACCTGAGTTAAAATCCGGCTGCAGACACATAAAACTTACTAGCTGTGTGACCCTGGGCAAGTCACTTAACCCCATTACCTAGCCAAAAAAAAAATCTGCAGATATCCCTCCACCCTTAAAAAATATCCACCTGCCCTATCACTGTACCCCAATCTATCTCCATCTATGATCCATTTGATATCCACACCCCTCAAGAGAAAAATGTCTATACTTAATGTCTCTATTTTCTCACTTTGCACTCATTTCTCAACTCCTTGCAGGGTGGCTTCTGTCTCCATCAGTATGTATATTTTATTTCCATGGTCATCAACAAATTTTATTAGTAAGAAACTAGATAGTAATCATTGGCCTCTTCTTAGTCGTCTTTTATTTAATCTCTCTGTAGTTTGGACACTACTAACTATCCCATCCTGGACACAAATTTTTTCAATGTATGCCAGTATCATATTGCAACAAAATTCCAAACAAATGCTATCAGTTACAGTTAATGGATACTCAATACTTTTTGTCAACTATATAGGGAGCTCTAAGTCATAATATCTTGCAGTACAATTAAAGGCAATTTTAGGAAGTATCTTCATCATAGCCTGGAACAAGTGAAATAAGAGCAAAGAAATTTACTATAACCTGAAGAAACTGAATAACTTGAATTCACTAAAAATATTTACTTAAAAGTTTAGAAATTCTGCCTAATAATTTCATGAATGAAAAAAAACAATGGAAATGTCTTAAATGTTTCAAAGAAGTTATTCTATACTTGGACTAAAATATCAAAATCTTCTTAACCACGAATGCCAAATTAAACTATATTAAATACATCAAAATGGAATGATTAAAAATGGAAACTACTAAAAAATCATAAATACAAAACTTTTTGCTCAATATTTTACATAAAGTATAAAAACATCTTAGATCCTGTGTACAACTGCATATATGGTGGGTTTGGGGGTAATAAACATACAAGGCAAGATGTTACTGATGAGGAATACTCAACCACAATCATAACAGTACAACAATCAAGGAGAAAGTCCTAGTTAACAATAAATGAACAAAAACAAAAATAGAAAGGTGAAAAGGAAGATGAAAATGATGAAATAAAATAGATAATCTGTTTATTCCAACTTACAAAGGTTTTACACAAACAAAATTAATGTATTTAGAATAAGAGAAGTGGTATTTGCTGAGAATAACTAATCTTTGCATCAGATTTTCAGAAAAGGATTTGGTATCCCAAATATATAAGTGACCAATAGAAATATATAAAACCAAAAGCCATTCCTAACAAATAAATAAATGGTCAAAAGTTATTTCTTTTAAAAAATCAGATTTTAAAACAAAAATTGCAAATCATTAACTGTCATTTGAAAGAATGTTTCAAATCAACCAATAATCAGAGAAATGCAAATCAAAATAATCCTGGCATTTCACCTGTCAGCAAATTCAAAAATAACAAAAATGAGATGGTCAATTTTGTAGTGGTTCTGTAAAAACAGGCACAATAATAATATATTTTATTACTGCTGTGCGTTGGTACAACTTTTTGGAAAATCATTTTGCAATTATGCAAATTAAGTGATTAAAATCCTCATACTCTTTAACCTACAGATTCCACTGCTAGCCATAGAAAGAAAGAACAAGGAAGGGAGAAAGGGAAAGAAGGAAAGGAGGAAAGAAATGAAAGAAATAAGGAAGGAAATGAAGGAAAGATAAAAAAACATAGATAAATGCAACTATACAGCAAAATATGTATAGCAGCATTAAAAAAAAACAGGATAAAAAAATGGTTCCTCCATGGGGAATGGCTAAACAAGCGAAGATACATGAAACATGAATGCAAGGATATTACAGTGCTGAAAGAAATTATTAATATGATGAATACAGAGAAACACGGAAAGTCTTACATGAGCTGATGCCAAGTGAGGTAAGCAGAGTCAAGAAAACAACATACACGATAATTATAATAATGTAATAGAAAGAACAACCACACACAAAAAAAATCAAAAAAATCTTGCAAAAAAAGTGGAAAATGAACTTAAAAAATATGAAAAGATACATCTCCCTACTTTTTTTGCAGGGGGTAGGAGCTACATATATTGAACATTGCACATGATATTAAATTGTTTCTGTGTATTGATTGGTTTTGCTGATTTTTTTCTCTTCTTTTTACTTTTTTCTTTAAATAACCGTGTAATGAGAAATAGCTGCTTGGGAAGGATAAGGTAGGTAGACAGGGGAAAATCTAGAGAATTAAAAAATATCATTAAAATTTGCTTTAAGAAATAAATATGCATGATTTGTTTTGTTTTGTTAGGAGGGAAGGGGGATAAAACTGGTTGTGTGGATCAAGACTTACTGATATACTGAAATAAAAATTCAAAGGAAAAAATAGAATATATTAAAAGAATTAACACATGTAATATCAGCCTTTGTTTATACCCTAAATGTTCAATGGACAATAACTGAGTTGGAATGTATTATGCAATCAAAGCAGTGAATATTAACAAAACAGAGTCCATGTCCAGACTAACTTCTTCCTCACCAAAAATGAAAAAGATCATTTGTTGTTTTCAGTGCATATGGAAAACAGCTTTTAAAATTTACATATATATATATATATATATATATATATATATATATATATGTATGTATGTATATGTATAATTGAAGCAACAGTAAAGGGTGACAAAAAAGGCAGATAACAATGGATTTGTCAAATGTAACGTAAAGTGTTCCAACTCAACAGCTAAGTTATGAAAATGCTCCAAAAATCCTTCATGAGTAACATTCATATGAGGTCAACCAATTAAAAATATGATAACACCAAAGAGCAGAACAAATAACTGACTTATGAAGATTCATTTATGTGGAGATTTGTTTTCCTTGACTACACATCATTGTTACATAGTTTTGTTTTGTTTTTCTCCAGTGAGCTGAAGCAAACGTGAGGAAGAAAAAATAAATGCTTATTTGTTTGTTTGTTTGTTTTACAATTACAAGAAATTGTTGCTGTTGTTCTGGAACTATGATGTGGGTGTGTTTTCATAGCATTTAAGATCAAGTCATTGCCACCAAAAAATAAAGAATTATTTTTAAGGATCTTGAATGTAATATTTATCATTATTAATTATTCAAGGAAATGATAGCAACAGCAATTTAGAAAGAAAGAAAGAAAGAAGAAAGAAAGAAAGAAAGAAAGAAAAGAAAGAAAGAAAGAAAAAGAATGAAAGAAAGAAAGAAAGACAGACAGACAATACACAGCAAATACCTGGATAGACACACCACCTGGTGGCTAGAATTATACATCAGACTTTAGGTATCATTCAAAAATTAACCCAAGAAAATCCTTATAAAATAAAAAGATGTATCAAAATATGCTCCATAATTCTTCAAATAAGTCATTACAGATAAAATATCCACCTATAATCTCTAAGACAGAACAATGATCCATTAAGAACATTAATTTAATAGATTTTGCCAAACCAAGTATGCCTAATTTCCAATCAATGTGGAAATAATGTTTTTCAAAATATAAAGATTCAGTAAAAGAAATAAAAATAATGTGGGAACAAGATAGAGCACCTATCATCTCTATTATCCTGTTCCTAAAATTAACCTATAGGCACTTTCATAGTGCCTACAGAAGAGCTAATATTTCATCTTTTTTATTCAGTTATTTAGTTATTTTATTTTCCTGAGCAATAGTCCACACAACAACAGTAATGTAACTGCTACTACTACTATTGCTACTGCTGCTGCTGCTGCTGCTGCTGCTGCTGCTGCTGCTGCTACTACTACTACTACTACTACTACTACTACTACTACTACTACTACTACTACAGTGACTTGCTCCAGAGCTACACTCTTCTGACAATTGGAAGTCCTCATTAATCCTTCTGGTTTTTAATTACTTTTAGCTTCAAATATCACATAGCTCTTTCTTTTTTAAACTCCTGAATGCAATTCTTACAATGTATTTTTTTGATTATATTTAATGTATTGTTTTTTCAACTCCTTACAACATTATAAGGTTGTTTGTTTGCTTTTTAATTTTATTTTTCCGAGCCAGTAGCACAGTGCTCTGTTAAAAATGGGGGGATGCCATAATCTCTAGCTTTGTAAATGATTAGAGAATTATAATAGAGAGAAGATTAGAGAATGATAATATCAATTTAATAAGTTCTTTAAAGTTTGAAAATTATTTATGTTAGCTCATTTGATCTTCACAACAAGCCTGTTATGTGAGTACTCTTACAATTCCCATTTTACAGATGACCAAATTGAGTTGCAGAAATTTAAGTGACTTGCGAAGGACATACAGTTAAAGTACCTGAGGCAAGTTTGGAATTCACAATTTCCTAAGTACAAGTCTAACTCTGTATGCCCTGTACCACCTGGATCCCTCTAATGAGAGAGAGAGAGAGAGAGAGAGAGAGAGAGAGAGAGAGAGAGAGAGAGAGAGTTAATTCCATTACAAGCAACATCCATAAACCAAAGGGAAAGAATTGAGATTCACATCCTCTGACTTGAATTCACTGCTATTTTTCTGTTTGTAGAATGAAGGAATAAGTGTTTTTATTTTTTTTTGGACAAAAGAATGGGGTAGAGATGTGACTGTAGAAGAAATGAGATTTGATGTTTTTATAGCACTTTGAGGTTTTTTAAATATTTCATCCTGATTATCTAATTTGACCTTTGTAACAACCCCAGGTATCCTTCTCATTTAGTTGATGAAGAAACTCAGATTCTGAGGGTCAACATAATTTGTTCATAGTTACCTTTGTAATGAATCATAGGGGACATGAAAAACCCAATGGGACATTATTTCCAGGATTACCCTTATTTCTATATACTGTTTTTTTGTCATTTTGTCCTTTTAGTCATGTCTGATTCTTCATGAACCCATTTTGAGTTTTTCTTGGCAAAGATAGTGGTTTGCCATTTCCTTCTCCAGTTCCTTTTACAGATCAGGAACTGAAGCAAACAGGATTAAGTGAGTTGCCCTAGCTGCCATATATGCTATTTTACATTTCTGTATATGACTTACAGACATGTTTTCCCCAATCTAGAAAAAATAATTTTTTTCACATTTGATCTTTGTAATAATGAAAAATAAATGTCATTAATTTTAATCTAAATAAATGTTAAGAAAACAATGTATTAATTTTAGGGCAAAAGTAATGATGGTTTGATAATATGATATATTGCCTTTTAAAAAAAAACTTTCACACTGAAGTCAAAAATATTCAACTTTTTGAATTGAAGACAATGCTACCTTTTATAGTGTTGATTTTAGTCATATAACTCAGAATAGAGTAACTTTATTTACAATTGAGATACGTTTATTGCTTTCATTGATTAATATTCACTGTCAATGAATTATTTAAATTGAAAGAAACATTTATTTAAAATGGAACTTTTATTCTATTTATATAGGCTATTGATTTTTCAACCATTTCTTAGTTCCTTCTTACTCTTTCATTTTATTTCTTCTGGCATTTTTTATTTTGTAATTTCCTTTTGTGAATGTACTTATAAAATCAGTGAATCTCATTGTATTTAATAAAATGTGAAGTCCAGATTTACTTAGAAAAACCTGGTATTTTAATTAATAATTAGATGATGATGATGGGTATTTTTTAATGAGTTACAACATGATGTTTGTCTGTATGTCCATTAATCTTGAAATAACATGGTCTGAAGAGTTAGAGTTAGGGTCACCCAAAAGGCACACAGTAGGAGTGAGCAGATTGCAATATATTAACAGCTAAGCATTATGGAAGAGAAGTAAGCTAACAGGTACAAGCAGAGAGAAATATAATGAAAATAAAGAAGGTAGATCATTTGATAGAGATTCTGAAATAACTAATAGATAGATCATATGTTTCCTGAGCTGCAAGAAAGAGGCAACATAAAAGTTCACTGGCCTATAAAAAACTTCTACTCATGTATTAAAGTGTGCCTAGGACACGGGCTTTAACTTATATCAATTTATCCACATGAAGACTGATAAGTTTGTATTAAGTTGTCAATGATCTTGGTTTATGTTTTAATCTACATACTAAGGCTCACATCAAGTTTATATGTTATGCTAAATCCTTCCTTCAACTTTTGTTTTTGTATATACATTTCTCATTGTGCCCAGACACAATGATAGAATGCATTTGAACTCATGTTGAAATTGTTTTGCTTGAGAACAATTATGATTGAGAATAACCATCACAGGGCTCTGTACATTCTTGTTATATTATTTTCAGTTAGAATTTCATCTATTCATCTTCATCATTATCACTACCATCATTAACACTCACAAAAAGATTTAAAATTTGTAAAAATGTTAGCCAAACTTTTATATGCATTAACACTTCTCAGTTTTGTTTTTTTGTGTTTTGGTCCCTTTTTGTTTTTTGTTTTTTTCTCTTTTTCTTACTTTAGGAGTGTTCCCCAAGGCCTTCTCTTCACTAAGTTGCTCTTCTGCTCTATGGTCTAATATTCTCAATATGATCCATTCCCCTACTTTCAGTTATCATCACTATGTTAATGACTCTGTAATCTAAATACCTAGTTTCTAACCCTAATCTTTCCCTTGAAAATTAGTTCTGAATTTTGTTACCTGCTAGATAATGCCACCTAGACTTTCAGTCTCAATATGGCTAAGGTTCTCTGCTTTTAACTTCCCCCATAACATGCCTTTTTCTATCAAATTCTGATTTCAGTTGATGACTTCCCCATTTTCTCAAGCTCAAGTATCAATGAGGTATTTTTGCCATTGCCTCTTTTTCCTACTAAGTGAATCTTTGCACATCTGCCTGTGCATTATCTTCTTCATTGATCCCTTCTTCTCTACCTTAAAGGTTTTTTTGAGAGATATATGAGCAAATAAAGGTAAATTTATTACAAATCAGCATTTTTTAAGAAAAAAAAGTTGACAATCATTGGGCTCCAGAGGAGAAATGAGTAGGAGATTGTTGTGTCCCCTATCAATTTCTATCTGTTATTTTAAAATATATTATGAAGTCACTTGGTGACTGATTTTTCTGTGTACTATCTTCTTAATCCACCCCTTTTTCTCTCCTTATATTTTGGTCAGTTTAGTCTAGACCCTCATCATCTTTCACCTAAATTATTCTAATACCTTCTCTCTAGTCTCTCTACCTTATGATACTGGAATGGTTTGTTATTTCCTTCTAACTCATTTTCACAAATAAAGACACTGACGCAAACAGGATTAAGTGACTGCCCAGGGTCATACAGCTGGTAAATATCTGAGGCTAGATTTGAAATCAAGAAGATGAGTCTTCCTGACTCCAGGGCCATCACTATCCACTGTACCACCTAGCTGGTGAATCATCTCTAATCTTCCTGATCTATAGCTTGTCACTAGACCCATATGGCTCCAGAGGGAAAAAGTAAGTTTGGTGACTTTGCACGGCCCTCCGTCACTTAATTCCAATTCACTTGAGTCATGGAATCACCTTCTTGATGTCATGGTCCTCTTTGGGAAGGAAGGACAAACAACAACCTATGACTAGTACAAGCTGGTCTGCTAAGGACCTAACTGGACAGTTCCAGTTGGACAACATAACTTCTTCATTCTCTTCTTTCCTCTCCTCTCCTCCTTCCTCTCCCTCTGTCAAATACCCTTACCTATGTATACTCTGCCCAAAGTAATGTAAATTTTGATCACTGAAACTTCACAAGATATCTTGGGGTTTATGATGGACTAGATTTCTTTCATTAGGACCATACTTTAAACCCAAATCACTCTGGCTGTCATTGATTGGACAACAATGAGTTCTAGTTCAAGCCCAATTTGGTCATTGTTCGGGTCCTGATTACTCAGAGTGAATGTAAATTGCAATTGTTTATATTTTGGCTAGAAATCTGGAGGGTCTTCCCCTTTCAGATTGTTTTGTTTTGTATTTTTGACTAGGTAAACGAGGCCATTCTTTGTTTCATTTCTTACCTAGACTTAATCACTGAATGGGTGGATGTTGCCTCAGTCAAACTGAGACTGGGAAAGACTTTACCTTAAAAAGGCCATGGTCTCCCACTGCACCCTGGGCCATCTCTAGTCATCCTAATCTATATCTTATCAGTGGACCCAAATGGCTCTAGAGAAGAAAGTGAGGCTGGTGGATTTGCATAATCCTCCCTCACTTAACTCCAAATCACTTCCAAGTTATGGCATTGCATTCTTGATGTCATGGTCCTCCTTGAGAATGAAGGAAAAACAACAAGAACCTACCTCATGAATCTCTCTTCTCTAATATCTCATTCACAAAGCTTCCAATGCCAATTCTCTGGTCAAAATTCTTCACTGGCTTCTGATTACTTATAGAATAAATGCCAACTCTCTAACATGACATAACTTCCTTCAGAATCAAGTTCTGACTTTCCCTTCCAGACACATTTCATTACAATCTCTAATCACAAACCCTATTTTCTAGCCAACTTGAAATATAAGCCCTTTTCTGATCCTGCTCCATCCTATTATAATTCCAAGGCAGTAATGCATTCCAGTCCAGGAATGGAAAATATTTATCCACATCTCTGTTTGCTGAAATCAAAAGGAAAGCAATAATGTTTTAATGAAATATCTATCTATCTATCTATCTATCTATCTATCTATCTATCTATCTATCTATATGTGTGTGTGTATACACAAGTGTTTCATATATACATACATATACATATGTACATATATACACACACATACATATGTGTGTGTATATATATATATATATATATATTGAAAGAGAGAGAAGTTGATTGCCCCACACCAAGTTCAAAAGCTCTCTATAATCCTTTTTCTATTTGATGAAGGACCTACATATAGATTATATGTAAAATATATGGCATAATTAGCATTAAGAATTTAATTATTTTACATATAAAATAGATAACTAGACCTGATCTTAGAACCTTATAAAATAGGTAACAGAAAAATAATTTTAATGTTTTAAATTTCTATTTGTGTAATTGAATTTTTAAAAACATGCTTCAATATAGGTTATTCAAAAACAACAAATTCCCTCCCCTACTAAGTGGACCCTGCATTAAAGTCCCATTGGAACATAGGGATTGCCAACAAACTGAAATAAAATTATCCTTTTTAACAATTAGTATTACATAACTATTGTAAATGGAGTCATGGGACTTCCTTTGGACTGCTATGAATATGCTCAAGCTTCATTAGGCTTGCAAAGGGCTGTTCAAGTACTACATTACCAATCCAGGGATTGTAATCATACTTTGGTCACTTACTTAATTTAAAGTACTGGTGAACAGAGACCAATTATCCTTCTGGAGAAAGAAAAGAGAAGTGCTCAAATTTGATATGCTGCTTATCATGGGCTAAAAAAAAAAGTACATGTGAAAAAAAAATGGAAAGCTAAATTATGTCTTCTCAAAATAAGCAGGCTAATTTAATATCATTTGAAATTATTTATGTTAATTTTTGTCCTTGTCATGCTTAGAGCGATCAAATAGTGTTACTCATTCATGAAATATTATTATGCTCTCATAAAGACCTAAGTTCCATCTTCCTTGAGGATATTGCCTAAAGATTTGCTTATCATACTTTGAGCACAAGATTCAGTGGGTTAAAAGAAATTTATCACATGGCTAGCTAAAATAAAATGAATGTGGAGATGAGTTCAGATCTTCATCAGATCCTTTCCATAGTCCAAATAACTTAGTCTGAACTGTAATTATGACCTATTGATTGTTCTTCCTGTTTCTGTTTTTACCTTTCTTATATCCATCGCTCACACGGTTAACAAAGCAATCTTCCTAATATATAGGGCTAGCACTTGCTACTCCCCTGCTAACAAAAAAATAGAAACAAAGTCTGAAGTGATTCTCTGTTATACATAAGGTAAAACACAATATTCACCTAACATTTAAGGGCCTCCACAATCTGGCCTTTACCTAAACTTCAAGTCATATTTCATACTACTACTACTCTTCACTAACACTATAGCAAACCAAACAAGGTTATTAGATTTCCTCAAATTCAATACCTCTACCCCAATGCATTCACAGAAGCCATTATTCATACTCTCCCCCATCTTTTATTGACCCAATGATACTAATAGGTGTTTGTATTTGGTACTAAAAGTACAAGGGAGTCACTTAAATTTGCTGGGCAGTGGAATGACAAGATCAGACTTGTGCCTTAGAAATATCACTGCAGCATTTTTATGGAAGATGGGTTGGAGAAGGAAATGCCTTGGGCAAAAGAGACTAAAAGTCAAGAGAGGATGAGGTCTAAAATATAGTGCTGTGTATATGAGGATAGAAAAGTGAATGCTTGTGATATATAATGTGGAGAGATAATTAACAAAAGATAACAATTGGTGGAAAATGTGGAGTAAGGGAGAATGATGAGTTGAAGATGGTTTCCAAGGAGCATGGGATCCCTCCCTCATTCTTCCCTATTCCCTATTCTCCCTCCCTCTCTATGTGTTTATTTCCGTCTCTGTATCCTTGTCCCTATCTGTTTGTCTGTCTTTGTGAATCTCCCTATCTTACCACCCAAGCTACAAATGCAGTGGTCATTCTGCCCAACCTATTGCTGATTAGAATGGAAGCTTTGAGGTACTATGTATTTGTACTGGTTTGTTGCATCTTAGGTAAAAATTATTCTCCAATGATGAAATGCTGGAAATACAAGGTCAATTAGCTTTCAAAAGAAGATGTGAAAACTAATAACGACTGACAAATTATTTCACATCACAAACAGTAAGTGGAATGCATATCAAAATAACTCTAGAAATGAATTTAAATATCATACTGAGAAAAAAGTCACTAAAAAAACTGAAAAAAAAAGATATCCATTACTTATCACATGTAGATCTGAAGGAATATCATTATGTCATATAAAAATGCATTTGAGTAATTTAGAGAAACATAGGAAAATTATATTAACTAATATGGAATGGCATTAGAGGAATAAAGAACACGATATACAACATGACTAAAACAAATAAATTGAAAAAATAAAAAAGAAACAGAAAGTTATGTAATTATAACGACCATAACATTTCTTTTACTTACACATTTTCCCTTAAAAAAAAATATATATATATATATACATATACATATATATATATATATATATATATATATACATAAACAAAAAAAGAAACAAAAACTTTTCACTAGACTCTACCATCCATTCTTATCAAAAATCCTAATAAAAGTTATCTGCACATAATGCATCTGTTTCATCACCTACTGTTGATTTCTTAACCCTTTTTTGTCCGGTTTGCAAACGCAACATTCATTTGAAACTACCCTCTCCACAGTTACCAACAACCCCTTAAGTGTCAAATCTCATGATCTTCTTTCTCTCAGTCCTCATCCTTGTGGATTACTCCATTGCTTATGATGATGTCAGCCATCCTTTTGTCTAGGTGCTCTTGCCTAAGTTTTACAACACCACTCTCGTTTTGCTTTTACCTGCTACTGCTCCTTCTCAGTACTCAGTTGCTTAATCCTCCTCCTCTTCCTCCTTCTACTCCACTTTAATTGTGCATATTCTCCTAGAGCTAGACTCTTTACTGTGTTGTTTTCTCTTTCTCAGGGATCTCTTCAACTCCCACACATTTAATGGTCATAATTGTGCAGATCATTCATATCTATCCCCAGTCTCTGTCATTAATCCCATAATATCACTGCACTTGGATAGTCTAAAATGGATATTTCAGAGACATCATGGATTCATTGTATAAGAAACAAAGCCCAATTTCTATCAGCACAAAGGTTCTCCTCTACTGAACTCCACTATTTTTTTTTTCAGGGCATCACCATTCTTCTAATCTCTTAGACTCTTTTCCTAAGTGTTATCTTTTACTACTCATTATCCTTTATGTATCAGAGCAGTTACTACATCTTATGTTACTGTCTCTACCATACCTCTCATATCTGATGCTATCTCTCTATTTATACAGCCATGATTGTAGATTAGGCCCTCATTACCTTTCTCCTGGAAAAACACGGTGGTCTACTAAGTGGTTTCCCTCTCTCAAGTCTCTACTCACTTTAAAACAATTTCCACAGACCTGCCAAATTTCATCTTCAGTCAATAAACTTCAGCAGCTCTATAATGCCTCTAGAATATAATATAAGCTCCTTTGGCTTTAAAAAAGGCCTTTCATAACTTGGCAACAAATTACCTTTACCATATGATTATACAGCAGTTTTTCATATACTCTGTGGTCTAGCTTCTATTGCCTTCCTCATTCAGATTAATTTTGTCTTCTCTTTTAGAATGTATTTTTTAAGGTAAAATAATGTTTTCTTTTCCTTTGAATCATCCAATCCTTAGCACATTTCCTCACACAGAGTTAAGTGATTGATAAATGTCTATTGACTGACTCTGTGAATGGCTAATTAGGCTTTTCCTAGTACAAGACTTGACAAAATGCCATAGTCTTTATTTCTTACATAGAAAGTGGACCAGGGATATGGAATTCTGCATGTATTAAACTGTGTAAAACACAACTGAATGGTATGTATTACATATGCATTATAATGTTACTGTAGTTTCTTCATAATTTTCAAATTGGTCTTTATTTTTTTTCTTCCACTTTGCTAATTTACTTAAACGAATATGTGGTACTAACATGTAATGCTATTCCAACTCTCCTTTTTTATTATTATTGATTTATTTTTACTTTTAAATGTTAACTTCTACAAGATTTTGAGTATCAAATTTTCTCCCCCTCTTGTCCCTCCACCCACCCCAAGACAGCTTGCATTCTGAATAATCCTTCCCCTAATCTACCTTCCATTCTATCTCCCCCACTTTCTCTTATCCCTTGACCCTTCTATTTTCCTACAGGGCAGGATTGATTTCTGTACCCCATTGCCTTAATACTTTATTTCCCAGTTGCATGTGAAAAAAAATTAGCATTTGTTTTAAAAACTTTGGGCTTTAAATTTTCTCCCTTCTTCCCTCCCTACCCACCTTCATTGAGAAGGCAAGCAACTCAATACAGGTTATACATGCGTAGTCATGCAAAACACTTCCACATAGTAGTCATGTTGTAGGAAACTAACTATATTTACCTTCATCGTATCCTGCCCCCCCATTTATTCTATTTTCACTTTTGACCCTGTTCCTCCTTAGAAGTGCTTGCTTCTGATTACCCCCACCCCAATTTACCCTCCCCTTTATTATCACCCCACTCTCTTATCTCCTTCCTCCCTATCTTCCTGTAGGATAAGATAAATTTCCATACCAAATTGAGTGTGTATAATATTCCCTCCTTAAGCCAAATACAACAAGAATAAGATTCATTCATTCTCTCTCACCTTCCCCCATTTCCCCTCCACTGTAAAAGTATTTTCTTGTCTGTCTATGTGAGATAATTTACCCTATTATACCTCTCCCTTTCTCTTTTTCCCAGTATAATCCTTTCTCACCCTAGAATTTTATTCTCCAGATATCATCCCTTCATCTTCAACTCACCCTATGCCATCTATCTATCTATCTATCTATCTATCTATCTATCTATCTATCTATCTATCTATCTATCTATCCATATGTATAATTTTCCCCCTCCCACCACCCTAATACTGACAAAGGTCTCATGAGTTACAAATATCATCTTTCCATGCAGGAATGTAAACAGTTAATCTTAATAAGCACCTTATGATTTCTCTTTCCTGTTTACCTCTTCATGTTTCACTTGGGTCTCATCTTTGAAAGTCAAATTTGCTATTCAGCTCTAATATTTTGATCAAGAATGCTTGAAAGTGCTCTATTTCTCTGAATGTATATTTTTCCCCTGAAGAATTATATTCAGTTTTGCTGGGTAGATGATTCTTGGTTGTAATCCTATCTCCTTTGCCCTCTGGAATATAATATGCCAAGCCATCTGGTCCCATAATGTACAAGTTGCTAAATCTTGTGTTACTCTGATTGTGCTTTCACCATATTTGAATTGTTTCTTTCTGGCTGCTTATCCTTGACCTGGGAACTCTAGAATTTGCCTGCAATATTCCTAGGAGTTTTCATTTGGAGATCTCTGTCAGGAGGTGATCGGTGGATTTGTTCAATTTCTTTTTTGTGTCCTGGTTCTAAAATATCAGGGCAGTTTTCCTTGATAATTTCTTGAAAGATGTTGTCTAGGATCTTTTTTCGATCATGGCTTTTTTTCCCAGGTCAGTTGTTTTTCCAATGAGATATTTCACATTGTCTTTCACTTTTTCATTCGTTTAGTTTTGTTTTACAATGTCTTGATTTCTTATAAAGTCACCAGCTTCCATTTGCTCCATTCTAATTTTTAAGGAAGTATTTTCTTCAGTAAGCTTTTGGACTGCCTTTTTCATTTGGCCAATACTGCTTCTTAAGGCATTCTTCTCCTTATTGGCATTTTGCCATTTCAGTTAGGCTATTTTTAAGGTCTTATTTTCTTCATTATTTTTTGGGTCTCCATTAGCAAGTAATTGACTTGTTTTTCAAGATTTTCTTGCCTCACTCTCATTTCTCTTCCCAGTTTTTCTTCTACTTCTCTTAATTTGTTCTCAAAATCCTTTTTGAGCTCTTCCATGGGCTGAGACTGATTCATATTTTTCTTGAAGGCTTTGGATGTGTGAATTTTCACTCTGTTTTCTTCTTCTGGTTGTATGTTTTTATCTTCTTTGTCACCAAAGAAAGATTCTATGGTCTGACTTTTTTGTACAGTTTGCTCATGTTCCTAGACAATTATTTAACTTTTAAACTCTTTGTTAAGGTAGATGTCTGCTTCCAGTGTGGAGAATGTACTGTCCCAAGCTTCAGGAATTTTGTGCAGATGTTTTCAGAGATATTTCTAGGGACCTGTAAGTGTTCAGTTCTTCTAAGGTGGTATGATGAAGGGCCAGGTGTTTTTTTTTTTTCCTTTCCTGGCCTGGGCTCTTGTCTGTGAGTGAACATAAGCACTCTCTTCTGACTTGGAACTGTGAGGAGGATTCTCTCTGTACCTCCACTACAAGCTCCAATACACGAGTATTCTTCCTTGCCCCAGGATCACCCCCACAACTGAGACCCATATCCGTGCATGGGTAAAGCAAGAGAATTCTGCCTCAGCACGTGCAAAGAGATCTCTGCAATCCCCCTCTGATCAGCAACTCAATTACCCCTGAGTCTGTGGTCTGAGAGCTCTGGAAGCAACTGCCACCCCCGGGGCTGTGCTGGGATTAGGGCTAGGGCTGGGGCTGGGGCTGAGCTTCTCTCTCACCAAGGTCACAGACCTTTCTTACTGACCTTCTAAGTTGTCTTTGGCTTTTGTGGGTTGAGATGTCTGGAAACCACCACAGCTGCCATTGTTTCAGTCCCCTGAGGCTTGCTCTAGGTTTCCTGAGGCCTGGTCTTTGCCTGCATGTCCATGCTGAACTGCATTCCTCTCCCAACCTAGCACAATAGACCTTTCCACTCAATCATCTAGGTTGTCTTGGGCTGGAAATTTGTTTCACTCTGTCTTTTTTTGGGTTCTGCTGATCTAGAATTTATTTAGAGGCTTTTTTAGTAGGTATTTGGAGGGCACTGGGAGAGAGCTCAAGCAAGTCACTGCTTTCACTCCACCATTTTGACTCTGCCCCTCCCTCCTATTATCTTATCTTTCTTTTTTTAACAAAATAACAGGAGCAATAGAAGTGTCCAAAGAAGTAACCTAGTCCAAACTTATAATTTGTCAACATAGAAGCCAAAACTTATAGAATTTACCTGACTTTCCTAGAGTAGAAAAAAAAAATAGCAAGTTACTGAGTGAGGATTCACTCCAACTCCTCTTACTACTAATATCCCATGCCATATTTATGATTCTCATATCATCAAAAGTTTCAGTACACTTACATAGTTGCATTAAACTCCATATGGATTATCTCTGGCTGACTTATGGTAGAGCCTTCCAAGCTTATGTTGGTCTGATCAGCCTCAGCCAGACACAGTGTACATTGACCTCAACATAATGATGTCATTTTGTTCCTCCTCAAGAATGGACAACAACTAACCAACCTCCATATTTAAAGACAGTCCATTTTTTAGTTCATTTTCTCTATGAATTTAGGCATAGAGATCTGATCTTTTGAGACATTCCCATACTTATAATTTTAGAGAGATAAGCATCCTCCTGCAACCAGAAGAAAGATTTGAAGTATTGCAATCTTTGAGTTGAAGAAGGACTTGCATAATGTGTGTGATTTCTAAGAAAGACAAACAAAGCCTTTGGCAGGGAAGAATAAGAGAAAAGAACAGGGAGACAGAGTCCACAGCTCCTCAAGGTATATAAAGAGCTTAAGTGGAAAACATCAGTCATACAAGGAGAAAAAACAAAGGTAATAAAAAAGAGAAAAAAAGAGAGAGAGATTACAGTGGGCCTTGAGGCCTATGTAGGAATCTTGGGACAGATAGCCCAGGATAAGGTTACTTGCCTCTTTGAGAACTAAGGGAAGTTACAAAAATGTTCCATCTTTTTCCATCCTCTAATTATGTATCCTCAGTAACAGTTGTGTTAATATATATTTTTATGCTTCTTTTAACTCAATATTTGCTCAATTTTGGTCTTTAAAAATAGAGAAGTAAGTGTTGAGCTGGACATGAATAAAAAAAAAATAAATTTGTCCAAAACCAAATCTCTGTTGGAACTATATGAACTACTCCTTAATGGGGGCTATGAGCTTTTGTTATTATATCACTAAGTTTTCATCTGCTATAAATTCTATAAAAGAAGATAAGGAGTCTATGGGGGCCTTAGAACTATCACATTGATCTTGTGCTTATAAATAACCTGATTGTTGTAACAATGTGCTTGCTTTAATCTAAAGAGAAGTGGGGCCATAGAAAGAAGAGAATAATAAGTAAATATATTAATATTGATATTGATATCAATATAAATATAGACAAAGCTATGGATATAGGTACTGATATTAGTATAGATGGTATTTCAAACTTTCAACAATTCCCCAGGGTGAAGATAGGCAAGACTGGGAGTAACTGAGTAATCAGCTGTGCCCTTCTCTGACCAAGGGGATCGAGGTGGCATAATGGATACAGCCATGGGCCTAGAGTCAGGAAGACATAAATTCAAATACAACCTAAGATTCTTACTAGCTTTATGACCCTGGGCAAGTTACTTAAACTCTATTTCACTCTCACCTCAACTGTAAAGTTCAGGGTTGTTGTCAGGATCAAATGAAATAATATTTGCAAAGTGCTTACTTAGTATAGTTGCTGGCATCTAGTAAGCACTATAAAAAGGCTGGTTATTTTTAAAAGGAATGAGGAGAGATACAGTACCAGCTAGTCAACTACACACTCCACAGCAGTACCTAAATTATTGTAGATACCTTTTGTTTTCATATCATAATTTATGTTGTGGTCGTTTCTGAATATATATATATATATATATATATATACATACATATACATACATGCATATGTATACATACACACACATACATACATATGTATGTATGTGTGTATGTGTGTGTATGTATATATACTGAATATACATACAACTCTACTACAAAGCAAAACCCCGTACTTAAGATTTTTCTTTAAAGGAAAATTAAATCATTTCATGAAAACCAAACAACACATTGACTGTTTCTAATATTATAGGAAGCATTTGACACTATATTGTGTCTTGACACACATGGCAAATGTAATTTAAAAAACAATACTTCAAGTATGTGTATTCATCACTGTGAGTATTCTTTTCAATAATACAGAATGAAGCTCCTCAAAAGCTTTCAAGATCCTAGAGAACTATTTAACAAAAAATGTGATTATCTTCCAGCTAAGCTGGTGATAACCCTGCTAGAAAACAAGGTAGTCATTAAGAAGCATTATATAAATGATTACAGAGAATAAAACTTACATAGCAATGCAAAGAAAGATGAGATCACTTCTAGGTGAAGGGGGGGGGAAGTGGCATGTTAGATTCTGCTGGGGTGGGTAGAATGTCACTAGGCAGTGATTTTTACTCACAGAGGAGGCAGATTCCAGATTATAGTAAGGATATGAGGCAGTGGATAGAAGTGAGGAAGAACATGGAATTTTGTTTAAAGCAGATGTCATGGAATATAGAGGGAGATAATTAAAATTAATTTAATAAATATCTGTTGTTGTTCAGTTGTTTCAGTTGTATCAGACTTTTCATGACTGCACTTGGGGTTTTCTTAGCAAAGTCACTGGAGTGGTTGCCATGTCCTTCTCCAGCTCATTTTATACTTGTGGAAATTGAGGCAAATACTGGCTTTCCCAGGGTAACAAATCTATTAAATATATGAGGCCAGATTTGGACTCAGGAAGATGAATCTTCCTGACTCCAGGCCCTGCACTCTATCCACTCTGCCACCTACTTGATACAAACAGAAACACAGACACACAGACACACAGACACACAGACACACACACATACACACAGGGAGAGAGAGACAGAGTGACAAAAACAGATAAAAGACCAAGAGAGACAAAGAGAGACTTTCTAAAGTTAATGGAAGAGTAGGCAGGACCTAGATCAGTTCCAGCCTTCAAGGCTAAGAAATATTGATCATGTCCTCTGGGAAATGAGGGACTTTCAAAAATGTTTTTACAGCTGGAGAGCTGATCTAAGTGGTGTTTCTGGAACCTGGCAATGAATTTATTTTTGAGAGCATTAGAAAAAACAATACCTAAATTGCTCTGTAAAATACGTAAAACTGCTATTAGATCATGCAAGCTAAAATTGACTTCTAATAAAGTATAGTGCATTTATTTTCTAAGCTTTGAATTCATGTGGCAGGAAAAAAAATGAGGGAAATAAAATGCTATAACTGAAAATTATTTAAAAAAAAACACCTGAATGCTTACGAATTGTCACTGTTCACTTTTCTGATATAGTGCTCTGAAATGAAATAAAATAATAAGGCCTTTTTTACATAATCTGAAACCTTGAAAATATGTGAAGTATAAAGTTTTAGGATATTAGGTCACATCTTGACTGCCACACTCAGTGCCATTGATGATGGGCATTAATTGTTTAATAAGGCAGGTTTGATACAGAGTCAAGATGGAGTGCATGGCTTAACTGCAGGGATTGGGCTTTTCTGATTTCCAAAATCCCTCCACCAGAATTATTTGAGTGAAAAGTCATACAGTGTTTGTAGGAGGATAAAGAGGAGAAGGTGATTACTCTAGCCCTATTAAGAGTCTCATTTACATGAAACTGGCTTTTCTGCAAAAGGTATTTTTTTTCATTAAGTATCCCAGGTGGACTGTTCAAGTGTTGAAAGCCCAAAGATGTTTCAGCATAAACCATAACGATGGCTTATTCCATGAAGCAGAAATAATGATGGGCCCAGATAGTCCAATGCAGCTGGTTTCAATTGCTGCCTCCAAAGCTGTCATTATTAAGTGATTATCAAATGGTTCATACAATTTGCTCACTGTAACAAAACAAAGGAGGGTGATATGGACTGCAAAGCAATTCCTTTGGGTAATAGGAGATAAATCTATTTTGAAATGCTAAATGCTAAAAGTATGGATTCACAAAAAAGGGGAAATTTAAAAGTTACCTTTGACTAAAAAGAAAAGAAAATAATTTTATTTGATACTCTTGTTTTCTTGTGGCTGCAGAATAGTCTAGGCTATTAATAATCCCTTCGCTTTCTTTTAAATTTTTCTCCTGATTGTTTGCAGAGTTTGTTTCTGGATTGAATTGTTAAATACAACCATCATATGTCTCGGAGTTTGTAACCTTGGGTTTCTTTCCAGGGGCAATCTATGAATTTTTTCAAATGATATTTAATTTTCTGTTTTCAGAAGTTCTGGGCATTTTTCTAGTATTATTAACAGCACTAAGATGTTAAGTTGTTTTGTTTTGTTTTGTTTTTTTCTTGTTTTGTTCCATGTGACACCTGTGATTCTTAGCTTGTTACCATGCATTCTACCTTTGAGATCACTGTGCTTTTCTTGGTTAGTGAGCATATTTTCTTTTAGTGTTATTGTTTCTATTTCCCTTCTTCTAGATTGTCTTTCATTTCTGTATGTTTATTTTCACAGTCAATTCTGTTCTCTTTTGTTCAGTAGTACTTGCCGTTGCAGATTCCAACTTTCGAATTCTGTCCATTACTTTTTGCTGTGAAAACCACTAATTTTTCTCTTGTAATTCTCATTTTTGCCTTGTTGTTATTGTTGATGTTGGTTCTTCTTCTCTGATATGATCAATAATATCAGGAAGATGATGTCTTGACTTGCAAGCCAATTGGATTTAAGTAAGGCAAGGCTGTGCAAAGTCATTAGCCTCACTCTCTTCTCTAAGGTCATTGGAGTCCAGTGGCAAGATATAGGTCAGGATGACTGGCAATGGCCCCACATGCAGTGGGACTCCCTGGCCTTTTTAAGCTAAAGTCTTTCCCAGGTCATAGTTTGTCTGAAGCAACACTCATTCAGTGATTTAAGGCAAGGTAAAAATTGAGGCTAAAGATGGCCTGGTTTCACTTCCCAAAAGAATCAAGAATCAAGAAGACCCTCAGAGCTTTTGGCCATAACAGGAACAATTGCTATTTATACTCACTCTGAGCCATCAAAATTCAAACAATGAGTAAATGAGGCTTGGGCTAGAACCTATTACTGACCAATCAGTGAGAGACAAAGTGATTTGGGTTTAAAGCCATAGTCAAGTAGCTCCATTTGAAATCCAATGGGCATTATCAAATCTCACTTATCAGAGATATATTTCAAGAAACCATGAATGCAAACTACATAAGACAAAACAGTTAATTGTCCCATTTTAAAAAAAAGTTAGGGTTATGGTTAGGGTTATGCCACCAAAAAAATAAATAAAGGGGTGAGAAAAAAAATTGCACTACGAGATGAAGGAGGGGGGAGATTAAATGGGGTAAATTATGCAGCGTAAAAAAGGCACAACAGAACTATTACAAGGGATGGGTGTGGCAGCGGTGAGCAAAGTTTAAACCTTACTCTCAGCTCACAGAGGGAATAGCATACACCCTGAGTTGGATATAGACATCTATCTTAACCTATAGGAAAATTAGAAAAAGGACAGGCATAATAGAAGGGGGAGTGAGAACTGATAGAAGGAAAAGTATATAGGAGATGGCAGTGATCAGAAGTAAAATACTTGTGAGGAGGGGAAAGGTAGGGTTTAAGAAAGAAAGGAGGATAAACTAGCAAAAAAGTACCACAGAGGGAAATACACAGTTAGCTATAATATCTATAAATGTGAAACAGAAGCAAAAAGCAAAATGGATTAAAAATCAGAATCCTACAATATGCCATTTACAGGAAACACATCTGAAGCACAGAGATACACAGAGGGCAACGTCAAAGCTCTACATCCAAAGCCTCCAAGAAAAATATGAATCAGTCCCAGGCCTTGGATGAGCTCAAAAGGGATTTTGAGAAACAAGTAAGAGAGGTAGAGGAAAAACTGGGAAGAGAAATGAAAGTGATGCAAGATAATCCTGAAAAAGAAGTAAACAGCTTGCTGAAGGAGACCCAAAAAAATACTGAAGAAAATAACGCCTTAAAAAATAGCCTAACCCAAATGGCAAAAGAGGTCCAAAAACCCAATGAGAAGAACAATGCCCTAAAGAGCAAAATTGGCCAAATGGAAAATGAAGTCCAAAAGCTTACTGAAGAAAATACTTCCTTAAAAATTAGAATGGAGCAATGGAAAGATAGTGACTTATGAGAAATCACGACACAGTAGAACAAATCCAAAAGAATGAAAAATTAGAAAACAATGTGAAATATCTCATTGGAAAAACAACTGACCTGGAAAATAGATCCAGGAGAGAGAATTTAAAAATTATTGGACTATCTGAAAGCCATGATCAAAATAAGAGCCCAAACATCATCTTTCAAGAAATTATCAAGGAAAACTGTCCTGACATTTTAGAACCAGAGGGCAAAATAGAAATGGAAAGAATCCACCAATCTCTACCTGAAAGAGATCCCCAAAGGAAAACTCCTAGGAATATTGTAGCCAAATTCCAGAGTTCCCAGGTCAAGGAGAAAATATTGCAAGCAGCCAGAAAGAAACAATTCAAGTATGGCGGAAACACAATCAGGATAACACAAGATTTAGCAGCTTCTACATTAAGGGACCAGAGGGCATGGAATATAATATTTCAGAGGGCAAAGGAGATAGGATTACAACCAAGAATCACCTACCCAGAAAAACTGAGTATAATCCTTCAGAGGAAAAAATAGTCATTCAGTGAAATAGAGGACTTTCAAGCATTCTTGATGAAAAGACCAGAGCTGCATAGAAAACTTGACTTTCAAATACAAGACTCAAGTGGAACATGAAGAGGTAAACAGGAAAGAGAAATCGTAAGAGACTTATTAAGATTAAACTGTTTACAATCCTTCATGGAAAGATGATATTTACAACTCATGAGACCTTTGCCAGTATTAGGGTCATGGGAGGGGAAAAATTATACGTATGTGTAGATAGATAGATAGATAGATAGATAGATGATAGATAGATAGATAGATAGATAGATAGATAGATAGATATATGATAGATAGATAGATAGATAGATAGATAGAGGGCCCAGGGTGAGTTGGAGATGAAGGGGTGATATCTGGAGAATAAAATTAAGGGATGAGAGAGGATGATACTCAGAGAAGAAGAAAGGGAGAGGTAGAATGGGGTACATTATCTTGCTCAAAACAGACAAGAAAAGGTTCTTACAGTGGAGGGGAAACAGGGAAAGGTCAGAGGAAATGAGGGAATCTTATTCTCATAAGATTTGGCTTAAGGAGGAAATAACATACATACTCAATTGGGTATGGAAATATGTCTTACCCTACAGGAAAACAGGGGGAGAAGGGGACAAGAGAGCAAGGGGACGATAGACAGAAGGGCAGATTGGGAAAGGGGTAATCAGAAGGAAGTGCTTCTGAGGAGGGACAGGGTCAAAAGGAAGAATGGAATAAATGGGGGGGGCAGGATAGGATTAAGGGAAATAGAGTTAGTTTTTCATAACATGTCTCCTATGGAAGTGTTTTGCATAACTGCACATATATGGCCTGTATTTATTTGCTTGCCTTTTCAATGAAGTTCGGTGGGGTGGGAAGAAGGGAGAAAATTTGGAACCCAAAGTTTTAAAAA
The DNA here is from genome assembly GCF_003287225.1 of Phascolarctos cinereus. Lineage (NCBI taxonomy): Eukaryota > Metazoa > Chordata > Mammalia > Diprotodontia > Phascolarctidae > Phascolarctos > Phascolarctos cinereus. The sequence continues at coordinate 388,742,244 of NW_027555958.1, read as the reverse complement.
CACATGTTTAAAAAAAATGTTTCCACACCCAACTGAGAAATAAGAAATACAGGAAATGAGGTACAGAATCTATCCTGCCCTACAGGAAAATAGAAGGGGAAGGGGATAAGAGTGGGGGTGGGGAGAGATAGAAGAGAGGGCAGACTAGGGGAAGAGGTATTTGGAATACATGCCATCTTGGGGTGGGGGAGGGGCAAGATGGGGTGAAAATATGGAATTCAAAATCTTGTGGAAGTAAATGTTGAAAACTAAAAATAAATCAATTTATATAAAGGTTTTTTAAAAAAGATTTGATTAGGATTACTATGCTCAGTGGAATGAAATGGAAATGTGTTTATATGTATTACGTGCCAAGCTCTGTGCTAAACCTTGAGAATACTGATAGAAAATCAAGATAGTTGTTTCAGGCAATCACATTCTGATTAGGGGAGAAAACACATATAGGTGGGCAGCTGCAGTTCAAAATTTAAAAAGGAAAAAAGCTTGGTCAATAATGGAATTTTCAAAGCCCCAACAAAAGTCAATTCATAATAGATAGGAAGAAAGCCTGGTATCCATAAATAGAAAGGCCTGGTGGTACTTAGGGTGCAATAACATACCAAATGACAGAGCCAGGAGTCCTAGTGCAAAAGGAAGTCATATGGCAATGCCTGGAGGTCTAGAGGGCGTAGTGGTCAGACATTAAAACCCGGTGGTCCACTATCTTACCAAAAGTATCATAACTGGTGACTATGCTCACCCAAGTGGTGTGAGCAGCTGGTTGGTTACTGGTAGTTGACTTTTTTCTCAGAGAGGACCAAAATGACATCACTACACTAGAGGCCATTGACCATTTACCTCAGATTGAAGTCAATCCCTCCCTAGTTGAAGTTCCATCCGAAGAAGGTGAGAGCAGCTATGACCCGAGTCAATGAATGATCATTGGGATCAGGTTAATGGTCCCAGGAGTCAAGGTGGAATAGATCTCTTGAGTTACCTCTAGCAGGTTGGGATGGGGGATAAGCATCCAACCAAGAGGAAGCATTCAGGGAACTGTGTTTTGGAAATTCTTTCCCAGTCTCAGAGACCCATTCCACTTGTGTACAGGTGATAAACCTGCTCTTTGCATTGTTCTTTCTTAATCCCAAAAGATAAATAAACTGATAGAAGGCTTAGTATAGACATAACAAAGACTAATGGACAAATTTTTTTTAAAAATCTAATTTAAAAAATAAGGAATAGGACTAGTTGAAGAGGTGAGAGGAAGGGGGAATCTACTTAACTTAGAGAATGAAAAGATGAAAAGAGCGGGTACAAAAAAACAAAGAACTAACAAAAACCACAAAGGGAAAGGGGTAATAATTACAAGGGGACCTGAGGAGGGGAAGAAAAGACAATGAAAACAGGACTACTTTAAAATAATAAGCTAAAGTTACTGAAAGAACATACTACTTAGAGAAGGAGAACTAGAAAAAAACAAACATTTGAGAGAAAGAGCAAATATACACTGACCTTTCATGATTTTAAATTTGAATGGATTAAACAATTCAGTAAAACAAAAAAGAGTGACATATTGGATAAGAAAACAAAATCCTACAATCTACTGCTTATAAAAAATTTTGAAAAGACATATGCAAAATGAAACTGAGGGAATGGAACATAATTTATTATGTAGCAAGTGAATCCAAAAAAAGCAGGAGTTACAATCACTCTTTCTGACAAACGAAAAGCAAACAAAAAAAATTAAAAAGGTACAAACAAGGTAAAATATGGAACTGAACAAACTGTAGTTAAAAGACTTATGACATCTTCTAACTGGGAGTGTAAAAGAATATAAATATTTTCAGCACCAGTGGAACTTTTACAAAAATTGACTAAATGTTAATGTGATGAGATATGGCAAAAAAAGAAGTATATGAAGGTAGAAGCAATTAATACGTCTTTTACAGTGTATATAGTAATTGATTCAGAGACCACAAAAAAGAAAGGACTCCAGTGGAGATTAGGAGTGAAAGTCTAAATAATGAGTGGGCCAAAGAACACATCATAGAAACCATTAGTAGTTTACAGAAGAAAATGATGGGATGAAGAAATGTCAACATCTCTAGGATTAAATTAAAGCAGAGCCCATGCAAAAGATCATGTCTCTACAGACTTGCATTAACACAACAGAAAACTAAATAAACAAAACAGAGAGTTAATGAAACAAATATTCTTTTTTTAAAAAAAAAATTAGGAAGTGGATGCCCTTCAACTAGGGAATGGTTAAACAAACTACAGTGAATGAACTTAATACAATATACCTGTGCTGCAAGAAACAACAAACATAAGAATACAAAGATAACAAGGAAGTCTTACTTGAATGATAAAAACTGAAGTAACTATTTCTGGCAAAACCAATCGCATAATGATAACAGCATATAAATGGAAAGAAAAGCAACCACAACACAAACAAAACTGAATGTTCATTAGATAACACTGCTCCTCCAGTCCTACCCAGTACCTCTGCAAATGTGGTGTCCCACAGAATATAGTATGCAATATCACTTTTTTTATGTATTGATTAATTTTGCTATTTGCTAATTTTATACTCTTTCCTCATCTTCCTATATAAAATTTCAAAAATGTGGCAAATTTGCTGTAGAAGTGTCAGAGAAAACTTTCCTTTATGTCAGAGTTTGTTTGTTTGTTTGTTTGTTTATTTTGTCATCATCACTCCAGGTCTTGGTACATCTTAAGTTTTCAATACATAGATAGATAGAGAGATAGACAGATATTTAGATAGATAAGGATATCCACACATACATATATGCATATGTATATGTGTATATACACATACATTTGAGTGAATATGTATATATGTAGCTGTGCTATGTATGCATACACATGCATACATACATAAACACACACAGAGGGAGGCCTTCAGTATGCTGAGTTAACATATATATATGCATATATACGTATGTATATGTACATATACATACGTATATATGCATATATGTGTGTGTGTATATATATATGTATATATATATGTATATATATTATATGAGAAAGTCTGGTAGAAGTAAGCTCTTCATTAATATTGGAAGGACTTACAAAAATGAAATCAAGGATACATCAAATTGCCACAACCCAGATCTCACTTATGTACCCCTACTCATATTCTTTTATATAATTACTCTTTTGTCTTCTCATTCATAAGTTTTTTTAAGAGGGATAAAGATAAAATTAGTAAAAACAATAAATTTATTTATTTATTTATTTTTAGGCAATTGGGGTTAAATTACTTGCCCAGGGTCACACAGCTAGTAAGTGTGAAGTGTTTGGTCTGACGCTGGATTTGAACTCAGGTCCTCCTGGCTTCAGGGCTGGTGCTCTATCCAGTGCACCACCTAGCTTCCCCCAAAACAATAATTTTATAAGCTTTCTACGTTAATGAGCCTCTCCAAACTGTGTAGGCTTTTTCCTAGTCATAGAGTTTCTGTATTGACTTGCCTCAAAGATTTTTCAGTTTGTTGGAAATGATCAGACTTTCCTGGAACTCACCTGCCTTGCCTTTCAAAGCCTGAAGTCCTCTGCCTAATATGACAAGGCACTCAAATGAAACTTTGGTATAGAATAAGTATAAAACCAGAATAAAATAAAATAATTTAATTTTCAAAGTTGAAGAGGAAAAAAACATATAATTTGAGTAGATGGTAAATTTTGGGGTTTGGTTAATGTCATTAAATTAAAAAGATATTCTATTCACTCATTTTGTGGGCATGTGATAAAATGTGGCCTGAGGTATTTATCATAAAGCTCCCAATAAATAATGATTACTTTGTAGAAAGTAGTGAAAAAATTGTTCTACAGTTTGTTATTACTTTTTTTAATACAAGCACAGGTTCTTTAAAAAGATATGCGTATGAAGTTTACATATCTGCTCTCAAGAATACCTTAACAATTCCCCCGCACATGAGATGGTTCATGGGAAATCAAATTATATCACTTCTGAAGGTAACTTGTAAAAATATTAGTAGTATGAATTTCCTGGTAACAAAAGTTTGTTTAAGATTTTAGAAGTTGGCGCAGCTAGATGGCACAGTGGATAGAGCACCGGTCCTGAAGTCAGGAGGACCTGAGTTCAAATCCAGCCTCAGACCAAATACTTGACACTTACTAGCTCTGTGACCCTGGGCAAGTCACTTAACCCCAAATGCCTAAAAAAAACCACTTAGAAGTCATTATATTTATGGTACTCTGTATTATTCTATCACTCAATCATTCCATCATCTATCTATCTTAGATTGCCTATCTCCTAAAAATATCTAGATTTTGAGCTTTATGTCATATTAGTGATGGTAAGCATAAGACTGCATGTATCATCTTCCTTGTTGACATATTTAGCAATGAAAAAATGTACTTTGAAATCCCTCTTCAATCGACATTCTCGTGGTCCTAAATTTTCATTCTGAGCTGCCAAAGAATCTTAAAAGGGTCTCCAAGTTGCAAATAAACAAATCTCCAACAGAGACAGCTCCATTTCTTTTCTGGTACCCCCTACAATGCAGGAGCTGTTTGGGTAATGTACCTATGGTTTGCCAATCTGTTGTTTTATGCTATTTTGCTGAGAAACTACTAAATTTCTATCTTTGATACCATGCACTATTTTAATTTCAAAGGATCCAAAGTAAACAAAATTGCCACTGAGGAGAACATAAATCAATATCTAAGGCCATCTGATTTTAAAAAAAATCCAGAAGAAGATCCTTCAGTCTTAAGATTGACCAATCTAGCCCATGATCTTAATTGGAAAGGGAGAGAGTAATATGAGTTATGCTTGCTGAGGAAAATGCCCTGTAAACACTGATATCACAGACTCATTCCATTTTAGAACCAGGTGAAGAAATTGAGGATCAGAGATATTAAATTATTTGTTCTGAATTTTATAGCTATTCAATAAATTACATATTATTTTATTTCAGTTTTTCTTAACTAAAGCATTACAAAATTAAAGAAAGAAGCATTGTTGAGAGGTATACCTATCATCTTGCTCTCTCTCTTTCTCTCTCTTGCTCTCTCTTTCTGAGTTGGAAAGGTTCATTAACACTCACATACGACATTATACAGGGTACATGAAAATAAATACATGAAGAAAGCCACTAGCAAAATTAAAATATTATTTGTAAGCATCTCAGAGAACTAAGATTATTTGAAGTGATTCCTTAAATTGTATTGAAGAATTTGAGTTTGAGACTTTACATTTTCCCAACCACAGTAAGAACTGATCATAGATATCATCAACACCCTCACTCCTGGGAAAAACCTGGGAGCCTGTAGATTAAAATTCTCAAATTGTTAAGGAGGTGGAAATTGTGACAATCTGCATTAATAAACAGTGCTAATTGCATTTAAAGTATTGGCATAATGCAATTCCCTTCCAAAAAGGAAAACAGTCTGAATAATAAATTGTAAACTCATTTCTCATTTCAAGCTTGTTCTGTCTGTATTGGAGTGTATTTATAACAGTGAAAAAAGTACTTAGGGGAATATCTGATCAGAAGGAAATGAAGTAAAACTTGAAATCCACTTCAGTGAGAAATCAAATACTGGGTACTTTCTTAAATATTGGGGGAAATGTGTATTTATTTTCCTTTTAGTTAGTATGAAAGCCAATGTATATAGAGAAACAATGTAATGGAAATTGGCATCAGAAGACCAGTTCACCAAGGTGACTGTTAGGTTATATTAGCACCAATGTTTGTTTTTTTTTAATTCATAGATTTTTGCAGGAAACAAAGAAACAGGATTGCTTGTGGCACTGAACAATTTTCAGTCATTCTTATTACGACAAATTGTATAGTATCGCTTTGTTTTTCAGGAGACAAAGGTTCTGGACAGAAGTGAACCATATGTTTGCCTTACTGCTTATCATTTAGAAAAAAAAAAGTTAAAGATTAACTTATGGAAAAGTGAGTATAATCTGAACTGAATCTTACTTTAAAAATAAAAGCTAAATTTAAGTCACATCAGTTAGTACAAAATGCTTGTTGAAGATTGTTCAAAACCATTTGCAAGATTTATTAAAGCTCTAGTACCTTACAAAACATAATTCATCTTATTTGTCACAATGATACTTACCCAGAATTATTAATGGAAGGTTTTAAAAACTCAACAGAATTAAATAGGAGATATGTTAGCAGTGCATACTGTCCCTGAGACACAAAAAAAGGTTTTAAGGTGTATAAAAGTTTTTCAGAATCATTTATGCATATGTATATATGTTCACATAATCATATACCCTTTATAATATATGCAAGTATGTTGGTCTATTCCCAGACAAAAATTATGTTGCTATTTATTAATATATCTGTGTGTATGGTACATTGTCACTGTAATAAAAATTTGCCCATGAAAAATATTATTTTCAAGACCTCCATAATTCATAAGCTGTGACAGTCTTCCCCTATGCCATATATTATTTTGCATTTTTTTGCTCTAACTGAAACAAGTTCATTGTCAATTAAAAGTTTTGTCAACAGAAATGAAAACCCTAATAACTACAAGGTTTCACCTCAAATCTAGTAAATTGGCAAATGTAACAAAACATAAAGAATAGTCAAGGTTGGAAGGGTTGTGCGAAGCTAAAAATATTAGTACACTTGAATTTTTCCGTCATTCTGAAAAAAACATTTAGTAGTTATGTTTTCAGAGCTTACTAAAATGTCTATACTTTTGAACCAGGGATCCCACTGCTTTCATATATACCCCAAGGAAGTTAAACATAGGAGTTGGGTAAGTGGAGTGTCTCCTATGGACCAAATTATAGCAGCAGTTTTTGGTAAGAGAAAACAACCATATGTTCACTAATTATGGAATAACTATACAAATTATGATACATTAACATAATGGAATATTAATGAGCTGTAAAAAACAATAAATATGACATATACAGTGAAGCTGGCAGGACTAGGAGAACAAAATATACAATGATAACAATGTAAATGGAATGAATAAAGAAACAACAACAATGAAAATTTTAAAAAAACATAAAACATATGCTCTGTTCTAGTATAATGGGCCTCTATTACATACCTGGAACACATGGGATGGCAGCATCATTGTGAAAGATGTTACTGAGGTGCTTCCAGGAGAATGGAGCATGAGTGAACATTCCATATTGGCCTTCCACATGGATAGATAGAGCCATCTTCAAATGGTTGTGCTGATGGAAATTCTGAGTTCTTATAAACATCATGACTCAGCACTGGCCTGGCTTTTAAATCATCTTTATGTGAGAGAGGAGATGACTCCTTCATTCATAGCATGTTGAATCACTGTATATACTATCAGACACACGGGGTATTCAAGGAGAACTAGTTTCTCTTGTATGACAGCCTGCAGAACCATTTTCAGGGCTGCGCATTCACCTTTAGTGTCCATCTACTACTCAACTCTTACCTGTGGCTCCAAGAAACTGTACTAGTGGCTACATCCTAGTAAATCAACTTGGCAGACAGGCTAAACCAGGTTGAAAATAACCAACGACTTCAAGCCCTTTGGTTAATTGGGAGGGGGAGGTCTTCCCCAAGCATGTGAAGACTTCTTCCAGTGGAAGACACATGAGAATAATTTGTTCTAATAGCCACAAAGGCTGAAGCAGGTACTGTGGCACTCTTAGACAAGGGTAAGGAACATGCAGCCAAATCTTTGTGAGGTTTGGATTCAGTCAAAGAGTTGCACTTGAGGACCTAGAGGACCACATATGGATTGGAGGCCACAGGTTCCCTACCCCTGACTTAGAGGTTGTTCAGATATCAAAGACACCAAGGCCATCCATTGCATCCAGGGCCATCAACAATTGTCTTGCCTTTTGTCTTGACACCAGATTTTGATGATTCTGGAGGGAGGCCAAAGACTTTCTGCAACTCTGTCTCACTTAGATCCAATTCACATCAAGTCAAGACATCACCTAATGATGTCATTAGTCCTCTTTGAAAATGAAGGTGGAACAACAATACTATCAGACTCTGATGGTGTCCTCGTTAGTTTTGTTGATTTTTTTCTCTTCCTCTGGTTTTATTATTTATTATAATGTATATTTCAGGGTGGGAAGAGGTAATATTTGGAAATGAAGATAACAAGAGAAAAATCTATAAAGTAATAACATGTTCAAAAGAAATCATAATTTTGTCTTTTAAAAACTTATTTCAGAAGAAGTAGGGGGGTTCTCTAAGCAGATAGTAAGAATAAATGTAATTGGGGGGGTGGAGCCAAGATGGCAGAGTGAAAGCAGTGACTTGCTTGAGCTCTCCCCCAAGACCCTCCAAATACTCATAAAAAATGGCTCTAAACAAATTCTGAAGCAGCAGAACCCACAAAAAGACAGAGTGAAACAAATTTCCAGCCCAAAGCAACCTGGATGATTGATCAGAAAGATGTATTGCACCAGGCTCAAAGCGAAGCACAGTGCGGTGTGGGTGCACAGGCCACAGCGAACATGGAGCAGGACTCAGAGGACTGAATTGTGGGCAGTTGTGGAGGTTTCCAGACTCCTCAATCCACAAAGACCAAAGACAACTTAGAAGGTCAGTGGGAAAAGTCTGTTTCTATGGTGCTCAGAGAGGAAGGTGGGGTTTCAGCTCCATTCCCCAAGAGCATGGCCCTGGATGGGGCAGCTGCTTCCCGAGCTTCTGGCCCACAGATTGAGGGGGAATCTAGTGGCTGATCAGAGAGGGATTGCAGGGATCTCTTTGCCAGTGCTGAGTCAGGAATCTCTTGCTTTGCCTGTGTTTGGATCTGGGTCACAGTTCTCGGCAGTGGTGCTGGGGTAAGGAGGAGCGCTGGCATGGAGGAGCTTGTAGTGGCTGTGTAGAGGAACCCTTCCTCACAGTTACAGGACAGAAAGGAATACTTGTGGTCACAGACCAGGAAAGGAGTAAACACCTCACCCCTTATCATACCACCTTGGAAGAACTGAAAATTTACAGGTCCCTACAAGTATTTCTGAAAACAGCTGTATAAACTCCTGAAGCTTGGGACAGTACACATTGGAAGCAGACTCTTACCTTAACAAAGAGTTTAAAAGTCAGGTAATTAGCTGAGACCATGAGCAAGCAGCACAAAAAGAGTCAGACTATATTATCTTACTTTGGTGAAAAAGAAGATCAAAATATACAACCAGAAGAAGACAACAAAGTCAAAGCTCCTACATCCAAAGCCTCCAAGAAAAATATGAATCAGTCCCAGGCCTTGGAAGAGCTCAAAAGGGATTTTGAGAAGCAAGTAAGGGAAGCAGAGGAAAAACTGGGAAGAGAAATGAAAGTGATGCAAGAAAATCATGAAAAACAAGTCGACAGCTTGCTAAAGGAGCCCCCCAAAAATACTGAAGAAAATGACACCTTAAAAAATAGCCTAACCCAAATGGCAAAAGAGGTCCAAAAAGCCAATGAGGAGAAAAATGCCCTAAAAAAAAAATTGGCCAAATGGAAAAGGAAGTCCAAAAGCTTACTGAAGAAAATACTTCCTTAAAAATTAGAATAGAGCAATTGGAAGATAGTGACTTTATGAGAAATCAAGACACTGTAAAACAAATCCAAAAGAATGAAAAATTAGAAAACAATGTGAAATATCTCATTGGAAAAACAACTGACCTGGAAAATAGATCCAGGAGAGAGAATTTAAAAATTATTGGACTATCTGAAAGCCATGATCAAAAAAAGAGCCTAGACATCATCTTTCAAGAAATTATCAAGGAAAACTGCCCTGATATTTAGAACCAGAGGGCAAAATAGAAATTGAAAGAATCCACAATCTCCTCCTGAAAGAGATCCCCAAAGGAAAACTCCTAGGAATATTATAGCCAAATTCCAGAGTTCCCAGGTCAAGGAGAAAATATTACAAGCTGCCAGAAGAAACAATTCAAGTACTGTGGAAACACAATCAGGATAACACAAGATTTAGCAGCTTCTACATTAAAGGACCGCAGGGCATGGAATATAATATTCCAGAGGGCAAAGGAGATAGGATTACAACCAAGAATCACCTACCCAGCAAAACTGAGTATAATCCTTCAGGGGAAAAAATGGTCATTCAGTGAAATAGAGGACTTTCAAGCATTCCTGATGAAAAGACCAGAGCTGAATAGAAAATTTGACTTTCAAATACAGGACTCAAGTGGAACATGAAGAGGTAAACAGGAAAGAGAAATCATAAGAGACTTATTAAGATTGAACTGTTTACATTCCTGCATGGAAAGATGATATTTATAACTCATGAGACCTTTGTCAGTATTAGGGTAGTTGAAGGAAAAAAATTATATGTATGTATAGATAGATAGATAGATAGATAGATAGATAGATAGATAGATAGATAGAGGACACAGGGTGAGTCAAAGATTAAGGGGTCATATCTGGAGAATAAAATTAAGGGACAAGAGAGGATTATACTCAGAGAAGAAGAAAGGGAGAGGTAGAATGGGGTACATTATCTTGCTCAGACAAGAAAAGGTTCTTACAGTGGAGGGGAAGCAGGGGAAGGTGAGAGGGAATGAGTGAATCTTATTCTCATATGATTTGGTTTAAGGAGGAATAACATACACATTCAATTGGGTATGGAAATCTGTCTTACCCTACAGGAAAATAGGGGGGAAGGGGACAAGAGAGCAGGGGGATGATAGAGAGGAGGGCAGATTGGGAAAGGGGTAATCAGAAGAAATACTTCTGAGGAGGGACAGGGTCAAAAAAAGAATAGAATAAATGGGAGGGTAGGATAGGATTAAGGGAAGTAGAGTTAGTTTTTCACAACATGTCTACTATGGAAGTGTTTTGCATAACTGCACATGTGTAACCTATATTGTGTTGTTTGCCTTTTCAATGAGGGTGGGTGGGGAGGGAGGAAGAGAGAAAATTTGAAACCTAAAGTTTTAAAAACATATGTTTAAAAAAATGTTTTCACATGCTACTGGGAAATAAGAAATACAGGAGATGGGGTATAGAAGTCTATTCTGGCCTACAGGAAAATAGAAGGGGAAGGGGAGAAAAGAAGACGGGAGAAATAGAAGAGAGGACAGACTAGGGGAAGGGATATTCAGAATGCATGCCGTCTTGGGGTGGAGGGAGGGGTGAGATGGGGCAAAAATTTGGAACTCAAATACTTGTGGAACTGAATGTTGAAAACTAAAAATAAATAAATTTATATTAAAAAATAAATATAATTGTCCCTAATATGAAACTTTTATCCAATACTTATATCCTTTACTTAGAACAACAGTTTGTGCCAGATATGACAGTGTTAATTTTTGTTTGTATGCACTTTTGTGTATTTAAAAAGCTTATTTCTTCTTTTTCTTTTTTGTCTTTGGCGTTAATGGGTTGGGAAGTGTGGAAACTGCCACAGCTGCCCAAGATTCAGTCCTCTGAGACCTGCTTCCAGGTTCACTGTTGCCTGCGTGCCCACGCCAAACTGCGCTCCTGCCCTCCTTTGCCAGCCCACCATACATTTCTGGTCAACCATTCAGGTTGCCTTGGGCTGGAAATTTGTTTCACTCTCTCTTTTTGTGGGTTCTGCTGCTTTAGAATTTGTTTAGAGCCATTTTTTATAGGTATTTGGAGGGGTTTGGGGGAGAGCTCAAGCAAGTCACTGCTTTCACTCCGCCATCTTGGCTCCGCCCCTCCCTCCTTTTATCAACTTAGAAGGCAATTGGGGTTGGGTGACTTGCCTAGGGTCACACAGCTGGTAAATATCTGGTGTTTGGTCTGAGGCCGGATTTGAGCTCGGGTCCTTCTGACTTCAGCGCCGGTGCTCTGTCCACTGTGCCACCTAGCTGCCATTACAGAAGAAATTATAAAAAATATGTGCCCTGTACATTTTTGTTTTCCAAGCTGGTTATTAAACATTTACCAGCATGGCAAATGGTGAACCTCTCTAAAACACCCCTGATAAATACAGGGAGCCATTTATGATAGGAAACTTATTACCTTATTAGGCAGCCATTTTGGGGTTACAGCTCTACCTTATCTTGAGTGCAAATTCTCACAACTGTAACATTTATCCTGATTTTCCTTCCCTTTGGAGTTGTGTAGTCTTAGCTTTCCTCCACATGGCATCTCCACAAATACCTGAAGATTGTTCTTTCTTCTGGCTTAACAATCCCAAGTCCCTTCAACTCATCCTTTTATGACTGGTTAGCCTCATCATCTCAGCTGTTCTCTGGATCCAGGGTCACATAACTAATAAGTGTCTGAGGCTAGATTTGAACTCAGGAAGATGAGTCTTCCTGATGGCAGGCCCAGTGCTCTGTCCACTGCACCACCTAGCTGCCCCAAATTGGGTCCTGGTTGCCCCTACTGAAAGGCGACTTCCAGAACTGGATATGGAATTGTCTAGATGTGTTCTGAATAAAATTGAATGAAGACAACAACAACAACAACAAAGCTCATTTCTTTTACCTGTATCTTTCCAAAAATCAACTGGATGCAATTATATTAAGAAATTAGGTGAAGGTCATAGGGACTAGACCAAATTTTCTATGAAGATTAGAGCTATTGTGCATTTCTTGGTTAAAGGGAAGTTTCATCTTAGAAATTCCCTCTATGAGGTTGGACCCTTTTCTGCAATTTGAATAGTTTGAGAGAATTACATAGAGTTTCAATAGCTAAGTGACATGCTCAGGGTCACATGGACAATATACATCAGATATAGGATTTAACCAGTTATCTACCATACTCCCTTTATATAAGGAAATAATTCAACAAAATAGATTTTGGATTGATAAGTGAATCAGCATCATATAGGAGTAAAAGCCCTTATATGGGGTCAAACATTTTGGGATAGAAACCTAGCTCTATTGCTTCCTGCTATAGTGCTACCTTGAACATATCACTTAATCTCTTTTGGGTTCTGTGTTCTCAACCCAATTCAACAAACACTTGTTAAATAACTACAGTAGGCGAGAAACCACAGAACACAAGGGACTGTACTAGATAATCTTCAAAGTCTCTGACCAAGATAAATCCTGAGACACTAGAATCTTCTGTTCAATTTCTTTGCACCATGATACAGCATATTCACCGTTTTTCTTCATGAAGGAAGTTTGGTTCTAAGTGGAATTGAACAAGTGATTGCTGAGAATAGAAAGTATAACTGAGTTTCTATGCTAGGGCAACAAAAATACCCAGGACCTAACAGGTAATAAAAGGAAGAAGACTTCAGTGAAATCTATACTTTTCAAAATATTTTTCAACTTTGCAGACTTTATTTCGGCCTCTGAAAACATTTGAGATTGCTAGATAACTCAGTGGGTGGAGCACTAGGCCTGGAGTCAGGAAGACCTGAGTTGAAATCTGGCCTCAGATAGTTACCAACTTAATGACCTAGGGGAAATCACTTAACATCTGTTTGCCTTAATCCATTGGATAAAGTAAATGGCAAATGACTCCTGGGTCTATGCCAAGAAAACCCCATGGACAGTATTAGCATGCTATGGTCCATGAGATCACGAAGAGCTGTACACAACTGAACAACAGAACAATCGCATCCACCTAGATGACAGGGAGATAGCATGATGATCACATAAGTAACAATTTTATGAACAAAACAAATAAGCAAAAGCAAAAATACATAGCTATCCCAAAGTGGAAAAGGCTGCTTCCATGGGTACTGGTTTCTTATACAATAGGAGGTCTTTATACAAAAGTTAGATTCTGATTGTTTGATACAATTCACTCGCAGGTCATGCCACCACCTTCCTGATGTCATGCTCCTCTTCGAGAACAGAGGACAAAGAACAACAGCAAGATGCTGATTGTTGGGGAAGTGGGAGAAAGGATCCTTGGCCATGATGGGTTGGTCTACATGGTCTCTCCAAGTGCCTTCCAAATCTGAAATTCTATGATTCTATGGCCAGGTGCATAATTTATATACATAATGACACACAGCTTCTTAAAGAAGGGGAAATTTACCACCAAAAGTCCTAATGAAAGAAAGATACATTTTTAAGGTAGCATTTTCTCAAAAAGAAAATAATATATGGAGAGCTTAAATAGTCAATATTTGAACTTTTATTATGAAGACTAGAGCTGCTGTGTTAACTCATTTTCCCTAAAAATTAATTTACTGTTTCTAATTATATCTTTATAATCTGAAATAAAATTATAAGGTTCCATACCTTAGGGATGAAAATTCACATAAGTGAATATTCATCAGAGCATTTTTCACCAGTTGCGATTTAAACCCTAAGCAATATTTTCATTATTTTGATGTACCATACACGGAGAAGGTAGATATTATTTTTCTTTTACTGATTGCACAATCTGAGGACTAGGTGATAGGTGGGTTGGGGCTAGGAGAAAGGAAGAAGAATCAATTGCCTTCAGTAATTCAAATATGTGGAAGGGGGAAGAAAAAACAATGCACAGGATTCTTTTCTAGTTACAAGTCATATAGTTTTGCCTTCCCTCCACCAACCCAGTCAGAATAAAAATGAATCAAACTTTAAAGAATTCTATGGATTTAAGTTGTCATTATATCTAATTGTGAGCCTGAAACTAGAAAGGAGACATAGTTGAAATATACATTTTTAAGATTAAAGTTTTCAAGTAATATGTGTGACAAGTAGAGAGAATGGCAGCCCCAGGAGCAACCTATTTTGTAAATTTCAGGATTTTTTTTTACAATATACTTTTGTCATTGAAGAACTCATAACTCTTCTTATCCTCTGACTGAACACATTCTAAAATGAGGGTCTTTAGTTCTCTATTTCTATGAGATTCTCAAGATCTTTATTTTTAATTGTAAAAATACATCATTCTGTAAGAATTGATACCTTAAATGTAAAGTGTCATTAGTTAAAAAATTCTTGCTTTCATATTGTTACTGAAAGTATTTTCTTTCATTACTTTCTGAATCTCAAATATGCCAATCATTCAATCTATTGGTTGCTCTGTGTATTCAAAGGACTTCTTGAAGTCAATGACAATTCTTTGCTTATAAGGAAAAAGTATTATACTGAAAGACATCATTTATTAGAGTTACTTTTCTAATATTTTACAAAGCTGTAAATGTAATTGTATTTTTTAAAATGTATATTTTAGTCATCATCATATTATTTAGAGTAGCTTTTCCCTATTTTAGGATATCCCTTTATATCTATCTTCATATAAGATTCCTTTTGTTTAGGAAGTACTATAGAGAATTCTTATTAAGGAAATCTATGGAAGCCTTCAAATCCTCAAAGTCGTTTATAACTCTGTCAAATTTTGCCATTATACTTTTGAGAATCTTTATGTTTTAGTAGATTTCTATCAGACTTACGTTTAGAGGCAGTTGGATATGGTAGATAAAAGTGCTCTGCTACGGTCCAGAAGGCCTGGGCTTGAATGCAGCCTCAGACGCTCATGAGTTGTATTATCCTGAACAAAACACATGACTCTTCAGAGCCCCAATTCCCTCAACTATTAAATGGTTAGAATAATAGCTGGCATAGCCATCACATACAGTTTTGGGGAAGCTCTAACAAGAAATTATTTGTATATGTATGCTCAAGCTCATTCTTCCAGAGCCATACTGCCACATTTGCCACTCAGGAATCCAGGCAGTAATTCTGAGAGGTTAGGGTATTACAATTGCTTTTTCCTTTAATGTCATTAACTCTGGCTCCAACTACCTGTGTTCCATTTATTATCAGAGGTCTGGTGATGAGTGCCCCAGTCTCATATAACAATGTAACATAAAATACCATTACTACTACTATGACGATGACGACGATGACTAAAACTACTACTACTACTACTACTACTACTACTACTACTACTACCACCACCACACTACTACTACTACTACTACTACTACTACTACTACTACTACTACTACTACTACTAATAATAATAATAATAATAATAATAGCAGTAATTAACTTTAGGTTTGCAAAGCACTTTAAAAATATTATCTCATTTCACAACAGCCCTGGGAGGTAGTTGTTATTATTATCTCCATTTTACAGAGAGGAAACTGAGGCAGATAGACATTAAGTTACTTGCCTATGGTCCTGAAGTAGCAAGTATCTGAAGTTGTTTTGAACTCAGATATCTCTGACTCCAGATTCAACACTCGGTCCATTGCACTTACAAAGGGATATTTACTTCAAAGTGATAGAGCAAGAACAAATATACACTTTCCCTCAAAATTTAGGGACACATTGCCATGACACATCTTTTTTTTTTTTAAATGGAAATTGGCTCTACTTAACTTCATTCCTACGTGCCTTGATTCTACCAAATTCATGTTTAGGTACGGAACAATGCATAGATGAACCCTCATCTCTGCTACCATTGGCCTGAATCTCAGATGTTGCTGCTGAAGGTGGCTCCTTGCTTCTCATGAAACAATGTTGCAAAACCATGAACTGTGTAACCCTGATGCCAAGGTGTCCTCTGAACTTTTTGAACTTACATTGTCACATAGGCTCTATCAACCACATCTGCAAGAGGAAAAGTACAAATACATAGACCAAGGAGAAAGGCCCTCCTACCTGGTCATATAGACTCAGAGGACTGAGGCCACACAGACTCTCTCGTTATAGCTTTGCCTTAGACACAATGAGGTAAGGTGTGTTTTGCTACGGAGGCTGATCTGATAGGCTCTTTTCTTGACTTCATTATGGACCTCCTAAAGTACTCTATGAGCTACAAGATTCCCTATCCCATTATCTTGACCAATAAAAAAACACAACAAACAAACAAACAAAAAACAAAACAAAACAACAACAAAAACAATGTACAATGGAGACCAACAGAAGGCAGTCAGATGCTTATATAAGTAGAAGCTTGGACCTAGGAGAATGAAACATGAAAGAACTCTAGTGAGCAGAAATGCTATCATAAATATTCCCTTGAGATATTTAAGAAGAAATTGCCAGTATGCTATACATATGTAATAGAGAAATGCCTTTTCTTATTCCTGCTATGCTATTTATAATACAGGGTGAAACTCCTCATGAAGGATAAATGCATTTACATATAACCATTACAGAAACACTATAGGTCATATCAAAGTCAGCTTCAACCATTGAAGTTATGCTTTGCATGCAGCCCTTGAGGCATGCAGCAGCCAATAGAGAGCTCTTAACTTTGGAGTTCCTCTATAGTTATTTGTGAAGTGTTGCCAAAAGAAATCATCCAGATTTGGTCATGCTGTCCTTATGAATGGCTCACTTTAATATTTCAATTTTCCTGATAGCTCTTTTGCAAATGCATTATGTGAATAATGCAAATATTCATTATCACAAACTGAATTATGAAAAAGTATGTTTTTGAAAAATAGAATTACAAGAAATATGTAACATTTAAAGCATATAATCAACCATTGCCTTATTTGTTGATTTTACTATATATATGTACATACATACACATATGTACATATGTGTGTATTTGCTCATTATATCTGAAATTGTTCTAATATGATCTAAAAACATTCATCATCAGAAACTTGCATCAAAAAGTTCTAATGGCAGAATGCATGTTATTAACTCTCCACTGGGCTTCTCATAATTCATATCTAATTATAACTTCTTTATGCAATGTGACCTTAGCTGATGACGTTGATGTTTCTCTCTTTGGTAATATATTTGTACTGATTTGGATTTCACATATTGTTATTTTTTATTGAAACCTTAAATGAGCGAATGAATTAATAATAATAAAAAAACCACTTACTGTTTGCCAAGCACCTACTAAATGTTGGGGATATACATACAAATGCTATGAAAAATCTTGTCTTCCAAGAGTTTATATTCTATAAGGGGCAGACAACACACACAGGGAAAGAATACTGAGCAAAGAGTAATTTGGTACTAAAAGTTACAGGGATGGAAAATGGAATCATAGAACAGGAAAATGATATATACTACCCAGGAAAAACAGTTGAGTTAAGGATTAGGAAGAGGGCAGACTTAGGTACATCCACAAAGGTCAGGTAGATGGAAAAGCTATACAGGATATAACCTTGAAGGTTTATTAATGACAAACATTTATATCACTCTGATCACTCCTATGTTTGATAATGATAGAATTTTAGATGCTAAGTTTCAGAAGGGAATTTAGAGATTAGCCAGGGAAACATCTGCATTTCACAGATGAAGAAAAAGAGTCCCAAAAGGATGTGACTTGTCCAAGGTAACAAAAACTTTGTTGAATAAGAAATGGATATCAATTTATTATTATTGAAGCCAGTGAAAAGATAGAAGTTAATATATGTAGTAAACTTAACGGGAGTTATTTTTTCATATAAGAGCAAATCAAACTTTTTAGTTGCACACACATTCCCGAGAGCAAATTTATGATATCTAGATCCAGGCTTAATATAACTATTAGCGTATACCACCAGAAGGAACAGATTAATGAAATTTTGAGTTAATGGATTTAAATACAGGCAGGAGTCTGTCAGTTAGTCAATAATCATTTATTAAGATCATCCTCCATGCCAGGCACAGGATTAATTAAGTGCTAAGGACACAAAGACATATGAAAGCACAGTCCCTGCTTTCAAGGTATTCCCATTCTAATGGAGAAGTCACCATACATAAAATAATGCCATATATGAGATACATGCAGTGTAAATTGAAAGTAATCTCAGAGAGAAGGCACTAGTAGGCATTGGTGAGGGGCAGGAAAGAAGGTAGATTTTGAGGATTTAAAGGAAGCCAGATAATCCAGGTGGTGGAGATAAGGATAAAGAGCATTCCAGGCTTTTGGGATAGCAATTGAAAAGACTTGGAGTCAGGAAGTGGAGTGTCATATACGACAAATGAGAAGAATGCCAGTGCTGCTCAATTGTAGAGTACATAAAGGGGAGGAAAGTGTCAGAAAACAATAATGATAGAAAGGGACAAGTTTGTAGAAATGAGCCAAGCAGAGGACTGTATAATTAATCATGGAAGTTCCCTTGGAGTTTACAGTGTGGTTGGGGGTGGGGAGGATAGAGGCATAGAACATTATTTAGACAAATTACTTTGTCAGTTAAGTGGAGGATGGATTGGAAGGAAAGGAAGGACTTGAGAAAAAGATATCAAAGACAACTGCAATAGGAGTGAGGTGATGAGAGACTGGTACAGGCTATGTCAGTAGTGAGAAGGGGACATAAATCAGAAACATATTACTGGAGAACTACAGACTTGGCAACAGATTAGAAGTGTAGGAAAGCAATGGTGAGAATTAGAGGATGATATCAATGTTGTGAATCCATGTGACTAGAGAGAAGATAGTGCCTTCAACAGTAAATAGGCAAATTAGGAAATGGAAAATAAGATAATGACCTTTGTTTGGGATATTTTTAGTTTTTGATACTTATGAAGTACCCATTTTGAAATGTTGAAAAGACAGTTAAAGATACGAGTTTGGAGGTCAGGAGAATGTTTGAAGCTGAATATATAGCTCTGCAAATGATATGTGTACATAAGGTAGTTTCAGCCATAGAAGTTAAGGAAAATCATCAATTTGTAAAACACAGGGCAAGAGGAGAAGAGGTCCCAAAAACCTTGGAGCTCCCCTATAGCTATTGCTCAGGGTTAAATGAAGACCTAGCAAAAGAGAAAGAGAAGCAGTCATACAGGTAGGAGAAGAACCAGAAGGAAATGGTGTTCTGAAAAAGTAGAGAAAGTATCCAGGAAAAGAGAGTGGTTAGCATTTTCAAATGCTATAGAAAGGTAAAGGATGATGACTGAGAAAATACGATTAGATTAGGCAAAAAAAAAAAAGAAAAACAATCATTTTTAACTTTGGAGACAGTAGTTTTAGTTGAATGATCTGGTTGAAAACCAGATTACAAATAATTTGAAAGAGGATGATGGGAGCAGAAGAAAAGTGAGGGGACCAAGTGAGGATGGTTTTCTCAAAGAGTTTGTCTACCAAAAGTAGGAAATATACAGAAGAATAACTAGTGAGTATTGTTCGATGTAGTGAATTGGTCTTTTTGTATTTATTTGTTTGGGAAGACATGGGCCTGTTTGTAGGCTGCAAAGAAGCAAGGAGAGATTGAAGGTAAGTGAGAGAGAATGATAGAGAGGGTGATGTGTTGTAGGTGATGGAATTTAATGGGATCAAGAATCCATGTAAAGGATTTTGCCTTGACAAGGAGAAGATTCTCCTTTTACATAAGAATAAGTAGGAAATAAAAATAAAGGAGAAGAGCATCTGAGACCTGTGAAATGAGGAGAAAAGGGTAAGAATGAACTCAATGAATGGCCTCAAAATTTCCAGGACTAAGGAAATGAGGTCCTCAGTTTAGAAGGCAGGGAAAAGCAGTTTCTTAGAAGTCTTGAGAAATAAGTCACATATACTCAAGAGAGACATTCTATTCGTTGCAGTTGGAATAAATTCAGAAGTCAGTTTATTAGCCCTTGCATTATATTATGCATGGTTTAATCTCCATTCCTAAATATATCTACTCTGACTTTTTTCCCCAAAGTTGACACTTCTGAAACTATCTATAAATCAATAGATGAAAACTTCTGTTTTCATACAGTGTGTTAGAACTTACTTTTTTTGGAGGCTACTTATTTCAGTTCTAGACTTCAGTTACGCCTGTCTAGAGGAAACTGATTTCCATTGTTACTGCAGGTTCATTTCCATTCCAAGATAGCAGCTATCCATTTTCTCTTTCACCCTGTGAACATAGCTGTTCAAGTATATTTAGATCAATTGACTTTACACGTGCCGATTTCTGTTGTAGCCAAGCCTCACTGCTTACAGATGAAGCTCTGCCGAATCACTACTTAATTTTCTAACAAGCTATCATCTGTGACTTGTATATATTTGGAGAAAGGTTGTCTCAGCACACAGTAAAAAGCTCCATGGCATCAAATAAAGAGGGATACCAAAATGGAAACAGCTAAATATTTCTAGAAGCTGGGGCTCAAGCTAAATTCTGGCTTTCAGAATCTGACATTGTATCAGTTTCATAGTAGATGGAGCGCTGTACGTACATCAAGTCAGAACTGGGATCAAATCCTGCCTTTTCCGCTGATTAGTCGTATTAGATTGGGAAGGCCTACATTTTCTCAACTACAAAATAGAAATGACACGTAGCATGCCATATGGGAAGGAAAGACATCCTTAATATCTGTTTTAAAGCTCTCAATATCATGGCCTCAGTCTCTGTTTCCAAACTTTGAGGGCACTATATTCCTTACTACACTCACATACAACCATCCATTTCCTCTCTCTTTGTCTTTGTACTGGCTTTCTCTAATACCTGTACTATATTTTCTCCTTATCTCTGCCTTATAGAATCCCTCTCTTCTTTCAAGCTATATTAATTTCATTTTCTCATTAAATACATAAAATATCATTTGTTCTTTTTGTTGTTTGTATAAAGCACATAGTTACATATCACATACATGATAGACCTTGAGTGGAGCTTTCAAAATTGCATTTTGACTATCAAGCTAGATCATTTTCTTAAAACCAATAAACAAGAAATAGCCTTTTCACCAGCTCTTACTTTGTGTTTGTGTTTATATACACATATGTAATCATATGAAGCTCATAGATAGCTTAGCCTATAAAAACATTCATCCATTTGTTGAGCACTGATATCAAGTGACAGGGGGTTGTTAAGCAAGGATCAGTATTTACCTAACCATTATCATTGAAGATAACCTATTAACATATGTTTGCTCAGTTATCCTTTGCAACATCATCAACAGCAAGCAATTATTTACCATTTCCTCCCCTTCATTTCCATCTATATGGAATGAGGAGCATGATATTTGAGTCCTCTCCATTTGGCTTAAACAATATTCTAATGGATCTGTGATGTCACACAGAGGGACAATTTCCTTCCAATAGTAGAAATCATAACTCATTCATGACTATCCATCCTGAACAATTCTAACTCATATTCTCCTTTAAGTTCCTACCTAAGTTACATGTTTGTACATGATATTTTGAAATTGCAAGAAAACCAATGGAACACACAAGTTAACCATTGGTTAATTTTCATTCTGACTATATGACTGGTTAACCTTTTTTTAAATGTTCATATTCTTAAAATAACTGAATTTTCCTGATTGAACACTTAGTCTAAATCTTTTGATTCCATCTGAGCAGTTCTGTAATGTTCTAACACTTAATAAGATCAATACAATATCATCTGCAAACAATGATATCTGGTATACCTTGTCATGAACAGGAACTTTGCACTGTTTCTCCTTGATGGCAGGCATAAATCTTTGATACGGTTGTGTTCCCTTGTTTTATGACTCAGTTTATATTAATAATAAGTTTTTCAGTTGTATAACAAACACTTTTTGGCAAATACCTTTGAGACACTTTGATGAAGGAGGGCCTTTAAGGAGGAGTTTAATTCTTTAGAATCAAATAACTTTTCACAATCAATAAAAATAAGCCCAGTAGGAACTTGTACATTCTACATTTTTTCTTGTAAAGTAAGCAGACTTGGCCCCAAGGGATACAAACTTTTAGAATAATTATGTCATTTGTACAGTTTTGTGTAAAAGAATAGTAATAAATAAACAAATAAATCTGAGAAGTAAAACAGTATAAAATAAAGAGAAAAAGAAAAATAGATTTAAAGAAAACTCGGTGGATACCCACCTAACCAAAGTTATGCTCACATCATTTGAAAATGAAACTGGAAGCAAAAAACAACTCCCAAAAGACAAATGATAGAAAAAAGATTATAGAGAAACTTTGTAGCATTTTCTTTTCAAATTAAAGACTGTTGAACTTTGTATTGAATTTAACTAGCATCAAAGTATACTCTGGTTTAATTTGGAGGGTCTTACTGAGTTTTTATTATTATTTTTCTTTATTCCATACTTCATAACAGATGATGGCACATAATTTATTTTAGGGTGAATTTACTGAAAATATTTATTATGAGTATTGAGATAAAAGATTATTATTTCAATGATATTTCCACTCCATCATGAGGAATGACCAGGCCTATGGTGACTGAAGTAGAGTTATGCCCTTTCATCTACTTATCACAATTGGTTTACATAGATTAAATACTTGTACAAAATTGTTAATGTAAATGGAATGTCTTTTTTCTATGTATTTCCTTTTTTTTAAAATCAATACCTTGCAATAATAGGTCAAGTTGTAGTTCTTTTAATTGGAAATATCATTGAAAGAAAAATAAAGATCACTAAAGCAGTTGAACTAGACTAAGTAATACATAGAAATCACTGGATGTTACTTCAGTCCCTCAGGTATGGAATCCCATCTCTCACTTCTACTCTGTGCCTCTCTCTTTATGCCTGGAATACTCTCCCTCCTCCCTCCAATTCTTTCAGTCCTTAACTTTCTTTAAAGATCAGTTCAAGTATCACCTTCTACTTTATACATTTTCTAATTATAACAGCTGCAAGCTCTTTAAAAAAACCCTCCTCCCAAAAAAACCTTTGTATTTATTTCACACTATATGCCTATTGTCTTCCCATATAGAATGTAAACACCTTTCTTTTCTTTGTTTCTGTTCTAAGTCCTTAATACAATGCCTAGATTGTAGTAGGTCCTTGGCAGATCTTTTTTGATTGATTTATTGACTTAATTTGGGGGATTGAAAGATCAACTGCCCAGGTGACTGAATTAGGAAAGGATACCAAGGTGGAGGAAAAATATTCAACATTATTATTATATTCTTATCCCCAAAGTGACAGAGTGTCAGTACTACCAACTCATCTATCTACTTTTCCATTTAATTAACTGCTCATGAGGATATATATGTGTATATATGTATATACGTAGATATACACACACAAACATACACACATATGTATGCATGTATATACATAAAGGGGCATCCCTGTTGACAGTATTAGGAAGAAATTGGGAGGTATTCTTAAGTTATATTCCATACTAAACCAAAGTAAGCATTTCTTTAACATTATGAAATTGAAAAAAAAAGATCAAATTTTCCATGAAATGATGTTTTTTAGTGCCTTTAATCTCTTGATAATATCAATTAATTTAGTTTCTTTTTCAAGGAGAACTTTGGTGGTAATCTTTCATTTATTTCCTTATTTCTTCTATTTTTATTTTTAATGAAAATGCCAAGCTTTACAGGATTTAGTTCATTTTGTTATATTAAAAACATCAATGAATAAACATTTATTAAGTGACTACAATGTACCAAGCACTGTGCTAAGCCCTGGGGACACAAAAAGTAGAAAAAGATACTTCCTCTCCTCAAGGAGCTTACATTCTAATGGAGGAGACAACAAATAAGTAATTAGGTCCCAAGCAACCTATATTCAAAATAAATAAGAAAAAAATAAATAACTGAGGAAAAGCAATGGAATAAAGAGGTATTGCAGAAGACTTTCTGTAGAAGATGAGATTTTAGTTGGGAGGTAAATGAAGCCAAGGAGGTCAGTATTCAGCCATGGGGACAGCCAGGGAGAATGCCTGGGCCAAGAGATGGAGATGAAATGTCGTGTTCATGGACAGTATCACTGTATCTAAGAATACATGGCAAGCAGTTAGGTGTAAGAAGACTGGAGAGGTTATTAGGGAGACAGCTTGGTTATAAAGGGCTTTGAATGAAAGAACATTTTGCATTTGATCTGGAGCCAATAGGTTTATTTTTAAATTTTGAGTTTATTGAGTAGGAGTACTATTTCATGGTCAATTTGATCTTTAGGAAAATCACTTTGGAGGCCAAAAGGTGGATGAACTGGAGTTTGAAGAGACTTGAAATGGACAGTCACACCAGCAGGTAATTTCTATAATCCAGGCATGGGGTGAGTTTATGAGGGCCTGCCCTAGAATGGAAACAGTGTCAGAAGAGAGAATGGGTGAATTTGAGAGAGGTTGCAAAGGTGAAATCTACAGACATTGGTAACCAGTTGGATATTGAGGAGGTGGGGTGAGAGTGAAAAGCCAAAGATAATCCTAGGTTTTAAGCCTGAGAGACTGGGAAAATGGTGTTGCCCTCTATAGTAACAGATCAATCTGTTCTGCTTGTATGGAGATCACATTTGTTTGTTTTAATATTAGAGTTTTGTATTTCTGTACTTCCAGATTTTCTTTTAATTCTGCATATTTCAAATGTTACCTGCCCTTTTAAAGAGACCAGGATTCTTAATGGCTG
The DNA here is from genome assembly GCF_003287225.1 of Phascolarctos cinereus. Classification (NCBI taxonomy): domain Eukaryota; kingdom Metazoa; phylum Chordata; class Mammalia; order Diprotodontia; family Phascolarctidae; genus Phascolarctos; species Phascolarctos cinereus. The sequence goes on along the minus strand of NW_027555958.1, from coordinate 388,717,170 downwards.
TTACAGCCAAGGCTACCATTGAACCTAGAATACATATAGTATGATTGTCTCCAACTTTAGGAGGAGCTGAGAAAATATATAATTTTTAGTAAAAAGGAAATGACCATATATGACATGACCTGACTAGACTAAATGTAGTGAAAAGGATATAAAGATATTGATGAATTCTGTTCACTCTTTTAGCAAGTCTTCTCTTGCGGCCACATTAGAGAAAGCAGCGTTGTATCCCTTTCCTAAGAAAACACATACTAGATGCAGCTGTCTCTTTTGTGGCAAGCAGAGAGAGAGGAGGGATTCCAACAGGCCCTCTGAGGCATTTTGTTTTTAATTTAATTCTATTCTATTTGTAGCACTGCAATTCTCAGTCATGTGACCAACACATGAAGACAGTTTCTCTGATCCTCATGACCTCTCACCTTCTCTAAAATAGGAATTATGTACTGGGGATAAAGCAATTTTATTTGTCTCCATGCTCTAGACACCAAGAACCAAAAAAGAAGGTAAAAACCCAATGAACTAAAAGCAAGAGAAGATTCCTTAGCCCTTAATGTGCTCACTCAGCATTTTATCCTTCACTGATCCCATACCTCTGTAGAAGTGTTGCACAAACAGACTCACTGGCTTGCAATAGAACTCAATTCTACACAAACTTCTTGTGCCCACCCATACTGCACCCTGTCTGTCTGTCTCTGTCCCTGTCTCTGTCTGTCTGTCTGTCTTTCTTTCACACACACACACACACACACACACACACACACACACACACACACACAGACTATACAGTGTTGCTGAAATCCTAACTACAAAATTTTCTCAGGCTGTGCAAGTGGTGTACAGCATCATAGCAGTCTGTGCCACAACAGAGTTCAGGATCTGTGGAACAGTTTGACCTTGAGCAGGATATGTATATGAGACTATAAGGTATTCCACTAAGTCTGAAGGAAAAGCCCAACATCAGTAAAGTAGGTGCTTAATAAATAATTCTTGGATTGAAATGGGCTTTGTTAGAAATTATATTCTTGATTTTTATTTTTTTTTAAATTTTGTGGGTAGCCAAGATGCCAGAGTAAGAGGTGAGTCTCTCTTACCCCCATTAACCCCTGAAAGCCCAGAAAATATCACCCCAAGGAAAACTCTGGAACAGCTGAACCAGAAGAAAGATGGGGTGCAGCAGTCCAGCAGCCCTGGTAGCTTGAGGAATTAACTGGAAAGGCCCCTCTTACCTTGGGGGAAGGGGAGCAGTACAGAAGGGGAGACATCCCAGCAAGCTAGTGGAAAGCCCCACCTCAGCATACTAGGAAGAGATCATGAAACCCAGGTGGTGGAGCAGGTAAACACCACCTGGACCCCTGAGTGCATCATTGAGGGCAGGGGAACAGGTGGACACCAGCTCAGAAAACCACCAGGTGCCTTGAATTCTACAGCAACTGGCTCTCCCAGTGCCTCAGCAAAACTAAGGGAAGCAGCCCTCCAAGGGGCTTCAGGTGGATAAACACCCTACAACATCCATCTGAAAGGAGCTGAAGAAAGCAAAAGGAAGGAAAGGCCTGGATGAGCAGGAAATGTCCAGAAGCCACACTACCCAATCCCACCCCTACAGTTCCAGTATTACTATTAACAGCACAACACTAGGTAAGCTGCCAGAATCCTACAGCCTCCAACTGCCAACATTGGAGGTCCCAGCACACAAATCTTTTGACCAGGCCCTAGGCTGTCAACACAAGAAGCTTGGGTCAGTGCCCTCTGCTCCCCAGCAGGAGAGCCCAATCTCTTTAAAGGCCAGGAAATAAGCAAACACCATGAGCAAAAAGAAGCATATTTATTATGGTAAGAGTGAAGATCAAGGCAGAAATTCTGAAGAGGACAACATTGTCAACAAACCCACATCTGGAACCTCAAAAGGGAATATGAACTGGTCTGAAGCCCAAAAAAGCCTTCTTAGAAGAGCTCAAGAAGGATTTAAAAAGTCAAATGAGAAAGGTAAAAGAAAAAATGTGAAAAGAAATGAGAAGTATGCAAGAGAAAGTCAATAGTTTGGAAAATGAAGGACAAAAATTAACTATAGAAAACAAGTCCTTAATAAATATAATTGGCCATCTGGAAGAAAAGTACACTGAAGAAAACAAGTCCCTAAAAAATATAATTTGCCAAATGGGGAAGGAGGTACAAAATCTAATAGAAGAAAACAATTTGTTAAAAATTAGAATTGAGCAAATGGAAGCTAATGACTCTATGAGACATCAAGAAATCAGTCAAACAAAAATAAAAGAATGAAAAAATAGATGAAAACATAAAATACCTCATTGGTAAAACAACTGATCTGGAAAATAGATCCTGAGAGACAATTTAAAAATTAGTGGTCTACCTGAAAATCACAATGAAAAAAAGAGCTTGGACAGTATCTTTCAGGAAATCATAAAGGAAAACTTCCCTGAGGTCCTAGAATCAGAAGGTAAAATAGCCATAGAAAGATTCCACTGATCACCTCCTGAAAGAGATCCCAAATTGAAAACACCAAGGAATATAGTAGCCAAATTCCAAAATTATCAAGTTAAAGAAAAAATACTGCAAGCAGTCAGAAAGAAACAATTTAAATATCATGGAACCACAGTTGGGATTACACAGGACCTTGCAGCTTCTATATTAAAAGACTGTAGAGGGTGGAATATGATATTCCTTAAGGCAAAGGAGCTTGGATTACAACCAAGGATCAACTACCCAGTGAAAATGAGCATGATCTTCTAGGGGAGGAGATGGATATTCAACAAAATAGGGGACTTCCATACTTTCCTGATAAAAAGACCAGAGCTCAACAGAAAATTTGTTCTTCAAATACAAGACTCAAGAGAGACATATAAAGGTAAATGGGACAGAAAGATACAATACGTTGTCAATAAGGGCAAACTGTTTACATCTCTACAAGGGAAGATGATACAACTCTCGAAAACTGTATTGTTATTATACCACGTTAAAGGGGTATACATAAAAGGAGTGGGTATAAATTGACTTTGATGAAATGATGGAAAAAAATCTAATCAAGTGGGTTAAATGAATCCAAGTAAGTGAATTAATCTGATCTAACCAAGAAAATGTACTGAGAGAAAAGGAAAGGAGGAGGCAGACAAGGGTAAATTACATCACAGGAAAAGGGACAAAAACCTATTACAGCAGAGGGAAAGAAGGGGGGGAGATGATCATTGTTTGAACCTTACTCTCATCAGATTTGGCTCAAGAAGGGAATAACAATCAGCTAGGCATAGAAATCTAACATGCCCTGTAGGCAGTAGGAGGGAAAAGGGGAAAGAAAAGGGCTTAACTTATCACAGAACAGTCACTATTTTAAAGACCTTAAGAGAGTTTTTGGCTAGGAAGTAGGACCCAACTGCATCCCCAAATCCCTACCCAGAACAATTTTAACATTAGAAAATTAAATAAAAATCAAGATAAATGAAGAACTTTCTATTGATGCCAATGTTTTCTAGTTGCATATATTCACAGATGACATTGTACTAATTGAATTGAACCATGCCTCCTAAGAGAAATTCACAGCAATGTAATGTTGATAAGGCTCCATAAAACATATGGAGCCTATGACAAAGTCCAAAGAAAAAAATAAGTCATTAATAGTCTCAGAGAAGAAAAGTAGAAATTATTCCCCCCAAAAAAGTGAATTTTCTAATATAGATAACTAGATAAAAGAAGATTTTGCATTGTTGTTATTCAGTTGTTTCAGTCAAATCCAACTCTTGATACTGGAGTTTGCCATTTCCTTCTCTAGTTCATTTAATAGACGAGGAACTGGAGCAAACAGGGTTAAGTGACCTGCCCAGGCTCACACACCTAGTGAGTGTCTGAAGCCAGTTTGAACTCAGGAAGTTGAGTCATATATGCATGTGTATGTATGTAATATGTGCGTGCCTGTATACATGCACGCACACACATACATATATATTTTGGTATTTGATATTTTTTTGAAAGAAGAATGGATGGATCTTGAATGGAAATAAAGGCCCACAAAAGATTAAGAACATGAGGTAGGCTTTAAAGATTGGACAAATCCTAAATAGACAAAAGGTAAAGAAACAGACATTGGGAGAAGCATGATAAGATTAATTAAAGAGATAAAATGGGAACAAATCTGGGATATGGTAAAAGAGTAAGGAGACTGGCCCAAATATAGTGTGAGACTTCTCTAAAGAATCCAGGTATTTTAACCAGAATCTGTCAATTCATTATATTTTCCCTCTATATCCAATTGGCCAGTACAGCATTAGTTGAGTATTTTACATTTTAGGGCCCCCCAAAACTATCGATAGAGCAAAAATTCAGGACACTCAAAAAGAGCACCATGGCTCATTTCAAACAATATAAAACATTAAATGTGAAAGTAGAATTTTACCACAAAACAAGCTTTAAGAAAAAAATGATAAAAATAAGAATACTCTAATTTCTTTCATTTAGATCACAAATACTTCATATGATCTAAAGGTAATTACTGCAATTTGTTGAAAGAGTATTATTTTAAAAAGATTAGGATCTTAAAAATAATAAGTTTATCTTAAAAAATAATACTGGCAACCTTTAATTTCAGTAGGCTTCTGAAAACCCTTCAGATGTCCTTCAAGATTTCTTAAGAAATACTAGAGTGAATTTTAAAGTCAAAAACATTTAGAAAACTCCACCTTTCCCATTATGTTTTTGCCATTTACATTATTGAAGTACACTAAAGACATTGTATTCAGCAAGAATTCTAATCCTGAAAGGAACCCCCTGTGGAGAACAGTGGAAGAATTTATATGTAGTTCACATGTCTTTCTTCCTGCCTAATGGAAAATAAATGAAATGATGAAAAAATAGCATCGGAGTCAGTCACACACCATCAATTGCCTTTCTTAGTGTGTCATTGTATTAAATGACTTGATATACCCCAGGGGAGAATGTCACTGGAACACGTATCCTTTTTTTTTCAAATCCTTAGCTTCACATAGCAGGCAAGATACAAAAGAAGCAAGAGTAGACAAGATACAAAATCCCATCTGCACCGTGTGATGTGACAATACTTCTAGTCAACTACAGTTGGAAATCAAAGAGAAAAATAGTTATTAATAGTAGAATTATTTCCTTCTGTTAATACCCCACAAATAAGGATTGCCACATTTCTCTCTCTCTCTCTCTCTCTCTCTCTCTCTCTCTCTCTCTCTCTCTCTCTCTCTCTGTTTCCCCCTCTGGTATTGGAACACATAGAAATATATAGCAATCTGCTCTGCTGCCCACCTACCAATGAAGTGTTATGGGATTTTAAAAAATGCATCCTGAGTAGGTAAGTTGGTATAGTCAAAATTCAAGTAGAACATTTGGTCATAAAGATATATAGTCTTTACATATACTTGGTTTTATATCATTTAAATTTTTTGAAGTTAATTTGATTACTACAATTTCTCAAGTAAAATTGTATTATCTCTAGAAATGGCATGAAATTTTGATAGATATGGGATCTGGGGGTTGTAAGACTATTCAAAGTGGTTAACACTCTCCCCATTGCCCGTTGTACATACATATTCAACCACCTCTTTACTATTGCATTTGTTGTCTTTTTATAATTAAATTTGTCCTTATTTTTGTTTCCTAAAACATTTTACCTATTTGTAACAGAAATTCAATGTCTACTGGATATCCAGTTCAAGATTTATGAAAGTCTTTTGGAGATATGAGCTTAGAGGCAAAGCAGAGATTGGGGCAGGATAGGTAGATTTGAGAATCATCAACATTAAGATGGTAATTACATCCATATGGACTGATGAGGTCGCCAAATGAAGCAGTAAAGAGTGAGAAGATAGGAGGCCTCTATTGTTGATAGCCTTTTCAATTTTAGCCACCAAGAGGAGAACAGAAGTAGAACAATAGTTATCAGGGATGAAAGGATCAATTGAAGGTTTTGTCAGGATGGGGAATATATGGGCATGTTTGTAGGCAGTAGAAAATGAGCCATTAGAGAGGAGAGATTGAAAATTAATGAAAGAATGAGGATAAAATAGAGGAGACAATAAATTGGAGGAGACAGGATGGCATGGGGTTATTTAAACAAGTAGAAGGCTTACTTTGATCAAGAGTAAGACCACCTCATCTTGAGAATCAGGAGTGAAGGAGGAGAGAGGAAATACAGTTACCTGAGTAATAAGAGATGAGGAAGCGGGAAGAAGAAAGTTAATGGCAAATAGCCTCAATTTTTTTTTTCCTGTAAAGTATGAGACAAGTTTCTCAACTCAGAGAGTGAGGGAGGGGAAGACATGGTTAGGTTTGAGGAAGCATGAAAAGCTGCAAAATAGCTGTTATGTAGAGTTGGATAGTGAGTTTTTAAGGATTGCCTACCAGCAGTGAGGGCACAATTAGGTTATGTAACATAATTCTTAGTAGACCCAGTGACAGCAGTTTCATAATTTTTTTCCTCCTTCATTTAGCAGCACATATATAAGAATAAAGGCAATGAATGGTAAGAGTGATCCAAGGCTGAGGCTTGTCTGGGCATAATAGAACCAGGGAGAAGGAGTGAAGGTTCAGCTAGTACTAGAAAGGGTGGTGAATGTGGCTGTGTTTATCAGGGGCAAGCCAAGGTTTAATGTATAAAGAAACAAATTCTAGACAGTTCAAATGGAATCAACAATGAGTAGCCTGAGAATATGTTCTCCGGCTAAAGACAATTCTATTTCTCTTTCATTCTCTGATTCCTTTGTCTCTAACTAGAAACTTGGTGCTTATCTATTAGACAAAAACTAACGAAGATGGCAATAGACTATGATGATGTTGATTTCATAATAGCTGCCATTTCCATATGTCCTTAAGGTTGATTTCTAAAGCCTTTTTCTTCTTATGCTGTCTTGTTTAACACTCACAATAAGTAAGTACTACAAATAGTATTATTTTCATTTTACAGAGGGGAAAAATGAGGCTCAGAGAATTCCTAAAGCTACTTTTCATCAAACAATCCATTATACCATTTGATCAACAGAATTTCAAAATGCCAATCTTGACATAATGCTTAAAATAATGCCACTAGATTGAACATTAACCCAGTTTCAGTAGCAGGATTCTCAAACTTTTCAATTAGCTGGCATAGTGTTGTCAAACTCAAATATGAATGGAGCCACTAATCTGTACATAAGCATTTCTACAGGACACATACTGAACCATTTAAAAAATGTAATGTTTTCTATGTTTATTGTTTAATTGTTTCTATGTTTATTGTTTAATTCTATGTTTATTATTGTATCTATGTTATTCTATGTTTATTCTATATTTATTCTATGTTATATATATTTATTATTTATTTTATTAAATATTTCCCCGTTACATTTTAGTCCAGTTCAGGCTGCACTCAGTAGAGCTGAAAGTTGTGTACCTATCTAGCCCACTCACCATCTACCTTAATGGCCCACATCTGAGCTGGAAAGATAAAATTCTGCTAGGGCTTAGCAGTGAGTCTCACACATAAAACATTTTTCAACTTGATTTAATAATTTAAAAATCTAATAATGCATTTCCCTTCACCTTTGCTTCATAATCATGCCTAATTATTATGAGTTCAATTTCATAGTAAAAGCAAATAAAAACTAATCAGCACTGAACTACTCTAGTAAAACCCCTCCATTGTATTCAGATGGCTTATAATAAAATGATGTTGTTCTGTTAACTTGTTCAATGGCCTTTGTATTCTATCTTTCACCATCTTTTCTAAAATAACTCAATACCTTCATTGGTCATGTGGACCTTTAGTTCACGGAAAATTCCTTTCTTTGAAGTTCTTTACATTCAATTTTACGAACTGCCATCATCCATTCTCAGTTTCATCATTGATAGCACTTTTTAAAATAATAATAATAATTTTGATGCTTCTTTTCTTGTACTTAGACCTACCTCCATCACCACGTTCAAATGATTGAGCTTTTTATTTAGAATGCTGCCTGGGTTTCATGACTGAAAAATTTTGGCCAGGGGTGGTGGGGGGGGAGAGGGGGAACAGATGAAGGTAGATGATCCTGTAAGAAACTGCTAAGAGCTGAAGATCAAGACAAGTCATAGTGGGGACTATAATGATTCAGTTTCAGTGTGGTTGATCCACAAGATCTTTCATCTTTGGTAGTTGTGGAAGCTTTCCCATGCAGTACCAGTGGGAAGCTTTAGAGATATGGCCTATGACATTTGGCTAGTATCTGTCATAGTCCTCCCAACCAAAAATGTTCTTCCTAAAGCATAGATCTATCCATATCACAGTTCCCTCATTGAGTGATTTCTCTACTACTTCTAGAATAAAAAAAATAAAATCTTCTGATTTGATTTCAAGCCCCTTTATAACCTGCCTCCTTTCTATCTTTCTAGCCTTCTTGTACCTTAGTGCCTTCCCAAGACTCTATGATCCAAAGACACTAGACTATTTGCTGATGATCCAAAGACACTGGACTCTTTGCTGTTGTTCACAAGGCATTTCATTTCCTGACTATGCATTTTTGATATCTGTCCTCCATACCTGAAATTGTTTCCCTCCTCATCACCACCTCCTGGAAACTATGGTTCCCTTCAAGTCTCAGCTAAAATCTCATCTTCAACAAGTAGTTTTACTCTTCTACATCCCCTTAATGTTAGGACTTGCTCTCTGTTGGTTATCTCCAACCTATTCCACAATATATTGTTCATACATAGTTATTCTCTTGATGTCTCCCCAATAGATTATGAGCTCCTTGAAGACAGGGGCTTTTTTTTCCCCCATTTCTTTGGGAAAAAAGTGCTTAGCATATTTCCTGACACACAGTGGGTCTTAAATATTTATTGAATTGCTTACACAAACTTAGCTTTTCACTCAGACTTAGATTAAAGGGGTTAAATCCTAGAAGGGTCAAAGTGTTAATTACGTTGATGTGTAGGCTGTCTATTGGGCAAAAGTAATTGTGATATCCTCAGAATTCTCAAGGGAATGTGTTTGCCAATCCAAAATATAACATTGAGTTGATTCTGTTAATCACTTAACTCCATCACTTTCTCAGGGGATAATAACCTCTTTGGAGATTCATTTAAAAAGAGACCTTAAACTGAAAAGCATGTGCAATCATAACAAAGAATGTTCTAAATTGTTAATAACAAGAGAAATGCCTGTTAAAACAATCCTGAGGTTTCACATCACAACCTGCAAAGTGGAAAAAAAAAAGAGACAACAATGACAATTTTTGAGGAAGTGTGGAAGGATAGATCCACTAATACAATCTTGATGAAGCTAAGAGATGGTACAAACATTTTATAAAGAAAATTGAAATTCTGCAGATAAACTGACTAAAATATTCATACCCTTTAAACCAAAGACTTTTTTATTGGGCACATATTCTGAGGAAGCCATTGATAAGAGGAAAATACCTATCTATTCCAAAGGATTTATTGTAGCACTTTTTGTGATACCTAAGAATTGGAAAATTGAAAAAATAGATGTCCATCAACTGGGGAATGGCCAAACAAATTATGGTGCATGAAAGTAATAAAAAATTATTTTTCTGTAAGAAAAGATATGTGTGATGAGTACAGTGAATCGTGGAAAGAACTTTATTAACTGATGCAGAGTGAAGTAAGTAGAGCCAAGAAAACAATATACAGAGTAACTACAATAATGTAAATGGAAAGAACAACACCAAAGAAATCAAGATTAAATATGTCAAAATCATAAAGTTCAAGCAGTACTTAAATGAATAGGTAGGAGAAGATACTCCCAACTTACCCCTTCACGAGGTGGGAAGTCTACAGATATTACACATTTTACATATTTCAGACTTTTTCAATTTATCTATAAGTGGTGATATTTTTTGAAAACGTTATCTGTCATATGGGATAACTCTCTAGGAAGGGAAAGGGAAATATATTTAGGACAACTATCGTGATGTAAGAAGCAGTAAATATCAGTAAGAACTTACCAAAAAAAGAGAAAGAATTTAGCTAATTGAAAGAGCAACACAATGAAACGTCAGGGCAAATAATTTGTTCTACAGAAGCTTCAGAATAGAAGGTTCAGAGTACAAGGAGTGGTTTAATGTAAGAATTTTAGAGCTGGATGAAATCAATTAATCAACAAACTTTTATTAAGGAAGTGATTTCTGCTATGCATTAGGGTTTCAAATACAAAAGGGAAACTAGACCCCAAGCATTTGCAATTTGATTAAACCTGTCAAAGTTTATACCCTAAAAGATTAACATTTGAGGGAACAAAGATGTCACATTCCATGATGAAGCATCAGGCTAAGCCTCCACCTTATTTACTGAGGTAAAATAAACTAATTCACACAAATATTCACACTCACACAGAAGAAATAATTCAGATACATTCACAATAGGTGGGAGGTAATCTCAGCTGTATTCATGCTTTTATTTCTAAGGACAGTTAGTGGTTTCCATTTTTTTTAAGTTTCAGAAAATATTTTTAAAAATAAAATAAAAACCTCCTTTTCCAAGGAACATGGAATATTTTGATTGCACCACTGTCATGTCAGGTTAGACTATAACAGTAACTTAACATAGTGTGACTAATGTAGCCAAATACTGCATGATGCATTACAACAACAAGCTAACCTCAATGATTTTTGAAAATATATGGTTTGCAGAAGTTTTTGCAAAAAACAATGTCATTTATTGAACTTTAAATGTAATTTTAGGCTTGGGAGCTCAGCTGGCTGTGGGTGTGGGTGGGTCCAGGAGAGATGCCCCAGGTCGGGCACACATTGTGCCACTGCCGCCCAGACACTGTAGAGCCAGGGCAGTGAAGCAGGGGGTCCTGGGAAGTTGAAGAAGCCTTAAGTTGGAGAGAGATGGAGGACAGATGCTGTAGCTTCCAGGAAGCTGGACTTTGTAGGGCATGTGGTACGTGGCAACTGAATTGAAAGTTTCATCACGTGAATTGAGAGACTTTATAACATTCAGCAACCAGCCTGCCTCACATTATCTGATGTGAGTGACACCTGGCCCAAGAATCAGAATTCTTTATTGCCTTGTACATGTATAAGGATGAATTAAGAAAAGAACCATGGATAAACACTGTAAACTCAAAAGACTGGGGAAGGATCCTTTGGAAAAGCCATTCTTGTTAAATCTAAGGGAATATTATAAATATGTTATTAAGGAAATTAACATCTCAAGGATGTCCAGGAAAGAAAGAAGAATCAAGGAGAGAAGTTGAAGTGTTGCCAAACATGAAGCATCCAAATATTGTCCTATATAGGGAATCTTTTGAAGGTCAGATAAAATTTGCAAAAGAATACATAAGAACTCATCAACTAAATGATGGTCTCTGTATAATTTAGTTATGACTACAGCTTCATTACTCTGGGGGAATAATGCATATCATTACAAGGCCAGTGTTATATGGAGCCTGCTGGCCAAGTTGATTCTCTGATACCATCCATATCCCCACTTAGTCCCATACTGGTTGAGGACTGTGTTGGTAATCTATGGAAGAAATAGCATGCTGATGAAAATAAACTATTCACTCAAATTGTTCTTAACCTTTTAAGTCCTGTTAAGCATCATCTCTGAGAGAAAGCTCTGAACTTCTGGAAAAACAGTTGAGAGACCTATCTATCCACTCATTGGTATCTTTACACCTGAAATTATAAGACATAAATACATCGAGTATCTTCTTGATGGGGTTTAAAATGATGTAGAGGTAGTATTAGAAAAAAATTTAGGCCAGAGATTGTGAAATCTCTTCTCTGCATATCTTAATAAGAGGCTAGATAACCTTGTATTAACAATAAATTTAAAAAAAATTGAAGATTGGCAACACCATATAGGATAGAAAAAACAAGTAAGCAGAAAAAGCAGTCGATGTCAAAAGAATATTAAAGAACCAGGAAAGCCCAACAAACAAACCTAGAAGAAAAGAATGATTCCACGTTGTACATAATCCAATAAAATCACCACTTTATTTTATTCTGAGCCTAGCCCTCCCCCACCACATACACAGAGCATTAGCATATTAGCATGTACACAGCAGAACACAAAAGAGGATTGCATATGAAAGCAATGATCTCTATTCCATAATTCTTGCTTTTTTAAAAAACAGAATAAATTCAATGTTATTTTCAAAAATTAAAAAAAATGTTATTTTACTTTTTCATATAGCAAATACAGGATCCCAGTCCTAGGACACAGGATCATGTTCTCTGGCATTATTTAATAATAGAAGACCTGCATTTGTCTGAAGGGTGAGAGAAGGAATCATTTCTCTTTTCTCTATTTTCAGTAGTTCATGCATTCAATTTTACTCAATTCAGTGTTATATTAAGTTTTTCAGTCTCAAAATCATTGTAATCTGGGTTTGAATACCAGCTTTTCTTCTTCCTTGAGACAAATTTGAGCAAATCACTTTAATTCTATAAGCCCACACTAAAATTAAAAAAAAGTTTACCACTTACATCATGAGGCTATTGAGAACATAATGAGATAATATGCATGAAGTCTACTGTATAAGATATTGCCATGATTGGTGCAACAAAGAAGTACATTTTAATGAATCTAGAAGTCAAGACTGAAAAATTATTAAAGTGCTTCTCCTAACAAGGATAAGGGAAAATAGGGAAGGAGAGAGGGAATTTGAAACTATAAAATGAAAAAAAACTGAATGATAAAAAATGTTTTTACAAGTAATTGAGAAAAATGAAAACATTTTTAAAAGAAAAATGACCAAATGTATCAATGAAGGATGTAACTTATTAGAAAATCTTTGGAATGTTAAAGTGATTTGTTTAGATGAATGAGTTGATGTTATAACACCATGAAATTTTACATAGGTGACCACATGGATTTTTCTATTTTTCATGGGAGGGCATGTTTATGATGTCAAAATTATTAGTGAAAATTTCAAAAGTCATTCTCCATGGTGCAGAAAATTGACTGACCAAATATGTATAACTATAGAAAGATAAAGCATACCAGACAGATTTTGTTCATAAGTCATTATCTAGAATTAGTTGGGGAAAATTCCATAGGCCTTACAAAATCATTACCGTTTGGCATCAGGGATTTTTTGCCAAGTACCCAATAGTGAATAAGTCAGGTACATACTAATGTCTCAAATTTTCTACTTCAATGATTTTATAATTTCAATTAACATAAACAGTTACTGCACCATTCTTATTCTGAAATTCAAAGGAGTTCAGCCAATGTTTATGGAATAACTTTTAAGTTTAAGTTACTGTGTAGGTCTATGTGGGGTGAGGGGTATATACATAAGTGGCACTTTTCTTATATTCAGGGAGCTAAGGTTCCAGAGCTAAGAAAATAATTATAACACAACAAAATGCCGCAATATTCTATAAGTCTGACGTGCTACTGTAGAGGCATATTATGGTCCTAGTAAAATCTTAAAGAAATAGAGATATCTTTGTGATGGTGGGATAGGCAGCATTTAAAAAATTACAGCTGACCTGTGCTTTACTTTAATTTTAGAAAGAGTAAGCATATCAAATGCAGGTAGAGATGTGAGCAAGGTAGTCAGCAACCATGAAACAATCAATTAATATTTATTAAGTATCTACAATGTGCCAGGCACTATGCTACAGGATGGGTACACAGACAGGCAAAAGGCAGTCCCTGCTTTCACAAAGCTTACAATCTAATGGGAAAACAACAGGTAAACAAATATATACAAAGCAAGCTATATACAGGATAAATAGGAAACAGCAGATGGAAGTTACTAGAATAAAGAAGGGCTGGGGGAAGACTTCCAGTAAAAGAAACAAACAAACAAAAAGAAGATATTTTAATTAGGATTTAAATGAATCCAGGGAAGTCAGTAGTTGGAGTGAAGGAGGGAGAACTTTCTAGGCATGGGGGACAGCTAAAGAAAATGCCCAGAGCCAGGAGGTGGAATGTCTTTTTCATGGAATAACCAGAAGATCAGTGTCACTGGATCAAAGAAGACATGATGCAAAGTAAGATATAAGAAAAGCAGAAAGGAAGAGGTTACTGTAAGATTAAAAGGTGCTTTGAATGCCAAATAGGGGATTTGTATTTAATTCTGCAAGCAACAGATAACCACTGGAAATGTACTGAGTAGGGAGGTGACAACATAAGACCTGTACTTTAACAAAATCACTTTGGTGACTGATGGATTAGAATGGGAAGAGACTTGAGGTAGGCAGACCTGTCTTTAGGAATTGATAGTAACAGAGGATAGAGGAAAGGCAAGATAAGCCTGGCTAAACTATCAAAAATTAGGATAGGAGCCAAGATGGTGGAATAAAAGCAAAGACTTGCTTGAGTTCTCCTCCAAGTCCCTCCAAATACCTTTAAAATGACTCTGAACAAATTCTAAAGCAGCGTAAGGCACAAAAAGACAGAGCGAAACAAATTTCCAGGCCAAGACAACTTGGATGGTTGATTGGAAAGGTCTATCATGCTAGGCTGGGTGTGCAGGCAAAAAAGGCCCCACCAAAGCTGGAGCAAGCCTCAGAGGACTGAATCATAGGCAACTGTTGGGGTTTCCAGAATTCTCAACCCATAAATGCCAAAGAAAATGTAGAAGGTCAGTAGGAAAAGTCTGTGACCACAATGAGAGAGAAGCTAAGTCCTAGCCCCAGTGCAAACACAGCCCTGGGGCTGTGGCTGCATCCTGAGCTCTTGGTCCACAGACTGAGGGGGAATTGAGTGGCTGATCATAGAGGGCTTGTAGAGTTCTCTTTGCAGGTGCTGAGGCAGGATTCTCTTCTTTGCCCATGCTTGGATCTGGGTCACAGTTCTGAGTGGTGGTCCTGGGGAAAGGAAAAGCACTGTTATAATGAAGCTTGTAGTGGAGGAAAGAGAGAATCCTCCTCACAGTCCAAGGCACTGTGATCACTCATAGGCCAGAACACAGTCCAGGAAAGGAGTAAACACCTCACCCTTGATCATAACGCTTTGCATAACTGAAAACTTACAGGACCCTAGAAACATCTCTAAAAACAGCTGCACAAAACCCCAGAAGCTTAGGACAGTACATTCTCCACACTGGAAGCAGACCCCTACCTTAACAAAGACTTTAAAACTCAAATAATTGGCTGGGAATATGAGAAAACTGTGCAAAAAAAAAAGTCATACCATAGATTCCTTCATTGGTGACAAAGAAGATCAAAACATACAACCAGAAGAAGACAACAAAGTCAAAACTCCTACATCCAAAGCCTCCAAAAAAAATATGAATCAGTCTCAGGTCATAGAAGAGCTCAGAAAGGAATTTGAGAAGCAAGTAAGAGAAGTAGAGGAAAAACTGGAAAGAGAAATGAGAGTGATGCAAGAAAATCATGAAAAACAAGTCAACAGCTTGCTAAAGGAGACCCCTGCCAAATAAAAACACTGAAGAAAATAACACCTTTTAAATAGCCTAACCCAAATGGCAAAAGAGGTCCAAAAAGTCAATGAAGAGAAGAATGCCCTAAAAAGAAAAATTGGCCAAATGGAAAAGAAAGTCCAAAATCTTACTGAAGAAAATGCTTCCTTAAAAACTAGGATATAGAGATTGGAACCTACTGATTTTATGAGAAATCACGACACTGTAAAACAAATCCAAAAGAATGAAAAAATAGAAAACAATGTGAAACATCTCATTGGAAAACAACTGACCTGGAAAATAGATCCAGGAGATAGAATTTAAAAATTATTGATTACCTGAAAGCTATGATCAAAAAAAAAGCCTAGACATTATCTTTCAAGAAATTTTCAAGGAAATCTGTCCTGATATTCTAGAAATAGAGGGTAAAACAGAAATGGAAAGAATTCACTGACCACATCCCAAAAGAGATCCCCAAAAGAAAACTCCTAGGAATATTGTAGCCAAATTCCAGAGTTCCCAGGTCAAGGAGAAAATATTGCAAGCAGCCAGAAAGAAACAATTCTAGTATTGTGGAAACATAATCAGAATAACGTAAGATTTTGCAGCTTCTATTTTAAGGGAACTGAGGGTTTGGAATATGATATTCCAGAGGGCAAAGGAGATAGGATTACAACCAAGAATCACCTACCTAGCAAAACTGAATATAATCCTTCAGAGGAAAAAATGGATATTCAGTGAAATAGAGGACTTTCAAGCATTCTTGATGAAAAGACCACAGCTGAATAGGAAATTTGACTTTCAAATACAAGACTGAAGAGAAGCATGAAGAGGTAAACAGGAAAGAGAAATTATAAGGGATTTATTAAAGTTGAACTGTTTACATTCTTGCATGGAAAGATAATATTTGTAACTCATAAGATCTTTGTCAGTATTAGGGCAGTTAGAGGGAAAAATTATATGCATACATGTAGATAGATAGATAGATAGGTAGGTAGGTAGAGGGCACAGGGTGAAGTTAAGATGAAAGGGTGATATCTGGAGAATAATATTAAGAGGTGAAAGAGGACTATGCTGGGAGGAGAAAGGGAGAAATAGAATGGGGTAAATTATCTCACATGAAACAGACAAGAAAAGGCTTTTACAGTGGAGGGGAAGTGGGGGAATGTAAGGAGGAATGAGTGAATCATGTTCTCATTGGATTTGGCTTAAGAAGGGAATAACATACACACTCAGTTGGATATGGAATTCTATCTTACCATGTAGGAAGATAGAGGGGAAGGGGACAAGAGAGTAGGGCAATGATAGAGGGGAGGGCAGATTGGAAAAGGGGGTAATCAGAAGCAAACACTTCTAAGGAGGGACAGGGTCAAAAGAGAGAATAGAATAAATGGGGGCAGGATGGTATAGTTAGTTTTTTACAACATGACTACTATGGACCTGTTTTGCATGACTACCTATGTATAACCTGTATTAAGTTGCTTGCCTTCTCAATGAGGGTGAGTAGGGAGGGAAGAAGGGAGAAAATGTGGAACCCAAAATTTTAAAAACAAGTGTTATAAAAAAATTGTTTTCATATGCAACTGGGAAATAAGAAATACAGGAAATGGGGTATAGAAATCTATCCTGCCTACAGGAAATTTGAAGGGGAAGGGAATAAGAGAAGGAGGGGGGGAGATAGAAGGGAAGGCAGATTAGGGGAAGGGGTATTCAACATACATGCCATCTTGGGGTGGGGGAAGGGATGAGACGAGTAGAAAATTTGGAACTCAAAATCTTGTGGAAGTTAATGTTGAAAGCTAAGAATAAAAAAAGAAATGATATGGAACAAGCTATGAGATGGGGGAAACTTTAAGAAGGCTGAGGGAATCAATAGTATAGAACAGAGGCCAGGATAATCTAAGAGACATTTTGATAGCCTAGGGCAGATTGTGAATTTTTTTTCAATTTTTGCCACATACAAGAAGGTGAGAATGGCTGTTGAAAAACAGCATAAGAGCATATGTTCTTGTATTTATTCCAATCATCATTTTGAATGGTAGAGTACAGTAGATTGAAAATGTAAGATTAAGTGATAACAGCATCGTGGAGCTCACTCTTCACTCTACTGGGATTCAATGGTTGATCTGGTGAACTCAAGTAAACACATTCCAAATTTATCTATCTATTAAGTTATAAGGGCCACACAAAATTTGGTAGTCTGGCATGTTTGGAAGACTGAAACTCTTCTCACCTGTAGTAGGAGAGAGAAGTATTTGCTAGGAAGGATGGTTACTGTAAATTCCAATATTAATTCAGGAAACAGACAAGACTTGCCCCCAGTTAATAAGACTGCCTAGATGTATTAAGGATCATATCTTGATTGCTACCATCCTGGGAATCAGTCAGGTTCAAATTTGTGACATGAAGGACACAAAGTCTGAGGCATTTGTGAAGAATAAAAGATTATAATTAGTTGGAAGCACAGGAGAAATACTAGAAGACATTCTACTTGTGGTAGAAGAGGAAATGGATTTGTGACTTCATTATTTTAGGGTGAACACCCAAGTGAGAAAATTTTCTTTTTTAAAAGATTTTTATTAATTTATTTTCATTTATCAATACTCACTTCCATATGCTTTTGAGTTTAAAATTTTTCTCCCCCTTCCTCCTCACCACCCTCCCCAAGACGGCACACAATCTGATATTGGCTATACATTTACATTCCTATTAAACATATTCCACATTAGTGATGTTTTAGTAAAAATTAAAACGAATAGGAGAAGCCATTAGAAAGTGGAAACAAAACTCAACAGAAGAGAAAAAAAAATAACAATTCAACTTCTCTAGTTCTTTCTTTGGATGTGGATAGCATTTTCCATCACAAAGCCTCTAGAGATGTCTTAGATCCTTGTATGGCTGGGCGGGACTAAATTTATCAATATTAGTCATCGCACAACATGGTTGTTACTGTGTACAACATTCTCTTCGTTCTGCTCCCTTCACTAAGCATCATACCATGCAAGTCTTTCCAGGTTTTTCTGAAGTCAGCCTCTTCATCATTTCTTGTAGCACAATAATATTCCATTATAATCATATCCCACAACTTGCTCATGCATTCCCCAATTGATGGGTATCCCCTCAATTTCCAATTTTTTGCCACCACAAAAAGAGCTGCTATGAATATTTTTGTACACATAGGTCCTTTTCTCACTTGTATGCTCTCTTTGGGATATAGCCCCAGAAGTGCTATTGCTGGGTCAAGGGGCATGCACATTTTTATAGGTCTTTGGGCATAGTTCCAAATTGTTCTCCAAAATGGTTGGATCATTTCATAATTCCACTAACAATGCCTTGGTGTTCAAATTTTCCCACATCTTCTTCAACATTTATCATTTTCCCATTTTGTTATGTTGGCCAATCTGATAGTTGTGATGTGGTACCTCAGAGTTGTTTTGATTTGCATTTCTCTAACCAATAGTGATTTTGAGCATTTTTTCATATGACTATAGATGGCTTTAATTTCCTCGTCTGAGAACTGTCTATTCATTTCCTTTCACCATTTATTCAATTGGGGAATGGCATATACTATTATTATAAACTTGACTGAATTGTCTATATATATTAGGTCCTTATCAGAGAGACTGTTTGTAAAAATTCTTTCCCAATTTTCTACTTTCCTTCTAATCTTAGTTGCATTGGCTTTGTTTGTGCAAAAACTTTTCAATTTAATGTAATCAAAGTCATCCATGTTGCTTTTCATAATGTTCTCTATCTCTTGTTTGGTCATGAATTCTTCTGTTCTCCATATATCTGAGAGTTAAGCTATTCCTTACTCTCCCGGTTTGCTTATAGTATCAACCTATATCTAAATCATGATCCCATTTTGACTTTATTTTGGTATATGGTGTGAGATTTTGGTCTATGCCTAGTTTATGCCATGCTTTTTGATCTATGCCTAGTTTCTGCCATATTGAACACTTTTTCTACCAATGTAGATTTCCACCTTCTTTGCAACTTATTATCAGAAAGCTACCTGAGGCCACTAAGGTTAAGTGACATGTCCAGCATCACATAGACAACATATGTTAGTGTAGGGCTTGAAAACTAAATTCTTCTGGATTTGAGAACAGATATCTGTGAACCTTCCCTTCTTCAAAATACTAGGAGTAATAATGCCATTAAGACTAGTTGGAATAATAATATTAGTAATAATTAATATTTATATATCATTTTAAAGTTTGCAAAGCACTTTATGTATGTTATCTTAGTTGATCCTCACAACAACTTTCTCAGGATTATGCTACTTACTTTTCCATTTTACAGATACAAAATGGAGGCTGGAAAAGGACAAGTGACTTGCCCAAGGACACAAAACTAGGATGTATGACAGTCAGGCTTCCAGCCCATTTAGACTCATTCCAAATATAGTAATCTTTTCACTTTTCCACATGGGTAATAACATTTGTATAGGTATCACCTTGTGTGTTAAAGGATGTGCCATGTTTTCTGTGTGAAGCCTGGGAAGAGAGATGAAATAACAGTGACTGAGAGATTTACCAGGACCAGGGAGTCATCTAATCAGCCCTGTTCTTTGGATCATAAAAATACCTTACTTCATTTTTTATGAGATCTTATGTGAATAAATAGGAATATACTTTTGAGAGTCTTAAATAAAATTAATCTTTCTTATCTGGAATTTTCTTTCCTGAAGTATGAGGGCAAATAGATGAGTAGAAATGAAAAAAAAAGATGATAACCATACATAAACGGATCACTATTTATTAATGACTTTCTTTTAAATGTACAATTTTCAGATGGATTCAAACATATTTAAAATTTTTGGTTATAAATTCTCTGCTATTTGTAGTTTGGGGATTTGGATAATGGTGATTATCCAATTCAATTTAACAATCACTTATTGAATGTCTTCTATTTGTTATGTACTCTTCTACGTGCTCAGGATATTAGGACAAAAGTAAAAACAGTTGTTATCCTCAAGCAGATTACATTCTACTGAAGAGAAATAACATGCATGCAGATAAGTAGAATTTTAAAAAAATGTATTTACATATAAGAGCATCCAAAAGTGTTTTTGAAGTAGGAGAGACCATTCATACCTTGGATGTTTAAGAAATGTCTCTTGGGGGAAGTGTGATTTAAGTTGATTTTTTTTTTTTTGCTTTTTGGTGAGGCAGTTTGGGGTTAAGTGACTTGCTGAGGGTCACACAGCTAGTATCTGAGGCTAGATTTGAACTCAGGTCCTCCTGACTCCAAGGTCAGAGCTCTATCTGCTGTGCCACCTAGCTGCCCCATAAGTTGAAATTTGAATAGGAATTCTCAAAGTAAAAAAAGCAAGGAGTGAAGAGTTCAACACTTTTAACATATCTTGTACTTGCAGTTATTCTAGCTTCAATATATTTCAAATGATTTATGGTTTCATGGGCATGAGCATTTCTTTTAAAAATACGAATCTGCCTTCCTCAGCAGATAGATGGTCTTTGCTAGCTGCTGTGTCCAAAGCATGATTCATTACCGAGTGACCAAACTTCATGGGCTATACTTTCTAAAATGGTAGATTGCCCCACTGGTACTTGAAGCTTGGTAGGGCTAGACAATTCTTACACTAAACTGTCATGGTCATTGAGAACCTATCCTCAGCTCTGTATCAAGATGAGGAAGAGAACAGAACTATTGTAAAGGAATTTCCAAATTAGGGAAAAAATACCTACATTTGAAAAGGAAAACTAAACATTACTCTCTCTCTCTCTCTCCCTCTCCCTCTCTCTCTCTCTCTCTCTCTCTCTCTCTCTCTCTCTCTCTCTCTCTCTCCTTTATGATATTCTGTTTTTCCCAAAAAATGTTTATTGTTTTCCTTCTCTTAACATAGATAATTTAGTTAACTATATATACTGGCTTGTATTGAAGTAATTTGCATGCATATCTTAATTCCTTAAGTAACACATGCCATAGCCTGTTTTACAAGTTGCTATATACTCCCCAGTATCTAATACAGTGCATTGTATATTGAGTGGGCTGGCTGACTGGTGAAAAATAGGCCAAGGGTACCTACTTAGCAGCCAATTTAATCTAGGTTTAACCTTAAAGCCAATCATGAAATCATGTTTATGAAGATGGCTAGAGAAGTCACATTAGAAAAGGCAAACAGAGATTTAGGTTACAGTCTGAGATCAGATTATGTAGTCTATTGAACCTAGATTGACACATGACAGGCAAAGGTACATCGATAAAATAGATGCTGTAGCTTAGGTATCAGCTAGATGGAACAGGGACTAGAATATTGGTCTTTTATTTAGAAGTATCTGAGTTCAAATCCTGCCTCAGATGCTAACTGTGCAATCCTATACAACTTAGTGAGTCACTTATTCTATACCTGCCTTAGGTATCTGAACTGTGAAATGGAGAAAATACCAACACCTACTTCCCAAAAAATTATTATGAGAATCCAATGAGATAATATTTGTAAGGCACTTGGCATAGTAACTGGCACATAATATGTTCCTAATAAATGCTTATTTTCATCCTTTCATCATGGAATACAGAGGTCTGGAGAAGAAGCTAGTTTCCAGAGGAAGATGGTAAGCCATAATAAACAAAAGGGAAATTATATTGTTTTAGGAATTGTCTTTTGTGTGGTCAATTAAATATTTTTGGAGATTATATACATATATACATACATATATACATACATACATACATCTATATATATACATATACATATATTTAGCATTTTACATCCCCTCAGTTACATGTAATAAAACAAACATTAACATTTGTTTTTAAAACTTTGAGTTCCAAATTCTGTCCTGTCCTCCTTCCCTTTCCCCCTCATTGAGAAGGAAAGAAATTCTATATATGTTATACATGTGTAGTCATGCAACACATTTCCATATTAGTCATATCATGAAAGAAAACAGAGATCAAAAGAACCCCTAAAAAATAAAATTAAAAGGTATGGTTCAGTCTGTATTCAGACACCATCAGTTCTTTCTTTGGGGATGAATAGCATTTTTCATCATAAGTCCTTCAGAGTTGTCTTAGAGCACTACATTGCTGAGAATAGCAAAGTCATTCACAGATGATCATCTTATGATATTGCTGTTAATTTGTACACAGTGCATTTCATTTTGCATCAGGTCATATAAGCCTTTTGAGGTTTTCTGAGAGCATCCTGCTTGTCATTTCTTATAGCATAATAGTGTACCATCATAATCACATACCACAATTTGCTAAGCCATTCCCCAATTGATGGGCATAGGAATTGCCTTTTAACATTTGTCCCCATTATTTACCCACTCTTTACTCAGTCTTTATAACTAACATTTCTGAACACATTGTATACATAGATCCACTATGTATGATGTAACTCCAAGTTAGTAGGCTAGAACGACATGAAAATATATCACAAATGGCCTTTGAGCATTTTGCTTTTCCCTGTTAGGGCTTGTGCCCAACAAAGGCAGGATCAATTCTATTATTTTAGCTCATTATATTTAATAAAATAATTTTAGGCAGTTTTCCTTCTTCAAGTATAGGGAAACAAGCACAAGATCTTACATTTTAGAAGGATGTTACTAGGAATTTTTCTAACCTCCAAATTTAAAAAGAAAGAAAAAACATTTATTAAGTATTTTTTATGAGCCAGGTACTATGCTGAGCTGGGAATACAATTATTGTAGGCCATAGATATGATATAATGATCTTATTCTCCAATGTTCCTTAGGCTTATTTTTTTTTGCAAGGAGTTCTTAACTTGGTGTCCACGGATTCTTTAGAAGTTCATAAAAAAATTTCAGGGTGATTTGAAACTTCAATGGGAAAAATAAACTCCAGCTATATTTTTTTCTAACCTCTAACTAAAATTTAGCACTTTCTTCAACTAAAAAATTATTCTGAGAAAGAGTCCATAGTTTTCATCAAATTAAGAAAGGATACAATTTTTTTTAAAAAAGGTGAAAAACCTAAGAACTACTGTATTGTGTAACTTTCAATATTCCATTTATGTAAAACTGCCCTAGTGAAATATTCATTACTTTTTAAACTTTTGTAGCCTAATCAATTAAATAGGAAACAAAGCATACATATTTGAAAGCTGAGGGTCTATTTGATACATGAAGTCACAATACAATGTTGAAACATCTAGTTTCTACCTGAATTAAATTCTAGCCTGAATTAAACCCAATTTTAGACACTAAAACTTTTCTCCACACAAACTTTAAAAAAATAAACTTGATTATCGTTTTAACCTATTACTTTTCATCCAGATTTTTATCTATTTCTAGGAAAATGCATTCTGCCAAATACCTCCTTTCAATTTACTGATAAGACTAATTTTGGCTGGAAAAAAATCAATTGTATTATACAGAAGGAAATAGTTTATCAACTAGCTTTTGATCAATTGCTTCAATTATCTATTTTGTTGAAAAATTGGATCCAAACACTCTTTAATCAATTTTCCTGTCAAAATAAATTTTATCCTCATCTTTAATCCATTTTGTTGACAAAATACATTTGGTCAAATTGTTTTTTATTTTCCTTCTTCAAGGAACTGATGGAAATTAATCTCATTCTACATTTTGACCCTCATAGGCTCTGTATTATCAAAAACATTTCATTAACTTCATGAGCTCGGTTTGTCATGATGATGTGGACCTGATATATTTGGCTCCAATTACTTCATGAATGGCTTTTAAAAATTGCACACTATGTTTCCTTTTTTGGTGCACCCTTACAGGAAATAACCTCATCTTATGAACCATGTGAGTTTTTCTAATACTTAAAAACTTATTGGGAGAGCACTGCATTTACTATGGGTTAAATTAAAGTATCATACTTTATTCTCTAGCTTTTAAGTTATTGACTCCAATTAAAATAAACATGATTTAAGCAAATAATTTTGCATGACTCCTTGACTATGATGAGTTAGCCCTTATTGGCAGAGAGAAAGTACGTGCTTGCTAGGAATTGCGCTAATCGTTGGGGATACAAAGCCTAATGATTTGATCACATAGACAGTGAGATAAAGAGGTAGAGAGATAGCTAACTAGATGTAAATAAAGAGATTCTATATTCACCCACACAATCTACATATATACACATAGCTGTGTGTATAATTATATGGCATATAGATTTGCATGTTATATATTTACAAAGATTTATTTTTATGTGTGCAATGTTATACACATACATGCAGATATACATCATCATCATCATCACCATCACAATCACCATCATCATCACTAACATTTATATAGCACTTACTATGATCCTAGAATTGTGCTAAGTGCTTTGCAATTATCTCATTCATTTATCTTCCAAACAACTTTGTGAGATAGTAGTTATTATTACCCTCATTTTATATATGAGAAAACTGAAGCAAACAGAGGGTAAATGACATGTGCAGAGTCACATAGCTATTAAGTATTTGAAGCTGATTTTAAACTCAGGACTTCCTATCTCCAGGCCCACCACTTAGCTACCCCTATAAATAAATGTATACATATATGTTTATTTACATATGTGGCAAACTTTCATATTCCATTTTCCTTGAAAGATCTAAGCACAAAAATACTGATTTCAGTCCTTCAAGGCTCCTTGCTTTCATCAATGTGAGTTCTTTCCTCCCTATTCCACCTCTTAATGTAGATCATAACCTTACTGTGCCATAGAGGTGAGCCTTCATCAATAGATGTGATCAAAAATATTTATTTCATTATGGCCAAACTTTCTGGTGATGGGCATCACTGAACTTAGGTAGGCTTGTTTTTGAATGGCAGACCCAGAACTCTTATTAGTCCCATCCTGCTTAGTAAAATGCACAAGAGCTCAAGCTCCCATGAAATATTCTTTAAAAACTCATCTCATGGTGAGACAATGGAATCGGATGTTAAATCCCAGCCACCCAAAACAAACAAGCAAAAAAATTAAAATGAAAACAAGAACAAAAATAAAATGTTATATATTAAAAAAACAAACTTGATTACTGAAGACACTCCAAATTAAACAGTGGAATAGACAAAGTTTGACTTCAGGATAAATTTTCAGTACCTAACTCATTCATTTTTCTTGATTTTCATTCTTCTTACACTGATCTATATTCACTAAGAAAGAGGATATGAGAAGTCATTCGCACACTAAAGAGAATTAAATTTTAAAAATAATAATAAATAATAACAAATTATAAAATAATAAATAATAAAAAGTTAATGTCTGCAGAAGACACTGAACACCTAATCGAGACATGTCAAGTATCTCGGTTTAATAAAATGGAAAAATTTCTGCTCTTTCTTCCAGTGCAAAAAATTTTCCTAATTATGATAATATAGGGGGCAGAGCCAAGATGGCAAAGTAAAAGCAATGACTTGCTTGAGCTCTTCCCCAAAACCCCTCCAAATACCTGTAAAAAATGACTCTAAATAACTTCTAAAGCAGCAGAACCCACAAAAAGACAGTGAAACACATTTACAGCACAAAACAGCCTAGATGGTTGATCTGAAAGGTATATTTCACAGGGTAGGGAGAGGAGCTAAGTTCGGCTTCTTCGAGAAGGCAAGGCAAGCCTCAGCAAACCTGGAGCAGGACTCAGAAGACTGAATCGTGGGCAGCTGTGGGGGTTTCCAGACTTCTCAACAAACAAATGTCAAAGGCAACTTAGAAGGTTAGTAGGAAAGGTCTGTGACCTTGCTGAGAGAGAGAAGTGCTGTCCCAGCCCCAATCCCCAAGCTTGGCCCTGGGGTGGGCTACTTCCTGAGCTTCAGGCCCACAGACTGAGGGGGAATTGAGTGGCTGATCAGAGGGGGATTTCAGGGATCTCTTTGCTGGTGCTGAGGGAAGATTCTCTTGCTTTGCTGGTGCTTAGATCTGGGTCACCGTTCTGAGTGGGGGTCCTGGGGGAAGGAGGGTGCTGCTGGTGTTGTGAAGCTTGTAGTGGTGATACAGAGAAAATCCTCTTCACAGTTCCAAGGCAGAAAAGAGTGTTTGTTGTCACTCACAGACCAGACCATAGGCCAGCAAAGGAGTAAATACCTTGCCCCTTTATCATACTACCTTGAAAGAACTAAAAATTTACAGGTCCCTAGAAGTATCTCTGAAAACAGCTGCACAGAACCCCTGAAGCTTGGAACAGTGCATTCTCCACGATGGAAGCAGACCCCTAACTTAACAAAGAGTTTAAAACTCAAGTACTTGGCTGGGATCATGAATAAACAAAGGTCCAAAAAAAGTCAGACCATCTTTCCTTGGTAACAAAGAACATCAAAACATACAACCAGAATAAGACAACAAAGTCAAAGCTCCTACATCCAAAGCCTCCAAGAAAAATATGAATCAGTCCCAGGACATGGAAGAGCTCAAAACGGATTTTGATGAATAAGCATAAGAAATAAGGAAAAACTGGGAAGAGAAATGAGAATGATGCAAGAAACATGAAAACAAGTCAACAGCTTACTAAAGAGACGCAAAAAAATACTGAAGAAAATAACACCTTAAAAACTAGCCTAACCCAAATGGCAAGAGAGGTCTGAAAAACCAATGAGGAGAAGAAGACCTAAAAAGCAAAATTGGACAAAAGGAAAAGGAAATCCAAAAGCTTACTGAAGAAAATACTTCCTTAAAAATTAGAATGGAGCAATGGAAAGACAGTGACTTATGAGAAATCACGACACAGTAGAACAAATCCAAAAGAATGAAAAATTAGAAAACAATGTGAAATATCTCATTGGAAAAATGACTGACCTGGAAAATAGATCCCAGAGAGAGAATAAAAAAATTATTGGACTATCTGAAATCCACGATCAAAAAACAGAGCCTAGACATCATCTTTCAAGAAATTATTAAGGAAAATTACTCTGGTATTTTAGAACCAGAGGGAAAAATAGAAATTGAAAGAATCCACCGATCACCTCCTGAATGAGATGCCCAAAGGAAAACTCCTAGGAATATTGTAGCCAAATTTCAGAATTCCCAGGTCAAGGAGAAAATATTACCAGCAGCCAGAAAGAAATATTTCAAGTATTGTGGAAACACAATCAGGATAATACAAGATTTAGCAGCTTCTATATTAAAGGTCCAGAGGGCATGGAGTATGATATTCCGGAGGGCAAAGGCGATAGGATTACAACCAAGAATTACCTAACCAGCAAAACTGAGTATAATCCTTCAGGGTAAGAAATGGTCATTCAATGAAATAGGGGACTTTCAAGAATTCCTGAAGAAAACACCAGAGCTCAATAGAAAATTCGACTTTCAAATACAAGACTCAAGTGAAACATGGAAGAGGTAAACAGGAAAGAGAAATCATAAGAGACTTATTAAGGTTGAGCTGTTTACATTCCTGCAGGGAAAGATATTCGTAACTCATGAGTCCTTTGTCAGTATTAGGGTAGTGGGAGGGGCAAAAAAAAAGTGTATGTATGTATATATATATATATATATATATATATATATACACACACACACACACACACACACACACACACACACACACACACACACATAGATGGATAGGGGGCATAAGGTGAGTTGAAGATGAAGGGGTGATATCTAGAAAATAAAATTAAGGGGTAAGAGAAGATTATACTGGGAGAAGGAGAAAGGGAGAAGTAGAATTGGGTAAATTATCTCACATGAAACATATAAGAAAAGGCTTTTACAATGGAGGGGAAATGAGGGATGGTGAGAGGGAATGAGTGAATCTTATTCTCATAGGATTTGCCTTAAGGAGGGAATAACATGCACAATGGAGTATGGAAATCTATCTTACCCTACAGGAAAATAAGGGGGGAAGGGGACAAGAGAACAAGGGGTTGATAGAGGGGAGGGCAGATTGGGGGAGGGGATAATCAAAGCAAACACTTCTGAGGAGGGTCAAAAGAGAGAATAGAATAAATGGGGGGTAGGATGGGATGAAGGGAAATATACTTAGTTTTTCACAACATGACTACTATGTAAGTGTTTAGCATGACTAAACATTTATAACCTGATTGAGATGCTTGCCTTTTCAATGAGGGTGGGTGGGAAGAGAGGAAGGGAGAAAATTTGTAACCCAAAGTTTTAAAAACATATATTAAACATTTTTTAAAAATTAAAAGATTTAAAAAGAAGTCTTGTATTTGAGTAACCCAAAGATCTGAACTGCTGGTGAAATAACTCACTATTAAAAACAAACAAAAGAAAACTGCTTGGAATTCTGGAAAGCAGTCTGGCAGAAACTCTGTAAAGACCAATATATTGTACTGTATATTGACATAAATTCCAGATAAATACATGACAAATATAATTACCTTCCATCACTAAATGGAGGTTAGAGAAGATCACAGAATATGTAATTAATAATTTTAATTACATGAAATAGAAAAATAATTCTTATACCATGTAGCTAAAATAAGAAAGGAGGCAAGTAACAGTGAAAATAACTGTACCAAGTTTCTGTCAAAGATCTTATCTCAAAGATATTTAAGGAACAGGTCAGATTCACTAGAATGTGAACCATTCCCATATTGACAGATGATAAAAATACATTAATAGACAGTTTTCAAAGTTAGAAACAGAATTTTTAATAGCCTTGGGGAAAATGCTCTAAATAACTAATAGAGGAATGAAAAGTAAATCAAATCTGATTTCACCTTCAACCCATAATATTCCCAATTGTTATTGTTATTGAGGCATTTTTCAGTTACATCTCACCTTTTGTGTCCCCTTTAAGGTTTTCCTGGCAAAGACAATGGAGTGGTTGACCATTTCCTTCTCTAACTCATTTTGCAGGTGAGGAAACTGGGGCAAATAGGATGAAGTGACTTGCCCAGGGTCACACAGCTAGTAGTTGTCTGAGACTAGATTTGAACTTATGGAGATGAGTCTTACTGACTCCAAGGTAAGCTCTCTATCCACTGACCACCTACCTGCCCCATAAGATTGCCAATACTGGCCAATAGAAAAGAAAATTACAATGTTTTCTGGAAACTATTTGCAACTTTGTCCTAAAGTTACTGAACTGTATACTCTTTTTGAACAGAATCAAAACAAAAACAATTATAAATTGAACATGCACAAAAGAGATCAAAAAAGGAGGTAAATAACCACTGTAGTGTGTATGTGTGTGTGTGTGTGTGTGTGTGTGTGTGTGTGTGTGTGTGTGTGTGTGGTTTTGTACTGGAAAAGAATCTGAAACTAGAGGTATTCATCAGGGAATGGCTGAGCAAATTAAGATATTTGAGTGTAATTGAATAGTAATGAGTTTTCAGAAGTAGTGAAAGGATGAACCTTAGGAAAAGTTGGGAAGACTTGTATAATATGGTGCACAATGTGAGCAGGACCAGAACAATTCATACAATAACAGCGTTGTAAAGATAAACCAATTCAAAAGGAAAAAAAAAACCCACAAAACTCTAATTCACACAATGTCCAAACAGAATTCTAGAGGACTGATAATGAAGCATACTACCCACCTCCTGTCACACATGTCAAATCAAATATTTATTAAATTTTTACTATCTGCCAACCACTGGGATGGATTCAGCATGCCAAATAAGACTTTAAAAACAATTTGGGCAACCTTTACATTTGTTTTTGCTTCATTTTACATATTTTTACTCCTCTGTATCCCCCCCAAGGTTAAAGGGGTCACTGGGAGGGAGTTGATTATTTTCATGAAAGAATAATAAAGCAAAAAAAAAATGTGATCTCTTTTCTGGTTCTGCATTCTCCTTCTCAAGGGTACCAGTCAGCCCCTCATCCTTATCCCACTCCCTGACTTGTGGTATGACAAGCACAAATGCTAGAGTGCTTGCCCTCCTTTTTTCCCTGTCATATCTTATTTACAGTCTTAGGTAGAAATCCCTTCAAGGACAATGGAAATGAAAATTTGAAAATTCTGAAAAAGTATCATACACGTTTCCTTATTCACCAAAGTCTCTATGATATCCAATTATCTTGCATCTGAAAAAGCTTGAACCACACAAAGGAAGGAGAAATTCTGTATTACTATTTTATGTCCGAGACAGAAGACCATTTCTAGAACCTTATACGTCTAAAAGAAAAAGGCTTTTTTTCTAAATTGTTGTGTGCATAACAGAAAGTCACTTTAATATACTTCCATATCTGCAGAATAAAAAATGTGTCTCTGAAGTATATATTTCTATATAAATGGGGGGGATAATATTGGCTACTAATAACTGGAGGAAATTCTAGAGAAATTCTTGAAGGATGAGGCAATCAAACACATTCTTGAGTTAGGTTTTAAACATTTTGTTTACTGTTGGAAGAGTCAACGGTAGATTCCAGCAGGGGGCTAGAGATATAAAAATGGAGCTCAATTGAAAAATTAGGGCCAGGTCAGTACTTAAGTGATTGATCTACATACAGATGGCAGTTGAATCCGTGAGGAGCTGGTGAGTTCACCTAGGGAGAGATTATAGAGGGAGGAGGGAAGATAGCCCAGTTAGCCTCACTCCCTTTTTGTACAATCTGTTCTTGCTCCTCCTGATACATATTAAATTTTGATTATATTTATGATCAAATATGTGTTATTTGATCATATTTATAGAATATGAAATGGGAAGGGACATGATACTGTAAGTATCATGTGTCCAATGTATCTAGTGGCCAATATATGATCAACATTCAAAAACTTGAGGCAGGGTTCATTCTTCTGATGGGTATTTAAGTGAAAATGTATGTGTCAATTAAAAGTCAAGATTTACATAATAAGTAATTCCATTAAAATATCTTCAAAGTATAAAACATAATGAAGATTGTAGATACCCATGATTAAAAAAAATTCTAAGCCTCACAACTGATTATACATAAAAAAACTAATGGAAATAGTGATGAAATTACTTATTAAAGAAAAGAAAAAAATGAGACTTTGTATGTATTAACACCTTATACTTTAGTGAGAAAAAAAGGTGTCAAAAAAAAGTGAAAGGAGTAAAGTAAGGAGGTGGAAAAGGATAGGCCATTTTCTCACATACTTGGCAGGCTAGATCACGTAATATTAATACAAAGTATCATCAACTCCAGGGATGCTAATTAATTTAAACATTTTTAACGTTAGCCTTTTAAATTGAGCTTTCTTGAAAGAACATTTCTCCAATAGACAGATTTCGGTGTTGTCACAAGTATTGCCTGTTAGCATTGCAAAAATGCAACTATGGGTGCTGGCAACTAAGGGAGTCAGTCTCCTTACAGATCCCTGACAGGGAGCGAAAACAACATATAAGTTTAGGTCATGCCTATTGTAGGAAGATAAGCAATGCTCTCTGTTCAAAGATTTATGAGTAACCCCTGACGATTTTTTTTTGCATGTCAGTTTCAAATGTAAGTTAAGTGCAAAGCAATCATCTAACTCTGTCCATTGTTGTAAAACAAACAAACAAACAAAAAAACACATTACTCAACCTCTATATCTTAGTTTATCCATCTGAAAACACATGGGAACACTCAGGAAAGTTTAAGGTAGAGGTGATTACTTAGAATCCTAAATTGTTAAATGATTTTCTGTAAGGATAAAACTTTATGGAGTAATTGTTAAATCAATATTCAGGAGATTTTTTTTGGCCCTTCCCTTCCACATGCAATGTACTTACCCACTATCATTTTGGTTCCAAATACTGTTTTAATTCACCTTGAAGACCATTCTTCCATGCATTCTCTCTTCATTTATATGTCTTTTGAACTACAAATAGCCCATCTTTCTAGTACAGCTGTTCATACAGTATCTTTCACTATAGTTCCAGGAAATAATTCAATGCAACACACCTTTTCTACTTGGTGAAAATTACTTCTTGTTAGTGTCATCTCACCTCTTTATAATATATCTAGTATGGTTATACCTGTGTCTTTCAGGAAGGAAAGCATTATTTGAAGGAATCAAGTTGGAAAGTCATTATGACAGAGCTTTTACTTCCAAAGGTCTTTCCTTTGCAATTTTAAACTTTGATATGCCCTTATTAGTTATATAGCTTAAGAAAGGGGTAGTTTAAGACTATACTTTGTCAATACTTGGCATCAATTTCATATAAGGATAGAGTGCTACAATTGAGAATGTTTTTGAAAAGGAATAAAATAAACTAATTATTTAAACATGTTTCCCTTTAACAATGTTTCATTGATGCCTTTTGTTTTTATATGACATTAATTTCTGAATGTTTTTTGAATCTTCTAATCATTTTAAATAATTTAATACAATCAACAATGTGTGACAGCATATGCAACATTAACAACTGGAGTCCCCTACCTTTCCAAGGCAAGTAGGGAGATTAACTTTCTCATTGTTTCTTCAAAGCCTACTTTGGTAATTATCACTCCACAATATGCAGTACTGGACTTTTGTTTTTCTCTTTACAATTTTGTAGTCCTCATTATATTGCCTTCCTGATCTTCTTCTATTAAATCTGCATTGATTCATATAAGCCTTCTCTGAATTGTTCATATTTTTTTTCCTTTTGGCACAATAATAGTCTATCGTTTTTACATATCACAATTTTGTTAGTCACTCCTCAGTTGATAGTATGTATTTTGTTTCTAGTTCTTTGTTAACACAAACATGCTGTTACAGATATTTTTGTATTAATGGAAATTTCTTTCTTGGATGATCTTGTGCTATTTGTCAGCAAAGTACACAGTGGATAGAACATTGGGCCTGGTATGAAGAAGATCTGAGTTCAAATCCAGCTTCAGACACTTACCTAACTGTGTGACACTGAGTATGGATACTCCATAATCTTTTGTTTCTTCAACTGTAAAATAAGCAGAATAGTTCATAACTCCCAGAGTTGTTGTAATGATAAATGAAAAAATATTTGTAAAGTCATTAGCAATTTACTTGGCACATATTAAGCTCTACACAAATTCAGTTATAATTCATATTATTATTCATAAAATAATAATGTATAACAGTGAAAACTAGATCAAAGGTATGGATATTTTAAAAAAAATTCTGTTTTCAAATTGTTTTTTCAAAACAATTTGACCAAGTAGGCAGAGTCAAAATGGTGAAAGTAGTGACTTGCTTGAGCTCTCCCCCAAACCCCTCCAAATACCTGTAAAAAATGGCTCTAAACAAATTCTAGAGCAGTAGAACTCACAAAAAGACAGAGTGAAAAAAAATTCTAGCCCAAGACTACCTAGATAGTTGATTAGAAAGGTCTATTGTGCCAGGGTGGGAGAGTAACTCAGTTCAATGTAGGCACACAATGTTTGCCCTCAGCAAACCTGGAGCAGTCCTCACAGGATGGAATCATATGCAGCTGCGGCAGTTTCCAGACTTCTCAACCCACAAACACCAAAGACAACTTAGAAGGTCAGAAAGAAAAGTCTGTGACTGGGGTGAGAGAGAAAAGCTTGGTCCCAGCCCCAGTCCTGGTGCAGTCTCAGGATGGTGGCTGTTTCTAGAGGTTTTGGCCCACATACTCAGGAGGAATCCAGTGTCTAATCAGAGGGGGATTGCAGGGATCCCTTTGCTGGTGCTGAGGGAGGATTCTCTTGCTTTGTCCATGCTTGTATCTGGGTTGGAGTTCTGGGTGGTGGTCCTGGGGCAAGGAGGAACACTGGCATGGTGGAGCTTGTAGTGGAGGTTAAGAGTGAATCCTCTTCAAAGCTCCAAGGCAGAAAAGAGTGCTGTTGGTCACTCACAGACCAGAGTACAGGCCAGGAAAGGAATAAACACCTCACCCTTGATCATATCACCTTACAATAACTGAAATTTATAGGACCCTGGAAGTATCTCTGAAAACAGCTGCACAAAACCCCAGAAGCTTATGACAGTATATTCTCCATAATGGAAGCAGATACCTACTTTAACAAAGACTTTAAAAATCAAGTAATTGGCTGGGAACATGAGAAAACTGTGCAAAAAATAAAAAAAGTCAAACTATAAAATCTTCCTTTGGTGACAAAGAAGATCAAAAACATACAACCAGAAAAAGATAACAAAGTCAAAGCTCCTACATCTAAAGCTTCCGAGAAAAGCCTGAATCAGTCCCAAGTGATGGAAGAGCTCAAAAAGGATTTTGAAAAGCAAGTAAGAGAAGTGGAGGAAAAAGTAGAAAGAGAAATTAGAGTGATACAAGAAAAACCATGAAAAACAAATCAACAGGTTGTTAAAGGAGATCCAAAAAAAATACTGAAGAAAATAACACCTTAAAAATAGCCTAACCCAAATGGCCAAAGAGGTCCAAAAAGTTAATGAGGAGAAGCTTGCCCTAAAAAACAAAATTGGCCAAATGGAAAATGAAGTCCAAAAGCTCATTGAAGAAAACACTTCCTTAAAAATTAGAATAGAGCAAATGGAAACTAATGATCTTATGAGAAATCAAGACATTGTAAAACAAAACCAAAAAAAATGAAAAAATGGAAAACAATGTGAAATATCTCGTTGGAAAAACAACTGACCTGGAAAATAGATCCAGGAGAGACAATTTAAAAATTATTGGACTATCTGAAAGCCATGATCAAAAAAAGAGCCTAGACATCATCTTTCAAGAAATTATTATGGAAAACTGCTCCAATATTCTAGAACCATAGAATGAAATAGAAATTGAAAGTATATGCTGATCACCTCTTCAAAGAGATCCTCAAAGGAAAACTCCTAGGAATATTGTAGCCAAACTTCAGAGTTTCCATGTGAAGGAGAAAATATTGCAAGCAGCCAGAAAGAAACCAAGTATTGTGGAAACACAATCAATATAACATAAGATTTAGCAACTTCTACATTAAGGGACCAGAGGGCTTGGAATATGATATTCCGGAGGGCAAAGGAGATAGGATTAAAGTCAAGAATCACCTACCCAGCAAAACTAAATATAATCCTTCAGGGGGAAAATGTATATTCAATGAAATAGAGGACTTTCAAGCATTCTTGATGAAAAGACCAGGGGTGAACAGAAAATTTGACTTTCAAATACAAGACTCAAGAGAAACATGAGGAGGTAAACAGTAAAGACAAATCATAAGAGACTTATTAAGGTTGAACCATTTACATTCCTACATAGAAAGATGATATTTGTAACTCATGAGACCTTTGTCAGCATTAGGGTAGTTGGAGGGAAAAATATATGGATAGATAGATAGACAGACAGATGGATAGATAGATAGATAGATAGATAGATAGATAGAGATAGATAGATAGATAGATAGATAGATAGATAGATAGATAGATAGATAGATAGATAGATAGATAAATGGCACAGGGTGAGTTGAAGATGAAGGGGTGATATCTGGAGAATAAAATTAAGGGGTGAGAGAGGATTATACTGGGAGAAGGAAAAAGGGAGAGGTAAAATGAGGGAAATTATCTCACATAAAACAAACAAGAACAGGCTTCTACAGAGGAAGGGAAGTGGGTGAAGATGAGAGGGAATGAGTGAATCTTATTCTCATTGGATTCGGCTTAAGGAGGGAATACCATACAAACTCAATTGGGTATGGAAATCTATCTTACCCTACAGGAAAATAGATGGAAAGTGAATAAGAGAGTGGGGAGATGATAAAGGGTAGGGCAGATTGGGGAAGGGGGCAATCAGAAGCAAAAACTTCTAAGGAGGGACAGGGTCAAAAGAGAGAATAGAATAAATGGGAAGTCAGATAAGATGAAGGGAAATATAGTTAGTTTTCAACAACTTGACTACTATGGAAGTGTTTTGCATGACTACACACATATAACCTGTATTGAGTTGCTTGCCTTCTCAATGAGGGTGGGTGGGGAGGGAGGAAGGGAGAAAATTTAGAACCCAAAGTTTTAAAAACAAATGTTAAAAATTGTTTTCACATGCACTGGGAAATAAGATATACAAGCACTGGGCTATAAAACTCTATCCTGCCCTACAGGAAAATAGGAGAGGAAGGGGATAAGTGAAGGTGGAGGGGGAGGAGATAGAAGGGACAGCAGATTAGGGGAAGAGGTATTCAGAATGCACAACATCTTGGGGTGGGGAGAGGGACAAGATGGGGAGAAATTTGGAAATTAAAATCTTATGAAAATGAATGGTTTTCAACATATGAAAATTAATTAATATATTTCAAAAAAGAGTAGAATTTTTTAGTGTAGGCAGAGAAAAATCATCGTTATGTGAAATGGATGTGTCACTGTTTTAAACTTAAAGCACCATATTTAATAAGGGCTAAATGCAATATCTCCATATATGATCATGTTTCAAACTACTAACTTAGATTTGGACTCCAAAAAAAAATCCAAAAAAATTGACCAATTCCTGTCTCTAAACAGCACATACATATGCCTGCTTTTTGCATAATATCCCCAACATTGACTATTTCAATCTTTTGTCACCTTGACAATTTGCATCATAAAATTTCAAACTTCAGAGTTTACTTTTTAATTTTCATTGTTATCATTATCCATAACTTGAAGCAATATTGTAAATGGTTGTCAAATTACATTTCTTCTTTTGTGAACTACTGCTTCATCTCATTTGAATACATTGGAAAATGGTACTTTTTCAAATGTTAGTGTTAATTACCTCTATCTCTTGAATGTCACATATTTATCAGAGATATTATATTCAAGAATTTCCTTGATACTGAGGACCCTAATGTCCTTTATCTTCTTTTGGTGTCCACAATCTGTTCCATACTTGGGATAGACAGCAGCATTTCTGCTTGGCATGTCATTCACCTGGGCTCTTTATCCTGACCATCTATGCTGAACAACTTCTAGGGCTAATTTTCTCTTGAAATCATAGATTAATCTCTTCTCCACTAAAAGGGGTCACTCTTATCCCCTCTTCTCAGGCCGGTTCCCTAATGGGAATGATGTCTTCTAGTAGAAGAGTAGTAAAGTTAGAAAGCACTATAGTTAATTGGGGAAGAGGAACAGGAGAGAGGACATCACCCCAAGTTCTTTCTGGTATAAGGACAAGGGGAAAAGAAAATAGCCATTACAGTTCCAGGTCTGAGTTGTTGCTTCATTGCTGGCTCTCTTCTCTGTTCTTAGGATTCACACTCTTCAAAGCTACTCCAACCAATGGGTCACAGAATATGTCTTGATTTCTTAAAGGGTCAGCAGAAGAATGTTTCAGTCAATAACTAGCCTTTCTTTTCATCATTACAAAATGATCAAAGTATATGATAGGCAGTTTTCAGAAGAAATACAAGCTATCAATACACATGAATAAAATGCTCTAAATCACTACTGATTAGAGAGATACAAATTTAAACAACTCTGAGATACCAGTCACACCTATCAGATTAGCTAACATGACAGAAAAAGAAAATGATAAATGCTGGAGATAATATGGAAAATTTGGGAAACTAACGCATTATTAGTAGATCTGTGTATAAATCCAACCATTCTGGAAAATAATTTGAAACTATGGCCAAAGATCTCTAAAACTGCACATACAGTTTTACCCAATAATACTACTATTAGGTCTGTATCCCAAAAATCAAAGAAAAGGAGAAAGGACCTGTTTGCGCAAAAATATTTATAATAGCTCTTTCTGTGATGGCAAAGAATTGAAAATTGAGGGGATGTCCATTAATTGGGGAAAGGCTGAACAAGTTGCTGCTGTGATAGAATACACTCATGGTATGAGAAATGACAAGCCAGATGGTTTCAGGGAGGAAAAAAAATAACTTGGGAAGACTTATACGAACTCACACAAAGTGAAATGAGCAGAATTGGGAGAACATTGTGCACAGCAAAACAAATATAATAGTGATGCGCAACCATGAAAGACTTTGTTATTCTGATGAAGACAGTGACCTAAGACAAATCCAAAGAACACGTGATGAAAAAGGCTATACACCTCCATAGAGAGAACTAATGAAATCTGAGTACATTTTGAAGAATATTTCTTAAACTTTATCTACTTTTTGTCTGTTTTCTTTTGTAATGTGGCTAATAATGAAATGTTTTATAGAACTTCACATATACAATCAATATCCAATACTTTACCTTCTTAATGAGAGGTGAGGGGCAGGAATGAAGAAGATGACTAGGTACTCAAAAATTTTAAAATTTTTTACATGTAATTCAGGAATATTTAATGACATAAAATTAATTTTAAAAATTTCATTAAGCTTGACTTAAAATGGGTGGCGAAGCTGCCCTATACTTTCATCAAACTTTGCTGATGCATGAGTTTAAACTTCATTGAAGATCTAAAGATATTATTTTATTTCTTATTTGCCCATCAAGTCTTGTAATTTTTGTCACATTTTTTGTTGGATATACCTTTTTCTCACTCCTCTCTCTGATCTGTCCCTGTAGTAATCTATCCTTCCTCTCCAACAAAGGCAAGGAAGAAAATTATAAATATCTTCTGATAATTTCTGGTCAGTTTTGTCCCCCTATTCTTTCCCCACTTCTGAATTACAGTATGTCATTTTAAAATATTGATTTAGTAATGATGTAATGAGACTTTTTCTCTTGAAATTTTTTTCACTAATTCTCAACTTTATTTTTTCCTGTTATTCTTTTTTTCTTTCTTAGATTTTTTCATTCACTGATGATCTCTTTTCTTTAGATGTCTAACATGCAAGGTGAGGATATTTTAAAAATGATAATCAAACAATGAATTTAAAAATTACCCTATCCCATATTCGTGACCTTATCTTAGCCTTAAGAAATAAACTTTTTTTTAGTTTACTTTTTAATTGATATGTGAAAGTATTTAGCTTTCTTTAATTGATTACCTTCATGTTAAATACCTGATCACTTCTGGGTTAATTAGGAAGAATGTTTCAAATTCTTCCTTTTTACTGAATAGACATTTATTTCTTTTGATACTTAACTACAGCTTGGTAGACTATCATTTGGGGGCAGCAATAAACCTTTGCTCTTCAGGATATAATATTCCACTGTTTCCTTAGATTATTTATAGACAAAGTAATCCCAATATCCTAAACCTTGGAATATTAATGTTCTCAGTAACCCGAGCTGCATTAAAATTTTGTTCTTTGATATTGTAAATTTGAAGTTTGGCTACAATGTTTCAGGGTGAGTTACACATAAACATTGTTTATGTTTCTTTTCAGTGGATTCTCTTCATAGGTACCTTTGATCTGCCTCTACTATTTTGGGGAAATTTCTTTTTTTGATTTCTTGCAGTATGTTCTACAAGCTTTATCTTTTATGGAGCTTTTGTTTTTTGTTTTGGAAGAACTATATGTTCTTATTTTGTGAAGTTCTGTTTTTCTCTTGACCTTGTTATTTTTTAATGGTTCCATTACTTTTCTTCGTGCCTCTAGACTTCTTCAAGTACTTGCTGAGTTTGCTAAAATCATGGGATTTACATTTCTTTATGTGTTGTAGGAGGGGAAGAATAGCTGTTTACACTTTGCAATTTTGTCATAACTTTGCAACCACCCTCAGTTGCTTTCTTAACCTAGAACTTACCTCAGCTCCTGTACTTCCCACATCTCGGGACTCACATCAGCCTCTGAAATTTCTGACCTTGGAATAACCCAAGACCATGACCATCCCTTTCTCTGCATTCCATTCATGGCTGTACTTCTGACTTTGTGGACTTTGACATGATGCTCTTGCTCCAGTGCATTCTCCACCCCAACCACACTTTTCAGCTTTCTTTTTCTGTCCTGTTTTCTCCTATTAAAATATAAGCTCCTTGTTGTCATGCTTCTCTATCTTTGTTTTTTCATTTTATTTGTAGACTAAGAGCTTAGCCTAGTATCTGGCACATAGGAAGTGTTAAACAAATAGGTGTTTAATCCCATCTATCCTTCTTTCCTATCTTCACAGGACTCTTTATAAAGGAATATTAAATGGATAGTTTATAAACATATACTTATAAAGAGACAAAGTGATCTGTAAAGGTAGCATTGATTCACTGGAATAAATTATGGCTTTTAAAAGTTTACTAAATTAGTAGAGATGGTGTATGGCATGGAGAAATTACTATAATGGAATTTTTGAAAGGTATTTGATAAGGTCTGCAAAAAGATCCTTTGAAGATCACATTAAGTGGCATGGATTAGATACTATAATTACATTGAGAAATGGTCTATTGAATAGAATTTATACTGTCTTGATTAATGGGCTGATGTCAGTCTACTCTAGTAGAGCGCTACAAGACTGATTCTTATTCTTTCTATCAATGAATGATTTTTGTAAAATAATAAATAGGGTACTTTTTCTAATTGAAAGTGAGAGAGAGAGAGAGAGAGAGAGAGAGAAAGAGAGAGAGAATGCCAACTTAGAGGTCAGTAGATATGCCTTTTTCACAACCAACTGAAAAAAAATAGAAAGGATAAAAAGTCAAGGGAAAAGACTTCAGGAGGGTTTCTGAAGCAACAAATATTACTTTTGGTCAAATTTACAACGTTTACATTCTCCTAGCAATATTGAGGCTATGATATACTTACCAATCTTTCATTTTTTGTGGTATCAAATGGTTTTTAACCATTTTTCTCATTCCATTAATGAACTGAAAGATCATTTTCTTGGAAGAGAGCATAGAAACAAAATAGGAATTTGTAGTTCTGCTTTCTTTCTAATATCCGTTATTGCATGTCTATCCATCCAAACAAAGGCTCCCTGTCTTCCTCATTCTCTATCTTGACTCCAACATAGAGTTAAATGGCTTATTTTGTTGCCTCATATTTTTTTTCAAAGGCCTCTGCTTATAATGTTTGTTGACACTTTTTGAATTTGTTCTCAGTTACTTGCCTTCATGTCCATGTTTTACATTTTTTCTCTTAAATTTATCAGGAACTAAGTAAGTACCTTGGTCTCTTTCGATAAACTATTTTCTTCCTAATTATAATCATTTGTAAATTTTCCAATATAGTTTGATTTTTGAAAGATTCCATCCATAGGATCTTAATGATGTGCAGAGGCTGAATCCTGTTTGTTCTATTTTCTAATTTCTCTTAGTTCATAGTCCCCAGCCAGGAAAACTAAGAAAATATTTCCTCCTGTATACTATAACTCCTTACTTGTAATACTGTATTTCAGATTATTTCTTTTTTTGTTGTTAAATCAAAGAAATTCTGAAATAGGCAATGATTAATCCAAAAGAGGCAATTAAGTTCCCAAAGACATTTATAGTCACAGATATGTTCCTCCCTAAAGAAGCTGAAAGATTTTTATTTTAAATTCTCTCAAGCTTTCAGAATGCTTCTTCTCTGTTCCTTCAACAATGGAAATATACTATTTCTAGATTTTCCAGCCAAAGAACTTAATTATGGTCGAAGAATTTCAACCTCATTCATAATTAGGAAACCACCTTCAATATTATTTATATGACTCATTAGAGACCATGACTTTGAACAAAGAGTTACCTACTCTATTTATAAAAGGAAGGCACCAAGCATTCCCGTCCCCTATTTGGTAATCATTCCTTAATTAATGGTTACTAAACAGGGTATAGTTGTGTTCTTCCACACACTGACTCCCACTCAAAATATTAAAGAGATATAACAGTTAACACAGGTGGACTATTCCTGTTACGAGAATGATTGAAAATAATATTACCCAAGTAATGTTAAGATAATTAAGAGAAGGTTTCTAAAAGATTGGGTAGATGTTTCTTGAAGAACTTACAAGTCTACATGGGTAATTGTCACATTGGGATTAATTCGACATTGTTGGAAATTTGGTATTTGCTGAAGAGTTTATATTGAAATGCAAATGAAATATATGGATTCTTTCAGTTTTTGGACATACAACAAATTTTGTTCAAACACAGCAGAAACAAGTTTCAAACTTAAATTATTTGATTCTAGCTCTAGTGAAACTTCCTCCAATCAAAGAATTTGATAGGATTACAGATGTTTAGCCTGAAAAAGAAAGGAGTTAAGGGAGACATGATAATAGTCTTCAGTACTTGAAGGGTTGTCATATGGCAAACTTATTTAACTTGTTTGTCTTGGCCCTTGGAGCACAGAACAGGGATTGGTAAACTCAATTTACACAAAGGACAAATTTTGACTTAAGGTAAAGAAACAAATTTCTCAGAATTAGAGCTGTTTAAAACTGAAATGGACTGATTCAGGGTTTAGTGAGTTTTTCATCCCCAAAAGTGGTTGTGAGGCTAGATAACCACTTTGCAGGAACATTGTGAACAAGATTCATGATTTGTATAGGGATTATACTTTATGACCACTGAAGTAATCTCCAACGTTCCAATTCCGTAATCTATAACTGTTATATGTACTTTCAATAGTATGTAAATTGGAAACTCATTTTAAAAAAAGGATGTTAACATATATATATATATACATACGTATGTATAGATATAGATAAATAAAACCATGTGTGGTTGATTTATAATATTCATTCAATTGATTGCATTTTTGGGAAAATCATGAA
This sequence comes from Phascolarctos cinereus, assembly GCF_003287225.1. Lineage (NCBI taxonomy): Eukaryota > Metazoa > Chordata > Mammalia > Diprotodontia > Phascolarctidae > Phascolarctos > Phascolarctos cinereus. Next base: position 388,674,553 of record NW_027555958.1, on the reverse strand, counting down.
ACAAAATACTTCACATAAAATTGACAAATATAATGAGAATACTTGCTAATACAGCCAAAGCTATTTGAGAAATCTACCAAAAAAAAAATCCCAACATTAGAGAGCTAACACGAATTATACTGATGCTAAATTGTTTAGATTAATGTACATTGCACAAAAAGAAAAATATTTTAAAATTCAATAGGCATTTTTCAGGAAGCTGGTGATTCTGCTATTCCAGGCCTTATGCAATTGATTGTTTTTAATATAGTTAATTGAGTCACTTCAGTTTCATCAGCTAAAAAACAATTTTCTCTGAATGCCACATAGTTAGGGCTACCACACTGGTTTGATAGCATCACCTTTGTTAAGAGAGCATTCAAATCAAAGAATGTAAGCATTGTGCGAGCAATTACTTCCTTTATTATTTTAACAAGTCCTATTCTGTCTGTATAGGCATTAATACTCAATTGAGCATGTCTAATTTCTTCCCATGCTCCCCTGAACACTCAGCACCTCCAGGAAACCATGCCTCTTCAAGTCAGAGTGAAGTACAGATCAGAACATATTCTACTTCAAAAAGTTAACCCAAAATCCTTTAGTATAAACACACACACACACGCACACACACACACACACACACACACACACACACACACACAGGCACAGGCACACATGCTTGCACACACACACTCCAATTACCAAAAGATACTTCCAAAATTAATTATTTCTATCATTTTAAAATTTCTCCCCACCATCTTCTGGACAAGAGGTGAAAACATATTTCATTTAATTTTCTTTTACATTATTTTTAGTGATTTGGAACTTTTTAAAAAAATTAATTACTATTCTGCAGTTCTTGATTTGAAAATTCTTCATTTTAAGCGTTTTACTTATTTTGGATCAAAGGTGGAATGATGTTTGTTCTTCTAGATTTGCTTCTATTCCAAACACATCATTGATGTCCGATCCTTTTCAAAGGATCTACAATATGAAGAGTTCCCCCATCAATGGTTTTTATAAGTAAACTAACATTTTCTGATAACCTGAAGAGGACTAATATCTTTTTGCACCCTCTTTTTGGAAGAAGAATAACATGTACTTTTTGTTTATGTAGCTGTTACTTAACATAGTAGAAAGAGAAATGTAGTCCATTCTCTTAAATACACTGCAGAATTCCCTTTTTATTCAATACTCAATGGAAATGAGATTCTCAATTCCCTGTTTTGGGGGTTAAATTATTTCTTTGTTTTGTTTTGTTTGTTTGTTTGCTTGGTGTGTGTGTTTATTTATTTTGTTTTCCTGATGTAAACTCTTTTGACTAAGCTTCGTAGTGGATTGCTACCAGTAAACTTCTTGCTTGTCACTTATGTTTGCTACAGTGGTTGGTTTTTCACTATGGGCTCTTGAATAAGGTTTCATTTATTCATAGGACTCCCCTCACCCCCATCAATCTTTTCTTACATGATGCCTTTGACTAGCAACTCAAATCTTCCTACCAACACCTCAAAGCAAATGTGAGCGTTCTGTGTCTTCAATGATTTCTCAGGTAGAATTCTAATATCTTCTACTTTACACTCCATTGCTTTTCTATAGCCCTTAATAATCAGTTTTGGTTTTCTTTTTTAGAAACTTCTCATTTTGACACTTTGCTTCAAATCCCATCAAATAGACATTATCTGTATCTAGATGGATTTTTAGATACTATCTACTCTAGTAAGCACATTTTACAGATACATGAAGAGAGGGATAATTAAATGACTTACCCAAGATCACTATTCTAGTTAATGGCCAACGTAGACCTAAATGTCATCTCTCCAGACTTCCAAACCAGTGTTTGTGTATTGTGTGTGTATGTATGTGTGTGTGTGTTTTGTCTTTTTTTTGTTTCTGTTTGAGTGATTTTTGTTTTGTTTTTAGGAGTGAAAGGAAACATGGAAAGCTCTAATTGCCTCATTTGACAAATAAATAAAGACAGGTTAAATAAAAAACTAGACAGGTTGAAATCATCCCCCAGATACTTACTAAATGTATCACCCTCAGCAAATCATTTAACCACTTTGGGGCTTAGTTTCCTCAATTGTAAACAAAGGGGTTGGATTTAATGATACCTACAGTTCCCTTCAAATGCCAAATCTAGGATTTTATTGCACTGTGACATGAAAGTGTGGTCAAGAAAAACAAACATGCATTGACTACTCATGATAGCATGTGCTTCATTCTGAACCTGTCACCCACCTGACTACTGAGAAAAGAGGTACACATTTCTTCATTAGTCTGTAGGAGTTAATATTGAAGCTTTTTTTTAATCATACTGTTGCATTTTAGGTTTTTTTTCTTTAACATCATTACAGTTATTTGTATTTTGTTCTAGTTCAGTTTATTTTGCTCTCAATTAAATGCATAACATTTTTAATGAATTCTACTCAATTTCCTCACTTTAAACTCATTTGAATCTTCATCCACTATGCAAGTACATGGTAAAGAAAGTCTAGCAGGTAAGGTGTGGAGCCTGATAAGGAGTAAACAATGCACTTTCCTTAAAATGGAAGTTCTGAAATGAACTGAGGAAACAGAAGAAAAGGCCACTAGATCACTGGGAACTTTCAGGATAAGAAGACTGATGTGGAACGGTGGAGAAGGTCTGGAGAGTAGAAGCAGAGCCCAAAGAAGAAAAAAGTAGTGAATATAAATGAAAAGAACAACAACCAGAAAAAAAAATGAGTTATTTAACTTCAAAGAACAAACTTTGCCCCAAAGAAAAGATATGACAAAACATTCTCCCTACTCCTTTGCACAAGTGTGTATGTGGGGATGGAGTGGGTGTTCCCATGGGTTTGGAACACTGAATGTGGTATAAAATTTGTTTGTTTTAGATATTGGCCAGTTTTACTGGATTTTATTCCTTTTAACTTTGATTGTTGTGTGGCAGCTCTATGGGAGTAATGAAGGGAAAGATAACTTAAATTTAGGTAATATAAATCAATGAAATTATTTTTAAAAGAATCTTCTCTTATCTGACCTTAATATTTAATTCAAAATTATAGCATGAACAAAGAACAAATATTTATCCAAAATACCTCAGGAAATATCCTCCTCTATACCACCTAGTTCTTTAGGGAAAGTAGGCTCAGTTTAGCTCATTTTCTACATAGCAGTGATCCTGCCAACTTCATATCTAGATGTGTCATCTTAGCTTCCGCTGGCATCAATCCATAAAGGAATAAGGAGTCACTACTTAATAAAAGACAATTTATTTAGAGAAGTAGAAACATGATGTACTGGAAAGAATGCTGGAATTGGAGTCAGAAGACCTGGGTTCATGTCCCAGACCAATTATCACATTTGAGACAGAGGGAAAAATAATTCACCATTCCATATATCCACCTCCATATCCGGAAATGAGGAAATTGACCTCTATGATCTCTGAGGTTCCCTCAAGATTGAAGAGTCTGTGAATTTAAAATGATTGTAATAAATTACAATTTAGGAAGTATATTCACATAGATTATTTCACTTGATCACTCACAAACTCACAAATACCCTGTTTTAGGTTGGACTGTTAATAATTTTTCTCAATGACTTTACTTAAGGTCATTGATCTTATTGCCAGGGAAATGGAATTGTTACTCTATTATTATGATGATATCTCCTTTCAAAAATAATTTTATTGATGTGTTTTGTTTTTATATTGTCTAAATGTCTCCCAGTTTCCTTCATCCTTCCCCTCCCAAAGAGTCATCCCATGTAACAAAGGATGTATTTTAACAACAAAAAAAGAGAAAACTTTTTTTGATAAGTCTGATCATTAAATAGAAAATATATACAATATTCCCTACTCATGTATCTCCCATCTCTTCAAAGGAGAGTGGGCAGAAATGTCTTCCCTTGTGCCTTCTTTGGAGCCGCACTTACTCTTTGAAATTTTGCAATGTTCATTTGATTGTTTTGTGATTGTCTTTCTTTCCATTTGCATTGTTGTATTAATAGGGTATATTGTGTTCTTGACTCTGCTTACTTCAGTCTCTATGATGTCATTTTAATCTTTCTATGTTTCTGTTTATTTAGTATATACATCATTTCTTACAAAACAGTATTATCTCATTACATTCATGTATCGTATTATTTTTAGCCATCTCCTAATAGATGGGCATCTACTTTGTGTCCATTTTGAACATTTAATTATAATGTTGATTTTTTTGGTCCCCTTTTTCTTCAACATAATGCAATTTCTTACTTCATTAATATTTGCATTGTGAATTTTTTTTTCTTTTTGCTTTGTCTTATAGCATAATTGTAACTTTTTAGGTTTGTTGATTTTACCCAGTGTATAGTAAATTTTTGTTCTATAAGTATCTTTACATTTTAGTTTTATACTTTCTACTTGATGAAAATAACATATCTAAAGTGGTTAAGAGATATGAATAGGCAGATTTTAAGAGAGAAATCTAATTTATCAAGTTATATTTCTGAAAGAAGCTCTGAATAACTAATAATTAGTGAAGAACAAATTAATGCAGTTCTGAGATTATGCTTTGAATCCACCTAACTGGCATGTTTAATACAAAAAAGGAAAATGATAAATGTTGGAGTGCCTGCAGAAAAACTAAAAAATTGATATTTTATGGAGCTTTGAATTGTGGCAAAGTATTAGATTCTAATGGGATGTCCATCAACTAGAGACAGGATGAACACATGTTATTACATAAATTTATTAGGATACTATATTGCTATATGGAATGGTAAAAGGAATGATTTCAGAAAAATGTGGGAAGACCTGCAGGAAAAGTAAGCAGAAAGAAGAGAGTAGTTCATACAATAATCACATTGTAAAGTTAGAGAACTTTGAAAGACTTAAGATGTGTGATGAATGCAATGGCCAACCATAATTACAGGGAGTCATTAATGAATGATACTACCTACCTCCTGTCAGAAAGTTGATGATTTCAAGATGAAGGATGAAATACACATTTTTAGACACAGGGAATACAGGGATTTGTTTTTCTTGACTAAGCATATTAACTACCAGGGTCGTTTTCCCCTTTCCAGTGGCTGGGGGAGGGAAAGGAGGAAATAAAATGATTTATTTTTCATTTTAAAAAATTAAATTAAATTCTAAGGGAAGTGTATACAAGTAAATAGAATAGATATATGTAACTATTTGTATATACTATATGCACATATTAGCATATGCCTGTATCTATAAATATATCACTAAGTATATACGTGTATGTACATATGGATACATACGTACATATGTAACATAAAACATTTTCTTCCAAAGTGGGGTAGGTACAAGCAACTGGAGAAATAAGGATAAGCTCCTTATAAGAAGTGACACTTAAATTAAGCCTCAAAGAAAGCTAGGGGAGGCAAAGAGGAAGTGAAATTCAGGTAAGGGAACATCCTGGGCAAAGAATAAGTAAATAAGCAAGTTAGTCTAGAACAAAGAGTAACTAGGTGAGGAGCAATGAAAAGTAATGATTCTGAGATTATAGAGTGGACAATGATGTAAAGTACTTTAAAAGCTAAAGCAGTGAATCTGCATTTCATTTTAATTACAAAAAGAAATGCCACTAGAACTTCTTGAACAGAAAAGTGATATAGTTCATATCTATCTTTTTAGAATATTAAATCTGTAGACATGTGGAAGATGGACTGGCTAGAAAAGCAGTTGATTGCAGGGAGAACATTTAGGAGAATACAAGAAAAGTCAAGCCAATGGAATCTTGAACTAAGTTGGTGGCAATTGAAGTAGAGAAAAGAGAGTAACTCTCAATTGTGTAAGAAGAGTTAAAAATGTGGCAAGTGATTTCATATAAAAAGTTAGTAAAAGTAACAAGGTTAACATGACTTTAAAGTCTGTAATTTGAGTAACTGGAAGGATAATGGTGTCTTTAACAGAAATAAAGGAGTTAGGAAGTGGGGTGGGTTTAGAACAAAGGGTAATGAGTTTAATTTTGAAAATGAGGTGTTTGAATACCTATGATATGGGGATTTTCTGTGGATGTTGAAATTCTCCAGATGCCTCTGTTTGTTGGTAATATTTTGATAAATCATGACCTAAAATGCTGCAAGTCTTCCTGGAAGAGTTGTATATCTAATCAAAAGATGTTGACTTATCCACCCAGGAAAAATCAAGTGAATGAAGAATGCGAAGTGTCTCAATCATGTCATGAAGTTAGAAAAAAAATCAAATAGTGGTATTTTTTTCTATATAGATATAGAGGTAAAAATATAAACAGAGAGTGAAATAAATTAGTAGTCCCAGAATTAGGGGATATCTAGAAGGAAGGGAAGTAGATGGAAAACAAGGGGAGTTGAAGGGAGGCAAGGAAAGGCAGGGGTGAGAGGGGGAGAGCAGGAAGGCAGGCAGGGGGAGAAGTTTGTTTAAAGACCTATACTTGCCCTTCTGATTCCCCTAAACAATGGTTCAACTTTTTAGTACTGATATTCTGTCAGTACTGTAGTATGTCTACTAGTAATACTATAGTCTATAGAATTAAAATATTTTTCTTTTTTTTTTCCTTTTAAGCAATTGGGGTTAAGTGACTTGCCCAGAGTCACACAGCTAATAAGTGTCAAGTGTTTGGTCTGAGGTCAGATTTGAACTCAGGTCCTCCTGACTTCAGGGCCGGTGCTCTTTCCACTTCACCACCTAGCTGCCCCTAGAATTAAAATAATTAAAAAATTAGTACAACTCAGATAAAATGGAGAGGTTTATGGTGAGCATGAGCAGGCTGAACCACATGAGAAATAAAAAAAAATTAAGAAGAAATAAGAATATTATATAATCAGAAAAAAATATATATATACATGATTAAAATGCTACCTTGCTCGTGTAACAAGAGTAAGAGATACCTGGTGGTTAAACCGTTTGCTTCACAGAGATCTTTTTGATGTCAAAGGGAAGCAAGCAAGAGTAGCAGCATATTATATTGACCCCCTTAGGCAAAGTTATAAGAGAACATTGGCAAGAGTTTTATTAGATAAATAGGTATGAACAATTTAAAATCTGTATCGTTGGAGGAAATATCCACATTGACAATGTCACTCACCTATTTGATGTCACTGATCCATTTGTTTGAATACAAATATTTCCAGCTATGAAAAATTATTTTATATGATTTGGTTCACTAGAATAAGATTTCCTAAAACCATTGAATAAATGAGCACTTTTACCTTCCTTTCTTCTTTCCTTTTTTCCTCTTTTTTTCCCTCTCTTTCTCCCTCCTTTTCTCCCTTCCTTCCTTGCTTCTGTCCTTTGTTCATTAGAAAAAAAAATTCCCTAGCTAAAATAAACAAACAAAACAAAGTGAAAAACAAACAAACAACAAAAAAAAACCCCCAAAGCAATGTTCTTGGATAATCTGTCTGCTATTTCAAATCAGGCTTAATAACAGTACAGAAAAAAATGCCTTTACCCATAGCCTATGTGATTGCTAGTTCAATATGTCATTGGCTACCATAAAATATTATGACTAATGAGATTAATAAATGCATTCATTAGAATGAGTTCTGAAACCTAAAAATGATTGTCAGCAATGCCAGTAAAAATGACTTTGCAAAACAACATTGCAACCGACAGTTATTTTATATTTGCTTATTATGAATATTTCTCATCTACTTTCATTTAGAAGAACTACCTGATTATCAGATCCAGATTATTCTTTCCTTTAAGGAAGTGTAGTTTTTAGATTAATGAGGCAGCCTCATGAATGAAGAGTTAAAAATGTTCATATACTTAAGTGAATCATTACACACACACACACACACACACACACACACACACACGTGTACAAAATGCACATATATACATATGTAAAATATACATTTTTATATATAATGATTCACTTAAGTATATGAAAAGTATTGCATGTGTATAACATATATTAATATATATGTTTGTGATACAGGATAATTTACTTAAGTATATTTGTCTTTTTATTTTTTCTTTATTTTTCTTATTTTGTTTTTATTTTTTTAATTAATTTATTTATTTTTAGTTTTCAACATTCACTTCCACAAGATTTTGAGTTTCAAAATTTCTCCCTATCTCATCCTTCCCCCCACCCCAAGATGGCATGCACTCTGAATACCCCCTCCCCTAATCTGCCCTCCCTTCTATCTCTCCCCTAAGCTTATCCTTTTCCCCTTCTTTTTTTTCTGTAGGGCAGGATAGATTTATGTACCACATTGCCTGTATATCTTATTTCCCAGTTGCATGTGAAAACAATTTTTTAAAAAAATATTTGTTTTTAAAACTTTGGGTTCCAAATTTTCTCCTTTCCTCTCTTCACCCACCTCATTGAGAAGGCAAGCAACTCGATACAAGTTATACATGTGTAGTCATGCAAAACACCATACAGTTGTCTTGGGCTGGAAATTTGTTTCACTCTGTCTTTTTGTGGGTTCTGATGCTTTAGAATTTGTTTAGAGCCAATTTTTACAGGTATTTGGAGGGGTTTGAGGGAGAGCTCAAGCAAGTCACTGCTTTTATTCCACCATCTTGGCTCCACCCCCTGATTTACTTAAGTATGTACCAATTTCTCTCTCTCTCTATATATATATACATAATATATATATATATATATATATATATATATATATATATACATATATACATACATACATACACACACATATATAATATGAAGTATATATAATTATATATAGAATATAATCTTATATGTATGTAAGCATTTGTTGGAATTTTCATATTTGCCACCGTACTGCAGAAATGAATTTATACTGCATTCATTATAGTATACACTATTCTAATCTCTTGCTTATTTCTTTATTGTTCTTCAAAGAGAAATCTTGAAAGACTTGACCTCTATCAATTTTCTTTTCCTTTTCATTGATAGTCTGGCACTTTTCTACATTTTGGAATTAATGGAGAAAAGACATAGATAATCAGCTAATTTTCTGGATTTTTCAAGTTTAAAAATTGCTCGGGATAGATTTTCTATGAGATATAGCTTTATATCTTAAGAAATAACTTCAGAAAAACAATTTAATTATGCTACTAGTTTCAGTGAGTATCAAATATAGTGATTAAATGCAAAGTTAGAGTAGAGAAGTTGATTGAATGAAGTCAGATTTTAAGAAATTTTTATTTATATAAAAATAATCTGAAAACTATTGTAAATATAGTAGTTACTACACTGGGAATCTAAAATGAAAACTTCTGAGTAAGGAGATGGGATTTTAGCCCAGAGGGAAGGATAAAGGAAGAATATGAAAAAATACAGAAATATGCATAAAGGGGAAAAAATCTAAAGCAAAAGAATATAAAAACTGATTTTCCCCAGAAATGATAAATGATTCTAACAATACCCTTTATTATTTGTGTCTTTTAAAACTTTTATTTTTTTTTTAATTAGTTCATCATGTTGATTTAATTATTTACAATTTGTAGAGTTTGCTTTTTTATTTTGTCTTTATTCTGTTACAGAATTTGTGGAACAATGAATACATTTTTAAAAACAAGTACAAAAGATGGAAGCAACTTTAGGTATGTGAAAGTTATCAAAGAATTCATTGTCCTGTTAGAATATTGAGAACACTAAATTTAAAGAAGCCAAGGCTAAAAATGAATGCTAAAGCAAATTTTTAAAAAAAGTTTCTCTTCTTTCTTGCTCTTTTAAAGAAATCTATCATGAGGGCTGTAGGATAATAAAAGCAGAAATAAGACTGATTCGTGGAAGTGGGATAGATGTGATGAAAATAAAAGTTAAAAGAGAGAAGAAAGGACCACTTCGTTTTTGCTGTCATTGAAAATGAGAGATAAAAAATAAAAAAGAGAGAGGCTTAAGAGGGAAACCAAGATGAATGAGGACATGGTTTAACACAGAAACAAACAAAACATAACTTCTATAAGGAGTTGAAGCCATCTTGCCCAAGTAATTTGTATCCCAATGTATTAAAGAAATTTTAAATATTATTGCTTTGGTAGTCTCAGTGATCTTTAGAAGACTGTGGATGATGGGAGCTGTGTGCAGGAATGGAAAATGAGTTGATTATTAAAACAATAGGTCAGTTTGTTTGAATTCAGTTCCAGACTGACAAACATAGATTAAAATGCTAAAGTAAAATATGTTAAAGAGATTGTTTGTGAGCACTAACACAAAGACAAGTTGATTGCTCTAATCCTGTATAAATTCACCAAGAAAAAGTCAAACTATGTTCATTTCCTTGATTTATAGAGTCCTTAGTCTGTTACACAAATGGAACACCACTTGAATTTTAGTAACACACTTGATAAAAAAAAACTATTGTGAACAAAATAGAGAGTTGTAGACTGGATGACATTATAGTTAAGTAGATACAAAAATTGAATTACTGGCCAGAAAGACTAATAATCAAGGAACTGATGTCAGTGTTGAAACACATCTCTAATGAAGTGCCACGGCACTATTACCTGGGCCTTATGCTGATTAATATTTGTATCAGTAGCTTGGGAGGCAAAGGTCCATATGTCTGCCAGATTTTAAGTCTTGGCTAACAAATCTAATAATCCTGACACAACAGCAGGATGGCTGAATGGTAATGAATTTTTCAGATATGGAAATTTTTTAACTCTACTAAATTATAAAAGGATTGAGATACATCAATCAAAAGTAACCATTCAAACAAACACACAGATCCTTAAAAATGTTATTTGCAACAATATACCTACCAAATGGATTTCAGGTTTATCAAATTTGTGGATGGCATGACTTGGTGAAAGATGGTTGACATGTTGAACAGCTGAAACAAGATTCCAAAACATCTTGTCTAGCTAGTATGATAGGTTAAATCCAACCATTCCTTTGCAATCTTTCTTTCTACAATTAAATAACTATATATATATATATATACACATATATATGTATATATATATACATATATATATGCATATATATATATAAACACACACGCATATACACATATATACATATATATGTATATATATACACACACACACACACACATATATATATATGTATATGTATATATATATATATATGTATATGTGTATATATATATATATATATATATATAGTCAACCTGAAAGTTTGGTTAAAGAAGGCAAACAAGTTAGGTGATACATGATTATATAGTTTATTCCCTTTTTGCTAGTGAGTCATGTACACGGAAGCCAGAATGTGATTCTGACTCCAGGATTAAGCAAAATGAGAGAGATTTTATAGAGTTTAGAGTGATCAGACTCAGGATGTCTGTGTTACCAAAAAATACAGCCTCCATGTGCTGTTTTTTTTTTAACATATGGCATGGGAAAAGAATTTTCTTAATTGAATAGGTTGTAAATACAATAAAATAGGAGAATGTCAAAGTGTCAATAGAAACTCAAGATAAGAAAAGTCCCATTATTCAAGAGAGTTTCTGGTCCCAGATATCCTGGGCTTAGTGATAACAAACAGGAAGAATGCTGATCAGTTCTATCTGGTCCTGGAATTTGCTGACACAGGAAGGGGTGTTTTAGTTCACTCAGAGAGAAAAAAGATTGATTTAGATTTTTGGCCCTTATTGGGGCTCAATTGATCTTAAATGATTTCCAAATACATCCTTGCTATACTTCTTGAGAAGGAGTCAACATTGGTAACATAGAGAGAGGGTATGAAGGAGGGAGAGGAGGGAAACAGAGGAATAGGAAGAAAAAGAGTTCAGGAAAACTAATTAATGTATCAACTGCTCATAGTTTTCCTCCTCCTCCCCTTTGCAAAGATGAGAAAAAATGCTTTTTCTCTTCTGTGGGGATTAATTTTAATCTAATAAAATTCAAATTGTAGTGACAAACACAGATTAAAATTCTAAAGTTAAAAAAAAGACAGCTTGGCAAGTATAGGAAGTGAAACACATAGCCAAGCTTGTGCATTTAAGTGGGGCATCAGGGTTGTAATGAAGTACAAACTTACTGTGAAGTAAGACTTCTGTTTGAATATTGCTTTTAGGTAAGAAAATATTTCAGAAAAATATTGCCAACCTGTTCTCTACCTAGAGATTTTAATTGAGATGGTACAATTGTACACTTTATAATTTACATTGAACTACAAAATACTAGGTTTCATTTACTGTGGACCAAAATTTAATTAATGTGACAGATGCAACTCATCTGTTTGTACTTGCTTACCTTCATGTGTGGATGTGACGGACTACTACTACTTACCATATTACCAAAAGTTGTTTTATGTGTATGTGTGCATATTTCAAGAGCACTTAACAAAATGAAACAAAAGAATAAGATTTCAGATGGAAATACTGTAAGCAACAAAAAAAGAAAAATATGTGTTTTACATTAAAACAAACTTTAAAATCGTTGAGCTACACGAATGTAATCATAGCAACTGGAACATAGGATAAGATGTCATAACATATGAATTTGTTGTTCTTCTTCTTGTTATCATTATCTGTCCTTTGTTCTCAAAGAGGAACATAACATCAAGGAAATGATGCCATGACATGCAAGTGAATTGAATTTAAGTGAAGGAGGGTCCTTTGTTCTCAAAGAGGAACATAACATCAAGGAAATGATGCCATGACATGCAAGTGAATTGAATTTAAGTGAAGGAGGGCTATGAAAAGTCAACAGCTTCACTTGCTCCTCCAGAGCCATCTGGATCCAGTGGACAGATACAGATCAGGACAATTGGAGATGACCCAAGTTTCAGTGAAGGACCTTGGCATTTTTAAGCTAAGGTTTTTAACAGATCTTAGTTTGGCTGAGGCAACACACATTTAGTAATTAAGGCTTAATTAGAAATGAGGCAGAAAATGGCCCCTTTACCTAATTTTAAAAAGGTGTTCTGGGAAGAGAAGACCCTCAGTGTTTCTGGCCAAAAGAGAAACAATTCCTATTTATGTTCATTCTGAGCCAATCAAGGCCCACCAATGACCAAGTAGGTCTTGGCCTGGGACCTATTGTTGGTCAATCAATGACATCTTGAGTGATTTGGGTTTAAAAAAAAAAGTTGCAGAGATTAATGTAAAATAAACATTCCCTTTGGGCAGAAAATCCAAAGGTAAGAGTGTGATACCCTATGTGGATAGAGGGAAGGGAAGGGAAGGGAAGGGAAGGGAAGGGAAGGGAAGGGAAGGAGGAAGGGAAGGGAAGGGAAGGGAAGGGAAGGGAAGGGAAAGAAAGAGAGAGAGAGAGAGAGAGAGAGAGAGAGAGAGAGAGAGAGAGAGAGAAAGAGAGAGAGAGAAAGAAAGAGAGAAAGAAAGAAAGAAAGAGAGAGAAAGAAAGAGAGAAAGAAAGAAAGAAAGAAAGAAAGAAAGAAAGAAAGAAAGAAAGAAAGAAAGAAAGAAAGAAAGAAATTCATATTGCCCAGCTGGCCAGTTCCAGTTTGGAACTACCCCAGTGGGCAGCTGCTTTTGTACTTGTTGTTTGTCCTTCATTCTTTACAAGGACTATGACATCAAGGAGATGAAGCATGACATGCGAGTGAACTGGATTTAAGTTAAGGAGGGCTGTGCAAGTCACCAGTCTCACTTACTGTTCTAGAGCCATCTGGGTCTGGTGGCCACATATAGATTAGGGCAACTGGAGATGTCTAAGGTTGCAGTATGGGACCAGGTCTTTAGTAAGTCTTGGTTTTATCTGCCTCATTTCTTCTTATTGAGCCTTAATCGATGAATGGGCATGCATCTACAGTATAGAATATGCTGATGTTTTGAAGATAATAACTGAAGACAAAATTTTAATATTGATAAAACAGGCTTATTCTGAAAAAGGGTGTCTTCCAGACCTTGCATTTCTAAAAAAAAAAGAAAAGATGCAGCCTAAGGTTATCTACTCCTGCTAGTCTGAGCTTTATAATAAATGGGAGGGGAAAAAAAGATGGACATTCAACAATAAAGACATATTAGAAACATTCTTAGAAAGAGAACAGTAACAATTTTTTTTTTAATAAATCAGACATCAGAAATACAGGAAGGGTGAAGGAATGCAACATCATTCAGGTAGCAACAGTATCAGCAGAAAGACCATTGAGAGAGATTATTAAAAGACTCCTTTCTAAATATATATAGAGACACAGATAAAGGCAGAAGTCAAATGCAGGTGATGGTGAAGAGATGGGTCTGGGACATTATACACTGAGTCTTGAGGTATTCCATTTCCAGGTGAATTAATATACATACATACAGACAAAGAGATAGACACACACACACACATGTGTGTGTATGTATATGTTATATATGTGTGTATATACACGTATTTGTGTGTGTGTGTGTGCGTGCGTGTGCATGTGTACATATAATTTGACTAATTTGTAAAATGGGAAGGGAAGGTTAACGGTAAGGGGAAGGGAGGAACAAGATAGAAAGAAATATGTGATGTGCCCTGGTCAAGACAAGGGCTGACATAAAGGAACAAGGTCACTCGTGTTCTTAGGAAGCATAGAGACTATAGGGGAATGTGTGAGGAGGTGGAGGAGGGACTGAAAAGAAGGGAAAGGTGAAATCACTGTTCCTGTCTAGGAAAAAGTATGTACATCAAATCTCCTGGAGACAACTGGTATCTAGGGTAATGAGAAGGGCATGAAAGGAGGAGGTTTTGAGGCAAATGGGGAAGAAATGAGAAGGAGCTGGTGGGTGGTAGTGGTAAATATGTTAATGGTGGCTGCAAAATTGGACAGGTGGGGAGAGTGTTAGATTGGAGCAATGTACTATATTACCTGGAGGAAGTTATATTTTCTAGAAGTGAGATATAATGGAATAGGTGGAGAGTGGCAAACTCTATAAGGCAGTGGCAGAAACTGTCTAGAAGGGAGAGGCCACAGTGATTACCTCAGAAGTTTTGATTCCATCACTTATATAGAGAATAGAGAGGAACTAGATAAGTACAGGGCTTGTGAACTAGCACTACTTGACTAAGCAGAGAAAAACTAAAACACCAAAAAAAAATGGTTTTTTATCAGTTTCAAAATCCCGTCACTCTGAGAGGCTACAACCCTTGTTGATCAGTTCTTTGGCAGCCAAATAAGAAATCACGGATATCCAAATCTGAGTTTTAAGATTGGTTTTCAAATTATTTTATATCAGATGTTGAAAAATATTTCAGAAGTCTATTTATTATTATAATATTATATCAATGAATAAAAATTATCATTGCATATTTCAATTAAGATTGGACTGGTTATATTTTATATAAACTTTGAATACTATAGATTGAAATCACGCTATCACTACAAAATCAACAGATAGATTGATAGATATTTGAAAATGAATGTTATAAAGACAAAAACTATAAGGATTAAAATTGCACAATAATAGAAAAGGCTTGCTAGTAAGTACTGTATTTCTTTTAACTAGAGGTCTTCAGCAGCTAGATGCTAATTGTTAGGACAAGAGTCTAGATGGCTTATGAGGTCTCTTCCCACTCATGATTCCTGGAGTCTGAGACCTACATATTCACCAACATCCACATTTCATTGAACTTCTCTTCAGATCAGATTTTCTTGATACAAGTAGCCAATTTATGACATTGATTGCAGTTTGCTAAAACCCAATTCATTTCATAGCTAAAAAAAAAACCTCTTAATAACTTGCCATTTTCACATATATGCCAATTCATCATGAAATTTCTTATGAATGCTGATTCTTATAAAACCAGCTCAAAATTCATGAACTCATAGATGCTTTCATTCATCTCTGTTCTATGATTTTTAGCATTAAGCTAATCATAACAGAGGCTTGTCTTTTCATATTTTTAAATCCACTGCAATGTAGAATAGTATCATTTGTTAGAAAACTTCCCTTCCTGCCACGTTTCTGACAAAATCACTTTAAAATGGGCTTTAATGCCAATATATAAATAAATTATTGTGTATTTTCACCTATACAAAATGCAACGATTGAACTGTCCCAGGCAGCAAGCTAATTATTTACATAGTGAAATGTGTTTCTTCTAGATTTGTGAAGTGGCCTTCTTTGACTCTTAAAGCAGTATGGGAAGTACTAGTTATCTAAGGATAATGGACACTCAAAAGGCAGAAGGAGGTAGCACTAATATGAATCCACTTAAATGGGGACCAATATTTTATAATAAATAGTGGTGATTACCATAAAAAAAGTCACCATTAGTGTGAGCCCATTGTTTTTGTTCTTGAATTGACTGCATGCACATACCCAAGACCCAAGGTACTAGGCTAATGCAAATGCACACAAACCTTTACAGAGACAGCAAACTACCTCAACCCTATCTCCCTAGAATCCCAATAGAGACCATCCCCTTTCTCCACAGCAACTTCCAAAATTCTAATTTTAAAATAAGCAAACTTCTCTTCATTTAGAATTATATTTTCATGTCTCTTCCCTATTCCATGTCTCAAAGAAACCTAAGCACTTCCTCCCTCTCCTGGTATCTAAACCTAGGCTTTCCTTTATCATTTTGGAAACCAGGCTTTGATAAAGCCCATTGGGATTCAAATGGAGCTAATAGACTGTGCCTTAAACCCAAATTACGCTGGCTCTCACTTATTGACCAAGGTCAATAATAGGTCCCAGCCCAAGCCTCACTTGGTCATAGCTCAGGTTTTGATGGCTCAGAGTGAGTGTAAATAGCAATTATTTCTGTTTTGGCCAGAAACCCTGAACCTCAGTTTGATTTTTATCTATCTATCTATCTATCTATCTATCTATCTATCTATCTATCTATCTGTCTGTCTGTCTGTCTGTCTGTTTATTTATTCATTCATTCATTTATTTATTTTTATTGACAAACAAACTAGGCCACCTTTTGCCTCATTTTTTACCTACCCTTAAATCACTGTATGAGTGGTGCTTCAGACAAACTATGACCTGGGAAAGACCTTAGCTTAAAAATGCCAAGGTCTCCCACTGCATGTGGAGTCACCTCCAGTTGTCCTGATTTATGTCTTGCCACTGGAATCAGATGACCTCGGAGGTGAGAGTGAGACTGATGACTTTGGACAGCTCTGCCTCAGATGAATACAATTCACCTGCAAATCAAGATATCACCCTCCTGATCTCATTGGTCCTCCTCATGAAGGAAGGACAAACAAGAAATGTAGGCCTTCCTTTGTAGTACTACTAGCATCTCTCCTATACCATGCTTTACTCTTCATTGTGAGGGAGTCAGAATACTCCTTGTTCCCCATATCCATTATCATAAAGTCACTCACTAAGCAACCTCTCCTTCTTAGGCATTCATTCTATAAAAATTTATCATCTAATCCAGATCCTGGTGATTGTTATACAGTGATTCTCAAGACATTCCCCTTCATTGCTTAATGAGTTTAATGTGTGATTCACAATCTCCCTCTAAACCCCAACACCTACTTATGTTCCTAATTTCCATTCCAGTTGTACTTTTGATTCTATGGAACTTTATATCATGCCTCAACTGTGTTCTTAACTTCAATCAACTTCTAGAGTTATTTTCACTTTAATTATCCCTTGCCAGGTCAGCCCCTTTCTCCCATGGGTGAGTTCCTCCCCAGGTCCCCATTTTGGGAAGTACCCTGACCTGCCATCTTTCATTCCACTCCTAGCTGTGCTTCTGACTCTGGATTTTGCCGTCATGCCTTTCTGACAACATCTTTATCTCCTTTCAAGTTCCTCTTAGTATTGTATTAATATTCACCTGAAATTTCAGAAAAGGTGACTTACGGCTTTCTTGTGCAGAAGTGGCAATGTTCATTCAATACTTTGGACACAAGATAAAAGGCAGTTTTCATTCAATACTTTGGACATAAGATAAGAGAATGGATTAAAATAGGAAAAGTTAACTTTGTATTATATAGCCCAGCTGCTATTGAAGATTATACTCCACCTGTTCTCTAGCATACTAAGGCTGAATTGGAAGCCATATTGCTGAGCTCATCCATCTGTATGCATTAAAGTAATAGGACATCTATCCACTTAACCCTCAGACTGCATGAACCCTGGCATTCTGTAGCTTAGTTCATATGACTTTACTATTATAACTGAATTGTCCAGTGTGCTATTTGTTTTGTGTGTGGAGGGGGAGAGAGGGCTAAGTAGAAAATAGGTATTTCCTGTTTTGATTCACACTCATTCTACATTTGTGCCAAAATCAAACGCAAGAATATTTTCATTACATAAAAAGTTCAAATCAAGATCCTATGGAAGACTTTTAAAAGGAATTTTCCCATACTTTTCTTATTGGGACTTCGTTGAATTACATAATATATTCCTTTTCATTAAGTAAAAGTGTTTATTACATTTGTAGCATAAAAAAGATTCAATTGTAACTTGATTAGATTTTATTTTAAGCTAAATGTAGAAATTTGATTGACTCACAGCAGGCAAGATCTGAAGAGTTGCAGCAAGCCAGATGATCTGATTTAAATGGGCATGGCTTAAAGATTAAAACTGATTTAATTTTCTTTTTTTCCCCCTCTTTCTACTAAAAGTATTACATCTGTACAGAATGAGAACTAGCCCAGGTATCTGTGGTCTAAAAGAAATAAAATAGTGGTTATAAGGAAGATATTATTTTTCTTGCCCCTTACATTTCTTTTGTTTGATTCTCAATTAGACATTTAAAGGACTTCATTTTCTCTCTAAAGTCTCTTTCTGGACTGGTTACACATCACTCTTCCTCATATACTTTAGGCCATGGCCAAGCTACTTGATGTCCCGGTACAGAATAGTGCATCTCATCTCCTTGCCTTTACACAATTGTACTACGTTCCTGCAAGGCTCTGCCCTCTAGCTGTGTCTGAGGATCACCTCAAGTGCTAGCTCCTACAAGAAACCCTTTTTGATTCCCACAGCAAATTACTCAGGTTACTTTTTGCTTATCTTGACTTTACCTAAATCATTATTATTACCATCACCTAACATTTATATAGCACTTATTACATGCTAGTGACTGTGCTAAGTGATTTACAATTATTGTCTTATTTGATCCTCAGAACAATCCTGGGAGGTAAGTGCTACTATTATTTCCATTTTACTGATGGGGAAACTGAGTGAAACAGAAATTAAGTGACCTGCCTTGGGTCACACAGCTTATAAGTATCTGAGGTCATATTTGAACTCAGCTCTTCCTAACTGCAGACTCAGTACTGTATCCACTACACCATCTAACTGTATACAGATAATTTGTTGTTATTGTTAAGTTGATTCAGTCATGTCTGACTATACATTATCCCATGGACCATTCTGTCCATGGGGTTTTCTTGGCAAGGACACTGGAGTGGTATGCCATTTCCTTCTCCAGTGGATTAAGGCAAACAGCAGTTAAGTAACTTGCCTGGGGTCACACGGCTAGTGTCTGAGGTCAGATTTGAACTCAGGTCTTCTTGACCAGGCCCAGTGCTCTATCCACCAAGACACCTATCTGCTTCCTGTATAAATGTATCTTTATAGCAGACTGTTAGCCCTTAGAGAGTAGAAATTTTGTTTTCATTTTTTTGTGTGTGTTTCTATAACAATATCTGGATTATTGTAGGTGTTTAATAATATAATGAATTAATTGGAACCTCATTATGTGAAATGCAATCACTGAGATGGAACAGAAAAGAGCTTTTCCATGATGAAAGCCAAATTTTGGAATATGAACCCATTTTAACATGAAGTCTTTTTCATGATTGAGAATAATAGTGTCTGACATTTATTTAATAGTTAGGGTATACAAAGTACTTTATCTACATTATCTCCTGTCTTCAAAACTGGTCCGAGATAGCTAATACTATAGTTATTATTAGTCCCATTTTCAGATAAGGAAACTGAGGCCTGTTGAAGGTTAACTGGATCATTCATCATATAATCATAAAGAATCAGAAGCAGATTTTGAAATTATCTCCCCTGACCCTAGGTCCAGCACTCTTTACACTATACTATACTGTTTTTTCATACCAAGCTGCCTCTTGCAAAACTTATTTCTTTACAACATTGGTTTAATTTCAAGAGTTTAGATGAAGTTTAAATGAAATCGGATATAAATTTTTGAAAACCTTGAAGTATATAAATGCTAGTTATTATTGTTGTTGTTGTTGTTATCATCATTATTAATGTCATGGTTGTCATTATGCTACAGTCACCAGACTTCCATTCTGGTGAAGACTTCATTCCCTGATAGTTTTGTAGCATTCCTACTTAGATCAAGAAATGGATAAATTGTTACAGAGAAATACAGGAGTGAGCTATAAGTGTTTAACAACTGGATTTTGGAGAGGAGAGTGGGAGAGATGAATACACACAACATTTTAAGTTTAATCTGCATCATTAACACTCTCTTGAGTCCAGACAATGAATAAAATAAAACATCAAGCCTATTTCCATAGTGATTGATGGTTTCTGAGGTCTAAGTATATTGGATATTTTACAATCAGCTTGGAAGCCAGTTAGAGCTGGCTTCAGCACATACCTATATCACTGCTGATCAAAAGCTACAGGAAGGCTTTATATCATTTTGACTCTATCATAATCCTTTTAGCATTACCAATGATGTGCTCCAGTCACTCCTTGCAAATGTCAATGACCCAAAAGTTATCATGTAAAAAGCTACCGCAATGTAACTTCCTCTCTAGGGCCACTTTCCCATCTAGAACTCCCACTGGCAAGATGAATCCCCATAGATAACTCTGAAGGGCTAGGTTTCTACTACTGCTACTCATGAGCCCCACATATGTGCTTAGTAGATGAGTAGATTAATAGATGTGCTTTTTGATAAGTGATTCCTTAAACAATAACTAATTAGGCTTAAGTAAGACATATGCTTGACTTCTGAAATCTAGTATTAAATAGAACCATGAACTCTCCTCATTGATCCCGCTTAACAAAGGCTGACATATCAATGGAACTGTAAGTTTATCAAGGGCATTACACACCAATATTATATCATTTGGACCTCAAAACAACTTTATGAGATACATTCTATACCTCTAATTATCCCCATTTTATTAGCCGAGGAAGATGAAGTTCAGAGAGACTAAATGATTTCCCTATGGCCACGTAACTAGAAATTGCCAGATGTGACATTTGAATTCACTCCTTCCTGACTGCAGGTCTGGTAATTAATTCTCCATGCTGCCTCACTGTGAAATGGCCATAAAGTGGGAGTTTTAAGAAATTTGACTTGCTGATAATGAATAAAACAAGCAATATCTACTGTTCACTACTTCATAGATCAACACTTTTCTCTTTTAGGATGCCGTTTAATAGCTATCCCTCGATGATCATGAAAAGGAGTATGATGTCGCTGACAGCAAAGAGACCTCCAAGTCAGGAGCACTCAAGTTCAAGTCTCAAGTCTGATACATGCCAGCTCTGTGAGCCTGGGCAAGTTACTTAACTTCTCTGTACCCACTCAAGTATCTAAGTTGGAAAGAAGATGTTCATTTACATTGGTACAGCAGGATTTCTGAAATTTCACTAACCTCTCCCTCTCCTCCCTTCCTCCTAAGCCCAGTATTCAGTGGTTCTAGCCAATATGGGACAAACAGTACATGTGTGTGCTTTCATCCTTAATTTAGAAATCAATAAGCAATTTTTCAATTAGGGCCTTTTAAAAAGGCCCTAATGACCTCATAATTGTTTCATGACTTTCCAATGAAGCGCATAATTTGCTCTGACAGCTGACACTTATTGTTTCCTGATGGCCCAAACTTAATCAGAGATTAAACCAAATTTAAATGGACTGAATCAGTAACAGAGGATGAAAAATAGAAATTCTGGGTTGGACATTTTCTGGTAAAGATATGTTTCTGAGAGAGAAATTCCAGCATCTGATCAACAACAAAAACACTGTCATCAACAATTTATTGAGCATGTCCTACCTCAAAGGAGAGTTGGTGCTTTTATAGTCAGAGAAAGTATCTTAAATATCTCTTCATGCTGTTGGGAAATTTACCGAAAGAAAAAAAGGCATCAATTAAGTAAAGCTTTATTTTAGATTCCTTGTACTACCTATGTTACCCTATCAAAGCCTATCCAAATTCTCATAAGCCAAACTAAACTGTTTGTTAAACTGAGTGCTTAATTAATGTTTATCTTAGCCAGCAAATTAGTTTTATGTCAAATTTATGATGAAGTTGATAGTTATGTTTTTATGTGCTGTACATGCAATTTATAGCACGTTGGGGCCCAGTGTATAATCAATATGTAAAGTATTTTATGCCTATTTATAGGCTATGAATTATTATTTTACTACTTTGAATTATTAGTGAAGTTTATCGCTCTTGCATTTCTGCTTTATATTTGACACTGAAAGTGAAACAGCATAGGAGCAAGGAAAGAAAACCAGTCTTGAATTCAGAGAATCTTATCTTAAGTCCTGGCCATGTCTTTCTAAACAGCACAGTTGTGGTTAAATTGCTTCATCTGAGTTTCAGTTACCTCATCTTTAAATTAGGTATTGTAATGTTTGCACTATCTTTCCTCCAAGGCTATTATAAGGAACTGCTTTGTAAGCCTGAATGTGCCTTATGGGTGATCCAACGCTTTCAGGATCTATGATTTCATCAGTATAGGCACTCCCTCAAGTCACCATAGAGATAACCTCTACATAATTTTGTGACAATCTTATAGGGATACTGTGACTTTAAAAGTCATTACACTATAGCCAAATCAGTGATGAGATATTCACATATTTTGGTTTTTTATTCAGTTTTTATTCATTGATTCTTTTGTTAATTTATTTATTTTAATTTACTATACTGAATCCTTAGTATATAACATAAACCCCAAAACTGTAACATTTTCCCCCTCTGGATAAATGCAATCTACACATGTTTGATGATTTAGTGCATAGGCTCATCAATTTGAAACTATAAAGGACCTGGAAGGGTAGCTAGTTCAACTCCATAAATTTGCAAATGAAGAATTACAGCCTAGAGATATCAAGCTACTTACTCCAATTCACACAAGCAATAAGAATCCTGGTCCATTCTTACTCCAGAAGTCTTTCCATTGTGCCATACAGATTTCTAGAAATCCTTTGGGTTACATACTGGGACAAGCCTATAGTTTGCATTCTATGTTGAGCATATGTTTCTTTATACAGTCCCACTTTCTGGAGCAACAATGGGTGTAGGGATCAGAGAGCTCTTAATTTATGATTTAAATGATGGTGGGGAAATTCTGACAGGAATTGTTACTCCGCTACAGTAGGGCAACTTATCTATCACTTATACTCTTCGAGAGTTGCCAATCACAAAGGCAGTGTGTGCCAGAGGCAGTACTTGAACACAAATTGATTTTGGTTAATTCCAGTGTTGGACCTTTATCCACTACACTCTCAGTTAATATAGAATACTTCAACTTTTTTTTCCCCTAACCTTACCACTCATCTACTTTAAAGGAACATTATAAAAGCATAGTTCTAGAATTAAAAGAGATCTCAGAGGCCATCTAGTTCAACAACCTCATTTTACAGATGTGGAAACTGAGGCCCAGAGAGGTTATGTAGTTTGCTGAAAGTCCCATTAGCAGTAATCATCAGAGGCAAGATCTGAAGCCAGTTTCTCTGGCCCTTTAGTCCATATGCTTTTTACTACACAACACTGTCAACCTAGGTCTTCTGATTATAGAGCCAGGGTTCTTTCTTCTGTGATGTGCTGTTTATTAATGTATATTTGCTTTGTAGTTGACCTTTACATAAGGGTATTTAGTTATATTACCTTGAAATTTAAAAAAAAATGATGTGGTGGAAAATAGAACTACCATTTTCCAATTTATTACAGGTTTCATATTTAATTGATCTGGGATGCCATAAAAGATCAAATGCAATCTGCTGAAAATAATAACCATATTTTTTTATTTCCCCCTTTACTGCCATTGCAAATTAGAATTACATAATTACACATGCAAATTAAGTTATAATCATGGACATATCCTTTTAACTGCATTTAAGTCTTTCTTCAGCAAGTCAAATTCATTTAAGGTATTGCTTAATGGATATATACCATGCTCTCTCACTGCAAATATGTCCTAGAGGCTGAAACCTCATAGCCAGGATAATACCATGTGTTTTGACAGAACTCTAATCATGTGTGGTTCCTCTTACATTAGAATCTAGCCTAAAGCATATCTTTTGCAAACTAATAGCAACACATTATGTTTAATATCTATGGCAAAAAATGTATGTTACAGTTCACAGATGTGAAACAAATGCCAAAGCAAGAATGACACCTTCTTTCTGCTCCTCAATTCAGGGTCCAAATTAAACCACAGTTGGGAGGTAGTTCATTGAAAATTGTGTTTAGCAGTTTTAGGTACAGAGTTGCTGACAAAGTGAAGGGATTATACAGTAATATGGAACCAGATGATTAAATGTTGTGCAAGAATCCCATCAGAATGGTATTCAGTACACTGGGACATATGGTTCTGTCCTTTTCTTTTTTCAATAACTACAGATCTTGGCCAAAGATTTTTTGTTGATTTATTCAAAATCTCTTGATTAGTTTTGTCAGCCATCTGCTATAGGACGGCTGCATATGAAAATGTCAGCAGAAAGAGCAGAGCTTACAAACTTATTTGTGGAAAAGATTTGATTCTCGTATGCTTATAAGTAAGCAAATGTGTGCAGCATCAGTATGACCAGGAAATAATTTATGTTAAGAGTTTTGAAAAAAGAACAGTAATATCATAGGATATCTAGTTGGAAGAAAACTTAGAAATCATCTGGTCCAATTCCCTCATTCTACAGATGAGGAAAGTGAGGCATAGAGAGATTAGGTGTATTTTGCCCAAAATCATAGATAACAAATACCAGTGCCCAGATTTCAGCATAGTACTCATGATTCTATATCCAGTGTTCTTCTGCTGATGCAGAGAAATCAGTCTATAACAAAACATAGACTAAAAGTCCATTTTCATATCTTTCTTATAGGCTGGTGAGAAAGCTAAAATCCCAACAAGAACAAAGGATCAGAGGATCAAGTATGGAATTGAATATCTATAAGATCTAATTTAATTTAATCTAATATCCATTAGCGTATGAAGTAACTGTGCTACTTCTATTTCTATCTCCAGGACTCCAGGACTTAGAACAGTTCTTTGAAATACACTCATACACACACACAGACACATGCATATACACATATATATACACATACATGCACATATATACATATAGAGTATATATACCATATTGTATACTATGTATATAGTATGCATAGTATACATTAATGTAACATATTATATACATATATACAATACTTTAGTCATTCATTCTCACTCTTTAGTTCATTCGTTCATTCATTTATATAATTTTAATCACATCTCTTTAACAATAATAAAGAGATGATCTATATGAATTTATGAAGCATCTACTATGTAAAGACATTCACTATATTAGGTAATGAGAATACAAAAATAAAAACAAAACAGAACTTGGTCTTAAGGAAGTTACTATCAAGGGTACAAAATAATTTTTAAAAATACTATTTTAATTACAACTAAAGTCCTAGCAAGAGGCCCCAAACCTGAAGCCCAGAGTGTTTAGTTAACTTCTTACACAGCTGAGGGTCAAAGTATTTGAATCTAATACATCCTGGTACCTGGTATCCCCAAGAACATGAGCCTTATTTCCAGCCTGGCCCCGTAAACATTCATCTAAGGGAACAGCCCCTGCGGAGAAGAAATTTGCCATCTAAACTACTATAGCCACTAACTGCCACTGATAAATAGGTATGCTCAGAAACAGTTTCACAATTTACCTCAGCCTCCCATACCATAGACCTTGCTTCCAGCCCTCCTTGGCACCCATTGTCTCAACCCTGTGCAGATATGACCAGGCCAGGGCCTCTTTAGGTCCTGTAGCTACCACTTCCTCAGTAGCTATAGTTCCTGAAATACCAGGAAGAAAAACAAAAACAAAACCAAACCAACAAAAAAAAAATGATGGCAAAGTCCTTGGCTTCATCAAATAGCTCAGTATCAGAAACTGGTATGGTTTTATTAATGGAAATGACACTAAAGAAAATATGTTATAATTTCCTTTGTCCTATGAACCGCAGTACTTTGTATTAAACTAACAGCTAAATCTCCTATATGTATCATCTTTTCCTATTACAATATGAGTTCCTTGAGAGTAGAGAATTTTTCCATCACTTGGCCCATTTGCTTGCACACACAAAGCTCTTATTTTTTTTCATTTACTCATTTATTAACTAATTCATTAATTATTCACATTTCTACTATATATGTGTCTACATATCTTATTATTTCATTGACATTGACTTTCACTATGTTAGCTAATCTTTATTATATGTTATTAAGGAATGACTAAGCTTTTTTAATGAATCAATCTAATTAGACACTCTCACTAATTATTAGATTTCAATGTCAGTGAGGGAAGGCACTAAAACTTAATCTCTGTTATCTTCTCTATAACTCCTAAAAGTAACAATTAATGCATGTTTTTTGAAGTTGAATTAGATAGAATGCTCAGAAAAGGGATTCCTAAACTGAGTGCAGGAGAATAGATGATATAACCTGTACGGTTATAACTTGAAGTCTAAGATTCTATGACAATCAATTACTTTTAACTATGTCTTTTCCTTGGAACTTGTGCCTCATTGTACCCAATTGAAACATACTCTTTGCCACAAACATTAAAGAGAACTACAGTGTTCTAATACTTCATAACATTTTCTAACAAGATAATTTTCCTTGAAAGAAAAACAAAATCTGGCTAAAATGGTATATTCAACACATGAGCAAAATAATTTCCAAACTAGAAAGGTTCTCCCCTCTCCCTGATTCCTGAAATTCAGGCATCTTGGAAGTGAAAAGTTTCCTAACTGAGGTAGTTTGTGTGTTGATATGTCCAATAACTTATGGGAAATACTTCCTATTCCATACATCTTATGCTATACACAGAAACATCCCAAAGACTTTATATCTATACATACATGGCATGAAACCATTTTGGAAATATTTTCTGTCAGTCAGTCAACTAACATTTATAAAGTGCTTTTGTATGTTCCAGGCACTGTACTTAGCATTTGAAACACAATCACTTTTCTCATCAATATTCAATAATAATTCAAACCTTTTCACATGTATGTTCCCCTGATCTTCACAACACTCTAAATTTTGTAGGCAGAAGAAGGTAGTGTGGTATAATTATGCAGTCAAGAAATTTGGGGTTAATCTCCAGTTCTATCACTAATGCAGTGTAGCCATTGGCATCTTATTTAACCTGAGAATGAGATTCTTCATCTTCAGTGTGCAGAAGATTGGATTAAATTATCTCTAAGCTTCTTTCAAGTTCTAATATTCTAAGATATGATAGGTATAACTAATCCTACAGAATATAAAACCTTGAAAAGCTCTCCAAAACTAGTCAAATTTCCCACCCACATGCTTTTTTTTTGACAGATGAAGACTCTGAGGCACAAAAATAAGATTTTTTTTTCCTAAGGGGGACAGTTATTGTTATTTATCATTGTTATTAGAACATTAAATATTAACATTTTAAAACCAAATATTTGTCAGTTTTATTTATATTTCCATTTGTCTCTAGTTATAATTCCATTAGTCTAAAAAACTCCCAGTACAAAAGTCTGCCTCAACCTACTTTCACTGGTATAGAGGTCTTCTGAAGAGGAAACACCCTGGATGAATGTGGATTTGCTCCTTTTTTTTTTTTAACCACTTAATCTCTGATTTGCCTGGAGGCACTGAGAGGTGACCAGCCCAGCATCACATAGCCACCATGAGTCAGAGACTGGCTTTGAGCCTCTTCTTGATTCTAAAGGTGGCTCTCTTTGTATTATACCATGCTGCTCGTAATATCCAAACAAAGAATGTCTGTCAATAACCCTCACAATTTTTAGGATGATGCAAAAGTGACTTAAAGAGAAGCTTATTATTAGCTCTGTCAGATATGCAGGGCTAGTCATATACACTCCAATTTAAAAGCCCAAAGGCATATAAGAGGCTGTGACAAACTCAGCACTAGCTCAGATTCTTCTTATGATCTGCTTCCTCTTTTAAGTTGGTTTTGACTCCTTCTTTAGTCCTGAATTGTTGTTTCTATTCTTTCCCTTGCATCCTACTGTTCTATCATTTTCAGCAACCTTACAATAGGGAGATACATCCTGTGTTACTTTCCCTTCTTAGAGTCTATGATAACAATTTACAGTAAAATTCTTTTTCCCTAGTGCACAAATTCACCATTTGCTTTTAGTCCTTTACAAGGTCTATTTCACCTCCTTGCCCAGTCCTGTTGGCAAAATATATGACATGAAGCACTTTTGGCAGATGTATTTCTCAGTCCCTGCATCTGGTCCTTATAGTCCTGATTGTTATTGAAAATACGCGCGCACACACACACACACACACACACACACACACACACACACACACGCACACCTATAAAGTAAACATCTTCCATTGTTTACCACATCACTGAAAATAGTAGGAAATTAAATATAGGTACATTTTAAAAGCAAGTATTTAAATATGACAATTCAACTTGATACATTTTGTGACAGTGATTTTAATCATGAAATGGCTAAAATTGATCCTTCATTTTTAGGCATTAAATATAAGTGATGACAATATAACTTAATTATATATGTAAATTATATAAATTTCACAAATTATATATTATATATTATATAGAAATTATATGTATAATTGTTTACTATTGGTTATTTTAAGTAAGTAAATATGAGTCCATTTATACTGAATTAATTTAATGAATCACAATTTCCTGCTAATAAGACTAAAACAATTATACTAAAAATACAAACACATTCTTTTTCAAGAAGAAATCTAATTTGTAGGCAAAATTAAAGAGCTATTATTTTTAAGGAAGAAGAAAGGTAAGCTCATCTGTATTTAAAAAATGAATATAGCAACCAAAATAAATACATGAGCTATGGGAACTTTGTGAGTCAACCAGAATACTAATATTTCTTGAGTTAAAGCATATAGTCAAATATATGCATAAATATAAAAATGTGTAATATTATAAAGAGAGAAGACAAGTAGTTTCCGCTTTCAGAGATTTAGCAGATTCTTTATACTAACAGTGTGGTCCAATATTAATTTGTTCACTTTTGTTTGATCCACATTTTTTCTTTACTGCTAGATTTTAGATTTTTTTTGTTTGATACTATTTCCTCCTATAAGGATGTTATCACCATTTATCCAGGTTCTCTTTTATTCAGAAATTCCCTCTGGGCCTAGCAGTAGCCTAAAGGAAGAATGTTTAAGATCCCTCCATTTGAAATAAAATACCTATTTGTACTCATTGCATTTTTTGCCATAAATGAAGTAGCATGAAAAAAATGAGAAGAAATGTAATATATATGACACTTCTGTTTATGTCTAAAGTGGGATTTAGCTTTTTGCATCTCAGAAATGACCAATTATGTGTGTATATATATATATATATGTGTGTGTGTGTGTGTGTGTGTGTGTGTGTGTGTGTGTATGTGTGTGTGTGTGTGTATATATATATACATACACATAATTGGTCATTGTATGTATGTGTATGTATGTATGTATATATATGTATGTGTATATGTATGTATGTATGTGTATATGTATGTATGTATGTATGTATATGTGTGTGTATGTGTATATATATATGTGTATATATATGTGTATATATATATATATATATATATGTATATATATATATACATATATGTATGTATGTATGTATAAAGTCCTGGGCACTGAGATCTTCTCTAGAGCTGAGCTGCCAGACATTTAAACTCTGTTGCCAGGAACACAGCTGCAATGAGGTGACTGTGTAGTTCCAATGTCAAATGTACACTTACCCAAAAGAATATGTAACAGAGAACTCACACAAGGTAAGTGCTCACATGGTAGTCAGAACAAGTGGTATAAGGACACTTGCAAAGTATCTCTGAAGAACTTTAGTATTGACTATGAGACATGTGAACCCTCCATCTTGGCGTGTGAACAATGAAGACAGGGTTGTACTCCACGAGCAATGCAGAATCTTAGAAGCATAAAGGAAATGTGAACTGTGCAAATCCAAAGTTACTTCCATGATAAATGTTCTAATGCACCACTTGTGCCCAATCTGTGCTAGTACCTTCCAAACGCATATTGGTCTGATTAGCCACAGCTGAACACACTGTACTTGACTCTGACATTGTAATGTTATTGATGTTCTTCAAAAATGAAGGACAAACAATAATCAACATACAGAATACCCTATGAATTAATGTTGCTTACTCCTAAGAAGAATTGGGAAGGAAGAAAGGGTAAAGGAGAAAGGTAGAGGAAAGTAGACAATGTACCAGCTTTTCCTAGATAAGATTTTCAGTGTGATACATATGTATTTTCTTGAGAAAATTATAGTAATGGTCCTTAAAATTGTTTTACTAATTACTTCTAAAGTTATATTTATTGGATTCTTTGAGAAATAAGGCAGTTTAGTCTTTTTAAGGACCATTCAGACAGACAATATGACATGACAGCAATAGCCTTGGATCCAGGAAGACCTGAATTCAGGTCTGCCGCTGATACATACTGGATGTAGGACCCTGGTCCAAAGCCACAATATCGCTCAATACTCTAGGTAACTGTCTAAGATTATAATTCCAAAGATTAGTCTGATTTGCATAGGTAGTGAATTCCTTGTTGCAAGCTCTTTACATAGATGGCATTATGGGTTCAGTAAAACATTTAGCACAGTGCCAGACACATAGTAGACACTTAATAAATGCTTATTCCTTTCCATTTCCCTTCTTCTTTCTGCTATGGCTATCCATAAGATGAAGATAAACTGGCTTGCAAAATTTCTTCAACTTGCAAGTAACTATGACAATGCTAACCTTCATTTAAAAATATTTTTATTATTCTGAACTTGACAAACACCAAAAAACATGAACGTTTCCATACAAAAAGGACATATAGCGATGACTATATATGAAATTGAGTCTCATCATGTATAGTATAGTTTTGTATATGTTCAGTTCAGGATACTAGTTCTAAAATTATCTCATTTATGTTGCCCTCCGAAACTCCTAATTTCTGTAATTGATTAAAAAATGCTTCATTGATTCTCTTTTGTTTCTTTGCATTTTTTTAGACTATCACTAGTTTCCCTTTTTTTCCAGAGTTCCTTGCACCCCTAGAAAGCAAAAAAAAGTACTATCTACCAGAAAAAATTAACAAACAAACAAAAAACCTATATGTTATCCATGTCTGAAAATGTAAGTGAATGTTCATCATTTCTCTGTCAAGTATTGGTCCTCTGAAGTCACAGTAGGTCATTCCATTTTTCTTTACAATATTATACTTACTGTACAAATTATTTTCCTGGTTCTGCTCACCATATTTGGTATTAGTTCATACCAGTTTTCCTAGGTGTCTCTAAATCCACTTTTTATCAACTCTTTACAATAAGAAAAAACTAATAGTAATAATATATTATAATATAATGATAACATTAATAACTATATTTTAAATTATCTTATTGTTTAGTCATTTTCAATCATGTCCAACTTTCATGACTCCTTTTGAGGTCTTTTTGGCAAAGAAACTGGAATGGTTTTGTTATTTCCTACTCCAGTTCATTTTACAGATGAGGAAATTGAGAAAACAGGGTCAAGTGGCTTGCTCAGGGTCACACAGCTAGTATCTGAAGCCAATTTGAAGTATTCCTGACTCCAGGCCCCATACTCTATCCACTGTGCCACCTCGCTGCCTTGATATAAATTATATTCATTTTACTCATATGTCACTAATAGTTTCAGCCATTCCCTAAATGTTCATCACCCCCTGTTAGTTTTGAGTTCTTTGCTAAAATAAAAGGTGTTGTTCTAAATATTTTTTTACTCATAGTTCCTTTATCTATCTTTCACCCCTTTGATAAATATGTCTAGAACTATAATCTATCTGTTCAGAGGGGTTCAGTGACATTTTGGGGTTGGACCAATTTATTGCTTTTCCTTAAGTTTATTAGTGTGCTTATAGATTAAGATGGAGGAATCATTTTCCCCTTTCCTTTAACTTCTTTATAATGAGCCTTATTTTTATCTAGGTAACATGTCCATGACAGGCAGTGTGGTATAGTGGAATCAGTGTTAAGAGGACCTGGATTTAAGTCTCTACTCTGATAGACACATATTGGCATTGTGATAGTGAATCAGTCAGCACCTTTTAGTGCTTTAGAGAACTCTAAAAATAGAAGTTTAAGAAAAAGTGCAAATTTGCACTGCTAGAGAAAGTACTTTAACAGGAGCTCTCTACACTCATGAAATTATAATTCTAGTCCTGAGACCCAAGAGAAAAGATGGATTTCAGCTCAATTTTAGGATGAGAGGGAATGATTTACCTGTGGATCTACCAAGAGTAACAGAGTAGGACTTCAATCCGAGGTTCTCTGACTCCAGATTAACTAATTTCTTTCCACTAAATAAAATCATTAAAAAGTAATGAATAAAACCAAGTCATTTCCCCATTGTGACTAGACCTCAGTTTCCTTATTTGTAAAATGAGATTGTATGATTAGATGATGTCTAAGATTACTTCCACCATTAATATTCTATGATTCTATGATTCTATTCTAGCTAATATTTATTATGCCTAATAACTAATTTTACTAATTTAAAATTCTTTATAACCAAGTGTTTTGGTTTTATGTAAGCATAACCAATATTATGCTTTTATATTTTCATAACATGTCACATTGTAAAATATATTTAGATCTGTTAATTTACCTTTTGAAATAAAAGATATCTTAGGTAATATAAGTTTTAGGCCAAACAAAGATTCCTCATAACACTCCCCTCCAATCTCACTGAGGAGGAAAATAAAATCCACAGACCTCTTTACTCTCCATTGCCTCTGGTATACCTGCAGTGCAGAATGAAGTAGCATTTTATTTGAGATGCCAAAGTCAGGAGAGCTATTAAAAGCAATCAACTGATCCTCTTCCCATTCTGGCCTCCTCACTTTGCATGCCATTGTCCCCAGAGGTCATGAATGAGAGTAGCTAATGTAAAGAGAAGACAGCTTTGGAAATGGCCTTGTCAGTTGCATCAGCTTTGAATAACAATAATGGTGGTGATGATGAATAAATTTTAGAGCACTTTTCTTTCAGAAAGTTCAAAGCACTTAGAAAGTTCAAGAATACAGAATTATGCCCCTACTCATTTTATCTGTCTCAGGTCATTATGCTACCAGGGTGAGAGCATGGCTTAATGGGGAAAAAGAAAAAAAGAAAAAAGAAATGAGTGATAACAATGGTGATTAACAATAGAGTTATCTTGATGGTGTGCTCAGATTCGACATTAGTAGACTGGTTACTCATCTGGAAATCACAAATCCTTAGAAACATTTGGAATATTTTTTCATTCTTAGTCTCACAGGATGAATGAATGATTCTTTTTGGCTCAATAGGACACACCTTTTTCTCAACCTGGGAATAGTGACCTTTGTACTATGAAACAGATATACCATGCCTCTTGTGGCAACTTGAAAACCATAATTAATAATGAGCTAAGGAAAAGTGTTAGGTATGTTGAATTACAGGTAGTAAGAACAGAGTAGCCTTTGGTAGGGAAAGAATTGAAACTTGGGAATACCATCACTCACTGAACTGTTATAATAAGAATGACTAATAAAAACAGTGTGGAATAGTGAATAGATAACTTACCTTAGAGCCTAGAAGACTTGGCTTCAAGCACTGCTTCTGACATGTACTAGCTGTGTGACCTTAGGCAAGTCACTTAACCTCTCAGTTTTCTAGGCAAACTTCCAAGAGTATAAATTGCAGAGAAGGTCCTAACCCATTTTGGCAGTGTATTTCCTCACCTGGGAGTTTCTTATATTAATAAAATTATAAAAATAATCCTGTTTCCTATCCCTAAGACTGGTAAATATTTTGCTTTGGTATTTAGAAATGAATATGGACAACTAGGTGATATAGTGCATTGAGTACCAGGCCTGGAGTCAGAAATCAGTCAATTAATCAATCAATAAATATTTATTAAGTGCCTAGTATATGTCAGGCACTGTACTAAGCACTGGAAAGAAAGACCTGAAATCAGTCTGGCCTCAAATACTTGCTGTGTGACTCTGGGCAAGTCACTTGACTTCTATTTGCCTTAGTTTCCTTGACTGTAAAAAGGGTCTAATGCTATCACCTGATAATAGCAACTATTAACTTGTATTATTAAGATGATATTTGAAAGGCACTTACCACAATGCCTAGTACATAATAAGCAGTATGTAAATGCTAGCTATTAGTTTTCTGAATAATAATAAAAAAGCTAAAAAAAAGCCCACTTTAAATTAGTTTCATTTCAACCATACAATCATCTTGTGAGACAAGACTGCAGTTAGTATTATCTCTGCTTTGTAGATGAAGAAATCAAGGCTCAAAATTTGAGTGACTTTTAGAAATTCATACAGCTAGAAAATATGAGAAGCAGGATTTGAAAATTGGGGTTTTCCTGCTTCCAGTTCTACCCTTTCCACCAAACTGGTTGGCCTCACTCACATGAAATTCGTTAAGTGATTGTTTAGAAAGTCTGGCTCTGCAAATTGAGTCATTTAGGATTAATATATCTTATAAGACATAGAGATGTAAAACTGCAGATGCATTATGAAAAAATATAGCTCATTTAATTGTGAAATTTCATATGGAAGCAAAATAATCATCCCAGTGTCTTCTGCTAAATTTCTTTTTTTTTCTTAAAGTGTTATAATTAATCTCTAAATTGCACATAAATACTAAGTATAGCTATCAAATTATTTGCAGTGATATACAACATACTTTTTATTTAGATGACATTTTCTACTATTTGCTAACATTAAAAATAGTAATATCTTCCAGGATAAAATTATATGTAAATTAAATTGGAAACTGTTTTGATAAGACTGCTTTTTGTGTGATCCAAGCTTTAATGTTCTGTGTAGAAGACAGATTGACTGAGACAGCAACTTAACTCAATGCGTAACTAACTTGTATCACATTGAGCCACCAGGCCCGAGAGTGGGCTAAACAAAGTGTAAAAGATCACTGGATTTGGAGTCAGAAGACCATGATGCTTGAATACTGTTTATTAAGACTTACTATGTGCTCAATCTTGAGCAAGTGACTTAACCTCCCTATGACTCAGTTTGCTTATCTACATGTTAGAAGAATGGCTTGGACTACATGATTTTTGAGGTCATGTTCAGCTCTAAGTCTATGATTCTATGAGTTTATGAGTGAAATTGGAAGAATCGATCACCACACAAGCAGTTTAGGAACTCTATTCTCATTGATACCGTGAATTTAAGATTCATGTTTTATATTTATCCAATTTGATATTGCACCTGCAATAGCAAGGCAAAGTAAATTGAAGCCTAGATTTGGAACCAAGCGGAACTGGATTCGTATACTAGCTGTTTGATCATGAGGAGTCACTCAACCCTTTAGTTCTCCAAACAATGCTCTTAGCAAATTTTCATCAGTGGAGGTAATTTCCACAATGGTGAGATCACAAGTCTGGACATATTGATGAACAGATGTTGAAAGACAGCTAGACAGACAGACAGATGGATAGATAGATACATAGATACATAGAAAGGAAGATCCTTAAGGGAAGGAACTGCCTTTTGCCTCTTTTGCGTCACCAGAGCTTAGCAAAGTACCTGGCAAATAAGATATGTATCAGGAAGACTAGAGGTGGCCCCAGCTGCAGTGGGAGACCTTGGCCTTTTTAAGTTAAGGTCTTTCCCAGGTCTGAGGTTGACCGAGGCAATGCCCATTCAATGGTTAAGACTAGGTAAGAAATGAGGCAAAGAATGGTCTCTTTTACCTAGTTTAAAAAAAAAGTTAAGTTAAAAAAAATCAATCTGGGAGGGGAAGACACCCAGGGTTTCTGGCCAAAATAGAAACAATTGCTAGATACATAGATAAAGATACAGATGTGTGTGTGTGTGTGTGTGTGTGTGTGTGTGTGTGTGTGTGTGTGTACATATATGGATATATACATATAGAGCTATAGTTCTTTCTAACTCTCTAAATCTATATTTACATATACATCTATATTTGTTTTCCTTTCCTAGTGTTAGGATCTACATTGTACCTTTCGCATGAGGGTCAGTTGAGGTTTTCGTTTTCTTTCAAGGGACAAATCAGTTTTGAGATAAAAAGACTTTGCTTTATTAACAACAGAAAGCTACCTCAATCTAGCAACACAAAGTACACTTTCCTTTCTTCCAGCCTTGCCTATAAGCCATCAGCCAGCGAAGCAGCACTTGTGGAGAAGCAGCTCTGCAACCCTTGCCACTGCTACCACAAAAGAAATGTGAGATGTGCAAATTTAGAAACATCTTTACTTCAAATCTTCATGTGGATTATTTGTGCTAGAAGGTAAAGCCTTCTGAACTTGTATTGGTCTGATCAGCCATAATGATGTCATCTTGGTCCTCTTTGGCCAAGGATAACCACCACCACCACCTATTGCTGATCCATGGACACCAATGCTGCAGGCAA
The DNA here is from genome assembly GCF_003287225.1 of Phascolarctos cinereus. NCBI lineage: Eukaryota > Metazoa > Chordata > Mammalia > Diprotodontia > Phascolarctidae > Phascolarctos > Phascolarctos cinereus. The sequence continues at coordinate 388,638,147 of NW_027555958.1, read as the reverse complement.
GTGAGTCTACATGAGGCAGCAAGATGCTCTAAGGGCGAGAGGAGAGAGGCTTGGACAAAAACAGCAACAACTACCAATGAGCTACCACAGATAGACAACTAAATCCAAGAGCTTTGAGAATAGCTTTATCACCCCAATGGCATCTATCAGTGCCTCATCACCCTATTCAGGTAATAAGCCATTATGAAGGTTACCTACAGGTGCTACTGTCCCCAGTTCCCCAACAGTTACAATTACTAAAGACACAGAAAAGAAAGTCCTTGGCTGACTGTCAAATGGTTCAGCACTAGAAATGGATATGGATTTATCAACGGAAATGACATTCAAGATGCATTGCCATCTGCTTTGTGGGTGCACCCTAAGGACCAAGAAACTTTCCATCTGACCCCCCTTGAAGCTTCTTATACCCATTGATTCTTTCCATTAGAAAGTGAACTCAAGAGCCAGGACCACTTTGATTTTCTATTTGTAAACACTGGACTTAACACATTGCTTTGCATATAGTATACAATAAATGTTTGCTCATTCATTTTTTTTTCCATTTCTGATATATATTGTTCTGGCTACATCCAAGTCAGGAAAGGGTAAGTTTTCTTATTAATCCCATGGTTAAATAGTCTAAAGATTATGTTATGTCAGTTTTAATTATAATATTGCCTGGCTAAGTGGGCAGGCTCCTTCCTAACACCTGGATTTGGAGTCAGAAAACCGAGATTTGAACCTACTTACTTGCTATATAACCAGGGGGTAATTCATTTCATCTCTGTGCTGTTTTTTCATATATAAAATGAGTTTCACAGTAGAAGATTTGTAAGGTTTCTTCCATCTCTTAGTCTATCATTCCATGATCCCATGAAAGATCCCTATACTTGGAATGTCCTAATTCCAGTTTTAACACTCTCTAGTTATTTGAGTTTGTGATGGGTCACTGAAACTAAGTTTCAGTTTTCTCATCTTCAACTTCAATGATAATGAGTTATCTACTTCACAAGTCTGCTATAAGGATCAAATGAAATGCCATATAGAATGTGCTATAGAAATAAAAGCTATTTTTATAATGAAACAAGTTAAGTAAAATGTCCTGGTATGTATTTATTTTTGGCAGGCATAGGGGGAAGCAAGGAGAGGAAACTACGACCAATGTAAAATGGATTTTGAAATGTCCACACTCCCAATAAATTAAAGACATGGACGTTAAAATGTATGTTTGTACGAAGCAGATAAGATATGGGAAATGTCACCAGCTACTAAGGGCCTTGACAAACATATTTTCCCCATTGCTGAGAACTAGTCTGAGCCAATAACCCCAAAATAATCTCCTGAGACACATATTATGTGTTTTCTTTTTCCTTTCTCCTTCTTACTAAGGAAAGCTTCCCAAGTTGTTTAGCTTATTTTAGGATTGAGGGATTGTCAGTAACTTGCATCTGACAGAGTCTTTCTTGGTTGTTATGCTGGGAACTTGTTAATTGTGAAGCTGCAAAAGTGTCATTAAGAACTGAGTGGCATGTCCTGGGTTAAGTGGAGAATACATGTTCAGAGGATGGAAATAAAGATGCAAATAGCTAAGCAAAGACCTTGTTGGCTTCAGTCTGGGGGAAAAAATAGTACTTAATTCTCTAGCTGAATTATTAATAAACACCTGCAGTTGAGGTTTCATCACTGCAATTTATGGAAAGAGGGAGACAAGAAATACATAGTGCCAGTTCACCTGAACTCAAAGTTACAACTGATCTATTTCTATTGAAGACAAAAGCTCCCAGAGCAGAAGAAAACTGCTCAGACCTTACCAGAATGATTTTTATTAGTTTGTAATCCCTGGAGTATCTTGCCTCATCTGAACTCATATCTTTTTCTACTCTCTTATAATAACAGCAGCTACCCTTTCTCTAGTACAAAAGACGTACAACATGATTTCCTCACAACAGTGCTAGGAGGTGAGTTATTTTAAAAATCGATATGCCCATTTTACACATGAAGAAAACAAGATTGCATAACTTGATCAGAATTACTCAAGTGTGTGTCATAGTTAGATTTCAAACACCATCCCCTTGTTAGATCATGATGCCTCTCTTGAAAAGAAGTATACCTCAAATAATAGACCACTTAAATTTTTACAAAGTCCTTATTCTATGGACAGTACTATAAGTTAGATAATATAATTAATCTCCATTGTTCAGAGGGGAAAAATATGTTCAAAGAAATGTATTTGAGTGGCTTCAATGCAGGTATTTTGACTCCTGAATCAGTGTGTGTTTTCACTGCTTTATTGCAGTTATATTTCTAATTGTATCAGTTATTTGTATATGTTTCTTACTTGTTCCAATATAAGCTTCTTTTAGGCAGAGGCCATACTTTGGTTTTCCCCAACAGAAGTAGTAACTTTGTCCAAATGAACTTCACTGATAACTCTCCCTTGTTCTTGGGGTCACGTGAGTAACTAGGGCTTAATCTACACTCCTGTGTTAGCCATTTACCTTTCTTGATCCTCTGAACTGACAGTGCCCTTCCTCCCTCATTACTTTGGACTCAAACTACCTTGTATTTGTTCTCAACATAGTCTATCTCCCTGCTTATCTATCAAACTATCTATATCTATATCAATTGTTCAATAGAATGATAGAGCTATAGATATGGACATCTTGTCTCCCTTGACAGAATGTAAATTCTTTTAATATAAGGTTTATTTCATTCTTCGTATTTCCTGCCCCAGCATTAAACACCATGCCTGGCATATAGTGGGTATTAATGCTTATTGATTTAAATGCTTATTGATTAATTGATTTCCTCAATTATGTGTTTCTCTTTGATAAGGATATATGATTACAATTTAAAGGCCTTCTAATTTTTAAAAATTTATGTCAAACTACAAGCAAGGATTAGTGTTTATCATATGGCTCACACTATGCTAATCTGTGTTTTTCTGTGAAAAGAATAAATTAAGCAGTCTACAATACACTCTAGTAAATCAACAATACATATGGGAATTTATTATCAGTCCCAATTCACAATAGAGTTGTTTAGAAGGAGCTAATAAGTACAGTGTGGGGGCAGCTAGGCAGTACCTAGAGTTGGGAAGACTCATCATCCTGAGTTCAAATCTGAACTTAGACACTTACTATCTGTGTGACCATGGGAAAGTCACTTAACCCTGTTTGCCTCAGTGCCTCATCAGTAAAATGAGATGGAGAAGGAAATGGCAAACCATTCCAATATCTTTGCCAAGGAAGCCCTAAGTGGGTCACAGAGTCAGATATGACTGAAACTACTAAACAACAACAACTAAGTACAGTGATTATAGAGCATTGGACTTGTGGTCAGGAAGATCTGAGTTTAAACCCTGCTCTGACAATTAATTAGCTGAATAACCTTAAGCAAATCACTTAACTCCTCTTAGTCTCAGTTTTCTCATCTGTAAGGTTCATTTGACTCAATGAGGACTTAAGATGCCTTCCAGCTTTAAAAATCTACGATGATCCAATGACTCTTTTTCATTACCAAAAAAAGTCTTTTTTTTGCATAATTCTTTCTGTTGTAACTAACATGCATTTAGCTTATCAGACTGTTAGCCCGTAAAAATCGTGTTCTATTTGATTCCACTTCTGTTCATACTTGAAAGAATTGAATGAACATTGATTAGTGACTTTGGCAAGTTGCTTTCACTGTCTGGGATTTGTATGTCTATGTATAGATATGTATGTGCATGATATGTACATATGTATATATCTGTGTGCACAAATAAACTCTTCGTGAGTATATGTAGCATTTACTCAGAAATTCAGGTTGTACAGATGCTTGAATACTTCAATGTATTTCCATCTCATTGATGTGTATATTTCCTCCATCAGTGCAAACCACGACTTGCTGGTATCATCTCTTGTATAGTACTTTTTAATTGCCTTCATTAGGTGACTCCAGGTTCCAGGAAGGGCAATGTGATCACAGTGATGAAGCAGTTAACCACCTCCTTGCAGAGAATGATCTTTTAAAGGTGCAGAAACATACATTTGGTTACTGTATGTAACTGTTTTGGTTTACTGTACTTATTTGTCTTATTTTCAAGGGGATTGAAATGTCAGCAATATTGCTGAAAGAGAAAGAGAGAAAGAGAGAGAGAGACAGATATTGAGAAATGTCTCTATGTATCTAATCTAAATCTATATAGTTAGATATATCTATATCTAGCTATGTCTGTTTTCTTCTCTGGCTATCTATCTAATACATTATTTTATAAGATGTTTAATTTCATGTTTTGATGTTGATTTAATTAAAATTCTATTTCATGACCTTGATTTTGGTCTTTATTTTTGTTATTAATACTTCAATTCAATAAAAATTTATTAAGCACCCAATATGTTCCACAAATTTTACTGAGCACTAGGGATACAAATAAGAAAGGAAAGAGCCCTACCCTCAAGGAACTTATAATCTAATAGGGGAGATTTTATTATACACACACACACACACACACACACACATATGTATGTATGTATGTATGTATACATATATAGGTATGTATGTATTTACACACACACACATATACATATATATATATATATATATATATATACATATGTATGTATAGTGTGTATGTTTCTGTAGCCACAGAAGAAAACAAAAAAAGTGGTTTTGAGAGTAAATGTATGAAATTTATTAATTTCTTTAACAAAAAATAAATTATGTAAAATCCATAATCACAGTTTCACATACTTTTTTTTTTGGTTCAGTGGCTGAACATATGGAACTGTTTTTGTTTTTTTGTGGGGTTTTTTGTTTTTATGTTCAAAATCAAATATCAAATTATATTTAACAATAAACTAGCAAGTGCTATACTCAGGAGAGACATGGGGAGTTCTGTGAGTCAATTAGCCTTGGCAATCTGAAGTTGAGCTATGGAGAGAAGCAGGGGTATATGCATTAACTGAAAGGAAGAATGAGAAGGAGGAAAAAGAGGAGGAGAAGGAGAAGGAGGAGGAGTGACACTAAGGTCTGCAGGGGCAGCAGTGTGAGCTTCTACAACCACCACATATGTTGCCTATATGTGTGGCACTCAACTAGCATCCTATATTTTTTTCTGCATACTATTCCTGATTATACCATCTATATTTGTGGAATGATGTGCCCCAGATTGAAGAGTAGAAAGTTCTCTTACATTTCCCATGCTATATCATTTCAGTAAATGCCTTTATTTTGAAAATAAAATATAAATAAAATATATTATTACTCTGCTAATTGGCTCAGTTTTTGATACGGAACTTAACAGGTTAGTGCTGAATTTCCCATTAGCATTGCTCCATAAACATCAACTCCATACAATGTTATATCCCCACCTCCCCCTCACCTGGTACTCCCTGCTGGTCCTTTCCTTTCTCTCCATCCCTGACTTTTCAGCCTCCTTTTGTGTGCTGTTTTCCCCCATTAGACTCTAAGCTCCCGGAGGCTAGGGACTCTTTCATTTTCTTATTTGTATTGCTGGTGCTCAGCACAGTTTATAGCACATTGTAGTTGCTTAATAAATGCTTATTGAATATAATTACTAATAGACCAAATAAAAACCCAAGTTAAAATTATGAAATAGAGAGATTAAACATGTTACAAAGCAGATATAAAATAAAAGCATATCAAGTCATCTTTAAAGATGAATTCTATCAGACACTTAAAGAGCAATTAATACTTATGCTACACAAATTATTCTCAAAAATAACATTCTAACAATTACTTTTTATTAAACATCTATGACTTTTTACCTTAAAAATAACTGAAAAAAAGAGAAGTATAGACAAAGATCACTCATGGATATTGGTGCAAAAAACGTAAATTAAAAAATCCTGTAATAATCCTATATTAATATGCTCCTACTAGTAATACCATAACCCTATAATAACAAAGAATCTTTTAGTTTTTTTATATATATGTATATATATATATTTATATACACACACATGTGTATATATATATATATATATATTTGTATATATATATATTTATATACACACACATGTGTATATATATATATATATATATTTGTATATATATATATTTATATATACACACACACACATATGTATATATATATATATATATATATACACATATTCAAATTTGGATTTACACATATAGTACAAAGACCTACCTGACAGGGTTGTTGTGAAGATCAAACGAGTTAACAAAAATAAAGTATTTTGCAAACCTCAAAGTGCTATATTAAAAATGCAGGTTAGCAGGATACTATTTCTAATTATAGTAAATAGAACTCATGAACACTATACTGCTGATTACATTAAAAAGTAGGTCATTGGGATAGACTTTGTAAGCAAAAATCAGAAACTGTTAACTTCACTAATCTATCTTTTTGAGAAACCTGAGAATATAAACTATTTAGAGAAGAACTCTCTATTTGGAGAAGATTCACTGGAACTTCTAGAAAGCACTTTGTTTAAAAAAAAAAAGTTTTAAACTGATGCCATATATCACATATGATCTAAATGAGTACCTGACTAAAATTGTAAAAAAAACCCCAAAAAACAGCAAAAATGCGCAGATGACTTCAAAAACTATCTATAGGAGTGTGCTTAATCAAACAAAGAGAGGAAAGTTTTCTTTCTTTCTTTTCTTTTGTATCCTTGCTACTTAGCACAATGTCTGGAGTCTAGCATGTTCTAAAATGTTTTTGACTAATTGAGGCAATGGTAAAATATGAAGTAGATGATGTAATTGCATGTCCTTGTATAGCTTTTTCACAATCTCCATGCAGCTGGGATGACATAGTTGATTGGAGGGGGAAAAAAATGTGTATATGCAAATAGTTTCTTTTCCCCCACAACCCCAGCATGCGCGGATACTGTGACTTTTTTTTTGATTACTTCTGGAGGACCATGTAGTAGCATTAGTGAAATAGCTTCCAAAAATGTATAAGTCAGAATCAGTCAATTAACATTAATTTAAACTCCTACTACATGCCAGGCATTATGCTAAGCACTAGGAATATAAAAAAGGCTTACAGCAATACCTGCCTACAAGGAGCTCACAATCTAATGGGGGAAGACAAAACATAAAAAGAAACTGCAAAGAAGGGGGGGTATCTGGCTCAGGGGCATGACAAAGTCCAAAAGTCTGGGTGGGAAATGATCTGAAGAGTTGTGAGTTTCAGAGTTCATATCATCTTGTAGGATGATAAGTATTTGTATATCAAGAAGCCCAAGAGAACAATTGGGTGTGAAGTATAAGGTGAATGTCATGGATATACTCCTTAAAAGATGAAAGACCTCTGAAGTAATCTCCAATGTTCACCCTCTACCTTTGCCAACTGTGAGTAGGGAAGAGATACTAAAGTGGTACTATTGTCAGAGTTGGTATCATCTTTCAGGATAATGAGTTTCTGGAGATCGTAAAGACAAGGAGAGCAACCAAGCAGGAAATGACGAGGTAAATTCCTTAGGTGTCATCTTCAGATAGAAGATTAGGAAAGAGTTCCCAGGCACCTATATCCCACCCTCTCCAAAGAGAGAGAAGGAGAGTATACCAGGGAGAAGGGGTACTAAGGAGAGTTTCAGACTTGATGAGACCCTCCTATATGTTTGATGAGGTGGGAGCGTTGATGATGTGGGATTAGAGATATTACAAAAAGAGATAGTTTCTTGCTGATGATAAGTCCTTCAAGGGATAAGATGTGCTTTCAGCAAAGGGTAGAAAATGGTGCTCCTCTACTCTGACATATGGTGGCAGGGGCTAATGTTCACCACGTGGAGTATGAACTCAACTAGTCAAGCTTATAGAGTTTCATACTTAGTACCATCCTTATGAGGACTGAAAGCTCTGCAAGAAATGACAGTGGTCATTGTAGTCACCTTCCTGAGAATCTGATCAGCTGAGGAGATAGAATGCTTGTGCAATAGAAAGAAAAAGCTGAAATCAAGAGTAGAGTTGGCACCAGAGAAAGATCATTAAAAAAGTCCAGCTTTGTCACTTGATTGATTTAAAAAGGATTGAACATAATGTCATGATTTAATAGTCTTACAAAAATTATTTGATTGAGAGAGGCAGAGCCAAGATGGCAGAGTAAAAGTAGTGACTTGCTTCAGCTTTCCCCCAAACCTCTCCAAATATCTGTAAAAAATGTCTCTAAACAAATTCTAAAGCAGCAGAACCCACAAAAAGAGAGTAAAACAAATTTCCAGCCCAAGACAGCCTGGATGGTTGATCAGAAAGTATATCTCACCAGGCGGGTAGAAGAGCACAGTTCAGCATGAGCACACAGGCAAAACAGGTCTCAGTGAACCTGGAGAAGGCCTCAGAGGATTGAATCACAGGCAGCTGTGGCAGTTTCCAGACTTCTCAACCACAAACAACAAAGAGAACTTAGAAGGTCAGTGGGAAAAGCCTGTGACTGCAGAAAGAGAGAGAAGCTCAATCCCAACCCCAGTCCTGAGGGCCCCAGGGTGGCAGCTGCCTCCAGAGGTTCTGGGCCAAAGACTGTGAGGAATTGGGTGGCTGATCAGAAGGAGAATTCAGGGAACTCTTTGCTAGTGCTGAGGCAAGAATCTCTTTCTTTGCCCGTGCTTAGAGCTGGGTCACAGTTCTGGGTGGCAGTCTTGGGGTGAGGAAGAGTGCTGGTGTGGTGGTATGGTGAAGCTTTTGGTGGTGATGGAGAGGAAATCTGCCTCACAGTTCCAAGGAAGAAAAGAGTGCTTGTGCTCACTCATAGACCACAGCCCAGGCCAGGAAAGGAGTAAGCACCTCACCCCCCTTATCATACCACTTTGGAATAACTGAAAATTTACAGTTCCCTAGAAGTATATCTGAAACTAGCTGCACAAAACCTCCAAAGCTTGGGACAGTACATTCTTCACATTGGAAGCAGACCCCTACCTTAAAAAAGAGCTTAAAACTCAAATAATTGGCTGGGATCATGAACAAACAAAGGTACAAAAATAGTCAGACTGTAGAATCTTTCTTTAGTAACAAAGAAGATCAAAATATACAACCAGAAGAAGACAATAAAGTCAAAGCTCCTACATCCAAAGCCTCCAAGAAAAATATGAATCAGTCTCAGGCCATGGAAGAGTTCAAAAAGGAGTTTGAGAAACAACTAAGAGAAGTAGATGAAAAACTGGGAAGAAAAATGAGAGTGATACAAGAAAATCATGAAAAGGAGATTGCTTGCTAAAGGAGATCCAAAAAATACTTAAGAAAATAACACCTTAAAACTAGCCTAACCTAAATGACAAAAGAGGTCCAAAAAGCCAATGAGGAGAAGAAGGCCCTAAAAAGCAAAATTGACCAAATGGAAAAGAAAGTCCAAAAGCTTACTGAAGAAAACACTTCCTTAAAAACTAAAATAGAGCAATCGGAAGGTAGTGACTCTATGAGAAATTAAGACATTGTAAAACAAATCCAAAATAATGAAAAAATAGAAAGCAATGTGAAATATCACATTAGAAAAACAACTGACATGGAAAATAGATCCAGGAAGAGAATTTAAATATTATTGGACTACCTGAAAGCCATGATCCAAAAAAGAGCCTAGATATCATCTTTCAAGAAATTATCAAGGAAAACTGTTCTGATATTTTTGAACCAGAGGGAAAAATAGAAACTGAAAGAATCCACCGATCACTTCCTGAAAGAGATCCCCAAAGGAAAATCCTAGGAATATTGTAGCCAAATTCCAGAGTTCCCAGGTCAAGGAGAAAATATTTCAAGAAGACATAAAGAAACAATTCAATAGTATTTAAATCATTCTCTGACTGTATGCTGTGCTTATTTTATGCTTATCTTTGTTTTCTGTGAGAATAAATGATCTCTCCTATGTACAATTCATATTGTAAAATGGGTGTCTTTTTTTTCACTTCCTCTTTTATAAGGATTTTCTAAAACTTCCTCTCCAAAACTTCGATACAATAATTACAAATATTCATTGGTATGCTGAGCTCAAAGTGAGGAGACATTAAATGTTAGAATGGGAAGCCAAATTCTCCTATTGAGAAGTCAGCCTCCCTCAGAAATAAACCTGGGCTAACAACAATGTTGAGGTAAATGGCAGGGATTGGTGCAAACCAGACTTTGTGTATTCCAAATATTTTCTCTACTCTCTATGCTACAGCATCAAATATCTCTGTGAAAGGTCTGAAATCCAAGATACATAAGAAATTCATGCAAATGTAAAATCCCAAGAGCCAACAAAATGGATAAACCATAAAATGATGTGAATCAACAGTTTTCAAAAGAATAATAGCAAGCTACCACAGCCATATGAAATATTGATTCAGATTGTTAACAAGTGAATATGCACATTAAACAACCCTGTGGTTTTATTTTACACCCAGGAAAATGCCAAAGGTGAAAATGGACAAAAATTGTCAATATTGAAGGGGTTGCAAACAGACTAGAATACATCTACTGTTGGTATCTACATGTGTTGGTATACATCTATAAAATGAAAAGCAATTTGAATTTCTTTTATGAGAGTAAAATGACAAATCCCCTTGACCCAAAGTTTTAAGAAACATTGTGCTATGAATATATCCTAGAGGAAGCTAAGACATGAAGAAAGGATAAATAGATAGATAGATAGACAGACAGACACAGACAGATGGATAGATAGATGGACAGACATTTCTCTACATATATGTACATAAATGTGTGTAGGCATATCTTCATATCCATTTATTGAGGTATCAAAAAACTTCATTAGTTGTAGAATAGCTAAACAAATATTGCTACAACAATGATTTGGAAAATTGCTATTATAAGAAATGATAAAAAATGAAGAATTTGGGGAAACACAAAGTCATATACTAATCTTGATGAAGTAAACAGGATTGGGGAATATGTGTGTACACAGACACACATTATGCATATATATGTATATACACATATACACACAATATCTACAATAATGCAAACAGAAAATAAACAAAACTTAAACACTTTGTAATTTTAATGATCTAGCTTGGCCTTGGAGAATAATTTTTATAGCCAAGAGGACTGTTAGAATAGAATATTCCATAGACTGCCAGGCATGTTTGATGCATTGGTTGATTTTACTGATTTTTTTTATGTAGATTCTTTTGCTGCATGTAAGTGTATTTATATTTATTTTTTATATGTTTATTTGTGCCTTTTTTTTAAAAAATCAATTCATTCCCTAACACATGCCTTATGCAGGAAGCTTTCCCTTGAGGTTAAAAAAAAAAAAGATGGGGGAGGAAAATAATACTTAAAAATAAAAAAAATGACTTTCTGGATAAGGTATATATTAGCGAATGAAAATGATGTAAAAACAAAAGGCATAAATTAAATATGTAAAAAAATGAAAAAAGTACAAGAAATGGAAAGAAATATACACTTTTAAATTTTTCCTCATAGATAACTAAAATAATTAATCACCAAGTATCTTTCTAAAAGGGATTTTACCTTGAGTATTCTTATCTCCATCTGTGGCTCCAGATGTTGGATATATTGTGAGTTCCTTTTAGGGACAAAGGTCAAATAGGACAGTAATAGTTTTATATATATATTATATGACAGGTTTTTAAAACAAAACAAATAAGTTGGAACATTGTTTCAAAATACAGACTTGAATAGTAATTTAAAAACAAAGAATACATAAATTGTGTCTACATAGTGCTAAAACAATAAACGAAATTGATTTTGTCAAACAATTCTTCAGTTATGGAGGTTGAAGAGGGAGTAAATTCATCTAATGGTCGTTTGACTAAATTGATTTTTGTTCAGTCAAAACCCATTGATCTGATGGTCCTGGGCAGATCCAAGCAAAATCTAATTTGGGCCATTTTGGCTATCTAAGACAATCTCTATTTAGACAACTTGCTTTCCTAGGTCTTGTCCTTGAGAACAGCTGAAGCTTATTGGACTATAAAGTCCAAATTACCTGGACCAGAAGGTATTTTTAAACACATGTTTTTCCCAAGCAGGCAGCTACTCACAGGATGAATTCTTTGCTCGCTGCTGGGCTCAGCAGTTAACTCTCTCTTCTTGAAGGTACCAGGGTAAAGAAGATAAACCTGACATTATTTTTTTTCCTCTTTCTTATTATTCTTATTATATTCTCAGTATTATCAAAGGAGCTGAGATTTGATAGCAAGGGAACCCCAGAAACACTGAGAAAAAAGACAGTTCCTTTCTTAGATGATAGTTAATAAGCAAAACATTTGAGTTTTATATTGCTTTTCTAATGTCTAGCTGCAAAGCAAATGTAAGATTTCTGTTCAAAAAAGAGATATGCCACTCTCTAAAGCTTTGTGTTTTTTATTTGATTTGCTATGTATTTTCCCATGTTGGATAGCACTTTCAATTTTACTGAAGAATGCATGTTTTCATTAGAATACTGAGGATATTTTAAGTCAGGGACAAGTTGATATAATTTATTTTTCCCTTTCCCTCCACCACCATATCTTTTCCTTTTCTTCTTTGGATTTATCTTTCACCTCCTTTCTATTCAATTGTATAAGGACATATTATGTATATAAGTATATCGTATGAGTAAAATGTCTGTAAATACTTTCTTTGGGGATTTGAAGATACCATGTATTGTGAGTAATCATTTGTTTTATTCAGTTCATTTCAGTTTAAAAAAATCATTAACTGCCTACTATATACAAGGCTCTGTACTAGTTGCTAGGTGCTTGGATTATAAAGCAAGATAAAACACAGGACATTATTCCTTGGGCCTTATAATGTAAAGGAGGGAAGAACAAGTATACAGATATCTATTGTAACCCTTTCCCATATCATACTCATTTCCTACTACGATACACTGCAAGTTTCTGCAGTAGAGGTATTGTTTAGATCAGTTGCTATGTCTAGGCAGATGGATGGCACAATGTATGAAGTATTGGAATTAAAAACAGAAAGCCAAGTTCAAATCCAGCCTCAGATTGTGTAACTGTGTGAATGTGCATTCAAATCCAGCTGTGTGACCTTGTGACATCACAACCTCTGTCTGCTTCACTTTCCTTATCTGTAAAGTAAGGATTATAATAGTAACTACCTTTCAGGGTCATTTTGACCCTGAAAATTTTGAAATTTTGATAAATTTTGAAAAGTGCTTTATAAACCCTAAAGCTATTATAAATCATATTTTAAATTATATCACAATATTATATTAATTATAATTGAGTTATATAATTATATTTTTTTATTAGCAGTATATTATAAATACTATTATCATTATTACTAAGGTAGTATCTCAACTATCCTAAGTTTGAGCTCTATCAGCTATGCAAAATGTCATGCCAAATCCAAATATACCTCCCAGTGTCTGGACTTTATATACTCTCTAGTGATCTAAATTCAAAATCAAATCGAAGGCCATAATTTTAATTACTTCTAATTCAAAACTTATCAAATTCTCTAATTTTCATCCCCATATAGGGTGATCAATTTTGCATTCACTTCTTAAACTTAAGAATTTACTGTGCAGAATCTGTGTTTCCAACCCCTTATTTCTCTTCTGTGCTCTGTCTCATATTCTCTAAAGTGGGCAGAAGCTCTCCAAGATCAAGAATTCTTTGTTTCAGAGCATAGGCGTCCTATCAGGGACCATGACCCCAAACTGCATTCTCACTCACAGGTCCAGTCTGAAGGGGGTGTTTATTTATCCCTCAGTATTCTAGAGGTAAACCTGAGTGTTTGGTGTTTCTAGTGTTGTTGTCTTGGGACTCTGTTGGTATATTTCCCATTGATTTTTAGACAATTTGATTTTGTAAAAGGGTATTTACTAGCAGTTTTAACAATGATAGTTATAAAAACATACATACATACATACACCACCCCTGACAAAAGGTGATACATTCACTGTAAGTGTATACATGATCTCTTGTATATGCCAAAGAAGTACTTTGCAAGTTATGAGCCTAGGAATCTTTCCCCCCTTCATGGAATCTTCATGAAATTCTCTTTGGAAGGGTCCAGAATATCAAGGGAACTAATGAAAAGAAATGCAGGGAAAGGTGGCCTAGCCATTCAGATTTTAAATTGTATTATAAAGCAGCAATCATTAAAACTGCTTGGTACTAGCTAAGAAATAGAGTGGTGGATTAGTGGAATAGGTTAAGTATACAAGACATAGTAGTTGATGACTATAGTAATCTACTATTTGATTAACTCAAAGACCCCAGCCTCTGAGATCAGAGTTCACTATTTGACAAAAACTGCTGGGAAAACCGGAAAAGAGTATGGAAGAAACTAGGTATAGATCAAAATCTCACACCATATTACCAAAATAAAGTCAAAATGGGTTCATGATTTAGATATAAAAGCTGATACTGTAAACAAACTGGGAGAGCAAGGAATAGTTTACCTATCAGATTTATGCAAAACAGAAGAATTCATGACCAAACAAGAGATAGAGAACATTACAAAAAGCAAAATGGATAACTCTGAGTACATTAAATTGAAAAGTTTTTGCACAGGATTGGAAGGAGGGTAGAAAATTGGGAAAGAATTTTTCAACTACTCTCTCTGATAAAAGCCTCATTTCTAAAATATATAGCGAATTAAGTTAAATTTATAAGAATACAAATTATTCCCCAATTGATAAATGGTCAAAGGATATGAACAGTCAGTTTCAGATGAAGAAATTAAAGCCATGCATAGTCATATGAAAAAATGCTCTAAATCACTGTTGATTAGAGAAATGCAAATCAAAACAACTCTGAAGTACCAAGACACACCTATAAATTGGCCAAGATGACAAAACAAGAAAATGATAAATGTTGGAGAAGATGTGGGAAAATTGGAACACTAATGCATTGTTGGTGGAGTTGTGAAATGATCCAACCATTTTGGAGAATAATTTGGAACTATGCCCAAAGGGCTATCAAAATGTGCATACACTTTGACCCAGCAATAGCACTTCTAGGACTATATCGCAAATAGATCATACAAATGAGAAAAGGACCTACCAGTACAAAAATATTTATAGCAGTTCTTTTTGTGGTGGCAAAGAATTGGAAATTGAGAGGATGCCCATCAATTGGGGAATGGCTGAACAAGTTGTGGTATATGAATGTAATCGAATACTATTGTGCTATAGAAATGATGAACAGTATGACTTCAGAAAAACCTGGAAAGATTTATATGGTATGATGCTGAGTGAAGTGAGCAGAACCAAGAGGACTTTGTACACAATAACAGCCACGTTGTGCAATGACTAATATTGACAAACTTAACCCTTCCCATCAATACAAGGATCTAAGATATCTCCAAAGGCCTCGGGATGGAAAATGCTATCCACATCCAAAGAAAGAACTATGGAGTTTGAATGCAGATCAAAGCATACTATTTGCCTTTTTTTTTCCTTCTATTGAGTTGTTTCCTTCTTTCTGGTGGTTCCTCCAATTGGTTCTAACTCTTACTTACAACATCACTAATGTGAAAATATGTTTAACAGGAATGTATATGTATAGCCTATGTCAGATTCTGTGCTGTCTTGGAGAGGCTGGTGGGGAGGAAGGGGGAAAAATTTTAAACTCAAAAGGGTATGGAAGTGATTGTTGATAAATCAAAATAAATTAATTAATAAATAAATTGTTACAAGTATATACAAAAAAAATATTTGGGGTATAAGTCTCTGCTCAGTTCTCAGGACCAATGCCTTTCCAGAGTCCAAATCCAGCATTCTCCCCACACTAAGTGATCATGCTTCCTGAAATTGACTTTCCTAAATTTATCTAATTTTTCCTTAATGTACCTCTAATTTCCTGATAGAGAACCTGAGATTACCTCATCCATCACTGCCACTGGTATAATAAGAACAATACCAATGGGAACTTTATATCTTCTAAACTTTTTAAGTTCCCAATGTTATCACCGGGTCATTGCGGGAAGTGAGATGAGAGGAAAGAGGACAGAAAGAGACTGAAATAAAGACAGAGACAGAGGAAACAATCAGAGAAACAAAAAAGAGAGAGAGAAAGAGAAAAAAAGATGCAGAAAAATAGAGAAAGACAGGGACATAGAAAGAGACAGGGAGATAGACAGACAGATACAGAGAGGGAAGGAAGGAGAGAGAAAATGAGCTTTTTCTTTTCCTCACAAGGTCAATGCCCATCATAGAGAGATTCACTACTGCATTTTTACCATCACTTGATGAATCTGACACTAGAAAACAAGATGCCAAAAAGGCAGATGGGTCCATAAGGGTGTCCAACTCAGTCAATCACATGCAGTTTCCTGAGTTGCGTCATTCATCTTTATCCAATAATCATAGCACTTGATTTCTCTCAAGTTGAGATTTGTCCACATCAAGTTTTTTTGATTTGTTAATTTTTATTGAATGCAGCTTTCTGAGTCTACTACAGAATGGGCAGGTCTGGGAGACAGTTGGGGAGTTGAAAAATCACACCCTTATAGGAGATTAAAGGGATAGTGTTGAGGGGGCAGGGAAGCGCAGCTCCCCACAATTTAGCACACCATCCCATTTCATTACTAGTGGCTATTCTTTCTTCTTAACTACTATATAACACTAGGGATCATGGGCTCATGGCCTCTGCATGCTATCCTAGAGGAAAACCTGAAGTGCCCATTTGGAATGGTCTCTACATGTAGTTATTTTCTTTTTTCTTTCTTTCTTTTTCTTTCTTTCTTTCTTTCTTTCTTCTTTCTTTCTTCCTTTCTTCCTTTCTTCCTTTCTTCCTTTCTTCCTTCCTTCCTTCCTTCCTTCCTTTCTTCCTTTCTTCCTTCCTTCCTTCCTTCCTTCCTTTCTTTCTTTCTTTCTTTCTTTCTTTCTTTCTTTCTTTCTTTCTTTCTTTCTTTCTTTCTTTCTTTCTTTCTTTCCTTCATCTTTCTTCTTTTCTTTCTTGTTTTCTTTTGTTTTTTAGGCAATTGACTTGCCCATGGTCACAGAGCTAGTAAGTGTCAAGTGTTTGGTCTGAGGCTGGATTTGAACTCAGGTCCTCCTGACTTCAGGCTGGTGCCCCATCCACTGCACCACTTAGCTGCTCCTGTAGTTATTTTCTTTATGTGAAACAAATGTATGCAAGAAACAAGAAACTGAAAGCATTGTGTCCAACTGTACTTAAAGTCCTATGAAAGCATAAACTCTGACAACCCTCAGAAACTCCCTCTAAGCTATTTCAGTTTCATATTTCTCTCTTCTTGGCACCTAAAGGTCTGGGACATGCAAAAAGAGAGGTAATTTTTGTGCAGCAGATGACTGCTCTTGCACTGGAACCTGCCATATAAGGCAGAAGGTATTCAAGCAAATTGCTATGAGAAATGTGAGGGGGGAAATTTCACTTTTAACTCATGTGATTTTTACCTCATGGGAGGAGTGAAAGGAGGAACATAGAAGCCTTTATGGATTAGGTTAGCACCTGAACTCAGACTTGAAGGAAGAGAGAGAAGGGTTAAATCCCTTTCAGACATCTGTCTATGCATGAAGAAAACCCTTGAAACAAAAGAAACTGAAAAAAAGTCTAAGGACACAGTGTTTTTTCCCCAAAATTGTAGAATATAGAAACATGTGGAGAATACATAAAGGGGTATATAGTATGAGATATCTCTATAGGTATATGGAGTAAGATTATGGAATAACAGGAATTCTAGGATCTGGAGTTTATAATTTATTCATTGAGCAATAAGGCCATGATTACAACAAAATATATTGTTTAAGGAATAGGACAGAGGCAGGAATACCAATTCATAAACTGTAATAATAGGTTAAATGAGAGGAAACCAGAACCTGAATTAGGATATTTGTGATGCCAATAGAAAAGAGAGACTGAATGCAAGAGGCAGTATGGAAGGAGAAATGGTATACTTTACAAGTTGTTATGACTTATTATGAAGTTTAAATGTTTAGTAGTTCACATACCTAGGAAATTGTTTGATAGGTAGCATCTAGTCAAAATAACTAATCTGTGTATGTGTGTGTCATTTTTAAGTGTAGCTAGATGGATGGTGGATAGAACACTAGAATTGGAATCAGGAAGACTTGCCTTAGAAATTTACTACATATATGACTCTGGACAAACCACCTAAGTTGTTTCTGCCTCAGTTTTCAAATTTGTGTGTGTGTGTGTGTGTGTGTGTGTTTGAAAGAGAGAGAGAGAGAGAGAGAGAGAGAGAGAGAGAGAGAGAGAGAGAAAGAGAGAATAATAGTATTTAATAGACATTGTTGTGAGGATCAAAAAAATAATATATATAAAACATTTGCTATTATCTCTAAAGTCCTGCGTATTTCTAAAATTCATTTAATTTATGGGTTTGAGATTTTACTGGAGTCAGAGGCACAATGTACCACACACAATGAAAAACAACATCTGTAACATTTTATGACTGGCAAGTGACAGGATTTCCTGGGGCAGTAAATCCAGAATTGGGCTTTCCTGACATAATATATAAGGAACTATACATACACAGACACAGTGTAGTTTCTCTACACCTAATGACCTTTTAATGAGTTCTTATTATGTGAAGCTATAATATACAATTTGTTGAATGATAGAATTTTTTCCCCAGTAAAATATGTCCTAAGACCTTTTACTTCACAATCTGTCAGGTTACTAGAGAAGTATCTTTCAGTTACATATGCATCTGGCCTTTATTTTCCATCTGAAAAAAACCTGAGCAAGGCCAAATACAGAATGGTTTTTTTTGGCTCTCATTTATTATACCATATACTTCCCCAAAATCTATTATCATGTATACCATATTTCTGATTCAATCCCATTCGAATCAATTTGGCATTTATTAAGCAGCTACTATTATGTACAAGGCTTTGTGTTAAGGATACGGATACAAAGACAACAAATGAAAGGAGTTAATGTCTTCAAAGCACTTTCATGGTAGGAGACTGGATACGACTAGATGAGTAAGTAGAAAGTATATGCAAAAAAATACAAAGTCATTTCAAGAACAGAACATTGTTAACAACTTGGGGGTAGTGGCAGGAAGTGAAGCACAAAGACTTGTTGTAGAAGGTGCCATCTGAACTGTGCCTTGAAAAAAAGTTAGGAATTCCAAGAGATAGAGGTGAAGAGAAAGTACATTCCAGACATGAGGCACCATCTGTGCACATTCTTAGAGGTGAGAGAGAGCATTTTGTAAGTGGAGATGAATAAGAGGCACGTCTGACTGGAGTAGATAGTATATGAGTGGGAGTGATATGAAATAAGTCTTGAAATATAAGTGGATGGAAGATTTATAAGGACCTTACACGTCAAGCAAGGGATTTTGTGTTTTATCCTACAGGCAATAAGGAGTCATTGCAGATTTCTGAAAAGGGAAAGTGACATGATTCTATCTTTTTTTGTTGTTGTTGTTAAGTTTGTATAGAGGAAGGATTAGAGGTGGCAAAAGAAACTAGAGCTGGCTAGAGGAGGAGGCAATTAGGAAGGTACTGCATATTCCAGGGGAGATATGATGATGGCCTGGACTACGAAGAACTATGTGAGTAGAGAAAAGCAGGGAGGTATGAGAGAATATGTGGAAGTTCAAGAAATTGCTTTTTGAGACCCAAAGCATTACATTTTGTTTCGAATCCTTAGTACTTTTCTGTTTCTTGTGTTTAACATAAGGAAATTTACAAGTTTTAATATCTTTCAAAGATTATAACAAAAGCATATAGTCTCCCCTTGCATGAGCCAACACGAGTTCTTTGAAAACAGATGTCGATATCATTTTTGTTGCTGTTTTACCCATCTTTATCGCATGTACTGATTAAACTATTTTTTTAAGTAACAAATATTTATGACATGATTATTATGTAGAAGGTGCTAAAAGTACTATGCTGGGAATCCAAAGATGATAAAGGTTAATTCCTGCACTTAAGAAACTTATAACCTAGTTGAGCAAAAAATAGTTGAGTTTATTACAGCTGTAATAAAAGTTATGAGATAAATACACAAGAAAAGTCTTAGGACAGGCATGAGAGATCAATGGAAGGAAGAATCACTTCTAGCATTGGAGAACAGCAAAGGACTTATGAGGAATTTACTGGAAAGAATATTGGAGTTGGAGCCAGAACTCCTGGTCCAAAGTTCTAGTACAGATATTAATTTATGAACTTCAGAAAATCCCTTACCATATCTGACAATAAATCCCATCCTCTTGATGAATATATGTAATATAAGTAAAAAAGATATTAGCTAATTACCACAGGTGGTAAAAGAAAAAAAATTTAAAATCTTCAAAAACCCTAAATTAGTATACAAATGTAACACTGAATGAGGAAGCTCCCATATATAAGGATTTGGAGAGACATCTCTTTTAGAGGCTGTCTTAGTAGTAGTTTTGGGGAAAAAAGAATGAGACAGCAGCATAATCAGTTGTCAAAGGTTGTGGCTTGTCCTTCATTCTCAAAGAGGAGCATGACATCAGGGAGATGACAACATGACTTGCAATTGAATTTGATCTGAGTGAAGTAGGGCTGTGCAAAGTCACCAGCCTCACTTTCTCCTCCAGGGCCATCTGGATCCAGTGGCCAGATGTGGATCAGGAAGACTGGAGATGGCCCAGCTATCAAAGGTACTACTTTTGTCACAACTTCACTTTGAGCATTGTAAAGGATTTAGGGACATTTCCTTACAACTTGGATCTCCTTTCCCAGAATTCCTTTTGTTTCCTAGGCTTTGGTCTACTAGTTGTAGGGGAATGAATTATTTACTCTCTCTCTGTTTACAAACTCTCTTGTATATGGGAACTTAAGCTTGCCTAGGGGCATTTTCATATGCCTCCATTGCATTTGGAACTTCTGATAGGAGTGAATGTCTGCACTCACTTACTTTTTCAATTATACTGAAGCAGGATTGTATCTCCCATCCTGCTGTATTACAGATATCCAAACCACTCCCCAGATTTCTACCTTTACCAGCTCTAATTGCAATTAGATGAAGAATTAATAGATGCTGGATTTTGTTTTACATCAAAGAAGGAGAACAGATTAATAAGTAATAACAATAATATTAAGCAACTGAAAAATATATTGATTATAAGGAAAACTCTACTTGAGCTGCTGGTGATGGGGAATAGTTTTAGACTTTCCTCATGAGCTAAGCCCCCTCAAAAGGAGAAGAAATGTTCCACCAGGTAAATAGTGATTTGACATTTGAATTAATTCTTCTTTAGCAGACAAGCAAGTAGGAAAGTAAAGTTACTCGTGGTTGCTTTATAGTTTTCCTAGTATATCCCATAAGTTCTCTGCCAGAGTGGTCTCAGACTTTGTCTATAAGCTTATCAGTTTACAGAGAAAGGAGGCAGAGAAGCTGGTGCTTAGGAATATGGTGTTCTGCTCAAGCCCACTCAAGTTTCCTCATATGTCAAGGTAAACCATTATGGCTACAAAACCCAGCTTCTAATTTGGATTTCCCAGAAACCTATGAAAACATTCCAGAAATACAAGTTTTAAAGATGTAACCAAATTGGGAAATCTGGGATAGTATCTAAGTAGGAGTCCAAAAGAACAGAATTATGTAAATATGAAATATACTTATTATCAACCATGATAATAATTATGACAGGGTATAAGCCCTGGAAATGCACTGATATCAACTTCGTTGAACTTTCTCACTTGGCCAAGCTTCCTGCATTTGTATTAACCTATAATCCTTTCAATTGGCCTTTCATTGTGGCCCTCATTTTCTGCACCTGGTGCCAACCTAGATACACACTCCTTAATTCCATCTAGACCCCTTCCCCACTCACCTTGCACTTCCTCATCCTTCTCTGTTACCTCCCAGTCACCCCAGCCTACTGGCTACTCCTGTATCCTTCCCACAGTCTTTCTGTATGCAAGGTCCATCTTGCCCCCCATTAAATTGCTCAGATTCTTAAAATCTAGCCAATAGTACAGACTCACTAGGAATTTCACTTACCCTGATTAGTGTTCTAATAAACATTTTCTTTGGCTGAAAGAAGGCTTGGGTCAAATTCATTCAAGGCAGGACCTGCATCATTATTTCAGGGTCCCAGCATCCTTAAACTTCAACAACTATAACTGAATGACCATTCTACATTGAGCAGTATTCCTTCATCTTGCTGTTCCATCAAGTAGAGGATGCATTGGGAAAAGTAGATAGCTAGTTAGACATATTAACAAAATATAGTAATGGAAATTATGTCCTAAAACCCTAAAGTATTTTTAAAATCCTCTATTTAATAATTGATTAAAATAAATTGATAGGATTTTAGCTGGTTGGTCTACTGATGGAATTATCTAAAAATTGTTTTCTCAGAATGTTTTCTTCTATCAAATGTATGTTCTGCTGTTTTCTATTCTTTATCGTCCAATTGAATTATAACTTTTATCTCCAAGCTAGCTATTTTCTTTCTGTGGCAATATTTTCTTATCAGTTTGATTTTACATGTTTTTCATCTCATAAATTGAAGCATCCCATGTGAAAGGACTAATATTGCACATTTCTCTAAAAGATTATTGTAATTTATTTTTGAATACATATTTTAAACTCTCACCTTTATAAATGGTTCGCTCCATTTTCTTTTCTTCTGTTTTGCTGTTCAATATTACTGCTAGATCCTGATTAGTACAAATAACAAATCCCTCTAAAATTTTAGCATTTTTCAAGTTATTACTGCTGATTTCCACTGGGCTAGAACCAATTATATTTTATATAATTGTAACTTCAAATAATGAAAATTGGAATACATGTGACCACTTCAGGGAATTCATTAGCCACACTAATAGGGACCTGGCTGTACTGTACTCTGTCTTGCAATGAATCTAAAAGTAACCAAATAAATAAAAAAGATAAATAAATAAAAAATAAATAAATAAGTAAATTAATAAACAAATGAATGAATGAAATAATATTAATTTTAAATAAATCATTGAGCAGCAAGTTTATAGCATTGCTACTTTCCTTAATTGATACACACATTAACAAAATAAGCTCTAAGTGGTTAATTTTATTCAGATCCTCTGCTTTCTATTTTAAAATTGTATTTTATTTTATTTTTTATTTTTTGGCTAGGAAAAGGGGTTAAGTGATTTGCCCGGGGTCACACTGCTAGTAAGTGTTGTGTGTCTGAGGCCAGATTTGAACCAGGGTCCTCCTGAAACTAGGGCCGGTGCTCTATCCACTGCACCACCTAATTGCCCCCTTCTATTTTAAAATTTTAAATATATTCTGTGATGCTTGGGATCACACTGGCAATAGCAGTTAAATTTTTGCTTAGTGCTTGATGGATATATAGTTCTGTGGGGGGTTTTTTGTTTGTTTGTTTGTGGTAAGAGGAAATTGAAGAATTCTGAGGCATATATAATTAAGAATTTGGTTACCACATGGAAGCTGATGAAACAAAAATTAACTGGTAGAACAGAAATGTAGCAATAGCTGTCCTTCATTCATAATGATTTCTGGCTCAAATATAGAGAATCTGTCATCAAGAGTTCAATGTAATATGCATCTTATGCAGAAGAGTATACTACCATCAGGAAGACCTAAATATTTGATATTTAGAGATGCATGACTGTCGTCAACTTATTCCATTTCTCCTAACCTTAGTTTCCTTATGAGTAAAACTAGAACAAAGATGCCTCTGGTAACTACCCTTTAAGGTTTTTCTGAGATCTGATTGTCACAATGTATGTGAATAATTTTGCAAACTTTAAATTGCACTACAAATGTCAGCTATTATTATTACATGAATACTGTTTATGTTATGATGAAAGAGCTTTGTACTATCATTGAACTAGACATGATATGACTAGAAACTGAATCTAGAATAGAGAAAATAATATCCTAAAATTTGAGGGGCAAAGTGCTGCAGGTACTAGATTAAGAATCAAGAGATTTGAGTTACTACCTGTGTGACTTTGGTCAGACATTTGCTGGGTTCATTTTTTTTTTTCACTTGCAAAATGAGAAAGTGGATTAGGTGACCTCCAAGATTCCTTCCTTCTATGTCAAAGATCCAGTGAAAAAGATAAAAGATAAAATATAAACCACTAAGATAAAAGGGACATGATAGAATAGGAAGAACTTGAGTTAAAAATAATAGGGAAGGGATTTTGATTAAGTACTTTAAAACTGAGCATTTTGTGCTTTGAAAGCCATGACTTATAGGAAGTAAAAGGTTGGTACTTGTTTGATGACGAGAACAAAGTATCTTTGACACATAGAGATGGGAAATGCATTTCAGATGCAATAAATGGTGAAATCTGGTGAAAGGAATAATGAAGTCTGCTTGGAAAGCAGGCATGAAAAATGCTCGGGAGTACAGGGTTAAGGACAATAAGTAACTTACAATGACTTGATGGAGGGTGATGCCACTGACTCCAAAGCTCATTCTTAAATCTTAGAGTCATAGAAGCAGGAGATCTGAGATGACATGGCTTAAGCAGCAGGCCTGAACTAAGCTGTACTTCTGTACTGCCTGATATTTGAAAATGTGAGCTGTACTTTAATATTGCTTCATGTTTTATGTTCTATAAATGCCATTGAGATAATATGAATGGTAGAATCAGAATAATTCACAACTGGAAAGAGACTGTAAAGAAAATTTAATCCAATTTATTCATTTTTGACAAGAGAAGTTGTTTTTGTTTTCTTTTATGGCTATGCTTGCAGAGTTCTAGAAATCACATGTAAAAGATGAGGTTAATTGGTCTGGTCCCCACATGCTTTTGTATTCCGCTAGAACTCTATGTTTAGAAATTGTTTCATTCAACATAGTTTGGGAATTATGGACATTTGTTATAGAGATAGCATTAAAATTTTACTTTGCAATATTTATGAATCAATGTTGAGTCCAGATGAATGTTTGTAATAGTTCTGTCTATTTTAATGGTCTAGTTCCAGTACAATCTATTTGCTGATATCTTAAGAATAGTATGAGCACATATTTTCTCATAGTTTATGAAAGATGGCTTCTGGTGTGTAATTTTTGATACTGGGTGATGTCTTACTAGGCATCCAGCAACAGATGGTTTTTGTAATTTATCAAGTGTTATGTTGTGTACTCTGTATTAATCAAATATAGTCTGCATAAAGATGACATTTTTATAATTTCTAATATTGATTTGATTCTGAATAGCTATCATAACTATCACACCTACCTCCATACACTGCATGACTCAAAGATTTTTTGAAACTTCTTTTTTAACATTGCTGTTTGAAGTCTGTGACTAACTCATGGAGCATGTTTTGATTCTACTATTGGATTTTAGCCATTTCATATGTTCTGTCACATATAAGCCATTTTAGTTATATTTTCTTTATTTTATATATATCTTATTTTGTATATGTCATTTTACATATTAGTTCACATGCTGTCTGCCTCATTTGTTTGTAATCAGATTGTCCAATGATTTATCAATTTGGTTAGTCATTTTAAACAACCAGCTTTTAGTATTAATAATTTCTATATTTCTTTTTGGCTTCTAGTTTATCTATTTCTCCACTAATTTTTAATATCTTCTCTCTGTGCATTTTTAGGTTTATTTATCGACTTTCTAATTTAAAGCATATTCAGTTCATTATACCTCTCCTTTTCTATTTTTGAACTATATTTAAAGAGATATAATTTGTTCCCTTGAGGATCACATTGGCTGCATCTTGGAAATTTTGTCACATAGTTTCATCATTATTATCACTCTCATAATTATTATTTCTTTGATTTATTTGACCTACTTGTTATTTAGGATTTTATTGTTGTCTCCATTTAAATCTCTATCTGTTGTTTGTACTGACTAAACATTGTCATTTTTATTGCCTTAAGAATATATTTACTATCAGTGACTATATATTTACAATATCTCTGTACCATAATACGTGGTCATTTTTTGTAAAAGTTCCATGTTGTGCTGGAAAATATTCTTCAGCAATTCATTTTGAAGATGCTATAAGTTTTTGTTTCTAGTTTCTCTAGCAATTTGTTCAATTTTATATTTTCAACTGTGTTTATTTTTCAGTTAGATTTTGACAAAATTGAAATAGGGGCACTAAAATCTCCTGACACCATTGGACTACTGGCTACGACTCCTCATAATTCAGTTGTTGTTGTTGTTTTTTAAATGAATTTAGATCCTAAAGCATTTGGATTATATAAGTTTAATAGGATTTTTAGCTTGTTATCCACATATCATTTCAGCCCAATGTGTTTTCTTTGTTATCTCTTTATATTGTTAATGTTTTTTGTTTGTCTGATAGCATGATTGTAATTTCTTCTTTTTTGGCACTCGTGATGCATAGTGACTTTTCTTCCAGAGACTCATTTGTATTCTGTGCGTATGTCTATTTTTTGAGGGGTGTTATTCTTGTAAGCCACAGATTGTGAGGTTTTGTTTCCTTATGCAGTTTGTCACTTTTTTGTTTGTTCATTTGTTCATTTTATTGGATTGTTTAATACAACATATACATATATGTATATATATGTATATGTATATACGTATACTATATATATAGTATGCATATGTGTGTATATATGTGTGTGTGTGTTATATATCTATATCTATATTTATATCTAAACAGATTCTGATTCTAAAATGTATATGTCCTCTGAGAACCTTTCCAATTTTAGGTTTTGTGATTCTAAGATAAAAGATATATACTTATACCCAAAAAGTGGGGAAATTTTGAGTTAAAGTCATCATAGATTTATTAATAGAGTACTGGACTTGGAATCAGAAAGAAATGGGTTCCAATCTTCCTTCAAACCTTATTAACTGTGAAGAACTTTAGTATCAGTTGTGAGATATGGGATATACTGGCATAGGACCACCCTAGCATGGTGTGTCCACATTAAAGAAGGCACTGTATTCAATGGGCAAAGAGAAATGAAGCAGCACAAAGGAAATTTGAGCTGCACAAATCCAGAGACGTCTCCATCACAAATGTTCTAATCAACTACTTCAGCCCCACATGTGGTTAAAGCCTTCTGAACTCATGTTGGACTGATTAGCCACAGCTGAACACACTGTATCCTGACCTCAACATCACAATGTCATTGGTCTTCTTTAAAAACAAAGGCCAAACCACAAGCATGTAAACATGAGCAAGTCACTTAAGCTCTATTGTATTCAGTTCCTTAAGAGTAAAATGAGGGGATTGTTCTATTTCCCTTCCAACTCCACATCAGTAATCTAATTAAACAAAAAGTTATTTAAAACACTACCTGGGATCTTAAAGACTTTTTTAAAAAATGTTATAATGGGTAGTTTGGGAATTGGTCATTTTACCTTTGGAAAAACTGATTAAGAGTTCTGTTGTCAGAATTAAGCACTTCTCACAGCCTTCAGGAAAAGAGGAGAATAAAACACATTTTAGAGGAAAACGTGTATTTATTAATAGATTTAAAGTAATCTACTTTATTCAGATGTTAGAAAAACAGTTCATTTAACATCATTACTCAAATTTTTAAAAGCAGAAATTCAGAATAACTTCAGAAGCAAATTAGTAGTAAAAATTGGAGTTTTGAGGCTTATTGAACACTATGAATATTCACCATATGGGGAAATGAAGGTCTTTTTTTTTTTAAAGCATGCACATTAATGTGATTTCAAGATATTGGAAATCTCTTGTGCTTAATATCACACAACTCACATTTTCAACAGTGAAATTTATTTTTAGAGCTTTTGTTTAAAGGTGATAAGCTTAACATTATTTCACTTTTGGGGATATGTGTTTTGGAGACTTGTGGGAAAACTAAAAATTTTGGTACTGGTCTCTCAGAGTCAATTATAGCAAATGTTTATATTTATTAACAAGTGTGTTTCTTACTGAAATAAATTTTAAAAGTGCTTTCTTTTAAATCTATTAAATACCTTCAATTTTTCCTCATCTAAATTTCTGCCAAGTAGTTGTCTCTTACTTTTCAACTATTTGCATTAAGTAAACCTTAGCAGAACATCCAAGGCAAATTTCCTCATGTTACCTCCTTCACACAGAAGAGAAGGTGATATTTTCCCAACATGACAGCAATCTAACAGAGATATTAGAGTGGTCTGTGTAAATTTAAGAAAGTACTTGATAATCAGAGAGTTTATTTGATCACCTCTGTAAAGTGTATATATTCTATTCTCTCAATGTATCACTCTTCCTCATCTTTCAAAACACCCATTGACTCAAAAAGACCTACCCTGACCCCAAGGTGATTGGATTGTAAGAGATATTTATAACAAACGGTGACTTTAATGAATATCTCTTTTGTTTCAATGCCAAATACAATTCATTTTTGCTCACTAAATTTAAAAAAGCATTAAGTCACATTTATGGACAGTTTCTAATGTATAATTATTTGAAATTATATTGTTGAAGGATATTTTAATAATCAAAGAGACATCAGAAAATTTTATTTTACATAATATCATGATGGCAAGCAATCTAGCTTTCTTTTTTTTTTTAACAATGCCAATATAGAGTTATATGAGAAGAAACTCATATTTTTTTCCCCTTCATAGAGCTGGTTCTTAAACATTTGCCAGTACACCTCTGCTCTTTTCCATGCACATAACATCATCCTAATTCAGATTTTTATTACCACTGAAACATTTCAATAGCTTCCTATTTAGTCTTCTAGCCTCAAGTCTTTCTTCCATCTCTCCTCCTTTTCCCCATGCCAAGCACTCTAGTCTAATCCATCTTCTCATAACTACCAAAATGATTTTTCTAAGGGCAGATCTACTCAAGTTATCCCACTGCTTAGTAAACTCCAGTGGCTGTATGTTTCCATTAGGCTCAAACATAAATACCATCCTTTAAAATTGAAATTAAAATACAACTTTTCCCCTTCCTAATTTTCCAGTCTTCATATACATTATTCCTACAGAACTCTGCAATTCAGCCATGCTGACTTTCTCACTGTTCTTAACAAGATGACCTTTATTCCATTCCCCATATCTATGCCTTTGTACTTGTTGGGAAAAGGAATAAATGTCATCGTGTTAGAACTAGGAGAAAGTCAGTCTTTCATTTTTATCTAACTCTATGCAACCCCATGGCCATTGTACAGGGGTATTTCTTGGCAAAAATGCTGGAGTTGTCTGTCATTTCCTTCTCCAATGTGTGCCCATTTTACACATGAGGGACTGAGGCAAATCAGGGTTAGATGACTTACCCAAGGTCACATAGCTATTAAGTGTCTGAGGCCAGATTTGAACTCAGGCCTTGTACTCTATAGCTGCCCCATCTTTGTACTACCTATTCCTTATGTGTGGAATACAATTCTTCTTATTTCTATTTCTTAAAATGTTGGACAAATAAATTATCAGCAGCACAGTGATCAGTGAAATTGAGTGAGCTACATGCCAACTTAATTTCCTCTAGTATGTAACAGGACAAATCAGCACCATGGTCTAAAGAAAGGAGAGTTGGGAGTCAAAAGTTCTGGGCATCCAACTGCTTCTATTAAATGATGTGCTTAAGGCCATAAAGCTATCTTTCTTGTATCTCATTTTCCATATCCATTAAATGGAGATATGTCCCCTAAGTATCTAAAGAAATAATATGATACGGCAACAGTAAGAGGTGGGAAACCAAATACAACAACGATGCTGGATTTAAAGTCAGAATATGTGGACTCAAATCTTGGTTCTGCTATTTGCTATTTGCTTGATTTTCAAAAAGATATTCAAGAAGAGAGCTAGGTGGCACAGTAGGCAGAGTACTGGGTTTGGAGTCATGAACACTTGAGTGCAAATATGACCTCAAATACTTACTGGTTTTGTGACTCTGGCCAAGTCACTTAGCCTCTGCATGCCTCAGCTATAAAATGGGGATGATAGTAATAACATTTAGCTCATAGAGCTGTTGTGAGGATCAAATGAAAAGATATGTATAAAATTCTTATCACAGTCCCCAGCACGTAGTAGGCTCTTAATAAATTCTTGTTTGTTACCTTCCTCCCCACCAGCCTACAGTTTCTATACAATTAGAGGACTAGACCAGATGATGTCTGAGATTCCACCCATCTCTAAAATTCTATGATCTTGAATACGGCAATGTGAATACCTCTAAAACACCCTTAAAATCTCAGACTGTTAATATTCCTAGTATTCAATAACTTTATCATTGTAATTTGTCAATACCAATGTGGTTATATGTAGAGAGTGAGAGAATAGAAGGAGAACCAAAGCCTTATACTGAGAACTTACAGTAGTATTAGAAGATCTAGATACTCTCTGGAGAATTTACAGGAAAAAAATGGTTTAGAATGACAAAGGATGAGAAGGCAAAGGGGGGTTTCTATCAGCATTGTTGGGAATGCACTACTCCTTGTTTGTTTGTTTGTTTGTTTACTCCTTGTTAACATACGAATTAACATTAATCATGTTTGTCATTATCACCATAATCACCACCACCTCGCACAAATAAGCATTTATGAAGCACCTAATATGTGCCAAGCACTGTGCTAATAGCTAGGGATACAAAGAAAGGGGAAAAAAAACAGCCCCTGCTGTCAAGAAACTCACATTCTAATGGCAGAGACAATATGCAAAAATGTTTCTTTGTGATCTAGCTTATGTCCTATTCCCTTCTTGTAGCCTACCACAATTACCTAGTTCATATTATTATTTCCTTTTCTAAATTCATCTAATACCTAAACTCTGCTCCATACAATCATCCAACTGCACATTCGTGTGTCATAATGAAAGCTCTTTCCTGGTAACTTCATAAATGGTTATTTATTCATTAGGGTTTTCAAAGTACCAGGTCATTAGCATAACCTAGCTATTGGTGTATTTAATTCAAAACTTCATGTGTTATGTCACATCTTTGCGGGATTTTAGGTAGGATGTCTACATTAATATTTTATACAGGGCAATCTTTAAAGGAAGATATGTAAAAGGAAGCTAGTTCTCAAGCTAAGAAATAACCAAGATATAGACAAATTACAACTTACTGACAAATCATTTTCATTAACTCTTTGAGCCCTTACCTTGAGATTTTTTTTAGTGGAATTTCTCATAAAAAAACCCTTTAATCTTCCCCCCCCCTTTCTATTTTTACATCATTAAAGGCTTCATTGCTAATGTTTCCTAACTTCTCTTGTTGAGTACATCAGCATACGTGTGGGAATATTCGATCTTTCAAGCTTGGCTAAAACCTTTCTAGAAGAAGGAATCCTTTAATTTGCACCCTCTGGAGTATTATCAGTTACAGTCTATCATTGTACAAGTAATTTGTTCTGTACAGTGTTCATTAGGTAGGTTTAAATGAAGTACTGATCTACCTGAGGAAGAAAGGCTATGAATTACACTGACAGTTTAATCCCAAACTCATTTCTGCTGATGGACTGGACAATCATAATACATTTAGAAGCAGCACTTGACTACCATATCTAAGATTTTTTTTCTTGAAAGAAGTACACTACATGTAATATCAGGAAGTAATTACTGTACTTGGGAACTAATCTAGAGTGCAGAATTTTTGATGCCTTTCACAGGCAGTCACTGACACCTTTGATTTCACAACATATGCAGGGCCAATGGAGCACTGATAAAGGATATTTGCCCTATGCCCAGAGCTTGAATTCATTCACAAATTTCCCCTATAGGATCCATGAACATTAGAAATGCACAGATGGATGAGAATCTAGAGAGTATAATAGAATTTGTTTCAAAATTCTTTTGCAGTGAACACATACCCTAAAACAAGTCCGTAATATGATGTAAATGAAAAGTGCTCATCCAGACTCTTTGTAAAGACCTCTAGTGAATAGAAGCCCACTACTTACTGAGGCAGTCCATTCTGAGTTGCTCTAGTAGCCAAGATTTTTCCCCTTAATCAAATTGTAATTTGTCTTTTTTTTATTTCTGACTTACACCCATTTCTGTTTGACAGTGATAAAGTACAGAAGACTGTAGCTGAGTTGGAAATGAAGAAATGGATGCTTTGGTTGACCTCCTTAAACTGAGAATCTGGAAAGAGATCTCCACTCTCCATTCTCCATCCTTTCCAAGGGATGAGGGAGAGAATGTCCCCAGGGACAAGGTGTACTAATAAGGTGCGAGGTTCAGGACTCATGTGATCTTGTAAGATGATGAGACTGCCAGAAAGCATGATGAAATCCATAGGAGCACAGCTGGGAGGGAAGTGTAGAGGCTTACATATTCATGAGACATACATCATATGACCCAAGACCTCTTCGTTTACAGAGGGTTACGACATATATCTCACATTTAAACTAGTCAGATTAAAATACAGGCTGAAACATTCTGACTGGCCAATAAAAAGTCCATCTCTTCATCACATTGTTAGCAGGCTAGAGCCAGTTATAGATTGTCAATATCTGTGCAAATCAATGAGGAAGTCCTTTCCATTACATGTCACCCTGCCTTTTTGGTTGAGGGGTAGCTGACCTCTTCCATATATATTGGAACTAGGTACATCAAGCTATTCATATTCTGAAGATAGAGGTCTATTGGCTAAGACCTTGTTTCACTCTCCTCTCTGAAAAAAATATCAATATGTATTTCTACTACATACAGTTTGTGTATTATATTTAGAGAATGTGACCCACATGTACTATTTAATTATGAAGTATTTTGTTATTTATACATTTACTTTTAAAAATGAGCATATATGATATTATTTTTCATGTCATATTGGAAACAAGGAATCAAGCATTTATTAACCACCTGCCATGTACCAGGTGCTATACTAAGTACTTTACAAATGTTATCTTAGCTGATACTTATAGCCCTGTAAGGCAGATGCTATTATTTTCTCTATTTTTGGTTGAAGGACCTGATGAGGCAGAGGTTGCCTAGTGTCACATAGTTATAAATGTCTGAGGCTGGATTTGAACTCAAGTCTTTGGAGCTGCAGGCCCAGCACTCTGTCCACTGCACCACCAAGTTGCTAATGGCTAAGTAGTTATTTTAAGATCAAAAAGGGGCATCATTTCGAACGACCGTTGTATAAATAGAAATTTATTGGTTGAGGCTCAAGGTGCTATGGTGAATAGGATGAGTGTATTTCTTCTTCTCACAGTTACCTCTAGAAGAACTATAAGAGAATTTAAATGTGATCAGATGATGGTCGCTCAGGGAACCTTGACCTGTTAGTGTGAGAGCCAAATCAGAGTAAGTAGGTGTCTACATACCTGTGTGAGAGGTGAGTGGGTGGATACTTGTACTGCTCTTACCTGAGGATGAAATTCACTTGAATCAGATGACTTGATTTCTTCAAGGGCAACTAAGTGCTTTATTTTTATTTCCTTCCTTTATCTTAGATCCCAACTTCCTATTAGTAATTTGTATTCCCTTTTTTCAAGTCCAAACATCATTTTTTTAAAGACAGAATATACAAACATTTATAAGAATTACACAGCTCTGCCTTCTTTTGCTGTCAATTATTGGCCCATTCATTCTAAGGGATGACTCTATACCTTTTTTTAATCCTTCTCTTTCTTCCATTTGAGCTACCCTGTTGCAGACAAATGTGCATACTAATTATTACTAATATCATTCATGGAGAAGCCAGCTTTCTGAGCTCCTCAGGCAATCTCACTTTCCAGAAAAGTTCATGAGCTCAATATCATAGCAGAATTTGATTCCTGCAGTGTCGGATATGGTGGTTTCCAGCTCCAGCTGAGGCATTGCTATTAAGCTGTTGGACAAAAGGAAATTGATGATGAACATTGTAAATGAGAAAACAGTAGTTAATTATTTATTGATATCCAGCCATGCTTCTTTATCCTACTCTGCACTAATACACAGTCAGGCAACAACTTTATTGACCATGTTAATGGTTTGTTTTGAGTAATGAATGGAGAAGAGTAAATTATGTGAACAAAATTGTGACATTATTTACTATCCCATCACAAATTCTATCATCCCATTGACTCAAAAATGTGCCATATGGGTGAGAAAACACTTTCTTATCTTGATTAGAGGATGTAATATTGATACATTAATAACTCTTGAGTCAGTTGCTGTCTATATCTTTCTTTTCTCCAATCCAATCTTTACATATTGGCCAAAGTGATTCTTACAAAGCACAGATGTGGCTGCATTGCTGTCAAGCTCAATAAACTCCATGATGGCCTATTACCTGTAGGATCAAGTACGAACTACTCTGTTTGTAATGTGAAGTCATTTATAGATTGGTCCCAATCTACCTGCATAGTCTTATGTGTTAAATCTCTCCATGATAATTACTGATCTAATCAAATGAGCCTTCTTGTTGTCACATAGGACATCCCACCATCCTTCTTCAATTCTATTCCTATTCACTGGTCATGCCCCATGACTGGAATGTACTCCCTTCTCATTTCTGACTCCTAAAATCCTCAGTTTTCTTTAAAAGTTAGTTCAAATAAAACCTTCTGAAATGAGGACTTTCTTGATTCCTGTGGGTATTAGGAACTCTCCACTCTTTAATTAGTTTATAAGTTCTATCTTTCAATACAAATAAAAAGATTTTCTAAAGCCTAGATGACTTTAGTGTGATCTTTCTTTAACTTGGTGCATAGCAGATATTTAATAAATGTTTATTGATTAAGTCATTGATTTTATGGCTATGTGTATCTTTGGCCTAATTTAGTTGTTAAATGATGGTACTGGATCTATTCAATTATATTACTGTAATGATGTCCTAAAATACCTTGAATGGCTAGAACAAAATTGTCTTTGGCTAGCTGCCAAAGACGTTTTGATTAGTCTACATCTAGACAGTGCCAGAATAACTTCTTTTAAAAAAATTGAAAAATTGCTTCAGAAAAAAAAATCTAGAAACATACATTCTATGCCTCCTCCAATAAAAGAGTAATTTGACTTAACTTGCCCTTCACTTGCTCTACTCTATCAAACTTATTTGGATATGTGGATATAGTTAGAAATCACTAATAAGATATTTTTGAAGTCAAAGGAAAAATGAGAAGTTGTGCCTTAAAAACAATCGTTTAAATTTTCTTCTTAGTTTTTTTTTTTTTCTGCAGGATTAATAAAATAAATTACTACAGTAATATTTTAACTTTTGATTATTTGTCAACAAATATTTAGTAAAAGCCGGCTATGTGACTTTTGGAGACAGAGCCAAGATGGTGGATTATAAAAAGGACTCAGTTAAGCTCTCCATATATTCCTCTTCAAACAACTTTAACATACTGCCTCAAAACAAATTCTGAATTGGCAGAGCCAAAAAAAGGACAGAGTGAGACATTCTTCTAGCCCAAGACAACAGGTCAGAGAGATCTGTTATATGGTGGTTGAAGTTGGCCCAGTGCCCACATGGATGAAACACCAGTGGTGGGATGAGGTGGAATGACAGAAGCAGCAGCAGCTTCAGGAGTTCTCAAGTCAGAGACAGTAAGGGGACCTGGCAACTGGTCAAAGATTATAGGGCACCCCTGTCCTAGAACTACATGTAGGACTACATACTACTTGGCCACTTCACTGCCAAACTCACTTCTGGGTCATACTTTGAGCACTTTTGGGTCAAGAAGAGTGGGAGCCCTGAGGGGCAGTATCACTTCCAGTCCCAAGATAAGAGGGACCCTGGGGAAGAGTATTGGTTGAAATCCCAAGGGATTGGTGACTCTTGCTAGGTAAGGACCAGATTGCAGACTGAGAGAGCATTGAATACACCTTTTCACAGATCATGCAACTTAGAATCAAAAACTTCCAAACCCCAAGAACTAGCTCAGAAAACAATAGTGCAAAAAAGTCTAAAGCTTGAAGCAGATGCCATCACTTGAAACCCCACTAGGAACAGAGGCTAAAATTAACATAAAGTTACAAATCAGAAATGGGGTGGAGAAATGTTCATACAGCAACAACAAAAAAGAACCCAATCATAAAAAAGCTACTACGGTTACAAGGAATATCAAGATAAAAAACTGGGAGTATAATGAAATCAAAACAGCTATAACCAAAGCCTGAAAGAAAAATGGGAATTGGACACATGCCTAAAAAGAACTCATGGAAGAGCTACAATATTATTTTCAAAAAATCAAATAAGAGCAGGAAAGGGAAAATATGACAATGAAATGGAAGCAAAGGAGGAAAATTATGAAGAGATAATGAATAGTCTGGTGAAAGAAGCACAAAAATACACTAACATCTTTAAAAATAGAATTGACAAAATAGAAAGAGAGTTACAAGAATTAACTGATGAAAATAATTTGATGGAGAATTCTGGGAAGATGGTGTAGTAGGTCAGAAAATGTCAAGCTCTCAAGTGTTTCCTCAACAAAAGATATAAAATAGCACCTTAGGGCAAATATAGTGCTGAGAGAATAAATAAGAGTAGTGGCAGAACAGTGGTCCTCCTGGGACAATAGGGGCAAGATATGAAAAAAAAAATCCTAAGGCAAGGTTTGGTGCCTGTGAAGAGTAAACACCTCTAGGCTGGGGACCACTTAAACAACAAGCAACAAGCCCCCAGGGTTAGCTGGGTTGGGAGGCTGCTTTAGTCTCAGCTACAAGCTTCACCTACCCTTGGGACAGTGAAGAGAGTTGGATGTCTGAGCCAGAGAACCATCGAGGGAACCTCTGCTGACAAGGAACACCAGACCCAGCTGTGCTGTGAAGACACATCAGGGTGAATAGGAACCAGAACATGCCTGATGAGTGCAGGAGCAATGGAACAGAGATGTTCCTGGCCATGGGCACTTACAGGAGTCAGGAAGTCTTGGTTTGGGTTCAAGGTCACAGGGGAGAACTAAAGGATGATGTGAGTCCAGAAGCACCATCCGTCATGTCCCAGGACTAGAGGTGATTATAAAAACTAAACTATTACCAAAAAAATGCACAGGCAAAGGAGAAATAATTCAACCATAGAGATTTACTATGGGAATAGAGAAGACTGTGGTTCATCTTCAGAGGAGGACATAGAAGCAAAGAAACCCTCTTCCACCAAAAGAATAATTTCAAATGGTCACCTACCCAAAAAGAATTCATAAAACAACAACAAAAAAAAAAGATTTTACAAAGCAAATGAGAGAGATTGAGGAAAAACAAAAACAAAAACAAAACAAAGGAAAAAGAACAATCCAAGAAAAACAAGAAGATTATGAAAAGGAAGTCAAACAATTAGAAAAGGAGTTCCAGAATATTAAGGAAGAAAACGACTCCTTGAAAATCAGAATGGGACAAAGAGAAGCCAGGAAAGTTATAAGAGATCAAGAAATAATAGAACAAAATATAAAGAATGAAAAAAATAGGAGAGAAAGTGAAACATCTCATAAGAAAAACAACTGATCTGAAGAACAGATAGAGAAGAGAAAACAGAAGAATAATAGGACTACCTGAAAGCTATGATCAAAAAAAGGATTTTGATACAATACAAGAAATAATTAAAGAAAATTGTCCTGAAACATTAGAACAAGAGAGGAAATGTAGAAATAGAAAAAAATCTACTGATCACCACCTGAAAGAGATGCTACAAGGTAAACTCACAGGAATATTATAGTCAAATTCTGGAACCCCCAGTTTGAGGATAAAATATTACAAGCAGCAATAAAAAAAGAAAACCATTTATGTATGGTGATGCCACAATTAGAAACACAGAAGAATTAGCAGTGGCAACAATAAAAGACCACAGGTCTTGGAACACTGTTTATAGAAGATCAAAAGAACTGGCTTCAGGCCAAAATTATCATACCCAGCAAAGCTAAGAATAATTCTGAATGAAAAAAAGGGCATTTAATGAATTGTCAGACTTTTAGGACTTTGATAAAAAAAAAAAACAACTGAACTTAATAGAAGATTTAACATATAAGAGGCAAGAGAAACATAAGGTACATACCAAAGACCAATTACAAGGGACTCAATAAGGACAGACTGTTTACCATTTATGTATGTAAAATGTAAACTGTATGTCTATGACTGTTATTAGTAACTGGGTAGTTCATAAGAAAGTCTGGGGTTGACCTGAGCATGATGCAAATTCAAAAAGTAAAACCATTGAGGATAAGCTGAAAAAAAATTAATTATACAAATGAGGTGAAGGAGGAAGAACAGATACAAATGAATTAGATGGGGGAAGAGAGTTGTTAGTTCTGGAAAGCTACTTTCATTGGGAATGGGTTAAAGAGGGAACAACACATATACATCTAGAAGAGTATAAAAGTCTTCTAAATTTAGGAAAAAAATACTAAGGGGATAGAGAGGGAAGGATGAAAGAAGGATCTTTAGAGGAGAGGGTGAGGGAACTGATCAAAGGGGAATATATAAGAGTGTTTAGATTTATGGCAATGGAAGGATAAGGGAGGGATCATTGGAGGGGGGTAGGTTTAGCAATAGGTGGGAAAGGTAGCGGGTAAAAGTAAAATAGAGGAGGCAGGAGGGATAAGAAATGAGATACACAGAAAACAAAAATAAATATTAAGAGTAGAATCTATTAGGGAAAGTAAATGTTTAT
The DNA here is from genome assembly GCF_003287225.1 of Phascolarctos cinereus. NCBI lineage: Eukaryota > Metazoa > Chordata > Mammalia > Diprotodontia > Phascolarctidae > Phascolarctos > Phascolarctos cinereus. The sequence goes on along the minus strand of NW_027555958.1, from coordinate 388,599,856 downwards.
ATATGTATGTATGTATGTATGTATATGTGTGTGTGATAAATATATTCACACTTAATTGTAGCCTCACCTGATGGGGAAGGGTGAAAAAGAACAAAATAAAAAGTGTGCAGCAGAGAACAAAAGAAAACCTATAAGGAGGCAAAGATGTACAACTGTCAACCCAATGCATAATATTTATTATATAGGCTTTCCTGAAATGGAAATATATTATTACATCTTTTGAATCCTTTCTTATACTCAGCTGTGCTCATGGCATTTTTCTTTTCTTTTTTATATATAAGTTTTAATAATTAAGTTTATAATTTTCCATTAGTCATTTAAGTGTTAGTATTTAAGTCTAAAATAAAAAGAAAAAAGAAAGGGAAGGGAAAGGAAGGGAAAGGAAAGGAAAGGAAAGGAAAGGAAAGGAAAGGAAAGGAAAGGAAAGGAAAGGAAAGGAAAGGAAAGGAAAGGAAAGGAAAGGAAAGGAAAGGAAAGGAAAGAAAGGAAAGGAAAGGAAAGAAAGGAAGGAAAGAAGGAAAGAAAAGAAAAGAAAGAAAAGAAAAGAAAAGAAAAGAAAAGAAAAGAAAAGAAAAGAAAAGAAAAGAAAAGAAAAGAAGTCTTTGAAAAGCAGAATAGGCCAAATGGGAAAAGAGGTAAAAATAAAAGCTCCTGGAGAAAATAATTCCTTGAAAATTAGAATTAGGCAAGTGGAAGCTAATGACTCTATGAGACATCAAGAAACAGTCAAAGGCAAAAGAATGGGGTAAAATAGGATAAAATGAGAAATATATCATATATTTGACATCAAATTTGATATATCATATATATCAAAAAACCAGATGATCTTGAAAATTGATCAAGGATAAATAATTTAAGAATTATTGGATTACTTAAACACCATGCACAAAAAAGTAGCCTATACATCATGTTTAAAGAAATTGTAAAGAAAAACTGCCCCAATATCCTAGAATCAGAGGGTTAAAATAAGAATTAAAATAATCTGCTGATAATTTCTTTCTTTGACCCAGTCATTATTTAGGAGTACATTGTTAAGCTAATCATATTCATGTGTCACCAGAGAACACTGAAGGCAATGATTACTTAATCCCTTTTTTAATTTTTTTAACTTCAAAGGAAAAAGAAAAACTCAATGGAACAATGATAACAAAAAGAAAAAAAGAAAAAGACTACCTACTTGAAAATAGTAATCAAATTCACAAACTGGAAACCACAATTTTCAAGTTTAGTCTTTTAAAAATTTTTTTTCATTTTTCCCATACAATATGATTGACTAAAATGTATTTTTTTGAAGTTTAAAACAGTTTTTTTCTTTTCTTAAATGTTAATAGTTTTATCATGTCAAAAGTTTTGATATTCAAATGATTATTATACAATTTCATAAGCAACTCAAATTTTTAAAGTCTTACATTAAAGGAGCTTAATTAATACTTTCATATGAAAAACTCAGTTGTCAAGAAATACACCAGTATTTAACTTTAATAATTCAAGTAAAGCCAAAAGGATATCTCATCAAATCAACCAGTGATCATGTATCCAGTACTTATTATATGCTAGCCACTATTCAGGGCCCTGGGAATACAAAGACACAAATAATAAAATATGTCTAGTCTACAAGGAGATTACATCCTATGAAGGGAAAACATGTGAATACATGCAAAGTAAAATTCAAAATGCAGAAACAGAATAAAAGCTAATTTCAGTGGGGAAGTCATGAGCGACTGGTGAGATCAGGGAAGGTCTTATGTAGAGCCAGCACTTAAGCAGAGTTTTCAAGGAAGTTAGGATTTCTAGAAGGTAGAGATAAGGAAAGAATGCATTGCAATCACTGGGCAAAGCCTATGTCAAGGCATAGAATATCTTACGTGAAGAACAGTAAGTCAGTTAGACTTGAATATAGAGTGTGCAAAGGGCACCAACGTAAAATAAATCTAGAAACTTAGGTTGGTGCCAGGTTATAAAATTATTGAAATTACCATCTCCCTTAGTGTAAAATACATAATAACGATCTATTTGCATAATTCTTTGTGGAATGGAGGATTCTGTAAGGTTTTGTTTTGTTTTAAGTATGCCATTGAAGGTCATGATCTTGATGATCCTAGTAAGTGGTAGATAACTTGATTAAGGTGTCCGGTGAAAGATAACGTATATTATTTAAAGGAAAGTTTTTTTCTAATAAATTAAAGCCAGGGTGATGAATTTCTCTACTAAAAACAGTTCTTGCACACCATTGTTATGCGTCATAGAGAGAGGACCTTGAAATTGGAATGAGGATCTAGGTTCTGATACTAGCTTTGTTGCATACCAGCTATGTGATTTTGAACAAAGCATTTAATTTCTCTGGGCCTCATTTTCCTCTTTTGTGAAATTAGGGGATTGTATGAGATGACCTTCAATTTGTCTACCAGGTCTAAATCTCTGATGCTGTAGTCATAGAGACATTACAGTCTCCACTGGTAGAGGAACTCCTCATACTTATACAAATCTAGGTCCTGGAAGTACTGAATATTAGAGAAATTAGTGTCATTCAATCTGTAGCTTTATGTCATCAAGACAATTATTTCTAAATAGATACGCTGTACTAATAGTTATATCAACAATGCTCCCTATGAACTAATACTGCTGTTTTCCTGTCAGAACCTTAATTATGTGAGGTATGACTATAAAATTGCTTCAGTCTAGAAAAAAAAAATTAAAAATCTGTCTGTCTAGACCTTAGTCATGCATCTTCTTCATGCCTGGTAGCAGACAACTTGGTATACTAGAAAGAACAATGGTACTGGAGCCAGAGAACTGGGTTCAAATCCTGACTCTAATACTTACTGCCCATTTAACCCCAGATGAAGAACTTCCCCTTCCCTGGGTCTCCTTTTTCTTTTCTATAAAATACACCCTAAAGTTCCTTCCAACTCATCTATGTGGTGACACCCTCCTTTATGTCCCACGTCTCATGGAACTCTATACATATAACATTTCCTCCAATGTGTGTTAACTCATTTGTTACTGTAAAGACATCATGAATTCAGAGTATGGATATTTAAATTAATTTTAGTAGATAATGTAAATGCTGTGATTCTTGACTTTTCTTTCTACTTTCTGACACATCACTATAACCAGTGCTTCTGCCAAGAAAGGAATCAATCCATTCACCCCATGTAAGGACAATCTGAAACTCTACAAAAATCAATTTAGTCTAATCTGGGACATTTAAGAAGATGCAGTATACAATACCCCAGTGGAATTGTGATAGAGGAGAGAGGGAGGGAGTACAGTTCATAGAACTCTGTGATTGGGCTCCAGAAGACCTGAGTGAAACTCTGAATCAGATACTTATTAGCTGTGTGACAATAGGCAAGTCACATAACCATTGTCTGACTCAGTTTCCTCATCTGTAAAATGTTTATAATTCATAACTTTGCTACAATGGGTCAATCTCATGTGTTTGAGGGTGGGGAGGGAGTCTTCATTGCCTATTTTTAATCTAAGTGAAACATGAAGACTTCCCATCATTTATCCCCTGTTCTCTTGTGACTAGCCCATCTACTTTTTTGTTCATATATTTCTTTGATGACATCTATTAAAGTACTTCTCTGACATAATGTTTCATTTTTAATGTGTTGCAGCAAGCTAATATTTAGCAATTTAGATATCATCACTCTATTATATCGCTGCAGTCTAGCCCTGAGTAATGAACAACCCTCTGATTATTTAAGTGGTTCTTCATTGTTTTAAAACAATATTTCACAATTCTATCTTTATCAGTCCCAAATGTGCTGTGTTAATTTTAATCCAAAATATTTTACTCATTTTCTACTTATTTTACTGAGATATTCATTTATATCATTTCATCATCAATTTTATTGTTCTCATACAGAAATGTTTGTTTTCAGATGCTACTATTCCACTAAAGCTATTAGTTGCTGAATTTTTGGAATATTTTAAGTAAACCATCGTATCATCAGCAAAAAGGGATTTTTCTCCTCTTTGTGTATGTTTATACCATACATATACACACATATGTATATATTTATTCTTCTCTTATTCAAACAATCAACCAATTTATTAAGTGCTTACTGTTTGCTGGGTGGTGCTAGAATTAATTTGACAGAAATGAAGCATTACCTGTTCTCAAGGAGTTTTCACTCAATAGTAGGAGACAATATGTAATGAATACAAAATTAAGTCAAGATAGTAATTTTGGGGACAAAAAAGACCAGTAGCAGGGAAATTTGGATCAGATTTTTGCAGAAAATAGCATTTGAACTGACATTTGAAGGATACTAATGGATTCCAAAAAATTCATAATGACGAGGGAGTTCAGGTATCTTAACAGCTTGTACACAGGCAAAGAAATGGGCAATGGGATATTACGTACGAGGAATAGCGAAAGGTAATTTTAGCTAGGATATGGCATGTGAAGGCAAGTAACAAAATAAAAGTTATGAGGAGATGGGCTGAAGTCAGCCTATGAAATGTTTTAAAAGAAACTTCAAATGCCAAACTTTTAAATGACATTTTCTTCTTGGCCCTGTACCTGACTTTCTCGATGTCAAAACCATGCCTTCTCTACTATTGGCTCATCTTGGGGCCTCCTTGCCCTAGAACAGCCTACAATTCCTGCTTCCTGCTTACCTGGAACATTCCTCCACAAGTCCTAACCCCCTTCTTCTATTGGTGAGTTTCTTCAGGAACATCCATTTGGTGGAAGAGCTAAAGCTGACCTACTTTTATTCTCCTTCTAGCTTTCTCCCTAATTTTCTGGAGTTCAAAACCATGCCCTACCTCAACTGCTGGATCCTCCTAAAACTTACCTTAGTGCCTAAGGTCTCCTTGCCCTGGAACAGCATACAGTGCTTTCAGCCTGTCCACCCTGGAATATTCCTCTGTGAATCTTTCCCCATTCTCCTAATAGTGAGTACTCCTTGAAGCCTTCATTTTTTGTCAGGGTCTGTACTAATCTACCTTCATTTTCCTCCTGGTCTTGTTCTTGACTTTCTTGACTTCAAAGCCACTCCCTCTTCCTCCTCTTCCTTCATTCTCATTTTCTAGCTCCTATTTATGTATTATTTTCCTTCATGAGTATCAAAATTCCTTGAGAGCAGGGAAGTCTTTTTTTTTTGGTTATATTTGTATCTTCAGTCCTTATTTAACATAGTGCCTAACATAGAGTAAGCACTTAATAAATACTTATTTCCTTCTGTCCTTCCTTCCTTCCTTCCTTCCAATCAGCTTATCCATATTATGAAGGTAATAGAGAACAAATGTAATCTATCATATTAGAAAACACATGGGTAAACTTATGCTTTAGGAAAATTACTTTGCTTTTTGAATTTTTTTCAATTTTTATTTAAAGTTTTAAGTTTCAATTCATTCTCCCTGATATGTAAGCAATCAGATATAGGTTACATATGTTTAATTATGCAAAACATTTCCATATTAGTCATTTTGTAGAAGATTCTAAGAAAAAAATGAAAGTGAAAAATTGCATGCATCAGTCCATATTAAATTAATATCAGTTCTTTCTCTACAGGCAGATAGTGTACGTCAACATTAGTCCTTTGGAATTGTCTTGGATCATCATACTGCTGAGAATAGCTAAGTCATTCACAGTTCTTCAATGAACAATATTGTTGTTATTGTGTACAATGTTCTGTTGGTTCTGTCCACTTTACTATGTATAAGTTCATGTATGTCTTTCTAGGTTTTTCTGAAATCATCCTCCTTGTCCAGCACAATAATATTCCATTACAATCATATACTACAGCTTATTTAGCCATTCTTCAGTTGATGAACATCACTTTGATTTCCACTTCTTAGCCACCACAAAAAGAGCTGCTAAAAATATTTTTGTATAAATAGGTCCTTTTCTTTTTTCCTTTTTTGAATGTCTTTGGGATACAGACCTAGCAGTGGTTTTGCTAGATCAAAGGCTATGCACAGTTCTATAGCCCTTTAGGCACAGTTCCAAATTGCTCTCCAGAATGGTTGGATCAATTCACAACTCCACTAAGTGCATTAGTGTCCTAGTTTTCCCACATTCTCTCTAACATCCAACATTTTCCTTTTTTTTTTACCATATTAGCCACACTCTGATAGGTATGAGATGGGACCTCACAGTTGTTTTAATTTACATTTCTCTGATTAAATGATTTAGAGACTTTCTTTATATACCTGTAGATAGCTTTGATTTTTTCATCTGAAAAATTCCTGTTCATATCTTTTGACCATTTATCAATTGGGGAATGACTTGTACTTTGATACACTTGACTCAGTTCTCTACATATTTGAGAAATGAGGCCTTTATCAGAGATACTTGTTGCAAAACATTTCCACAGTTTTCTGTTTTCCTTCTAATTTTGGTTGCATTGGTTTTGTTTGTGCAAAACCTTCTTTTGTTAAATTTATATAATCAAAATTTTCTGTTTTTTTGTAATGCTGTCTATATATTCTTTGTTCCTAAATTCTTCGTTCCTAAATTCTTCCCTTATCCATATTTTTTTGGGGGGCTAGGCAATGGGGTTAAGTGACTTGCCCAGGGTCACATACCTAGTAAGTGTTATGTGTCTAAGGCTGGATTTGAACTCAGGTCCTCCTGAATCCAGGGCTGGTGCTCTATGCAGTACACCACCTAGCTGCCCTCCCCCTTATCCACAAATCTAACAGATTAACTATTCCATGCTCTCTTAATTTGCTTATGGTGTCACCCTTTATGTATAAATCATGTACCTGGTTTGACCTTATCTTGGTATATGGTGTGAGATGTCTATACTTAGTTTCTGACATACGGTTTTCCAGTTTCCCAGTAGTTTTTTTGTCAAATAATCAGTTTTTGTTCCAAAAGCTTAGATCTCTGGGTTTATCTTATACTACATTATAATAATCATCAATATAAAGTAATTTATATCTATCTATTCTAATGACACACTACTTTATTTCTTAGCTACTATCAGATTGTTTTGATAAATTATTGCCTTATAATACAGTTTGAAATCTGGCATAGCTAGACCACTTTCACATTTTTTTTTCATATCCTTGATATCCTTGAGTTTTTCTTCTTCTAGATGAATTTTATCATTTTTTTTCTAGCTATGTAAAATAATTTTAATTGATTGGCATAGTACTGAATAAATTGATAAAGTTAGGTACAATTGTCATTTTTTATTATATTGACTCAGCCTCCCTTAAAGAGTAATTAATATTTTCCCAATTGTTACCTCTAACTTTATTTGTGTGAAAAGTGCTTTATGGTTGTGTTCATATGGTTCCTAGCTTTGTTTTGGCAGGTAGACTCCCAAGAATTTTATATTATCTATGGTTATTTTAAATGGAATTTCTCTTTCTGTCTCTTGCTGCTGGGCTTTGTTAGTAATATATAGACATGCTGATGATTTATGTGGTTTTATTGTATATCCTGAACCTTTGCTAAAGTTGTTAATAATTTTAAGAATTTCTTTTAGTTGATTTTTTAAATGTAACATATCATCTACAAAGAGTGGTGTTTTTGTTTCCTTATTGTCCTCTTTAATTTATTTTTCTTCTCTTATTGCAATAGGTAACATTTTTGATATAATATTAAATAACAGAGGTAGTAATGGCCATTCTTGCTTCACCCATGATTGTATTGGGAAGGCTTCTAGATTACTCCCATTATAGATAATGCTTACTGATGGTTTTAGATGAATAGTACTTATCATTTTAAGGTAAGCTGCATTGACTCCTATGCTTTCTAGAGTTTTTTTTTTATTTTTTTAAACAGGAATAGGTACTGTATTTTGTCAAATATTTTTTTTTCTTCTTCTACTGAGATAATCACATGATTTCTGCTAGTTTTGTTATTGACATGGTCAATTATGCTGTTGGTTTTCCTGATGGTGAACCAGCCTTGAATTCTTGGTATAAACCCTACCTGGTCATATCCTTGTGATATATTGCTGCAATCACTTTGCTAGTATTTTATTTAAGAATTTTGCATCAATATTCATTGGGGAAAATGGTCTATAATTTTATTTCTCTGATTTTGGCTTTTCCTGGTTTGGGAATCAGCACTTCATTGTGTCATAAAAGGAATTTGGTAAGACTGCTTCTTTGCCTATTTTTTTTAAAATAGTTTATATAGTATTGGGATTAATTGTTCTTTAAACATTTTGATAATAATCACTTGTGAATCTATCTGGCGATTTTTTTCTCAGAAAGTTCATTGATGGCTTATTCAACTTATTATTTCTAAGACTGGGTTATTAAAGTATTTTGGTTTTTATTCTGCTTATCTGGGTAATTTATATATTTTTGTAAACATTCATTTCATTTAGATTGTCAAACTAATTCATGTGTAATTTTGCAAAATACCTCTTAACAATTGTCTTAATTTCCTCTTCAATCATGGTAAGTTCACCCCTTTCATTTTTGATACTAGTAATTTGGTTTTCTTTCTTTTTATAATCAAATTAACCAATGTTTTTTCTCTTTTTTTTCATAAAACCAGCTTCTAGTTTTATTTATTAGTTCAATGGTTTTCTTACTTTCAATTGTATTAATCTCTCCTTTGATTTTCAGGATTTCTAATTTGTCATTTAATTAGAGATTTTTAATTTGTTCTTTTCTAGTTTTTTTCCAGTTGCATGCCTAATTCATTAATCTGCTTTTCTCTATTTTATTTATGTAAGCAATTAGAGATAAAAAAAAATCCCCTCTAAGTATCACTTTGGCTGTATCCCATAAATTTTGTTATGTTGTCTCATTGTTGCTATTTTCTTTAATGAAATTATCCCTTGTTTCTGTAATTTGTTTTTAACTCACTTTTTTAAAGGATTAGATTATTTAATTTCCAACTTTTAAAAATCTCTTTCCATTGTCTATTATTAAATTTAATTTATATTGCATTAAGAAAAGTTACTTTGGCAGCTATTTGAAATATTGATTAGAGAAAAGAGAGACAAGTCAAATAGACAAATTTAGAGGTTATTTCAACAATAACAGGCAAGATGTGATGAAGATGCAAAATAGGGCATTGACTTTGTGAGTAGAGAAGAAAAGCATGAAATCTGACAATTTGACAATTGTTTTTGTATGTATGGTGAGATAAACTCCAAAGCTCCAACCTTATTATTCATCAATCTATTTCCTACCCTCAGTAGTTCACACAAATTGTCCTATCTTCACAGATAATAATTCCATTTCTTTCTGCTGTTTCCTTGTTTCTTTTTTTTGAGAAAAAGTGATATTTATTTGTTAACTTTCATATTTTAATGGACTTTTAAGTTCATAACTACAGTCTCTATTTTCTTGATGTATGATTTCAGAGATACATTTTTTTCCTTTGAGAATTGCTTTAGCTTCATCCCATGACTTTTAGTTTTTTGTTTCATAATTATTATTCTCTTTCAAATATTTGTTCTTTCTATGATTTTACACAACCCAATTTTTATAAAGAACATTATCATTCAATCACCACTTTTTTGCTCGTATTCTCCGTACTCATAATTTCTTTATTTTGTTGTTGTTTGTAAACATTTGTTTAGCCACAAAGTCCTGGGCTCAAGTTCTGACTTTGACAGAAATGCTAATGGCAATACTGAGTAAATCACTTAACCTCTCAGTTCTCTAAGCATCTCTCTTAGACTTAAATTCTAGTTAAAGTGCTAATGGGAATTGGCTGAAGAAGGTTCTTCATGTGGGACTTCTTTATATCAATGAAATTATAGATCATTCCTTACACCTACTCCTTTTTTCAGTATATGGTTATATACATACAAGATGTCTGCCTTGTCTCCAAAAGTATATAACATCCTTCAGGGCACAGATTGTTTCATTTTTTGTTTCATATCTTTGGCTGGTAGCATCAGTGATTACTATACATTAATAAATGTTTGCTTATTTATTGACTGATTTAGGTAGAACTGACAATCTGTAGGCAGTTAATTTGGCATGCCAGAGTACAGAGTAAAGAAAGCTTTCTATTTTCCTGCCTGGGTGATTGGAAGGATAGTGGTAGCCTCTAATGAAATTGGTTGTAGGAGAAGTAAGATTAAGAGAAAGGTGAAGAGTTGTGTTTCAGACATGTTGAATTTGAAATATGTAAACAGCAACCAGCATGAATTGTCTAACAATCAGGTGACAATGTAAGGCTATAGTAAAGAGGAGACATGAGGGTTTGATATATAGATTTTGGAGTCATATGCATAGAAATTATAATTGAATCCATGGTGGGTGAAGAATCACTGAAAGCATATAAAGAAGGAATTGTAGAGTTCCCATTTTGGAGCTTTAGGTGAAATACACCATTAATGGGCAAGAGACAGATAATGAACAAGGTAAGGAGACTGACAAAGAGTAGTCAAAAAGGGTGAAGGAAAACTGAAAGAGAGAAGCAGAGGAGAGAATCTTCAAAAAGAGTGGGTAGGTAACAGTGTTCAAAGGTTTAGAAAGGAGATTGAGTTAAATGAACAAAAGAATGCAACTTCATTTAGCAGATATTAAATCATCAGCAACCTTCGTGAAATAAGTATCAATGCAGTGATGAGGTCAGACGTCAAGTATTATGTGCCATCCTTGAGTAGGAAGTGAGTAAATGGAGGCAACAAATATTATTGTTCTTTTCTCTAGTTTGACTCTGAAAAGCACAAGAAATATAAGATTTTTCATATAAGATATAACTTTAGAGTGACAGAGCTAAGGAAAAGGGTTTCATTTATTTATTTGTTTGTTTATTTGTTTACTTTTTGGTTATTAGTTTTTCTTGATGTTGTGTTAGTACTGGGAAGCAAATGAGTGTCTAAAGAAAAGAATGAATATGGAGGGTAAGGGAAAGACAACTGAAGGACCAAATCTCTGGAGGAGATAGAAAGGTATGGTATTAGGGAACCAATAGACCCGAGTGGAGTTAACTTTGATATGGGAACGATGATCCTCTTTCTCAGAGAGTAAATCAAAGGAAAGTATAATGGGAGATGATATAAAGACATTTTGAGTTATGGAGTAAGGAATGATGGGGTCTCTTATTTTTCAACAAATTAGAATATGAAGACTTCTTCTGGAGAGAGGGGAGCAGAGCTGGTATAGTGTACTTAGGCAGGGTCATAGAAGACAGAGGATAGGCACTACGGAGAGTGTGTAGAAAACTGATCAGAAAAGAATAACAGGATTGTCATGCAGTGCTGAGAGTCCAAATTGTTATTTAGTAATATAAGTGTTTAATGAATCCAGTTGTCAAAGTTGCCTGATTCTCTCCAGCATATTCAACACAAGGCAAGTAACAGCTAAGAAGGCTAATGATAGGAGAAAGCCATTGTTGGGCAATGGTAGTGAGTGAATGATGAAATGATAAAAGGCAAGGGATTCAAATACAGAGGAGAGTGTATAGTTGATTGTCTATAGCTCATCATTGCATATGACATAATAGATGTCATTAATAGTTTTATGGTTTTTTAAATATTTATACCTCCTACTCTGGCAGGGACAGAGACATCAATGCAATAAGGGGTTTCTGAGGCACACATTTTTTCATATAAGGGGGGAAAAAGAAATAATTCTATAACAGCTACAATGTGCCAAGCATTGTTCTAAGCTCTGTTTGCTTTTTAACAAACATTAATACATGGTTGGTGGAGTTGTGAAATGATCCAATCATTTTGGAGAACAATTGGGAACTATGCCCAAAGGGATACAAAAATGTGCATACCCTTTGATCCAGCAATAGCACTTCTAGGGCTGTATCCCAAAGAGATCAAACAAATGGGAAAAGGACCCACATGTACAAAAATATACATAGCAGCTCTTTTTTGTGGTGGCAAAGAATTGGAAATTGAGAGGATGCCATCAATTGGGGAATGGCTGAGCAAGTTGTGGTATATGAATGTAATGGAATACTATTGTGCTATAAGAAATGATGAACAGGCTGACTTCAGAAAAACCTGGAAAGACTTATTTGGTCTGATGCTCAGTGAAGTGAACAGAACCAAGAGGACTTTATACACAATAACAGCCACGTTATGCAATGACTAATATTGGTAAACTGAACCCTTCTCAGCATTGCAAGGATCTAAGACATCTCCAGAGGCCTCGGGATGGAAAATGCTGTCCACATCCAAAGAAAGAACTATGGAAGTCGAATTGCTATCACTTATTTTTACCTTCTGTTGAGTTTTGTTTCGTCTTTCTGATGGTTCCTCCTGTTGGTTTTAATTTTTACTTACAACTTCACTAATGGGAAAATATGTTTCATGGGTATGTAAATGTAAAGGCTATATCAGATTGTGTGCCATCTTGGGGAGGTGGGGGGAAGGGGGAGAAAAGTTTTCAACTCAAAAGCATATGGAACTGATTGTTGAATAATCAAAATAAATTAATAAAATTTAAAAATATATTCCCCAGAAAAAAAAAATTCTTATTTGGTCTTTACAACAGCTCAGTGAGATAGGTGCTATTATTCTCTTCATTTGACATGTGAGGAAACTGAGGCAAACAGTTTAAGTAACTTGTTTAGGTGCACACATCCAATAAATGTCTGAAGAAATTTAAATTCAGCTTTCCTGACTCCAGGTCCAGGGCATCTGCTGCCTACCAGCTGCTTCTATAAGTACCTAGAAATATTACTTACATTATCTATGCAAAAGAGAATCTTAATGATAGATTTCACAAGTAGTAGCCAACTCTAAGTAGAGGATTGACAACAGGATAATCTACAGTGTTTTCAATGACAAGAAAACATAATTTTTTTAGTCAATGGTTTTAGGAGTGTCAGGGAAGGACATTATAATGATGTATAAACATATACTAGGACATATAAACATACACATATACACACATACATATATGTGTGTATATGTATGTATCCACGTGTACACACACAAATATATTCACTGACAGACAATTAGCAGACTTTCAATTACTGATTTGTTTTTGTTTTTGTTTTTTCCAGAAACAGAGGGAGAAGAAGAAGAAACTCATTTTCATATAACCTATTACACCTTGGACAGAGACTTGATTCCATGAGTCAATTTAATTGTTCACCAGACTCATTACAACTAAAATGATTTGTACTTATATAAATGCCTTCTGTTAAAATGACACATGTACACATATAACTATATGCATATATGTATATAATGAATGATATATGTGCATATATTATATGCATATATATGTGCATATGTACACATGAGTATATGTATGTACACGCATCCACATTGTATGTGCACATGCAAATAATTTTGTTAGATAATTACTTTCATAGGGCAATAAGATATCTTATTGAAAAGTGATAAATACCCTTGGCCTAAAAAAACATAAAACGTAACTGGCTTTTTATATGCTGACATTTATATTGAAATCGATCATTTGGTGTGAAAATATAATTTTGTGCACACAGTATCCTGAAGGATGTGGAATGTTTAAGGTATTGTTGAAGATATCTATCTTCTAGTCCCCCTTGAAGTGCTTCCCAAATCTAGGGTGGGGTCAGATTCCAGAATTCTTCATATTAAGAAGTTTGGATAGTCAAATATTGTGCCCTAATTTCTGAAATAGTTAGATTTTTTATGAACAACCACATTTAAAAATTTTTCATAGTAAGTTACAGCAATGTAGTGTAGCCCATCTACCTATCCATGGAACATAGGATTCAGGACAAAAAGGCACCCTCAGGTTGGCTCCAAACACTTTTATATTCATGCTATGAAGGGGCTCTGTTTTTCCCCAACACCAGGCAAGAAGTCACCTGAGTTTTTGACAAATAAAAATTCTGGGCAGGTTTTATAATTTTTTGGTCCTTCAAAATTGCATTTTTAGTTCATATAATGTTTTTAATTCCTCTAATGGTTGCTCTCTTGAGGTACATAGCCAGCTAACAAATATTTATAACAAAAGGATGTCTCATATCACTTTTGACATTGACTTACAAATGCAATCACCCAGACTCTTTTGTAAGAATGAAAGACATTGCTTAGAATGAGAGTCTGACCAGACAAGGGTATGAAGCATTGTGTCTGATTCTAATTTATTTTATATGAATACTACTTTAAGAGATTAGATTTTTGCAAGTATTCTGAAGCATTGAAGAATATATCTTTTTAACACAACTTATTGTTATTATTGTGAGTCATCTGAACACTTAAACTGACTTTTTGCCTCTTGTCTCTCTCCAAGGTGAAATAGATTAACTGAAATGAGTAAAGCGTTTTGTTCCCTTCCTCCTATTTCTGTAGAAAAATAAGAGATACACGTTTTCTCATTGGCTCTCAGTGAACTGAGATAATCTTGAGCTTTAAATCTTCTTAGCATTGTATATCTAAGCCTAGAAGGGACTGTTGATGTCATCCAATCTTACCCTTTCCTTTTACAGATGAGAAAGCTGAAGATCAGAGGAGTCAAATAATTTCTTCAGTTCCATAGGTGGGAGAACTGGGATTCAAACTCAGGTCCCATGACAAGTTCAATGTTATCTCCACTACGCTGTGGTGCTTCTCAATCAATAGATAATACTGAAGAGAATAAAACATTTGGAAATTCTTAGACCTTGGATAAATGACAGACATTTATCTATGTATGAGAGGGGTTGAACCCAACTTAGGCTTGTTTCTTTTATGAGGTAAGAATAAAATCTGAGTTGTTCACCTTGGTGAATAAAAGTCTGTGTGTCTACCTAAGTGTGACAGGAAGTCTGTTTGGATTGCTACAAGATTGGTCATGCAATCTTTTGCCTTTTGCATTAATTTGAATCAGATATTTCATCCCTTTCACCTGAGAAAGAACAACTTTGGGAATTAGGAGTCCTTGTCCTAGCCTTCTTCCCTACCCCTTTCTCTACCCTGGTTTGGAAGAGGATTTTCTGATCTCTGAAGGGTCTGGAGAATTTCAAACCTCCCATGTTCTCAATGGTGTTCCAAGAATATCTGGAATAGTGGGTAATAGTATTTGAACCAGAGCTAATCACAGACTGAAAGCGATTTCAAGGTTCTATACAGAGCCCAGAAAAAGAACTATCCCAAACCCAAGCACAACATGTTGAGGGCTCCAGCAAAGAGACTTCAAAGAAATGTCAGTAACCTCATTTTTCACATGTACTATCTAAATTAGAAGTGTCAAACATGTTGCTCCTGCCTAAACCACCCTTGTGTATGGTTTAGTGGCATTTCTATTTAATATCTATGTTATCTTTTTATTAGCTATTATGTTAAGATATAGATTATCTATTTATTTCTGTTCAAGTTTGACACCACAGCTCTAAAGGTTGAGCCCACTTCCCTTGGACTCCGCAAATAGTTGTGAAACACTATATCACTGAATTTTTGAGAGACATTGTTATATCAACTATACCAATACATTAAATAGTCATTTCTAAAAGCTAATCAAGTCAGGCTAATTAATTGATATTAACTAATTAGATTTAGGAAAACACCCTGGTGATGTTCATGATCTATACAGTACTAGATAATTACCCTTCACCATCAATGCTATTTCTAGAACCTGAACATAGACATAATATCTGCCTCTTGGAACCTGACCTTCCATGTAAGTGGGGATTGGCAGAACCCAACATTTGCTTTTACTATATTTGCATAAGGAAAAACAACAAAGAATGTTCACTTAGTAAGTGAGTGTGGGCAACTTGCCAGTGACACAATTATGAAACTTCCTCTCTGAATGCTGAGGAAGAATAAGGAAAAAGTAACTCCTGGTTGGGAATTAGAAGTAAGAATGATAATTTCTAAAGACATCTCCAAAAGGGATACTCTATTACCTTTAAGCCTCAGAGACAGCAAACATGATGTTTTTGCTGTTTGCCAGTCCCAGAACTAATCTAGGCTATATGCTAATCCAGTATTTGTTGAATAGATTCCAGAAGATTATTATGGAAGTAATAATCCTCCAGCAGCCTCCAGTAATCACTGAGTGATAAGGTTCCAACTAGCACTTCCAAAATGTCTTTCTGTCAGTGCATTTTTTTAAAATGAAGTCCAACTGTTTCTTGTAGATTCTGTCCCTTTCGAAGTCTTACAAATTTTAACTTGGAATTTTATTATAGGAAGAGAAGTAAATTGTTGACAGGTTATCTATAATTTTATTCCACCTTGAGTGATTTGAATTTCTAATCTGAGCTAATGTTCAGCAACTTACTGCAAAGGTACAGTGGCCTACAGAAAAGATAGAATTACAATACTAGGGTCAGTATACAATCACTTCATAAATTCTTTTGAAAATTAGCACAATGAATATAATAATAACACGTTGTTACATTTTCTTTTTTACTCTGTCATATTCTTATATCACATATGCTATGATACATGAATTTTTCATTTATTGTCAGTTGTGATATATTTTAAAAGAATTTGCCTTGTATAGTTGAATACCGTTAAGCCCTGTCCATGATCACTCTCAAGTGAATCAAAGAAGCATTGTGGTTTGTTTGTTTGTTTTATTGTGTATTTTCCAGACTTTTCATTACATTGGTTTATGAAATTCCCATGAGCAAATTCCCACTACCAATGCAGATCAGCATCTGCTCTTCAATTTACATAGTCATAGAGAGTTGTTTGTGAGTACTGAGCAACTGAATGATTTCCCCAGGTTCATACTTCTAGTTTGTGTCAGAGTTGGGACTTGAACTTAGGTATTCCTAACTCCAAAAAAAAGCTCTTTATGATTGATCCACATTGCTCATCAGCAGCATAGTTAATGTTTTACAAAATTGAAAAATAAAATAAAATGAAAGGAATACTAGCCAGAAAAAAACATACACACATAAAAAAAATCATTGTTAGTAAGCACACAATTTAGAAAATCACCATTGATACTTTCTCAGCATTAAAATAGCTTCCTGAAAAGGTTAGGGATATTTACAAGTACCAGAACTCTTTCATCAACTCAAGATACCACAAATCTCTGCAGCTACTCACAAAATTGTATCTGAGTAGTTTGACATAGAGAACACATGTGGTCAGATTCCCCACTTACCTCTCTGGGAGTAATCTCTGTTCTGAAAGGACTAAATTTCTCAATTTTGACAGGTAAAAGTTTCCTTGCTAAAAATAAAGAAACAGAATGAATATAATAATTAAAATGGTTACTCTGTTGACAAGTGAGTGGGCATTTCCCCCAAGAATGAATATTTTCTGGATTCAGGGGGTGGTGGTAGATTCTTTAATATATTTTACTCTTTAAAATTTTATTTTAAAAATAAATACATTACAGTTTATATACATTCTTCAAGATGGCCTTTAAAAATGCACAGCCTTTGCTTTGAAAAAGTCTATGTAAACAATGTTCTTGCCATATGTATTTGTGCAGTTCAACAATAGTCTCTTATTAAAACTATTTCCACATTTTTGACAGAAAGGACCTTTTTTGTTTGTTTTTTCTCAAAATTTAGTCTCTTTTTTGGCTTGTTTCTCCCATGACTCTATCCAGGTTTTATTAATGATTCTCTTCATTTCATCACCTCCGGCTTCATAAATCTTCAAGACATTCATCACTTTCATTGTTAAAGGAGGATTTTTCCCTTCTTGTATTCTTGTTTTTTTCACCTGGGTCAGGTGGTTCCATTTCAATTCTAACTTTTTTTTGCCTAATACAAGAAGTGAGTCATTCTTTATCTTTCTTTGAAAAAATATATTAGTTATATATTTTAACATTCATTTCTTTTGAAAATTAGAGTTCCAAATTTTCTCCTTCCTTTCATCTCCTCTCCACTCATTAAGAAAGCAAGCAATATGATATTAATTGTACAGTTGAAATCAGGTGAAACATATTTCAATATTAGCTGTGTTGCAAAAAAAAAATTGAAAACAAGTATACTTCAATTTGCACTCATATTTCATTTGTTCTTTCTGGAAGTGGATAGCATTTTCCGTCATGAGTTCTTTGGAATTGTCTTGGATCATTATATTGATCAGAGTAGCTAAGTATTTAAAAATTGATCATTGTTATGATATTGCTATTGTTATGCACACTGCTCTCCTGGTTCTGCTACTTCAAACTGCATAAATTAATATGTCTTCCCAGATTTTTCTAAAATCATCCCCTTTGTCATTTCTTATAGCACAATAGCATTCCATCACAATCACATACCAACCATTCTCCAATTAATAGACATTCCCTCAATTTCCATTTCTTTGCCACCACAAAAAGAGCTGCTATAAATATTTTTGTATATATAGATCCTTTTCCTTCTTCTTTGATCTCTTAGAGTACCAACCCAATAGTGGTATTTCTGGGTCAAAGGGTATGCACAAGTTTATAGCCCTTTGGGCATAGTTCCAAATTGTTCTCCTAATGGTTGGACAAATTCACAACTCCACCAACAGTGCATTAGTTTCCCAAATTCTGTACATTCCCTCTAAAATTGTCATTTTCTTTTCTTTCATGTTAGCCATATGATAGGTGTGAGGTGGTACCTCATAATTGTTTTAATTTCATTTCTCTTATTAATAGTTACTTAGAGCACTTTTATATGTCTATATAAAATTTTGATTTCTTCTGAAAACAAGTTGTTCATATGCTTTGATTATTTATTATTTGGGGGGGAGGGAAAGGATTTTTAAAGGTCCTTTCAATCCTATTATTTTATGATGATATTAAAGTATTTGAGTTTGTCTGACATATGTAAGGTACACTATCCTTTTAAGAAAAATAGAGCAGTGTAATTCTGCAAGGGACAGGAAAAAGCAGGTGTGTGTGTGTGTGTGTGTGTGTGTGTGTGTGTGTGTGTGTGAAGTAAAAGATGTTTCTCTACTTTGAAAAACATGAAAGATATCCATATTTTGATAGCTAAAAAGAGTTAAAAAAAACAAACTTTGTTTTAATAATAACTATCCATTGAAAGGCTACTCTCCATCTTCCAACCTGCCTGATTTCAACACTGGGGAACAAGAAGCACCTCCAAAGATTAGTTCTTCACCTCTAATCTCATCTCAAAAGCTCATCTCTTGAATTTAGATTGATACCACCTCTCTCAGCCTCCTTTTTTTCTCTAATAAGTCACAAGTTTTATTGCAAAGTGGACAATTTTGTAGGGGTGGGGAGTTTTTTCTCAAAAACAATGTTCCATCTAAGTCTCTTTCCACACAGAAATTGCCATTATAACATTATTCAAAATATCTTTAGTTCTGTAAAACTCACCTGGTAAATACTTAACTCCTACTCCTGTTGTGTACATTCAATGGAAAATAAAAAGGCATTAACAATTACTTCATTTAGGAAGATATGTAGATAACAGGAATGAACACTGAGGATCTATAGGTACTTCAATAATTTGATGATGTTATGACAACTTAATTGGCATTCCTTTTTGAAGGGTACAACCTTATTACATAAAAGTGCTTTCAATGCATAGTTACACATATTCATAGACACACACATATAGGCGGACACATATGTATGTGTGTACATATGTGCATGCACATATATGTATACACACATACTGCAAAGTCACAATGCGCGTGCTAAAGGCAGATTAGGTGTATGAAGCACAAGGACTTCAGAAACTGCAATCAAGTGCAACTCTAAGGAATACTGAAGGATGTTTAGCATCTGACCAGTGGAAGACACTCAATTAGCTTAATCCTTTGCAGTTTTGTAAGATATTCATATTGACTATTATATTCATATTAGTTCTGCAAGAGAAGCATATAATACAATTTGTTTTGGATAAAATGTTATTTGAAGGCATTCCTCAGGTTCTACATATAACTACCAGGATGAAACAATCTAATGGCAATCACTGGTAGGCTACTTAAATTATTGACTTCTTTACATATTCCAGAAAGGTATGGTAAGGGACAAAAACCTAACACTATTCCAACTGATGGAGCTGCAAAAATGGAAGCTACTTCCAGATGTCACTTTACTGTCATTTTGTAAAGGTCTTCCTTCAAGTAAAACTACTACATAGCCTCCCAATTTCACTCTAAACATTGAGTGATCCTTAATATCACCCAAGCCATTTACTTGCCACTCCTGTTTAATACCTGTAAATTTCTTCTTAATGGCATCTTTAGAACTAGCATAAATCATCTTGTTTTTTAAAAGTGCACATTCAAGAACCCAGAATATAAATAGTCCTTCTTTCTAAGACTCTTTTGTCTCATATGTGGCATCATACAAAGCATATTGTCAATAATTCAGAGGCAACAACTTCAGAAAAGTATGTAGGGGTTCTCGGCAGTATCACTGATGACACACACTAAGATCTGCTTTGCTTCCTGTCCAATTATTTCTTTGTTGTCATCACTTAAGCAGAAGAGAACTGCTTTCTTTCTTTTTTTTGATCTCCTCTTGCGTAGAACATTTCCTTACTTTCCTGTCATCGAAAATTTTGATTACTTCATCATTCATAGTTACTCCAAAAGCCATGGTTCCCAGGATGGTAAAGGATGCAATGGCAAATCCTCATTCAGTGACACTCTCAGCCTCCTCTTTTCTCTGATTGGAGGGCAGGAGGGTAGAGTACCAAACTCTTTTCAATGTCTTCCTTTGGAAAGGTCAGAAATTGGACTTTTTGGCTCACAATACTCTGTATCTGCTGGGCTGCTTTCAAATCCATAGGTCCCCTCTGATATTTCTCCCTTTCTTCCTGCCTCCTTTTCTGTGTTGTCTCACTTCATTAGATGGCAACTAGGTAGCAAACTGGAAGGATTGTCAGGCCTGAAATCAGAAAGACTCATCTTTTTGAGTTCAAATCCAGCCTTAGACATTTACTAGCTGTGTGAACCAGGGCAAGTCACTTAACCCTGTTTGCCTCAGTTCCTCTTCTGTAAAAATAATAAGCTAAACAAAGACAAGGTAAACCCCTCCAGAATCTTTGCCAAGAAAACTCTTAATGGGGTCACAAGCAGTCATAAGTGACTGAAACAAGTGAATGACAACTACCTCCTTATTCAATTGCAAGTTCCTTGAAGGTCAGGGACATTATCATCATCATCATCATCACCATTATCATCATCATTATTATTAACAGTGCCTGGCAAACTATAGTTCCTTAATGAATGTTGAGTGGATTACTGAACTGGAAAGGCTAGGCCAAAATGTTGAGTGCCCCTTGGTAAAACGTCTTCCAAAAGATCAAGAAAATGCACTAAACCAAATAGTAAGGAGGAAATCCAGAAAATTTCATAGTGAGTCATTTGTCCATAAGGACACAGTCAGGGAGGTCTACAGACACTAGAGATGAGGTCTGGCCTGTATCACATGGAAAGAGGCTGTGTGCCATACATCTGAGACCCTTTGGGGCCCTGCAAAAGAGACAGAATTGAATTTAAAAATGTTTTACCCACTTCCCAGTATTGGATCATAGATCCAGAACAGACTCAATAGAAGAACTGAATTTGGAAGTTCTGGCTTGTGTACAGAGAAAGGAAGAAGTTCAACTAAAGCAGTAGCAGTTATGTGGCTCAAACATCAGGACCAGGGCAGGATCTCAGCCCAGAATCTAACTGAGCTAATAGAGGAATAATGAGGGCAGGAATCCCAAACCAAAGTGTGCCCTACAATTCTGTGACTGTGTACCAATAGAGCTTATTAGCTGGGTGATGGGGCAAGGTCCAGTAGCAGTATAGAGACCCAAAACCTAGGTGAGGAACTCACAGAGCTCAGACTAGGGAAGGAACAGTCAGACTTTTCCCTGGAGTGGACCATTATGGGAGCACTATAAGCTTGCAGGAGCCCATGTTATTTCACAGATCCTGAGATAACACAACATTCAATACTACAAGAAAGCATTAACAGGACCAACTGAGACCTCTCATCCAGAACTGCTGCAGAGACCAGGCCTAACATCAAATCCAAAGACAGGGAGTAAGCTGGTAGAATGAGCAAAAAGAAAGAAAAAATACCTGACATAAAGTATTATTGTTGTGTAGAGAAGCTCAAGGCAAAAACCCAGCAGAAGAGAATGACTCTAAAACATTTACAAGAAAAGTTTCAGGAAAAAAATAGGTTGGGCAAAAATCAATTACACTTCCTGGAAGAGATGATATAAGAGCTATAAAAAGAATTAAAAATATATTTATAAATGAAATGTGCACTTGAGAAAAAATAGGAAAAATAAGAAAGAATTTGAAAAGGAATTAACAGCTTGGCATGAGAGATTTAAAACTTTTGCCAAGCAACAAACTCCCTGAAAATAGAATGGACTAAATAGAAGGCAATTACTCCATGAAGCAATATGAAATATAAACACAATGCCAAAAGACTGAAAAATAGATAATAAAATGAAACACAATAAAAACAACTGACCTGAAAAACAAAAGATAAATAGACAATTTAAGAATTATTGGATTACCTAAAAGTCCTGACCACAATTTTCTTTATTTTTTAAAACAATTTATTTCAAGAATTCCTTAAACTTCTAGATCTCTTAGAAACAAAGACAAAGTAAAAATAGAATCCACTGGTCATCTACTGAAAGATACCCCAAAATTAAAAGTCACCAGAAAATACCACAGCCAAAATCTATAGTTCCAGGAAAAGGGGAAAAAAAAAACCACTATACAGAGACAGAAAGAAAGAATTCAAGTACCAAGAAGCCATAGTCAGTATCATACATTATTTAGCAGGCACCACTGTAAAGGAACAGAGAATTTCAAATACAGTATTCCAGAGGGCAAAAGACATAGGCTTACAGCCAAGAGTAACTTACCCAGCAAAAACTGAGTATAATACTTCGAGAGGCAAGGGTGGGGGGTAGATGTGGGAAATGGATTTTTAATGAAATAGAAGGCTTTTGATCAGTCCTGATGAAAAGACCAAAGCTGCAGAGAAATTTTGAAGTTCAAACACAGAAGGGAACAGAAACATAAAAATGTGCACATGAATGAACCATGATAAAGGACTAAACAAGGATAAACTGCTCACATTCAAATATAGGTAAATGAGCTATGGGTCATCCCTTTTGAAACCTATCATCATCAGGGGTCATAGAGAGAGTCCAATTAGAAAATTCCTGGGAATTGTTCTCTCTTGGATAATCTTAAGAAAAGAAAGGAAATTACAACTAAGATTTATATAGTGCCTACCATGTGCCAGGCATTGTGCTAAGAGCTTTATAAACATTATCTTGTTCAATCCTTATAACAACCCTGGGAGGTAGGTGCTATTACTATTCCCATATTACATAAGAGGAAATCAAAACAGACAGAAATTAAGTGACTTGCCCAGGATCACACAGCTAGTAAGTTTCAGAGGCTAGATTTGATATCAAAAAGTAGAATATTTTCTGACTTCAGGCTTAGCACTCTATCCACTTCACCACCTAGCTGCCCTTAAGAAAAGGAATAAAAAGACATTATGAAAGTGGGGTAGAGGGAGTTAGACTGAAAAGTTGTTCCTTTGCAGCTGTAACAGTTAGAGGTAATCAACTGACAGAAGGCTTGAGTTAGATAACTCTTGAGTTGTGTGAGAGATAATTTATTTCACTCATCAGTAACTTCAGTGGTAGATGTTGCCCTTTGGCACCACCTAGAGAGATAAAGTTTCTCATAAACATTTCTTGCTCTCCGCGACCCCTCTGGTTTCAGAAGGAAAAGCAAAGGAAATGCTGACTACTATGGTATCCTAGAAAGGGTCTGATTAAATTTCTTTTCCTGTATTAGTTAACCTGAAGTACGTTTTGTAAAGTCCATTCTTATTGGACAACAAATTATCAGGGTAAGTGAATAACTCCCTGGTCTATCCAATAGAACCAGTTTCATAAGCTTTGTGGTTCCCTGGCTTATGGGCAAATACTATTCACCGTAAGAGATGATACTTTGTAAATTCTTTTTCAAGGGAAAATTAAAATTAAAAGAGCTGGTACATGTTATGTTCTAGTAGAAGGTAGAGATGACGTTCCCACTGAAGAGTAATGAGGACACCAGAGTGTCCAAGCAGTGAATGGAAATACAGTTTTGTGCTGTGCAGATATTCTGGAATGAACTAATGACATTCTACATTCAGGAGTTCTAAGTTATATAAAGCATGTGTGTTTTCTTCTCGCATGTTTTTTTTTTCAGTCACGTTCCTTTAAATGAGTGCTCACTCAATACTGTAGATATTAAGAGTATGAGTGGGATATTTTAATTCAGCTTTATATGTATTATGATGAATTACTTTAATACATTGACATCTGTGATATTCATTTTGCCTAACGATTAAGTAAATTGTTATGTTTAGGATCAAAAGTGTTATTGCATGGGGCAGCTAGGTGGCACAGTGGATACAGCACCAGACCTGGAGTCAGGAAAACCTGAGTTCAAATCCAGCCTTGGACCAAACACTTGACACTTACTAGTTGTGTGACCCTGGGCAACTCACTTAACCCCAATTGCCTAAACAAAAACAACAACAACAACAACAGCAACAACAACAACAAAAGTGTTATTTTATCTGATATTGTAAATATGCTGCATTGTATTAATATGTTATATTTGGGGTGGCTAGTTGGGTAGATGGAAAATGTATTGAAAAGGGGTTCAAGAACTAGAGTGATGATTAGGGGGAATATATTTCTATGTGTGACCTTGGACAAATCACTAACTCTGTTTGCCTCAATTTCTCATCTATAGAGGTGGAGAAGGAAATGAGGTGGAGAAGGAAATGGCAAACCACTCCACTATCTTTGCCAAGAAAACCACAAATGGGGTCACAAAGAGTTTGACACAACTGAAATGAGTGAATAACAAAAATATTCTCTCTCACCAGGGTTATCCCTAGGACTCTGAGGGAATTTGAGTGTATTGGGAAACCCAGATCTACCAGTGTTGGGATCAGGCTGAATCAACAAGGAAAGTAAATGGAGTTTGTCATGCCTAAGTAAGGTTTTTACACATTGTGGGTAGCTAACTTCATATCACCCATCCATTTAAAAAAAAAAACAAAACACAGTTTTACGCAAGGAAAAAATAATAATAAGCTAGATTTCTTTATCATTATATAAAAAATTGAATACTAGTTTTTCATAATATAATAATTTGGCATGCCCCAAATAAAAAAGAACTATGACTCTCCATTAGTGAGTGATCATCTTGCATTAGGCATGAAAAAAATCAGTTAATTGGACAATAATTTGACTCAGGATTCTTAAACTCATATTTGCAAGAACTGAAATCCTTGTCTTTTAATATCAGATTCAGAAATAGCTGGGTTAAAGCCCTGTCCTTGACACACACTGGCTCTGTGACTAAGAGAAAGGCAATTAACTCCTCCTCAATGACCCAAGCAATTCACTTAAGACCATATGTTGCACAAGAGGTATCAATCTACATAGGTAGGATTTTTCTCACTTGTGGTTCTAATACCAATAAAATGATGCCAAGACAAAAAAATCAGATTGGTGAAGGGAGTTTCCACATCAATGAATATTACCGCTTGCTGTATCTCTCTTTAGGAATAGAATACAATGTCCAGAATAATGTTAGTCATCTAAAATGTAATCATTTATTAAAGCACTTAATTCAGTTCAGTCACATTTATATGGCAAAGTTAAAGTGTGATAACATACCCAGAAGAAAGATATTTCAGTAGTAATGAACTGATAATTATCATGCAGCTATGTCCCAGGAGCAACTGGCATGTATACAAAATTGCTTTTGTGGATGTTTCTTATCCATTCTTCATTAATGAAAGTATCAATCAATCAATTTAAGTTTAATTTACCTAGTTCAGGTAAGTAACATTGCTTATGACTATCCTAAGTTTAAATATCTAATATCATTGTAGGCAGAAAGGACAGATGATGTAGAGAACCCATGCCTCAGGTTATTGAAAGTTTCACCTCCAGCCCTTGAAAGAAGTGAGAGTGAGCCAAGATGGCAGAGAAAAAGCAGGAAATCCTCTGAATTCTCCCCACCCTAAACCCCTTTGAACAAGTTTAAATAATGCCTCAAAACAAATTATGGAGTGGCAGAACCCACAAAAGGATGGGGTGAAACAATTTTTGAATCCAAAACATCTTATAAAGTCAGCAGGAAAAGACTGTCACAGCAGCAGTAGGCTTCAGGGGCATTGAGTGGGGGGGTATTGGTAGTTTCTGGACCTCTCAGACCACAGGCAAAAAGGGGATCAGGCAACTGATTAAAAGAAGATTACAAGGGTCCATACTTGTCCATACTTGGATCTAAGTCACAGTCCTAGATTTCAATCCCAGGATAAGGAGGAACAGTAACACACCACAGCTTATAGACACAAGAGAGCTTGACCCTGGGTCACTGTTCCATGGTGGAAAAACATGCTTGTAGTCACTCAGAGACAAGAGCCAGGCCAGAATAGTGTGTGCGTGTGTGTGTGTGTGTGTGTGTGTGTGTGTGTGTGTGTGTGTGTGTATGGGTGGGGAGAGAGAGAGAGAGAGTAGTTGATTGGGAATGCAAATACACAGAAGTGAAAGACAATCTAGAAAAAGAGAAGCAAAATACAATAACATTAAAAGAAAATATTCTCTCACTGTGCAAAAAAACATATCAATCTCAAAGACAAGGTATGAAGAGACATCTATGATTCATAACGACATTCAATATGACAGGATGAAAAACTTTAACACTGTAGCGAAAGAAATGGAAGACAACTGCCCAGAACCTTTGAACATAGAAAATGAAATGACAATTGATCAATTCACAGATTGCCACCAGAAAAAATGCAAACTCTAAGGCACACAGTGGTTAAAATTAGCAATTGAATTCAGAAACAAATGCTGCAAGTGATCAGGAAAGGAAATTCAAATATCACTGTTAGGTGGATGATGGATTGGAATGAGAAGAGATTTGAAGAAAGGAAACCAACTAGAAGACTATTGCTGTAGTCCAGGTGAGAGGTGATGAGGGTCTGGTGTCTTCGAGTGTAGAGAAAAGAAAAAATGGCAAGATACGTCAATAGGTGGTATACATAACTTTAGAGAAGCCGCAGAGTCAAGGATAACAGTGAGGTTTTCAGCCTGCATGACTGGCCAGATGGCGGTACCCTACACATTAAGCCAATTGCTTTCCTTTACTAGGGAGACTATTTTTGTCAAAGACTACAAGTGATTTGCCTAAATGCATACAGTTAATTAGTGCCAAAAGATAGATTAGAACACAAATCTTCTGGTTCCCTGTTTAGTGTTTTCTCTATTCTGCCAGGCTACTTTCTAGATAACATAAAATCAGTGGACTTAGAACTGATAGGCATGATGGAGATTGCCCAGCACTAATCCATGTAGATTAAGTGATATTTTGACACAAGGAACAATCCAGTTTATTTAAATATGAAAAAAAAAATCAGAATGTTATTCCTATTAATTTTTATAAAAGATTTAGATAAAACCAGAGACAGAAATTTGACAGATTTATAAATGACACAGAGCTAGAAAAGCTAGCTAACATGTTGGATGACAGAAATGGGTTCCAGAAATATAGTAACAGGACATTGCAATGAATTTAATAAGAAACAATTTAAGAGGAAGAAAAGTCTCTCACTCTTTAGAAAATCAGCTTCACTAGGGAAAGATGGGTGACGAATAGAAAGACAGCAGTTTGTCTGAAAAGAGGCCTGGGAATTTGAATTGACTACAAACTTACTACATGCATCAATCATAGTATATGGCAGCCAAAAAAAAATAATGTGAAGTTAGGCTACATTACAAGTATATTGGAAGACAAGGTGATAATTCCATAGTACTCTGTTAGATTACTCTGTTTAATTTTGCATATCACATTTAGAACTGACATGATAGACTGGAGAATATCCAGGGGACAGGGACTGGCCTAGCGAAGGAGCTTGAATCCAAGCCACATTAGGACTGGTTGAAATAACTAGAAGTATTATGTTTGGAGAAGAGAGAAAATAAGAGGGATATGAAAGCTATCTTTAGGTATTTGGAATGCTGTCAGAGGGAAGATTAATTAGATTTATTCTATTTTAATCCTCAGGACAGAACAAGAAACAATGTGTGGATGTTGCAGAAAGTCCAATTTAAGTTTGATATAAGGAAAATATTCTATATAATTAGTGATATCTTAAATTGACTACCTTGGGAGCCAGTGAATTCCCTTCACTAGATATCTTTTAGTAAAGGCTATGTTGGAGGAGGGATTGATTCTTATTTGAGTACAAGTGAAATTACTGGCCTTTTAGTTCCTTCCTGCTTCAAAATGTTGTGGTTTTGTATTCTGCATGCTTATTCACAAGTCAGGGCTACTCTTACATTTAATTACTTCCCCTGTGATTCCAAACTGATGGCATCTTCAAAATGAGAGCAATTTCTATTAAATTTAATTATCTTCCTCAATGATTCATATGGTAGGGGGAGGGAACACACTAATATAGAATAGTAGTTCTATTAAATCTGCATAGAAAGGGTGTGACTCTTCCACTAGGGAAAGTGATGATTAAATGAAGACTCTAAAGAGAAGTAGTAGAAAATTGAACTCTACCTTTAGATACTGCACATTAAAAAGGGAGAAAGAAATGCTCTTTAGCTAAACAAAACCAAGAGAGATACCATGATCTCTTAATTTTAAAGAGGGACATACTTGAATAGTTTCCTAATAATCTATCAATCCTGTACATCCATTGTCTGTTGTTTAAGTATATAGTGTTTATATGTAATTGTATATAATTGTGTAAGTTGTATACCTGTATATATACATAGTTGTATCTTTATAGTTGTATAAGTGTATAGCTGTATAAATGTTTAAGAGTTTAAGAGGTAGCATTTACATAATGCTTTAAGTATTGCAAAGCATTGCAAAAATATTAGCCTGTTTGATCCGCAAAGTAACCTGGAGAGATAAGTGCTATATCATTGCCATTTTACAGATGATATAACACAGGCAAATA
Source organism: Phascolarctos cinereus (assembly GCF_003287225.1). Taxonomy (NCBI): domain Eukaryota; kingdom Metazoa; phylum Chordata; class Mammalia; order Diprotodontia; family Phascolarctidae; genus Phascolarctos; species Phascolarctos cinereus. Next base: position 388,571,080 of record NW_027555958.1, on the reverse strand, counting down.
GAAATGACATGACCTGCACAGGGTCACACAGCTAGTAAGTTAACTGAAGCTGTATTTGAACTTAGGTCTTCCTGACTCCAGGCCCAGCACTCTATCCACTGTGCCATCTAGGTACCTATGAACTTTCTATAGTCTTTGTCATTATCACTAAATCTACAGGCAGAAGTCACATAATTATGTGAGTGGGCCAATCATTGAGAAGTCGGATTTAAACTTATACTATACATCTGAACAAACATCATTGACTATAGATATAGGTATAGATATAGATAATACAGCTATAGGTGGAGATGTCAATCTCAAGACTTGTAATTCCATTAGTTGGGAAAGGTGGAAATATGCTTTATTGATGCAGGTTTACAAACCATTTGTCTTACAGTATTATCCGGGGTATACCAATATATGAAATAAACTTGCCCTTACAAGGTACCAAGGTTAATGGATAGAGTACTGGACTTGGACCCAGGAAGTCCTGGGTTCGTAAACTGTCTTTGGTGCTTTTAAGTTCTATACCCCTGAAAAAGTTCCCTAATAACCTTTAGCATTAGTTTCCTCATCTGTAAAATGAGAAGGTTGAACTAACTGTACTCATTAAGGTAGCTTTCAGCTCTAATTCTAGTATCCTATGGGCTCATGATCACAGAGATAGTATGGATATAGATATAGTCTCTCTCTGTCTCTCTCTGTCTCTGTCTCTCTCTCTCTGTCTCTGTCTCTCTCTCTCTCTCTCTCTCTCTATATATATATATATATATATATATATATATATATACACATACACACATACATATATACACATATATACACACATACATATATGTGTGTGTGTATTTCTATAGCCAGTGATATTTGTTTAGAAATATAACTTTAAATTCAGCCTTTAAGGCAATTCTTCTTGACTTCAAGGTCTTTGTTCACTACACTGGGTTCTCTGTTTCTTCCTCTCCCAGCATGTATTTATCTGTATTGTTCCAATATAATTCATAAATTTATATTGTATCTTTATGCATATTACACATGTATTTAGAGGCAGCATAGAACTGAAATCCTTGAAATAATCAGAAAGTCATTTAACCTCACAGTGAATCCAGGAAACTCTCTAAGACTGAATTAAAGGGAATTTACCAAACCACTTAAAGAGAGTTTCTATAGCAGAAGTTGTCTACAGCAATGATATCATAAGTTGAGACAAAAAAAAATTCATCTAAATTTATCTGAAAAATTCATCTTTACAAAATTTAGACCATCATTACAATTTTGAGCCTGTATTGAAGAAATCATTTAACCTTACTGCTCATAAAATGATCCCTCCTATACTTGTAGAATTTGCCCGAGACTTCTTTAAATTCAATGTAAATTGTTAATTTCATAAGCAATTATCAACCTTTCAATGCTAGTTGCAGATATTTGGTAAGATTTTTATTAAAAAAAGATTGATGCAGCAATTCCTTCCATTTCCCTATGTTTCCTATATAACATTTATTCTTTTGTAAACAAGTATCACCAATATGACATCTTTGCTTTTGACCTTTCATTTGATACTGTACATGCTATCTGTTTACTTGTTTGGCAAATATGATTTAACCAAGCATTAAATATCATGATTTGGTGATTTATACTTATGTTATCTTGCTTCTGATATGTTGTAGCTACACATTCTTATCATGGATTTGGCATTATGAGGAATCTTTTAAAAAGAAATGCAATTTATGTCAATCACAAAAAAAATGGTCTATAAAGAAAATCAACTCATTTGAGAAGAAAGTGACACAGGCAGTTTTCTGTATAAGAATGGGGATTCGGAACAGTCTGGAATCAGAATGGATGAGTCTTGCAGTGGCTAGATACATCAATCTGGGAAACCAGTTACTGTCACAAAAGAGATTTATATTGCAAGAAGAGTGATACCTAGGTGTCTAGAAATAAGGTACATAGAAGGAAAAAATGGAAGTCAAGAATTTGGCACCGATCTTTGAAAACTAGAGGAAATCATGACATCTTAGCTGAAAAGAAAAGAGAAGAGCTCTGTTTCAGAATATGATCTGAAAAGCTTAAGGGGGAGGGAGAAATTATTTTTACAAAGGTAACTGAAGTTAGAGATACCTGTTCTGGACTATGCTAGAATGGAGTACAAAGATCAGGTTTATTAAACCAAATTGAATTAGATAGCAGTATAATATTTGATTATCTAATTCATCATATATTGTGCATGTAGCAGGTGCATGACAGAAACAAAGAAATATCTGTCCTGTCTTTAACAGACTTTTCACAAAAAAATATTATGGGGTGTGAAATAGAGTTATGATTTTTTTCAGAGGGTGACTAAGGGAGTTACTACTGATTTTGGCTAATATAAATAAATGTAGCATCATCTTGGGCTACCTCCTTTACTCACCCCCCCCCAAAAAATGAATGAATTAAATAAAAAAACCTAATAGAGAACTTCTCTTGACAATAGCATTATTTATATTTAAATTAAAGAAAATTCCATGTGAGTAAAGAATTTATTTCTTAGATGGCAAAAGAACCTCACAATAATTAAATTATGCTAACATATGCAATAGTATTATATTTGAAAATATGAATAAAAGATATGGACTTTGAATATATGTTACTAAAAATGAAGCAGTGTTTCACAAAACAATTTTGTTCTTAGGTCATGATTTTTCTTACTCTGTGGTGAATGATAAAAGCCTTTCTCCACATTTAAGATGATAAAATATATATTGTGTATGTGTTCATGAACAAATGAAACATACATAATTTCTCTTTAGGTTTGCACTGGATTTTTACTTTAGCATTTGAACATAAGTATAGAGAAAATAAAAAGTTACCATAGAGATTACTAATTACAGCTACTAACACAAGAAGACTATTTTGACCACTGAGATTTGCTTCAATGAAACTCTCAACTGGACCATGGTTCAAAATGATTATATGTTTTTCAAACTAAAAGATAAAAGATAAAAGAGGTATGGCATGGAAATAGAACTGTGTATTAAGAATATAAACTCATGAAGAAATCTAGGAACCAGAATGAAGAAGCAGGACATAATTGTTGTTTTTGTTCAGTTGTTTCACTTGTATCTGACTTTGTGCCCCCTTTTGGGGTGTTGTTATGTTCTTAGCAAAGATATTGGAGTGGTTTGCCATTTCCTTCTCCAGATTATTTTACAGATGAGGAAGCTGAGACAAAAGTGACTTGCTCAAGGTCATATTGCTAATAAATATCTGAGACCAGATTTGAACCCAGGAGAGGACTCTTCTTGATGATGATCTATCCACTAGACCACCTAGCTGCCCCAGTCAGTATTTGGGTGAATGTTATTGAAGGGAAAAACAGAAATGAGTTGTCATTGGTGTGTACTATAGATTACCTGAACTTCCTGAAAGAGGAAATACATGAAAAGTTTGGGAAACAGCTCACAGGACTGATAGTCAAAAAAAGCACATTTCCTAAGTACAGTATGCCTGACTGTGGCTGATCAGGCTAATATGAGCTTGGAAGGTTCTACCACAGGTTGGGTCAAAATAGTCCACATGAACATTTGGAGTGGAGATGTCTCTAAATTTTCTTGTCTCATGGTTCTTTTGAGCTACTGCAATTCGGATTTGCTGATAAAGTACAGTGCCTTGTCTTTGATGTAGGCATGCCATGTTGGACAGTCCTATGCCAATGTCTGCCATGTCTCATAATCAATTCCAAAGTACTTCAGCTAGAACTTGAGAGTATTCTTGTATCACTTTTTCTGACCTTGATGTAAGCCCTTACTTTGTGTGAGTTCTCCATGAAATAATCTTTTATGCAAACATACTTTTGGCATTTGAACAACCTGACCAGTCCATCAGAGTTGAGCTCTTTGAAGTAGAGTTTGAATGCTTGGTAATTCAGCTCCAAAAAGGACCTCAGTATCTGGTACCTTATCTGTTGAGGTGATCTTTATAATTTTCCTAAAGCAGTTCAAATGGAAGAGATTTGGTTTCCTGGCATGTCACTGGTACATTTTCCAGGTTTCACATGCATCAACAATGAGGTCAACACAATGTCTCTGTAGACCTTCAGTTTGGTAGGCAGTCTAATATATCTTCTCTCCCACACTTCCCTTCAGAGCCTCCCAAACACTGAGCTAGTTCTGGCAATGAATGTGTCAACTTAGTCATCTGTGTCCATGAAAAGTATATTGACAAAGTAAGTAAACATCCACAGAATTTCGAATTTCTCCATTTGCTGTAATCAATGGTTCTGTGAATAGAGGTGCATTAGTGGATGATGAAGAACCTTTGTTTTCTTAGTGTTACTTGTTAGGCCAAAATTAACAGGAATAGCAGAGAATTGATCCATACTTTGTTGCATATAAGCTTCAAAGGATGTCAACCATGATTGAGCAATGTCTTGAAAACCTGGAGAGATGGATGTATCCAGAAGAGGGTGCCTGATAGTGTTAAAAGCTAAAGAGATGTCAAGAAGGATGAAGACTGAGAAAATGCCATTAAATTTGATTGTTAAGAGATCATTAGCAACTTCAGGAAGAACAATATTTGTTGAGTGATGAGGTCAGTAATCATAGTATAAAAGTTAGGAAGAGAGCAAGAAGAAAAGAAGTGGAGGTATCTGTTACAGACAGCCTTCTCAAGAAGTTTTGACATAAAAACAAGGAAAGATATTGGCAAAAAACTAGAGGGATGGGATAGATCAAGTAAAGGTTTTTGTTTTGTTTTGTTTTGAGAATAGAGGAGATATGACACATAAAGTCATGGCATCTTAATGATGACCAGCTTTGATTTTCAGACATCAACTAGAACTTTGACCAAACCACAGTGCATAAAATAACTTCTTGACTTGACTTAATGATAATTATGTTCCTCAAAAAGTGGATCTGATTATTATTAAAGGATGAAATAAGTTGTTAGGGTGGAAACAAGAATGGAATGAAAGGAGGGCAATGATCACTTCTTTCTAGAATCTATGAAAAAAAGATGTCCAGGCATAGGCTTACATGCCCTATCTTTGGGGAAAACAGATTGCAAAGTATTTAGGAAAAAATATAGGTATAGGGGAAGCAAATACAGAAGGAATAAGAGATACAAGAAAAAAGATTCTTAAGACATAAAGGGAAACATTTTTAATGATGATGAGAAATAGGATTTTTTTTCTGAAAAGACTAGAGTAGATTCACAAAAATACTCACTGACCAACTAGGATTTTAAAAAGAAATGTACAGCAGAGGGAAACAACAAGTATCAAAGGCTGAATAAAAGAGAAAATCATAATCATGTAAAATAATGTCAGTGGCAGCCTAAAAAGCTAGTTTGATCATGAGCTACATTAAAATAAGCATAGTTTTGAGGAATAAGAGGAAGTGGGATGCATTTTGATAATTCCATTGTTGTAGTCTTATAAGTCATCAACTGAAATATTCTACTGACTTCTAAGCACTAAACTTTTTAAAAAGACCAGTGATAAGCTTCAATGTCTAGAGAGGGTAACCTGAATTGTGTGGGGCCTCTCATACAAGGATTGACTAAAGGAAGTAGGCATGCTTAGTCTTAAGGAGATAAGATTCAGGGGAGAAATTATAGCATCAAGTACTTGAAGGCAAGTTATTTGGAAAAGAGATTATATTTGTTCTGTTTAGTTCCAGAGAGTAGAATAAAAAATAATTAGAAGCTTTAAGGAGATGTTTTTGTGTTTGATGTCAGGAGAAAACAAAACGAAACAAAAACAAATAAAAAACATTTGCTAACAATTAGAGCTGCCTCGAGCATTGGTGTAATCATTTGTCAAAGGTAACAGTAAAGATTCCTTTTGTGTTTGAGTTGGACTAGATGACTGCTAAGCAGCCTTCAAACTCACCAATTCCATGACTGAGTTTCTGTGATTTATAAGGGAAGGAATACATTCTGGAGAGATGAAGGGACTAGGTAGTAATCAAAACTGACTCTCAACCTCCAATCTTGTGTTCTCTGACTATCTGACTAGTGTTTCATTCACTATCACAGATTCTTCTCCCAGATAACTCTCCTTTGCTATATATATATATATATATATATATATATATATATATATATATATATATATAATATATATATATATATATATATATATATATATATATATATATTTCCCATCCTGCATTATTGTTCAGTAAAGCCTAATTTCTCTTTCCATCTTAAGGCTTGTATCATTTACTCTCCCAGGACATGTAAATTTTATTTTTGATGATACAACCACTTAGTATTTTTGTAAATATGATTTCTAATTTCCAAAAAAATGTATATTTACTTATTTCTAAATTATATACATAGATTACTGAATTAATATGTATATCATAAAACATAAAAGTGGAAAATTTCAAAACAGTGACATTAAGAAGAGGGGATAGAGGGAGGACCTTTAATTTCTCCCTCTACCAATACCGGCTGATACCTTCTCTGAAACATATAATTTTATTTTTTTAATTGAATTTTATTTTAGACTCAAACTCCAGAACACAAATGCAGAATACACAAAAGAAAAAAAAAACATATCATGAACTTAAATACTGGAACTTAATTACAAAGTAAGAAAAGAAAAAAAAATGTCATGTGCATAGCAGAACGTAATAGAGGATTCAAAATATGTAATGATAAATTTTCATTTCAAGAAAGCCTGTATGATAAATAATACACATTGCATTGAGAGCTGTCCATTTTTCTTTGCTCCCTTGTAAGTTTTATTTTGTTCTCTAATGTGTACTTTTTTGACTTTGTTCTCCCTCTCTACCCTAGAAGGAAACAATTGAGCGTGGATATATTTCTCTATAGCTGTAGATACATGCATATATACATACACATGCACATACATACACATACACACATATGTGTATATGTGTATGTGTATGTGTATGTGTATGTGTGTATGTGTGTGTATATATATATATATATATATACTTACAGATAGAGACATATACTTTCCCAAACAAATTCTACTCCTGATCATTGCTTTTTTATGTTTGTGCCTATCTCTTCTTTCCTGTCCCTTATGACTCCTCTACCTTACATCTACCCACTACCTTGGCCTTCTGTTGCTTAGCATACCCACCTCCAAGGATCCCTAACCTATCCTCCTGTTCCCATAAATTGAAACACCATTCTATAGCCCACATAACCTGTTCCCTCACTCTGCCCTCTATAGAGATCCCTCCCTTGTCCTCTCCCCTCACCATTTTATTTCTTCTAAATTCAGAAGCCTTTTACACTCTTCTAAATATCTATGTATTGTTCCCTCTTAAACCCATTCCCCCCAAAAGTAGGTTACCCAAACTACCAGCCCTCCTCCCCCATCTAATTCCCCTGCATTGATTCTTACTTTTGCACCTAATTTATATAAAATAATTACCCTTTTTAGCTGTTCCTAAATGGTTTTCCTTTTTAGAGTAATATCATACTCAGGTCTACCTCAATCTTTTTTATGAGCTACCCATTTACTAATAAGAATCTAAGACATACATTTTGCATTTTACATATATAAAAAGCAAATAGTCTGTCCATATGAATCCCTTGTAATCAATCTTTGGTATGTACCTTATGTTTCTCTTCATTCTTGTATGTCAAATATTCTATTAAGTTCATTTTTTAAACAAAATATTGAAAGTCTGACAGTCTATCAAATGTCCATTTTTTTCCCCATTCAGTACTATGCTTAACTTTTCTGGGTGTGATATTTTTGGCCAGATCGCCAGTTCTGATCATAAAGTCCACAGCTAATTATCCTAACATTTTGGACAGAAATTTATTTCCCTGACTTTAATTTTTTTATTTTTATTTTTTACTTTTCTCTGGCATACTCCATTTGTAATCCCTCTATGCAATTAATTACCACCTTTTAAGAGTCTTACCAAAAACCCCCCTTAATAATAATTTATTTTTTGAAAATATCTAGGAAAGTCAAATTCACTAACCTCTTGTTTGAAAATTCTCCCATCTTCACCTTTAGGAAACAAAGACTTTTGCAAGACAACAAATGTTTATTAAGTATTTTCTATGTGTAAGACACTCTGCTAAAACGTTTTAAAAATCAGAAATTTGCCTGCCTAAGGTCATACACAATCTCTTTCATTTGCCCCAATTAAAATAATTCATAGTATCTTTACAAATGTATCCCCAAGATTTAGACTTCTGCTTCTGGAAGCCAAGATGGCAGAGTAAAAAGGTAGTCGCTCTCACTCTCCCCTATGGACCTCTGAAAACCCAGAAAATATTACCCCAGAAAAAAACCCTGGAACAGCTGAACTAGAAGAAAGACAGGGAGCAGCAGTGCAGCAGCACAGCAAACGGGTCTCCCACTGCCTCAGCAAAAATAAGGGAAGCAGCACTACAAAGGGCCCCAGGTGGATAAGTACCCTGCAGCATTCATCAAATAGGACCTGAAGAAAGCAACCTAAAGGCTTCCTAAAGCCCCTGCCTTGCTGGTTTCAGCCCAACACCAGGTGAGCTATGGGAGCCCTGCAGCCTCCAGCTGTTAACCAGGAAGAAATCCTGAAGACCTGAAGACCTGAAGAGCAGGCAAATACCAACACTTAGACCTCTGAGTGCCTCAGTGAGGGTGAGGGAACTGAAAACCACCAGTTGCCTCTGCACTCTCCTCAAAGGAATCTCCAGTGCATTAGCAGAAAAAGGGAGGACAACACTGCAGGGGCCCCAGGCAGATAAACACCCTGCAGCACCTATCTAAAAGGAGCTGAAGAAAGCTAAAGGAAAGGAAAAGCAGGCAACCTAGAATTGCCTGAAAGTTCCAGCCTTGCTGATTCCAGCCCAACACAGGTAAGCTGCCAGAACCCTACAGCCTCCAATTGCCACATAAGAGGCCCCAGTACACAAAGCCAGTGACCAAGACCTAGGCTCCCAACACAAGAAGCTTGGGTCAGTGCCCTCTGTTTCCCAGCAAGAGAGCTCAATCTCTTTAAAGGGCAGGAAATAAAGAAACACCATGAGTAAAAAGAAACATACCATAGATTCATATTATGAGAAGAGTGAAGATGAAGACAGAAATTCTGAAGAGGACAACATTGTCAACAAACCCACATCTGCAACCAAAAGGGAATATGAACTGGTCTGAAGCCCAAAAAGCCTTCTTAGAAGAGCTCAAGAAGGATTTTGAAAGTCTAATGAGAGAGGTAGACGAGTCCTTAAAAAATACAATTGGCCAATTGGAAAAAAAATACACTGAAGAAAACAAGTCCCTAAAAAACACAATTGGCCAATTGAAGAAGGAAGAGAAAACAATCTGTTAAAAACTAGAATTGGACAAATGGAAACTAATGTCTCTATGAGAGAGCAAGAATCAGTCAAACAGAAACAAAAAAATGAAAAAATAGAAAAATGTAAAATACCTCATCAGTAAAACAACGACCTGGAAAATCGATTCAGGAGAGACAATGTAAAAATTATTGGACTACCTGAAAATCATGATGAAAAAAAGAGCCTGGACAGTATCTTTCAGGAAATCAAAAAGGAAAACTGCCCAGAAGTCCTAGAACCAGAAGGGAAAATAACCACAGAAAGAATCCACCGCTCACCACCTGAAAGAGATCCCAAATTGACAATGCCAAGGAATATAATAGCAAAATTCCAAAATTACCAGATGAAAGAGAAGGTGCTGCAAGCAGCCAGAAAGAAACAATTTAAATATCATGGAACCACAGTCAGGATTACACAGGACCTTGCAGCTTCTACATTAAAAGACCGCAGGGCATGGAACATGATATTCCATAAGGCAAAGGAGCTTGGAATGCAGCCAAGGATCAATTACCCAGCAAAAATGAGCATCATTTTTCAAGGGAGGAGATGGATATTCAATGAAATAGGAGACTTCCAAACTTTCCTGATAAAAAGACCAGAGCTCAACAAAAAATTTGATCTTCAAGTACAGGACTCAAGAAGACATAAAAAGGTAAATGGGACAGAAAGATACAATATGTTGTTAATAAGGGGGCTGTTTAACCCTACAAGGGAAGATGACACTTGCAACCCTTGAGAACTGTATTGTTATTACACCATGTTAAAGGAGTATACAGAAAGAGGGTGGATATTAGTTGACTTTGATGTAGGTAAAATGGATCCACATACATGGATTAATCTGATCTTAGAAAATGTACTGAGAAAGAAGGAGGCAGACAAGGGTAAATTACATTATAGGAAAAGACACAAAATCCTATTACAGCAGAGGGAAAGAAGGGAGGGGGAGCATTGTTTGAACCTTACTCTCATCAGATTTGGCTCAAGAAAGGCATAACATAATCAGTTAGGTATAGAAATCTAACTTGCCCTATAGGCAGTAGGAGGGAAAAGGGGAAAGAAAAGGGAGGGGGGAAGAAGGGAAAAGAAAGCAGTAAGAGTAAAGGAGAAGAAAAGGGATAGGAATAATAGGAAGGGAGGAGGGACTGAAGGAGGCAGTGGTCAAAAGCAAAACACTAGTAGGGGGAAGGAGAAAGGAGAAAGAAAAGCATAAACAGAGGGGGAAAAGGATGGAGAAAAAGACACAGATAGTAATCATAACTGTGAATGTGAATGGGATGAACTCTCCCATAAAAGAAAGGATTGCAGAATGGATTAAAAACCATAATCCTACAATATGTTGTTTACAGGAAACACATTTGAAAAAGAGTGACACATACAGGGTAAAGGTAAAAGGCTGGAGCAGAATATATTATGCTTCAGCTGAAGTAAAAAAAGCAGGGGTAGCAATCCTGATCTCAGACAAAGCAAAAGCAAAAATAGATCTAATCAAAAGAGATAAGGAAGGAAACTACATCCTGCTAAAAGGCACCATAGACAATGAAGTAATATCATTACTAAACATATATGCACCAAATGGTATAGCATCCAAATTCTTAGAGGAGAAGTTCAGGGAGTTACAGGAAGAAATAGAAAGCAAAACTATACTAGTGGGGACCTGAACCTCCCCTCTCTGCACTAGATAAATCTAACCACAAAATAAACAAGAAAGAAGTTAAGGAGGTGAATAGAACATTAGAAAAGTTAGGTATGATAGACCTCTGGAGAAAACTGAATGGGGATAGAAAGGAATATACTTTTTTCTCAGCAGTACATGGCACATACACAAAAATTGACCATGTACTAGGGCATAAAAACCTCACAATCCAATGCAGAAAGGCAGAAATATTAAATGCATCCTTTTCAGATCATGATGCAATAAAAATTATATGTAATAAAGGGCCATGGAAAGATAGACTAAAAAATAATTGGAAACTAAATAATCTAATCCTAAAAAATGATTGGGTCAAACAACAAATCATAGAAACAATCAATAATTTCATTCAAGAGAATGACAATAATGAGACAACATACCAAAACTTATGGGATGCAGAAAGCAGTTCTTAGGGGAAGTTTTATATCTCTAAATGCTTACATAAATAAAATAGAAAAAGAGGAGATTAATGAATTGGGCATACAACTAAAAAAACTAGAAAAAGAACAAATTAAAAATCCTCAACTAAACACAAATTAGAAATATTGAAAACCAAAGGAAAAATTAAAATTGAAATTAAGAAAACTATTGAACTAATAAATAAAACTAAGAGCTGGTTTTATGAAAAAACCAATAAAATAGATAAACCTTTGGTTAATTTAATTAAAAAAAAAGAAGAAAACCAAATTACTAGTATCAAGAATGAAAAGGGTGAAGCTACCACCAAGGAAGAGGAAATTAAAACAATAATTAGGAATTATTTTGCCCAACTATATGCCAACAAATTTGACAATCTTAGTGAAATGGATACATATTTACAAAAATATAAATTGCCCAGATTAACAGAAGAGGAAGTAAAATACTTAAATAACCCCATCTCAGAAAAAGAAATTGAACAAGCCATTGATGAACTCCCTAGGAAAAAATCTCCAGGGCCAGATGGATTTACATGAATTCTATCAAACATTTAAAGAACAATTAATTCCAATACTATATAGACTATTTGGGAAAACAGGTGAAGAAGGAGTCTTACCAAATTCTTTTTATGATACAAATATGGTGTTGATACCTAAACCAGGAAGAGTCAAAATAGAGAAAGAAAATTATAGACCAATTTCTCTAATGAATATAGATGCAAAAATTTTAAACAAAATACTAGCAAATAGATTGCAGCAACTTATCACAAGAATAATACACTATGACCAGGTAGGATTTATACCAGGAATGCAGGGTTGGTTCAATATTAGGAAAACTATCAGCATCATTGAGCATATCAACACCAAAACCAACAGAAACCACATGATCATCTCAATAGATGCAGAAAAAGCTTTTGATAAAATACAACACCCATTCCTATTAAAAACACTAGAAAGCATAGGTATAAATGGAGTCTTCCTTAAAATAATAAATAGCATATCTAAAACCTTCAGCAAGCATTATATGTAATGGGGACAGGCTAGAAGCATTTCCAATAAGATGGGGTGAAACAAGGATGTCCATTATCACCACTGTTATTCAATATTGTACTGGAAACTTAGCTTTAGCAATAAGAGAAGAAAAAGAAATTGAAGGCATTAGAATAGGCAAAGAAGAAACAAAGCTATCACTCTTTGCAGATGACATGATGATATACTTAGAGAATCCTAGAGAATCAAGTAAAAAACTACTTGAAATAATAAACAACTTTAGCAAAGTTGCAGGCTATAAAATAAACCCACATAAATCATCAGCATTTCTATATTTACCAACAAAGCCCAACAGCAAGAGATAGAAAGAGAAATCCCATTTAAACTTACTGTAGACATTATAAAATATTTAGGAGTCTACCTCCGAAACAAACCCAGGAACTCTATGAACACAATTACAAAACACTTTTCACACAAATAAAATCAGATCTAAATAATTGGAAAAACATCAGTTGCTCATGGGTAGGCCGAGCTAATATAATAAAAATGACAATCCTACCTAAGCTAATTTACTTATTCAGTGCCATACCAATCAAACTACCAAAAAATTTTATAGAGTTAGAAAAAATAATAACAAGATTCATTTGGAAAACAAAAGGTCCAGAATATCAAAGGAACTAATGAAAAGAAATGCAGGGGAAGGTGGCCTAGCAATTCCAGATCTTAAATTGTATTATAAAGCAGCAATCATCAAAACTGCTTGGTACTGGCTAAGAAATAGGGAGGTGGATCAGTGGAATAGGTTAAATATGCAAGACACAGTAGTCAATGACTATAGTAATCTATTATTTGATAAACCCAAAGACCCCAGCTTCTGGGATAAGAACCCACTCTTTGAAAAAAAACTGCTGGGAAAACTGGAAAAGAGTATGGCAGAAACTAGGCATAGACCCAAATCTCACACCATATACCAAAATAAAGTCAAAATGGGTTCATGACTTAGATATAAAGGCTGATACCATAAGTAAACTGGGAGAACAAGGAATAGTTTACCTATCAGATCTATGGAGAACAGAAGAATTCATGACCAAACAGGAGATAGAGAACATTATGAAAAGCAAAATGGATAATTTTGATTACATTAAATTGAAAAGTTTTTGCACAAACAAAGCCAATGCAACTAAGATTAGAAGGAAGGTAGAAAATTGGGAAAGAATTTTTACAACCAGTCTCTCTGATAAAGGCCTCATTTCTAAAATATATAGAGAATTAAGACAAATTTATAAGAACACAAGCCATTCCCCAATTGATAAATGGTCAAAGGATATGAACAGACAGTTCTCAGATGAAGAAATTAAAGCCATCTATAGTCATATGAAAAAATGCTCTAAATCATTATTGATTAGAGAAATGCAAATCAAAACAACTCTGAGGTACCACATCACACCTATCAGATTGGCCAACATGACAAAACAGGAAAATGATAAATGTTGGAGAAGATGTGGGAAAAATGGAATGCTAAACATTGTTGGTGGAGTTGTGAAATGATCCAACCATTTTGGAGAACAATTTGGAACTATGCCCAAAGGGCTACAAAAATGTGCATACCCTTTGATCCAGCAATAACACTTCTAGGGCTATATCCCAAAGAGATCATACAAATGGCAAAAGGATCCACATGTACAAAAATATTCATAACAGCTATTTTTGTGATGGCAAAGAATTAGAATTTGAGAGGTTGCCCATCAATTGGGGAATGGCTGAGCAAGTTGTGGTATATGAATGTAATGGAATACTATTGTGCTATAAGAAATGATGAACAGGCTGACTTCAGAAAAACCTGGAAAGACTTTATGGTCTGATGCTGAGTGAAGTGAGCAGAACCAAGAGACTTTGTACACAATAACAGCCATTGTGTGATGACTAATATTGATAAACTAACCCTTCTCAGCATTACAAGGATCTAAGACATCTCCAGAGGCCTCGGATGGAAAATGCTATCCACATCCAAAGAAAGAACTATGGAAGTTGAATGCTATCATTTTTTTTCTCTTTTATTGAGTTTTGTTTCCCCTTTCTGATGGTTCCTCCTACTGGTTTTAATTCTTACTTACAACTTCACCAATGTGAAAATATGTTTAGTAAGAATGTAAATGTATAGCTTATATGAGATTGTGTGCCATCTTGGGGAGGGTGGTGTGGAGGAAGGGGGAGAAAAATTTTAAACTCAAAAGCATGTGGAAGTGATTGTTGATATATCAAAATAAATTAATAAAAGAAAAGAAAAAAGAAAAAGAAAAAAAAAGAAAAAAGCAAACCACTTATAAGAAATCACAAACAGGGACCCCGGCTTAATCACTTTGAAATGCCCAGGGTTAACTCCAGGTCAGCAGCCTTTTGCTACCACGCAAATATTTGTTCTACTCACATAATGTATTTTAAGGAGTGGGAATCACATGTAAGATTGTAACCCAGAAGGATTAGGACCAATCCTGATCCAGAAGGGAGGAATTAGGCAGTTACTAACAATAAAGCTTGCTCAGGCTTCTGTGCCAGCATGCACTCTCCTCTTCAAAGGAGGTGCGCCCGCTTCTCGAGAGAATTGAAAAGACACTTCAATCTCTTTATTAAAAGTCTTTGAGACACCAAAAACAACAACAACAACAAAATGTATCCCCAAGTCCTTCAGAATCATAATACACACTTCAATCCTGGTGCCTTGAAGTGACTGAGAAGCTAGACATTTTTCTATCTTCTTTGAACTTACCTTAGATTTTAACTCCATGTTAACTATTTTTCATCTATCTTTTTTCCAGTCCAGCGTTAAACAACTTTTGCTGTAAAAAAAAAAAACATTTAGTCTTACTAGCTAAAGTTCTTTATCTTACTTCTCTATTTTCCTCTTTCCTGCTGATCTTAAATTCATTAAAGAATTCAATTACATTAATATACTGCACTTCTTTTAATCATTCTCCTATTGATATATATATTTAAGTTACTTTATTATTTCAATTGCAAAAATCACTGCTAAAGTATTTTCATTGTTTATTTTCAATAAATATTTAAAGTATGTTACTATGGATTATGTGGCCTAGTAGACTGTGAGCTTCATGAGGGGAGGGAATTTCTTTCACTTTTTTTATATCTTTATACTTAGTACAGTATATACTATATAGTAGGCACTTAATAAATGTTTTATCAATTACCTGACTATAGTTGTAATTATTTCTTGAAAAATGATGTCTAGGCTCTTTTTTTTTGATCATGGCTTTCAAGTAGTCAAATAATTTTGAAATTATCTCTTCTGGATCTGTTTTCCAGTTCAGTTGTTTTTCTAATAAGATATTCCAAATTGTCTTCTATTTTTCTTTCATTCTTTTGGTTTTGTTTTATTGTTTCTTGATGTCTTATAGATCCATTAGCTTCCTCTTACTCAATTCCATTTTTTAAGGAAATATTTTCTTCAGTGAGGTTTTGTATCTCCTTTTCCATTTGACCAATTTATTTTTCAAGGAGTTCTTTTCTTCAGTAAATTTTTGTGCCTCTTTTTTTCCCCATTCAGCCAAAGACTTTTTAAGGAGCTTTTCTTTTCAGTGAATTTTTTTATATCATTTTCCATTTGTCCAATTCTGCATTTCAAGGCTTTCTTCTCATTGAATTTTTGGACCTCTTTTACCATTTTGTGTAGTCTGTTTTTTAAGGTGAGATTTTCTTCATTATTTTTTGTGATTCCTTTACCAAGCTATTGACTCTTTTTTCATGATTTTCCTGCATCACTCTCATTTCTCTTTCCAATTTTTTGTCCACCTTTCTTATGTATTTTTAAAATATTTTTTGAGCTCTTCCTTGCCTTGAGACCAATTTGTATTTTTTTTTCCTTGAGGCTTTGGATACAGGAACTTTGATTTTGTTATATTCTTCTGAGTTTGTGTTTTGATCGTCCTTGTCACCATAGTAACTTTCTACAGTCAGATTTTTTTTCTGTTATTTGCTAATTTTCAAAGCTTATTTCTTAATTTTCAACTATTTGCCAAAGTAGGGCTCTGCTTCCTGGGTGGAGGATACACTGTCTCAAGCTTTAGGGGTTTTGTGCAACTGTTTTCAGAAATACTTCTAGGGATACCTGTTTGCCAAGGTAGTATCACCTAAGGAGAAGTGTGTTTACTACTCTCCTTGCCTGTGTCCTGGTCTATGAATGCCCTGTCACTGTGAAAAGGGTTCTGCTCCAATGTGGCCACAGGCTCTGATGTGTTAGTGCTCTTCCTTGCCTTGGGACTGCCTGTTACCCAGGATCACAATCTGGGTCTGAGTATGGGCAAAACAACAGAGTCCTTCCCCCAGTGCCAACAAAGATACCCCTGTAATCTCATTTTGACCAGTTGTTTGAGTCCCTTGCTATCTTTAGGCAGAGAGCTCCAGAAACAGCTGCTGCAGCTGCTGATTCATTCATTCCCAAGGTCTGCTCCTGGTTTGCTGGGGCCAGGTCTGCACTGGCGAGACCTGCACTGGAATGTACTCCATTCTCATTTGTTGTGATAGATATTTCCTGCCAAACTCTTAAATTTTTTTGGACTGGATTGTTTCACTCTATCCTTTTGTGGGTTCTGCCACTCCAGGATTTGTTTTAAGGCCTTATTTAAAGGTCTTTGGAGGTATTTGGGGGAGAGCTCAGATGAGTCCCTCCCTTCTCTCTGCCCTCTTGGCTCTGCCTAATTGTAGTTATTTCTGTTATTATTCTTTTCTATGGTAAGTTTTCTTGACAGAAAGATTGTGCTAGTTGCAGTTCCATCAGCAATGAATAAGTATAGCTGTTTCTCCACAACCCCATCAAATTAAAAGGTTTTTTTCTCAATTATTCTGGCTAATTTAATGAATATAAGATATGCCAAAATTATATTAATTTGCATCTCTTTGATTATTATTATAATTGAGTATTTCTTGAAGTGATTGTTAATACATTGATTCCTCTTTGGAACACTGATTTTGTTGTTTTCATTTGTTTGTTTGTTTTTCTTATCTTATGACTATGCATCTATTGTGACCTACAAGGTTTTTTGTTTTGTTTTGTAAATTGTTATCATATATATGAAGTTATAATTGGCCTTACTGTTAATTGGGTTCAACCTCCTCATCTGGGTAAAATAATTTAGGTATTGATACGTTTAATAGCTTGCCCTGGATTACATATCTAATAATTATCTGAGGGAATATTTAAACTAAGGGCCACTTGACTCCAAGACTCTTCTGTGCTCAGAGGTTATGCTATCTACTGATTGCTTATCTAGTTTAGATGTCAGGTTCTTGACTGTCAAATTTATCATACACCTTTCACTAGCTATTTTTTTTTAGTTTATGTCAAGCATTTATATATATGCATACATGTGGAATTACAAAAATATATGTGTATACATGCATGAATGTATATAAACATGTTTGCAGAAGCATGTATTTTCATCTATACATGTATTTACATATACATATATACACATACATATATACATGTGCGCATATATATGTATGTATGTGCATATTATATATATACACACATACACACATATATGCTATGTTTTCCATGGGCTCCATAGTCTAAGATCTTTACAACAACCCTAATCATTAATGGGTTATTTTAAATCATGAATGCATGTTGAATTTCATAAAATTTTCCCTGTATATAGTATTATAATCATTTTGGTTTAGATTTTGTTTTTGTTTTAATGTCCTATTATGTTAATAGTTTTTCTGGTGTTTATCCAGTCTTTCACACCTGGCATAAATCCTGCTGAGTGATGATGAATAATAATGTTTTGTATTCTGTTGTATTCTTAATAATTTATGCAGTATCTGTGTATCTATATTCATTAGGAAAATTAATCTGCAATTTCTTGTTTTAGTGTTATCTTTATCAGACGTCAAAACTCAAGACAATATTTGGTCCCCAAATCATTAGAGAGCAGGATTCTTTTTCTATGTTTTTGAATAATATATGATTTATAAAGATTAGTTATTTGAAGTTGTGGGGCAATGGGCAAAATGGAGAGAGTTTAAGATATGAAGTATAGTCAGAGGCATGGATCTAGTTCCTAGTTCTTCTAATTACTATTTGTGTGGCCTTGGTAACCCCTCTGGGAAACAATCAATAACCCATGCCCCAATAAACTAAAGTGCCTTGCTATCATATCTAGGATCAAATACAAATGTACAATCATCTCTTTACCATTCAAAACCCCTCATAAACTAGCCACCTTTCCCTCACCTTTCTTTTCCAGTATCCTTACCCTGTACATCCCATCTCTTCCATGCCCCACTACCTTGATATTCCTTGAACAAAATACACCATTTCCTGATTCCAAAATTTTGAGGCTATCCTTTATGTGTGGAAATCTCACCCTCTTCATTTCAGCTTCCTAGTTTCCTTTAAATCCCACCTGTTTCAGGAATTCTTTCCCAAACCTTCTTAATTATTTTGCTTCTGTTGATTATTGTCTACTTACCCTGGGATGTATGAGGTGTTCAAGGAGGATTTGCACCTCTGGTATGAGAACTTCCAGAGAACTTTTGATGACTGCTTATCCATCTTTGGTGTTTACCTGCGATTCAACTTTCTCTTATGGCTCCAAGAAGTGGTAGCATGCACAGTGCCCAAATCCCAGTAAAATCATCACAATGGATAGGTTAAACCGAGTTGAGGATTACTAATAGGTCTCGAACATGTCAGTGAGTTAGGGGGATGTCTACTGTTAGTTTGTGAAGCCTTCCCCTCTTGAGATGAGTGGATGTGAACAATTTGTTCCAATAATCATGAAGGCAGATAAAGCAGGCACTGTGAAGCACTGAACACTTGGTCAGATATCAAAGACATCAAGGTCATCCACTGCATACAGTGCCATTGCTAGTTGTCTTCATTTTTGTCTTGCCACTGGACTTTAATGACTCTGAAAGAGAGTGAGGCTGACCACTTGCACACCTCTGCTTCACTTAAATATAGGCCATGTGCGAGTCAAAACACCACTCCATGATGTAATCAGTCCTTTTTGAAAACTAAAGATGAACATTATCCTATATATAGGTTTATTGTTCCATAGTTGTTTAAGTTTTTTCCCCCATTCATTTGTGAGCTTCTCAAATGTCAAAGGTTGTGTGGACTTTTTGTATCCCCAGAACTTAACACAGTAGCTAGTACATAGTAATCACTAAATAGTTATCTACTTTCCTTTTATAAAATGTACTGTAAAATTGTTGCATATAATTGAGGGTTGTTATATATGATCTATATGTTTTCAATTTTTGAAGATCATTTGGGATTATCATTTTAAAATTTTAGATAAAAAAAATTAATTTTTTTAAAAAAATTAAATATATGCAAGGATTAAAGTAGATTTAGTCAACCAATAAATCATTCTGTTTCTCTTAGCCATGAAAGCATTATCAGATGAATGCACATCTGGATTGAATCAGTAAAAATCAGTAAAACAAAGGTGTGGAATTAAGAGTGAAGAAGGCCCCCACTGAATCAGTGGACCAATAATTCAAAGACATTTCATTTAGGTGTAATGGAAATCTGTTCATATTGGTTGATAGACTTAATCACAAGATTTGGGTCTTGTATAAAATCATAAAACCAGAAATCTTGTTCGGAAATGTGGCTTTGAGCATCTAGAAACTGAGTAGTGAAAGTTTTTCACTAAGACATTGAAAAGAAATTTTCTGGGGCTAGAGCCATGGCATCAGCCTCAGTCTTGGTCTCATACCACACGTTAACAGTTTGACTAGAAGAAATCCTAGTTAATTTCAGAAGACCAGAAATTTGGACCTTTTCATCAGTAGCCTAGCATTGTCCCTGAACTACTGTGTCTGTATTGGGAACTGAGAATAAACTGGATACCTTGAAGTAATAAGCTCACCTTAATTTCTGAAATTACCCAGAAAAAGAGAAAATGATTTCCATTTGAGCCATTGTCCCTGGACTCTGTATGTAGTTGCTGGAGACTGTGTCACAGACTTTGGTGATTTGAGGCATCAGTGTTTTTATCAATTATTCTTATGCAATTACTTTACTAAATATTCTTTCTAAAATCTAATTCTAACTTGCTAATTGATATAAATTAATAATCAAAAGCTGAAACATATTGGTGAGGCCTTGTGAGCTATACGGTATTAGAAAGACACTCCAATGCCTCAGGAATACCCTTAAAGTCCAGAGAAGAAACATAATGTCCACGTGCCTTCTGGCCCTGACCTGCCAAATAGGGTGGGCAAGCTAAGAGTAGCTCCACTGCATTTGCTAACGTAAAACAAATTCAATCCAGAAAAGTAGTCAGTAGTTTTCAGAAGCTTTAAATAACTTTTTTTTAATTCCTCCTGCTCTCCACTGAAGGTTCACATTTTATGTTTGAAAATTCAAAGGAACCAGTTTAAAAATGTGGTTAATTCATGAATAAATGATATTTTCCCTAATAGTAGAACCAATTATTTGTGGTATCCAGGCTCACCAATCATATAGGTTTATGTAATATTAACATTTCATTGAAATTATCATGAAGCATAATTATTTTTATATGCCTTATTTTAATGAATAGATTAAAATCACTGTAAGAAGAGGTAGCTCATAATAAATTAAATCTGTAATAGCCATGAGAAGAGAAAATGTTGTCTATTTCATAAAAAAAAGAAAGAAACAGAAGTAGAAATCTCTCCCACCGAGAAAACTAATTAACAGAGTAGATCTCATGGGCGATAATGTTCTAGGAAGTAAAGGAAGCTGGGAGCAACTAATTAAGATTTTTTTTTCAAAAATAGCTCTGACTACAATAACCTGTGAACACATAAATTGCTGGACATCCTTTCCCTTGGTACTAACAACATACAGATAAGCCCCCTCATCAGTTGCTTCATGCTTCACATAATTTTCCCATTAGCTCATCAGTGTATGGTGTTACACTTAAATCTTTGAAGATTTAAATAAATTGAATCATTTACATAATTATTAAGAAGATTATAGTAAAATTGTCTCAGGCTACCATGAGAAAAAATATTTTCACTATCTCATAATGTCTTATTTCTTATTCTCTCTTCCCTTATATTTTTCAATTTGTGTTTGAAATTAGCTATGATTTTTGTGGACAGTGGATGCACCTAACAAAAGAGAACTCTAATATTAATGAATATTTGTCAACCTTGTTTTTATTTTCCAAAACAAAACAGAAATAGAAACAAAAATAATATAATATAAGATTCAGAGTTCATTTTAACCTAAAATGTGTTTTAAGATCATGCCTTGCCAAAAAGTGAAATCATAAACTTGTTATTCATTCCCCAAGTCTTATATAAGTATTTGACCTTGAACTTATTTTCATTTTTTCTGACAATTTTAAACACATTATCTGAATCAGAGCTTATAAAATTATAAAGTCATGGATGTAGATTTATCTGAAAGATATCTTGGAGAACAAGTAGCTTTCCCTGACATTTGACAAATGAAACTTGATCAAAGTCACACTTCATAGGTAGAATGAACACAGAACCTTTGTTTTCAGATTCTTTGCTTTTTCCTTTTTTTGAATACCTTTTATAATTAATGTTCAACAATGTTCCATGAATTTTTTTATTGTGCTAAAAATTATTACATGTCTAGCTACTATATTTGGTCATGACAAACATGTAAAAATATACCTCTCAAGAAGAGTCAATTTGGGCAGAGCCAAGATGGCATGGCAAAAGCAGTGACTTCTTGAGCTGTCTCCCAAAATCCTCCAAATACCTGTAAAAAGTGGCTCTAAACAAAGAAGAGTCAATATGGTTTCCAGGCAATTATCTTTATGTTTGGTTTTCCCCAAAGCAGAGATGAACAATTAACTTCCCTTACTTCATTTCATAGACTCACATAATTTTGGAGTTAAAAGGACATTTGATAAATGTCATTTAGTCCAAGCATCTGGTTTTATAAATGTGGAACCTGAGGCTTGGAGTATTTAAATATTTAAGTTGAATGAAACAAACAAACAAACGAATGAACAAACAAACAAAAAGCCAAAGTCAGCACAGAGAAAAGTGCTGCTTGACAAATTATAATAACAAATGAGATCCAGTCCTTGATCCCAAATGTCTTCCTTGGACAAAAAAAAAAAGACAGGATGAAGAAAAAGAATGTTACTATCTTGAGTGGGTGTTGGAAGAGTGTGACAATTCAATTTTATTTAGACTAGGAATCTCTGAAAAGGAGTAGCAGAACCAAGTCCATAGCTTTAAAACAGAAAATGAGTGAGAACAATTCATTTTAGATAATTCGAGAGGCAGCAAGGATCAGTGGATAGACCAGCTTTGGAATCTGAAAGTCCTAGGTTTAAGCTTTGACTCTGACTGTGTTAGGAATCACTTATCTTCTCAGTTCTCCAGAAAACCTCTCTGACTGTATATCATGATAAGCAGGAGATATGATGAATAGAGTGCTGGACTTGACTTCAGGAAGATCTGATTTTGATTCCTGATTCAGATACTTATGACATGTGTTACTCTGGACAAGTCACATCTTCTTCAGCTTCAGTTAACTCATCTGTAAAAGAAGGATGCTGCTCTGCCCTTTTAAAGGCAACTGCATTACTTGAAGTTCTCTATACCAGGGAAATCATGGGCCCACTCCAAAACAAAAATGATCCCTTAATCATCTAAAAGAAAGATGAAGCTTTAAGGGGTCAGCCTCAGGGAAAGCTGTGATGCCTATCAGGACTAAGTTTGCCAGGATAGGCATTTATCTAGCATGCAACATACACATAAAGCATGAACAAAGGAGAATTTTTAATTTGCCTTTTTATAAATTTGCACATTTTCATGTCAGAAATTTTGCTGTCCATGGTATTTCGATATTTATCTTGTGACAGAATAAGCAATATCTCATATTGGAAGATGTGATGCCTCTGTTAGTATCACTCACAGAGTACAGTCCAAGTATAAGGAGAAAGAAGAAATTTTTAAATCTTTCTTAGGGTGTATAAACTCCTTATTCCTAATCTGTGTCATGTTCTGGTTCTGTGAGAGCAGAAATAAACATGTTAGGGAGACATCTCAGAGAAGTTTTTTTTTTCTTTAAGGTACAACCTGATTTTAGAAAGAAATCAAGATATTTCATTTAAAGGAAGTCTTGGTAAGTTAATGGTTCTTCTTATGAGAAAAGTAGGTTTCATTTTAATGTTTATTTCAAGCACCTTCTCCAAGTGGATTTTTTTATCTTTTATCTATTAATAGCTAGATTAGCAAGATATGAAACTACATATTTTAAACAAAGTATACAATATGATTTTGAAAATAGTTTATATTTTTGATGTTATTTAGAGGTTCAAATACTAGTAGAAAAACAAGGAGCTGGTTTTATGTCACACAGATCCCAGAAGTAAGAAGGGATCTCATCCACCATCCAGGAACCCCCACTGTAACTTCACCAATGAGCAGTCAGTTGGCCTCTACTTGAAGTTGTCCAGTGGAGGATAATCTACTTCTTCTTAAGTAAATCTATTATCCATCACTCTTAAATGTCAGTAAGATTTTACTTAAAGTACCCAAAATTTGTCTCTTTGCAACATGTGCCCCTTAATTTTGCATTCTAAGGGTGAGCAGAATAATTCAGATCAAATGAGATATTATATTTAAAACACTTTTCAAGCTTCAAATGAATATGAAAAGTAATCTATTGTTATTACTATGAAACTTCCATTGGAAAGCCTTTAAATATTTGAAGAAAAATCCTTCCTGCTAAAGCTACAAAGTTCTAGTTTGATCAATCAATGCTCATATGGTAGTCTCCAGGCTCCTAATCATTTTGGTTGAGATCCTCTGGAAAAAAACTCTCATCAATTCAGTTTGATTTAATTCAAATTGAATCTGTGATATCTATATTATGTGGAAGACCCTCTAATAAAGTCTTTGATGCCTCTTTTTAATAAATAACCTTTAAAGCTATGTTAAACTCTGTCATATTCTAGCAAGCTGGAAAAGTGAGTATGATCCCAACAATAGACTGTATACCGGGCATTTAAGGGTCAGTAAAGATACATCCAGAGAGGCTCATCACTACATTGGACTATAGTTTCATATGGTTTCAATCACAGCAAGTTTTTGAAGATTGCTAAATTGTAGATGGCTATTATCCTAGTGGGAGGACAATCTGAATGCAATAAATTAAATATCTTTGAATTAGCTTTCTTTTACTTTATGTTTTGTTTTTATATTATGCTGCATACATTTACAGATTATTCCCACCTAATGATAGTGAAATAGTTAAGTAAAACAAATAGTACGGTGATTTTATCTGAAAGTGCTTGGGTTATTATACATCAGTAGCACCCCCTATCTCTATTTTTAAAAAAAAGTAAAATTTGGGGCAGCTAGGTAGCACAATGGATAGAGCGCCAGCTCTGGAGTCAGGAGGACCTGAGTTCAAATCTGGCCTCAGATACTTGATACTTACTAGCTGTGTGACCCTTGTCAAGTCACTTAACCCCAACTGCTTGCCAAAAAAAAAATATTTTTCTATCTCTTTTATTGTCCATCCCATTGACAACAAAACAAAAAGAAAAACTAATTTCTTCTAGCAAATATGCATAGTCAAATAAAACAAATTCCCTCAATAGCTGTATTTTTTTTAAAAGTCTCATTCTTCACTTAAATCAATCATCTCTCTGTAATTGAAAGCAGGACTTATTATCAGTCCCATGGAGTCACGAATGGTCATTGCATTTGAATTGCTAATTAATTTATGAAATTATGAAATGGGACAGGCACATCTGTATTTTTTTGAGGTACCCTCTGGGAAGACCACAATGACAATAGGAAACAAAGCAGTAATCAACTGTAATAAGGCACAGAAGGTGTAGAGATGACAGGCACAGAAAGTACAGGTGCAAGTGGCTAAAGTGGGGTACAAAGGCAGACAACATGGGGATGGGGGATAGGTGGGTAAAGAAAGGAATGCTGTATGGGGAAAGGATGGGGAGGTGATGAGTCACTTAAAATAACTGTGGATGGGAGTTGGTAGCAGGTGAGCAGCATGAATACTTAGGGCATGGAAGAGTGCTTGGGGAGGCCAGGAGTTTAAGGTTTCATTTGTGTAGGGTTTTGGGGAAAACAGACTAACTAGCTGTGCCACCTTGGGGTTAGTTAACTAACATATCCAAATCATCTCAAAGTTGTTGGTAAAACTTTAAAGTTAACATGCCCACATTATCTCAGAGTTATTAACACTATTTGGTGTTCTGTTGATTTTACTGCAGTTGGTGGGAGTTTATCTGAAGTTTACATATCATAGGACCAAAAGGTCTAAAATTTGTACCCAGGGGGCTTTATGATTGATCACATATTACCAGGAAGTGATTTTGGTTAATATATAATAAATTTCATAAATTATGTTTCTTTGATCTTTAGGATGTTCTGCATGCGACTTCTAGGTTCCCCCTTGCCATACTACTTCCTAATATCGCCATTTTATACTGGTTACTTATAAACTTACAACACCCACTAACTAGAGGCAGTGGGAGTGGGATTTGGGGAGGAGAAGGGAGTGATTCAGTGGGGCTGGAAGAAGTTCCAATTTTAACAGAGTATTAACCATATTTTGTACATATTTTTCAATGTTTTACCATAGTGGTTGTTATTGTATAAATTGCTCTACTGGTTTTGCTCATTTCACTTATCTGTTTGTAAAATTATTTTAATTTAAAATTGTTTATTGAAAAATATTGATGTCATAGTATACTTTTTTTCTGGTTTTGCTTACTTCATGAATGCATTATGATACTAGAATAATAATTACAGTTCTCAAGGAGTTTGTTTTCTATTGGAGTGCTTATCAAAGTCTTTTTTAAATGTGTCTCAAAACTGAACATAATAATTTATCTATAGTCAAACCAGGACAAGTAAGGAAGTTCATCATCTTCATTCTAAACTATTTCACTCTCTTAATATAGCTTAAGATCACAATAACTTTAATTATTTCAATGTTGCTTACAACATTGATATTGAACCTGTAGTTCAGTAAATTATCATGATCTTTTCTTTGAACTCTTGTCTAGCTAGTTTATTCCTTGAATCCATGTAGGATTATTCATTTAACCTCACTGAATTTCATCTTATCAGATCCAGCCCTTTGTTTAAACCAGTCAGGATTAAAAAAAAAAATGTTGATACTGTCATTTAACATGTAAGAGGAAATTTGCTAGAAAAGCCTTTGTGCAAATTGTTGGTGAAAAAATATTGAATAGCACAGGGCAAAGGAAAAAGACAAGTACTTTTAGCACTCCACTGGAGAACTCTCTGTGTGTTGACATTGATCCATTAATAAATATTCCTTGGATCATTTAAATCAATCTGTTTGAAATCCACCTAATTATGCTATATTCTAGTGCACACCTCTCCACCTGTAATAATAGAATGAGCAGCTTTTGCAAATGTATTACCAAAATCTAGCATTGTCTTGATTTAAAAATCTATTCACTCTTTTACAAAAAGGAAGTTACACTGGTTTGGCACAACCAGTTTTGTTTTGTTTTGTTTTGTTTTTTGAAGAAAGGCTAGTGCTTAACAACACTGACAATGATAACCATGAAAACCACAACAACAATAATATTAACTACCATTTATATACTACTTCCTATGTGTAAGACACTGTGCTAAGCATTTTTCAAATACTATTTCTTTTCATCCTCACACTTCTGGAAGGTAAGTGCTATTATTATCCCCATTTTACAGTTGAAGAAATTTAGGTAAACAGAGGTTAAGGTCACACAAACAGTAAATGTGAAGTATCTCTATCCACTGTGCTGCTTAATGATCACCTTTCTAAATGCTCATAAGCTACCTTCTTAATGATAAGTTCTAATACTGAGTGCTGTTCTGCAGCTTCCACTGCAGCATCACCAAGTTACAAACCTTTTTCTCTCCTAAAGTTCTCTTGCTCAAGCTGCCTTCACAGCCTTATCCACAGTAACCTCATTAAAAACACTGTGGACTCTCAGCTCTCTTCCTCACCACTCTCAAATCCCACAAGATGGCTTCTTTGTTATAGCTAACTACATCTCCCACAGGGTAGTGTGATTATGCCCTGTAAGCTTGTCAAGAATGATATGGAAGTTCATGTCTTAGTATGGAAATTCCATAAAAATGGATACAAATACTGCTACTACTATTACTACTACTACTACCACCACCACTGCTGTTGCTGTTGCTGCTGCTGATAGTATTGCTACTGCTGCTGCTGCTCCTCCTCTTCTTCCTCCTCCCCTTACTGCTACCACTAATAATAATAATTATGATGATGATAGCAACAACATCCATGTGTGTAAGACTCAATAGTTAGAAGTTTCTTTTTTTTTAATTAGGAACTCTTTAAAAATAAGGATTGTAAGGTAGCTAGGTGACACAGTACGTAGAACTCTGGCCTTGGAATCAGGAGAACCTGAGTTCAAATCTGGCCTCAGACACATGACACTTACTGGGTGTGTGACCCTGGGCAAGTCACTTAGACCCAATTGCCTCACTTTAAAAACAAAAGTAAGTATTGTACAGATAATTTGTACAGATGGGGAAACTGAGGCTTATTGAGGCAATATGAATTTCCTGTGGCCAAAAAGCTAGTCAAGTTTTCTGATTCCTGTTCCAGCCATCTTTCCTCTATGCCATGCTATCTAAAGAGTAAAAGGAGAAAGTACTAAAAAAGATTTATAGTACAATTTATGTATGTTACAAAGAATCCTAAATTAATCCATGGAGAAGATAAATGTGCAATGTAAATAAAAAATGCCTTAAAAGAATTGGGGGTCATCTTATGCCTTTGTTTCCTTTCTTTTTTTCTTTTTTTTTTTTTGGCCTGATTGATTTGATATATTACACTTTTTTTGCTTCAGTAGAGAGGGACATGATCCCAAAATATTCAGTGCAACAATAATTAGTTTCTTTGGCTCCACTATCTGTAGGTCACACCATATACTTGCCAATGATAGATTATCACAAGCTCAGAAGAATTGAAATTTTTAAAAAAGTGAAATAGAAATGGAAAGATGTATGGTATGCATATACAGGGCTTGTGATTATATCAATGATGGCTTCTTCATGGGAAATGCTCTATATTAGAAAAAAGAGGTTTAATGATTATGAAGAGAGCATGGAAGGAAGCAGATAGGCTTCTAATTATTAAAAGAACAAGAGCAAGGACTCCAGCATATTGGGTAGATTTTCGATAGGGAATTTATGGGAAGAGATAAACAACAATATCACAAGATAAAAAGGCACTTTAGGGATTTGTCCTGAATTGGTAAAGTGAATAAACACATTGATGAAACAACAGATTCACCAAAATAATGCAGTAAGTTACTTTATTATGCTAGTTTATAAATGCCATGAGAACAGGAGCCATGTCATATTTAAAATGTATGTCTAACCTAGTGCCTTTTACGGCAATTTGCCTATAAGAGGTAAACAAAAATATTGATTGAATTTAATTGAATTTTGATGTGAACTCTTTTCTAACACATTGGTTAAATAGTAGCATGTTGCTGGATATCATTAACTCTGTCACATTCAAGAATACATTGAATAATGAAGGCAGCATCCAATTTACATTAGACCATGAAATTCAGATGTTAAAACTGACTGACATCTCTCCAGAAAATCTATTCCTGCCACACATCCATGTGTTTCTCTTGGAAATTACATTAGTTGCTTGCTTTATGGCCAATACTATTCTTTTTTTTTTAATGTATAGGTATAGTAATTTGAATAAGAACATAAAAATAAAGGATAAATTTTCCCTGTTATCTCTTGCCATTAGACTATATAGTATATCATTAAGGCCTAGCACAAACCCTTGCTATAATTTTTTAAATAATGACTTGCTTCTGATCTGTCTTCCATGGGTAAAACTTCTATTTCCACAAATCTTAGACTAGAAAATGCTCCATTCCCCTCCAACCAAGGCCCAAAAGATGTCTTTTGGGCATCATTTCTTCCTCCACAGACACAACAATTGAAAAAGGACCAGTAACATATTTTGTTTTTGTACTTCCAGTTTTTGTGGGGGAAGGTTGTAGGAGGAGTGTTGGAAAAAAAAAAAACAGAATGACTTGAGTTGAAGAATTACAAAGTTCCAGAATTTCAAAAGTAGAAGGGACTTTAGTTTGATTCACACTCCAAAATTATCCTCACTCTAACTTACCAAATAAGTGGGCATTGAACTTCTGCTTGAAGACCTCCAAGACAAGGGAAACCATTACTTCTCAAAGCAGCCCATTCTAGGGGGGCGGAGCCAAGACAGCAGAGTGAAAGCAGTGACTTGCTTGAGCTCTCCCCCAAACCCCTCCAAATACTCATAAAAAATGGCTCTAAACAAATTCTGAAGCAGCAGAACCCACAAAAAGGCAGAGGAAAACAAATTGCCAGCCCAAGACAACCTGGATGATTGATCAGAAAGGTGTATCGCGCCAGGCTGGGAGCGCAGCACAGTGCGGCCTGGGCGCGCAGGCCGCGGCAAACCTGGAGCAGGCCTCAGAGGACTGAATCTCAGGGGCAGCTGTGGAGGTTTCCAGACTCCTCAATCCACGAATGCCAAAGACAACTTAGAAGGTCAGTGGGAAAAGTCTGTTTCTGTCGGTGGTCAGAGAGGGAGGCGGGGTTTCAACTCCGTTCCCCAAGAGCTTGGCCCTGGGGGGGGGGGGCAGCTGCTTCCCGAGCTTCTGGCCCACAGACTGAGGAGGAATCCAGTGGCTGATCAGAGAGGGACTGCAGGGATCTCTTTGCCAGTGCTGAGGCAGGAATCTCTTGCTTTGCCCGTGTGTGGATCTGGGTCACAGTTCTGGGTGGCAGTGCTGGGGTGAGGAGGAGCGCTGGTGGTGGAGCTTGTAGTGGCTGTGGAGAGAAACCCCTCCTCACAGTTACAGGACAGAAAGGAATGCTTGTGGTCATAGGCCAGGAAAAGAGTAAACACCTCGCCCTTACTCATACCACCTTGGAAGAACTGAAAATTTACAGGTCCCTACAAGTATATCTGAAAACAGCTGCACAAACCCCTGAAGCTTGGGACAGTACACTCCACATTGGAAGCAGACTCTTACCTTAACAAAGAGTTTAAAACTCAAGTAATTGGCGATCATGAGCAAGCAGCGCAAAAAGAGTCAGACTATATTATCTTACTTTGGTGAAAAAGAAGATCAAAATATACAACCAGAAGACAACAAAATCAAAGCTCCTACATCCAAAGCCTCCAAGAAAAATATGAATCAGTCCCAGGCCTTGGAAGAGCTCAAAAGGGATTTTGAGAAGCAAGTAAGGGAAGTAGAGGAAAAACTGGGAAGAGAAATGAGAGTGATGCAAGAAAATCATGAAAAACAAGTCAACAGCTTGCTAAAGGAGACCCAAAAAATACTGAAGAAAATAACACCTTAAAAAACAGCCTAACCCAAATGGCAAAAGAGGTCCAAAAAGCCAATGAGGAGAAAAATGCCCTAAAAAGAAAAATTGGCCAAATGGAAAAGGAAGTCCAAAAGATTACTGAAGAAAATACTTCCTTAAAAATTAGAATAGAGCAATTGGAAACAGTGACTTTATGAGAAATCAAGACACTGTAAAACAAATCCAAAAGAATGAAAAATTAGAAAACAATGTGAAATATCTCATTGGAAAAAAACTGACCTGGAAAATAGATCCAGGAGAGAGAATTTAAAAATTATTGGACTATCTGAAAGCCATGATCAAAAAAAGAGCCTAGACATCATCTTTCAAGAAATTATCAAGGAAAACTGCCCTGATATATTAGAACCAGAGGGCAAAATAGAAATTGAAAGAATCCACAGATCTCCTCCTGAAAGAGATCCCCAAAGGAAAACTCCTAGGAATATTGTAGCCAAATTCCAGAGTTCCCAGGTCAAGGAGAAAATATTACAAGCTGCCAGAAGGAAACAATTCAAGTACTGGAAACACAATCAGGATAACACAAGATTTAGCAGCTTCTACATTAAAGGACCGCAGGGCATGGAATATAATATTCCAGAGGGCAAAGGAGATAGGATTACAACCAAGAATCACCTACCCAGCAAAACTGAGTATAATCCTTCAGGGGAAAAAATGGTCATTCAGTGAAATAGAGGACTTTCAAGCATTCCTGATGAAAAGACCAGAGCTAAACAGAAAATTTGACTTTCAAATACAGGACTCCAGTGGAACATGAAGAGGTAAACAGGAAAGAGAAATCATAAGAGACTTATTAAGATTGAACTGTTTACATTCCTGCATGGAAAGATGATATTTGTAACTCATGAGAACTTTGTCAGTATTAGGGTAGTTGAAGGAAAAAAATGTATGTATGTATGTATATTAGATAGATAGATAGAGGGCACAGGGTGAGTTGAAGATTAAGGGGTCATATCTGGAGAATAAAATTAAGGGATGAGAGAGGATGATACTCGGAGAAGAAAGGGAGAGGTAGAATGGGGTAAATTATCTCACAAAAAAAAAACAGAAAAGAAAAGTCTCTCACAGTGGAGGGGAAACAGGGGAAGGTGAGAGGGAATGAGGGAATCTTATTCTCATAGGATTTGGCTTAAGGAGAGAATAACATACACATTCAATTGGGTATGGAAATCTGTCTCACCCTACAGGAAAATAGGGGGAGAAGGGAGAGCAGGGGGTGATAGAGAGGAGGGGAGATTGGGAAAGAGGGTAATCAGAAGCAAATACTTCTGAGGAGGGACAGGGTCAAAAGAAAGAATAGAATAAATGGGAGGGCAGGATAGGATTAAGGGAAATAGAGTTAGTTTTTCACAACATGTCTACTAAGGAAGTGTTTTGCATAACTGCACATGTACAACCTATATTGAGTTGCTTGCCTTTTCAGTGAGGGTGGGTGGGGAGGGAGGAAGGGAGAAAATTTGCCAACTCAAAGTTTTAAAAACACATGTTTAAAAACAATGTTTTCACATGCAACTGGGAAATAAGAAATACAGGAAATGGTGTACAGAAGTCTGTCCTGCTCTACAGGAAAATAGAAGGGGTAGGGGGATAAGAGAAGGGAGGGGGGAGAGATAGAAGAGAAGGCAGACCAGGAGAAGGGGTATTCAGAATGCATGCCATCTTGGGGTGGAGGGAGGGGTGAGAAATTTGGAACTCAAAGACTTGTGAAAGTGAATATTGAAAACTAAAAATAAATAAATTTATGTTTAAAAAAAGCAGAATAGCAAAAAAAAATGCTGCTTTAATTCTGAAAAAAAAAGCAACCCATTCTAATTTTAGATAGGAAAAGGAAACATAATAAAATTGTGAAAGTGATAAAGGAGTTTGGATATTAGGAGGATGGATATTGAGTTCAAGGAAGTGAAATTTAGGAGAAATTGAGGAAAATTTGAAGGAGAAAAGTGTCCAGGCACATATTTAATTTAGATCAATTTAAGATAAGGTAATAGGTGGTGATACAGAACAGGAGTTACCTGGGACATCATAGGTGCTTACTTAATGCTAGTTGACTGACTGAATAAGGAAAAAATAATAATGACAATGATTTTGAGGGGATTGGATTTGTGAAGAAAGCCCGAGATTTAATTTTTAAGAGGAAAGTTTTGAATAAATTAGGAAGTATTTGAAGAGAGTTTGAAGAAAGAGTAGTTGAGCTGATGGAGGAGGGCTTAATCTGAAATGAGGGAGGGGACTCAATATAAATTGAAACAATGATTAAAAAGCAAAGCTCCAAAGAGAAATACTAGAGGAAATGGGAAAAGAAAAGAAGATGACAATTACCAAGACAAGTCAAAAAGGTTAATTAAGACAAAGAAGATAACATTTAGCAAGACAAGTCAAAAAGGGTAAATTAAAACAAACCTTAAATTAAATTAGTAAATAAAACAATTTGGTGAAATAAGTGCTTAGTTAAAAAACAGGAAAGATATGGAGCAGCTAGGTGGCACGGTGAATAGAGCACCAGCCCTGTATTCAGGAGGACCTGAGTTCAAATCCAGATTCAGACACATAACACTTACTATCTGTGTGACCCTGGGCAAGACACTTAACCCCATTGCCTAACCAAAAAAAAAAAAAAAAGTAAAGATAAAGTACAGATATGATGCTGTTGAGGTAAAAAGAAGGAAGTTGGCTATGGCTATCAATTAATAAAAACACTTAAAAAGGTGTTTTAGGAAATGCAGTGTAAAAATGTCTAAGTAATAAAAAATAAA
This sequence comes from Phascolarctos cinereus, assembly GCF_003287225.1. NCBI lineage: Eukaryota > Metazoa > Chordata > Mammalia > Diprotodontia > Phascolarctidae > Phascolarctos > Phascolarctos cinereus. The sequence continues at coordinate 388,537,508 of NW_027555958.1, read as the reverse complement.
GAATAAGGGGCTCTAATACAATTAGATTTGTACTTTTCTCATAGCCAAATGATTGCTGTCTGTGTTGTACTTGTAAATTTATTTGTTCCCTGAACAACAAGGATTTGAACAATGTCTAACTCTATTCCAGGTTATTAAGAACAATGCCATCAAATTTGAAGCTTAACATTTAAACACAAAGAACGTTTAAAATAAATAACTATATTTTTTACTAATTTTAAAATGAACAATGCAGTCATTCTTCCCCTCCTTCATCCTCCCAAAGAAGTAGGTCTTCAATTTGAGGCAGAAATGAAAAGGAGTTGAGGTAATGAGGGGAAACTCAACACTTGTCCTGATTTTTCTAAGTGGAAGAGCCCTCAAAGGAAGAAGAGAAGGAAAACAAAAACTGCCAATCCATTTTAAAAATGGGGGCTCCTTCTGACAACCAGGCTGTTGAATATTATGAGGAGTAGATATTTGCCCTCCAAAGATTTATAAAACAAAACAGCAATAGGCACCATTCAGTCAGTTAGTAACAAGTATTTGTTAAGCACTTGCTACATACATGTACTTATGAAGAAAGGTGAAAACATGGACTCTGCGTTCACAGAGTTTACATGCTAATAGGGGAGGCAGCGTGCGAACAAACATGCACATATAGCATACATATATCCATAGATAGGCATATAGACACATATGTGTTGTGTCTGTGTGTGTGTGTGTGCATATATATATATACAGAAATATAAATGCATATAAATATATACACAGAAACATGCATAAATGTAGGCATCTACACATGTGATTATATACATATACTTCAAATGTTATATACAAGATTATTCATACATATGTACATATATAGCACATATATGTGCTCTGCATAACATATATGTGCATTGTGTACACACATGCATGTGTATTTGTTTCTATCTATCATGTAAGGTAACCTAAAAAAAATAGCTAATAACGTACACAGAAAGAAAAGGAATGTAATGGTGGTTTGCAAATACCTCTTCAAGAATAATGACGAAGCTACTTGTCAGTATGATTCCAAGAGTATAGATGTGTGCTGAGGCATGTATCCTAGACATTACAGAGAATCTCCTAATCCTTATCAAAGTGGATAGCCTACTACTTACTGATTTTGATAATTTACATAAGCATAAATGATACTGCTAAAAGGAATCTGGAAACTCTTGCCAGAGAGAAGGAAGTGCTAGGCAAGGAAATGACACCAAAATAGCACCAGTTACATTCCCAACCTCCTGTAACTACTAACTAAAGACAAGGGACATAGAAGAGAAAATTGATTTCAAAAGCAAGCCACTGACCAACTAAGAAAATGTTGTCCAATAATATAGACTTAAGAAAGTGATAGAGGAAATTCTAATAATTCAAATTAAAATAATAAATGTGTTGTACAAACATTTTTGGGTAGTTGATTGTTAAATATTTACCAGCACCTCCTTGCTCATAGGTAATATTAAGACTAAATGAAATGAAACACATTATTGGATTGTCACTCCAAATAGCTATATTTCATTGGAAAAAATAGGAAAGGTAAAGGGGGTAAGCATTCATGAATATTTAAATCCTCCCATAATGAGATAAATCTAAGAACTTTAAAGGAAAAGTATGGTAGAGAGCTAAGAGATAAAGAATTAATTTTATCATCATAATACACACCCCTTAGAGAGAAAAGGGAAATAAATGAAGAGTTTTGTACACAAATCACAATCCTTGCAAAGAAGTATAATATGATAGTGATAAGGACGTCAGTTATCCAGACATCTGCTGGAGCCCTCTCTCTCCTAAAAATATAAAGCTGAATAATTTTGCAGCTTGCCTTTGTGATAATAGTATTCATAAAAAAGGAGGGGGAAACCCACAAAACAAGGAATTTATATTGGATCCAATTCTCAAGAACAGGAAGAAACTGGTTGCTGGCATGGAAATGATGGAAACATTGGGGAAAGCTATTACTAGTTTGTTATAAAGGAGAGAAAAGCCTGTCAAAATCTTTTTGGTTCAGTGTCATTTTGGCAGAAGATCTCCAATGCAGTGCCGCAGAGATCTTTTCTTCACCCTGGGCTGTTTAACATTTTTATTAATGACTTGGATAACAGCATAGAAAGAATGTTCATCATATTTGTAGATGAACTAAAAATGGGAGGGATAGCTAACATACAGAATGACAGAGGTGAAGGTATAAAAGAATCCTCACAAGGGAGAGCATTTCGGACTTTCTAATAACATAAAATTCAATAGGGAAAGGAACCTAAAGTGTCATACTTAAGTTTGAAAAATCAGGTTTACAAATACAAGATTGGGGAAGCCTGGTTAGACATATTATTTTTTGAAAAAATATTTTGGTACTTGAGCATATTAAAAGCATAAAATGAGTCAGAACTGTCATGCAGTAGGAAGGAAAAGTTAAGTATGATATTTAGCTTCATTAAGAGAAGCATAGATTCCCAGAATAATAAGAGTCCCTATATTCTGCCCAAACCAAGCCACAGTTGAAATGTTTGGTGCTGCTGTAGGTGTCCCCTTTTAGGAAAGATAGTAATAATCTAAAGAATGTTCAGAAGATGAAAATGAAGATGGTAAAATACATGATTCCATGTTATATGAGGACCGTTTAAAGTAACTGTGGACAAAGACTCAAAGTGGAGTGGAAAAGATGCCGGCAAGAAATGTCATCTATATTCATGTATTTAAAGAACAATCACATGGGAGAGGGAATAAATGTCTTTTTGCTTGGCCCCAGAAGGGGGAACCAAGAGCAATTATTGGAAGTTGAAAAGAGGAAAAATTAGTCTTGATGTCAAGTGTCAAGGTATTTGGAGATAGCCTGTTTCCCAGAGCTAAAGCTCAGCAATCAGGCTATGCCTTCAGCTTGGCATAACAACAATCCTTTGTGTTCTGGATGATCTCACCCTGTGGCAAAGTGTATTGCTTTGACCAGCACCAGGTGTTCAATATGGGATCTATGATTTTCATATTAATCAATAGCCATTTAGATTTGTTGGAGCTCCCCTGTTTCCCAGAGACCTGAGAGCCAATGTACCACAGCCTAAAGCCATCCATCAAATTCTCCTGACATGCAAACAATTCCTGAATTCCTGCACTTGTGTAACCAAACAAGATTCTGTACTCCTGTTGCCACAATGATTTGACCGTGGTTTCCCAGCAAGTGACCAAGTGAAATTCCTCTTCCTGACTTCAAGCCTAGCACTCTATCCATTATGTCACCTAGCTACTCTGATGTTTCCTATTCTTCTTAGGTCAATTTTCCTATGGAAGTATAAAGATGAAATTCTAAATAGCCTTTCCTTTATTATTCAAAATTCATATCCCAAAAATCTAGAACATTCATCAGCCTATTCCTGTATCCTTCACTTCCACCCCACTTCCATCATAAACAGTAAGATGGAGATGGTATGGTCACATTCTTTGAAGGCTTTTAATCATCATTGCACTGGCTGGCAATGTTTCCTTCAATGATTAGAATCAAATACAAAATATCATTTGCATTCTTTACTTCCTCCACAATTTGAATAATGTAGCTATTAACACAACTCAGGGATTTATCAGCTGCTTTGCATTTATTAGAGAGGCAAGTGTAGCTGAATTCTACACTAATTACTAGAACATACTTCTGTGACAGATTTTGGGACCACTTTCCTAATTCATCATCTATTGCCTACATTTCCACAAGTATTTTGTTTAGTACTGTTAAACTATCATTCCAATTCCTATCTCCAGTGATCTTAACTCAAATACTCTCCATTATGTTTCCAATGTTCAATTATTATCTTTCTTCATATTACATATTAATTATGGAAAGGGGGAATAAGAACTGTAATTTTTGTAACATTTTGATGGATAACATAGAATTCTCCAAATATATGGTGCTATAATAGTAGAAAATCCCCTTTATGTAGGAGAAATAAAATGTTAATGAACTGTGCAAAGACACAGCAAGGTTGATGGTAGCATTCTCAGTTGTAGCAACTACATGCTGTCCTAAAGTAGGTGATTGTGTAATTTTATCAAAAAGATGTCTTTCACAATTGTAAAAGGGTTTGGTCATTTCATCTTGTTTCCTGCCCTTGAGGAGGGAAATTTTTTTCTATTTTTTTGGGGGGTGAGGGGCAACAAATACATCCAATGGCATGCTTTTTCTCTCTTGACTGATCTTCCTTTTTTTCCATGACCACCCCCTTTTTCTGTGAAATGGTTTACTAATTAATCTTAAGTTGCCACAGAATTCTATTGATTGACTATGTGCCATAAATTGACCTAGAAGGTGATAAAAAAAAAAACCAACCAAACAAATCTGTATCCCAGGAATCTGAATTTGCTATCAGCAAGAGCAGATTCCTAAGCAAGTTAATAAATCTCTTTACTTTAAATTTGGCCTCCTAACTTTGAGCTGTCATCAGATCCCCATTTTCCAAGGTGGGGAGGGACTTACCTGAGATATACAATGCTATTCTACCATATTTTTTAAACCAATTTATTCATTTTAAAGAAGATAAACCTTTTAGTACGTGTATTTCAGTCATAAGAAAGGAGAGCTAGATGGTACAGTGTATAGAGCAGCAGGTCTGAGATAAGGGAGACTCATCTTCCTGAGTTCAAATCTGGCCTCAGACACTTATTAGCTGTATGACTCAGGGAAAATCACTTTATTCTATTTCCCTCCTCAGTTTCCTCATTTGTAAAATTAACTGGAAAAGGAAATGGCAAAGCACTCCAACATTCTTGTCAAGAAAACCCAAAGTGTGATCACAGAGTCAGTCACAACTGAAATGACTGAAGAACAACAATGTCATAAGAAGCCTGACACAATGGAAAGCACACTGGCTCTAGAGACTAGGGTTCAATCGTCACCTCCTAGCAACATGATCACAAGAAAAAATGAAAGTTCAAGTTTTATCTTTGAGTTAACTAGCTGTGTGACAAAGGGTAAGCTAATCTCCCTGAGCTCCAGTTTCCACCTCTAGAAGCAGGGATAATGATACCAACAGTATTTTCTTCACAAATTTGCCACGGAGATAAAATGAGATAATGTCTATAAAGGACATTACAAACATTAAAGAAGTTATATTTATCAATCAACTACTAAAATAATAATTATGAAGGTGAAGTTACCTCCAACCATAGAGATTTCTCATCTGAATTGTTTATTATCCTAATGTACACATTTGTATGTAAACTAGGTGGCACAGTGGATGGAGTGGATAAAGTTAGGTATCCAGCCACATTTGCTTAGTAGCAGTGTGACCCTGAGCAAGTCACTTACCTTTTGTTTGCTTCAGTTTCCCCACCTGTAAAATGGGGCTAATAATAACACATACCTTCCAGGATTGTTGCAAGGATCAAATAGGCTGATATTTGCATAATTGTAAAGTGCTTAGTACAATGTCTGACACATAGTAAACACTATATAAATGTTAGCTATTATTATTGTTGTTGTTGTTGTTGTTGTTGTTGTTGTTGTTGTTGTTTTATCAGAGTCCATGGATCGTATTAGGGTTGTAGTATCATGGTAAAACAACAGACGTAACATCAAAATGCATGGGTTTAAATTTCAGTTCTTATATTTAATACATAAGCAGCCCCTGGGGCAAATAATTTCTCTCTATGCCACAGATTTTCCATTGTAAAATGAGTATAATATTTGTTCTACCTATTTTACAGAGTTCCTATGAGAAAAGTGTGTTTTAAACTTTGAAAGAATTAAAGTGGATTACTGTTTATCACTGCTCCTTTTCTTGGGCATTGTTTCCTTTCAATTGTTTAGTCCTCTCCATAGTCTTTTTCTATGTCATTCTTGTTACTTTCTACGTTTTTTGACTTTCAGTTATATGTGCCAAATTTACTTCTCTTTCCATTTTCGGTTTACAGCCTACTTGATTAGAATCACAAACGTCCAGGGAAATACATTTTTAACTGCCCACATTTAATATACTTCTTCCCTGGTCAAAGACCATCATTTCTATGCCTTAAATTTTACTACAAAAATCCAAATTCCATTCTGAGAAACCTTCTTATTAACGTGTTTGCTTCCCAAATATGCCTTAATCTCCTGAAGCCCTTGCCATTAATTGGCAGTGGTAATGAAAGCACATATTCATATTCTATATCTAAATACCCAATTCCTTACATGTTTTCTAAGTTCCTTCCAACTTTACTCCCTCCCACCCTATATGAATCATAAACAATGCAGGAAAAGATTATGAAATTTGGCATATCTTGGAAGGCATTTTGTCATGATCCACAAAGGAGGTGCTGTTGGGATAGCAGTTGCTTAACACTTCATCTGAGCTGATTTAGGTTTTAGAATATGTGGGACATCTCTGGAAAATTTTTTTAAAAGTCCACATTTTTGGAAAAAAAGCTTTTAGCGCTCATGATTAAAAAGAACTTTGGAGGTAGCTAATACAATACAATAAAAATGATAATCGGCATTTATGATACATCAAAGTTTGCAAATTATTTTTAACACATTAAATTATTTAAATTTCAAAAGCATTCCTGCATGGTAGGCACTTCAGGCAGTATGATCCCCATTTTATGGATGAAGAAACATATGCTTAGAGAAATTCACTTGCCTATGCTCACGCAGCTAGTAAAATTCAAAGTAAAACTTGAACCCAGGTCTTTTTAACTCCAAATGCAGCACTCTGATTTATGCTCCTTATTGAACCTATGCAATATTTCGAATGAGAAGATCCAGATGAAATCATTTTTATGCAAGACTTAGAATGAGAAGATTCAAATAAAATCATTGCTTCTGTTTCCATATTATTCATATGACCTTGGGCAAATCTCTGTCTCTCTCTTTGTTTTGGTTTCTGTCTCTGTCTGTCTCTGTCTCTCTGTCTCTCCCTCCCTCTCTCTCTCTCTCTCTCTCTCTCTCTCTCTCTCTCTCTCTCTCTTAAAATAGGGTGATGAGAACGATTGATTTGTTGATTGAATGCTCTGTTCAAAATCTGTTGCATTGAATTACAGATAGAAATATTATGATTCTAAGATGCTGTGATATTAAGTCCTTATTACTAATATCAGATCTGGCTGAGCACCTCTGTCTTGGTGCTCCCTTTATAAAAGTAGCCACATTCTGATCCATATTTTTGGATGGGGACTCTGGATCCTTATGATTCTTCATTAGGGAATAAGGAGCTATTCCCTCCTTAGGTGGCCTTTTGACATTTACATGACTCCAAAGTTTCAAAATGTTTTATCTCGTTCTTTGGGCCACATTCTTCTAGCCTCTCACCCTTGAACACTGTTAAAATTTCTTTTTAGCTTTCAAAGTACCTCTCTTCTTTTTTTTTTTCCTTTAAAGCATTTTTCCCATCCTTTCAGGGAACATTTTATTCACCTTGTAAACTGAAGATAGGAGAGGAAGTCTTTTAATAGGGGACTACATTTTCTGAACACATGGAAAAACAAGCATAACACACCCTCTACAAGCCAATAAAGAAGGAGGTAGGTAGCAAAGTAGATAAACGGCCAGCCTTGGAGTCAGGAAAACCAGAATTCAAACTCACCCTTAAATATTTACTAGCTCTGTGACCCTGGGAAAGACACGGTCAATTTTCTCAATTATAAAATGAGGATAATAACAATACATACCTCCCTGGATGTTGTGAGAAAGAAATAAGATATTTGTAAAGCACTTAGCATAATGCCTAACACAGGGTAAATGTTTAATAAATGCTTTTTTCCCCTTCTTTCCTTTCACCAGAAAATTCCTTTTACCTTCTATATTTGCTCCTACAAAGATCTCAAGTTCTATATTGTTCTTGGTGCTAAATGTTATAGTTAATTGTCATTGTTAATTATGACTACATACTACTTATTCTCTAGATTATTTTTCATTGTCTTTGAGATCAAGGATTATAGGATTTTGAAGCTTAATTGCTGTGAGCTTCTATCTACAGCTCTTTATCGCTTATCTTCCCCAACCTTTCCCTTCTTTTTATCTAAATAATATTAGTTTGCCACTTTACATGTGTTTGATTTACAATTAGTAAATCCCTTCAAAATTAGTGGATTTCTTTGCCCTCAGACAAAATACAGTTTCAGCTATTTTTGGATATGATATTGAAATTTGTATTGGAAAACTTTTGGTCTCTTGCTTTCTTCTATCTACCTACATTTATTAGGTACCTGAGCCACATTTGACTCTTTAGTGATTCTATCCATAAAATTACTTTCAAAAATCTTGAAACCTCTGTTTGATCATTATTTTAGGGAGTCAACCATTCTTTACCCCATTCACTCCTGAACTCTTTCTGTACATCTCCTTTTCCACATCTACCAACAATCTCCTATTGCATTCTCTTGCTTCAGTTTCTAGTTCCCCTTAATGTGTTCCATTAGAATGTAAACCTCTTCAAAGTAGAGACTTGCTTGCTTGTTTCTATCTGTATTTCTAGCAATTAGCACAGTGGCTGGAGCATAACGAGTAATAAATATTTTATCAACATGTCTGTCCATCTGTGTGTGGTATGTATGTATGTGTTTATATATGCATCTACCTATCTTCTATCTATTCACCAAACTCCATCCTTTTAATCAACTTTTTGCTTCCCAAATCTGATTTCCTATTATGAACCTCCATCTTTAATTTAATAGTAGTGAAGAAGTAGTGAAATACCACCTATGTCCTCAATATTTTCAATTTATTGTGTAGAACTTCATAATCTCTAGCAAAGCTTTCTAATTTCCTTCTGGCTGTAACTATGAGAGACTGATAAAATGGTCTAGTAAAGATTTAACAAGTTATTATTTAAACCCTAAAAAGTCTTGAGAACAATTCCAATTCCTTCCTTTTCCTCTGTCCTCTTGTTCTTCCTAAATATCAATCCTCTGGAAATTAAAAAAAAAAAATAAACCAATTGTCTCTTCTGATCCCCTCTTCTCCCACACCATGCTCCTGAAACTGAGATACAACAAAAATCCAGCTGAGATGAATTTAAATAAGCTTCTCCTGCTTGTTAGACAAGGAGATAGTCTGACACTCTACCAGAGTATTCAATCAAGGTTGGGGTCCTGGATATCTAAGAAGTCAAGTGACAACTGTATCCCATCCCCAGAAGACCATGGGTAATTTGTTTTTTGTATGTCACATGAAGACAGGGAACATTGAAAAACTGTGCAGCTATGACATACTCATATTAAATATCAGTAAAGCTATATGAATATATACCATTTAGTCTCTGCTACATCTTGGGCATTGTACTTAAGGATTTACATGAATAAGTTTGCCCTCAGGGACAATATATACCCTGAAGCCATTCCCATACTTCTCTAATATGTGAGCATCTCACAGAAACACAGAAAAGGAGTTAGAAGATATTTTAGAAATAATTTAATCCAACCAACATCTGAAAACAAATTCAAGGTATTTATTTATTTCGAACTCCATGAGTTTTATTGTCCAGGCTAAATATACCCATTTGATTTCACCTCTGTTTCCAGGTCTTTTCCAAATTTTAATTCAACCGTGCAAATGAACATGCTCCCATATACTCATGTTCTAAATCCAATTAGGAAGCCAACACAAGTGAAAAATATTTTTTTCTTCTTTCACATAGTCAGTCACGTTTTCATTAAAAATTGGGTTTATGAGATTATTCTATCCCTTTACAAAACATAATTTGGTTGATTCCTTTGATTAAGAGTTGTTTAAACAATATGGAAAACACACAATTTGGGAACTTTTGTTATGGACATCATCAGGGTCCCATGATCTCTTATGGTGAGAGTAAAATGAATAGCAACAAACATTCCTGAGAGATAGCCTCATAAACTAAAAATACTAAATCCTAAAATTGGAATCAGGAGAGATATAACTTTAAACTCCACCTCTGAAGCTTATTACTTAGGTGATTATGTGTGTCATTTTGTATCTTTTAGCTTCAGTTCTCTCACCAGGAATATTTAGAAAATAATAGCAGTTGAGTCTACCTTATATCTCGGTGAGAATAAAAAAATCTTCCTTATTCTATCAGAATGCATGTAAAGCACTATGCAAATAATGAGCACCACATGAATACCAACTTTTATTATGATTAGAATAATGAATAGTGCATTAAGTAGTCAGAGATTCGGCTATGTCAACTTCAAGTCAATTTCTTCACCACCATACTGGAAATAATATTTTCTACAGATTTCTACAAATTTCTTCCTATGTGCCACACACACACACACACACACACACACACACACACACACACACACACACGAAGGAGAGAGAGAGAGACAGAGACAGAGAGCTTACTTTGTATATATTTGTATGAATTGCAATCTTCTTGAGGGGTGGGCCTATCTTTTGAGTCTTTTTGTGTCCCTAGTGCTTAATACAGTGCCTGGAAGATAGTAGGCACTTAACAAATATTTACTGATTGATTGATTGATTGATAAGAGGTTAAAAGGCTGATGCAGTCCCCAGGACTATTGGCAAGCTCCTGCTTGCTACTTCCTCAGCTCCAATATGCTGGCTTCTTTGGTGTAGTAAGAAGTGTGTACACAGGATCCCAATATTTTGGAAATGTAAACAATTACAGAAATCCATTATACACATTAACAAAAGAAAAAAATTAATAAAAGGAAAATAACTTGTCAAAGTCACACAAAGTCACACAATTAATGCCAGGATTAATACCCAGCTCTTCTGAACCTAAAACCAAAATTCTTGCCCTTACACTACGTTGCCTTCTATGTTTAGGTTATTTTATTTATGTTGCACTGTGAGACTTTAGAAAGCCTGGTGACTTACTTCTGCTAGTGACAATTTTAGCCCAGAGATTAAGTGAGCCATTAGAGAACAAAAAACCCAACTAAATAAGCAACAGAGTATTTTATTTTCAATGAATTACAAAACTAAGATGATGTGTGCTACCAGTATATTAAGAAAAAACATGCTTAAAATTTGATTTTATTGACATATTTTATTTTAATATATTCATGTCGTGATATACACCTCTCCTCTACCTAGAGAGCCATTTCTTATTTAAAAAAAAAGGAAAAGAGGGAAAACATACCAGTTCAGCAAAACAAATGAATGCATCAAGCCCAGCATATATAAAATGTCACTCATCAATAGTCCACCCTGTGCCTTTGCAAAAAAAGGGAGTATTTGCATATCTTTTCAACCCAGTGAAACATATTATAACTGCCCAGTGCTCAGCTTTTTCTTTTCTTTTTTTCTATCTACTTTTTGTAAATAGAAAATAAGTCAGTTTGTATATTGTTTTCCTGCATCTGCTTACCTCATTTTGCAGCAGTTCATAAAATTCCTCCTACATTTCCCCATTTTCTTTCTATTCATCATGTCTTACCATGTAGTAATACACTTTCACTTCCATATATCATATTTTATTTAACCATCTCACAAATGATGGACATCTATACTTTGTTTATAGATTTTGGTTGCTACCAAAAAATTAACTTGCATAAATTTTTGATTGCATATTAGAACATGAATATGTTTCAATACTGTCAACTATGATAGTGATGATATATACTACTGCAGTTAAGTAGAAGATAAAATTTAATATACTATTATTGTAAAGGATATTTATCCATTTTTTCTGATGATCTACATTCCTTTTTCCTATTTCATTTTTCAAAGACCAAATGTGATATTATCTCTTTTGCTTATAAATTATAAAAATTAATAATACATGCATAATCAAAATACATATGAATAATTCATTAATAAACAGATAATGAAGGCAAGGGGAACTTCTTTTAAATAGTATCTGATCATTTTTTCCTGATCCTACTTCATTCTACCTATATGTGAGCAAGTGATTTGAGAAACTGCAAATGTAAAGGACATTTTTAACATTATGAATACATGCCTTCATTCAAATTATATTCCTCAACTAATTTTTTTTCTTATTACAACAGAAATCAGAAAGAGGAAGCAGCAATAATCACTAGCACTGATACAGCAACATTGGTAAATTTAATAAAGCCAATGAAAATATTAAAGGTTAAGAAAACTTTTGAAATTTTAGTAGGTATGTTTAATCTATTTGAAAATATGTTTTAAGATTTTAATTGTATTCAACCAGTCTTTCTATTTTATGTCTATTCAGTTTGAAGATTTAGTATTTTGCATTGTCCTATTAGGTAGTGAGAATTACAAACTTTCTCCCTTTATATATCAGTCTGTTCTGGAAACAACCAGTTCTACTCTGCCTCCCTACAATTTGAGATTGCTTATAAAAAATCTTCAACTCACTTGATCATACATAATATATAGGCATATATAAATATAAAGGCAAGTAATAAGAAAGTAGAGAATTCCTCAAAGGACTCTTTAAGATATGCTAATGCAATTAAAGCTCAGTACTTAGGGCCTAGGGACAAGAAGATGTGAAGGGGACTGAATTATGTTAATAAGCTAGGATGGAGTCAAAAAAAAGAAATCCTCTGGCAACTAGGTGGCACAGTGGATAAAGCCCTGGCCTTGGAGTCAGGAGGATCTGAGTTCAAATGTGGCCTCAGACACTTGACACTTACTAGCTGTATGACCCTGGGCAAGTCGCCTAACCCCAGTTTACTCACTAAAAAGAAAAAAAAAAGAGAAACCTCTGTAAGGATCACAAAAAAGAAGAAAGCCATCTACAGTTACCTAAATTCACTATGGGTAAGAGGGCAAGGACTGTCAGACCCAGATGTACACAAAAAGGTTTTGAAAGCATGTAGGCACACTGGACCCATGGCGCATTTTTGACCTGTGAAGGCATTTAGCTGAAGAATTGATTACGCAGTGATTTATTCATATGGGTTAACAATAAAATGACTAAGCCCATGAGGAAAATGAGGAACACTATATGATACTGAATGAAAGAACTTTAGAAGTCAGCAAAGAGCTGAGCTGTAGGAAGTGAGGCTGAGGAGAAAAATGAATGGGGTCTGCTAAGAGCTAACACTACTAGTTGTGATCTGAGGAAATCTATAGGAAACAAAAAATGTAGGAGTGATTATGGGAAGGAATTTCATAAGAGTTTTGGCAAAGGATCAATATATTGCAAATAAGAAAGGCCTTGAGGAAAGTATCAAACATGCAAGAACAAATCTCAGCCTCCCATATTGTCAAAACCCTACCTTACACAGAAAGATGTCATGGGGAACTTACATGTCTATAGGTCTATATAGATTTATTGATTGAGGGGTCTCTGGGCTATTGGGATCACACGTGTATTTTGTTATGTCTGCTAACGTCTAAAAGGCACTATTTTACATTTTGAGACCTATGAACCAGAGTGCTTATAAGGGGAGCTGATGGCTACCCTTACATGACTGCCAGATAATAAAATTGCCAGACTTCAGTTATGTTAGAAAATAGTCACCATGATTCAGCTGGTGACCACTGGTAGCAGAAAGAACTTACAAACTTATTTTAGCCATAAAATAATTGTATTCAAATGCAAAAAAAAGCAATTTTTTAGTCATATTTGAATGAAAGGAATTTTTGATGTGGATTTTAGTAAGATAAACTTTATAATGAAGTAATATTTTTGATTAATATTCTTATAAGTGTTATTTTTTGTTTGACCCAGTAGGCAAAAGTTCTCAAATAATTATGTTTTGTTGAAGAAGGAACTAATTTGCATAGTCCATATTTAAAATATCTTTATTTGGTATATCACCGGCAAAACAAAAAAAAAATCACTGACAGAAGAAACATACTGTCATTGCCTTTAAGGGCAAAAAACTCAGGTTGTCTTCTAGCCCTTCTAGAATAGGGAAAGGTAAAGAATCATAGCCCTTAAAACCTAAGTGAAGATGTGAAGTTTAAAATGACTAAATCATTTGGGAATATGAACAAATTCTAGGAACAGCATTAACCCAGACCAATATAATATCTGCTGTCTTTCAAATCTTCTACTGATAACAGGAAAGGAAATGAATGTCAGCATAGGAATGAGTCAGAACATGCACTTTTGAAAAATCATAAAAAAACAATGGTGGTACTATTTTAAAAAACAGTTTTACTTCCTACATTCATATTAAATCATTTCTGAGCTGGTGCTGTAAAAAAAGGAAAGTTAATAAACATTGTCATGCACATGAAAATATATGCTGTCAAACTGTTTTAAGTTAAATCATTTTGTAGCACAGTTATATTATCAGTTGTGACTACCCGTTCCACTTGAATAATCACCTCAGTATATTAGTACTGGTGTTAACAGGTAAGATTTCTATCAGCATGCACATGGCATGCCACAGTTTCTCCCTACTTTGAAAGCACAATATTCATATGATTTAAATTAAGATATTTAAAAATGACTACATTGTATATTATACCAGTTGCCTGAGATAGTTACATTGGAAAAGTGAGAGATAAGTTAAGGTTAGCCCCACATGTTCCGCTGGTATGCAGGAAAAGGAAGTGGAAACAAAGAAAGGGAGACAGAGATAAAGACACACACAGAGACAGAGACAGAGACAGAAATCAAAATCACCAACATGTTGGGATGGTATCCTCCCAGGTTATGGATGAGAATTATACAGGATGGTAAGGAATAGATGGGTTATAATTACAGCTAATACTCACATAATGGTATGTTGGATCCATTACAGTTTTGGAATATATACACATATATTTCACACATTTATGTGTGTGTGTGTGTGTGGGTACATATATTTATCTATATGTATATATGCACACAAGTACATACATATTATATACACATATATACATATATGTACACATATATTTGTATATACACACAAATAATGACAAATGCACACACATATAACAACAATGTATCCAGCTTAGGTGCCTCAGTCTTCATCTTGAGAAACAAGCTCTGTGGAAATGCATCCTGGCAACTGCTCCTGTGGGTGCCATAGGAGAATCTATTGAAGACCCATAGAGGAAAGTTTATGTTAACATTTAATGATTTAATGTCAGAAAATGGCATCATTTGAATCAGTGGAAATGACATTAGAGAAGAGGCTTTGCAATTTGCTTTACCATTGCACTCTAAAGACCACTAGATCTTTTTTACCCTACTTGAAGCTGAATCCTTGCTTAAGTGTTTTCTTCCCCAACTAAAATGTTAGTTCCTTGAGAGTAAAGAGTATCTTACACTTTAATTTTGTATTTCCAGTGCTTTGTATATACTAAGTGCATAATGAATGCTTCATCTTTTCATTCAGATATTTTCTCTCTTAGAGAAACTAACAATCTCTATCAGACAGAGGTACTTTTTCTAGAACAAGAGATACTCCATAAACATATACAAAATGAAATAGCAATACTTAAATGAGCTGATATCTCCAACCTTAGTCATGACAACGTATGTACTTACATATATAAATAGATATATAAAAACACATGCATACATATATATAGAATGTGTGTATATGTGTATATTTATGTATGTGTATAGATGTATATACATATATGCATACAAATATGTAATATCCATACATATATGTGTGTAAGGAAAAAAAAAACAGAAGAGGTCCCAGTGCAAGATAACATAGCATTACATTTGCAGCATAAGTGATGGTGGCTAAAAAAGAGAAAGTGAATAGGGGAGAAAAGTGTTCAAGGAGTTATGGTATATCATAATAAGGGAAACATCACATCATAAGGGAAACAACAGGTACTATACACACAAAGTATATAAATTAGCATCTGGAGAGAATAAAGAACTCATTTGAGTCGAATATTCAAGATTTTAGAAATTCTGAAAATTGGAGATGAGGAGAGGGTCCATTAAAGAGACAACCTGTGCAAAAGTACAAAGATAGGAAATAAAACAGATGTTGGAAGAAGAACAGGATTTGTCATAGAACAAATTGAAATTTGTATATTTGTATAATAGGGCTGGAAAGGTAGGTTGGACCTAGATTGTAAGGACTTTAAATGCCAAATAATAGAGTTTATATTTGATCTTAAAAGCAATAAAGAGTGATGTTTATTTATTCAGCAAAAGAATGACTTGCTCATACCTGTGCTTTGAGGAGATGACGTTGAATTCTGTGTAAAACACATTACTGTTCATGTCTATTACAGATATGTTTATATGGATTTGGGGGGGGTGCTCTCGATAAGATTACTTAGGCTATTTTAATAGTCTATATGGGAAGTGATGAGGGCCAGAAATAAGATGGAGAACATATGCATGGAAAGAGTGGAGTGGATGAATGCAAGAGGTATAGAGACAGAATCAACTAGTCTTGGAAATTAAATGGATATGTGAAATCAAGGAGAATAAGTAGTTGAGGATATCTCTAAGGTT
This sequence comes from Phascolarctos cinereus, assembly GCF_003287225.1. Lineage (NCBI taxonomy): Eukaryota > Metazoa > Chordata > Mammalia > Diprotodontia > Phascolarctidae > Phascolarctos > Phascolarctos cinereus. Next base: position 388,521,228 of record NW_027555958.1, on the reverse strand, counting down.
GTTACCTGGGGTGACTGAAAGACGGATGGGGGCAGCTAAGTGGTGCAGTAGATAGAGCACCAGCCCTGAAGTCAGGAGGACCTGAGTTCAAATCCAGCCTCAGACCAAACACTTGACACTTATTAGCTGTGTGACCCTGGGCAAGTCACTTAACCCCAATTGCCTAAAAATAAAAAGAAAAAAAAAAAGAAAGGATGGATGGTGGTTTCCTTGACAGAATTAAGTAAATTCAAGAGAGAAGCCAGGTTAGGGGAAAAGATGATGAGTTCTACCTGATCTACCTTGAATTTGAAATGTCTATAGAACCCATGGTTTAAAACATTGGAACTGGCGGTTGGGAGTGCAGGACTAGAGGCCAAGAGAGACAACTGTTAGATATATAGTTCTGAAAGTCACCAGCATAGAGATAATTGAACGTTTCGATCTGAAGAGATTAAGAAGAGAAAAAATGTAGAGAGAGCGTAATATACTCAGAGTTAGGGGGCAGCATATGGATGATGAACCATTAGAGTAGACTGAGAATTTTCAGAACAGTAAAAGGATGTCAGTCAGACAGTCAACTAACATTTATTAAGCATCTACTATGTAACAGACGCTAAGATGACAAAAGAAGGCCAAAAACAAACAAGCAAACAAAAAAGAGAGAGAAGGAAAAGAGCTGCTATTCTCAAGGAATGTGTTATCTGATAGGGATAACATTCATACCAATATCGAGAAATAAGATATATACAGAATTAATTGATAATTAGTCTCAGAAGGAAAATACTAAGATTAAGGAATACTGGGAACCAAGAAAGCACAATAACGGAAACGCCCAAAGAGGAGAGTTCTATGAAGGAGAAGGGAGAGATCGGTGTCAAATGTTTCAAGGAGTTCAAGTGAAATGAGTTTTGAAGAAATGAAAAGTCAAAGGCCATGACAATCTGTGCCCAAGGAGGTTACAATCTGTTTGGGGAGACAATAGGTACTATACACATATGTTAGGGGCTCTAGCTTAGGACACACACGCATATATACATATGCATATATACATAGTGTTGTGTGTGTGTGTGTGTGTGTGTGTGTGTATATATATATGTATATATATACATATATATGTATATATATACATATATACATATATATATATATATATACACACACACATGCACATATATACACATATAAAACCATTGGCATTTGGTAGAGAACAAGAAGGCATTGGCCATGGTGAGCACTAAACAACATTTTAAAAGATTAACGATGTCTTTCAAGTTAGCAAACAACTGGTTGCTGATGTTGGCACAATTTCAAAATCAGTTCAAAATCAAATAATTTTTTGACATATTGAAATGAACTACACATTATAAGAATAATAAGGATTGGAAAAAGATAGCATGTACAATTATAAAAATTGCAACAGCTCTTACATGAGCTATTTATAAAAGCTATTAACTCTGAAAACTTGTAAGCAGACAAAAGTAAACATGTACATTCTAATTATCACTATTTCTTAAGCATGTTTAACAAATATGAAAGAGTTGCAATGATGAGAAGCATCAAAGGAGCTCACAAACCAACTTAACCAGTAAACACTTGATACTTTATCAGATGGTGTGAAATGGTGGCTAAGGGTATTACTGTTATAAATATAAATTGATTTGAGGAAGTAGCATGTTGTAACATTGCAGAAGTGCTTTACTTAGTGGCTTCAAATCCTAAAGTCATCACTTATAAGCCATGAAGCCATAGGCAATTAACCTGTGACTGAATTCTCTCACCTGTAAAATTAGTATAAAAATTTCTTAAGTCCTAAGTCTAATAAGGTTGTTTTGACTATCAAATGAGATGAATAAAGAGTTTCAAAATTATTAAGATTTATTTGAAAGTAAGTTACTATTACAAACTCATTTGCAAAGAATCATGGGAAAAAGTTAAAGTTTCAAACAATATTACTTCATAATTTTTTTAATGAATTCATTTTGACTTATCAACAATCACTAAATTTTTTCACCCCCTACCTTCCCACCACCCTCCCCAAAACAGCACACAATCTGATATAGGGTATAGAAATTCATTCCTACTAAACATATTTTCATATTAGTGAGGTTGCAAGTAAGAATTAGAACCAATAGGAGGAACAACCACAAAGAGGAAACAAACACAAGAGAAGAAAAAAATAGCAAATAGTATACTTCAATATGGAGTCAAACTCCATAGTTCTTTCTTTGGATATGGACAGCATTTTCCATCATGAGGTCTTTGGAGATGTCTTAGAACCTTGTATTGCTGAGAAGGGTCAAGTTTCTCAATATTAGTCATCACACAACGTGGCTGTTACTGTGTACAATGTTCTCCTGGTTCTGCTCACTTCACTCAGCATCAGACCCCATACAAGTCTTTCCAGATTTTTTCTGAAGTCAGGCTGTTCATCATCTCTTATAGCACAATAGTATTCCATTACATTCATATACCACAACTTGTTCAACCACTCCCCAATTGATGGGCATCCTTTCAAATTCCAATTCTTTGCCACCATAAAAAGAGCTACTATAAATACTTTTGTGCATGTTGGTCCTTTTGCTATTTGTATGATCTCTGGAATATAGTCCTAAAAATGCTATTGCTGGGTTATATATTACTTTGGGCATACTTCCAAATTGCTATCCAAAGTGGTTAGATCATTTCATAAGTCCACCAACAATTCATTAGTGTTCCAATTTTCCCACATCTTCTCCAACATTTATCATTTTCCTGTTTTGTCCTGTTGCCAATCTGATGGGTGTGATGTGGTACCACAGAGTTGTTCTGATTTGCATTTCTCTAATCAATAGTTATTTAGAGGAGTTTTCCATATGACTATAAATGGCTTTAATTTCTTCATCTGAGAACTGCTTGCTCATATCCTTTCACCATTTATCAATTGGGGAATGACTTGTATTCTTATAAATTTGACTTAATTCTCTATATATTTTAGAAATGAGGCCATTATCAGAGAGACTGGTTGTAAAAATTCTTTCCTAATTTTCTGCTTTCCTTCTAATCTTGGTTGCATTGGCTTTGTGCGCAAAAACTTTTCAATTTTAATAATCAAAGTTATCCATTCTGCTTTTTGTAATGTTCTCTATCTCCTGTTTGATCATGAATTCTTCTGTTCTCCATAAATCTGATAGGTAAACTACTCCTTGCTCTCCCAGTTTTACAGTATCAGCCTTTATAGCGAAATCACAACCCATTTTGACTTTATTTTGTATATGGTGTGAGATTTGATCTATGCCTAGTTTCTGCCATACTCTTTACCAATTTTCCCAGCAGTTTTTTCAAAGAGTGATTACTTATCCCCAGAAGCTGGGGTCTTTGGTTTATCAAATAATAGATTACTATAGTCATTGACTACTGTGTCTTGCATATTTAACCTATTCCACTGATCCACCTCCCTATTTCTTAGCCAGTACCAAGCAGTTTTGATGATTGCTGCTTTATAATACAATTTAAGATCTGGAATTGCTAGGCCACCTTCCCCTGCATTTCTTTTCATTAGTTCCTTTGATATTCTGGACCTTTTGTTCTTCCAAATGAATCTTGTTATTATTTTTTCTAACTCTATAAAATAATTTTTTGGTAGTTTGATTGGTATGGCACTGAATAAGTAAATTAGCTTAGGTAGATTGTCATTTTTATTATATTAGCTCAGCCTACCCATGAGCAACTGATGTTTTTCCAATTATTTAGATCTGATTTTATTTGTGTGAAAAGTGTTTTGTAATTGTGTTCATAGAGTTCCTGGGTTTGTTTTGGGGTAGACTCCTAAATATTTTATAATGTCTACAGTAAGTTTAAATGGAATTTCTCTTTCTATCTCTTGCTGTTGGGCTTTGTTGGTAATATATAGAAATGCTGATGATTTATGTGGGTTTATTTTATAGCCTGCAACTTTGCTAAAGTTGTTTATTATTTCAAGTAGTTTTTTACTTGATTCTCTAGGATTCTCTAAGTATATTATCATATCATCTGCAAAGAGTGATAGCTTTGTTTCTTCTTCACCTATTCTAATACCTTAAATTTCTTTTTCTTCTCTTATTGCTAAAGCTAACATTTCCAGTACGATATTGAACAACAGAGGTGATAATGGACATCCTTGTTTCAGCCCCAATCATATTGGAAATGCTTCTAGTTTGTCCCCATTACGTATGATGCTTGCTGAAGGTTTTAGGGAGATGCTAGTCATTATTTTAAGTAAGAATCCATTTATTCCTATCCTCACTAGTGTTTTTAATAGGGAAGCTTTGTCAACAACTTTTTCTGCATCATTTGAGATGATCATGTGATTTCTTTTAGCTTTGGTGTGATATGGTCAATGATGGTGATAGTTTTCCTAATATTGAACCAGCCCTGCATTCCTGGTATAAATGCTACCTGCTTGGAGTGTATTATTCTTGTGATAAGTTGCTGTCATCTATTTGCTAGTATTTTGTTTAAAATTTTTGCATCTACATTCACTAGAGAAATTTGTCTATAATTTTCTTTCTCTGTTCTGACTCTTCCTGGTTTAGATATCAGTACCGTATTTGTATAATAAAAAGAATTTGGTAAGACTCCTACTTCACCTATTTTCCCAAATAGTATATATAGTATTGGAATTAATTATTCTTTAAATGTCTGATAGAATTAGCTTGTAAATCCATCTGGCCCTGGAGATTTTTTCCTAGGAAGTTCATCAGTGTCTTGTTCCATTTCTTTTTCTGAGATGGAGTTATTTAAGTATTTTAGTTCCTCTTCTGTTATCTGGGCAATTTATAGTTTTGTAAATATGTATCCATTTTACTAAGATTGTCAAATTTATTGGCATACATTTGGGCAAAATAGTGCCTAATTATTGTTTTAATTTCTTCTTCCTTGGTGGTGAATCTATCTATTTTATTTATGTAAGCATTTAGAGATATAAATCTTCCCCTAAGAACTGTTTTTGCTGCATCCCGTAAGTTTTGGTATGTTATCTCATTATTGTAATTCTCTTCAATGAAATTATTGATTGTTTCTGTGTTTTGTTGTTTAACCCAATCATTTTTGGGGATTAGATTATTTAGTTTCTAATTATGTTTTAGTCTATCTTTCCATGGCCCTTTGTTACATATAATTTGTATTGCATCATGATCTGAAAAGGATGCATTTAATATTTCTTCCTTTCTGTATTGGATCTTGAGGTTTTTATGCCCTAGTACATGGTCAATTTTTGTGTATGTGTCAGGTACAGCCAAGAAAAAAGTATATTCCCTTTTTTTCCCTTTCAATTTTCTCAAGAGGTATATCATTCCTAACTTTTCTAATATTCTACTCACCTCCTCAACTTCTTTCTTGTTTGTTTGTGGTTACATTTATCTAGTTTGGATAGGGGAAGGTTGAGGTCCCCCACTAGTATAGTTTTACTGTCTGTTTCTTCCTGTAACTCCCTGAACTTCTCCTGTAAGAATTTGGATGCTATACCATTTGGTGCATATATGTTTAGCAATGATATTACTTCATTGTCTATGGTGCCCTTTAGGAGGATGTAGTTTCCTTCCTTATCTCTTTTGCTGAGATCTATTTTTGCTTTTCCTTTGTCTGAGATCAGGATTGCTATCCCTGCTTTTTTTTTTACTTCAGCTGAAGCATAATGTTTTCTGCTCCAGTCTTTTACCTTTAACCTGTGTGTGTCACTCATTTTCACATGTGTTTCCTGTAAGCAACATATTGTAGGATTATGGTTTTTAATCCATTCTGCTATCCACTTTCATTTTATGGGAGAGTTCATCCCATTCACATTCACAGTTATGATTACTATCTTTGCCTTTCTCTCTAAACTTCCCCCCCATTTGTACTTTTCTTTCACCTTTTTCCTTTTCCCTCCTCAGCAGCATTTTCCTTTTGACCACTCCCTCCCCCAGTCTCTCATCCCTTTTATTAGCCCCTTCACTTCTCTTCCCCTTTACCATTACTGCTTCTTCACTCCCTTCTATCCCCTCTCCTTTTTCTTTCTCATTTTCCCTCCTACTGCCTATAGGACAAGTTAGATTTCTAAACCTAACTAATTATGTTATTCCCTTCTTGAGCCAAATCTGATGAGAGTGAGGTTCAAACAATGCTCATCTCCCTCCCTTCTTTCCCCCTGCTGTAACAGGTTTTTGTGATGTAATTTGCCCTTGTCTGCCTCCTCCTTTCTTTTTCTCTCAGTGCATTTTCTTAGATCAGATTAATCCACTTGCTTGGATCCCTTTAACTCTTGATTAGATTTTTTTTTATCATTACATCAAAGTTAACTTACATCCATCCCCTTTATGCATACTCCTTTAACATGGTGAGATAACAACACAGTTCTCCGCAATTACCAGTGTCATCCTACCTTGTAGGGTGGTAAACAGTTTGCCTTTATTAACAACATATTGTATCATTCTGTCCTGTTTATCTTTTTATGTCTCTCTTGAGTCTTATATTTGAAGATCAAATTTTTGTTGAGTTCTGGTCTGTTTATTAGGAAGGTTTGGAAGTCCCCTATTTCAGTGAATATCCATCTCCTCTACTGAAAGATAGTGTTCATTTTCGCCGAGTAGTTGATCCTTGGCTGCAATCCAAGCTCCTTTGCCTTACAGAATATCATATCCCATGCCCTGTTGTCTTTTAATGTCGAAGCTGCAAGGTCCTGTGTAATCCTGACTGTGGTTCCATGATATTTAAATTGTTTTTTTCTGGCTGCTTGCAGTATTTTCTCTTTGACCTGGTAATTTTGGAATTTGGCTACTATATACCTGGGCATTTTCCATTTGGGATCTCTTTCAGAAGGTAAGTGGTGGATTCTTTCTATGGCTATTTTACCCTCTGGTTCTAGGACTCCAGGGCAGTTTTCCCTTATTATTTCCTGAAAGACACTGTCCAGGCTCTTTTTTTCATTGTGATTTTCAAGTAGACCCATAATTTTTTAATTGTCTCTCCTGGATCGATTTTCCTGGTCAGTTGTTTGACCAATGAAATATTTTAAGTTTTCACCTATTTTTTCATTTTTTTTCTGTTTGACTGCTACTTGCTCTCTCATAGAGTCATTAGTCTCCATTTGCTCAATTCTAGTTTTTAACAAATTGTTTTCTTTTATTAGATTTCATACTTCCTTCCCTGTTGCCCGCAACTAGATTGTACACTGAATGGAGAGGCATGAAATAACTTACGGCATGGGCCAGGCAGAGTAGAATTACTGACTCAGTTTATTCATCTGAGGGCACAGAATATATAGGGAAGATCTAGCCTAACTTCAAAGAGTCCTTCCCGTGAGATACTCCCCAGAACATCTGCTGAGGATGGGACAATCATGAATTCCTCCTTATCAGGATTCCTAGATTGGGCTGTAGATTCCAAGGTTTTCCCAGGTGCCTTGGCGCCACCTGCATAGAGGAGTGAATGTGTAAATCTAACGTTCAAAGAGAGAGAAGGAATGTCTCAGAGACTTCTAAATTAGGAAGGAAGTGGGGAGCCGTAACACTTAATCAGCAAGCCCTTTTTGGGTAAAGCCTGGGCAGAGGTCAAACTCTGCCTTGGATCTTAAACCCTTATCAGACTCTTAAGATCGGCCCTCAACACTTCCCCAGTTGGCCAGTTGTATTTTTTAGAGAATTGTTTTCTTCAGTGTACTTTTTTCCAGTTGGCCAATTGTATTTTTTAAGGACTCTTCTACTTCTCTCATTTGATTTTCAAAATCCCTCTTGAGCTCTTCTTAGAAAGCTTTTGGGGGCTTCAGATCAGTTCATATTCCCTTTTGAGGTTGCAAATGTGGGTTTATTGACAACGTTGTCCTCTTCAGAATATCTGCCTTCATCTTCACTTTTCTCATAATATGAATCTATGGTACATTACTTTTTACTCATGGTATTTGCTTATTTCCTGGCCTTCAAAGAGACTGAGCTTTCCTGCTGGAGAACAGAGGACACTGACCCCAGCTTCTTGTGTTGGGAGCTTTGGGCCTGGTTGCTGGGGCCTCTGATGTGACAGTTGGAGGTGTAGGGTTCTAGTAGCTTACCTGGTGTTGGGCTGGAATCAGCAACACTGGAACTCTAGGGGTAGGGTTGGATAGTCTGGCCCCTGGATGTTTCCTACTTTTCCTATCCTTTTGCTTTCTTCAGCTCCTTTCAGATGGATGTTGCAGGATGTTTATCCACCTGGGGCCTCTTGGAGGGCTTCACAGATTTTTGCTGAGGCACTGGGAGACTGCTGTAGAATGCTGAGGCACCTGTTGGGTTTCTGAGCTGATTTCCACCAATTCTCCCCACCCTCACTGATGAACTTGGGGGTCCAGGTGTTGTTGTTTGCCTGCTCCACCATCTGGGTTTTAGGATTTCTTGCTGGTATGCTAAAATGGGGCTTTCTGCTAGCTTGCTGGGACACCTCCCATTCCGTATTGTTCCCCTTCCCCCAAGGCAAGAGGGGCCTTACCGTTAATCTCTCAAGCCACCTGGGCTATTGGAACGCTGTACCCCATCTTTTTTTCTGGTTCAGCTGTTCCAGGGTTTTTCCTGGGGCAATATTTTTTGGGCTTTCAGATGTTGATACTGGAGGGTGAGAGCAACTTCCTTTTTACTCCACCATCTTGGCTCCTAGAAGGGGAAGCTGCTTCATAAAATTAAAAAAATAATAATAATAATAATGAAAATAGAAACTAGCCTAGACAAAGTGGGCATGAAACCCAATAAAATAAGAAAGTGTGTAACTACTGTCCTGTCACAAAATTATAGATGGCTAATTGACAAATAAATTGCATACTTGATAGGCCTTTCAGATTTATACCTTGTTTTAACGTAGCTATATAATCTTATGTGTTATGAAAATTAAAGTAAAACAAAATAGAAGTTCAAGTTTTCAATTTTTAAGCAATTAAAATCATAATAGCCAACATTTATATAACACTTTAAAATTTGCAAAGCCCTTTACAAATATTATATCATTTTATCTTTACAATAGCTCTGGAAGGGAGATCCTGTTATTATTACATTTTACAGATTAGAAAACTGAGACAGATGGGCGAAGTAATGTCCTTATGTCACATAAGTGTGTGAAGCTGGATTTGAATTTGTCTTCCTGACTGAGGTCCAGGGTTTTATTCACTGGTCGTCAGCTGCCTCATAAATTAAAATTACATACATACATACATACATACATACATGTATACACACACACACACACACACATTAAATGTTTGATTATATGCATATGAAGTAGAGTTGTAAATTTGGTTCTCTGCTTCACTTGGAATGGTTACAGAAATTGTGCTTCCTAAAAATACATCCTCTGAATATTAAATTATAGTTATTACAGTCAATGCAGAAAACTACAATGGGATGTTAAAGTAAGAGAGCTACCCTGCTTCTAATGTCCATCAAACATGCTTATATTTACAGTATAATTTTAAGATGGAATACATGGGAATATAAATAGGACATCCCACAAAAGATGGACTTCCCTCCCCCCCCCAAAAAAATAAAACAAATAGTACTAAGGTAGTTAGGTGGTGTGGTCAATAGAGAACTGGATTAGGAATCAGAAAGACTTGAGTTCAAATCCTGATTAACAGATACACACCACTATGCCAACCTTAAAAGTTAGTATAAATACTAGCTATTATTGTTGTTACTGTTTTTTGGCAGCACTAAACTAAGATTTTAAAATAAACTTGAAATTATGAGCATTTATCAGGAATGCACTTCTTCAACCAATGCTTCTCACTACTTAGAGATGTAATTCCAGAACACTGGGAACTGTATAAAAATACAATGTATGAAACAACTGCAATATATGTCCACTGTAAATTTTCTTTTTTTAATATAAATTTATTTATTTTTAGTTTTCAACATTTGCTTCCACAAGATTTTGAATTCCAAATTTTCCCCCCCATCTTGACCCTCCCCCCACTCCAAGATGGCATGCTTTCTGAATACCCCTACCCCTACTCTGCCCTCCCTTCTATCTTTCCCCCCTCATACTTCTCTTATCCCCTTCCCCTTCTATTTTCCTGTAGGACAGGATAGATTTCTGTACCTCACTTCCTGTATTTCTTATTTCCCAGTTGCATGTGGAAACATTCTTTTTTTTTAAACATGTGTTTTTAAAACTTTGGGTTCCAAATTTTCTCCCTTCCTCCCATCCAACTCACCATCCTTGAAAAGGCAAGCAAGTCAATACAGGCCATACATGTGCAGTTATGCAAAACACTTCCATAGTAGACATGTTGTGACAAACTGACTCTATTTCCCTTAATCCTATCCTGCCCCCACCCCCATTTATTCTATTCTTTCTTTTGACCCTGTTCCTCCTCAGAAGTACTTCCTTCTGATTACCCCTTTCCCAATCTGCCCTTCTCTCTATCATGGCCCTGCTATCTTGTCCCCTTCCTCCCCTATTTTCCTGTAGGATAAGGCAGAGTTGCATACCCAGTTGAATGTGAATGTTATTCCCTCCTGAAGCCAAATCCTATGAGAATAAGATTCCCTCATTTCCTCTTACCTTCCCCTGTTTCCCCTCCATTGTAAGAACCTTTTCTTGTCTGTTTTGCATGAGATAATGTACCCCATTCTACCTCTCCCTTTCTCCTTCTCATAGTATAATCCTCTCTCACCCCATAATTTTATTCTCCAGATATCACCCCTTCATCTTCAACTCACCCTGTGCCCTCTATCTATCTATCTATCTATCTATCTATCTATCTATCTATCTACCTATCTATCCATATATACATATAATTTTTCCCCTCCCACCCCTAACACTGACAAAGGTCTTATGAGTTTTAAATATCATCTGTCCATGCAGGAATGTAAACAGTTCAGTCTTAATAAGTCTCTTATGATTCCTGTTTACCTCCACTTGAGTCTGGTATTTGAAAGTCAAATTTTCTGTTCAGCTCTGGTCTTTTCATCAAGAATGCTTGAAAGTCTCCTATTTCACTGAATGACCATTTTTTCCCCTGAAGGATTATCTCAGTTTTGCTGCTGATTCTTGGTTGTAATCCTATCTCCTTTGCCCTCTGGAATATCATATTCTAAACCCTCAGGTCCCTTAATGTAGAAGCTGAAAAATCTTATGTTATTCTGATTGTGTTTCCACAATAGTGGAAATGTTTCTTTCTGACTGTTTGTAATATTTTCTCCTTGACCTGGGAATTCTGGAATTTGGCTACAATATTCCTAGTGATCCTTTGGGGATCTCTTTCAGGGGGAGATCAGCAGATTCTTTCAATGTCTATTTTACCCTCCGGTTCTAAAATATCAGGGCAGTTTTCCTTGATAATTTCTTGAAGGATGATGCCTAGTTTCTTTTTTTGATCATGGCTTTCAGATAGTCCAATAATTTTAAAATTCTCTCTCCTGGATCTTTTTTCCAGGTCAATTTTTTTTTCCAATGAGATATTTCACATTGTTTTCTAATTTTTCATTCTTTTGGATTTGTTCTACTTTGTCATGATTTCTCATAAAGTCACTATCTTCCAATCATTCTATTCTAATTTTTAAGGAAGTATTTTCTTCAGTAATCTTTTGGACTTCCTTTTCCATTTGGCCAATTTTGCTTTTTAGGGCATTCTTCTCCTCATTGGCTTTTTGGACTTCTTTTGCCATTTGGATTAGGCTATTTTTTAAGGTGTTATTTTCTTCAGTATTTTTTTGGGTCTCCTTTAGCAAGCTATTGACTTGTTTTTCCGGATTTTCTTGCATCACTTTCATTTCTCTTCCCAGTTTTTCCTCTACTTCTCTTACTTGCTTCTCAAAATCCCTTTTGAGCTCTTCCAAGGCCTGGAACAGATTCGTATTTTTCTTGGAGGATTTGGATGTGGGAGCTTTGACTTTGTTGTCTTCTTCTGGTTGTATATTTTGATCTTCTTTGTCATCAAAGTAAGGTAATATAGTCTGACTCTTTTTGCAAGGTTTGCTCATGATCCCAGACAACTATTTGAGTTTTAAACTCTTTGTTAAGGTAAAAGTCTGCTTCCAATGTGGAGAATGTATTGTCCCAAGCTTTGGGGGTTTGTATAGCTGTTTTCAGAGATACTTCTAGGAACCTGTAAATTTTCAGTTCTTCCAAGGTGGTATGATAACGGTCAAGTTGTTTACTGTTTTCCTGGCCTGTGCTCTGGTCTTTGAGTGACCAGGCACAAGCAGTCTATTCTTTCTTGGAACTGTGAGGAGGGTTTCCTCTTCACTGCCATTACAAGCTCCAGTGCACCAGCGCTCCTCCTCCCCCCAGGACTGCCACCCAGAACTGTGACCCAGATCCAAGCACAGGCAAAGCAAGAGATTCTTGCCTCAGCACTGGCAAAGAGATCCCTGCAGTCCCCCTGTGATCAGCCACTTGATTCACCCTCAGTCAGTGGGCTGCAAGCTCAGGACTCAGCCACTGCCCCAGTGCCTGTGCTCTGAGCTCTGGAACTGGCTGTGATCTAGCTTCTTCTCTCACCGAAAAAACAGACTTTTCCCATTGACCTTCTAAGTTGTTTTCAGTGTTTTTGGATTGAGGAGTCTGGATATTGCCACAGCTGCCTGTGATTCCCTTAATTTTATTCTCCAGATATGACCCCTTCATCTTCAATTCACCCTGTGCCCTCTATCTATCTATCTATCTATCTATCTATCTATCTATCTATCTGTCTATCTATCTATTTATCCATACATGTATTTTTTTCTCAATCCAAGTACCCTAATACAGACAAAGGTCTCATGAGTTATAAATATCATCTTTCCATGCAGGAATGTAAACAGTTTAATCTTAAAAAGTCTCTTATGCTTTCTCTTTCCTGTTTACCTCTTCATGTTTCACTTGAGTCTTGCATTTGAAAGTCAAATTTTCTGTTCAGCTCCGGTCTTTTCATCAAGAATGCTTGAAAGTCCTCTATTTCACTGAATGACCATCTTTTCCCCTGAAGGATTATACTCAGTTTTGCTGGGTAGGTGATTCTTGGTTGTAATCCTATCTCCTTGGCTCTCCAGAACAGTATATTCCATGCCCTGCAGTCCTTTAATGTAGAAGCTGCTAAATCTTGTGTTATCCTGATTGTGTTTCCACAGTACTTGAATTGTTTCTTTCTGGTAGCTTGTAATATTTTCTCCTTGACCTGGGATCTCTGGAACTTGGTTATAATATTCCTAGGAGTTTTCCTTTGGGGATCTCTTTCAGGAGGAGATCTGTGGATTCTTTCAATTTCTATTTTGCCCACTGGTTCTAATATATCAGGGCAGTTTTCCTTGACAATTTCTTCACAGATGATGTCTAGGCTCTTTTTTTGATCATGGCTTTCAGATAGTCCAATAATTTTTAAATTCTCTCTCCTGGATCTATTTTTCAGGTCAGTTGTTTTTCCAGTGAGATATTTCACATTGTTTTCTATTTTTTCATTCTTTTGGATTTGTTTTACAGTGTCTAGATTTCTCATAAAGTCACTAGCTTCTAATTGCTCTACTCTGATTTTTAAGAAAGTATTTTCTTTAGTAATCTTTTGGACTTCCTTTTCCATTTGGCCAATTTTTCTTTTTAGGGCATTCCTCTCCTCATTGGCTTTTTGGACCTCTTTTGCCATTTGGGTTAGGCTATTTTTTAAGGTGTTATTTTCTTCAGTATTTTTGGGGGTCTACTTTAGCAAGCTGTTGGCTTGTTTTCCATGATTTTCTTGCATAATTTTCATTTCTCTTCCCAGTTTTTCCTCTACTTCTCTTACTTGCTTCTCAAAATCCCTTTTGAGCTCTTCTAAGGCCTGGTACTGATTCATATTTTTTCTTGGAGGCTTTGAATGTAGGAGCTTTGACTTTCTTGTCTTCTGGTTGTATATTTTGATCTTCTTTGTCACCAAAGTAAGATAATATAGTCTGACTCTTTTTGTGCTGCTTGCTCATGATCCTGGCTAATTACTTGAGTTTTAAACTCTTTGTTAAGGTAACAGTCTGCTTCCAATGTGGAGAATGTACTGTCCAAAGCTTTGGGGGTTTGTACAGCTGTTTTCAGAGACACTTGTAGGTACCTGTAAATTTTCAGTTCTTCCAAGGTGGTATGAGAAAGGGCGAGGTGTTTACTCCTTTTCTGGTTTGTGCTCTGGTCTATTAGTGACCACAAGTGCTCCTTTCTGTCCTGTAACTTCTATACAGCCATTACAAGCTCCACCATGTCAGTGCTCCTTCTCACCCCAGGACCACGGCCCAGAACTGTGACCCAGATCCTAGCACAGGCAAAGCAAGAGATTCCTGCCTCTGCACCAGCAGAGAGATCCCGGCAATCCCTCTCTGATCAGCCACTAGATTCCCCCTCAGTTTGTGGGCCAGAAGCTTAGGAGGCAGCTGCTCCCCCAGAGCCACGCCCTTGGAGAACTGGAGCTGAGACCCCACCTTCCTCTCTCTGCACCGCAGATACAGACTTTTCCCACTGACCTTCTAAGTTGTCTTTGGCATTAGTGGATTGAGGAGTCAGGAAACTGCCACAGTTCCCAGATTTTCAGTCCTCTGGGGCCTTCTCCAGGTTCGCTGTGGCCTACGTGCCCATGCCGAACTCTGCTCCTCTCCCAGCTCAGTGCTATACACCTTTCTGATCAACCATCCAGGTTGTGTTGGGCTGGAAATTTGTTTCACTGTCTTTTTGTGGGTTCTGCTGCTTTAGAATTTGTTTAGAGCCATTTTTTATAGGTATTTGGTTGGGTTTGGGGGTCTCAAGCAAATCACTGCTTTCACTCTGCCATCTTGGCTCCGCCCCTCAACGTTCATTTTTCCTTTTTGTTCGTGTTGTTTGCCTTGTGGCTTTTAAAGTTGAGTTCTACCACTGGACCACAGGGGGCACTGTCCCAACCTTCTTTTGATGGGGGAGAGAAACCTGGTCACTGGCTTTGTGTTCTGGGGTCTAGGAAGACCTGAGTTCAAATATATCCTCAGAAATTGACTAGCTATGTGACCCTAAGCAAGTTACTTAATTCCTATTTGCCTCAGTTTCATCATCCATAAAATGGCTAAACCATAGCACCCATTTGTGCTCAATTGTCATATGGATTAAATGAGATAATATTTGTAAAGCATTTAGCACTGTGCCTGGCATACAGTAAGTTCTATATAAATGTTAGCTATATTATTACTCCAATACTCCATTGATCTGTAATCTTGATGATTTGGGTAACCCCCAGTGATATACATTGCAACCTACAATGTTTGTTCAGACTGTGCAATTCTTGTTTTATTATACCACAAATTCAACACGAGGGTTCAACAAATGTTCTGGTGGCCTTCACATTCTCTTGATATTGTGTAGATACCAATGGAATACATTGGGCTATTTATTGTTTATCTCATCGTCTTGCTATATGGATAACCTACCTTTCTAATACCCATTATAGGCCTCCCCACTGTCTTCTAACTTGCACTAATTTCTATGAAGACTATAGTATTTGATGATTCACAGGCATAAAAAATCAGATTGTTAACTTTTACCATCACATTTAAAGTATGTATCTTAAAGATACACACACACACACACACACACACACACACACACACACACACACACATACAATATTCAGATTCTTAGAATACTGGCTTAAAGGAAGAAATCAGAAAATTGCTTTAATTGTGGCAAGATTGTAATTTATCACAAGTTCACCAGCAATTTCATTGTCCTAATTAAAACATTAAAATGTTGAATGTGCATTATCAGAAAGGTCAAAAGAACTTGCACTCACACTTACTAAAACGAAAACCATTATTCACAATAAAGCTATTTTTTGTATATTACTGCCTCCTGGAGATAGAGTAAGGAAAGACTTGGATGTGTCATGTGGACTGCTGTTTGTCAGTTGATTGTGCAATTGAAATGTCAATCATTTCTTGGTCTTGTAAAAGCAAGGAATTCTAGAAACGACTTTTTCCAAAGTTTCTAGCCATTCACATTCCCCCCTCTAACAACAGATAATTTTTTTTTAATATAATAGTTAGCAACTTTCTTAACCTTGTAAGAAGTTAAAGCAAAGCAAAGAATGTAGACCATGGCCAATGGATTCATTTGTTTTGTGTAATTTTATTTCTATGTATAGAAATATCCTAGCACAATGCAAAGAGAACTAGCTTTGCAATCTGGAAGACTTAGGTTCAAGTCATACCTCTGATAAACACCAGATGACTGACCTTGCACAAATCACTTAACTCTTCAGTGTTCTCAGAAACTGTTTTTTCAGGAACCAAAAGTTGTCTTCATAGAGGGAGTTTCCAGATATAAATTTCCTATGCCAATAAAACGCAAGATCTGACAAAAAGAGGGAAATTACTTTTTTTGTCACAAGAGTAGAACTTAGTAGAGGTGAGGGAAAGGAATCATTGGGATATCTGAGACATTAAAAAAACAGAATTTGTTAAGTAAAGGAATTTTACTAAAAAAATGAAAGAAATGCCTATAACATAATTGAATTAATTAGAAAACTACTGAGTCCATTGACAGTAATCAATTCATCCTTTTGGTTTAAAATAAATACCATGCAATAATAAAAAGTACAACACAAGAAAATAAATATTTGGGAAAAGAATACTTGAATGGTTCAATGATTTCTTTTTTTTTTTTAGTATTGTCTTCAGTGCCATAGATCACAAGCCATTCTTGCCTTCTCATCTCGTGAAGCTCTTGTCAATATCCTATCTTAAGCTGCAGCATAGACAAATGTATCATTGAGCTAATACTATTAGTTAAAGGAACACATTCCTGCTAGACTTGACCTATCGTACAATTTGTGCTACCAGTTGGTTCTTAAAAGCAAAGCAGGTCAAGCTGTTTTTGACCACTCATTTGAGAACCTGTATTCACTTGTCTTTGTAACTCAATTCCCACCCTCTTCATGTAGGTAGAATTTTTCCAGCAACTAATTACCCTTCCGTAATGTGCCTTCCCTTTCAAACTGAGTACACATTGACTTCTAGGTAAGAGAAAAATATGACAGACCATTCCACTCACCCACCCAACTCTGACTTAACTGGCATTAATCTATTAAGCTATCTTCCTGGGGATTGTTCTCTCTGAGCAATTAATAAAATGCATAATAAACTCTCATCTCTTGTTCATGCTTATTTCCACCTTCCCCATCCAATTTTCACTGGAAACAAATTTCAAATTGGATTTATAAACCCTCAAAAATTTATATCTACCCACTTCCCAGTTTATGCTCCTTGCCAATCTCCCTGGCACGCATTCAATTAAGTCAATTGACACAGATTTGATAGTTATCAGATTTTAATTCCATTTCTAATGCACAGCAAGAAACATAAAATACTATTCTAAAGAGATAATAATTCTAAGTGCCAGCTGCTCAGTCTGCTGCCTTAAGTGAGGTTTTCCTTTTCTCATCCAATTCTTTGTTGGGATTAGCAAAAGTAGGATGAAGGTGGAAATAGATGTTTGCTTATTTTTGGTGATAGGGGGAGTGGAACCCTAGACTAGGTTCACCAATTGACAATCCTTGTTTTATGCCAGATAGGCTTATCTGGACTGTCACTTTTCTGCAAAGCAATGTCTTCAGTGCTTAGGACCACTGTTACACTCATCAAGGGATCAGTGGCTGCTTGGCCCATGCTCAACCCCCCGATGAAAAAGTTTAGCATTAGAAAGTTGACAGATGTTCTGTCTGACCCCTAGAAGCCTGTCTAAAATGTCTTTGAGTCAAAGTCCAAAAACACTCCCTGCATGAGGAAGGGAGAGAAAGGAGGACTCTATCACTTTTAAAAAATAAAGTAAATATAAAAGACACTCCACATGTCAGCACCCATATTCTGTCTAGCTCTCAGATTTCCAATTGCTGGCTTTGGGGAGGGGAAGGACATCTTCTGGGAGGGATAAAACACTAGGATTTCTACAAGTGCAACTAAATATTTTTTTTAAATCATGATTTAAAAAAATATATACTATATTTAAAAGGTAGGGTGAAATATTTGCTATAGAACTGGATTTGGAGGAACGCACCTAGATTTGAATGACACCTTAACCACTTAATAGCTGTATGACTATGGGCAATTCATTGGAACACTTAGACTATCAGTTTCCTCATTTGTCAACTGAAATACAACACATGCACTACCTGACTCATAGGATTGAGTTAAAGCCTTTCCAAACCTGAGAAACACTGAACAAATGTGAGTTATTTTCTTTGGAAATACATTATTTTTGGTCTACAATATGGATCATTATCTCTTTTAACTGTCTTACCCTGTCAAATGAGATGTTTTAGAAAAACATGATTTCATCATCATCATCATCATCATCATCAAAATAGCTAAAGTTCATATGATGTTTACTATGTGCCAGGTACTGTGGCTTAAGCACTTTTTAAAGATTTGATCCTCAGAGTAACCCTGGGAGACAGGCACTATTATTATTTGTGTTTTACAGATGAGGAAGCTGAGGCAGACAGAGATTAAATAAGTTGTCCAGGGTTTTATGATTGGTAAGTATCTGAATCTAGATCTGAACTTAGGTCTTCCTGATTCCAGATCTAATCCTATATTAACTGTACCACCAAGCTGCCCTAGTTCCAGATGAATAAACCATTAAAACGAACTGGATTTGTTCATTATGGATAGGTCTAAAAGGGCTTCAATTTATTATGTAGCTTCTAAATCACTTCCGAATTGAAAATGAGGAAGAATATACATTTTCTTAAAGAATTTGATCAATTAAGTATAATATTTCAGCACAAAAGACTATAGGAGAAATCAATACAAGAAGCAAATAAGATTAAACTAAGAAGGAAAATGAACACAAGAAGCAAGAGAGACTAAACAAATAAGGAAGATATATTGCCTTAACTTCCTTAAAATACATGAGTAAGTTTACACCACAGAGAAGTAAAATCATTGTAATGCTATTCATGCAATATAATTCCTGTGGGCAGTCACAATTCCTGACATGTCAGCCTACCTCTAAAGAGATCACTGAGTTATTCCAATGATCCAAATAATGCCAGAGACAACATCTCCATTATGTTTCTTCAATCTAGAAAAGAGTTTGAGTAATCCTTAATCTCAAGAAATTCATCATACAATTCCTAGTTATTACTTTTTTTTGTAGTTTATTTAGTATTTTATTTTTCCCCAGGTACATGCAAAAACAATTTTTAACATTCTTTTTTAAAACTTTGAATTCCAAATTATGTCCCTTTCTCCCTCCCTACTCCTCTCATTGAGAAGGCAAGCAATTCAATATAGGTTATCACTGTATAGTCATGTAAAACATTTCAGTAATAGTCATATTATGAAAGAAAACATAGACCACATACACAAAAAAATGAAAAATAAAGTTAAAAAGAATGCTTCAATCTGTATTCAGACAGTATTAGTTGTTTCTCTAGGGATGGATAGCATTTTTTCATCATAAGTCCTTCAGAGTTGTCTTGGATCATTTTATTTCTGAGAATGGTTCTCATTCACAGCTGATCATCTTACAATATCACTGTTACTTTGTACACAGTACATTTCACTTTACATCAGCACATGTAAATATTTCCATGTTTTTCTGGGAACATCCTGCTCATCATTTCTTATAGCACAATAGTATTCCATCATAATCACACACTAGAATTTGTTCAGCCATTCCCCAATAATCATCCCCATAATTCCCAATTCTTTGCCATCAGAAAAGAGTTATTATAAATATATATTTTTTTACATATAGGCCCTTTTCATTTTTTATCTCTTATGGGATACAGACCTAGTAGGGGCACTACTAGACCAAAGGGTATGTATAGTTTTATAGCCCTTTGGGCATATTCCAAATTGCTCTCCAGAATGGTTGAATTACTTCACAACATCACTAGCAGCGCAATAATGTCTCATTTTTCCTCATATCCCCTCAAACAATTCTCATTTTCATTTTCTGTCTGATTAATCAATCCAATAGGCATGAGGTAGTACCTCAGAATTGCTTTAATTTGCATTACTCCAACCAATAGTGAGTTATAACATTTTTCTTCATATGGCTATAGACAGCTTTGATTACTTCATCTGAAAACTTTTTATATCTTTTGATCATTAATCAGTTGTGCAATGGCTCTTATCTTTTACAAATTTGACTCAGTTCTTTACATGTTTGAGAAATGAATCCTTTATCAGAGAAACTTGCTTCAATTTTTTTTCACTTACTGTTGATAGCAATATTTCTCTCTATCCTACCTCCATTTATTCTATTTTCTCTCTCTTTCTACCCTGTTCCTCCTCAAAAGTATTTTACTTCTGACTACCACCTCTATCAATCTGCCCTCCCTTCTACTACTCCCTTTTATCCCCTTCCTCTCCTACTTTCCTGTAGGTTAAGATACATTTCTGTGATGAATTGAGTATGTATGATATTCCCTCTTTGAGTCAATTCTGATTAGAGTAAGGTTAACTCATTCCCTTTTATCTCCACCCTTTTCCCCTCCACTATAAAATCTTTTTCTTATCTCTTTTATGTGAGATAATTTTTCCCATTATACCTCTCCCTTTCTTTTTCTCCAAGCACATTCATTTCTCACCCCTACATTTTATTATTTTGGATATTATCCCTTCATATTCAATATACACCTGTTCCCTCTGTCTGTATATACTACTTCAAATTGCCCTAATAACAAGAAAATTCTTATGAATTATAAGTATCATCTTCCAATGTAGGAATGTAAACAGTTTAACCTTATTAAGTCCCTCATGATTTCCCTTTCCCCTTTACTATTTTATACTTCTCTTGAGTCTTACATTTGGAAACCAAAATTTCTATTCAGTTCTAGTCTTTTCATCAAGAATGCTTGAAAGTCCTCTATTTCACTGAATATCTGTTTTTCCCCTGAAGGATTATACTCAGTTGTGCTAGGTAAGTGGTTCTTGGTTGTAATCCTAACCACTTTGCCCTCTAGAATATCATATTTGAAGCCCTCCAATCCTTTAATGTAGAAGGCGCTAAATCTTGTATTATCCTTTCTGTGGCTGCATGATACTTGAATTGTTTCTTTTTGGTTGCTTGCAATATTTTCTCCTTGCCCTGGGTACTCTGGAATTTGGTTACAATATTCCTGGGAGTTTTCATTTTGAGATCTGTTTCAGGAGGTGGTTGGTGGATTCTTTCGATTTCTATTTTACCCTCTGGTTTGGGAATATCAGGGCAGTTTATCTTGCTAATTTCTTGAAAGATGCTATCTAGGCTGTTTTTTTGATCATGACTTTCAGATAATTAAGTAATTTTAAAATTATCTCACCTGCATCTATTTTCCAGGGCAATTGTTTTTCCAAGGAGATATTTGACATTATCTTCAATTTTTTTAAAAATTCTTTTGGTTTTGTCTCATTGTTTCTTAATTTCTCATGAAGCCATAAAGCTTCCATTTGCTCCATTCTAATTTTTAAGGAATTATTTTCTTCAGTGACCTTTTGGATCTTTTTTTTTTTTCATTTAGCCAATTCTGCTTTTTAAAGGGTTTTTTTTTCCTTCAGTGAATTTTTGTATACTTTTTTTTTCCATTTGGTCAATTCTGCTTTTAAGACATTCTCCTCAGGGGGCAGAGCCAAGATGGCAGAGTGAAAGCAGTGACTTGATTCAGCTTTCCCCCAAATCCCTCCAAATACCTATAAAAAATGGCTCTAAACAAATTCTAAAGCAGCAGAACCCACAAAAAGATAGTGAAACAAATTTCTAGCCCAAGACAACCTGGATGGTTGATCAGAAAAATATATTTTGGGGAGAGGAGCGCATGTCACAGCAAACCTAGAGCAGACCTCAGAGAACTGAATCACAGGCAGCTGTGGTTGTTTCCAGACTTCTCAACCCACAAATGCCAAAGACAACTTAGAAGGTCAGTGGGAAAAGTCTGTTTCTGCAATGAAAGAGAAGCTTTGTCTCAGCTTCAGTTCCCAAGCGAGCATGGACCCAGGGCGGCAGCTTCCTCCTGAGCTTCTGGCACACAGACTGAGGGGGAATCCAGTGGCTGACCAGAGTGGGATTGCAGGGATCTCTTTGCCAGTGCTGTAGCAGGAATCTGTTGCTTTGCCCACGCTTGGATCTGGGTCACAGCTCTGAGGGGTGGTCCTGGGACTAGGAGGAGTGCTGATGTGGTGGAGCTTATAGTGGCTGTGGGAGGAAATCTTCCTCACAATTCCAAGACTGAAAAGAGTGCTTGTGGTCACTCATAGAGCAGATCACAGGCCAGGAAAGGAGTAAACACCTCACCCCTTATCATACCACCTTGGAAGAACTGAAAATTCACAGCTCCCTGAAAGTACCTTTGAAAACAGCTGTGTAAACCACCAAAGCTTGGGACAGTACATTCTCCACATTGGAAGCAGACCTCTACCTTAATAAAGAGTTTATAACTCAAGTAATTGGCTGGGATCGTGAGCAAACCTCACAAGAAGTGTCAGACAATAGACTCTTTTTTTGGTAAGAGAGAAGATCAAAACATACAACCAAAAGAAGACAACAAAGTCAAAGCTCCGATCTCCAAAGCCTCCAAGAAAAATATGATTCAGTCCCTGGTCTTGGAAGAGCTCAAAAAGAATTTTGAGAAGCAAGTAAGAGAAGTAGAGGAAAAACTGGGAAGAGAAATGAGAGTGATGCAAGAAAATCATGAAAAACAAGTCAATAGCTTGCTAAAGGAGACCCCAAAAATACTGAAAAAAATAACACCTTAAAAAATAGCCTAACCCAAATGGCAAAAGAGGTCCAAAAAGCCAATGAGGAGAATGCTCTAAAAAGCAAAATTTGCCAAATGGAAAAGGAATTCCAAAAGCTTACTGAAGAAAATACTTCCTTAAAAATTAGATTATAGCAATTAGAAGCTAGTGACTTTATGAGAAATCAAGACACTATAAAACAAATCCAAAAGAATGAAAAATTAGAAAACAGTGTGAAATATCTCATTGGAAAAACAATTGACCTGTAAAATAAATCCAGGAGAGAGAATTTTAAAATTATTGGACTATCTCAAAGTCACAATGAAAGAAAGAGCCTAGATATCATCTTTCAAGAAATTATCAAGGAAAACTGCCCTGATATTTTAGAACCTGAGTGCAAAATAGAAATTAAAAGAATCCAACGATCTCCTCCTGAAAGAGATCCCCAAAGGAAATGCCCTAGGAATATTGTAGCCAAATTCCAGAGTTCCCAGGTTAAGAAGAAAATATTACAAGCAGCCAGAAAGAAACAATGCGAGTATTGTGGAAACACAATCAGGATAACACAAAATTTAGTAGGTTCTACATTAAGGGACTAGAGGGTATGGAACATAATATTGCAGAGGGCAAAGAAGATAAGATTACAACCAAGAATCAGCGGCAAAACTGAGTATAATCCTTTCGGGGAAAAATGGGCATTCAGTGAAATAGAGGACTTTCAAGCATTCTTGATGAAAAGACTAGAGATGAATAGAAAATTTAACTTTCAAATACAAGACTCAAATGGAACAGGAAGAGGTAAACAGGAAAAAGAAATCATCAGAGACTTAATAAGTTGAGCTGTTTACATTCCTGCATGGAAAGATGATACTTATAACTCATAAGACCTTTGTCAGTATTAGGGTAGTTGGAGGGAAAAATTATACATAGTATATATAGATATAGATAGATATATAGATAGATATAGATATAGATAGACAGATAGATAGATAGATAGATAGATAGATAGATAGATAGATAGATAGATAGATGATAGATAGATAGATAGATAGATGGCACAGGGTGAGTTGAAGATGAAGGGGTCATATCTGGAGAATAAAATTAAGTGAAAGAGGATTATACTGGGAGAAGGAGAAAGGGAGAGGTAGAATGGGATAAATTATCTCACAAAAAAAACAGAAAAGAAAAGGCTCTTACAGTGGAGGGGAAACAGGGGAAGGTGAAAGGGAATGAGTGATTCTTATTCTTGTAGGATTTGGCTTAAGGAGGGAATAACATACACACTCAGTTGGGTATGGAAATCTGTCCTACCGTACAGGAAAATAGGGGGAGAAGGGGGCTAGAGAGCAGGGGAATGAAAGAGAGGAGAGCAGGTTGGGAAAGTGGGTAATCAGAAGCAATCACTTCTGAAGAGGGACAGGGTCAAAAGAACAGAATAAATGGGGGAGCAGGATAGGATTAAGGGAAATAGAGTTAGTTTTTCACAACATGACTACTGTGGAAGTGTTTTGCATAACTGCACATGTACACCTATATTGAGTTGCTAGCCTTTTCAGTGAGAGTGGGTGGGGAGGGAGGAAGGGAGAAAATTTGAAACCCAAAGTTTAAAAGAAAATGTTTCAAAAAATGTTTTCACATGCAACTGGGAAATAAGAAATACAGGAAATGGTGTACAGAAATCTATCCTGCCCTATGGGAAAGTAGAAGGGGAAGGGGATAAGAGAAGGGTGGGGTGGGGGGGAATAGAGGAGAGGCAGAGTAGAGGAAGGGTATTCAAAATGCATGCATCTTGGGGTCGGGTGAGGGGTAAGATGGGGTGAAAATTTGGAATTCAAAATCTTGTGGAAGTAAATGTTGAAAACAAAAAATATATAAATTTTAAAAAAAGAAAAAAAACATCACTGTTGTGAAAATGTTTAATAGGAATGTATACACAATCTGTATCAGATTGTGGGGCATGCTGGGGAGGGAGGTGGAGAGAGAGAGAAAAATTTAAAATTCAAAAGCTTATGGAAGTGATTGTTGGTAAATCAAAATAAATTAATTATATATAAAAAAACTCATTCTCCTCCTCATTGGCTTTTTGTACCGCTTTTGCCATTTGATATAGTCTGTTTTTCAAGGTGTTATTTTCCTCAGTATTTGTGTGTGTGTGTGTGTGTGTGTGTGTGTGTGTCTCCTTTGCCAAACTATTGACTCCTTTTTCTTGACTTTCTTGCATCACTCTCATTTCTCTTCCCAATTTTTCCTCTACCTCTCTTACTTGATTTTCAATATACTCTTTGAGCTCTTTCATGACCTGAGACCAATTAATATTTTTCTTGGTGCCTTTGGATGCAGATCCTTTGACTTTGCTATCTTCTGAGTATATGTTACAATCTTCCTTGTCACCATAGTAACACCCTATGGTCAGATTTTTTTTTTTCTGTTGTTTGTTCATTTTCCCAGCCTATTACTTGATTTTAACTCTTTATTAAAGTAAGACTCTGCCTCCAGGGTGGAGGGTGCAGTGTCTTAAGCTTCCAGGGTTGTGCAGCTGTTTTCAGAGATACTTCTACAGACCAGTAAGTTTTCATTTCTTCCAAGGTGGTATGATCTGAGGACGGGTGTTTACTATTCTCTTGGCCTGCACTCTGCTATGAGTGACCACAAGCAATCTTTTCTTCCCTGGAACTGTGAGGAGAGTTCCTGTTCCATTGTGGCCATACACTCCGCTATGCTAGTGCTCTTCCTCATCCTGGGACTGCCACCCAAGACTGTGACCTGGATCTGAGTATGGGCAAAGAGTTCTGCTTTACTGCTAGCAAATAGACTCCTATAATCTCCTTCTGACTAGTTGTTTGACCCACTTACCAGCCGCAAGCTGAGAGCTCTGTGAGTAGCCACTGCCACCACTGATTCAGTGGGTTCCAAGGCCTATTCCTGGTTTTCAGGGACTGAGTCTGCCTTACCCCAGTCTGCACTAGCATAGCCTACCCTGGACTGTGCTGTACTCTTACCCATGTGCAACAGACCTTTCCTGCTGACCTTCTAAGTTATCTTGGGCTGGAAAATTGCTTCCCTCCATGTTTTAATGAGTTTGACCT
Organism: Phascolarctos cinereus; assembly: GCF_003287225.1. Lineage (NCBI taxonomy): Eukaryota > Metazoa > Chordata > Mammalia > Diprotodontia > Phascolarctidae > Phascolarctos > Phascolarctos cinereus. The sequence goes on along the minus strand of NW_027555958.1, from coordinate 388,495,523 downwards.
CTCTGGAATTTGTTTAGATTCCTTTAATGGTATTTTGAAGGGTTTGGTGAAGAGCTTTGGGGGAGTCCTCTGCCTTTATTATGCTGCCTTGGCTCTTCCTCCCCTATCTGTTACTCTTGTTTATTCTTAATGAAAATAGAGAGCAGGGGGTCAACATCACATTGTAGTGACAACAAATTTAGTAAGACCTTATTATACTGATCTATTGATTAACTGATTGTACTGATATATACTGGAGTATTGCACTTTATAGGCCAATTTCACTAACACAATGGAAAACTTCCTATAGTTTTTAATTTAAGGATGATTTAGGAACTACATAATAAATTAAAGTAGTCTTAGACCTGTCCATAAGAACCAAATTTACTTTGGTTTAGTGGTTTATTTATTTATTTATACTGAGTGAATTGTATTAGGTGACAAAAGGGAGACAAAAATGGGTAAATGAGAATGGTCTTTGTTCTTAAGGAATCTTTACTCATTTGTATTCCTAATGTAGTTGTCTCTCAAAATGTTTAACGAGATTAACTCACTCTTTAACTAGTTTTTTTCCCATATTTTTGTTGATTGAGTCTAATTTGTGCTTTTACTTGAAACATCGTTCCCTAAACTGACTGAAGTAGAAGGGGGATGGGCAGCAAGTATAAACGGACTTCTGTCTCATATGTTTTTGTTTTGGTATCCCAACAGCCTACCACAGTGACAGTCATGTACTAGGCATCCAATAAATGTTGGTTAATCGATTGAGGATTGTCAAAATTAAGTAATATCGGGAAGATACCAAATAAGGTTTATGGAAACAGGAAGAAGTAAGGTTAGACTTCATGGCTTGGTGGCTAAAGAATCCCACATAAGGAGTTGCTACCATGTGGCATAGTGTATAGAGCATTGGGTCTGGAGACAGAAAGACTATTTCCAATCTTCCCTCTACCACTTATTAACTGTCTCACTCTAGGCAAGTCATTTAATCTCAATTTGCCTCGGTTTTCTCAATTGTAGAATGGGGATAATAATAGCACCTACCTCCCAGGGTGGTTGTGATGATCAAATTAGATAACATTTGGGGCAGGTCTTTGGCACAGTAGATAGAGCACCGGCCTTGCAATTGGGAGGACCTCGGTTCAAATTTGTTCTCAGACTAGACACTTGACACTTACTAGCTGTGTGACCATGGACAAGTCACTTAACCCCAATTGCCTCACCAAAAAAAAAAAAAAAGATAATATTTGTAAAGTGCTTAATACAATGCCTGGTACACATTAAGTGCTTAATACATCTTTTCTTCTTCTTTCCTTCCTCCTTTTTTCCTTTCCCTCCCTCCTTCCCTTCCTACCTTCCTTCCTGCCTGCCTTTTTTCTTCCTACCTTCCTTTATGTCTTCCTTCCTTCCTTCCATCCATCCTTTTTGTATTCACCGAAACTGATTGATAGCATCTTCAAATTCTTCTTTGGGAATTGCCTTCAGAGGTACTTCATGAGCAAACAAAAGAAATGATATTTGCTACATCTTGGTTTTGACCTCATTGTACTAGCTTACTCTATTATTATCTATTTGATTCAAAAGACTTGGTTGTTAATGACTTTAAGCTATTTTCTAAGAATCAAACCACTCTCCACAGATGGAGATTTATTATCATTCAAAGAAATAAACGTGCCACAGTCTCAATAGGACATTCTAGCAGTGGAATTCCAAAAAGGTTTTGAGTGATGGTAACATTAGGACCCCCATACATGCTCCCTGAGAACTACTTTGAAGGGAACACCATTCTTTTTTTTTTTTAGGTTTACTGGAATGTTTTTACTCACAGTTGAAAGTAGCAGTAATGAAAACATTAGTTTCTCCATAAATATATGGAAACATTTTCAAAAACCTATTTTTTTACATGAGAAACATTATACGTTTTGTAATCATTGACTGAATGGTTGCCATCCCTTTTTACATGCTGTTTCACCTCTTATCTCCCACCCTATCCCTGAACTTGTCCCTCTCTAGTTTACAGTAGGAAATTAGGTTACATTATAAATATCATCATCAGTGTTTAAGTCTGTATACAAATAATGTATTGGCAAGTATCTAGCTTCAAATCAGGTTCCTATAACATGGCAAAGTAGATGTTTCTGTTTTAAAATAAATCAATGACAGCATATTTTGGTGAAGGGGAGGAGACTAATCAGGAACTTGTCAATGCTCCAATTTGAACTGGACACTTGCCTTTTTACTTCTCGAGAAAAAAACACGTCAAAGTCATACACATATTTCATTCAATTATGCAGCAATCTTCTTTTTTTTAATTGTCCCAGAACCGTATTATTGGAGATCTCTGGTCACCGAATCAAGTCCGATATTTCAGGACAATAGGAATGATAATCCTCAGCAAGGATAACAGCAACCAGAGCCGTGATGGCCTTCATTTTGCATCCACGCCACAACATTTGTCTTCGAAGCTGTTTAGATCTGTTACTAAAAGCTGTTGCATTATCTGATAAGCTTTCTGATTTGTCTTGTAGCTCTTCCAGTCTCTCTCCTCTTTCAATCACTTTTGTAATATTGTCTTGTGTGACATCCATTACTTCATCCACCTGATTCTGTACATGCCTAATTTTGTCATTCCGAGGTCCAAATTTTGGTCCAGATGGGCCCCTCAGGAAAAAATCCTCTTCTTCATCTGAATCTTCATTCCAAAAGATTTCTCCTTTCACTTTTCACGGAAGCAGTCACATTATCATCATTTAGGTGGCACTTGAATTTAGGAGGCATCTTTATTACTCAAAAAGTTGTTTTTCTTTTCCCAACTTTAAGAGGCAGATATATATCACCTGGGCTTCCGCCGGGAGGCTTCTGTTCGCCCCTTAGAACCGGGCCAGGCCGCGCCAGGCCCTACCGAGCTGAGGTGGGCGGGGGAGGAAAGGGGAGGAAGGAGGAAGAAAGGCAGAAGAGGAGGAGGGGGAGGGGCAAATGGCCGCGGGTGCGGACCTACCATCAGCAGCTCAGCTCCTCCGCCCCCGCTCAGACCAGACGACAGCATTCTTTACGAAACATAAATTCTTGAATACCGTGCCTAGCACATAGTAAGCTGCTTGACTGACAAATCACATTTCATATAATGCTTAAAATAAATTATCTGAAATACATGTTTTTGAAATCGAGATAACTTTCATACATCTAGTTTGCTTGAAGTCAAGGAAGATATACTGGATTGCCAGCAAAAGTATATTCCAGGTGAGTGAAATTAAGATAATAAATGAAACAATTGTGATTTTATTTGTACTAATTAGGTTTAATAAGAGTCTGATATCCAAAACATGTAGATACATACTTAAGATGAAGACAGAAGAAATCCCAGTGTTATCAGCGTCCCACCCCATCTCTCACTTATTGGGGGTCTAACAACAACAATAAAAGTTCTTCCAAGCCTACCTAATAAATAACTTGGCAAAAATTATTCCCACGTGAGTTAGTTTTTTTTTTTTCTGGAATCCTGTACTAGGTTTGTGAACCCCACCTACCTACATTGCATAAAGTGAGGCTCCTGAATCCCCATTAAGTGCTTCACTTAACCAGACCAGCTGTCTTTTTCAATGGATTGTCAGTTTTCTTCGGAAAATCCTCCCTTCTTTTCCAGATTCTGCTCTGTCTCTGCTCTGTAAATTAAGCTCATTACTTACCAAATCCAATTTCACTTTGGGTCATATGAATCTCAAACTTCTGCACTGTACTGTACTCAATAAAAAGATGTAATCACCAAAGGAAGAATTGTACCGATCTGATGCCTTCCTTCCAATGGAGCAAGTTCTAGATTGGAGGCATATATTAAAGCCAAGAACCATTTCTCAATCGTTAGGTAGTCAAAGTATATGACTAAAAAAGTGTTAAAAGGGAAGAATTGAAATTAACAATCATATAGAAGACTGCTCCAAATCACGAAAAATAATAGAAATACAATCAAAACAATCTAAGACATCCCTTCACATGAAACAAATTGGTAAATATGACAAAATAAGGAAAGAGTAAATCATGTAGTAGCTGCAGGGAGATAGACACTAATATACTATGTTGGAGAAGTGAATTGGACTGACTATTCTGGAAAGCAATTTGGGATTATGACTCAAGCAATTAACAAGTATTTATTAAATACATACTATATGTTATAAAAGTGACAAAAATGTCCATATCCATAGACTCATATATCTTATCACTAGGTACACGTACGCCATAAAAGTAAGAAATATAAAAAGTTCTCATAAATACCCCTAATTCTCTTTTATATTAGCAAAGATTTGAAAACAGAATATACCCATCAATTCCACAACTAATGGATAAATGTATAAACAAATTTTGGAACATAAAGCAAATGTGGAGAGAATTCACATAAACATGGAAAGACTGATGTGAGTTCGTAAGTAGTGAGGTAAACAAAACAGTAATAAGCAATATAAACAATGAATATAAAATGTAAATAAAAAAACAAAAATACAAAGAAAAAGGATTTGAAAGCTGTATGATTAATAAACACAAAATAAACAAATTTGGTCCTGAATAAGAGTTGAGAAAACCTATTTTAGCATCTTCTTTCCAGAAATGGAGGACCATGAGTATGTGATATTGCATATACAGTCAGATTTACTTAATATATTTGTTGGAGGGAGGGTGAATTTTTTTAAATTCTTTTTTTGATGATTAATTTACTTTTAATTTTCAACATTCACTTTCATAAGATTTTGAGTTTTAAATTTCTCCCCTTCTCACTTAGCCCCCCTCCCCATGGTGTACAATCTGATCTATATAGCTTCTACATATACATTCACGTTAAGCATATTTTCCCATTAGTCATGTGTAAAGAATAATTAGAATGAGAGGAACCATGAGAACAAAGCAATAGAACAAAACAACAAAGGAAAAGGAGAGCAAATAGTATGCTTCCATCTGCATTCAGACTCCACAGTTCTTTCTCTGAGTGTAGATTGCAATTTCCATCCTGAGTCTTTTGGAGTTGTCTTAGATTCTTGCATTACCTGTGAAAAGCCAAGTCTATCAAAGTCAGTCATCCCATAATGTGGCTCTTACTGTGTACAATGTTCTCCTAGTTCTGCTCATTTCACTCTGCATCAGTTTATGTAAGTCTTTCCAGTTTTTTTTTTGAAGTCTACCTACTCATCATTTCTTTTAGCACAATAGCATTCCATTGCACTCCTATCCCACAACTTGTTCAGCCATTCACCAATTGAGGGGCATCCCCTCAATTTCCAATTCTTTGCCACTACAAAAAGAGGTGCTATAAATATTTTTGTACACATGGGTCCTTTTCCCATTTTCATGATAAGAATAAAAGTCATTCCCCAATTGATAAATAGTCAAAGGATATGAACAGATAGTTTTCAAAGGAAGAAACTAAAGTTAGAGAAATGCAGATCAAAATGACTCTGAGGTAAAACATCACACCTATCAGGTTGGTTAACATGACAAAACAGGAAAATGATAAATGTTGGAGAAGATGTGGGAAATTTGGACCACTAATACATTGTTGATGGAGTTGTGAAATGATCCAACCATTTTGGAGAGGAATTTGGAACTATGCCCAAAGGGCTATAAAACTGTGCATACCCTTTGACCCAGCAATACCATTTGTACATCGGTATTCCAAAGAGATCTTAAATTCTTTATAACAAATGATAACTCACAGGTAGACTCACAGGATGTATTTGGAAATGGAAAAGAAATAAAAACAAACAAAAAAGTGAAATGAAACCCCAAAATGATTTTTTGTTTTATTCTATTCTTTAATATTAATTTACTCTATATTTTTCCATTGTCCCCAACAGATTTAATAGCAAACACAATTATGCTGTGACTTTGAAACATAAAGCATTCCCCTACTTGGCTCCTAACTTTATACCCCATTACTATTTACTTAGATATTTCACTCCAGACAAACTAGTTCCATGAATAGCTCTGTGCATTCTGGAAAAAAATGTTCTAATAAGATTACTTGAAACATAATAATTTTTTTTCCCTCCCCACACCTTTTTTTTTTTCAAACAAGGCCCTCCATGTTTGGTTCTTGATATGTCTCTTTTATCTTTGTTGATAGCTCCAAAATGATTGTTTTTTTCCACTTGAGAAATTGTATGGAGTTACTTTTTTCCCCCTTCTTCTATTTCTTCTATCATGCTGCTGTCCAATTAAAAAAAAAGATCCAAAAACAATTCTAGTGATCTGTTTCTATTTTTGTTTATATTTCCCATAGCTATTTTTAAACCATTTATTTAATCATAATGTTGTTCAATCCCTTTGTTGAGTTCAGTTTTATTGTTTTTATCTTCTGACATTTTTGCTAATATTCATTTCTTTAATTCCACTAATCTAATGATTATCCATTTTCTTGTGTTCTGCTCGAATTAGAGCTTTGTATGTGTTCTATAGTAGTATGGGTGTGGCTCATCTATATTTTCTTCTGCTATTTATTTTTTCCATCCTTGGTTTCTTTTATTCTTTAACATTTTCTGATTTTGTTTACTCATTTCTTTAATTTTCTTCTTAAATTTATTTCTGAGTTTTTATAGTAGTTAAGTTTTGTTGACATTCTAACTGTTATTTTCTGAGGTGAAAATATTACAAAAATAGGCTCCTTGAGACTTCCCGCTAATTATCTTCCATGAACTTTTCTGTTGTTGTTGCCGTTGTTGTTGTTGACCCTAGTTATGTCTAACTCTTCATGACCCCATTTGGGGTTTTCTTAGCAAAGATACTAGAGTGGTTGTCATATTTTTCTCCAGCATATTTTACTGATGTGGAAACTGAGGCAAATAGAGTTAAATGACTTAAGCAGGGTGAAGCAGTTAGTGTCTGAGGCCAGATTTTAAATCAAGTCTTCCTGATTCCAGGTCAGATCTCTATCCACTGTGACAACTAACTATACAAAGTCTTCTGTTACAAATCTCCTGAACTTTATGATAATATCTTCTTACCTTTCTGCAATTCCAATACCCAATTCCTTGATATTTTTTCCTATTGTCTGTAAAATCCAATTAATTAAATTCAATAAACATATATTAAGTGCCTATTATGTACCAAGTACAAGGCACTGTTGCTTAGGGCTAGAGGTACAATTAAGAAAAAGAACAGTCTCTGCTCCCAAAGTGCTTATGATCTAATGAGGGAAGAAAAAAAAAACAGAATAGGTGATTAGTAGGAAGGACACTATGGGGGACATATGAGGGCCTCATGTTCCATGGATTCGAAACCAGTTAAGCTGTTGATGTAAAATGGAGTTACGTGGAATCCTCTTAAAGTTTAGAGACCTGTATAAAATAAGGCTTTGGGATGAATTATTACTCTACCCTCTACCCCTCCAATCAGAGGGAAGAGGCAATTTATGTAATTGAGAATTTTTAGAAGGTATTGAGTATGAAAAACCAAGGCAATTAGCATAGTAATCAGATTTCAGCTGATTTGCTTATTCTGGGTGTGACAAGATGTTCCATGAAATGAAAGCCTAAAAGTGCTGGTTTCAGAAAGCCAAGTGACTCCTTATATCCAGGTCAATAGAAGAATGTAGTTTCCTTCTTTATCTCTTTTGGTAAGATCTCTTTTTGCTTTTCCTTTGTCTAAGATCAGGATTGCTAGCCCTGCTGTTTTACTTCAGTTTGAAGCATACTATATTCTGCTCCAGCCTTTTACCTTTACCCTATATGTGTCACTCTTTTTCAAATGTGTTTCCTGTGAACAACATATTGTAGGATTATGGTTTTTAATCCATTCTGCTATCCACTTTCGTTTTATGGGAGAGGTCATTCCATTCACATTCACAGTTATGATTACTATCTGTGTCTGTTTCTCCATCCTTTTTCCCCCTGTTTATGCTTTTCTTTCTCCTTTCCCCTCCCCCCCACTAGTGTTTTGCTTTTCACCACTCCCTCCTTCAGTCCCTCCTCCCTTCTATTAGATCTTTCCCTTTTCTTCCCCTTTACCCTTACTGCTTCTTCTCTCCCTTCTATCCCCCCTCCCTTATCTTTCCCCTTTTCCATCCTACTGCCTATATGGCAAGCTAGATTTCTATACCTAGCTGGTTATGTTATTCCCTTCTTGAGCCAAATCTGATGAGAGTGAGGTTCAAACAATGCTCATCTCCCTCCCTTCTTTCCCTCTGCTGTAATAGGTTTTTGTTTCTTTTCTTGTAATGTGATTTACCCTTGTCTGCCTCCTCCTTTCTTAGTACATTTTCTTAGATCAGACTAATCCACTTACTTGGATCCATTTAACCTGCTTGATTAGACTTTTTCTTAAATCATTACATCAAAGTCAACTAGTATCTACCCCCTTTATGTGTACTTCTTTAACATAGTGTAATAGCAATACAGTTCTCAAGAGTTGCAGGTGTCATTCTGCTTCCAGAAGCCAAGATGGCAGAGTAAAAAGGTAGTCGCTCTCACTCTCCCCTATGGACCTCTGAAAACCCAGAAAATATTACCCCAGAAAAAAAACGATGGAACAGCTGAACTAGAAGAAAGACAGGGAGCAGCAGTGCAGCAGCACAGCAAATGGGTCTCCCAGTGCCTCAGCAAAAATAAGGGAGGCAGAACTACAAGGGGCCCCAGGTGGATAAGTACCCTGCAGCATTCATCAAAAAGGACCTGAAGAAAGCAACCTAAAGGCTTCCTAAAGCCCCTGCCTTGCTGATTTCAGCCCAACACCAGGTGAGCTGTGGGAGCCCTGCAGCCTCCAGTTGTTAACCAGGAAGAAATCCTGAAGACCAGGTGGTAGAGCAGGCAAATACCAACATTTAGACCTCTGAGTGCCTTGGTGAGGGTGAGGGAACTGAAAACCACCAGTTGCCTCTGCACTCTGCCTCAAAGGAGTCTACCAGCACATCAGCAGAAATGAGGAGGGCAGCACTGCAAGGGGCCCCATGCAAATAAACACCCTGCAGCACCTAAATAAAAGGAGCTGAAGAAAGCTAAAGGAAAGGAAAAGCAGGCAACCTAGAATTGCCTGAAAGTTCCAGCCTTGCTGATTCCAGCCCAACACCGGGTAAGCTGCCAGAACCCTACAGCCTCCAATTGCCAACATAAGAGGCCCCAGCACACAAAGCCAGTGACCAAGACCTAGGCTCCCAACACAAGAAGCTTGGGTCAGTGCCCTCTGTTTCCCAGCAGGAGAGCTCAATCTCTTTAAAGGCCAGGGAATAAAGAAACACCATGAGTAAAAAGAAACATACCATAGATTCATATTATGAGAAGAGTGAAGATCAAGACAGAAATTCTGAAGAGGACAACATTGTCAACAAACCCACATCTGCAACCAAAAGGGAATATGAACTGGTCTGAAGCCCAAAAAGCCTTCTTAGAAGAGCTCAAGAAGGATTTTAATAGTCAAATGAGAGAGGTAGAAGAGTCCTTAAAAAATACAATTGGCCAATTGGAAAGAAAGTACACTGAAGAAAACAAGTCCCTAAAAAACACAATTGGCCAATTGAAGAAGGAAGTACAAAAACTAACAGAAGAAAACAATCTGTTAAAAACTAGAATTGGACAAATGGAAACTAATGTCTCTATGAGAGAGCAAGAATCAGTCAAACAGAAACAAAAAAATGAAAAAATAAGAAAAATAAAATACCTCATAAAACAACGACCTGGAAAATCGATTCAGAGAGACAATTTAAAAATTATTGGACTACCTGAAAATCATGATGAAAAAAGAGCCTGGACAGTATCTTTCAGGAAATCATAAAGGAAAACTGCCCTGAAGTCCTAGAACCAGAAGGAAAATAACCATAGAAAGAATCCACCGCTCACCACCTGAAAGAGATCCCAAATTGACAATCAAGGAATAATAGCAAAATTCCAAAATTACCAGATGAAAGAGAAGGTGCTGACAGCAGCCAGAAAGAAACAATTTAAATATCATGGAACCACAGTCAGGATTACACAGGACCTTGCAGCTTCTACATTAAAAGACCACAGGGCATGGAACATGATATTCCATAAGGCAAAGGAGCTTGGAATGCAGCCAAGGATCAACTACCCAGCAAAAATGAGCATCATTTTTCAAGGGAGGAGATGGATATTCAATGAAATAGGGACTTCCAAACTTTCCTGATAAAAAGACCAGAGCTCAACAAAAAATTTAATCTTCAAGTACAGGACTCAAGAAGATAAAAAGGTAAATGGGACAGAAAGATACAATATGTTGTTAATAAGGGGGGCTGTTTACCTACAAGGGAATATGACACTTGCAACTTGAGAACTGTATTGTTATTACACCATGTTAAAGGAGTATACATAAAGAGGGTGGATATTAGTTGACTTTGATGTAATGATAAAAAAAAATCTAATCAAGTGGGTTAAATGGATCCAAATAAGTGGATCAATCTGATCTTAGAAAATGTACTGAGAAAGGAGGAGGCAGACAAGGCTAAATTACATTACAGGAAAAGACACAAAATCCTATTACAGCAGAGGGAAAGGGGGGGGGAGCATTGTTTGAACCTTACTCTCATCAGATTTGGCTCAAGAAGGGCATAACATAATCAGTTAGGTATAGAAATCTAACTTGCCCTATAGGCAGTAGGAGGGAAAAGGGGAAAGAAAAGGAGAGGGGGAAGAAGGGAGGGAAAAGCAGTAAGTAAAGGGGAAGAAAAGGGAAAGGGATAATAGAGGGGAGGGACTGAAGGAGGAGGGTGGTCAAAAGCAAAACACTAGTGAAGGGGGAAAGGAAAAGGAGAAAGAAAAGCATAAATGGGGGGAAAGGATGGAGAAAAAGACACAGATAGTAATCATAACTGTGAATGTGAATGGGATGAACTCTCCCATAAAATGGAAAGGATGCAGAATGGATTAAAAACCATAATCCTACAATATGTTGTTTACAGGAAACACATTTGAAAAAGAGTGACACATACAGGGTAAAGGTAAAAGGCTGGAGCAGAATATATTATGCTTCAGCTGAAGTAAAAAAAGCAGGGGTAGCAATCCTGATCTCAGACAAAGCAAAAGCAAAAATAGATCTAATCAAAAGAGATAAGGAAGGAAACTACATCCTGCTAAAAGGCACCATAGACAATGAAGTAATATCATTACTAAACATATATGCACCAAATGGTAGCATCCAAATTCTTAGAGGAGAAGTTCAGGGAGTTACAGGAAGAAATAGACAGCAAAACTATACTAGTGGGGACCTCAACCTCCCCTCTCTGCACTAGATAATCTAACCACAAAATAAACAAGAAAGAAGTTAAGGAGGTGAATAGAACATTAGAAAAGTTAGGTATGATAGACCTCTGGAGAAAACTGAATGGGGATAGAAAGGAATATACTTTTTTCTGCAGTACATGGCACATACACAAAAATTGACCATGTACTAGGGCATAAAAACCTCACAATCCAATGCAGAAAGGCAGAAATATTAAATGCATCCTTTTCAGATCATGATGCAATAAAAATTATATGTAATATAGGGCCATGGAAAGATAGACTAAAAAATAATTGGAACTAAATAATCTAATCCTAAAAAATGATTGGGTCAAACAACAAATCATAGAAACAATCAATAATTTCATTCAAGAGAATGACAATAATGAGACAACATACCAAAACCTATGGGATGCAGCAAAAGCAGTTCTTAGGGGAAGTTTATATCTCTAAATGCTTACATAAATAAAATAGAAAAAGAGGAGATTAATGAATTGGGCATACAACTAAAAAAACTAGAAAAAGAAAAATTAAAAATCCTCAACTAAACACCAAATTAGAAATATTGAAAACCAAAGGAAAATTAATAAAATTGAAATTAAGAAAACTATTGAACTAATAAAAAAACTAAGAGCTGGTTTTATGAAAAAAACAATAAAATAGATAAACCTTTGGTTAATTTAATAAAAAAAAAAACAATAAAACCAAATTACTACTATGAAGAATGTAAAGTAATCCACCAAGGAAGTGGAAATTAAAACAATAATTAAGGAATTATTTTGCCCAACTATATGCCAACAAATTTGACAATCTTAGTGAAATGGATACATATTTACAAAAATATAAATTGCCCAGATTAACAGAAGAGGAAGTAAAATACTTAAATAACCCCATCTCAGAAAAAGAAATTGAACAAGCCATTGATGAACTCCCTAGGAAAAAATCTCCAGGGCCAGATGGATTTACATGCAAATTCTATCAAACATTTAAAGAACAATTAATTCCAATACTATATAGACTATTGGGAAAATAGGTGAAGAAGGAGTCTTACCAAATTCTTTTTATGATACAAATATGGTGCTGATACCTAAACCAGGAAGAGTCAAAATAGAGAAAGAAAATTATAGACCAATTTCTCTAATGAATATAGATGCAAAAATTTTAAACAAAATACTAGCAAATAGATTACAGCAACTTATCACAAGAATAATACACATGACCAGGTAGGATTTATACCAGGAATGCAGGGTTGGTTCAATATTAGGAAAACTATCAGCATAATTGAGCATATCAACACCAAAACCAACAGAAACCACATGATCATCTCAATAGATGCAGAAAAAGCTTTTGTAAAATACAACACCCATTCCTATTAAAAACACTAGAAAGCATAGGTATAAATGGAGTCTTCCTTAAAATAATAAATAGCATTATCTAAAACCTTCAGCAAGCATTATATGTAATGGGACAGCTAGAAGCATTTCCAATAAGATCAGGGGTGAAACAAGGATGTCCATTATCACCACTGTTATTCAATATTGTACTGGAAATGTTAGCTTTAGCAATAAGAGAAGAAAAAGAAATTGAAGGCATTAGAATAGGCAAAGAAGAAACAAAGCTATCACTCTTTGCAGATGACATGATGATATCTTAGAGAATCCTAGAGAATCAAGTAAAAAACTACTTGAAATAATAAACAACTTTAGCAAAGTTGCAGGCTATAAAATAGACCCACATAAATCATCAGCATTTTTATATATTACCAACAAAGCCCAACAGCAAGAGATAGAAAGAGAAATCCCATTTAAACTTACTGTAGACTTCCCAAAACAAACCCAGGAACTCTATGATCACAACTAAAACACACTTTTCACACAAATAAAAGCGGATCTAAATAATTGGAAAAACATCAGCTGCTCATGGGTAGACCGAGCTAATATAATAAAAATAACAATCCTACCTAAGCTAATTTACTTATTCAGTGCCATACCAATCAAACTACCAAAAAATTATTTTATAGACTTTGAAAAAATAATAACAAGATTCATTTGGAAAAACAAAAGGTCCACAATATCAAAAGAACTAATGAAAAGAAATGCAGGGGAAGGTAGCCTAGCAATTCCAGATCTTAAATTGTATTATATTTTAATTTTATTTTTTTTTTAGTGAGGCAATTGGGGTTAAGTGACTTGCCCACAGTCACACAGCTAGGAAGTATTATGTGTCTGAGTCCAGATTTGAACTCAGGTCCTCCTGACTCCAGGGCCGGGGCTCTATCCACTGCGCCACCTAGCTGCCCCCCTTAAATTGTATTATAAAGCAGCAATCATCAAAACTGCTTGGTATTGGCTAAGAAACAGAGTGGTGGATCAGTGGAATAGGGTAAATATGCAAGGCACAGTCGTCAATGGCTATAGTAATCTATTATTTGATAAACACAAAGACCCCAGCTTCTGGGACAAGAACCCGCTCTTTGAGAAAAACTGCTGGGAAAACTGGAAAAAGAGTGTGGTAGAAATTAGGCACAGACCCAAATCTCACACCATATAACAAAATAAAGTGAAAATAGGTTCATGCTTTAGATATGAAGGCCAATACTATAAGCAAAGTGGGAGAACAAGGAATAGTTTACCTATCAGATCTATGGAAAACAGAAGAATTCATGACCAAACAGGAGACAGAGAACATTACAGAAAAGCAAAATAGATAATTTTGATTACATTAAATTGAAAAGTTTTTGCACAAACAAAGCCAATGCAACCAAGATTACAAGGAAAGTGGGAAATTGGGAAAGAATTTTTACAGCCAGTCTCTCTGATAAAAGCCTCATTTCTAAAATATATAGAGAATTCAGACAAATTTATAAGACTACAAGCCATTCTCCAATTGATAAATGGTCAAAGGATATGAAGAGACTGTTCACAGATGAAGAAATTAAAGCCATCAATAGTCATATGAAAAAATGCTCTAAATCATTATTGATTAGTGACATGTAAATCAAAACAACTCTGAGGTACCACATCATACCTACCAGATTGGCTAACATGACAGAACAAGAAAATGTTAAATGTTGGAGAAGATGTGGAAAAATTGGAACACTAATACATTGTTCGTGGAGTTGTGAAACGAGCCAACCATTTTGGAGAACAATTTGGAACTATGCCCAAAGAGCTATAAAAATGTGCATACTCTTTGACCCAGCAATAGCACTTCTAGGGCTATATCCTAAAGAGATCATACAAATGGGAAAAGGACCCACATGTACAAAAATATTCATAGCAGCTCTTTTTGTGATGGCAAAGAAATTGGAAATTAAGAGGATGTCCATCAATTGGGGAATGGCTGAGCAAGTTGTGGTATATGAATGTAATGGAATACTATTGTGGTATAAGAAATGATGAACAGGCTGACTTCAGAAAAACCTGGAAAGACTTGTATGGTCTGATGCTGAGTGAAATGAGCAGAACCAAGAGAACTTTGTACACAATAACAGCCACCTTGTGTGATAACTAATATTGATAAACTTAACCCTTCTCAGCAATACAAGGATATAAGACATCCCTAGAGGCCTCGTGGTGGAAAATGCTATCCACATCCAAAGAAAGAACTATGGGTGTTGAATCTCTATCATTTTATTTTCTCTTCTGTTGAGTTTTGTTTCATCTTTCTGATGGTTCCTCCTATTGGTTTTAATTTTTACATACAACTTCACCGATGTGAAAATATGTTTAATACGAATGTAAATGTATAGCCTATGTTTGATTGTGCACAGTCTTGGGGAGGGTGGTGGGGAGCAAGGGGGAGAAATTTTTCAACTCAAAAGCATATGGAAGTGATTGTTGATAAATCAAAATAAATTAATAAAATTTAAAAAAAAAAGAAAAAAAGTTGCAAGTGCCATCTTCCATTGTAGGGATGTAAACAATTTGCCCCTATTAAGAACATATTGTATCTTTCTGTTCAGTTTACCTTTTAATGTCTCTCTTCAGTTTTGTACTTGAAGATCAAATTTTTTGTTGAGCCCTGGTCTTTTTATCAGGAAGGTTAGGAAGTCCCCTATTTAGCTGAATATCCCATTCTCCCCTGAAAGATCATGCTCATTTTCACTGGGTAATTGATCCTTGGCTGCAATCCAAGCTCCTTTGCCTTACAGAATATCATGTACCATACCCTATGGTCTTTTAATGTAGAAGCTGCAAGGTCTTGTGTGATCCTGACTATGGTTCTATGATATTTAAATTGTTTCTTTCTGGGTGCTTGCAATATTTTCTCTTTGACCTGATAATTTTGGAATTTGACTATTATATTTCTTGGCTTTTTCCATTTGGGATCTGTTTCAGGAGGTGAGTGGTGGATTCTTTCTATGGCTGTTTTACCTTCTGATTCTAGCACTTCAAGGCAGTTTTCCTTTATGATTTCCTGAAAGATACCGTCGAAGCTCTTTTTTTCATCATGATTTTCAGGGAGACCAATAATGTTTAAATTGTCTCTCCTAAATTGATTTTCCAGGTCAGTTGTTTTACTAATGAGTTATTTTATGTTTTCATCTATTTTTTCATGTTTTTTTGTTGTTTCTCTTTGACTGATACTTGCTCTGTCATAGAGTCATTTGTCTCCATTTGGTCAATTCTAGTTTTTCACAAGTTGTTTTCTGTTATTAGATTTTGTACTTCCTTCCCCAATTGGCCAATTGTATTTTAAGGGATTTGTTTTCTTCAGCGTACTTTTATCCAGCTGGTCAATTGTGTCTTTTAGGGACTTGTTTTCTTCAGTGTACTTTCTTTCCAGTTGGCCAATTGTATTTTTTAAGGACTCTTCTACCTCTCTCATTTGACTTTTATAATCCTTCCTGAGCTCTTCTAAGAAGGCGTTTTGGACTTCAGACCAATTCATTTTCCCTTTTGAGATTGCAGATGTGGGTTTGTTGACAATGTTGTCCTCTTCAGAATTTCTTCTCATAATATGAATCTATGGTATGTTTCTTTTTACTCATGGTTTTTTCTTTATTCCCTGGCCTTTAAAGAGATTGAGCTCTCCTGCTGGGGAGCAGAGGGCACTGACCCAAGCTTCTTGTGTTGGGAGCCTAGGTCTTGGTCACTGGCTTTGTGTGCTGGGGCCTCTGGTGTTTGCAATTGGAGACTGTAGGGTTCTGGCAGCTTACCTGGTGTTAGGCTGGAATCAGCAAGACTGTAACTTTTGGGCAACTCTAGGTTGCCTGCTTTTCCTTTCCTTTAACTTTCTTCAGCTCCTTTCAGATGAATGTTGCAGGGTGTTTATCCACCTGGGGCCCTTTGTAGCTCTGCTTGCCTAATTTTTGCTGAGACACTGAGAGACCCATTTGCTATAGAATGAGAAGGTACCAGGATCTCCTCCTGGTGTGGTAAAGTGAGGTTTTCCACTAGCTGGCTGGGGCGCCTCCCGTTTATTACTGATGCTCTTACCCCAGAGCAAGAGGGGCCTTTCCCATTAATCCCTCAAGCTACCCGGGCTACTGCACTGCTGCTCCCCCTCTTTCTTCTTGTTCAGCCATTCCAGGGTCTTTCCTGAGGCAATATTTTCTGGGCTTTCAGAGGTTCATAGGGGAGGGTGAGAGCAACTACCTTTTTACTCCACCACTTGGCTCCCAGAAGCGGAAATCTGCTTCATTGTTTTTGAAAGGGTAATTAACCATTCATTTTATTGTGAGAATTTGATGATAATTTAGAGATCCTATTACTGATAAGGTAGACCTGGAATCTACCAGTTTGAATTACCTAGAGAGGGAGGTCTGTGTTTTACTATTTTTTACCCTCCGTGAAGGAGGCAGGAGAGTACAGTGCAAAGACCACTAACTTTAGGTATAAAAGAACTTAACTTCATATTTCACCACTGCTATTTAAAATTTCTGTTACCTCAAACTCAGTGACCTCTAGAGTGCCTTCCAGCTCCTGAGCCATATTTGGTCCTAGGAAATTTTTTTTTCAATGAACAAATATTCAGGAAGTACAGCTAGAAGTGATTAATTACAAGGAGTTAGGTACAGCATATCTTAACAGTAAGAATTTTGAGGGGTCACTATATACTGGGTGTGGGAGGAGTACATCTGCCCCACTCCCTCTTCTCTCTCCAACACAGATCCAGAAGACTGGCTCGCTTTATTAAGAGGGAGGAACAGAATCCCTGCAGAAGAAGAGATTTTATGGAGCCTCTCCAAAATATCAACATATCAAATACTGTTTTGAATTCTCACAATATCACCAAAAAGCTGAAAACTGAAAACCACTTCAGCAGCCACCTACTCCAAGTCGTACAATAAAGAATTATCATTATACTGTCCCTGACTAGTGGTTATCCAGCCTCTACTTGAAGACCTTCAAGAGGGGGAATCTACCACTTCTTTAGGCATGCAATTCTTAAGCAGATGTACTCTCCAGGAGTTCCAGAAACCAGTTAACTTTCACTAATTTTTTGCCATAACAAGAGACTACTAATAAACCAAACCTAGCCATCATCAATCCTATGTAATGTAGTTGCAAGCAGCATTCTCTGGCCACCTCTTCTTCCCGTCTCTTGTATTTGTACTTTTCTTCAGGTTCTGTTCTGACACAGTTTACTCATTTCTTTTATCATTATACCTTGCTTCTTGGAAATTCTGCATTGTTCTCAAAAAAGTCCAATGTATTCTTAAACTGTTCAGTTATCATTCCTGCCTTCTCCTTGTACCAATGAAAGCCTTGTTTTCTCCTGATAAGACTGAATCTTTTGCAACTTTTCTAAATTTAAAGGCACTCCTTTCCTCACTCTGCTGGTACTCACAGAGCTAGCACAAGTGTGGTTGTAGTTCTTCTCAACTTTTGGTTCATTACAATTGTCTTGATATCAACTGATCATCTTTAAGACCTGAAAGTAATGAAGATCATCATTTGTTCTTATTTATTTCTGTCATTTACTGAATTCCATGTAATAAACCTATTGTCATTCATGGTGAGCTCACTTTCCAAATTCTAAGTCAACTAACAGCTTCTTGTGTCCCATACTTAGTGAAATCTTTTTTTCCATGAAGAGACCAGGGTAAAGGTGAGGTGGGGGAAGGATTTCAGAACTGTTGCACTTGGTTATGTAAAATCTGTTGGGATTCTTTTTGTCATTGCTCATCAAATATCTGTATGGTTAAGAACAAGAAGAAAAGAAAAACCTAAGAGCTCAAAGTGCCAGGCAAACAAATTAGGTGTTGCCAGCTCCAGTATAGATTATTCTCCCAGAAATCAGAGGATGACACGAGCCATCCTACTTCCTCACATGAGTCATGAGAATTACATCTGTGACCTCTGTGATGCCTTCTAAGTAGATAACTTCCAAATGTCCAGATGAGCTTCAGACTCATATTTCCAATTGCCCATTTCTCACTGGCACCTTAAATTCAACAAATCTAAAACCTAGTTTATTATGTTTCCCCTAAACAAGCACCTTATTGTTACTATAAAATCATGATCTATTGTAACACTATTTGCCATTTCTCCTTTGTAACCTACCATTGGTATTTGACTTTTTTCTCTCCCTTACCTTATATATCCAAACCACCAACAGTTCCTAACAATTCCATCCCATTAATTTCTCTTGCAAGACAGCCCTCCACTATATTTCCACTGCTACCACCCTAGTTCAAGTTTTAATTATTAGCCACATCTATGACTGTAATAGCCTCCTTACAGTTTCCTACTTCCACTGTCTCCCCTCACCTTCACTTCTTTCCAATTCATTCATCAAATTTTCAACAAAATAATATTTTAATCACAGCTCTGACCATGTTGTTCGTCAGATATCTTTGGTGACTTTCAATTGCATGCTAAATGAAGTTAAAACTCATGTTTTGGGGAGGATTCAAGAATTTTCATGATTAGACACAACATTATTTTTCCTATTTTTTCCCTACCCACTCTAATCCAACTGTATATCTTCTCCATCTTCTCGTAGAGTATTTTACAATTAATAGACAGGGTTGGGTTTTTTAAAAAATTTATTTATAAATTAACTGTTTAGTTCTTTATTAGAGTGAAACCCCTAACGGTCTTCACTGCACTTCAAGATGTCTAAAGAACCACCTAATCGACCTGTATAAAAACTACAGCAGTCATCCTAGAATATCATATGAATATTTATAGGACTATTTATTTTAGAAACAAATCAGGAGAAATTCATCACTTTGAATAAGCATAAGAAGGTTGATTTTGTAAAAAATATATGTATACCAAAGATAAAAGAGATCATTAGTAGAGCTATTATGGTCAATTGTCCTATTATTAAGCAATTTGCTAGAGAATCCCCAAATACCATTCCTGCAGTCAGTGAAGCAAAATGTCATTTTTTCTAGCACCCCTGAATGCAGATACATACTTATATGATAAATTACGAAATAGAAACAGAGGGAAAATTGTGGTCAATTGGGAAAAACATACATTTAAAATTTTCCTAAATAATGTTTTATATTAATTTAAAAGCTTATGATTAAGCTACAAGGTGACAAAGGATTACAATTATGCATTTAATTACTTTAATACTTTGATGGATGAATGATTTCATAATGCTAGAGGTCTTCTTCTCATTGCTTAAATATCTCATGGGTACAAATGTCCCATTCAGGGATGGCCAACTGTTTTCTCTAACTAGTGTTACTTTGTATCTTCAGAATTATATTCTTGAGAACTTCTCATTGCTTCTGAGCTTAATTACCTAAGAGAAATTTAGGTCATAGATTTTTTTTTATTCTTTATGGGAACCATACTCTCCCAAAAATCTAGGGTGCACTTAACACTATACCTGATTTTTCTTCTAATTTACTTTATAAGTTGGAATGGTCTTTTCTCCACAAAATTATCTACATTTCTAATTTCACAAACTGATTCTTTAGATCCTTCAGAGGTCTTAAAGATAGGATTACATGCAAAAACAAGCAGCTAGGAATCATGTACTGTACTGTCAATTAAGAAAGGATGGCTTCTGATTACCTCTGAAACTTAAAACTAATAATACAAGACTGGGAAAAGATTGTTAAAGGATAATGGTAGATCATCAATACAGTGGCAAAAAGTAAGAGTAGCAGGGGTTCCACCTCCAGAAGCCAAGATGGAGGAGTAAGAAGTAAGTCATTTTCACCCTCCCTCATTAGCCACTGAAAGCCCAGAAAGTATATCCACAGGAAAAACCCTGGAACAGCTGGACCAGAAAAAAGATGAGGTGCAGCAGTCCAATAACCCAGGAAGTTTGAGGGATTATTGGAAAAGGCCTTCTTGCCCTGGGGGAAGGGGAACAGTTCAGAAGGGGAGATATCCCAGCAAGCTACAGAAAGCCTCACCTCAGAGTAGCAGGGGGAGCCTGGACAGCATCTTTCAGAAAATCATTAAGAAAAACTGCCCTGAGGTCCTTGAACCAGAGGGTAAAATAGTTATAGAAAGAATCCACTGATCAGCTCCTGAAAGAGATCCCGAAATGAAAGTGCCAAGGAATATAATAGTCAAATTCCAAAATTACCAAGTCAAAGAGAAAATACTGCAAGCACCCAGAAAGAAACAATTTAAATATCATGGAATCACAATCAGGATTACACAGGACATTGCAGTTTCTACATTAAAAGACTGTAGGCACATAAATCATCAGCATTTCTATATATTACCAACAAAGCCCAACAGCAAGAGATAGAAAGAGAAATCCCATTTAAACTTACTGTAGACATTATAAAATATTTAGGAGTCTACCTCCCAAAACAAACCTAGGAACTCTATGAACACAATTACAAATCACTTTTCACACAAATAAAATCAGATCTAAATAATTGGAAAAACATCAGTTGCTCATGGGTAGGCCGAGCAAATATAATAAAAACGACAATCCTACCTAAGCTAATGTACTTACTCAGTGCCATACCAATCAAACTATATCAAAAATTATTTTATAGAGTTAGAAAAAATAATAACAAGATTCATTTGGAAAAACAAAAGGTCCACAATATCAAAGGAACTAATGAAAAGAAATGCAGGGGAAGGTGGCCTAGCAATTCCAGATCTTAAATTGTATTATAAAGCAGCAATCATCAAAACTGCTTGGTACTAAGAAATAGGGAGGTGGATCAGTGGAATAGGTTAAATATGCAAGACACAGTAGTCAATGACTATAGTAATCTATTATTGATAAACCCAAAGACCAGCTTCTGGGATAAGACCCACTCTTTGAAAAAAACTTCTGGGAAAACTGGCAGAAATAGGCATAGACCCAAATCTCACACCATATACAAAATAAAGTCAAAATGGGTTCAGGACTTAGATATAAAGGGATACCATAAGTAAACTGGGAGAACAAGGAATAGTTTAACTATCAGATCTATGGAGAACAGAAGAATTCATGACCAAACAGGAGATAGAGAACATTATGAAAAGCAAAATGGATAATTTTGATTACATTAAATTGAAAAGTTTTTGCACAAACAAAGCCAATGCAACTAAGATTAGAAGGAAGGTAGAAAATTGGGAAAGAATTTTTACAAGTCTCTCTGATAAAGGCCTCATTTCTAAAATATATAGAGAATTAGACAAATTTATAAGAACACAAGCCATTCCCAATTGATAAATGGCCAAAGGATATGAACAGACAGTTCTCAGATGAAGAAATTAAAGTCATCTATAATCATATGAAAAAATGCTCTAAACCTTTTATTGATTACAGAAATGCAAATCAAAACAACTCTGAGGTACCACATCACACCTATCAAATTGGCCAACATGACAAAACAGGAAAATGATAAATGTTGGAGAGGATGTGGGAAAATTGGAACACTAATGCATTGTTGGTGGAGTTGTGAAATGAGCCAACCATTTTGGAGAACAATTTGGAACTATGCCCAAAGGGCTACAAAAATGTACATACCCTTTGACCCAGCAATAGCACTTCTAGAGCTATATCCTAAAGAGATCAAACAAATAGGAAAAGGACCTACATGTACAAAAATATTCATAGCAGCTCTTTTTGTGATAGCAAAGAATTGGAAATTGAGAGGATGCCCATCAATTGGGGAATGGCTGAGCAAGTTGTGGTATATGAATGTAATGGAATACTATTGTGGTATAAGAAATGATGAACAGGCTGACTTCAGAAAAACCTGGAAAGACTTGTATGGTCTGATGCTGAATGAAATGAGCAGAACCAAGAGAACTTTGCACACAATAACAGCCACCTTGTGTGATAACTAATATTGATAAACTTAACCCTTCTCAGCAGTACAAGGATATAAGACATCCCTAGAGGCCTCGTGGTGAAAAATGCTATCCACATCCAAAGAAAGAACTATGGGTGTTGAATCTCTATCATTTTATTTTCTCTTCTGTTGAGTTTTGTTTCATCTTTCTGATGGTTCCTCCTATTGGTTTTAATTTTTACATACAACTTCACCAACGTGAAAATATGTTTAATAGGAATGTAAATGTGAAGCCTATATGAGATTGTGTGCTGTCTTGGAGAGGGTGATGGGGAGGAAGGGGGAGAAAAATTTTAAACTCAAAAGCATATGGAAGTGATTGTTGATAAATCAAAATAAATTAATAAAATTAAAAAAAAGATTGTTCAGTGTGGAATACAATATTCCCTAAGGTAAAGGAGCTTGGATTACAACCAAGAATGAACTACCAAAGGATAATGAGCATAACCTTTCAGGAGAGAAGATGGAAATTCAACAAAATAAGGGACTTCCAAACCTTCCTGATAAAAAGACCCGAGCTCAAAAGATAATTTGATCTTCAAATACAAGCCTTAAGAGAGAAAAGAAAAAGGTAAGGGGAAAAGATAAAAACAAAAAAGATGTTATTAACAGGGGCAAACTGTTTACTTCCCTACAAGGGAAGATGACACTTTTAACTCTTGAGAACTGTATTGTTATTACACCATTTTAAAGGGGCATAGGTAGAGGGGTTGGGTATAAGTTGACTTTGATGTAATGATACAAAAAATCTAATCAAGTGGGTTAAATGAATCTAAGTAACTGTATTAATCTGATCTAACCAAGGGAATGTACAAAGAAAAAAGGAAAGGAGGAAGCAAGGAAGGGTAAATTACATTAAAGGAAAAGGCACAAAAATCTTAACAGTAGAGGGAAAGAAGGGAGGCAGATGAGCATTGTTTGAACCTTACTGTCATCAGATTTGGCTCAAGGAAGGAATAACATAAGCAGGTATAGAAATCTAACTTGACATATAGTCAGTAGGAGGGAAAAGGGAAAAGAAAAAGGAGGGAAGGATAGTTGGGAGGGAAGAAGTAGTAAGGGTAAAGGGGAAGAAATGGGAATGGGCTAATAGAAGGGAGGAAGGACTGAGGGAGGCAGTGATCAAAAGCAAAGCACTAGTAAGGAGGGAAAGGGACAAAAGAGAAAGAAAATAATAAATGGGGAGAAATAGGATGGAGAGAAAGACAAAGATAGTAATCATAACTGTGAATGTGAATAGGATGAACTCTCCTATAAAACAGAAGTGAATACCAAAATGGATTAAAAAGTGTAATCCTACAATATATTATTTACAAGAAACACATTTGAAACAGAGGGACAAACACAGGGAAAGGTAAAAGGTTGGAGTAGAATATAGTATGCTTCAGCTGAGGTATGAAAACCAGGGTTAGCAATCCTGATCTCAGGCAAAACAAAAGCAAAAATAAATTTTATCAAAAGAGATAAGGAAAGAAACTACTTCCTGCTAAAAGGCACCATAGACAATGAAGCAATATCATTACTACACATATATATGTACCAAGTGACCAGATTCTTAGAGGAGAAGTTCAGGGAGTTACAGGACAAAATAAACAGCAAAACTATGCTAGTGGGGGGCCTCTCCCCCTCTCTGAACTAGATAAATCTAACCACAAAATACACAAGAAAGAAGTTAAGGAGGTGGATCGAATATTAGAAAAGTTAAATATGGTATAGCTCTGCAGAAAATTGAATGGGGATAGAAAGGAATATACTTTTTTTCTCAATGACACCTACACAAAAATTGACCATGTATTAGGGCATAAAAACTTCAAACCCAATGCAGAAAGGCAGAAATATTAATTGCATCCATTTCAGATCATGATGCAATAAAAATTGTATGTAATAAAGGGCCACAGAAAGATAGACTAAAATATAATTGGGAACTAAATAATGCAATCCAAAAAAAAAACCAAATAGGTCAAACAAGAAATCATAGAAACAACAATAACTCCATTCATGAGAATGACAATAATGAGACAACATACCAAAACTTATGGGATGCATTGAAAGCAGTTCTTAAGGCAAGTTTTATATCTCTGAATGCTTACATGAATAAAATAGAGAAAGAAGAGATCAATGAATTGGGCATACAACTTAAACAACTAGAAAAAGAACAAATTTAAAATCCTTAATTAAACATCTAATTAGAAATATTGAAAACCAAAAGAGAGACTAATAAAATTGAAATTAAGAAAACTATTGAAGTAATAAATACAACTAAGAGTTGGTTTTATGAAAAAAAACAATAAAATAGATAAACCTTTGGTTAATTTAATTTAAAAAAAAAAGAAAGAAGAAAACCAAATTGCCAGTATCAAAAATAAAAAAAGGTGAATCAACCACCAAGGAACAGGAAATTTATACAATAATTAGGAACTATTTTCCCCAACCTTATGCTAATAAATTTGACAATCTTAGTGAAATGGATACATATTTATGAAATATAAATTGCCCAGATTAACAGAAGAGGAAGTAAAATACTTAAATAACTCCATCTCAGAAAAAGAAATTGAACAAGCCGTTGATGAACTCCTTAGGAAAAAATCTCCAGGGCTAGACGGATTTACAAATAAATTCTTTCAAACATTTAAAGAACAATTAAATCCAATACTATGTAGACTATTTGGGAAAACAGGTGAAGAAGGAGTCTTACCAAATTCTTTTAATGATACAGATATGGTTCTGGTATTTAAGCTGGGAAGAGTCAAAGAAGAGAAAGAAAATTATAGACCAATTTTCCTAATGAATATAGATGTAAAAATTTTAAATAAAATATTAGCAAATAGATTACAGTAACTTATCACAAGAATAATACACTATGACCAGGTAGGATTTATACCAGGAATGTAAGGCTGGTTCAATATTAGGGAAAAAAAAAATAAGAGTAGTAGCTGGGAGCTAGAATGGACCCTTGGGCCAGGACTGCAAAAATGAGAGATAAAATACTGTGTCAGACTTAAGTGTTGTGTTGCCTTGTGAAAGTCATTTAGATGTGCAAAACCTCAATTCCTTCAATTATCAAACTAGAGCAATGATACCACTGACCTCACAGGGTAATTGTGGGAATCAAGTGAGAGAATACAGGTTATGGGCTTTGCAAACCTTAAAGAAATATGTATGTGTGTGGAATATTATACATGTAAATATACATATATATATATATATAAGTTATATTTATGTAATATAAATTTTATTTTAGATATTATTAATAATACCATATACTTAGCATTTATCTTATTCTATATGTACATATATACATAATATAGGTGTAGGTATATAGTGGGCTATTAGTAGTATTGTATCACTATAAAATACATGATCATATTGTTTGGATACTAATTTTTTTGGTAAGCAACATTTTATTTTTTCCAATTAAATGTAACAGTTTTCAACATTCATTTTTTATAAAATTTAGAGTTTCAAATTTTTTTCTCCCTCCCTCTCATCCCAAATCACCAAGATGGTAAACAATCTGATATAGGTTATACAAACTATGCAATCACATAAACATCTTCCCATATTTATTATGTTGTGAAATAAGAAACATAACAAAACAAGAAGCCATAAAAAATACAAGTTAAAATAATATGCTTCGATCTGCATTCAGATGAAGGAGGAAGAGGAGGAGGAGGAGGAAGAGGAAGAAGAGGAAGAGGAATAGGAAGAGGAGGACAAATTCTTCTAGTTTTGTTTTGTTTTTCTCCCCTACCCTTCTTGTTCCCTTTGGGGCTTAAAATATCTTGTTATATTACAAACCTCCAGAAAAATATTTCACCTGCTCTCTTTGAACTGTGCTTTCTGTAGTGTTGTGACTTCTAGGCTCAGCAAGATCTAGTGAGTTATTTATAGTTTAAAGAAAGTCATACACAACTTAAGAGCTTGAGCAAATGATCACTTAACAAATTCTTACTAGAAAACTGGGGTGAGACAATCCCAAAAGCTTCTCCATCATTTTCGTTGTACCTACTCAACATTTACACTTTGTGGTCATTAATACCTGACTTCTAGAATACCTCCCAAACTCTTTGTTCTCCAATTCCAAGAGGTAGAAGTGAGAAAACAGCACTCTCCAGCAGATGACTTAGACCTCATTGAAAATTTAGCAATTGACTCTTGAGCCGGTCTGAGATAGCTGAAGCCACTCTTGCTGAATTAAAACTCTGGAGAGTATCCATGACTTTCCCTGATATTTTGATCTAATACTTTTGTCAAAGGAGTTAATATATCTATCCAGATCTGGTTTTAGTGGATACATGGCTATTCTTAGCAATCACTTCCTCTCTCTCTCTCTCTCTCTCTCTCTCTCTCTCTCTCTCTCTCTCTCTCTCTCTCTTTCTTTTCTTTTTTGGTTAGGCAATGGGGTTAAGTGAGTTGCCTAGGGTTACACAGCTAGTAAGTGTTATGTGTGTGAGGCTGGATTTGAACTCAGGTCCTCCTTACTCCAGGGCCCATGCTCTATCCACTGTGCCACCTAGCTGTCCTTCCTCTCTTTCTCATACTTTGATATTTCATTAGACCTGTATTGAAAAAAAAAATTGGAAGTCAAAGTTGGAGGATATATGGGAAGAGAATCACTCTAAAATATTGTTGGTAGTTTTGTGAAATAGTCTAACCCTTCTGGATATCAGTTTTTATTTGTGCAACAGAATAGCTACATAATTTCTGAAGTCGAACCTTCACTGTTTACTTCTTGTTATTTGATTCTCATTCCAGCTTATTACCCATTTACAAAGCCTGTTCAAGATAGATATGCTGACATTCATTCTAAATGTACTATCCATATAATACAGGTTATGATCTAGGCAAATGGATATTCTTTGTTGTTGTTGGGTTTTTTTTGTTTGGTTGTTTGGTTGGTTGGTGGTTGTTGTTTTAACTTTACATTGCTTTATTTCCTTGCATGGTTTGTTAGGTGGGACTCTTATGAGATTTCATGAATCTCACTGAGGACGTTCTGAGCTTCAATATAATCAGGACATTTAAGAAATAACAGCAGTAATTGGGACATCTTACTTTATAATGGAAATTTTTCAAATCTGAGCTGAACATCTTCCATGGCAGTAGAAATTTTCATTTTTTTGTCAAGCATAGATTTTGTTTTAGGTTTTATTTACCTGACTATGAAGGTACCTATAGCAAAACATATCTTCATGGGCAAGTCTATTCACTAAATGCTGTCAAGAATACAAAAATTCACTGTGTTTATTGTTTTTGATAGAAAAATAATTGACATAATAGAGCAAAATATAACCTTAAAAATCTTCTTACAACAAAATATCTAGATGTACATGTCAAGATCATGGGAAATGTAACTATGAGGGCAACTTTTTGCAGTGATCTTCATGCATGATCAGAAACTGGTCTTTCTATCTTTTAGAAATTCTGCAGGTATTAGAGTTGACAAGTGGTTGGCAGTCTCAAGAATTAATCTACTCCAATTTTCAAAATAGGATATTTATCTGTTTCAATTCCTATAACACCTTTTCCACTGTCTAATTTTATATTTTACATGCAAGAAAACATTTACTGATATATTTAATTTTAAACAAATTATCCTCTTCAAGTATTTATTCAGTTGTGTGCTATGAAGTCTGTCATTCAGATTTTGAATTCTATGCTTAATAATATTTTCACATAATATTCCCAGAGTGCCCTTTGCTTGATTATTGAGCTATCTTTAAAACTTGAAAAGCTAACATTATCTCTGATTTAGCCAAGCTATTTGAGTTCATATTACTGGAAGCTTTTTTATAGTCTTGGCATCTGCAAAATGAGGCTAGACAAGGCTGCTTTGATCACCTATTGAGAATAATTTGATAAGAGCAGCTAAGGAAATTACTTACATTATTTGTAATTAAATATTGTGGAGTATCATTTTGGTGGAAAGAACATGGTTTGATCACAGTAACCATCTGACAATGATAACTAGAGACGATGAGAAGCAGCATCTCCTGAATTATGTCAATGTTTTTTTTTTTCTGTGCAGGAAATGGAATTGACATTCTTTGTTGTTGCCTTGAGTGATCTGAAGCTTTTTTATTGTCTTATATTCTGAATCATTAGTGTCCTTAATTCTTAGCATATTAACTTGGAAATATGCTGATAATTTTTGTATTTGTTTATATAGAGAGAAAATGATATGTCTCTTCTTTTCATATCTGAGTTTAAGCTGGTTTAATTAATTTTACAATTTGATTACAAAAAATACATTGCAATTTCCCCTTTGGTTGTATTCACTAGTATAATGTAAGCATCATTAATTGATTTTCAAAGGGGAGAAAATGAAAAGTTTACAACTAGGGAAAGATAACAGCAGCTCTCACTTGAATCCACTACCACCTATCACTTCCTTTTTGTTTGGTAATCATAATGATAATGATAAGCAAGAAGATAATCACAGTGTTGGTAGTGATGTTGATACTCACGATAAGTGACATTTATATAAAACTTTAAAACTTAAAAATGTTTTCAATTCATTTGATCCTGATTAAAGAAACTGTGAATCCAATATTACATCAAAAGTATCAAATTTTTATAAGAACATTATCATTTGATCTAGTTTTTTTTTCTTAATTTATCCTTTTAGGACCTTCCCATCTCCCATTTGCTTTTCAATTTAAATGCACAGGCAGTTTGTGTTACTATAACTAGACTCAAATTAGAAGATTGCATACTATGAACTCTTCCAAGTTCCCCTGCAACTCTGAGCTTGCATGTTCTCTAACCAAACTATTACATCAGAAAAAATGTGAACTAATTTTCTGACCATAAATTTTAGAGACAATAAACCCCCATGTTTCTGTCCCATTATGGCAGACTTCTCAGTGATCCTTTGAACATTACTTATTAGAAGTTCTTCGAATATTTGAATCTGAACATAGGAAAAGAATGACCTGCCAGCATTTGAAATAAAATCTGCTCCCTGAAACACTACAATAGAATCTTAGGACTGAAAGAAATTTTAAAAATGTTATCCATGCTATTCTATTACTTTCAGTTGTGAACCCATTTAAACCATGTAAGAAAGATAAGATTCTATTGTATTTTTAAAGATTTACTAAAAGATAAATTTTAATCCATTACAATATTCAACAACCCAAATTAGTACATATTTTCCCCATCCCTGTATCTTTGTAAACACATTTCTTCTTTTCTCCCTGGAGATGGAAGAATGGTTACCACATTCTATATGGGACTCTCCATGTACTTAATAATCATTATTAGTTCTATTTTAGTTTTTCTTTGTTTGAGACTAAATATTCTCTGATCTTTTAGATTTTCTCATACTTCTTTTTCTCAACCCCTTAATCATCTTTGTCAGTTTCTTCCATCTCAGAATGAAGGTGGACTGTGTTTTCCATAGGAATGCTGTTTTAGACTCAAAAATCATAGGGTTAGAGTGATTTTGAGTTTTGTGTCTTAGTAATTTTGTGGAAGCAAAGCAGAAGTGTGTTTTCTTCATTCTGGAAGTACAAATGTTTATGTGCTGGGAGGACTGGAGATTGCTTAATAAAAACCTTTGCATGAGAAAGTTATAAGTATTTTTCTGATGCACTAAAGTATTTGTGAGTATTTGAGTGGTGGCAACTGGCTTTTAAATATATAAATAGCTCTACCTGAAAGAAAATGTTCTTATTATTCAAGTCTGTAAATTTATAAGTCATAACTGGCTTCTTATATATCTTGGAAGTTAAGTATATAGTGATCCAAGCATTTCTAAATAAGCTGATGTCTGTTAAAGAATGTTTGAGGCTAGAAAATTACATGGTGAAATCTTACAATTGAGAAAAAATATCCTACTTTTGAAAAATTATAATAAGTCATTTAAATAAGAGGTAATCAGTTCTTGTTGTGGAGAAAAACATTACAAAACCTTGTCTTCCCATTTCTGCAAATGTACTGCTTGTTTAAACTCATAACACTCAACAAAGGGATTATTACAAGTTTAAAATGTAAAACTGTGTTATTTATTCGTTACTACTTCCATAGCTGTCAACCAGAAGTTCCTAGTAAAAGATCTAAGCATAAGTTAGTAACTATCATTCTCTAGGAAGATGTCTAGGTCAGTTATTACTTTACCTGTGGGAAATATTAGCAGAACACTGTGAGAGTGGTGTTCTCTTTCTCTTTAGGGCAAGCAACTTCTCTTGTTCTCTTTCAAGTACTGGGTAAACACACCATTGGAACTTTTATAAAGATATTACATTGATTCTTTTTAGGGAAACCTCATCCCTAGGAGGCTTTAGAATCATAAACTATTACATTTGGGCATTTATCCTCCCAGCAAAAGTCATTGAGTGTGTCCTTTACTTGATATGGCAGTCTCATCCCCTATACAACATCATGGACAAGCCCCTACCTAATAACTCTTAAAGTAACCTAGCCCACTTTTGGACATTCATAATTGTTAGGAAGTTATTTTTCTTTCTTCTATCAAGAGTGAAACTACCTCTCTATAAATTCTATTTATTGATCCTGGTTATCCACTCTGAGATCTAGCAGAATAAGCCTAATCCCTCTTCAACAATCCCTTGAGTTGACAGGACAGTTGAGAGGTTACTGTACTATTTGTTTTATTTTTTTTCCTTTGATAAGAGAGATGGAGGGGAGCTTAAAGCTGTACTTTCAAATAAGTCTAGTTCAAGGCCAGTTTCTAAAAACTCTATCAATCCCTCAGACTAATTTCACAGTCCCTTTCCAATATGTACACATAATTAGAAACTTAGATATTAGTCTTCTCTACAGCTTCAAGGGAGTTTAATCTTTCAGGAACAAAAAGAGAATTTTTCTTGCTCTAGTGTCTAAGACTCCTACCAAGAGGGAGATATAGAAACATATATCACCTACCATGTACAAGAATTTGTGCTTACAAAATGGTAAAGATAATAAGAAAGCAAACTCTTTTTTATGTTTGTAACAATTTCTTTTTGTCTTCTAAAACATATTTGGATAGTAATAAAAACAAAACTGATTTAAAAATGATGATGCTATCCTTGTTACCCAGTTTTATTTACAGTATTGTTCTCTTTCAACTTATGTTAAAACAATAAGGAAAGAAAAAAATGATTCCTTGTTTTAAGAATTTGAAATTTTATGAAGAAGATTTTGGCACCTGAGGGTAAAAATAATATTTCTATGTAACAACGACATAAACTGATAGTCAAGGTTCCCCTACTAGAAACAGGGAGATAACAGTTTCTAATGTATCTTCAATTGACCTGTTAAGGGCGCTACTAGGAAATTATTGTCATTAGCCAATCCAGAGCTAGGGAGAATTGCAAAAGATAAGAGAGAGAGAGAGTACATTTTTTTTTCAATATATGCCAAGTTCTTTTCTACTGGGGAGAAAAATATAGTCACAAGAATAGGGGAAAATAGGCAATCAATCTGGTCTTCTCTTTTTTGATACAGCACTAACTGAAATCATGTGTTTAGTAATAATAGTAGCTAACATTCATAGAGTGCCTGCTTTGTGGTAAGCAATGTACTAATTGCTTTACAAATATTATTTCATTTGAGTGCATTAATTGATGATAGTCCTTCTTTATCAATAATCATGGTGAAATTATCCAAATAGAAATAAAGAGGTTAAATATATCAATTAAATTTATATGTTTTAACATCAAGCTTAGAGCATTACACTAGTTTGAAGCAATCACACAGGAAAGTAGTCTAAGGGATCAGAGTACAGTTAAATAGCAAATGAAAAATTCAGGGGATACATAACTTAAATAAAAGGGTAAATAAACATATATACATTAAGTTAGAGTAGACAACAGTAGAGTGCTTGAATTACATATTTATGTTTAAGAGACTTAAGAACACACAAAATGAATAGATTGTTGTTCATTCTATTATTTATTCTTTTATCATTCCTATATTTAATTATATTTTTGAACATATGGTCAAATAATCAATAGAAATAATTCTAATACCACCACTTTATTCCTTACCTTCCCCCCACCAAAAAAATAAAAGCCATCTCTCAAATCTCACGATAAATGCCTGGAAAAACAAGTTAGGTCTCAGATGCTAAAATATCTAGTAAGGAAAAGGTGGCAACTAATAGTGACCAAAATTACCACCATAAGCCACACATTGTTGGTCTAGATGCTCAGAGGAAGCAATTGATTCAATACTTTAGTGGAGCTATGATCTTATATCTCTGAAAACTCCTTCCAGTGGCGTAGCTCCCATTCTATCTATGCATTCATCTCCATATCCTTCAAGGACTCCTACATAGGGGGTCCACTCTAGGTTTCTAAAGAATACATCATGCATAAGTACAACCCATTATCTCTTATTGTTACATTACCAGAGCCAGGCCAATCACATCACTTCCCAACAGTCTCTTCAACATGATCCTACTGTCTTACCATTTCCAACCCACCAGATAATTTGAATGGTATCTCTCCCATCACCTAAATCTCCTTATAGTTGATCTTTTGCTTTATCTAGCAGAAAACCACCCAGATTTATCATACTTCTGATTTTTTTCACCATACCCCAAACTTATTACAATCCTCTTCCCTCCTTAATTTTCCCTATTCGTTTTCACACCACTTTTATGTATTATACTCCTCTATTACAATATACACTCCTTAAGGACAAGGGATTAACTAGCTTGCTTGTATTTTTATGCCAAAATTGGTTAGTTGAATACCTAATATGTAGTATGCATGATATAAATTATTTATCTATACATCATTTATTATCTAAACTCACAACCCATAAGTTTCATTTTGTGGTTATGCATCTTTTACTTATAGAGTCCTACTTAAGCACAATTTGTGATAATCAATATGACATTACTATGTCTAGTTTAGGTTGATCTCTGTCCTCTGTGTGCCTATAGTTTTGATTCATTGGAAAGATATATTCCATTATTTCCAGATTTATAGCACAATCAGAAGAATATTAATGTTAAAAATACTAGGTTTTGTTTCAAGGAGAAGTTCAGTGTTCCTGAAAGCAATGCACAGTCTATCAAGCTCTTCAGTCCCTCTTATTAATTACTAGGCTCCTTATCCATCTACCATGTTTATTCATCCAAAATATATAAACCTTTGTTTTATTTTATTTCTTTTTCCTGTGTTAAATGTGAAGTCCTGGCCTGCCTCTTTGTGGTATTTATGAATATTGTTTAGGTTGTTCTGCAGTGTTCCAAAACATCATTTAGGCACCTTATCTTCTCAGAAAAGAGTATGTGGATAACCTCACCATATGAAAGGACTCCATCTTTCATTTGAAATTTGCTAAACATAGCTAATGACAATAAAGATATCTTCACCTGTTATTGTGTAAGTGTCTTTGTCACATTGTTTTTCTTGATATAAATGATAAAGGATCATGTTGCAAAGTTGTTTCTGTTGTATCTATCAAGGACACGTTTTAACCATTTTAACAGATTGTGAAGCTTATTGGAGGATATACTTTAAAGGTAGTTTTTTTCCTCTATACAATCAAGTAAATTTGTGTAGATAAATTGGACTCTATACTAGGTGATCTTTTGTCCTACATATGTTTTAGTCAATTGAGAAGTGATAAAAAATGCAGTCTATTATGGGATATTGCAAATGAAAGCCTTCCTGCTCCGTTTAAATAATAATATCTAGGATGCCTTCATTTCACCTAGATGAAGATCATAAATATTTTGTATGGATTTAAAAAAAAAAGTAAGCTTATTCACAGGCAATTTCAATGTCTTCCAAGTTGCCTTTTGTCAATTTATAAGGTCTAAAAATTTTTCCATGCCTTTGGAATCTTTGACCTCTTTAGATACTTTGTGCATTTATTCCTCAATACCTTCACAGTTATATAACCTACAGCAAGGATTTTTCTTATTTTCCCTTGGTCCAATTCATCTGTTACACCTTTTTTTTTTTTACCATCTTTGCTCTCTTTAACATTATTTCTACCTTCTCTAGAAGCAAATTTAGGACTGTGAGGGTAAATATTCTCCTGTCATTCATGGTGAAAAGAATTTTTTAAAGATTTATTTTTATTTTTATTTTCTTTGTCATCTTGTTTATATTTTTGACATTCCATCCCCTGCCATGATTACTGATAAAAAAAAAAGTTTTCCAAAAGTTGGTTTTATCCTCCATTCTGTTTCTCACTCCTTTATAAAACAGCAATGCTAATGATCATTCATCATCCCTCATTATAAGATTTTATAAGTGAGTTTATATTATAAATCAATATTGCATTTGGCTGCCATCTCTCTCCACTTGGCAAGTTAGTTAAGTATTTGTCAAACTAGATGCTTTCTGAGCTCTTTTGGTCTTCTTCTTGTGGTGATTTAAATATTTTTAGAAAACATTAATACTTTTTCTAGTATTAGTCTTGATTTTGCCATGACCAATAGTCAAGGAACATTAGTCAAGGATTAAATTGATTAAGCCCTTTTGCATGATGCCTAATTTTATAAGGTAAATAATTGAGCTGTTATTCAATAATTGTGATACTGGGAACCAAATTTCCCTTGGTTAAAATAAAGGATGGCATATATAAATGACAATATTAGAACGTGGTTAAAATCTTCAGTTTTGAAATGTTGGAGTATTTACTCAACTAATAACTTCAATGTGAAGAAGACTCTTCCAAAATTACCTAATTGACTGTATATGTTGATGTTTTCTATCTATAAAACAGAGATGATAATATTATTTTACCTCTCTGGGAAAAACAACAACAACAAACATTTGAGGCTTAGTTCAACACTAAAATGTATTTAGCCATGATGTCATGAGAAGTGCCACATAAATTATTCTGGTGTCTTAGAAATAACAAATACAGGCTCTAATATTACTCTTTAGGAGAGTAGTAAACATAAACCTGTATAACCTTAAGGAGAGATAAAATGGCTTTAATGGATTTAATTAACTTACCCTATAAGAAAGGAAAATTAAAGAATCATTCTAGACATAACTGAGCTATTAACTGAGTTTTAACTGCAATCTTTACGACCAGAGAGTCTTATAGCAGATGGTAGATTTATAGTTTTCTTGCCCTATGGAGGCACAAGAGAAGACAGTTTAAAACAAGAACATTCCTTAACTCATCAATTGATTTAGAATGCAAATTTTTGGAACCATTTCTGAATATCACATGATAGTCCTGTGGTTGCTACAATTATATTTTGGACACACATGTTTTGCAGCTGTGATGAATTCATATGAATATGAAAAAGGAAAAAAATCTGAAAGATTAGTGATATTTTGATTGAGACATCAGAAATGAGAGAGCCAAATCACTTTCCTTGTTTTTTAACTCATTGTGAAATATACAAATTTGAGCTATTACGCACAAGTTAAGAGTGCAGCCACATCTCCTTAAGACATGATTCCACTCATTCCAAAAGTATATGGAAGGACTGGCCCTAGGAAACAAGACTTTCAAAAACCCAGATGTTGCTCATAAGTGGTGTATTTGATGAAATCCAGGCTTCTGAATCAAAAGATAACCAGTGATGTGTTCTAATTCGTTTAAATTTTTCTTTATTAATTT
The DNA here is from genome assembly GCF_003287225.1 of Phascolarctos cinereus. NCBI lineage: Eukaryota > Metazoa > Chordata > Mammalia > Diprotodontia > Phascolarctidae > Phascolarctos > Phascolarctos cinereus. The sequence goes on along the minus strand of NW_027555958.1, from coordinate 388,459,562 downwards.
GGATGCTTTGCATTTGCTTCATGTATATTTAGTATTGATATTACTTCATTGTCTATAGCACCTTTTAGAAAGATATCTTTTCTGTTTGTCTCTTTTGATTAGATCTATTTTTTCTTTTATATTGTCTGAGATCATGATTGCTACCACTGACGTTTTACTCCAGCTAAAGCATAAAAGATTCTGCTGTAGCCCTGTATTTTTTTTAACTCTGTGTGTGTCTCTTTGTTCCAATTTTTTTTTTTTGCAAACAACATATTGTTGGATTCTGTCTTCTAATTCATTCTACTATCAACTTCCATTTTATGGATGAATTAATTTCATTTACATTTACAGTTACAATTACTGTGCATTTCTCTCCATTCTACTTTTTTTCTATTGATCATCCCTTTTTACCTTTTCCCTCATCAAATGTCTCTTTTGATTCTGTCCACTGCATCCGTTAATCTTTTACCCCTTTTATCACTCCCACTTTTTCTTATCCTCTTTCCCTACTTCCCTCTTGGCTAAGAAAAATTTGCATATCAAGTTGAGGTTTTTTTGTACATTCTTTCACCTTAGAACCAATTCAAATGAGAGTGAGATTTAAGCATTGCCTACCCCCATCATATTCCCCTACATTGTAAAACCTTATTCTTGTGCACCTATTTTATGTAAGATGATTTCCTCCATTCTTCTCTCTAACCTTTTTCCCAAATGTATCCTTTTTCACCCATTTTTAAATAATTCCAGTATAGTTATATCATCCCACATTCTCTATCTATGTTATGTAGAGTCCTAATTTCCCTAATAATGTTAAAGTTTGTAAGAGTCACATGTATCATCTTCCCTCATACTTTATACTTTTTTCCCTCTTACTCAATACTTTAACCTTGTTATATCCCTCATGATTTCTCTTTCATGTTTACCTTTTTATGCCTCTTTTGAATTTTCTATTCTAAAGTAAAATTTTCTATTCAGTGCTGGTCTTTCCAACAGGAATACTTAAAAATCTTCTATTTCATTAAATATCCATTTTTTCCAATGCAGGATTCTATTAAGTTTTGTAGGCTAATCTTGGCTGTTTCTAAAATTCTAGTCTTCTGCGGTGTCTAATCTGTCTTACCAAGCTTATCAATCATAAGCTTACTTTTTAATTAACTTCTAGAATAAAATTTCAGGTCTCTTTTTTGGAGTAAAGTGTATAGACTCTTTGATAACAAATTTCTAGAGGCCCACATCATTTATTTCCAGATGTATAGCTTTGTTCTCAATAGTTTGACGTCCACAACTCATATTCAACGTTAGTGTGATTTAGATTCTAAACAACCACAACAATAATAATAATAATAAAGGAAAGGACTTAAGATAATGCACTTAACCTTGAAAATGTTGCTATTCCCTCATTTCATCAATGAGAAAACAGATTGAAAATACTGAAATAACTTGCCCAAAGTCTTAAAGGTAGTAAATGGCGAATAAACAATGCTGTGACCTCATCCAGAAGTAATTTGGTATAATGGGAAAGAATCTATATCCAGAGTGAATAGAACTGGGTTCAAAATGACTTTTTTGCCATATTTGTTCGTTTTTCAAGTAAGATTAAACATTGTCTACTCAGTTTCATTACGTTTAAGGTAAAGTACTTATAGGACACAATTTCTACAGTTCCTTTCCACTCTACATTCTATAGTCTTCTAGCTAAAATACTGTGATTTTATATGATGCCATGATTTTTTCTTATGAATACACAAGTAATAAATAGAAGAACTAGAATTTGAACACAAGTCTTATAGATCCAAATCTAATAATTTCTCCCCCACTAAACTATTCCTAATTCCAAAGTATCACTATCCCTATTTTGAACATGAGGAGACTGAGACATAGAATTAAATGGTTAAGCAAAAACACAAGTGAGAGAAGTCCTGCATTATTTTTAAATGTTTCAATGTCCATTTTTAACTTAATAACTTAATTATGTCAAACTAATAGTTCTAGCAGTACTATATAAACAAAACCAGATTTGTCTGCAAAGTCATCTTGATCACCTGTGAAACACAAATTACAGAGTTTTATCATTTCTTCAAGGCCAACATTTCCATAAGGAATTATTATCCTGGCAAATAAAATCACATAGTGCACTTTCAAAGTAGCTTATTCTTTCAAATACTCCATAGAAAATATTTCTATAATGTGTTGGTATGTGTGTTCTTATTGATATGGATACTTCCTTCAAAAGTTCATATTGCTACTGATTCATGCTTTCTTCTCCTGGGCAACTTTTCTCCATGTCTTTGCATAAATTTCTAATTTTATGGGGTCCTACCTTTAGATCTTTTCACCTTGAATGAATACTAATAGACACAAAAACCTCCCACTGATTATTTCTTACATGACTGACCCACCAGGTTTTCAAATCATGCAACTCCATTCTAACTTTTTTTATATTCTTCTCATACATTTTATTAGTAATGTGACAGCCAACTGCCACTCACATGCACCTTTCCAGACCTTTAAGTAACCCTCAATTTTAGGTCTTTGAAGATTGGTATTTTGTAACCCAAAGATTGATTTGGGGAAATTATATAACATTTTTAATGACCACAGACCCCTTCTAGCAACAAAGGTCCTCCTTTTCAATTAACAATATTTTTCTGGTGATGCTATGTATCTATGAGTCACAAAATACCACATGCAGAATACCAGAAACAAATACAATGAAGACAGTAAAGGTCAAACCCATTGTGATTCTTAATGACCATTCTCTTGCAATTATCCTAGGTAACTCAGAAAACAATTTACTTTTTGCCAAATAAACCCATTACAGTGAGTCTGGCAACTTGTTATATGAAACTAGCCTTAAGGGAAATTGCTTAGCTGCTAAGAAAAGGATCCAAGAAAAGTAAATGTCTGATAATTTATTGAATTTTAATCTAGATTGGAAAATATCATGAATACTTGCTGCTAAAGCTAGGGAGACTCTCCTGAATAATAATATGCTTGACAAAGTGTAAACACATTTGATGTGACTTTAATGTATTTGGTGATTTAATTATTCCAACCATGATAGATTCTCATGTTAGAAAACTTTGCTATTAGATGGATTGGGGTATTTTTGAATAAAATTTTCATCATCAACAACAAATATTTACTGTACATACATTGTGATACACAAGTTTAAGTATTTCAATGAATATAAACAAAGGCTTATACTAAGTAGATGTAATGTCAGAGTCTTTTGGTAATAAATAAATCAATTGAGTAGACTATTAAATCATACCTAAAAGCCAGAAGATGTGCACATTATCCATGTCACTGTCTTTGCAAGGTCCTCACTTTGGGGAAGGTGAAAGAGCAAAATCATAAATGTATGTGGCTGAATTTTAAAAAACAACTCAAAACTAGAAAGTTGTTTTGTTCTAAATGGCCTCCCGTTCATGGGGGGTGATGACATTTTATACTTCAGTTGTTAAAGGGATGTGGATCTTGTTTTGAATGTACCAAATTTGAACATTCCAGATATTACAGATCTGGGGTTGGTGTCAGAAGCTACACTCAGGGACATTTATCAATTTCTCTAGTTACCTCTATTTGGATTTCTGCTGGGCAAAAGGAGCCTGAAGCAATTGATCTCCATCATCTACTACATAAAAGGCTATCTTGCAGAAGGTGTTGGGCATGCAAAAAGATAAAGATGCCATAGTTCACACTCTCACATGTATTACAAAAATCACAGAATTATACAAATTCTTATGGTTGGAAGGTACTAGACCAAGAATCATTTCTACATTTCCAATAAATTTACAATAACACTGTGAATGTGAATGTACAGCTTATTAGAGTGTAGAAATAAAGTAGCAACCTATTTTCACATCCTAAAATGCTATTTTCCCTCCATATACTTTTTAAAATAATCCAGTAACTCTGGCCTCCTTGCTGTTTCTCACACAAGACATAATAATATCTCTCCATTCCATCCATTTTCACTGGCTGTTCCCCCTATGCCTCAAATTTTCTCGTTCCTGATTTCTGCTTTTGGTTTCTTGGTGTTTTTTCAGTCCTATCTATAATATTCAACCATGGCCAGAAGTTTTTTTTTTTCCTCCCCACCCCTTTAATGCTAGTGCCTTCCTCTAGGATGAATTATTTTTTATGCTGGATATAACTTGTTTTTACATTGTTTGCATGTCATCTCCCCCATTCCAAGCACAGGGAAGAGAAAATGCATGGAGTACAGAGATATTATGTCTTGTGTGAAGAAAACCAAGAAGGCAAATATTATTCATTTTAGGATGTGAAAATAGGTTGCTCTATGTGATGAACTATCATATTTTAAATGAGATATGAGACCAAAAATAAATTATATTTGTGAAGTGCTTTACAAAACATAATGTTATGTTTCTATGTGTATATATATATATGTATATATACATATATTATTGATTGTTATTACCATATTAATAATAATTATTTTCTAATTTGCATTTTCAAATTATGTGTAATTATCTGTAATGCATTTTCTTATTATGTCTAAGAAGACTAAATGTTCCAGAAGATCCAAGGCACAGACCTTTAAAACATATGTTTGCAAAGGAGCTAATTGTTGTTTACTTCTTTTCTTCAAGCAGACTTCTATAAAGTCATCCTAGTCAGATATGAATCATCCTTAACTTAATATACTCCAAAAAAAAAAAGGTCCATAACCTCCCATGACAATTCATTCTGTTGTTTCATGGACATGATTATCAGAAAATTATTCTAGCCTAAATTTTACACTGTCATTTAAAAAGCTATTTTCTCTAGATCTCATCATAGAGAACAGCCAGTCATCCTATTAAGTATTATATTTTCATGCATTTTAAATGTGGTTTCTGTTTTGATAATGTTACACAAATGATACTGTGAAGTTTGCATATAGGGAATTCTATTAATGTGGTCACTTTTTATAAAATATCCTGCCTTCAGTGTCTGTAGGTGGAAGTTCTAATATCTAATCAATTATAATTTTTCTAAGCAAAAGATTTGAATAAATTGATCATAGACACTCAAGTCTTTTGTCATTTTTTATTTTCTATATGGCAGGGCCTTTTTAGTTACACAAGGGATTTTAAGGTAATATCTTCCTTCTCCCCAGACTGATTTAGGACAATTCCATACAGGGCAAAAGCATGTAACCATGTACTCAGAATAATATGTTAACTTCAATGAAAGTGAATTAGCTTGTCCCTTCTAGGGCCTAAGGAAATTTATTTGGCTAAAATAATGATGATGATAATAATAATAATAATAATAATAATAATAATAATAATAATAATAACAACAACAACAACAACAACAAAACCAATGTATATTTAATTAGGACATTAATGTTTACGATGCACACAAAACCACCCTGTGAGGTTAGTAGTGTATTACTATCCCCATTTTGCATAGAAGATAACATGAAACCTCTCCATTAGCTATGTAGAGATTAGGTTCTTATGGAAGGGATTTGCAACCCCAAGTCCCAAAAGAATACAAAGTTGGAATAATTAATATATAAGCTACTACAGTTGTGTAATAAAGGATGGTGAAGAAGCTCTGAAAGAGAGAGGAAATTCCCTTAATTGTTGGAGTGATATAAGTTCTTAAAACTTCAGTAAGAGTACCTTTTTGGTAGATTTATGAACTGTGTAAGGGAAAGAGGTGATCACTAACCACACCAGGAGAGGATGTCTTTGATTTTTCTTAATTGAATCTAGAATGCCAGAGTGACTGGTAAGCATATTAAAGGCTAAGATAAGATACCATCTAAGTTAGCATCCTAGTTAAGAGCAGAACATAGGTTAAAGAAGCAGACATTACAGGAAAAACATAGCACACTTCTCAAGTCCAAAGTCTAGATTTCATAGAATAGGATTTCCTGGTAGCACAGAGATCACTGTAATTAAATGATTTCTCATGTTCCATCACTAAAGATTCTCAGAAATATTTGTTACAAAATGTGTAATGGATTATTGTCATTCTTTGCTTTAGGTTGTTGTTGGATCTAACACAAAAGTTATGTACATTTATGTTGTATCATTATTTTACTCCTTGCAATAATGCACCTTATTGACACATAGAAATAGAACGATCACCTCTCAGAAACTCAGTTACAAAGAACCTCAAAAGCTATCTTGTCCAACCCATACCTGAAAAATAAATCTGTTTGTAACGTATCTGAAAAGTGATTAGGCATCCTTCACTTAGAGATTTCTACAGAGAGCTCTCCCACTATTTCTTGAAGGAATCAATTGCACTTTAAGATTGTTCTAATTCAGGGTTTCTTAACTGGGTGAGAAAAGGAGATTTGTGAACTTTTAAAATATTTTGATAAATGTACTATAATATAATAGGTTTCTTTTGTAAAATTAGGCATTATTTTTTTTCATTCAAAAGCATTATTCTGAAAAGAGGTCCACCAGTTTCACTAGACTGTCAAAGGGGGTCCATGAAACAAATAAACAAAAAAGGCAGTGAACTTTGATTGCTATGAAGCACTCTGTAATGAACTAATTACTGTAGATTGTTGTAGTGTCTTTATTACTGTCTTTATGAATCTTCCAAAAAAGCACATTAATAGATAGGAATAATGCATCTGAGAAGGATATTATCATTAAAGACATAGCACAAATACATGGATGGCAGGAAATTGAGAGGGTGGTCAGTATTGCTGCATGATGGAATTAGAATCTAAAACTATGGCAAGAGACCAGAACAATGGGCCAAATATAATATACAAGATTTAGAAAAGATAAATGTGAAATCCTACACTTAAGATTAAATGATCAAAGGTAGAAATAATGATATGGGAGGTGTAGTTAGACATACTGGCTCAATGAGTAAGTCATAATCTCTCTAAATATCTATTTCATCTATAACATGAGGATAATAGCACCTACCTCACAGAGCTATTGTGAGGTTGAAATGAGATGATGTATGTAATGTAAATAACAAACTTTAAAGTGTTATATAAATATCCTCTGTTACTACTATCAGTATCTAATGTATGTGATACTCCCAATGTTCTACTCATAATCTATCAATTCTTTCTCATTGTATATGGATAATTCTTTCCAATCACCTTTAACAAATACTCTGTCCAACATGCCTGGATGGTGCTAGAGGGGTAATGGGGGGAGTGGGAGGAGGAGCTTCTTCTAGGGCTTCTATTACTTCATGGATAGTATGGCATGCTACCTCACAAACACACAATTATTATTTAATATTTTTTAGCCTTTTCACACTCATATGCAACTGTGATCTTTCTAAAACTGAATTCTAATAGTACTTATAGCAACACAGGGTGTATCTGTCTTAAAATCTTAGTAAAAGTTTTAACAGCTTACAACTTCATTAAGACTTTTGAGACACACTGTATAATTCTACCAGATAAATATTGGTATTAAGATAAGTTTTGTTTTGGTGTGAGTGTGTGTGTGAGAGAGACACACACACACACAGAGTGAGAGAGACAGAGAGAGAGAAAGAAAGAGACAGAGAGACAGAGACAGAGAGGAGAAAGAAACAGAGAGAGAGAGAGACTGAGACTGAGAAAGACAGAGAGAGAGAGAGACAAAGGGAGAGACAGACAGAGACAGAGAAAGACAGAGAGAGAGAGAGACAGAGAGACAGAGAGACAGAGACAGAGAAAGACAGAGAGAGAGAGAGAGAGAGAGAGAGAGAGAGAGAGAGAGAGGAGAGAGAGATGCTTCAAGAGAGGGATAATGACTAGTATAAGGAAGATTGTACCATCTCTGTATTCTGACTTGTTTAGGCTACATCTGGAGTATTAATTCTCACTTCTTCCAGCTTCTTCCTCTGCTGGAGATGAAAAGCAGTTTAGATATTTCCTGATGTAAACATTTTGTATTGCTTTAATTACAATTCTATATGTGGAACACACTAAGAGAAAATTAGAAATTAGAAAAAACCTATCTATCCTTGCAGAGACCTATATATCACTGATCATAACCTCTAAGCATGTCTAACCACCTGCCCCCACAGTCTTTTATGCCTTTCCCTTCCAACTTTTTGTCTCAGTTGAGGAGATCCAGTTGCCTCAGAGACTCAAATTCCTTTACAAAAATGCAATGTCCAGTTAATCTGTGAATATTATTGTTATGATACTCTAGATTAGATTTCTCCTGGAAAATGTAAACAGAATACTGATTGCTTTGTTTCTGTGTTGTCTTTTTTTTTTTACCTTCTTCACACTGAACACCCCTTCTCTTCTTCCCTACATGCTTAGTGGCTCCCTTGCTTGATCCTTCTGAATCCTAAAATTTCAAAATGGACCTAAAACACCCCTCATACTATCCTAAAACTCATTAAGAACATTTTACAAGTAATGTTGACACTTTAGAGTACAGAAGGGTACTCTAAAGGCAACAAGAATGATAAGACTGGAAACCATTCCACTTAAATATCAGTAGAACAAGCTAAGGATATTTACCCCATAGGAGGGAACACAAATCCGTGGGAATTAGGGAAGGGTGGATGTTGTGAATATTCAAAGAATTGTTATATTGAAGAGGAATTTGATGTTCACACTTGAATCCCAAAGATGATACTAGACACAAAGGTCGGAAGACACAGAGGGTAATTTTGGCCTCTGATCTTAAAAGTGAAAGAAAGCACACAACAGAAGTTGATGGGTTTTTCACTTTTTTTTCAATTAGAACTTACAATCTTGGGATCATAGTTTATTAGATCTAGAACAAATTCCTCATTTTAAATTGGAGGAAATTGAGGCCAGTAGGATAAGTGCCTGCCTAAGTTGACTGTGATATTAAATAGCAGGAGCACAATTCAGCCTCTCTTTTCTGACTCCAAATTTCTCCCATTATTCAATATGATCTAAAAGTGGAATGAGCTTTCTCAGGAGCAAAAATCTAGCTATGAAATATCTTCAAATAGACAATGTTACAGAATGATTTCCTATTCATGTATAACTTGGATGAGATTATCCCAAAGATCTCTTTAAGTTCTCAGATTATGTGATTCTCTGAGTCTGTTTAATCTAAGAGGAAAATAGTTTGTTTTGAGTTATGAATATGGTTCAGTTATTTTTGTCTAAACACTATACTTTCTATTATCTGTGTTAATGGAGGGGGAACAGCACTGTGGATAATCCAAATATCAATTCGGAATGAATTACATGATTTTTTGGGGGGAGCAACAGCAGCAAATTTACCTTCCTAGTAATGTTTTGCTTCATTTCATGTTAAAATTAGTTTCTATTCCCTGAGTAAAAGCCAGCTGGATGGTGACTGCCATTCAGAGAGTATGCTGGTTGCTTGGAGTTAGACGTTTCTCATGGGCAATTGACAGAGAAGAAAATCCAGAGATATATAATACATAATTGGTTAGATGTAAAATGATCATTTTTGTTTCAGGATGAAGGATGTTATTTCTCTAGTTTTTCATCTACCATTCACATTAATACCATGTCAATATGTGTGAGAGGACTTGAAAAAGCATACAAGTTAAAATTAATTCCCAGTAAGTTGTATAGTAGTAAAACAAATGTGCATGCTTTCAGGGAAGGGAAGGAGTATAGGCTACCAGTCATAAAATGAACTGTAATTAATCAGTAAATTTCACTGTAAACTTTCTGGTAGCTTAGCAATAATTAAAATATGCCATCTGACACAGAGTCCATTTTCTAAAGAATTAAAATGGTATAAATGCATGTACAAATTAAGCTTCTCTCCAACTAGAAAGAATGAAAGCAAAAATGATCATTTTGGATAATTTTTAATTTTCTTATGTTTTTATTGATGTCTTCTGTTTCACACATTAATACAGATGCACCCTTTCCCATTCCTCTCCCAGAGAGTAATCCCTTATAACAAATAGTTCTTGTTATTGTTGTTGTTTTTTTAGAGAGAAGAAAAAAATCAGTACAGCTGATTGAAAACTTCCTAAATTGTGTGCAATATGTAATATCTGTGAAAATCTCATCTCCAAGAAAGGGATTGGATTTTCCTCTCATATCTTTTTTTTTTATTTATGTCCTGTTTGATCTTTAAAATTTTGGAATATTTAGTTTTGATTTTTGGTAGGTAGTTGTTCTGTCTGTTTACAATGGTATAGTTACTGTGTATATTATTGTCTTCACTCTGCATCAGTTCATATAGATCTCTTCATTCTAATCTGTATTAATTATACACATCATTTCTTATAGCACAAAAATATTATATTACATTCATGTACCCAATTTGTTTAGCAAATCACCAATCAATGTACATCTACTTTGTTTCCAATTCTTTATTTTCACAAAAAATACTGCTACAAATATTTTGGTATAAATAGAGACTTTCATATTCTCAATGCCTTCCTTGTTGTATAGGATCAGTTTCTAGTACAAAGAGTTTGTATGTTAATCAATTTATTTGCATAATTCCAAATTGCATTCCGAGATGATTGTATCATTTCAAAGCTCACCAACAATGTATTAGTATGACTATCCTTCCACAAACCCTCCAGCATTGATTATTGTCATTTTTTACATTTTGCCAGCTTGAATGATGTGATACAATAATCTTAGGGTTGCTTTGATTGCATTTCTCTTATTAGAAGAGATTTGCAACATTTTTATGTGTGGTTGTGAATATTCTCCAATTCTTTTGAAAACTGTTTTTCATCTCCTTTTTATCAGAGAAATTTGATACAAATTTTCCCCCTCATTTAATCACTTCCTTTCTTTCCCAAGATGCTTTAATATCTTCTCTAGAGAAGTTTTTCAGTTTCAAGTAATCAAAACTGTCTATTTTACCTTGCATAATTATTTGTGTCTTTTATTAAGTTAAGACTACAACTCCTACCCATGGCTATGAGAGGTATATAACCTGTTTCTTTTCTAATTTTTCCTGTACTATCATCTTTAATATTAAATGATTCTATTCATTTGTAATGTATTGTGGAATATAGTATAAAGTGTGGGTCAAAGTCTAATTTCTACCATCCACCTTTCCAATCATCCCTGAAGTATTTTTTATTATCAAATAATGAGCTTTTTTTCTGATATAATTTATGCTTTCTACTTTATCAAACATTCAGTTATTGAGTTCTGTTGTTTCTGATTCCCTCTTATCTACTCTGCTCTATTGATCAATATTTTTAAATAGTACCAGATTGTTTTGATGACTGCTGTTTGATAACAGAGTTTGAGGTTTATTTTATCAAGTTCGAGAAAATCATCCCCTTCGGTAAAATGATTGGTTTAGCATTAAAAGTGTAAATTAATATTGGTACTATTGATATTTTAATTATATTAGCACATTATATACAAATGCTGTTGATTTTGGTGAATTTATTTTATACTAAAGCTATTGTCAAAAATAGTATTTTTGTGGATGCCCTAGCATTTCCCAAGTAAACCATCACATCATTATTGGACAGGTATCGTTTTCTCTCTTGTTACCTATCATTATGTCTTTAATTTCTTTCTTTTGGCTTATTGTTACTGCTGTCATTTCCATAGTATTTCAATCTGAAGAGTTGGCACCTGTGTTTCTCTCTCAAAAGTACTGGAAAAGATTATAGTGTATCCCCATTGAATATGATGCTTACTTTTGTTTTACATATGTTTTTATAGTATTAAACAAATGTCCCTCTGTACCTATACTTTACAAGCTTTTTTTTCTTTTTACACAAAAGAATCTTGCATATTTGTAAGGCTTTTTCTACATCTATTGAGATGATCATGTGGTTTTGGATATTTTGGTACCTAATATGATTATGTTGATTCTTTTCTTAAAGTTGAACCAATCTTGTATCCCTGGTATAAATCTCACTTGGTCATGATGAATGATTTCATGGATCAGTCAGTCACCATACTCTGAAAGCTATCTCTTGGATCATGCCTTGTCATGGGGAAAAGGCTGCATAGCATAATGAAACCATGAGCTATATCATGCAAGGTTACACAAGACAGAGTGAAAAGTCTGACAAAAGATGATCCAATGGAGAAGGAAATGGCAAACAACTTCAATATATTTTCCAATAAATCCCCATGGACAATATTAAAGTCATAAAATATATGGTGGATAGGACACCAACCCTAGAGACAGGAGGACTTGAGTTCAAATCTGGCCTTAGACACTTGATACTTACTAGCTGTGTGACCCTGGTCAAGTCACTTAACACCGTTGCCAAACAAAAAACAAAACAAACAAAAACAAAAAGAAGTTATGACACCAGAAGATGAGCCCCTCAGGCCAAAAGTTGTCTAACATGCTTTTTTTTTTCAGGGCTAATGCTCCTATTTTATTTTTTGTTTTGTTTTGTTTTCTTTTTTGACAATCAATTTATTTATTTTTAGTTTTCAACATTCACTTCCATAAGATTTTGAGTTTTAAATTTTCTCACCCTCCCATTCCTTCCCCCCCCCAAAGATGGCATGCAATCTGATATAGGCTCTACTTATACATTCATATTAAGCATATTTTCCCATTAGTCATGATGTAAAGAACAATTAGAATTAATGGGATGAAACAAGAGAATAAAGCAATAAAACAAAACAACAAAGGAAAAGGAGAGCAAATAGTATGCTTCCATCTACATTCAGGCTCCATTGTGGATGTGGATCGAAATTTCCATTGTGAGGCTTCTGGAGTTATTTTAGATTCTTGCATTGCTATGAAGAGCCAAGTCTATCAAAGTCGGCCATCACAAAATATGGCTATTACAGTGTCAATGGTCTCCTGGTTCTGTTCACTTCATTCTGCATCAGACCACTCTTTTTGTGGTGGCAAAGAATTGGAAATTGAAGGGATGCCCATCAATAGGAGAATGGCTGAACAAGTTGTGGGATATGAATGTAATGAAATGCCATTGTGCTATAAGAAGTGATGAACAGGCTGACTTCAGAAAAACCTGGAAGGACTTGCATGGTCTGATGCTAAGTGAAGTGAGCAGAACCAGGAGAACATTGTAAACAATAACAGCCATGTTGTACAATGACTAATATTGATAAACTTGACCCTTCTCAGCAATACAAGGTTCCAAGACATCTCCAAAGGCCTCGTGATGGAAAATGCTATCCACAGCCAAAGAAAGAACTATGGAGCTTGAATGCAGATTGAAGCATACTATTTGCTATTTTTTTTCTTCTGTTGAGTTTTGTTTCCTCTTTTGGTGGTTCCTCCTATTTGTTCTAATTCTTACTTACAACATCACTAATGTGAAAATATGTTTAATAGGAATGTATATGTACAGCCTATATCAGATTGTGTGCCATCTTGGGGAGGGTAGTGGGGAGGAAGGGGGAGGAAAATTTTAAACTCAAAAGCATATGGAAGTGATTATTGATAAATCAAAATAAATTAATTAAAAAGAGCTACCATAAATATTTTTATGTATGTGAGTCCTTTTCCCATTTTTATGATCTCTTTGGGATACAGACCTAGAAGTAATATTCCTGGGTTAAAGGGTATGCACAATTTTATAGCCCTTTTGGCATAGTTCCAAATTGCTCTCCAAAATGGTTGGATCATTTCACAACTCTAACAACAATGTATTAATGTTCCAATTTTCACACATCTTCTCCAACATTTATCATTAACATATTTTTTCATGTTAGCCAATCTGATAGGTGTGATGTGGTACCTCAGAGTCTTTTTGATTTTCATTTATCTCATCAATAGTGTTTTAGAATATTTTTTTCATATGACTATAGATAGCTTTAGTTTTTTCCTCTGAAAACTGCCTGTTCATATCCTTTGACCATTATCAATTGGGGAATGACTTGTATTTTTATAAATTTGACTCATTTCTCTATATATTTTGGAAATGAGGCCTTTATCAGAGATACTGGTTGTAAAAATGCTTTCCCAGTTTTCTGCTTCCCTCCTAATCTTGTATGCATTAGCTTTATTTATGCAACAATTTTTCAATTTTGTGTCATCAAAATTTTTCATTTCGCATTTCATAATGTTATCTATCTCTCATTTGGTCATAAATTCTTCCCTTCTCCATAGATCTGAAAGGTAAACTATTCCTTGCTCTTCTAGTTTGCTTGTAATATCAGTCTTTATATCTAAATCCTGTACCCATTTTGACTTTATCTTGGTATAGGGTGTAAGATGTTGGTCTATGCCCAGTTTCTGCCATACATTTTCCCAGTTTTCCCAAAAGTTTTTGTTAAATAGTGATTTCTTATCCCAGAAGCTGGAGTCTTTGGGTTTAATCAAATAGATTATTATAGTCATTGACTGTTATGTCTTGCATACCTAATTTGTTCCATTGATCCACCACTCTATTTCACGGCCAATACTTAGTAGTTTTGATGATTGCTTCTTTATACTACAATTTAAGATCTGGAATGACTAGGCCACCTTCCCTTGCATTTCTTTTCATTAGTTCCCTTGATATTCTGGATTTTTTGTTCTTCCAGATGAATTTCATTATTGTTTTTTTCTAGCTCTAAAAATATTTTTGGTAGTTTGATTAGTATGGGGCTGAATAAGTAAATTAATTTAAATAGAATAGGTGTACAACATCTTACGGGTGAAAAGTGGAGGACAACTCCAAGTAGCTCCAGAAAGAATGAAATTGCTTGGCCAAAATTCAAAAGGAAGCTCAGCTATGTATGTGTTTGGTGATGAAGAAAAAAAAGTCTGATACCATAAAGACTACCATTATATAGTATACATGTATGTATATATATACATATATATGTATACATATATATGTATATATGTGTGTATATATGCATATATACATATATATGTATACATATATATGTATATATGTGTGTATATATGCATATGCACATATATTTGTGTGTACACACACACATACACACACACATAATTGTAGCCTTCTTGGGAGAGGGGAGAGGAAGGTGGGAAAAAGAACAAAGTAAAAAGTGCACAGCAGAGAACAAAAGAAAACTGACAAGGAAGCAAAGAAAAGATGGACAGCTCTGAACACAATGTGTAGTTTTTATTATTCGGCTTTCTTGAAATGGAAATTTATTGCTGTATGTTTTGAACCTTTTTATGTTCTTCTGTGCTCATGGCAATGCTTTTTTTCCCTTATTTTCATTCTCTTTTCTTTATTATTTTCTTTACTTATCTTACAAGACAAATTTCAACATAGTTATATCAGTCTATCTGCCAATAACTGATGCTAAAGAGGCCCAAACTGCTCAGTTTTATGAAGACCTACATCATCCTCTAGAAATAACATAAAAAATGTCACATTCATCATTGGGGACTGGAGTGATAAAACAGGAAATCAAAACAGAATTATAATAATAGGCAAATTTGGCCCTGTAGTAAAAAATGAAGCAGGGCAGAGACTAATAGAGTTTTGTCAAGATAACTCACTGGTCACAGCAAACACTTTTTCAATAACCCAAAAGGTTACTGTACACATGGACATCACCAGATGGTCAATATAAAAATCAGATTAATGACATATTTTGTACCCAAAGGTGGAAAAGCTCTATAAAGTCAGTAAAAACAAGACCTGGAGCTGTCTGTGGGTCAGATCGGGAGATTCCTATTGGAAAATCAGACTTAAATTGAAGAAGGTAGGGAAAGCCATCAGACCGTAAAGGGATGAATTAAATGACATCCTTGTGAATATGAACAAGAAATGATGACTAGAGTGCTGGAGGAACTATGGCCAGAGGTTCACAATATTGTAAAGGAGGCAGGAACAAAAGCATCCCAAAGAAAAAGAAGAACAAGAAAGCAAAATAATTGTCTTATAAAGCTTTACAAATAGCTGAGGAAAGAAAGTAAAAGGAGAAAGGAAAAGATATACCTAACTGAATGCACAATTCCAGAGAATAGTAAGGAGAAATAAGATTTCTTAAATCACTAATGCAAAGAAATAAAGAAAATAATAGAATACGAATAAGATCTTTTCAAGAAAATTAAAGATATACAGGAAATGTTTAAAACAAAAATGAGCATGATAAAAGACATCAATAGTAGGTATTTAGCAGAATTGAAAGAGATTTAAGAAGAGCTGGCAAGATTATACAGAAGGACTATACAAGAATGATATTATCATCACTGATAACCATGATGATGTGGTTACTGATCTAGAGTCATACATACTGGAAAACAAAATCAAGTAGGCCTTAGGAAGCATTGTTAACAATAAAGGTGATGGAATTCTAAAACCATTTAAAATCCTAAAAAGATGATGCTATTAAACTGCAACACTCAATATGCCAGAAAATTTCAAAATCTCAACAATGATTACTGACTTAGAAAAGATCAGTTTACATTCCAATCTTAAAGACAGGCAATGCCAAAGAATGTTCAAATTACTGAACAATATGTGGGTAAATAAGCAACAGTTAGAAGCAAGCATAGAACAAGTGATTTGTTTAAGACTGGAAAACAAGCACAACTAGTCTATATATTGTCATCTGATTTATTTAACTTGAAGAATACATTCTGTGTATTGCCAGTTTGGACAACTCGAAAGCCAAAAGAGAGGTTGCTGGGAAAAATAATAACAGTCTCAGATATTTAGAAGATACCATTTTTATGGCACAGAATGAAGAAGAATTAAGAAGCCTCTTTATGAGGGTAAAAGAGGAAAATGTAAAAGCTGGCTTGAAGCTTAACATGAAAAAATAAAACAAAACAAACAAACAAACAAAAAAACAAAGATCATGGCCACTGGTCCCATCACGTCCCAGATAATTGAGGGAGAAAAAAATGGAAACAGTGCCTGATATTATATTCTTGGGCTTAAACACCACTGCAGATGGAGCTTGCAGCCATGAAATTAAAAGATGATTGCTCCTTGGAAGGAAAGCTATGGAAAATGTGGACAGCATACTAAAATGCAGAGATATCACCTTGCCAACAAATGTCCCTAGAGTCAAAGCTATGTTTTGGTTTTGTTTTTATTTTTATTGTTCTGTAACAAAATATGGCTGCAGGAGTTGTACTATAAAGAAAACTGTGAACTACAGAATTAATATTTTTGAATTGTGGTACTAGAGAAGACTTGAAAGTTCTTTGGATAGCAAGGAGATAAAATCAATCAACACAAATAAATTAATTCAACTATTCATTGGAAGGACAATTACTAAAGCTGAAGTTAAATGCTTTGGCCACATAATAAGTAGATGGGACTCACTGAAAAAGACCTTGGTGTTGGGAAAGATTGAAGGCAGAAAGAAAGGGGATCCAGAGGATGAGATAGATAATGTCATGAAAGCACTGATCATGAACTTACACATACTTTCAAAGATAGAGGAGGATAGAAGTTCCTGGCATATTATGGTCCATGGGGTCATGAAGAGTTGGACACAACTGAAAAAATGAACCCCAATGGAAACACCCTGACAGGATTTTGTTTTAAAATTTGTATCAATATTTTTAATGTTATTAGCTTACAGTTTTCTTTCTCTGTTTTATCTTTCCATAATTTAGTTATAATAAAAATATTCTTGTAGGATACTTTCTCAATTTTGGAGACTATTTTGTTAAGTATAGGTATTAACTGTTTTCTAAAAATTTGATAGAATTCTCCTGTGAATTCATCAGGTCCAGAAGGGTTTTTTCTTTGTTAGTTCTTTTACATATTCATCTATTTAATTTTCTAAGATTGTTTTTTTTTCTTGTGTTTAAGATCCTTGTGTTTTGTTATTATTATTATTATTATTGAGAATTTTGGTAATGTCAGGCTTTTTTTTTTTTGGTTGTGGTTCCTGGTTTTCCTATATTCACTTTTTGGTTGCTCCTTTTGGTGGTGGTTTTCTTGGAGGCATATCTAAGATTCATAGCCTCCTCTATGCTGACCAGTACATAGTTCACCAGCCTAATAATTTGCTTCAACTGACTTTTGGATGGGAAGAACTGGCTACACCTCAATGAGGTGTCCTTTCCCTCAGGCTTAATGGATTGTTATGCAGCCTTTCCCCATTCTTCACATACACATAGAATTCTGTCCTGGTGTCTGGTACCACTCCTTCCGTTGTTCAGTTCTCTAGGAAGACATCAGCAAGTCAGAGAATTGCTGTGCTACTGTACTGGGATTATTCATCAATGCATCAGCTTTTCAGAGCTTTGCAGTGATGGTGCTAAGGGGTTGTGGGCCTCAGCATGCTTTTGCCCTGAAAGGCTAATGCCTTCTGAGCTGGCTTTCTATCCTATCTGATAAAAGTTCTACATCCTTTAGCTTACATCTCCAGAACACTGAAAAGAGGTTGGTGGGTTTGCAGTGTTATGTTGGCTGTTGGTGCTAGTCCTGACTTGTATGTTGGGTCCTTGAGTCTGATTGCCTTACTGTGAGTAGCATGCTGAATGAACTCAAAATCAGTGAGCATGATTTCATGCTTTTTTAAACCTCCTTTTGAATTCCACTTGCACTTAACCATGGAAACAGCTGAAGTTGCTTTATCTTTGGCAAATCATTTTTTTCTTTTTTTGAGGTTTGAGAGCTTATAGGAATCAGAGAAAATGTCTAGTTCTCCATCTTCTTCCTCAAATGACCCATATAAGGATAATTTAAAAAAAACCTGTAGAAAAGTAGATATCCAAAAGTTCCAAAGATATAATTATGGCAACTTTCAAAAAAGCCTGTTTTCCTAGGTTTCATATTATCATCTTCTCTATGTTTCTATTAATTACACATCTCTGCTTTATCATCTGAGGTTCCTTATCATAGAATCCTTTTAGATTGCCATTTTCTACTATCAATATTTACTATTATTGAAACAATCCTTTCGTGGGGCCTAGGCAAGTTTTGAAAATAAGTTGCCCCTGTATCGAGGGGCAATTGAGAGGCAATAGCCACTATAGTAGAAACTAATTCCCCCTTTCATGTGTTACTATTTGTAAGAAGCATTTAATCTTCACTCTAGTACAAGTGACAATATAAAAAAATTCCTAAGGGCCATAGTTAGAATTTTCTAACATTATTAAAATGCATTTCAAAATATTTAAAAGCACTTGTCATTGGACTTGTCTGTGTGTTATGTCCTAGGTTACTATCTACCTTTGTTTTCATCTGTACTATTTTCCACAACACTACGCTAAGCCAGGACAAGAGATATAAAAATTTAGAGGAGAGGTCATCACTTTCACCTCCATTGAAATAGTGTCTGAGTTGAAATTTAAATAATTACAAGGAATTGAGCAAATAGAATTGAGGGTGGGAGAAAAGGAGGATTTACTACAAAAATAGGAGATGATGTGCAGAGGTGTGGATATAAAAAAAATCATAGAGAGCTAGAAGTGACTTTGAAGAACATATAGTCCAATTCTAACTCTAGAAAGTTATTATGGTGATAAGGAAGATCAAAACACACCCCCAGAAGAAGACAAAAAGTCAAAGCTCCTACATCTAAAGCCTACAAGAAAAATATGAATTGGACTCAGGTCATGGAAGAGCTCAAAAAGGATTTTGAAAATCAAGATAGAGGAAAAATTGGGAACAGAAATGAGAGTAATACAAGTAAATCATGAAAAATGAGTGAAGAGTTAGCTAATGGACACACACATGCACACACATACACACAAACCTGAAGAAAATAACACCTTAAAAACAGACGAGGCCAAGTGGTAAAAGAGGTCCAAAAAGATAGTGAGGAGAAGAATGCCTTAAAAAGAACAATTGGTCAAATGGAAAAAGATTTCCAAAATCTCACTGAAGAAGATAATTCCTTAAAAATTAAAATGGAGCAAATGAAACCTAATGACTTCATGAGAAAACAAGAAATTATAAAACAAAACTAAAAGAATGAAAAAAAAAAGAAAAGAATGTGAAATATCTTATTGGAAGAACAATTAATCTGGAGAATAGAACCAGGAGAGATAATTTAAAAATTATTGGACTACTTGAAAGCCATGATCCAAAAAAGAGCCTAGACATTATCTTTCAAGAAATCATCAAGGAAAACTGTCCTTTATTCTAGAACCAGAGGGCAAAATAGAATGTACCAATCACCTCCTGAAAGAGATCCCAAGAGGAAAACTCCCAGGGACATTTAAGGCAAATTCCAGACTTCCCAGGTCCAGGTGAAAATGTTGCAAGCAGCCAGAAAGAAACAATTCAAGTATTGTGGAGCCACAATCAGGATAACATGTGATTTAGCAGCTTCTACATTGAAGAATCAGAGGCCTTGGAATCTGATATTCTGGAGGTCAAAGGAGATAGGATTACAACCAAGAATCACCTACCCAGCAAAACTGAGTATAACCGTCCAGGGAAATAATGGAAATTCAATGAGATAGATGACTTTCAAGTATTCTTGATGAAAAGACCATAGTGTTAGGCTAGTTAGTAGGAGTGTGTGTGTATGTGTGTGTGTGTGTGTGTGTGTGTGTGTATGTGTGTATACACACACATAGAGGGCACAGATTTAAGTTGAATATGAAAAGATGATATCTAAAAAATAAAAATTTAGAGTTGAGAGGAGAATATACTGGGAAAAAGAGAAAGGGAGAAGCAGAATGGGGCAAATTATCTCCTATAAAAGAAACAAGGGAGGGCTTTTACAGTAGAGGGGAAGAAGAGGGAGGTAGGGGGAGTAAGTGAACCATACTCTCATCAGAATTGTCTCAAAGAGAGAATAACATACACGTGCAATAGGGTATAGAAATCTATCTTACCCTACAGGAAAGTAGGAGGGGGAGGGGATAAGAAAATGGAAGATGATAGAAGAGAGGGCAGATTGGGGTAGGGGTGAGTCAGAAGCAAAACACTTGAGGAGTGACAGGGTGAAAGGAGAAAGAGAATAGAATAAATAGGGGAAGGGGGGAATATAATGGAAGGATATTCAGTTCTTGTACTTTTTTTCCTTTTTGTTCTGATTCTTCCTGCACAACATCACTTATGTGGACAATATGTCTCATAGGATTGTGCATGTATAGCTTCTACCAGATTGCATGCTGTCTTTAAGATGGGGGAAATAAGGGAGAAAAAAAATTGGAACTCAAAATCTTGTAAAAGTAAATGTTGAAAATTATCTTTACATGTGTTTGGAAAGAAAAAAAAAACTAAAATACTACCAGGTGAAGAAAAATAATGTTTCCAATGATAGAGAAGACAAGATGAAAGCCACTGAAGATATTGTGAAGTTAGAAATGGCTGAGACAGAGAAACTGATTGGATAATACAGTGAGAAACGAGGAAGAATCAAAGATAGTTCCAAGAGGTATAATACTGGCTAACTGGGAAGAAAATGATACCATTAACAGAGAAAGAAACATTAGGATGACAGCTACTTCTGAGGGAGAGCTTAGTTTAAAAAACTATGTATTCTATGCAGGTAGAGATATTCAACAAAAGGAAACAAGGCTGAATCTCTTAGGAAAAGTATAAATTTGGGTGTCATCTTCATAAGAGTACTCATTGAAACCATGGAGGTAATTAAGATATAAAAGGAGAGTACAGAGAGAATCAACCAATTAACCAGTAATTATGAAACATTTATTAATTATTTTCCAGGTGAAGGGATACATCTACAAAAAAGGAAACAGTTGTTCTCCTAAGGCACAACCTTCGAAAATACCAACATTTGAAGGGGGAATGAAGAACCAGCAGATTAAACAAAAAAGGCAGAGATAAAGAGTAAAAGTAAAACTATAATATTTCAGCATCAGTTATGGAAGACAAAGGAGGAGAGACTATGAAACTATCAAGAGAGAAATTTTTGCTGATTTGTTTTTGGTTTTGATTTTTTTTAATCCTCCTACCAACCTGTAAATTACAGATGGGGGATATATCATTTCCTTCAGTATCAACCATAGAACTCTGTGCACAAAAAAGAGGCTAAATCAGTTGTATTGTAAAATGTTATATATTTCATTGTATTGTATTGAATTGTATTGTTTTATTGCTAAGGGGGTAATCTTAGCATCAAATGTCCCTTGGAGCTAAAAGAAAATGAGAATTAGAAAAAGCATCATTGTATTTGGGTACAGTGACATTATTAGTGATCTGAAAAGGAGCTGGTTAATAGAATGCCTGGCACATTGTAAACTTTAATACTTATTGACTGATTGATTACAGCGGAGGGGAAGAAAGCCTGTTTGCAAGAGGGTCGAGGAATATCTTCTCAGCTCAACAGTGAATTGAAGCTGCTTTCTTTAAGCTTACTAGAGATGTTTTAAATGCCAAATATCTAAGGCCTTTTCCTCAGCCTTTTAACCTCCTTGCAACCCTTGATATTGATGATTACCTTTTCTATATGGGTATCTTCTCAGTCTCATGATACTATTCTCTTCTGGTTTTCCTGTTACATGGCTGACCACTCCTCAGCTTCTATCCTGGACTTTCATTAATACAATACCTACAACCTTGGGTATACTCCCATAATTCTGTCCTAATCATTCATTTCTTCTTCCTCTATATTATCATACTTGGTGATGGATCAGTTCCTATGAGGGTAAGTATAATTTCTATGCAGATAATTCCCAGATCTATGTATGCAATATTCTCTCTCCTGAGCTCTAGCTCTGCTTTATCAACTGCTTTTTTTGACATCTTAAAAGTCCCCATAGGCATCTAAAACATATGTTCAAAACAGAACTATCTTCCCCTCTTACCATGTTCTGAATTATTAATCAGGGAATCACTGTCCAATCAGACTCAAAACCGTGATGTTATCCTCAGCTCATCAATCATATCCACCAACCTATCCATTCTCTTCTCAAATCTTGTCTGTATTCACGATATATTTCATATATGTCCACTCCCCTATTCACACAACTATTAGTTTCACACAGAAGCTTCATCTTCGTATACAGAATTACAACAGCGCTCCAATTGGTCCATTTATTGGCAATCATTGCCAGATGCCAAAACTATTTTCCTCATGAACTTAGCTATGTCAGTGCCCTATTCAATAAACTGTAGTCACTCCTTATTACCTCCAGTATTAAATACTGGCTTTTTTGTATCTTTCCAATAGTCTTGCACTTTATTCCCCATCCATGTAGTCTATAATCAAGTCAAACTGGCCTTCTTGTTATTCCTCCATCTATTAACTCCATGCATTTTTGCTTACTTATCTGTATGTCTGGAATACTCTCCATCTCATAGCCATCTCCTGGTTTCCCTGGATTTCTTGAAATCCCAACTACAACCCCACCTTAAAACTTTTCCAGATTTATCTTAATGGTATCTGTGAAAAAAAATGTTCCCCCCTTTTCTCTCTTTCCCTTCCCAGACACATACATGCATATGTGTATATACATGTATATTATACACATAGTAGTGTGTGTTTGTGTAAACACAGAAGGTGGCACTTGAATTGAGTCTTGAAGGAAGCCAGGTATTCTAAGAGATGGAGGTGAAGAAGAACAACATTTAAGTCAGAGTATAGCCAGTTCATAGACAGAGATGGGATATACAAAAAAAGTCCAATAAATTTTTAAGTATGATAACTTTGAATAGCCTAAGATAATAAAATTTGCAGGATATCATTGAATGTCATTGATGACTCTTCCTTTTTTGTGTGTCTGAGCATTTTTACCTATTTATGTAGAAATCCAAACTCACTGATTGCTATTACTTCTCCTCCTAAACCTAAGTTACTGAAGTGATTTTAGTACCGAACTAACCTGAACTGAAATTCACATAATTTATAAGCAGCATCACTTTAGGTTTCTTTGATAAAACAAAAATACCCTTGATGAAAAAAAAAACAGAAACACAACTATATTATTGTTAATGGAAATTTTATTTTGAGAATCAGTGCACCAAATCCTTCAAGGAGGTTGGTTTGTATTAAGCATAAATAATAAACAAAACTAGTGAGAATTTTCCTATTTTAACCCTCAGTTGTGTCTATTCACTGAAGCCACTGCAGCATAATGTTGGGTAATCAAATGGACTAGTCTGGTGGGAAACTTATACACAGCTATAGATTTCTATTAAATAATCTAATCAACCAACCCATTTTATAACAACATAGAAATGGTCAGTTATCATTAGTAAAATAAACAGTGCCATCTACTGACTACCTAATTCTTATAGGTAAATCTTTGTACTGCATAGAAAAAGCATATTATTGCATTACTGTCCAGGGGAGTAGTTAGTCCTATAGAATTTATATTATACTTCCTAATTTTAAAAAAAGGAAATGAAAATTAAAAATACAAAAGTCAAATATCTAATTCCAGTAATACAGATTGAATTTGAATTTGTCTAATGCAATTACCTTTATGCTGTAAAGTCATTGTCATCAGGATGTAATTTATAAAATGTACACATGTGTTTTCTACTGCATGGAATAAATTCAATAAATATAGCTCATGTCTTCATTATTATAATATAGTGTGGATTTGGGGAAATCAAACAGAACGTCTTAGTGAAAGATTTACCTTTTATTACTACAACCAGAGAGTCAGTGTAGTTGCTGGTGACATAGTTCTATGAAGGGAATCAGTGCCACTTTCACATTGGGAAGCTGATTTTAGATAACTTATCAAAAGAACTGGTAGTTCAGACCTCTGGGTTGGTGTTCCTAAAACGGTTATTATATTGAGTATATTGATAGGAATGAGAATAAAGTGAAACTTCCCATAGTAAGATGATTCAGCTCTGGGTGGAGGAGATGTTAACATGGCTACCTTCCTGATATTTCTAGGTTTTAATCCTCCTTTATCACATATACTGTTGGGGAAAGCCTAGTACATTAAGCTGTTTTGTAAGCTACTTGAGCTCTTAGGAACAGCATAGATGCCAAAAACTGGGCAATGTTGATTCTTTGTTACAAGACCAGTGATGGCTACTTTCTTGAAAAAATACCTTCTGAGCTCTTCCTCATTTTCTCAGGCATTTTCCTGTCAGCTACTGTGGAATCCTAGAAGTCAGAGGCCATGGTCATCCATCTATCCATTCATTATTTTATCATTTATTGCTTAATAAGCATCTAACATATGCCTGTCACTCTGCTAGGTGCTAGGGATGCCAAGGCAAGATCTAAATAGTCCATGCCTTCAAAGAGCTAACATTTTTAGGGGGAAGAATGTGACTGGGAGGAAGATGGGTTGAATGGAACATGTACCCACCCAGATAAGTAAATACCAAGTAATATTACATAGGAGTCAGAAAAAAAAAACACAAATCACTAGGGGTTCTAAGAGGTGGTGGTGAGGATGGAAGGCATTGCAGAGGAGGGAGTCTTACATGAGGTATCTTGTTGAAGTGACAGAGAGGTAGGGAATGAAATATTGGATATGGAGAAGAACATGTAGGTCACTTTAGTTAGAATATAAAGTGTGTCAAGGCAAATAATATAAAATATATCCAGGGAGGTAGGTTGGAAGCATGTTGGAAGGAATTTAAAACACTAAAGGTGTTGTTTTCAGTCCTCAATGCAATAATGAGTCACTGAAGTTTCCTCAGAAGGGAATAACATAGTCAGAACTATTCCTTGGGAATATTGATCTAGCTATTGTGTGGAGGATATATGGGAGAGGAAGAATTTTGTGTGCTAAAAGACCAATTTGTAGACGTTGCAGTAGCACAGTTAAGAGAGAATAAGGACCTGAATGAGAGTATCTGGGTACAAAAAATAGGGATGGATGTGAGAGATTTGACATAAAGCAACAAAATTTGGTGACTGATTCAACATAGGAAGTGAATATAACAGGGACTGTCACATGGGCTGATAACTTTTAACGAAATCTCCCTGTGAGAAGACATTGGGGAATTTGCTTAGGGAAATGTGACAAAGGATAATAGAAGTGACTTGGAGAGACATTGGAGTATTAATTGATACTTTCTTATGGGAGAATAGGATAAATTTAAGTATTAATCAGATAGGAACAGTAGACACCCTACCAAATGTCTAGGTCACTCTAGCAAGAGCCTAGGGAGACAAATATCCTTCTTTCCTAAAAAATCTCCTAGTAGAAAATACTCCATAATAACTTAAGGGAATCATATTCGTTAGTAGTCGTGATGGCTGTCTCTGTTTGAAGCCTAAGTAGGCCCAGGAGATGTTCATTAATGAGCTAGGGAAAGCTAATGCTAACTCCCCTTTTAGAGAGAGAAAGAACAGATAAGTTAATACTAAGGGTAAGTGAGGACTAGGGATGGTGGAAAACAATTCCTATTCCTTTGAAACAGAGAAGTGGGAAACAATATTATAGACAGAGACTTGCAACTGAGTCTGGGACTGCCTAATAGCCATGAGCCTTACTGGTGAAGGATACAATTCACTGGTTGCTCTTTCATGTGATTGGTGTCACTCTTCACGTGCTCTGAGATCACAGTGCATTATTTCAGTGTTTCTTGGAAGACCTCACTCATTATGTCTGTCTTTTGGATAAAGGAGCAGACTAAGAGCTTGAGTCAGTGGTAAATCACTTCAGATAGGAGCTATGATGCTAAACTAATAACAAGTTTGGTATTGGAATGCATAGCAGAATAGTCTTGGTTCCCACTATTTCCTACTCAATAGTATAAAGCCAGAACAGAATCACAAAATAGAAGACTTCCTTAGAGACGATCTATTTTGATACTTTCATTTTTCAGTTGAGAAATTTAAGGTCTCTAGTGATTAAATGACTTGCCCAAGGTCACACGGTCAAGCTGTGGCAAACAGAACTCAGACCTTCAAATTCATAGGTTAGAGCTCTTCTCAGTTATTAATACCCATGACAATATTCCAGATGTGATTTTATTATCAGGACAGAGTATCACAGGAGTCCTAGACCCCATACCTACATTAATGCAGCTAAAAATAAGCTTCACTTTTCACCTGCCATATTATGCTGTTGATTCATATTGAGATCCTTTTTGGGGCAGCTAGGTGGCACAGTAGATATAGCGCCAGCCCTGGGTTCAGAAGGACCTGAGTTAAAATCCGGCCTCAGACACATAACACTTACTAGCTGTGTGACCCTGGGCACGTCACATAACCCCATTGCCTAGCCAAAAAAAAAAAAAAAGGAGATCCTTTTTTCCTGAAATTTCCGAATCTTTTTCAAACTACTTTCTAGCTTTGCTTTCTCCATTTTGAACTTGTGAAGTTTGTTTTTGAACCCAGATTTAAGACTTTATAGTTATTCCTATCACATTTAATTTTATCATATTCGTCTCTGTATACTGGCCCATTAAGATCTTTTTGCATCCTGATTTTATAATCTAAGGCATTAATTAATCATCCTAACTTTGGGACATTGGAGAACTTGATTAGGATACCATTTGTATAGAGTGTATGTACCATGTAAACAGGAGGTAATCTCAGGCAGATAGGGCAAAGTTTGTTTCAGAAGGGGGGGTTGAGCTGAATATTAAAGGAAGCTAGGAGGCAGAGGTAAATAGGGAGAGCATACAAGGCATGGGCAGCAATCCCTGAAAAGGGATGGTATCAAGAGATGCAGCACGTAACAACAAATATAGATCAATTGTATGCCGTGTGGAGTTGAGAAAAGTGTAAGAAGACTGGAAAGGAAGAAAGGACCCAGTTTGTAAAGGGCTTTAAAGGACAAACAACCAGTTTTATATTTGATTCTCATTATAACAGCCATGACAGGATGTTGAGCCCATTCCTAATCCAAGATGCCATGTGCAAATGACTTAATAAGAAAAGTTGAAGAGTTATACATTTTAGAATCCTTTTAAAATCCCTTTAACAAATAGATAAAAGTAATTTATGGCAAGCATTTACAATATGTAAATGCAAATCCTGATGCTAATGATTTCCATTCTTAAGAAGCTAAGATTCTTTGTTTACACTCCAGAATAGTTAGAACCGCCACCAAAGTGCTGTTCATCTTGGCCTGAGCTCTAAAAAGCTATAATAGTAGAGCCAATCTCTGTGAAGTATTAGGAAGCTGGAAAGGCTCAGAGTATGGGTCCAGCAAGGGACCATCTGCCTTTCTGAGGACCAGGCTTACAGAATTCACTGGGGCCTAGGACCAGGTTGGCTTCAGGGTGATGATTTTTTTAAATTATTTTCCTTCACAACTGGGGTTAGAGAGCTATGTAACAAAGCTTTCACCATCAAAATAATTTATATTTAAAAGAATTAAACAAAGGCAGCATGGTACACTGGAAAGAGTATTCAAGTCAGAAGACATGGCTTCACATCTATATGAGGCCTCACTGTCATAGCTATAACGTATTAGAACTTGAATAAGCTGAATTTCCTGTGCAGTCCATGCAGCAGGCACTAGGGGGTGCAATGGATAGGGCACCAGACCTCAAGTCAGGAAGATGAGTTCAAATCTGCTCTCACATACTTGCTAGCTATGTGAGTCTGGGAAAGTTGCTTTACCTTTGTCTGCCTCAGTTGCCTCACTTGTGAAATGTAGACAGCAGCATTTACCTCTCATAGTTTTCTGAGAACTAAATTAAATCTCAATTAAGATAATGAATTAGATAATATAGTATCTAGTAAGATTAAATAATATTTGACAACCTACAGCATTATATAGATACTGGCTATTATTATCATCATCAGAAGCACTCACTATGGAGATGGGGACTGGAAACTTCTACTGCAGATGCTGTAGCCACTGCTATTGAAGATCCAGAAAAGAAAGTTCCCCATAAAATGGTTCAACATAAGAAATTGATATGATTTGCTTAGTGGAAATGACATTACAGAAGAAGTATTGCAATTTACTTTGCAGCTGCGTACTATGGACTATGGGCTTTTTCCATCTTTTGCCCCTAAAGTGTGTATATTGTCCATGTCATTGGAACGTGTGCTTCTCGAGAACAGGATCTCTCAAGATCTGCCTTACTGTTCTCTCTGTATTATCACTGCTTAGCATAGTGCTTTGCCCAGAGCAAACACTTTCAAAATGCTCTTTCACTCATTCAAGCCACTTAAACTCTCTGAACCTTCAATTCCTAATCTGAAAAATAGGTTATGGAGGGGAGTTCGGACTAGATGTGTTCTGGAGACCTGCTCAGCTCTAGACATATATTCCAATGGTAATTTTAATAAACTATACAGAGGAAGGCTTCTAGCTTATTGGTTGGACACTCTATGGGATGATTTCTGAAAATATATTGATAAGAATCGAACAAAATAAGAAGGTAGATAGGGCTTCTGAATTATGCCAGTGGAAGTTATGGCCATAACAACGAAGTCATGGACCTACATCTGAATGGATTTTCATGTTATATACTCTTGTACAACATCGTCCTTTTTTAGCTCTATATGCCTCATTATTTTTATAGAGACCTTTCAATTCCATAACTGAGATATCAAGCAATTAAACTACATTTACGTCCATACAGATGATCCAAGTATTTTGTTCAATTTCCATGTTCTGTGTGATAAACAGCCTTACTTTAAGTGCATTCACTAACTTTGTTTAATTAGAATATTTGATAGCCTATTGCCTAGATTATATGCATATAGAAAAATAGAAGAATGGAGATGTACAATTACTTGCTTTTTCTTTCCACTTTACTTATTTCATATCACACAAGAGATTAAAAAAAAAGCTGAGTTAACTTTCAACTAATGAAACAAAATGTGACAATTTAGAAGTTAGAATTTGAAAGAGTGAAGATAATTAATGCTTTCTTCCTTTTCCTATTTATCATGGATATGATCCCCACACATTTCAAAGTGTTTCTCTTTACTTTCCAAACCAATACAGAGAAGTTGAACTGGATTTTTTTTTCATCTTTAAGTTCTACACACTAGAATTTATATTTCTACTCCTCCTACCCCTTCTATCAGCAACAATAATAATACACACTGAGAAGCTGAAATAAGGCTTAAGACATAGAACAAGAAATAGGGATGGAAATATTCTAGACTCAGAGAAGGGCTTGGAGTGGTCAAAGCAGAGCTGAGGACTCTAACAATATATGAACCATGTGGAACTGGTTTATAGGGGGTTTTTTTGGGGTCTGCACTTGATAGTCAAGTCCCAACAAATCAAACTTTTAACATTTTTTAAAATTTTATTAATTTATTTTGATTTATCAACAATCATTTTGATATGCTTTTGAGTTGAAAATTTTTCTCCCCTTTCCTCCCCACCACCCTGCCCAAGACAGTGCACAGTCTGATATAGGCTTTACATTTACATACCCATTAAGCATATTTTCACATTAGTGAAGTTGTAAGTAAAAATTAAAACCAATAAGGGGAAAAATCAGAAAGATAAAACCAAATTCAACCGAAGGTAAAAATAAGTGATAGCAATTGTGGTTTCTGTTGGTTTTGGTGTTGAAATGCTCAATGATGCTGATAGTTTTCCTAATATTGAACCAACCCTGCATTCCTGGTATAAATCCTACCTGGTCATAGTGTATTATTCTTGTGATAAGTTGCTGCAATATACTTGCTAGTATTTTGTTTAAAATTTTTGTATCTATATTCATTAGAGAAATTGGTCTATAATTTTCTTTCTCTATTTTGACTCTTCCTGGTTTAGGTATCAACACCATATTTGTATCATAAAAAGAATTTGGTAAGACTCCTTCTTCACCTATTTTCCCAAATAGTCTATATAGTATTGGAATTAATTGTTCTTTAAATGTTTGATAGAATTCACATGTAAATCCATCTGGCCCTGGAGATTTTTTCCTAGGGAGTTCATCAATGGCTTGTTCAATTTCTTTTTCTGAGATGGGGTTATTTAAGTATTTTACTTCTTCTTCAGTTAATCTGGGCAATTTATATTTTTGTAAATATGTATCCATTTCACTAAGATTGTCAAATTTGTTGGCATATAGTTGGGCAAAATAATTCCTAATTATTGTTTTAATTTCCTCTTCCTTGGTGGTAGCTTCCCCTTTTCATTCTTGATACTAGTAATTTGGTTTTCTTCTTTCTTTTTTTAAATTAAATTAACCAAAGGTTTATCTATTTTATTGGTTTTTTCATAAAACCAGCTCTTAGTTTTATTTATTAGTTCAATAGTTTTCTTAATTTCAATTTTATTAATTTTTCCTTTGGTTTTCAATATTTCTAATTTAGTGTTTAGTTGAGGATTTTTAATTTGTTCTTTTTCTAGTTTTTTTAGTTGTATGCCCAATTCATTAATCTCCTCTTTTTCTATTTTATTTATGTAAGCATTTAGAGATATAAAACTTCCCCTAAGAACTGCTTTGCTGCATCCCAAGTTTTGGTATGTTGTCTCATTATTGTCATTCTCTTGAATGAAATTATTGATTGTTTCTATGATTTGTTGTTTGACCCAATCATTTTTTAGGATTAGATTATTTAGTTTCCAATTATTTTTTAGTCTATCTTTCCATGGCCCTTTATTACATATAATTTTATTGCATCATGATCTGAAAAGGATGCATTTAATATTTCTGCCTTTCTGCATTGGATTGTGAGGTTTTTATGCCCTAGTACATGGTCAATTTTTGTGTATGTGCCATGTACCACCGAGAAAAAAGTATATTCCTTTCTATTCCCATTCAGTTTTCTCCAGAGGTCTAATTTTTCTAATGTTCTATTCACCTCCTTAACTTCCTTCTGGTTCATTTTGTGGTTAGACTTATCTAGTCCCGAGAGAGGGAGGTTCAGGTCCCCTACTAGTATAATTTTGCTGTCTATTTCTTCCTGTAACTCCCTGAACTTCTCCTGTAAGAATTTGGATGCTATACCATTTGGTGCATATATGTTTAGTAATGATATTACTTCATTGTCTATGGTGCCTTTTAGCAGGATGTAGTTTCCTTCCTTATCTCTTTTGATTGGATGTATTTTTGCTTTTGCTTTGCCTGAGATAAGGATTGCTACCCCTGCTTTTTTTACTTCAGCTGAGCATAATATATTCTGCTCCAGCCTTTTTCCTTTACCCTGTATGTGTCACTCTTTTTCAAATGTGTTTCCTATAAACAACATATTGTAGGATTATGGTTTTTAATCCATTCTGCAATCCATTTCTGTTTTATGGGAGAGTTCATCCCATTCACATTCACAGTTATGATTACTATCTGTGTCTTTTTCTCCATCCTTTTCCCCCATTTATGCTTTTCTTTCTCCTTTTCTTTCCCCTTCACTAGTGTTTTGCTTTTGACCACTGCCTCCTTCAGTCCTCCCCTTTTATTATCCCTTTCCCTTTTCTTCCCCTTTACCCTTAATGCTTTTTCTTTCCCCTTTTCCCTCCTACTGCCTATAGGGCAAGTTAGATTTCTATACCTAACTGATTATATTATGCCCTTCTTGACCCAAATCTGGTGAGAGTAAGGTTCAAACAATGCTCCCCCCCTTCTTTCCCTCTGCTGTAATAGGATTTTGTGTCTTTTCCTGTAATGTAATTTACCCTTGTCTGCCTCCTCCTTTCTCAGTACATTTTCTAAGATCAGATTGATCCACTTATTTGGATCCATTTAACCCACTTGAGATTTTTTTTATCATTACATCAAAGTCAACTAATATCCACCCTCTTTATGTATACTCCTTTAACAGGTGTAATAACAATACAGTTCTCAAGGGTTGCAAGTGTCATATTCCCTTGTAGGGTTTAAACAGCCCCCCCTTATTAACAACATATTGTATCTTTCTGTCCCATTTACCTTTTTAGTCCTTCTTGAGTCCTGTACTTGAAGATCAAATTTTTTGTTGAGCTCTGGTCTTTTTATCAGGAAAGTTTGGAAGTCTCCTATTTCGTTGAATATCCACCTCCTCCCTTGAAAAATGATGCTCATTTTTGCTGGGTAATTGATCCTTGGCTGCATTCCAAGCTCCTTTGCCTTAGAATATCATGTTCCATGCCCTGGTCTTTTAATGTAGAAGCTGCAAGGTCCTGTGTGATCCTGACAGTGGTTCCATGATGTTTAAATTGTTTCTTTCTGGCTGCTTGCAGCACCTTCTCTTTCATCTGGTAATTTTGGAATTTTGCTATTATATTCCTTGGCATTGTCAATTTGGGATCTCTTTCAGGTGGTGATCAGTGGATTCTTTCTATGGTTATTTTCCCTTCTGGTTCTAGGACTTCCAGGCAGTTTTCCTTTATGATTTCCTGAAAGATACTGTCCAGGCTCTTTTTTTCATCATGATTTTCAGGTAGTCCAATAATTTTTAAATTGTCTCTTCTGAGTCAATTTTCCCTGTCGGTTGTTTTACTGATGAAGTATTTTGCATTTTCATCTATTTTTTCATTTTTTTGTTTCTGTTTGACTGATTCTTGCTCTCTCATAGAGACATTGGTTTCCATTTGTCCAGTTTTAGTTTTTAACAGATTGTTTTCTTCTGTTAGTTTTTGTATGTCCTTCTTCAGCTGGCCAATTGTGTTTTTTAGGGACTTGTTTTCTTCAGTGTATTTTTTTTCCAATTGGCCAATTGTGTTTTTGAAGGACTCTTCTACCTCTCTCATTTGACTATTAAAATCCTTCTTGAGCCCTTCTAAGAAAGCTTTTTGGGCTTCAGACCAGTTCATGTTCCCTTTTGTTGTTGCAGATGTGGGTTAGTTGACAATGTTGTTCTCTTCAGAATTTCTGTCTTGATCTTCACTCTTCTCATAGTATGAATCTATGGTACCTTTCTTTTTACTCATGTTGTTTCTTTATTCCCTGGCCTTTAAAGAGATTGAGCTCTCCTGCTGGGGAACAGAGGGCACTGACCCAAGCTTCTTGTGTAGGGAGCCTAGGTCTTGGTCACTGGCTCTGTGTGCTGGGGCCTCTTATGTTGGCAATTGGAGGCTGTAGGTTTCTGGCAGCTTACTTCGTGTTGGGCTGGAATCAGCAAGGCTGGAACTTTCAGGCAATTCTAGGCTGCCTGCTTTTCCTTTCCTTTAGCTTTCTTCAGCTCCTTTTAGATGGGTGGTGCAGGGTGTTTATCTGCCTGGGACCCCCTGCAGTGTTGTCTCCCTGGTTTCTGCTAATGCACTAGGAGATTCCTTTGCAGTAGAGTTCCAAGGCACGAGGTGGTTTTCTGAGCTGGTTTCCACCAGTTCCCCCACCCTCACTGAGGCACTAGGATGTCCAGGTGTTGGTGCTTGCCTGCTCTACCACCTGGGCTTTAGGATTTCTTCACAATTGGAGGCTGCAGGGGGCTTCGACAGCTCACTTGGTGTTGGGTTGGAGTCAGCAAGGCAGGGGCTTTAGGAAGCCTTTAGGTTGTTTTTTTCACCTCCTTTCAGATGAATGCAGAAGGGTACTTATCTGCCTGGGTCCCCTTGTAGTTCTGCCTCCCTTATTTTTCCTGAGGCACTGGGAGACCAGTTTGTTGGGCTGCTGCACTGCTGCTCCCCATCTTTCTTCTAGTTCAGGTGTTCCAGGGTTTTTTTCTGGGGTGATATTTTCTGGGTTTTCAGAGGTTGATAGGGGAGAGTGAGAGCGACTACCTTTTCACTCCGCCATCTTTGCTTCTGGAAGCGGAACCAAATCAAACTTGTTTTGAACATCATGGTAGGTTGAGAGCCTATTTGGGCAACAGGTCTAGAATTTGGAGAAAGACATGCGGGATGGGGCTGCAGGGCATTGTAAGTACTGGGGCTTGGTCAATGGCACAATGAGTGAGACTATGGTATTCTAGAATGCTAGGCTATGAAGTCACCCAGATATTCTGGAATACAGTTTGGAACTATGTTATATAATATGCAAATACATTTTGACTCAGTAATACCATAACCAGTACTACATCCCACAGACATCAATTTCTTTCAATTTGGCAATGAGGTATTAAAAAAAATTAAAAACATTCATTTATTTAGGTTTATAAACTTTGTACTCATTAGCGGATTTTTCAGGTCTTTGTTCTAGGGCTCATTTTCCATGAAGTTTGGCCAAGTTTCTGCAGTCTGAACATTATTTTCTTTGGTGCCTTGTTCACTCATCTGGAGTGTTGTATTCAGTTTTACATTCCACATTTTAGGAGAAATATTAATAAAGTGAACATGTCAGCCAGGGTAGTGAAGGATTTTGAGACTAGGTTATTTGAGGATCCTTTGAAGGAAATGGTGAATTTCTCTGTAGAGGAGAAGACTCAGAAGAGGCATGATAGATATCTTCAAGTATTCAAAAGACTGACACCCAGAGAAAGTATTAGACTTGTGCTGCTTGGACCCAGAGCACAAAGCCAGGAGTAATCAATGGAAGCTGCAAAGAAGCACACATAAGATTGATGTTAGGGGAGGAAAGTCAATAACAATTATAACTATTAAAAAGTGGAATGAACTGTGTCATGAGGTAGTAAATTTCCTCTTAATTGGAGGTCTTCAAGTAAAGGCTATCACTTTTAGTGTATGAAAGAGAAGGGGATTCCTGTTTATTCCCCTCAGATCCTGTATTCCCATCAGATGTATATTACTGAAACCCTCTGTTTTTAAATAAGTCTAATACCTCAATTCTACCAAATTTAAAGACTGTAATATAAATTAGTTCAATATACTGAATTGGAAATGGAATATTATTGTTCTATACGTTCCTTTCAGTGATTATTTTGGATTACAACCCATCCATACCTGCCTGTTTTATGCCATTCTTGCTCATGGTCCTCCAATAAATTTGCCTACTCAGAAGATTTGAGGTTTTCTTTGCTTTCTCCTGACACCTCAATGATATGGAAAATTCAGACTGGCCCCCTATCATCCCTTACCATGTGACCAGGCAGGTTTTTTTCCTATCATGTTTTTTCTTGGTAATATTTTTTTTTTATCTTTGCCCTTTTATGAAATTGTTCCTTTGTTGTATATTGAAGACAGCTCACACCCATCATAAAATCATTACCCTCTACATAATGCTCATCTTCAACTTTTCAGTCTATTGCTTTTTTTCTCATAGTATTAGTACTTTATACAATTACCATCGTGTTCAGTGCTCCACACACGAAAAGCCAAGTATGTGAAGAATATCTATTGACTAGATAATGACATTTAGCTAGGTGAGCAAACTGTAGAACTTGCCTGTTAGTTTAATAATAACAATAACAATAACAACAACAACAACAACAACAACAACAACATATCTTGGACAGAAAGTCCAATTCCAAATGGATAATGAGTTAGGAACATAATTAAACAGGGGGGAAGTAGGGAATCCAAAGGAATTGCCTTCAGGAAATTGAAAAGTTACATATTTATGTATTTTATATATGTATGTAACATGGTCGACTTTCATGCCCTTCTTTCAGGCTTTAGCCTATTATTATATGACCCCTTCTCCCTCCATATTCTCAGGAACTTAGGGGTTCAGAATTGTCTTTTTCTTTTCCATTGTCTCATGCCTCCATTTGTGCTAGCTATTTCCTCCCATTTTAGGTGTACAATAGTACTCCAGTTCCACATAGCCACTTAACATTAGGTTTTATATTTGCTTCAAGAACAAACATACACATTTCCTCCAAATATTTTGGGGACATAACCCCCTCCCATACACACACACACACACACACACACACACACACACACGCACGCACACATGACATCTTGTCTCTGGGGAAATAGGGAAATTAACCTTTTAACTTAGCTTAGTTACTTCATATTTTTTTTTCATACCAAGTTCAAGACCAAAGCTGAAATCAGTTCTGACTTATGCTGATCTGGGTTACTGTGTGCCATATATTGTGCTAAGCACTTTTACGAATATCATCTCTTTTTATCCTCACAATAACCTTGGGAAGTAAGTGATATTAATATCCCCATTTTACAGATGAGGAAACTGGGGCAAATAGAGTTTAAGTGAATTTCCCAGGGTCATACATCAATTAAACATTTTATGTCAGCTTTGAACATGGCTTTTCCTAATTCTAAGTGTAGTGTTCTATCCAAAGTGCATTAGCTGCATATATACATGTATTCATATATACATACATCACTGTGTACATGCAAGTACACACACATATAAACACCATACTATGTACATGATGTATGCATATGTCAACATGTATAATATATATGAATATGTATAATTATGTGCACATGTAGACATACCTATGCATATATAATGCTATGTGTAATATGTGCACCTTACATATGAATAAATACTATGAATATATTAATTTAACCATTTTATTTTTTCTATAAGAAAAATGTTTTCTCAATAAATAGGCAAATACTGAATAAATATCTCTATTCTTATTTTTAAAGATGCCTTAATTATTCAAAGTACCACATTAAGCAGAATGGTAGCAGATTTTGGATATTATTATAGGAAGGGGTGAGAAATATATCACCCAAATCTGTTTCTAAAAGGTGTCTTTTTAGTTACACATTTAGAATGTAATAGTTGAAGAATCTTCCCTCAGGGAAGTTAAAGAATAAATTCTCAGACCTTGGAAGGAATAAACAAAGAGACAGGTTATGAGAGAACACTTAAAATATGAAAGCACTTTGCTGCTTTTTAAAGTGGAAGAGTTTTAACTGTCAACAGAGAAAAATGTCTTTGGAAACAAGACAGTAGGAGCTTAAGGAGATATCTCTCATAGTCACAGAATGATATAACCCTGAAGGTTAAAAGAAGATGCAGGAAGTCATCTTTGCTTAGTAATAGATAATGCACTGGGCTTAGAGATCAAGTCCCAAATACTAGCTGTATGACTCTTCAAGCCACTTAACATCTCTGAGATGAATTTCCTAATCTTTGAACTGGAGATAATAACAGTATTTAATTCACAGTAAAGGGAAGTAAATACAGTACCTCAATTGTGGTACTGTATAGGATCTGTAAACATTAAAATGTTAGTAGTAGTATTATTATGGGAAAACACAGCACAATGAATGAGGTGCTGGATTTGGAGTAACAAATACCTTAATGGAAATTTCCTCTCTGACTTACTAGCTGGGTGACTTGTCAGTCACTTAACACCTCTAAATCTCAATTTCCTCATTCGTTCAAACATGTATTAAATGGTAACAATGGCAGAGTACCGGGTAGCTGCTATTGGGAAATACAATGACAAAACCAATAAAATTGCTGCCCTTAAGATCTTATACCCTTTAAGATAGAAATAAAATCATCATGGTGAATTACTGTGAGGTTCAAGTAAGGTAGTTTATGTGAAATGTCTTGTAAAACTTAACACAGTACATAAATATGAGCTAGGTGAGCTACTGGTATTATCACTTTGACTGATAAAACTATGATAAAATGGTACGGCAAACTCAGTTCCAACTGTCTGGCTTGGAAGGTTCCTTACAAGCCATTTGCTTCAACTTATCCTTAATAAAAATCTCATCTACATTATAGTCGGAAGCAAAGTCATTCAGACTTTGGATGAAGGGAATCCACTACACTCTAAGGTAGTGTACGCCAGTTTTGGATAGTTCAAATTATTTGGAAGTTTTTCATACATTAATTTGAAATCTGTAACACACACACAACTATAGAAGGAGCTGTGAGGACCAATGATTCTGGAAATCAATTTGTAACTGTATCCAGTTAAAATGGGCATACCCTTTCACCTAGCAATACTACTCACTAGTAGTCCTATACACCAAAGAGATCAAAGAGGAAAATGGGCCAAATGTATAGCAACTCTATGGGGTGTCTATCAATTGGGAAGTTGCTGAAGAGAGGGTCTAGGATAAAACTTTGGGGTGGAATCAAAATTATATACTAAAATGTGGATGGTTTTGGTCCATTTTTGAAAAGGACCAATGATATCACATTGTTGAGGGAAAAATAATGGATGATGGGTGTTGTCTGCAATTGGATTTGAGTGAGGCAGAGTTGCACAAAGTCATCACTGGCTCTTGCAAAGTCCAGTAGCAGAATAAAAGTCAACGATGACGGTTGATGACCAGGGATATAGTGGATGTCACCAGCATCTTCAATGTATATCTAAGCTCTAAGCACTCCACAGTATATGGTTCAGACTGCTTTACAGTTGTTGCAATAAATTGTTCTCATCTGCCCATTCCCATGAGGGAGTCTACATCCAAAGTTATCATTAAGATTTTAACTGTTTAATTCAACAGTCTTCTCTATGCTAAGTCCACATTTTACTTGACTTAACTAAAATTTTTCACTCCCTTCCCTTCCCTTTACAGCTACCCTGGTGATCACATCAGTTCCCAGAAGTTCAGTTATCACCTCTATGTAGATGGCTCCCAAATGTATATATCTACTTCTTCTGAACTATGGTCTCGTATTGACAACTGCCTTCCAGATATGTTCACTGTGGTGTCCCCTTGGCATTTTGACCTGTGTCAGAAACAGATTTCATTATATCACTCATAAGGTCATCCTTCCCCTAGATTTCTCCATTTTTATTAGTACAATTGAACTAATCAATCAGGTTTATAACATTGAAGTCGTCTTTTTTTCTCCCTTTCCATTACTCATCATGCTAATTAGTTGCTAAATCTTATCAATTTTACCTTCCTGAGATCTCTCATCCCCATCCCGTTGTCTCCACTTATACCGCATTAATGCTATTTAGACCTTCATTGCCTGAACTACTAAACAACTTCTGTGTTGTTTCTAGTCTCCCCCAATCTAATGCATCCTGAATGAAATTATTATAGTGATATACTCAAAATGCAGATCTGACTATGACAATATCTTGTGTGAAAACCTTCATTGCCACAATATTGCCTCCAAAATAAAGCATGAAATCCTTATCCTGGCAATTAAAGCTGTCTACAACTACCTTTCTAGTCTTCTCTTGTGTTACTTGTTTTCATGCATTCTCTCTTCCTGTCAAGCTGACCTGTTAGTTGTTTTCCTTATGACATTACATTTCTCCTCCATATTTTTACATAAATGATCCCCCATCTGCAGAATGCATTTCAAATAATGGAGACAAAAACAAAATGGTCTCTGACCTTTAGAAGCTTTCATTTTTCCGAATGGATGGAGGCTGATACATATACATAGATAAATCAATATGAATGAATGAATAATGAGGAGGATCTTATTACTGTCTGTTGTCTTCCTATTCTTATTATATCCTTAAGATAAGATTGATGTGTTGTAGAAAAATGCTTAAAAGTGTTTTTTTTATGAAATGTATCAGAAAAAGTTCCCCTGAAAAAAGGTAGAATGTTTGAAATAAATTTGAGAATTAGTGAAATCAAATTTCTAGTCCAAAACTACTTTTGATTTATATGATCACTTCACTTTATATGAGAATATGACTCAAGTTGAATCTAAGTGACCCAAGCAAATTAGATACAGGACCATAAATTTAATCCAGTCAAGTTCATTAGAAGCTGTCTTCAGCCAAAGGAGGGAAAGAGAGAGGAGGCCATGATACCAGCACCCCAGTCCCAGAGGCAGATGTGATGAATCAAGTTGATGGGATGTTTTGACTGTCTTGCAATCAGCTTTGCTTATCTGGTCATGGTCTCAGCTTCAACAGGACCAGCTTGTTCCAAGACTTTAATTCTACATGGCCTAAAGTTTCATGACAAACCAGTCCTATGTTGCTGTCAGTTTTTAGTGATAACCATACTCATGCAATTCCTGTTTTAAGATCACCTGATCAGATTGCTGCCATACATTTATCTTACAGACAACTGTAATAATTCACCAAAAATTTGTTACTCCTTATGTGACATTTTCTGATGACAGATATAAAATTGTGAGACATTTTTGAGCCATAAATTTGGCAACAGGTGGCTAATGTTACTAATATTTCACAGATTTCAGGGGATGGGGCTATATCCCTAAGGATATATAAATGTAGACTTCTATAATTATATGCTTAATGAAAGATTAGATTTTCAGTCTTCATGAAGCTATGAAGACAACTGAAATTTAGGAAGACTTAACAGCCATGACACACTAGCAGAGTTATTTTAAAATTAACTTTTTCACACACATAGGTCAATTTAAGGTCACCTAACACAGGTTGCCAACTAACAGGTACATGGCAGTGATAGATAGAAATTGGTTCTTTGGTACAAAGTATTGTGTCTATATCATTTAACATATTTTCTCAAACCACTATCTAGAGAGAATGCCTATGAAATGTCAATGGAATTAATGTAATAAGTTGTACAAAGTATTTATCATGGGGTTCTTCCCTCAGAGCTCCTTCCACAACTGAAAGATTTTTAAAAGACCACTCAATTTTCAGGCAGGAAGCCCTGCTTTCAAATCCTGCCACCGACATTCAACTTCCTGTTTGACTCTGGGAAAATTACTTAATGTTTCTAAGGTTCAGTTTCCTCATATGTAAGGCACAAGTGAGAGGACCTATGTATAGCACTTTTTAAACCTTGAAGTTATGTATAAATGCCAGCTGTTAATAATTAAAAATTACTAATAATAAAATTAGTACTACCAGACAAATATGCATGAAAGTCAAAGAATCAGAATCTAGCAATGTTAGAACAGGAAAAGATTACAGATATCATTTTGTCCAATCAGCTCATTTTATAAATGAGGAAACTGAGGTTCTGAAAAAAGAAACTTCCTGAAGAATTTTATTCAGTGTATCAGTGGCTGAATTGGTACTTCCACTCAGGTCATCTTTGAAACCCAGATCAATTTTGTACTGTTTCTACTACACCAAATTATTATCAACCATTTTTCAAAATAAGTATTCATTCCAGCGCTATTATCCTTGAACACTTTTAGAGGATTAAATGAGATTTGCATTGAATATCTACTTAGAGTGTCATTCAAATGGAGTCTATTGCTAAGAATTAGTATTATGCACATATGCATAATTCTATTGCCAAAAAGTTTCTGAAGTTTCTTTTTTTCCTCTCACATTTTAAATGCACCTGAGTTTTTAAACATGGGCTTAAAAACAATAGGCAATATTTTTTCTTGTTTGAAAATATTTACACAATTTTAAAGTACATGTTTAATCATTAACATGGTTTATAACATGTCTATCTCTGATAACATTGTTTCATCTCCATAGATGTAGTTTCTGGATGGCATATAGAGAGTAAACAAAATATTTTATACTGCTTTAACTTCACCAGCACAAGTAAGCTTTCTGCCATCTAAAATACTTATTGCCAAAAACAAGTCAAAGCAAAATTAAATAAATAAATAACCAAACAGATAAATAAATGAATAAATAAATGAATGAATGAATGAACAAATAAATAGATAAATAAACAAACAAATAAATGAATGAATAAATAAGGGAATAAATAAATAAGGCTTAAGGCAAAGAAACCAATGTTAGGCTGCTGAGAAGAAACTAGTGCTGCCAGACAGGAAGAAAACACATACTTTTATTCATCATTTCCTATGTATATTATTATTATAATTTTTACAAGTAAATGTTGCAAAGCAATCTCTGTTAGGACAAAATTCAACCAATTTTACCTGTGTTGCTGCCTATTCCAATATATCCACTGCAGAATCAGGCATTAAGAATGATTTAGAGGCGGAGCCAAGATGGCAGAGTAAAAGCAGTGGCTTCCTTGAGCTCTCCCCCAAGCCCCTCTAAATACCTACAAAA
The DNA here is from genome assembly GCF_003287225.1 of Phascolarctos cinereus. Classification (NCBI taxonomy): domain Eukaryota; kingdom Metazoa; phylum Chordata; class Mammalia; order Diprotodontia; family Phascolarctidae; genus Phascolarctos; species Phascolarctos cinereus. Next base: position 388,417,324 of record NW_027555958.1, on the reverse strand, counting down.
ATGTATCTAAACAAATTCTAAAGAAGCAGAATCCACAAAAAGACAGAGTGAAACAAATTTCCAGCCCAAAACAACCTCAATGTTTGATCAGAAAGGTATATTGCATAGGGTGGGGAGAGGGGCACAGTTCAGCATGGGTTGCATAGACCACAGCAAACCTGGAGCAGGCCTCAGAGGACTGAATCACTAGAAGCTGTGGCAGTTTCCAGACCTCTCTTGCCAAAGACAACTTAGAAAGTCAGTGGGAAAAGTCTGTTTCTGCAATGAGAGAGAAGCTATGTCTCAGCCTCAATTACCAAGCAAGCATGGCCCCAGGGCGGCAGCTGCCTCCTGAGCTTCTGGACCACTGACTGAGAGGGAATCTGGTGGCTGATTAGAGGGGGATTGCGGGGATCTCTTTGCCAATTCTGAGGCAGGAATCTCTTGCTTTGCCTATGCTTGGATCTGGGTCATAGTTCTGAGGGGTGATCTTGGGGTGAGGAGGAGCACTGGTGCAGTGGAGCTTCTAGTGGAGGTAAAGAGGAAAACTTCCTCACAATTCCAAGACAGAAAAGAGTGCTTGTGGTCACTCATAGACCAGAGCACAGGCCAGGAAAGGAGTCAACACCTTGCCCCTTGGAAAAACTGAAAATTTACAGGCCCCTAGAAGTATCTCCGAAAACAGCTGTATAAACCTCCAAAGATTGGGATAGACCTCTACCTTAATAAAGATTTTATAACTCAAGTAATTGACTGGGATCATGAGCAAACCTTGCAAGAAGTGTCAGACCATAGAATCTTTTTTTTGTAACAAAGAAGATCAAAACATACAGCCAGAAGAAGACAACAAAGTCAAAGCTCCTACATCCAAAGCCTCCAAGAAAAATGTGAATCAGTCCCAGGCCTTGGAAGAGCTCAAAAAGGAGTTTGAGAAGCAAGTAAGAGAAGTAGAGGAAAAACTGGGAAGAGAAATGAGAGTGATGCAAGAACATCATGAAAAACAAGTCAACAACTTGATAAAGGAGACCCAAAAAAATACCGAAGAAAATAACACATTAAAAAATAGCCTAACCCAAATGGCAAAAGAGGTCCAAAAAGTCAATGAGGAGAAGAATGCCCTAAAGAGCAAAACTGGCTAAATGGAAAAGGAATTCCAAAAGCTTACTGAAGAAAATACTTTCTTAAAAATTAGCATAGAGCAATTGGAATCTAGTGACTTTATGAGAAATCAAGACACTGTAAAACAAATCCAAAAGAATGAAAAATTAGAAAACAGTGTGAAATATCTCATTGGAAAAACAAGTGACCTGGAAAATAGATCCAGGAGAGAGAATTTAGAAATTATTGGACTATCTGAATAAAAGAGGGTATACATCATCTTTGAAGACATTATGAAGGAAAACTGCCCTGATATTTTCGAACCAGAGGGCAAAATAGAAATGGAAAGAATACACCAATCTCCTCCTGAAAGAGATCCCCAAAGGAAAACTCCTAGGAATATTGTAGCCAAATTCCAGAGTTCTCAGGTCAAGGAGAAAATACTGCAAGCAGCCAGAAAGAAACAATTCAAGTGTTGTGGAAACACAATCCGGATAACACAAGATTTAGCAGCTTCTACATTAAGGGACCACAGGGCATAGAATATAACATTCCAGAGGGCAAAGGAGATAGGATTACAACAAAGCATCACTTACCCAGCAAAGCTGAGTATAATCCTTCAGAGGAAAAAATGGTCATTCAGTGAAATAGAGGACTTTCAAGCATTCTTGATGAAAAGACCAGAGCTGAATAGAAAATTTGACTTTCAAATACAGGAATGATTTAGTCACCCACAGCCTTCCTGTTTACATTCCTAATCATTCACAAGCCTATCACTTACAAATCATACTCATTTGGGTTATATTGGATGCTACACCTAAATTTTGAGCTTTCATATTGTTGAGGGAATATGCCACATTCTCTTACAAAATGCCTTTTAGTCTTAATCAATTATAGTATAATAGGTAGAAGGAGGGAGGCCTTTGGTCCAGAATGGAATTCATTAGACTAATGTCAAAGAATTTAGGCATAGGTCATAAGGATTAAGATGTTAAATGTTTCAGTCACATTTGATTTTGCTAGTTGTTGATGGATATGCTTTAACTGTATTAGACATGGGTTTATTCCTGTGTTATGGGAAGCAGGTAGCAATATGATTTGAGGGTCAGTGAATGGTGGGCACCTCCAAACTATCCCATGGGATTCGTATTACAGAACCCCTCTGACACACTAGCTTAAAATGTAATCACCTAACATAGCACAAGTTAAATAGTACTAGAATGAATACTTACGCTGGACAGCAAGCCCAGGATGAACTGGGTTCAAATCACAAGACTCTTTCCATTGGATCTATAACAAAGGCCATATGAGTTATTCTGAATGGTGACATTTTAAATTAATCTTATCTTTTTTATATCATTTTTATCCTCAGTTCCTGATGCCTTGTACTTTTTTTATTGGGGGGGTGATGAGAGAGGATTCTCGGAATCAATCTGAATTCACTGGTATAAAGAATTCTCCATATAAAATTCCTCCTCTAATCAGTTCTGCAACTTTCTTGAAAACAATTATTTTAGAAAGTTGCTTGGGGGTGAAGAGAAGTTAAATAACTTTCCTCTTCATCATAAAAAGGGCTGCCTAATGCCAAGAGTAGCCTTTTATTGCCAACATTTTGCATATGGTAATACCGTGTTTGCTTAATTGAATTGTTTGAATCAGAGGACTAACAGTCTCTATCCACCACTAATAGCCCATTAGCACAGATTCTTTTAACAGATGACTAAGTTGCTACCTTTTAATCAGAAAGTACTGAAAGATTAGGAGAAATCAGTTCTGAGCATGTGGTATTTCTTGTAAAACCGTGTATCTCAAGGATTAGGTCAACTCTGACACAGGAGTAACTCAAGAAGGACATGAACTTCCATATAATGCTTTGGGAATTTCTAAATTTAGAGGAATTCCGTGTGTGTGTGTGTGTGTGTGTGTGTGTGTGTGTGTGTGACAGACAGACAGAGTGAACTCATATTTCTGAGTTCAAATCTGACCTCAGACACTTACTAGCTTTATGACCTTGGGCTAATTAATACATTTTATATCCCATCATTTCCATAGTAACCACCTTAAACTCATCTGTTCTATGATACAGATTGCTTTCTTTTAAAGAGATTCTAGCTCCTAGATCCTAGACAACAATTTAAAGATAAGGTGTGGCATTTTGTAGGTGATTTAAATAATTTACAAGAGGGATTTGACTATACATAAATTTTGCCCTTAAATGTCTTTATACTCAACCCCCTATCACTCCCAAAAGGATCCTATGTATAGCCACTGCCTAGATTAGAACCCGTGTTAAAGTCTGAATGTTTGTATTTTACAGTATGTTTGCTTTACTTTCATTCACAACTCTTACATTTCATGGTCAGGCAGGGATTCTGAACCTTTCTTTGTAGTAGTGTGGTGAAGTATTGGACCTCTTCTCAAAATCATGTTGTTGTTTTTCTTTTTAAATTAAAAACAGAAATAAATTCTGAATTTTGATTAAAGGTAAGTAAAAATAAACATGTATTTTTTGCAACACAAATCCACAGACCTTTTGAAATCTATCCCTAGACCTAGTGGTACATGAAATCCCACTAGGAACCAAAATATAACAAACATTTTAATTTATTATCGATTAACCTTTCATATTACAGATATCAGTGTCTGCAACTTAATGATTTTGCTCTTCAGAATTTAGGAGTTTATGATTTATTCATATACATTGAGAATGCCTTTTAAATATATTATTTTGAATCCATTTGAAAGGGCAAATTATTATTACTTTAGAATCAGAATTCACTAAAATTCTAATATATACTCAGATATTTAAGAATCATAACTATAAAACAAGATACACATTTGTGCTGCAATTTGATTCACAACTTCAGCAATAACTTTTTCAGAGACAACCTTCAGTGAGATAAAATATGTATGAGCATATATGTGTGTGTGTATATATATACATATATACATGTGTATACATATACATACATATATATACATATATGTACATATGTGCCTGCATATCTATGTGTATGCATAAATAATATTGTACTTAAATATTAATGACTGCCTTATCTTGTCGTAAGTCGTTTTCCACTTTCTGCCATTTAAAGATAAACTTATGACTAACCACTATATAGACCAGAAAACTATATGTATATTCAGGATTACTCCCCAAATTATGATAAAAAATATGGTCAAATCTTACAGTTGGAAGTAAATTGAGAAGTCATATTGTCTAACCTTTTGCCCCTCCACGATTCCATGACAGGAAGTTTTCTGACTTGAGTCTGAATACATTCATCAATGGGAAATTACTTTGTTTTGTGTAGATCTATATACTAGAAAAAATTTCATTTTAACGAAAATATGCCTTTAATTTGCACTCATTGGTTCTTTTCTCTAGAGCCAAACACAATAAGTCTAGTATCGCTTCCCATTTTCATACAATAGCCTTTCAAATATTTGAAAAAGATTGAAAAAAAATTACTATTATCCCTCCCACACCCACTAAGTTTTCTTTTCTCTAGGCTAATTATTCCCAGGTCTTCCAGGTGATGCTTATATGACATGGTTGCAAGTATCCTCATTATCTTCATTACTTTCTTCTGAAATGTGTCAATACTGTAGTGTATCAATGTATCCATCTAAAATGCCACATCCAGAACTGATCATAGTATTCCAGCTGTGGTATGGACAGTACAAACAATATTGAAACTAAGATTTAAACTATTGCTTCCCATGTTCTAGACTCTGTGGTTCCATAACTGTCATCTTTTTTTTGCATTATAAAATTAAATCTCTATAAAACATGATATGTGTGAATATATGAGTAATAAAGTTCTATTAAAAATCCCCCACATTGTAAGGCCTTCCAATTTACCTGAAAGTGTTGCTTTCTTTTTTTGGCATAATCAGCTTTTTTAATTGCTATGTGGATGCCAGGTGTGGCTATTATCTAGATTGACTTGGAAATGACCTTTGTGGGTTTACCTGAGTAAGGGAATATTTTCTTTTTCTTTATCACCACTCCCACACATTGTCATTCCTTTCTCTGGAACAAAATTTTAATTGTGCTACCTTACAGACTCACAACAAAATCACAATGAAAAAAAATGTGCTCAATAAATGCCATAAGAATTTTTGTTGTTTCTGTAAGGACCCAAAGCTCATGAAATTCCCTTAGAAGTGTGATTTCCATTTACAGTTTTTACAGGAACATAGCCAGGTAACACAGATGGTTACCAACAGGCTATAACCCTTGCCAGAAAGGCAAGACTGGAAACAATCATTGAAGAGAAGAGACAACAGATGTAAGGGTTGTCTTAGAGCCAAATTGCATTTCATTTAAAGGCTTGTTATGAATGGACTCCTAGACATCTATATGGCTGTGTTTATTTTTTTTTCCTGTATAGAAGGATACTTCAAGTTGCCCTAGGAAGGCAATTCCTATGGAGACACCAGATTTTGCAACAATGGAGGAAAACTACTGGCCTCTTCCCAATAGTTCTTGCTTCTGAAGATGGCATCTGTTACTGTATTGTAAACTGTAGGGGGTAAAATTTCAACATGTTGCACAAGGTGCTAACCACATGATTCTGATTACCATTAATGAGAGGAGTATGGCTAAAACATCAGTTTTGAAGCCATAAAAATAAGAAAAATGTTGCTCATAGAGAAAAAAAATGAATTACTAAATTTGATTATCATGAAGTTCTTGAAATTTCAGATCCCATTTTAGTGTGCACGGTAATTGTTAGTTGAGACCCCAAATCCTATTGATTCTTCTTTTGCGTAAGGTAGGAACTTAACAAATGGCTGCTGAATTGCATTAGCCATCTCACAAATATTGTTATATTTCTTGCCTGTCACCACACTAATTTATCTACATATTGCTCCATGGTTAGACTTTGCCACTGGGGAGATCACAATTTAATGGAGGAGACAACATGCCAACAAATAGATATAGATTAGATATAGATATAGATATAGATATAGATATAGATGTAGATGTAGATGTAGATGTAGATGCAGATGTAGATGTAGATGTAGATGTAGATGTAGATGTAGATGTAGATGTAGATGTAAATATGGATATAGATGTAGATGTAGATATGGATATAGATATAGATATAGATATAGATATAGATATAGATATAGATATAGATATAGATATAGATATAGATATAGATATAGATATAGATATAGATATAGATATAGATATAGATATAGATATAGATATAGATATAGATATGTATACATGCACACAGAAGGAATATAAGGATATATAAACTATATATCCTCATAAAAGCTATATATGAGAATATAAGCTACATAAGGATAAAGAGGAAATAATTAAAGGAGTGAAGGTAATAGAATTAAGAAAGGCCAGAAAAGGCTTCCAATAAAAGATGAGATTTTGGGTAGGATTTAAAGAAAGACAGGGAAGTCAGTAGGTAGAGTTGAGGAAGGAGAGCATTCCAGGAATCAGGGACAGACAAAGAGAATGCTCAGAGCTGAGAGATATGGAGTCTTATTCATGGAACCGGAAGGAGACTCTTGTCCCTTTATTTAAAAGAATGTATCAGGGAATAAAGTATAAGAAGAACGAAAAGTAGAGGAGGGACTAGATCATTAAGAGCATTGAATGCCTAACCAAGAATTTTGTTTTTGATCCTGGAGGTGATAGGGAGCCATTGGATTTCACTGAGTAGGGGGAAGATGTGATCAGATGCATTAGTGCACATTGGCAAAATACTTTGATTTTTTGGTTATGGTTTTATACCTTATATTGTTACATCCCCTTCATTTTCAAATACATCCCTACCCTCTCCTCTACCTATAAAAGTTGAACTTGATTCCCCAATAGATGAATGGTCAAAGGATACGAACAGGCAGTTCTCAGATGAAGAAACTAAAGCCATCTATAGTCACATTAAAAAATGCTCTAAATCACTATTGATTAGAGAAATGCAAATCAAAACAACTCTGAGGTACCACATCCCTCCTAACAGATTGGCCAACATGACAGAGTAGGAAAATGATAAGTGTTGGAGAAGATGTGGGAAAATTGGAACACTAATGAATTGTTGGCAGACTTAATGAAATGATCTAACCATTTTGGAGAGCAATTTGGAACTATGCCCAAAGGGCTATAAAAATAGGCATACCCTTTGACAAAGCAATAGCACTTCTAGGACTGTATCCAAAAGAGATGATAAAAATGGGAAAAAGTACCCACATGTACAAAAATATTTTCTGGTGGCCAAGAATTAGAAATTGAGGGAATGCCCATTAATTGGGGTACACGAATGTAATGGAATACTATTGTGCTATAAGAAATAATAAGCAGGCAGACTTCAGAAAAACCTGGAAAGACTTGTATGGATTGATGTTAAGTGAAGTGACCAGAACTAAGAGAATGTTGTACACAGTAACAGCCATGTGGTGGAATGACTAACATTGATAGACTTAGCCCTTCTCAGCAATGCAAAGATCTAAGACATCTCCAAAGGTCTTATAATGGAAAATGCTATTCCATCCAAAGAAAGAACTATGGAATTTGACTGCAGATAGAAGCATACTATTTGCTGTTTTGTTTCATCTTACTGGTACTAATTCTTCCTTACAACATGACTAATGTAAAAATATGTTTAATACGAATGTTAAAAAAAATGCAGAAAAAATAAAAGTAGAATATGAAAGTTGGAAAGGACATCATCAGTTCTTTCATCCAACCCAATAATGGAAACAAACTCCACTATAATGTACCCAACATATGGACATCCGGCCCTTAACTGAAGACCTCCAAGGGACATCAACCCACTACATCTCAAGGTAGCCAATTTCACTTTCAGATAACTAATTTTAAGAAGTTTTTTCCTGACAACAAGCCAAAATGAGTTTTAGGAGAAGTCAATTTATATCAGTTGCTCTTGGTTCTACCCTCTGGGAAGGAAGAGATTAAATATAAACCCTTTTCAAATTACTTGCAGATAGCTGTCATGGAATCTGTTACTAAACATTGCTAGGCTTTTCAGCCATTTCACACATGAAATGGATTAAAGACCCTTAATCATCCTAATTGCTCTCCTCTAAACACTCTCCAAATTATCCTCCCTAAACTGTGGTATCCAGAACAGAGCACAATACTCTAGAAGGATCTGATAAGTACAAGGGAATTATCATAACTTCAATAACTTCTAGGAAGTTATCCCTCTGTTAATGTAGTCCAGCTAGCCATGCCTTATAGCAAAGGTTAAAAAAAGAGGGGAAACTTCTCAATTATGTTACTTACAATATAGAGGGCTAAAATTTTTATTTGATCCTCACAACCATTTACATCTCCCCTAACAGAAATTATTTATCAAAAATAAAGCAACTTCAGCAGTTTCCATTTTCTAGGACACTAAAAATACCACAAAAGGAAAAAAAACCCTCCATGAATGAATGAATACATACCTTGAGTTCACTCAGAACTTCCTTCCACACAACTAGACCCTCAGGTTTGCAATAACACAAAAGTCTATACCCAACACCCCTCTCCCCCTTTCCAGTGCCACTGAAGAACCAATTCAGGACACTGTGCATTGGGGTTGAGGGAGCTGTGCATTTCATAAAGTTAAAGGGAAAGAGCCCAGCACCTAGCTGTGTGCAGTTACATTCCCTCAAAAATCATTTGGGGAGCTGTGTTAAAATTGTATCTTGTTCTTCTCTCCTTAACCACCACCACCCCTTCTAGTCAGTATAATAAGTAAATTTGTAGGTAGCCAGTGTAAAGGAGCAATAGTAGGAAGAGAGATTGCAAAGGGGAATTTAGAAATCACATACAAACCGTCCCAAAATCAAAGGGAGTATAATTTCGAAATTGTATCCTATAGTAACCAAAATTCACAGCCTGGTGACATGTGTTGAAGAAGGGGAAGTCATCTAGGCCCTCCTATCAGGGTCTTTTGTCCTATGATAGGTATATCCCCAGACAAATTTCAGAACTTTACAGTAAAGATCAGTAGATCCCCAAATGGTACTGATAATTTTAAAATGATATGGACACATTGACTTTTAAGATTTACTGACAACTCTGAACTCATTTGGATATATTAACTAACCCCAAGACAGCACATATAAGAACTAGTCTATTTTTCCCCAAACCCTATAAAAATGGGACCTCAAATTCCTCTCCCCCCCAACGTTCTTTCATCTCCTAAGATTCCATGCTGTCTAGTACTCCCATGGTTAAGTGAGTAATACTCCCAGTATTTTTACTATCCTCTTCTTCATGCTGCCTGGCTTCCTTCACTATCCTATCCCTGTCCCTCATTGTCCACCTCTTTATCTTTTTCATTGCTTGTTTCTGTACTTTCCATGCAATTTTGCCCCCACACACTCTGTGGTTATCAAAGTGTGATTATATCTCTGTTTCCTACTAATAATCATGGTCTTTTTTTTTGCAAGTACCCCAAGAACCTAGCATGCTTTATTCCATTTCATAATTTCTTTATTTCATAAATGATGTATCAATTCAGGGTAGAAACGTAGGCTAGTAACTATGAATTGCCAGTGTAAAATGGGGCTGAGAAGTTTGGAGCTTCCATTGGAACCGCTACCAGAAGGGAAGCAAACTGAGGAAATTATAGTAAAAGAAAACAAAAACAAATAAACAAAGAAAATTACCAGAGATGTCAGGCAGAAAGAAATTCAAAGACTTGGAATATAAACAGATAAAACAACAGCAGAAAAATAGCAGAAGTAAATATGGCATGTAGATTTAATAAATGAGTGAAGATTTCTATGAATAATTAAACCAAAAAAAGGAAAATGACTCAATACTTCATAAAATAGAAGACTATGGAATTTCAGAACCATATGAGCAATATCATATGAATACAGATCCACATATACTGTTCCTGAATGGTTTAAAAGATAACTGAGAATTATCAGAATGAAATTTATAGCCAACACAGCATAAATAATTAGAATTAAAAAAGAAAAACAAATCTGTGATAACAATTCTAACCAAAGACAGACAGGAAAAATTATTGGTATGCACATGAAGATTTGCATTCAATGGAAGGAGAATCTAGAAGAAAAGGAAAAGACAGTAGCATTAAAAGAAAATGCTCTCTAGTAAAGAAAAAAGCATATTAATCTCAAAGACAAGATGCATAAAGACAACATTAGAATTACAGATCTCCCAAAAGACCACTAAACTAAAAAAAATATATCTGAACACCACAATTAAAGTAATAATATATGAAAACTGTGCAGAACTCCTAAAGAGAGAAAATGAAATACCCTTGCAAAGAATGCATAGATTGACTCTAGGAAAAACAACAACAATAAAAAGGCTACAACTGCAAGATATACACTGTTTAAATTTAATAATTCAATAGAGAAACAACAAATTTTTAAGTGACTGGGGGAAAGACTTTTAAATAAAAATGAAGAAAAACTAAATAAAACAAGAATATTTTTCATTCCCCTGAAAATACAAGGAAGAATAAAATGTGTTCCAAAGATCAATGGAGTTCAGGATGCAATCCAGGGTAATCTAGCCTACAGAACTTAACTTCACCATAAATGAAAAAAAAATGAATTTCAATAATAAAAGGTTTTTGAAACATTCTTAGAAAGAAAACCAAACCTAAAGAGATTATTTAATTCTTGAACACCTCAGACAACACAAATTCAGGAGAAGTGAAAAAAGCAACAGCCAAGGACAGCAACAGCAGCAGTGTGACAGCAGAGACTCATATGAGTTTACTTTCTAAATATTCATAAGGAAATAGGCATGAGGGTGAAAGTTTGATGGAGGTAACTGTGAAGAAGTGGACCTGGGGCATTGTATATAGGACCTCATGGTAAAGTGTGTGTGTGTGTGTGTGTGTGTGTGTGTGTGTGTATGTGTAATTACATTACAAAATGGGAAGATATAGGGAAAGGCTGGAGGAGGATCTGGGGATTATGTGTTGTGTATAATTCAAATTGGGGACTAGCAATTCAGGAAGATGAGTGCTGTCATCTTGAAGGAAGAGAAAAGCCTTCAGGGAAATGGGTTAGGAACGTAGACAGGGGAAAGAATTATAAAGAGGAACAAAAAAGAGGGAGACCTTAAGTAGTGGGAGGGGATTCTGCTGCTGAATGTTCCAATGGGTGAAAAGAGATATTCTGTGAAGAGATATGGGCTCTTGGTACTGAATTATGTTTGTAGGGATTTATTGTTTAAAAAGACCCTTTGTCCTGCCTCAGTAGTGGGGGGAAAGTTGAAACTCCTCAGGGCAACCGGAACTTGAAGGAATGGGTGGGTAAGGCCCATGGAGGAGATTTTGAGGCAGATATGGAAGTTGACCAGGGGAGGGTATAGGTTAGACGTGACCTGCACAACCAAGGACATGTGGAGGGGAAGGGGGTGCTAATATCTTACTGTGGGGCAATGTCCTCTCTGTCACTTGCAATTATTGACTTTTTTTCCCAGGAGTGAAGAATAATGGGAAAAGAGAATCAATGGGGCAAACTCTACAAAGCACTATTAGAAATTGCTTAGAGGGGAGAGCCCAGAATGTATGCCTCAGAAGTTTTGACTCCCTGAGGGATGCAGAGAAAAGAAACAGACTAGATAAGTATATGGGGTCATGAACCAGAGAAATTTTCAGATGAAGAAGTTAAAGCTATCTATAGTTATAAGAAAAAAAAATGCTTAAATCACCATGGATTAGAGAAATACAAGTTGAAACAACTCTGAGGCACCACCTCACACCTACCAGATTGGCTAATGCGACCAAAAAAAGGAAAATGATAAATGTTTTAGAAGGTGTGGGAAAATTGGAACACTAAAGCATTGTTGGTGGAGTAGTGAACTGATCCAACCATTCTGGAGAGCAATTCAGAACTATGCCCAAAGGGCTATAATTCTGGGCATGCCTTTTGACCCAGCAATGCCACTTCTGGGTCTGTATCCAAAAAAAAAAATCATAAAAAATGGAAAAGGACCCACTTATACAAAAAATATTTATGGCAGTTCTTTTTGTGATAGCAAGAACTGGAAATTGAGGGGATGTCAATCAATTGGGAAATGGCTGAACATGTTGTGGCATACAAATTTAATGGAACACTATTTTTCTATAGGAAATGTTGAGCAGGTGAATTTCAGAAAAACCTGGAAAGACGTGAACTGATGCTAAGTGAAGTGAGCAGAGCTAGGAAAACATTGTACACAGTGACAGCAACAATAACCAACTTTGATAGACTTAACTCTTCTTAGCAATACAGTGATCTTAGACAATTCCAAAATACTCATGATAGAAAATGCTATCCACATCTAGAGGAAGAACTACGGAATTTGAATGCAGATCAAATGATACTATTTTTTTTCCCCTAAAACTAGGTTTCCACAAGTTGCACCAAGATCGTGGGAACCTATCTCAATAATTAAGACATAAAATTCTACTACCAACCTAATTTCCCTAAAATTATGGAATTTTAAAAATTATTCTAATAATCAATTATTTCTCTACTCAAGGTATATAGATTTCACCTTGTAATTTATCCATTTAAAAACATAATTTTAAATTAATCCCTGTAAATATGAAAAGTAGGGCTTCTGTTCAAATTCTGAAAACTTTTGCAGAAATTCACATTAATATAATTTCTGCCCCTTTTTCAACAAACACCTTAGTGAATAAAACTGCCTAAGAACAGAATATGCATTGAAATAAACAACTTGCTCCTCTTATTTCCCAGTCACATCTTAAATAGTCCTTAAAGCAGAAGACATTGATGCAGCATTTGAAGATAAAGTGTATAGCATGTAGTAGATTAATGTAATAAACAAAATTTAATAATGGAAAGACTCTCTTATTATCAGATGAAAGTGACAGTTATTGGAATAATACAGTAAAGCTATTCAATTGAAGAAAACCCATACCATAAATCGTTGATGTTTGCCTCTAGCATTTGTTGGATCAGGCTCTAAGAACTCCTCAGAAAATTTAAATCCTTTAATGCATAGAAATGACCACACAGGAACTATTATTCTTACCATGAAGCCTAAGCTGTAGATAGCCTCAGGGAAAATAAAATAATGTATTTGGTGAGCTAAGTGACATCCACATTTTACGTACTGCGAGGCCTAGTGATTTGTTTTGCATTTACCATGTTACTTTGCAGGAACTGGAAGTGAATACCAATTAGAAATTCATTCAATTTTAATGAATGTTTCTTTTGTCTTTTTAAAAGACAATATTAATTTTTTTTCTTCCTGAGAGTATTACTTCAAAACAATACTTAAATACATTGAAGAATTTATAATTTCATTAATGAGGTAGATCTTTCTATTCCCCATTTTAATAACCAACTACTGTGCAACTCTCTTATACGTTATAATTGAAACCTTCCACAGAGAATCTGGCCTGCATATTGAAGGTTTTCCTTGTGTTTGCCTAGAACCTGGCGGGTACCAGTATGCTGTTACTTTTCTCTCTCATACTCAACATACAACTGGCCCCTCCCTTTGCCCACTGTAGAAGATATCACCAATTAAAACTTCTCTAACACTTCCGAGGAGCCCTGCACATATTTTTAATGGCTTTTATGACAGTTCTAGGGAAAATATGTCTTTGGGAGCATGCCAAGGCCTAGTTTGTAGCAGCATACTTGGTGGTGTAATAGGACTACCAGTCATGAATTCAGTTATCCTAGAAGAATTTTATTATAATAGTACTTAATCTAATGCAAGTCAAACATGGTAACCAGAATAAACTTTTTTTAATGTCTATGACAAAAGGAACTATATGGTGAAAAATTAGGATTGTAATAGAAATTTGATGTAAAATATTTCATATGTTATAAATATCAGTTTTAGAACATAGTAACCATCACCAATATCTATTGAGTGCTCAAAATTTACAGCATCATGGCATTAACATCTATATGATATTATTATTGTGTGTAGAGGTAGGTAGAAATTTATAAGCTAAGAAATACTTCAGAGGGTTGAAATACTTTGTTTTGAAGATATATGAAAAGTTGATATAGGAATAATAATGAGAAGATGATATTTTCCTCACCTACTAGTTTCCAGAAGGCAATTTAAGCCCACATTTTATACAACTTCACAGTACTCTGTGAATATATGTGTGTGTATGTGTGTACATGTGCGTGTGTGTGTGTGTGTGGTGTGGTACGACATTTCATCTGCTAGATAAATCATAAAAACCCTTATATTGTTTCTTGTTACATGAAAATTTCATTCTTTGGGGCTTGCAAAATTGCATATGATTCCCATCATAATTAAACTGCTTACTGGCTATGAATCCACAATAGAACAGTTCCTTATTTACATAATCAAGAATAAATGACATTACCTCTTCTTCAACTCTTAGGTATTTTCCCTAAAATAGATGGAGAGGGATATATAAATACACATAAGTACATAAACACAGAAATATATATTGTAGCTTAGATTCTTAAAATCTAGCCACTGCTCAGATTCTTATAATCTAGCCAATAGCTTAGTAATGTTCAGACTCCTTAAGAGTCTGTCTAATATGGCGAATATTCCGATAAACCTTGCATTTGCCTGAAAAAAAAAAGAAATGTATGTATATAAATATATATATACATATGTATATGTATTGTACACACACACACACACAAACTTCCTAAAAGATGGGAGAACTCATGTTACTTTTAAGTCAACTTTTCATATATGATTAAAGAAAATATTTCAACCTAGTGTTGATTACTAATGTTAATTTCTGCCCTCCTGCCAAGGATGTTGTAAAGAGGTCCCTTATTCAAGTAGTGTTTAGACTAGATAAGCTCCAAGATACTTTCCAGCACTGAATCTATGAGCCAGAAAAGATCTCAAAAGTGCTCTCTTCCAATGTCTCTGCTTCTATTTTACTCCTAAGGAAACTGAGGTCCAGAATGTACCTAACCTTGACCACGGTAATAGAAGACGCAAATAGGTGAGCAACGATTTGATGCCAGCTCTTCTGACTTTAAATCCAGGAGTCTTTCTGTAATACTTTGTCCTCTTCTAGGATTACATTAATCAATGTTTGTGGACAATTTGTTCCAAGGAAGAATTCAGGCTAAAGTTTTGTTAATCACTCATACCAGTAATTGAGGAACAAATGAATTCATTGTTACTCTTCATACTCCAAACTCCTATTGTATTTACTGTCATCCTATCATTCATTTATATTTTTTTCCATGTCTCCTGTCCCCAATTACTTGAACTCCATAATTTGAATTTTATTGGATCAGAGTGTCCAAAATTAAATAAAATAAAGTCTCAATAAATATTTGTGGGTTAACTGATTAAGACATTTCTTTCAACAAATTGGTGTATTTTACCTTTTCAAATTCTTTGTGGGCCATCCAGAATGAAATGCCTTGTTTATTCTAACAGCAGCAATCATTTTCTGAGTGGTATGTGATTATCTCTCTAACCACTTCTACTCGCTAATAATACTCAAAGGCCAAGAAACTCTCTGCCATCTATTTTTATTAGGATGTTCTGTAACTGGTGCTTGGTCACAGTACTAAGGGATTCGTTTATTGAAGATAAGGCTTATTATTACTAAAAGGATGAGGTTTTCTTCAGCCTAAGAGGATCCTGTACCATAGGGCTTAATAAAATGAAGCCCACTTTCTATATATGAACAGTTTGTTGCTTACACTGAAGATAACTGGGATAAAATTCTAACCAGTCAGAGCCTGAAAAGTTCATACCTGGTGAGTGGGGCAACTGAATGGGCCTGAGCTACCAAGGATGAGGCCATGAGAATCAGAAGAAAAGCATATAATCAGTAACTTATTGCTAATTCTCACTCTGCTTGAGACTTCCCTTGTTAAGTAAATTCTGTGAATATACATCCTACCTAGTAGATTTCTGCTACTGCCTCCCTTGCTTGCATCTGATTCACAGAAGCAGAGTCTCAGAGTTGTAAGGGAGCTTCTTAGTCATTTGATCCAGCCCCTAGCTGAGTGAAACCCTATCTGCATCATCTTATAATTTTAGGTTGATGATAAAAATGCCTTTAATGAGAAACAAAGTCTTTCATTCCACGAATAAAGAAGATGCTTAAAATGAGAAATTATCTTCCAACCCATTATCCCAGGGCTTAAATTCACATTAATCAAATACTTGAGAGTATTAACCCACAGCTGTGAAATGTAATGGGGTTTTGGGGTAGGCATATAGGCCTTACAGAAGACTGGAAATCCTGGAATGAAGTTGGCCATCCACTCTGTATATTGGTCATCAACCTTATTTTATATTATTTGCGAAGAATTGTTATGATTTCAGGCAGAGAAATCTGGGTTCAAATGCTACAAAATAGTTGTGAGAAGATGGTCAAGTGACTAAGTCTTGCATCACAAAACTCTTTAGGATTTAAGCTACTATGTCAAGGTTGTGGCAACAGTCTTTCCTGGTTCCCATGTCAGTAGTTTTTCTACACACAGGAAGTCATAGACCCTGCAAGTATTTGATTATTATGGTGACAGAGGCTCCCAACTTTGTTGTTGTTGTTTTCCCCTGTTTTCTAAAAGCAATCAGCTGTGATTCACCAGTATAACTTGTCAGGTGTAAAAATTATTAATTAAACTCATTTGGTGTGTTCATTAGAGTACTCAAACCTCTTGAGCTCTATACATAATTGCAAATAATAGATCATATTTTGCTATAAGATAAAGTTGGAGTTTCCATAGATCCAGCTAAATATATAGTTTGCTGTCACTCCACCTAAGCTGTCCTATTTTAGAAAAAAAATTTGTTTGTCTCTAAATAACAGAAGCTTTGGCAATTATTATTATTGATAATAATAATAATCCCAATTTATTCATTGCCTCCATAAAATATTTTGCAAATCAAGAACAGATTTTTGTAGGGGAAGAAATATTCCTCTCAATTAAAGGATTTACTAAAATTATGCACCAGACCCCACCTTGCCTTAAATAGGTTATTATAGATGATTTCTGATTCTGTGTTTATGTTAAGCTGTGTTGCCACAGTGCAAAGCTAATTGAAGCAGTGAGGCCCAACAGTGCCAGGATACAGCCTGATCATGTTGCCCTTAAAGTGTATCATAGCACCACACTTCTGTGTGAAAATTTAATTGATTTTGATTAACTCAATGACTCACTCTCTACTGATAACTCTTAGTAAAAGTGGCTTTATATCTCTGTTGCTCACACTCTTTTCTCTCAGATGGGATGATAAAAAGGACCCCAAATGGCTTATGACTGAGATTTATGTCACGTTTCATTTCAGTTTTATAATTAGGGAACTCAAAATTCATACAGTTCTAATTAAAAGTAAGAAACAACAAATGAAAAGATAGGCAAACTCATTAATGCTACTGTGGTGAGCTTGTCCCATTGTCTAAATTGTTTCCAAGATCAAATCTGTATTTTCCCCCTTGTGGGGTATAAGTAGTCAGTGAGGATCTTATTGGATAAAATGATATGCAGGACAAGGTCAAATAAAGCTCTAAAATATTTTTAAAATACTATGGAATCATCTCTTTAAGAGTCCATAACTTGGATAGCAGGCCACATGAATCAGTGATATTGATATTTGACTTTTTCATATGGCCATTTTAAGCACTAAACCAATGTCATTAACCCCCCTTATATGCTGTAATTTTGCAACATGCACTAGAGAATGGACGTTGGGATAGGCCAGGATGTCTAAGACCTAACCTAGGTGAATTTAGTCATTAAAAACCAAAAAAGACTTTATAAAAATAAGTACTCAGTCAGAATATCACTAAACATAGGCCAAAAGCAACAAGGGCACAAAGTAAAATTTCAACAAAAGTAGTTAAATATTTCATCTGGTTAGATATTCTCTGGGCAAGGACTCTAAGCCTGATAGGATTTCTTGAGCATTACTCCATTTGGGATGGCCTCATAGGCTCAGATGAAAGTATCTTATATTTAATGTATCTCATGTTTATTCCAGAGGGACAGAAAATCCTGGAGTCAGGAAGGTCACAGTTAAAGTCCTGTTCCTTTTACACATTGGATATGTCTTCACAGGCAAGTGACTTAACTTTTGAATGTGCCAGGAAGCTCTCAGATTATGCATTTCAGACCAGTTGCCAAACTATGTTGGCAGACAAATTTTCCCCAAAGGAAGTTAAGTTGAGACAAGTAAAAAAGGATTTACTAAACCCCTGCTATGTGCTATACTAAACTACTATGCTAAGCTGTGAGGATACAAAAAGAAGCAAAAGTAGTCTTTGTCCTCGGGGAGCTAACAGTCTAATGAGGGAGATGATATGTAAAGAACTACGTAAAAACAAGATGAAACAAGGGTAATAGAATTTCCATTTATTCATGAAATTATAAACCTGAGCAAAAAAAAAATCAGGAGTTGTACTTCTAAGCTTCCATTAGTTGAAAGTTTTACAGATAGCTCTGAGTAGTTTAAAATCTATGAGACTATTCCTCTCTCTAGTCTTTATCCATTGTTCTCCATAGTTTGTGGGGTTTTTTTTTCCTTAAAAGTAAATCTTTATGGACGGATTGCATTAAACAAAGGAGAATAGTGCATTGGAATTCCTTAGACTATATAATCATAGAAAAACATTTATCATATCCAGGAAATATACTTTCTGGTTGCTGAGATACAATAAACTCATGTACCACTGTAAAAATGAACACATAATGACTATGTTTGAGAAAATATATATAAGAAAGATATGCATGGAATGGAGGCTCTGCAAAATCAGATATTTGACTTGGAGGCTTTCTTAAAGAAATATGTTTGGAAGGTTCTAGTTCTCATTGGCATTTATTGAAGATTGCTTATCTTTTTTTCTCTGCATTTTCCTCTACTTGTGGGTTAGTAGGTATATTATTATATTTTATGGTCTTGTTATGTGACTACATTATTGTTAACACTACTGAAACTATTACTGATGTTTATTTGTTTGTTTGTTCTTCACAAACCAAAGGAGACAAACCAGACTTTCTCTGTGGAAATATTTATGAACTCACCTACCCTACATTACGGAAAATTGCCTGTTTAATAACCAACTATTGTTTTCTGCCTTGAGATGTTTATGGATATTGCCTCTCTCAGAATCATTTCCTGGTACTACCATCCAGTATCCTTTTGTTTCCAGCATGTGATCAATTTTGTTAGAAATGTGAAATTTCTCGTTAGAAGCTGTCTTTAATTGCTGGCCATAGTACATTCACATGGATGGCCTATAAGCTGTAAACAGTAAGGAGTTATATAAAGGTCAAATTCAATCACAAATCATACATTTGTAGCTTGTAGAGATATTGCAGATCATCAAGCCTTTTCCTTCATTTTACAAATAGAGAAACAGAAGATTGAAGAGTTTGTCATTTGAACAAGGTGAGGTAATAAGTGGCAAGAGTCAACATCATCAATGTCATCATCATCAATCAGTATTTATTAAGTGGGCACCACGTTCTAAGGCTCTATGCTTAGCACCACAGATTCAAAGAGAGACAAAAACTTTGACCATTGTTCATTTAATTCCAAAGCAGTGATCTTTACAATTCAGCACAATTTTCTTGTTATAATGATAAAATTATTATAAATAATTTTGCCTACTTTCCTGCTTCTATTAGTCAATTTTTTTTAACCTTCAACATCTTTCTTCATTCTATTTATTCTCTATTCTGAGGCCTCTATTTCCCAGAAGACTAACAAATAATGTTTATCATGTCTTCCCCATTTCTAATGCCTTTTTTAAAAAAGTAAGATCCCCTCCTTTATTCCTCAAAAAATATTGATGTCCACATGATACCATGAATAATTAATTGTACAACAAAGTGGCATAGGTAATAGACTAGGTCTATAGTACAGCAAATTCCAAAGCACTAGATTATCCAGAGCATACGCAAATGACTTTCAGGAAAATATGAAGGAAAGCATCAATTGTTGCAAAAATGTCTTAGGGGAGGATATACACACATACATATTTATGTATATATATATATATAAAATGTGTGTATACATATATGTCTGTATACACACATACATATATATGTGTATATGTATGTGTATATCTATATGTATGTATTTTAAAATTTTTTCTGTGTATGAATTCATGGCCAGCACCTACTCTGACAAAAGCAAAAACTTTGAAAGCAAGCTACTCAAGGAAATGTTGGCTTGGGCAGCTACTAAGAAGTCTAGAACCACTCCTTACCAACAACATTGATACCCATAATACTCATTATTTTAACCACACATGTTTAACCTATTTGGAACTTTCAAACCCAAACCAATACCTCAATGGATTCAACTTACATCATTTATAGCACATGTATAAAATTGCACTGTGAATTATGCTAGAAATGTTATGCTATACTTACTCATGTTTAAGCAAGTACTACATCTATGAATTGACTTGTATTTTGGTACCACAAATGAAGGAGGTGATATAATGCTCAAACTCTGTATATTTTTTGTTGAAAAAAAAAAACAAAACAAAACAGGTACTTACCAACTAGCCACAGTTGTAGACCAGAAATGCTATGATAGAAACAAAATGATCCTAGAGTACAACATCATGACTTGGAATCCAACAAAGAGACAGATTTCTGTTGAGAAACCTTGCTATTCGAGGTATTTAACAATTTCGGTGGCCAACAAAAAAACTAAGCCATACAAAACTTATTGAGAGACTGGTCAACTTTCTAGGTTACAAAAGAGCCACAAAAAATGTAGGGTGTCCTATTAGAATTAAGTTAGTTAAATTCTTTAATGAGCAGGTAGAGAGAAATGAACAAGATTCAACATGGTAAAAGTTTAAAAAAAAGAGAACAATGAAAATACAAATATTTTCTCACCCAGATCTGGGTAATGAAGGTAATGTTTCCAGAAAAGAGGAAAATGTGTACTATTGCGGGGTCAGAGAACTGAACTTAAAGGTGCCTCCTTCCTTTCTTGAACTGCTATAGAGATTGTTAGATTACAGTCAATCTGGAAAGCATCAATATTTTGAGAGTTAACCTTCCCCTGCAACCAGCCCAGGTACATATAAACAAATCTATAATAATCCTGGCAATCAGCCCATTCCTACAACTACCATGTTTGGTAATAAGGCTACTATAGCATCAGCATTAAGCTAACATGATTCTATTGATAAATCTGAAGAAATAATTCCATGTGACTCTAGGTTGTAATGTTAGAGATTACCAATGTGAAGCATACCTTGCATGTAATTGTACATGTTCATGCCTACACATTTTAATTACTGTATTTTGTGCTTCTTATTTTGCTATACTGTTCACCTCCCTATGTTGTGTTTTATTTTCATCCAACAGCAATGTTTATTTCTTGATTGTTTGACAGATATGCTAATGATTACAGTTAAGCTATATTTTTATAGAGGCCTATTGATAGTGTTTTGTTGGAGTTGATTAGCTTTGTTGCTCATGATGCATTACTCTGCATAAGAGATGTGCGTGTACTTTCAAGCTTTCAAGCTATGCATGCATCATGACCTCTACACCCTTCAGCATGTTGTCACTGTAGTACTCAGTCAGATGACTTTCTGTTATAGTGTCCTACTTATTATGTGTATATTTGTTTGTTTTTCAAACTGACTGTACCTATCTCATCTGGTTTGGAAGTACAGTGATCATTCAAGTCTCCATTCAATGTTGAATGATATAGATCCTTTAATCTGCTCTTTTTCTGACCTGAGACATTTCAACATTACTTAGGCAGCCTGGTAACCCTTAACTTCCAGGAAGAATGGTAAGACAAATATCATGTTAATGCCAGACTTCATTACATGTACTGCTAATGAACATGGATTTTATTTTGGTTTCAACAGTAATATAGATTAGTTGCCTGGACTGCCAAAATCTTCCCAAAACTAGCTACAGCATCCACCTTCTTCACTGACTTCCTCTTAATGTAATCATCAACAAATAACCAGTGTTCATTAAGTAACTCATGCACGTGGTATTGACTCTATGAGGCAAGGTAAATATATTCAGTCTTCCTACCCTTTGTTGCCTCAGTTATGAGTTGTTAGAATTTGTTTGGGCAGTAATGGCTGTGCACCTAATTGCTTCTGAGAAAAAAATACCACCACAGAACAGAGAACTGCATTTTGAAATTCTATTTAGACAAAGAAATTGCACAAAGAAACATTTAGTGACATAATAAATTAAGGAGCTGAAGCATGCTATGTAACCGCAAAACACTTTCTGTACACCAGAGATCAATAAGCATTCAAATGAAAATAAAAGCAACTTAATGAACTAACAAAATATGATGTCAGTAGTGTTTTAATTAAGTAGGATTATGACGCTTAATTGTTCCATTTCATGTTGCAATGAATACTGAAACAACTTAATAGTTTTGCATTTTTTCCTAATGGTCATTTTCCATCTGGACGTACTCCAGAATGTCAATAGGCCTCTTTAAATGTTTTGCCCAAAGGTGAACCAAAAATAGACAATCCCTGAATGACCCATGGCTCACTTATATTTACTCCTTTATTCAGGGTTGCCAGAATTCCCCTCTCCCTCCTTGATTCCTGGACTTGGGGAATTATTTTGTTTATACTCTTTCATCCATTACTACTACAAATCCTGATACTGACTAAGATGCTTCTTGCTCTTATTCTAGCCTGTCAGTCTTTTCTCCAACCAGTATCAATCCAGAGTAGCAGACATGGCAAAGACAATATGGAAGAAGAAGAAAGTGATCCTCCTGCATTTTCTCACAATTTTCCCAAAATAACACTAGGCAGGTCATAGACTTAGATCTGAAGAAGGGTTGTAAAGGTCATCTAGTCCAACCTATCCATGTTGAACTGAGAGAAAATGACTCAGTAAGAGTCATGGTTCAATGACTCATTCACGATCTCGTAGGAAATGATAGAGCTGTGCATCTGAATATGCACATTGCACTCCTATTTCAGATATGATTTCTAGTATCATTGATCATGCTTCATTCTTGCGTTTTTGTTCGGTGCAATTCTTGACAACATCATAACATAAACCCTTATACAAGATCTATTGAATATTCTGAAGGTCTCCTAGGAAATTCTTAATCTTTGGATAAATAATTCTTATATGACCTACTGCAAAATAAAAATGATCACTTACACAAAGGTATAAGTGAATGCATTCCTGTACTGAAGCACTTTATAATATACTAGCAGATGATGGTGGTAGTGGTGTAGTGGTGATATACACAGTGAAGTAAAGGCAAAATATACACTAAGTAGGTTTTATACAAGTGAGTAGAACACTAACAGCTTGGAGAATCATTATTACATTATCCTGGAAAACTACAATAAAAGGAGAGGACAGCCAGCAATAATGACAGATAAGAACATTCTCTAATGGTTTGCCTCTATGTTCTCTTTTCAAATACTTCTCCAACCTTATTTTTATGGATTCATTCATCCAAATGAAAAGGATTGAGTGTCACCTCAGTCATTCCTTCTGCCTTCCATTCTAGCTAAAGCCTATCTGCTCAATTTAGGGGTCTACATTTTAATGCCCTGCACATCAGACTTTCTTCTTTGCTCATATGTGAGGCTACTCTGACCTCCTTAATTATGGTAGGAATGGTTATGATCAGCTCTTTTTTTTTCTTTTAGGTAGACAATGGGGTTAAGTAATGTGCCCAGGATCACACAGGTAGTAAGTATCAAGTATCTGAGGTCGGATTAGAATTCAGGTCCTCTTGACTCCAAGTTGAGTGCCTATCCACTGCAATCAGCTCTTTCTTACCCCCAAATCTTCCTCTAGTTCATTTAAATCCTCTGCCCTCGGTGGACTTGAGCTCTTGTTTTTTATGATGATGATGAGGAGGAGGACATCACATTTACATAGCTTTAAGGTGTGCAGAGAATTTTAAAAACTTTATCTTCTTTAATCTTGACAACAATCCTATAAAGTAAGTTGTATAATTATTTCCATTTTACAGATGAGAAAAATTGAGACTTAGAAAAGTTACAGGAGTATTTAAGGCAAGTTTCATAGTATCATCAAATGAATCTGGAACCTACCCACTCTGATCCCAGTCTTAAAGAAGGATATAGCCTAGATCTCCTATTGTAGCAGGGAATATTTCTTGATTAACTTTCACTGTACCTAGTGCTATTTTCTACTCCCAATTATTCTCCTGAAACAGAAGACTACATGTGAGCTTGGCTTCACAGGATTTCAGATATATTATATCATATGAAACCTAATCTCACAGCTTTTATTTTACTCACTTCAGAATGGTAGAGACTGAATGGGAGCAACCTTGTGCTAAGTAATTCCCCTGTGTGAACAACTTAATGCCAATATGGAAGTGGAAATTCCATGGCAAGCCCAGTGGCACTGAGGGCTCTCAGATCCTATACCTACTTCTCTATCTCCTTTCATTTTCTTACAATTTTTTAATGAAGTATTGAGGACTTTAGTTTTCACACACTAACATTTTCATTCACTGGTCAAACCTCGCACAAAACACACCTTTACCAGCAATCACTGCTGCTGCTGCTTCTTCTTCCTTGTTTCCTTGCACAATGAAAACCGCCTGACCTATAGTGTCTTAGAACTATGCGCCTTAGCAGTATGGTTACTTCTCATCCTTATAAATACTCCTTACATAATTGAAATAACCCACTCCCTTGGAACCACCCTGCAACAACAGGAGAAAGGGAGGAAGCTTCCTAATCATGGGTCAGTAATCAAATCTGTCTTGCAGCCTTGCTGCATCCAAAACCCTCAACACTATCATTCTATAAATAAGAAATGTGGTAATTTCACTTAACATTATTTCATCTTAGTAAACAAATGCTTACTTCTGTTTATAGAAACATTTATTTTTTAACATCTCACAAGTCATCTGTTTAAAAATTCATTCTAGAATTACTGTATATTTTCATAGCAGAGCAAATCAGATGACAAGCTTTTATGCTGATGATATGATGGTCTTTTTGATTGAGACAAGGGCTCTTAAGGAGCAGTTCGCAATATTTGTAATTCCTTTTTTTAATTTCTCTATTTTCCCAAGTTAATAGTATTTACATTTACATGTATATTTACAATTACATGTGATGATACTTTTTAACTTTCACTTTTACATGATTTTGAGTGCCAATTTTTTTCCTTCCAACATCTCCACCCCATTCTCCAAGAAAGCAAGTAATCTGGGGCAGCTAGGGGAAGCAGTGGATAAAGAATCAGCCCTGAAGTCATGAGGACATGAGTTCAAATCTGGCCTCAGACCAAACACTTGCACTTACTAGCTGTGTGACCCTGGGCAAGTCACTTAACCCAAATTGCCCTAAAAAAAAAAAAGAAAGAAAGTAATCTGATACAGGCTATACATGCACAATCACATTAAACATATTTCCACATTAGTCACGTTGATAAAGAAGAATCAGAACAAAGGAGGAAAACCATGAGAAAGAAAAAAAGCATAAAAAGAAGGGAAAATACTATGCTTCAATCTGCATTCAGATTCCATAGTTCTTTCTCTGGATGTGGATAGTACTTTCCATCATAAGTCCTTTGGAATTCTCTTAGATCATTGTATTGCTGAGAAGAGCTAAGTCTACCAAAGTTGACCATCCCACAATGTTGCTGTTACTGTGTACAACGTTCTCCTGATTCTGCTCACTTCACTCAACATCAGTTTGTGTAAGTCTTTCCAGGTTTTTTTCTGAAATGCATCTGCTTATCATTTCCTATGGAACAACAATATTCATATTACATTTATATGCCACAACTTGTTCATTGATTCCCCAATTGATAGGCATCCCCTCAATTTCTAATTCTTGGCCGCCCCAGAAAGAGCTACCATAAACATTTATGCATATGTGGATCCTTTTCCATTTTTATGATCTCTTTGGAATATATAATTGGTAGTGGTATTGCTGGATCAAAGGGTAGGCACAATTTTATAGCCCTGTGGGCATAGTTCCAAATTGCTCTCCAAAATGGTTGGATCAGTTCACAACTCCACCAACAACGGATCAGCAGTCCATTTACCTACATCTTATTTTTTTCTTCTTTTGTCGTTTTTTTTTCTTTTTTGTCATACTAATCAATCTAATAGGTATGAGGTGGTACCTCAGAGTTGTTTTAATTTTCATTTCTCCAATCAACAGTGATTTAGAGCATTTTTTCATGTGGCTATAGATCTCTTCAATTTCTTCATCTGAAAACTGCCTGTCCATATCCTTTTACATTTATAAATTGGGGAATGACTTGTTCTTACAAATTCTTATAAATTTAACATGGAAACATACATATTGTCTTTCATCCTCACTTCTCTGGTCACACATTGTTCTGGGGACATCTTTTTCTCTCCTTGCTCTGCAACAAGAACTACTTACAGGCTATTCCTATTGACCATGTGCCCTTTAGATAACTTTAACTCTTTGCAGATTTTTCTCATTTTCTATAACATATAAGACAATATACAATTCTGGGTTCCGGAACAAATCTTGCACACATTTTTTAAATCTTCCATGGCTGTTCACACAGTGTTTAACATTCATGAGGTGCTCAATAAATACCTACTGGTTGATTAATCTTATTTCAATAACTGTCTTAAAACAAAACAAAACTAAAAATATTTAAAACTGATTAGCCTCAATTACAATGACTCAGTTATTGAAAAAAATAGTCAAAAAATAGAATTCCATAATAACAAAAGAATCTTGGTTGTTCCTTGTAGTTCTGAGATTTAAGCAATATGCGTATTATTTCAACTAAAACATCTTTAGGGAATTGACTTTGGGAGCTGAGAAATGTAAAATTTCAAGAGATTTAAAAAGGTCAAGTACTCTCAGAGGATTTCATTTTTCTCTTGCCTCTTAAATTTGTTTTGTATATCAGGCAAATCAAAGTTTCTATACCTCTCTCTCTTATGAGTATTTTTTATGTTGATCTAGACAGTAACTTACAATATTAAATTCCAGTACAAGAAGAACAAGTTGTATACCATATTTATTTCATTTTGACACACCATTGAAATTGCAAGTCCTGTTTACATCTCATAGGACATGAGAAGAAAGCTACAGAATAGCTTATGTAGATAACGGAACTGGCTTGACAATGATGAAATGACTGACTATAAACTTCAATCATGCCCAGATGTAATTTTAGATGTCATTCTTTGGATTTAAAATTATCATTCTTGTATCGTTATGTGGATTATTAATGTAACTATGTTGCTAAGAAACTATAAACTCTTTGTGAATGATTGGGTGGTATATAGTCATATTGTTAGATATGCTGCATTCCAATTGTCTTTTTTTAGTATTTTAGCATGTCATATCTTATTATGAGCCATGTACATGCTGCTTAGCTCATTTTAGGAAAATAATTCTTGGCAAAACACATTCTGAAGCTCAAAGAGATTTTGGATAACATAATAAAAAAAATACCAAAGGCAGAACAAACCTAAAATCCCCATTAGAAGTGAATGCAGACTCAAAATGAGAAAAATAGAATGTTAATGTGTATTTATTGGCTCTTGTCAAATTTTTGTCACCCTGGATTTGGTCTCTATGGGAAAAATTCTCTGTAACTCTTTATATTTACTCATTGTAGAAACTGAATAATAGTATAGCAATCCTGTATGCATAAAACAATAGGTACAGTGGTTTATCAATGAGCATTTGAAAAGGGGAGGGGGAGTGAGGAGGTTTATCCCAGAACTTCCCAACCTTTAGTTTTAGCCAATACATTTACCAGTTTATTCTTTAAACATCAAAACTTTCTCATTTCTTAAAATATATAACACTTTTAAAAAATTACCCCATTTGTCTACTCTTTCTCTCTGCATATTGTGTTGTTTTTTTTTTCCCCAGGGGAGAAACAGCTGAGTGGAGAGTGTTGGGTTTGAAGTCAAAAAGACATATAAGATGGGTTAAAATACCACCTCAGAAATTTACTAACTGTCTAATCCTGGGTAATCTTCATCAGTATCAGTTTCCACATAGGTAAGCTAGCCCAGATGGTTATGTGAGGACTAAATGAAATTATATAAGCAAACTACTTTGCAAACATTAAAAGACTATAGGAATGTTTGTTATTAGTAGTATGATTAGTATTTTTTCTCTATCCCATATCATCCTTAAAATGTTCCTCTGAGAAAGCAGAACAGTCTGTAGGAAAGCTCTAATTATTTTACTGGTATGAAATATAGTATGATTTAGAAAACACTGACTTGTACCTTTATAAGAAAAAAAAGGATTAGTAAAATACATTAAATTCATGGAGTAGGAAATAGGAGGACATTTAAAAGAATGGATGTGGAATCAGAAAAATAAAACGTAATAATGAAGGGTAAGCACAAGTATTGGCTCACAGACAAAGATATAGTCTAATATATAAAATAATATACTACTAAGCATATATGATTTTAACAAACATTTTAAAGATTGAAAAAAGTCATAATAAAGCTGAGGATGAATAGACAGATTCTGTAATCTGGGCATCTATTTTTTGTCTTGAAGATTCCTTGTACTTAATTTTGATGGCAGTGTTTAACAAAACTAATTTAAATTAATAGCTCTCTGTATTCAAATAATAGTGGTAAAGCTTTTAGAATTTATATTTTCATTCCTCTTCTTATTTAAGTTTAAGAAGGCCTAATATTCAAGTGTATTTTATGTATAATTAAAGAATGAAAAATCAAAATGATCTTTTTATGAGCTAATTATGCCTCCTAATTGTGATAATTGGTGTGAAAAAATGTTCATCTATATAACCCTGCTTCACCCTAAATAAAATGTTCTAATCAGAATAATGAATGCAGAGAAATAACAAATTTATAAGTGTGCTGGAGACATAATGCATGCAATAGAAGGAAAGTTTATTTATTTATTTCCCTTTAGACATATTGTACCATGTCAAATCAAATCAACTAGCAGCTATTAAGAACTGAAGTTGCATCAGGCACAATGTTAACTGCTATGGATACAGTATGGGATAGAAATTCAAGCAAAATGAATGATAATTCCTGCCCTTCAGGAGTTTACATTCTAATATTGGAAGACAACACATAAAAGGGATCTGAAGAGGATGAGGAAGTACCATACTGGTACTCATGGAGGTAAATTCTGGAGAATCAGAAGTAGAACAAGGAAAAGAATGAAGGATGGCTGACCTGCACCCTTCCTCAAAATGTTGATTTTAGAAGGAACTCAACAACAGGAGAAGGGGGCTTTAAAAGTGAAGGGATCTGGGGCAGCTAGGGGGCCCAGTGGATAGAGCATTGACCCTGGATTTAGGAGTACCTGAGTTTAAATCCGGCTTCAGACATATAATACTTATTAGCTGTGTGACCCAGGGCAAGTCACAACCCCATTGCCTAGCCAAAAGAAAAAAAAAAGGGAAGGGATCTTCCCAGGGTTAGAGCCCATAGAGGCAAAGGAAACTTCTAAGGTGAGAAGACATCTGAGGCATAGTGGCAAGGTGCAGAACCAGAAGTGGATACATGAGGAAAATTGCATACGTTTTTGCATTCATTATACAGTATCAAAAAAATCAGGATTAACCAAATTTGAAATGTTCATAGATGATAGTGTAACACCATGTGTACTCCAGGTGGACAGAGCCAGAAATCAAGGATTACATGCAGAGCTACCTTAAAAATGCAGTTTTAGGTATCAATGACGACTTGAAAAAGAGATGACAAAGTTAAACAAATAGCTAGAAAAGTGACATTTATAGTGCTGGTGTTACTGCTATTTTGCTTGGAAACAGTCACACAGAGATAGAGGAAAGCAGGGTCTTGTTTTAACAGCTACAGTACTGAAATCAGTTAGTCTTCCCAAGGAATAGGAAAATGACATAATTCATAGGAGACTGCTAGAAAAGTATAAAACTGCTGTGTATCCTGTCAGCTCAACCACACGGTTGCAGCGCCAGGTAAGGCAGATGTATTGTGGGAAGTGGGAAGTAATAGAAGTACCTCTATTCAACTCTCATTCTCTCACTGTTTGGTTATTCATTAAGAAGCAATGGTTTTGACTCAGGTTTTATGTTATAAGTTTGCTTGATAATGTTTATGTTTGCTCTTTTCTTTCATATAAGTATATTTGACTAAGACATGAGCTTTTCCTAAATCCAAAGTTCTGTGGTATGAGTGTACAGTGGGACAAATTTCGACCCAGACTGTGCAATTTTGTTTCTAGTTCAGAGATTCCAATTCCCAGGCTGTTATAAGAGAATCTCTCTGTAACTTGGGGGCACAACTTTTGTGGCAGCTATCTTGATTTCCTTATAACATTATAAATGCCTAAAAACAGACATTTAAATGGCAGTTACAGCCCTCACCTACATAGAAGTAAAGAGCCTAACTTTTCGTGTTGTTAATACCTAGGTGTCTGGCTTACTAGAAGGGTCTTGCATTCAGACTCCATCAGCTCTTTCTCTGAAGGTGGATAGCTTTTATCATCATAAGTCCTTCAGAATCATTTTGGAACATTGTATTACTGAGAATGCCTAAGTCATTCACAGTTGGGCATTACACAATATTGATGTTACTGAGTACACTGTTCTCCTGGTTCATCTCACTATACTTTGCATCAGTTCATGTATGTCTTTCCCATTTTCCTGAAAACATCCTGCTGGTCCTTTCTTATAGTACATTACTATTCCATCGCAATCATATACCACACTTGTTCAGCCAACTGTCAACTGATAGGCATCCCCTGAATTTCCAATTCTTTGCTGCCACCAAAAAGAATGCCTATAAATATTTTTGTACATATTGGTCCTTTTGCTTTTTTTTTTTTTGATGTCTTTGAGGTACAGACCTAGTAGTAACACTGATGGGTCAAAGAAGAGGTAATATTTTTTTTTTTAGTTCTTTGGGTAGAGTTCTAAATTGCTCTCCAGAATGGTTGGATAAGTTCCATCAACAGTGCGTTAGTGTCCTGATTTTCCCATATCCCCTCTAACATTTCTCATTTTCCTTTTCTATCATGTTAGGCCATCTAATAAGTGTGAGGTGATATCTCAGAGTTGTTTTCATTTGAATTTCACTAACTGATAATGATTTAAAGAATTTTTTCATATGACTATAGGTAGTTTTGATGCCTTCATCTGAAAACTACCTATTCATATCCTTTTACAACTTATTAATTTGGGAATGACTGGTATTCTTATAAATTTGGATCATTTTTCCATATATTTGAAAAATGAGGTCTCTATCAGAGAAACTTGCCATAAAATGCTTTCCCTACCCTCTTCCCTTTTCATATTGGCTGTGCTATTTTTATTTGCACAAAAACTTTTTGACTTAACGTGATAAAAAAAGATCTATTTTACATCCCATAATGCCGACTGTCTCTTCTTTTGTCATAAATTCTTCCCTTAGACTTAAATCCAACAGGTAAGTTATTCCATTCTTTTCTAATTTACTTATGATATCAGTCATTTTGACCTTATCTAGTATATATTGTGAAATGTTTATCTACACCTAGTTTCTACCAAGTTGTTTTCCAATTTTCCCCGCAATCCTCAATAAATAATGATTTCTTCTCCCAAAATCTTGGATCTTCTGGTTTGTCAAACACTAAAATATTGATTGTTTCTTATTGTGTACTAAATACTTGATCTATTGTACTGATCCATCACTCTATTTCTTAGTACCAGATTGTTTACTTCACTACATTATAATATAGTTTGAGATCTAGTAATGTTATGCTACCTTCCTTCATATTCCTTTCATTGATTACCTTGATATTATAGATTCTTTGTTCTTCAAAAGCCTATATTTATTTATTAGTTCATTTTGTTTAACTTTTAATTTTATTAGCCTCTCCTTTCATTTTCAAGATTTCTAATTTGGTGTTTAATCAGGTATTTTTAACTTGTTCTTTTGCTATTTTTTAGCTGCACACCCATTTCATTAATCTATCCTTTCTCTATTTTATTGATATAAGTATTTAGAGTTAAAATTTTTCCCCTAAGTATTGCTTTGGCTCCATCCCATGAATTTTTGGCATGTTGCCTCATTGTTGTTGCTGTCTTTGATGAAATTATTGATTGTTTCTATGATTTGTTCTTTGACCACTCAAACATTAGAATTAGATTATTATTATTAGGATATAGATAATTGTGTACTATATGTTAGGGTATAGATTGTTAGATTAGTTTTAATTCCAATTAATTTTAATCTATTTTAATTTACTTAATATATTTTAAATCTATGTTTCCATGGCCACTTATTGAGTGTAATATTTATTGCATTATAGTCTTAAAAGGATACATTTAATATCTTCACTTCATTTGGTTGTTAGATTTTTATGACTTCATACATGGTTAATTTTTGTGAAGGTTCCATGTCCTGCTGAGAAAAAGTATACTCCTTTCTATCAACATTCAATTTTCTCCGGAGGCTTATCATAACAAACTTTTTAAAAAATTCTATTCATTTCCTTAACTTCTTTTTTGTTTATTTTATATTTGGATTTATCTGTCTTCTGAGAGAGAGGAAGATTTGGGGAGAAAAGATAATGAGTTAAATTATGACTTATTGAATTGGAGATATCTATGAGACGTCTATTTCAAGATGTGTAATAGGAAGTCCAAGATGTGAAATTAGAGGTCAAGGGAGAGGTTGGGACTGGATAAATAGATTTGAGAGTCATGTGCATGGAAATTATAATTGAATCCATGGGAGCAGATAACATCTTGAAGTGAAATAGAATAGAAGGAGAAGACAGGCAAGGATATATGTTTGGTAGACAGTCATGGTAAGTATGTCTTGGAGGAAGATCCAACAAAGCAGACAGAGAAAGAATGGTCAAACAGGTAAGAGGAAAACTGGAAGAGATCCCTGTCATAACAAGTGAACAGGAAAAGTATCTAAGACAAAAAGGTAATAGAGAGTATCAAAGGCTGAAGAAAGGTCAAGAAGGATGTGAACTGAGAAAAGGTCATTAGGTTTGACAATCAGGAGATCATTGATAACTTTGGAAAAAGCAGTTCCAGTCTAATTTGGCTTCATAAAAGAGAGGAAAAGAGAGAGAAAATATAGTAGATAGCTGGAAAGAAAGGTTATTGTTGTTGATGGTGTTTGAGATGGCATTTTTCTTGTTTTTAGTAAAAGATATTTGGTATGTTTGTAGACAGTATGGAAATAGCTAGTAGATGAGGTGAAAATGAAGATAAATGAGAGAATGGGGATAATGGAAGGGGTAATCTTCCAGAGAAAATAGAATGAAATGGGATGAAGGGTGAATAGAAAGAGGTTTGCCTTGATGCGGAAAAGGGTCACATTTTTTGTAATATAGGGAGGAATTATTCATTTCATTGATCATTCACAATCAATAATTTCATCAAAGGGAATAACAATGAGACAACATGCCAAAAATTTGTGGGATGGAGTCAAAGCAGTATTTAGGGGAAATTTTTATCTCTAAATACTTCCATAAATAAAATAAAGAATCAATTAATGAAATGGGCATGCAGCTAAAAAATAGCAAAAGAACAAGTTAAAAATCCCCAATTAAAAACCAAATTAGACATCTTCAAAACCAAAGGAGAGGTCAATAAAATTAAAAGTAAATTATGGAGAGGGAAAGATCTTAGTGATGTTAAATGAGGAAGCAGAAGGAAGGGGGGGCCTTAGATCAATAACATCATTTTGAGGGGAGGGCTGACATATGAGGGATCACCCTTAGCTGAGAGGGTCAATGCAACTGGGTGCTTTTCAGTTGAATGAAAAGTTTTGGAATAGTCACTGTTGTGAGTGAGATAGTGAATTTGTTAGTAAGTTGTAAAAGGATTTCCATGCCTTGGTGAGAACTCAGTTAAGATTATTTAGCATAAGTTTGTTGTGAATCCAGTGAGCATAGCTTCACAATATTTTATTTTAATTTCCATTCCATTAAGCAGCCTGTGAATATAAAACAAAGTTATTGGGTAGAATGAGACAATATTATGATCTTATTTTTTTTTAAATTGTCCCTTAGATTAATGAACTTAGAAGAACAGTTTGAAGACAGGTGATGAAGGTTGTAGGGCATTATGGTCCAACAGTTCATTTGCGTGGGAACATTTTAGAGTTTTAAACACCATAATTGACAAAGTTTTACATCAAATAGCATTTGGAATGCTATGGGAAAAATAAGTAAGAGCTGTTTGGTTCATACCTGAAAGACAAAAAAAAAATGGATTTCAAGAAGTATCCATGTGTGTACATGGATACATTCGTATGTACATTTATGAGTGTATGTATATATATATATATATATATATACATATATATATGTATATATATATATATACATATATATGTGTATATATATATATACATATATATGTATATATATATATATTCTATGTATATGTGAATATATATACATATATATGTGAATATATACATACATATATATGTATGTATATATTCACATATACATAGAAGCATAGCTGTAAAAACTTTGATATCTAGTAGTTGCAATAATACCATAGTTCTGGAACTAGAAGAGACTTTTGAAGCTTTCTAATCCAACCCCACAATTTTACAGATGAGAAAACAGAGTCCTAAGGAGGTTGTGTATTGCCCAAACCATTGAAATAGCCATAGAGCCAAGATTGAAATGCAAGTTATTTGAAACCACAGCAAGGTGATTTTCCCCTCTGTCTTAACCAGCCACTTTATCCCCCCACCACCATGATTGTCTCCAACTCCAAAAATATTATTATAAAGGATTAAATAGTATTTTAACACATTTTAACATTTATCTTTACAAAATGTTGATTTCCAATTTTTCCCTCCCCTCTTCCTTAAATGGTAAACTATTTGATATAGATTTTATATTTGCAAACATGTAAAATGTAATTCCACATTAGTCATGTTGTGAAAGAAAAAACAGACCCAAAGGAAAAAAAAACCCATAAAAAAATACAGTGAAAATAGTATGTTTCAATCTGCATTCGGAGACCATCAGTTCCTTCTCTGGATGTGGATACCATTTTCCATCATGAGTCCTTTTGTAATTACCTTGGATCATTGTATTGCTGAGATGAGCTAAGTCTATCATAGCTGATCATCACACAGTGTTGCTGTTACTGTGTAAAATGATTTCCTGGTTTTTCTCATTTTGCTTTGCATCAGTACATACAAGTCTTTCCAGGACTTTCTTCAATCAGTTTGTTCATCATTTCTTATTGCACAATAGTATTGCATTATATTCACATACTAAAACTTGTTCAGCTGTTCTCCAGTTGATGGGCATTTCCTCAATTTCCAATTCTTTGCCACAACAAAAAGAGCTGTTGAAATTTTTTTTATGCATATAGGTCATATTCTTCTTTTTATGATCTCTTTAGGATACAGACTTAGAAGTGGTATTGCTGGATCGAATAGTATACAGTTTGGTTGCCCTTTGGGCATAGTTTCAAATTGCTCTCCAGAATGGTAGTATTATTTCACAACTCCACCATATAAAGTGATTTTTCTACAAGGATTCAAAAACATAAAGTGTCATAACATATATTTCTATATGCCCTTTACTTTTACTCTTTATTCCCTATTACTTCCTGTCCATCTACAACATTACTTTTACTAGCTCCTTTATATGTCTTTCATTTTTCCTTTTCACATTCTGAAGATGTCAATGAATACAGGTTACTCCAGGGTTGGAGCACCAGGGAAATTAAAGATGCTTAACCTATTTTTAAAGACCTATGTCTACTACTGATTACTTTAAAAAGAACACCTGACCTGCAAACTTATTTCTAGACTTACAGGCAAGAAATTCACTTTGGAATTGGTCAGCTCAAACATATGCAAGAACAGATAATTAATATTTAATACAAATAGAATTAAGGGCTACCCACAAACATGTTATGATGGTTGCCTATATGTCATATAACTATTGCATGTGCTCAAATTTTGGCTTACATTTGTGAATTTAGATTTTGTTTTGTTTTGTGAAGGGTAAGAACTATTTTAATTTTTTTAATTACCTAGATTTACTGTTCTATTCCATATGTACTCTCTTTTTTCCCCAAAATTCTCCACTCTTACTAATTCTGGGGCCATGATAAATTTAATTCTGTCGTTGTTCCTGAAAAGTGTGCATTAACCTATCCCTCTATAGGTACCTAATAGATGTTTGCGATTAATTGATGGATAATTGTATCAATGAGAATTTGACCCCACAATCAATCACAGAGATTAAGGATCTCAACTGCTTTTTTTCCTTCATTAATACATTATTAATGACAGTGGAGAGGTATATCAATAAAAGTCATTAATTTAGCAATGATTTTATTCCCACATTACATGTAGATCAGAAGAAAATGATTTATAATAAATGACTGTATAAGTAGTGTAATCTCTGTTATTGTAGTCTTAAATTTAAAATTTCTAATAGTTCATTAAATCTGTTAGTTCACTGAGGATATGCTTCATATTGCAAAACACAGTTTATCTATACCTTCTCATTTGTGCTACCACAAAAACACTTTAAATGAAAACATGTTTTATTTATTCTACTTTCTGTTTTACCTCATCACTCCCAAACAGCATAGCCCTGTTTTATGAGGTCTTGAGAATGCAAGCAATTTATCTTCCTAGGATGACTGAGGGCAAAGAGGTATATTTCCTCTGCCCTATGGAATTTCATAAAGGAAGTTCATCTATGAAATCCTTGTACCTGGACTTTCTAAAAGTCCAACTTCTATGCATGCTTTTCCATAAATTCCAAAATATATATTATGGCTATAAGATTAAGAATGGCTTGTTGAAGAGAATGAAGATGGCTTTTTGTCCTCTGTCTTAGTTTTGACTTTGGAAAGCCTAAGCTGGTCTAATGTAAAATAACAAATAAGATGGCTATAATAACATGTATGGTAGAAGCTGAACTAGCATTTTAACATCAGCAAAGGCTCCTGTTTGGATACAAACTAGCAACAACTTTGACCTAACAAATATTGTCATCCACATTTTATAAGTTAGGAAATTGGGAATGAGATAGATGATTTGAAAAAGTTCACATGATTGATAGGGGATAGAGCTAAGATTAAAACCCAGATATTCTGGCCCTAAATTCAATGCATTTTTTCCTTTTTCTGTTTCTTAGATATTTGAATTAGAATTATTCATACATTTTAAACATTTATTAAATAGCTACTGAATTAAATATACTCTGCTAAGTGATAAAAATGTCATCATTTACAGACAAATCATTTGTTTGAAGACAAATAATATATTATCTCTACCCTTGAGAGGTTATAATTCAGTAACACTTTGAAAGCATATTTTCACAATTAAAAACTCAAAAACAACACAAAAAGTGAAAGCTGTTATTTTTAAAACCATCATCTCCTGTTTGTTTTATTACTTTATCTATCATTTGTCATCATTACTGATGTCTTTTGCCAAGCTGTCCTGTTTCCATGTTTTCCATCTTTGGTATTACTTCTGTCCTCTGCCATTAACTGGAATGATTGATTATTTCCATCTTGCAAGATTCACAATTTATCTTTCCTCAAATCCACCATTATACTGTTTCATACAACTTTTTTCTCTTTGTATCTTCATGCCTTTTATAAGATTTTGTTTCTTTTCAAAATAGACTCTTTAACCTGCCATTTCACTATCTGATTTTGTTATATTGTTTTTAGTGCCATTTTCAGATCATTTTTCTTGCTGTCAGTATTATAAATTTAATAAGTGCGTATTTCCTGTAATTTGGTTACTTATGCCTCAACCAATATCTTTTATATTCTCTGTTAAAATCATACAGTGTTAAGACTGTGGAGATCGTCTGCTCTAAGCTCTCAGAAAAAGTTACAAAGCTTTCAACAGCATTGCTGATAAGTGCCTGCCATCAGGTGCATACTCCAGTGAGAGTGAAATCACTAACCCAGAGACTGCCCATTTCATTACTGAAGAGCTCTCATTATCAGAGTTAGAATGTTTTTTTCTTCTATTGAGTAAAAAATAATAGTTCCCGTATAATTTCCATCCACTAATTCTTCTTTATTAAAGTACCTAGACTATAAATTCCTCTTCTAAAAGATATCCATTCTAAAATTGGAAGTTGTTATAATAGATACCTTTTTATCCACACTAAGTATCATAATTTCCTTTACCTCCAACTATTTATTTCTCTTGTACTTTCTTGTATTGTTTTTCCTTTTTCTATCCTTTAATGAATCTGAAGTGTTATGTTAGACTCAGGAGGACTTTGAAAACTAAAGCGTACCCAGAGGAAACTTACAATGGTGAAAGAAGAGCTATAAGTCCATGCCATATATGGATCACATGAAGGAACTGGGATTACTTAGCAGTAAGAAGAGAAGAGTTTGGAGGAGTGATAGGGACATAATAGATTCCTTCAAGTATCAGCTCAAGTCCATGAATTCTTTTCTTATCTTTCTTATACTTAGTGCCTTCACTGAGACTACTTCCAATTTTGCCTTGTACGTAATTTTTGACACATTACCTCCTTCAAAAATGTGTGAATTACTTGGGGATAATAGCCATTTCCCCCTAGGCACAGTATGCTGTGCCTAGGCATGCTGCAAATCATCCTATGTCCAAGAATGATTTCAGAGGCATTTAAAATGAGAGTCCCCTGCACTACAGATAGAATCAACTCCATGGCCTAAGTTATAAAACAAAGTACGAGATATAATGAAAAGATGTTTTACTCAAATTAAAATGTTTGAAATCATTTTTAAATGTCACACTATTTTAAAGTAATTTATTGGCAGAGATTTTGGAATAGCATATTGATACTGCATTAATAATATTTTAGAATATTAATATTGAAATTTCATAGGTTCACAATGGTATGATCTATTGAAAACAATAATATAGAATGTATGCTCTGGTGAATCTTTAAAAACATATTTATTAATCTTATCATCATCATATCATGAATTTATATTGCAGAAGGTTCATCATTTAATAACATAACATTCTAGTCCTACTTTTAGAAGTGTCTTGAAAACCTGTGCAACTTTAAAAAAATTAGCACATGTGATAAATGGGGGGAAAATGTCATAAAGACAGATATTGTCTTGACACAATATTTTTTTTTCCTAAGCCCTGTTGCATCTTATGAAACAGAGGGGTTTTTTGTTAGTTTTAATGAAAATTTAGAAAGCCAAATGTGATAATGTTTATACCACCAGGAATTGTCTATCCCAACAATAGATTATTTTTATGTACTTGGACAGTAGTTTTTGTGTTATTATGAAAAAAAAGTTACCCCACAGACATCTAAGTTATAAACATAAGATAATAATCAGTCTGTTTTCTCATCCACTGTCCTTTTTTTCCCAGACAGAAGACTATAAGTTTATTGGCAAACAACCAACCAAGTGTTGTTTTCTGTGCAATTCAATTTAGGCTTTAAACTGACCTAATAATGAAATGATTGGTCTAGCTCCATCAACCATGTTGGCACAATGGCCAAGTGACTACTATTACTGTAATACTGTGCAAAAAACCCCAAACTATTCCACCATTTCTGGGATTGATTCAGTCTATATGCTTCATCAGAAAGAGCCTAAGCAAGTCACGACAGAAAAGACTGAAAAAATAAAAGATGAACTATTTCACAGACAAAATAACTGACCCAGGAAAATAAATCAAGGAGAGGTAATTTAAGAAATATTGGACTTACTTGAAATCCATGATCAAAAACTATCTTACACATTATATTTGAATAAACTATAAAAGAAAATTTCCAAGATATCTTAGAACAAGAAGGGCAAGTAAAAATTGAATGAATGCGTTGGTTACCATCTGAAAGAAATAACAAAGTGAAGACTCTCAAGAATATTATAGCCAAAATCCAATGCTAGCAGGTCAAGGAGAAAATATTGCAAGTAGTCAGAAAGAAATACTTAAATACTGTGTCAAGATGACACAAGATTGAGAAGCTGTGCTGATACAGGAGCAGATGCTTCGGCTTATGATTTTCCAGAAGGCAAAGGAGCTAGGATTATAACCAAGAATAAGCTACCCAGCAAAACTGAGTATGATGCTACAGGGAAAAAAAGGGCTATTTTATGAAATAGAGGACTTTTGAAAATTGCTTATAAAAAGACTCAGGAGAAGAATAAAAAGGTAAAAATATGTGAGAAACCATAAAGGATTTAATAAGGTTAAACTATTTATATTCCAATGTGGGAAAATGAAACATGTAACCACTAATAATATTATCATCATTAGGGCATTAAGAAGGATTTAAGGGCTTGCTAGTAAAGGGGGAGTTTTTATGATGGAGGGGGAATTTGGAGAGGTACAGCAAGAAGCATTTACACCTCACTCTCATCTATACTGGTTGAAGGAGGGAAGAGTGTATATGTGTGTGTGTTTACACATAGAGCTGGGTAAAGGAATTCATGTTGCTGATGAGGGAAGTAGTAAGGAAGGGACTAATAGAAAGGGAAGGGGAATAAAAGGTGAGTAGATTAAAAGAGTCAGTGTTCAGAAGCAAAACATAAATTTAAGTAAGGGCAGGGTGAAAAAAAGATAAAAGAAAAATGGAAGAGAATAAGACAGAGGGATGCAGTTAGCAATCATAACTGTGAGTATAAATGGAATGAATTTACTCATAAAATGGAAGAGGAGAGCAAACTGGGATAGAAACAAAAATTTAGCAATATGTTGTTTACAAGAGACCCATGAAATAGACACACAGAGAATTAAGATAAGGAGCTGAACCAGAATCTATTATGCTTCAGTTAAAGGAAACATGGCAGAGGTAATAATCATTATCTTAAACAAAGCAAAAGCAAAACAATCAAGGAAGCTACATTTTGCTAAAAGGTTCAATGAACAATGAATTAATATCAATACTGAATATATATGCATCAAATATTATAGCATCCAAATTATGGAAGGAAATGATAAATAATTACTGGAGCAAATAGACAGTAAAACTATTCTAGAGAGGGACCTCAATTTACCCCTCTCAGTCCTAGGTAAAATTAACCACAAAAGAAATAAAAATAGTTTCATAACTGGGTTTATGAAAATTCAATCTCCAATACACCTTCAAAATTGGGAAGAATTATCAATCAAGTTTTGAAGTCAGTCTCTTATCATTTAGTGTTTTTCTGTTTCTTCTTCCTTTACTCTTTGAGATGTTGACTCACTTTGATGAAATTTGGTATACTATATACTTAGCTTTAGTTTGATTTATAATTTATTTCATCATCTTGAAATAAGTGAAGGACAATAATATTTTTTACAATGAATTTGTTATCTTCCTTTTTAATTATTTCAGTGAGTTTTTTTTATGTACCTGGTATATTTTGTTACATAGATTCATGATTGCACTAAGGCACTAACTAACAAGTTCATAGAGTTTGATATATCCTGAACCTATTTTTTTTTTTGCACTTTACAGGAGTCATGTAATTTTCCTTTTTTTTATTAATTTATTTTGATTTATCAACAATCACTTCCATAAGCTTTTGAGTTTTAAATTTTCTCCCCCTCCCTCCCTTTCTCTCTCCCCAAGATTGTGTGCAATCTGATGTAGGCTTTACATATACATTCTTATTAAACATATTTTCACATTAGTGATGTTGTAAGGAAGAATTAGAACCAATAGGAGGAACCACAAGAAAGAGAAAACATAACAAAACAGAAGAAAGAAAATAGCAAATAGTCTGCTTCAATCTGTATTCAAATTCCATAGTTCTTTCTTTGGACATGGGTAGCATTTTCCATCACGAGGCCTTTGGCTATGTCTTAGATCCTTGAATTTCTGAGAAGGGCTAAGTCTATCAACATTAGTCATCTCACAATGTGGCTGTTACTGTGTGCAATTTTCTCCTGGTTCTGCTTACTTCACTCAGCATCAGTCCATACAAGTCTTTCCAGGTTTTTCTGAAGTCAGCCTGTTCATCGATTCTTACAGCACAATAGTATTCCATTACATTCATCTACCACAACTTGTTCAGCCATTCTCCAATTGATGGGCATCCCCTCAATTTCCAATTCTTGGCCACCACAAAAAAGGGCTGCACGTGGGACCTTTTTCCCGTCTTTATGATCTCTTTGGTATACAGTCATAGAAGTGCTATTGCTGGGTCAAAGGGTATGCACATTTTTATGGTCCTTTGGGCATGGTTCCAAATTGCTCTCCAAAATGGTTGGATCATTTCACAACTCTACCAACAATGCATTAGTGTTCCAATTTCCCCACATCTTCTCCAACATTTATCGTTTTCCTGTTTTGTCATGTCGGCTAATCTGATAGGTGTGTTGCGGTATCTCAGAGTTGTTTTGATTTGCATTTCTCTAATCAATGGTGATTTAGAGCATTTTTTCATATGACTATAGATGGCTTTAATTTCTTCATCTGCAAACTGCCTACTCACATCCTTTGACTATTTATCAATTGGTGAATCATTATAATGTAATTTTCTTTTCTGTTACTTGGTGGCTTTAATTCTGACATAATCTTTCTGAACCAAGAAATAGACAAATCCGATTTTTTTCCAACTTTAAAGATGAAAAAAATGAATCAAATTCAAATGATCAGCAACTATATGAAAAACATCCTTATAATCACTAACTATTGGAGAAATTTAAATTAAATAAATCTAAGGTTTTATCTCACATTCATTGAACTGGCAAATATGACAAAAATGGAAAATGCCAATTTTTGGCATGGCTAAGGGAAGCCAGGTAGACTTTTGGTACAGGTATACACATAGCCATTCATCCATTCCAGAAAGTAATTTTGAAATATATTCCAAAAGACATTAAACTTTTTGTATCATTTGATACAGCAATATGAAAAGAGGAAAATGAATCATGTGTGCAAAAATATTTATGGCAGCTCTTTTTGTTGTATTAAACCATTAGAATATAAATTTTAGAATACAAATATAATAGGCTATTATTTTAAAATGAAAAATTAAGAGAAAAAAAGGACAGTTTCAGAGAAATCTAAGGAGATTTGGACTGGCTGATGTAGAATTAGAAGCAGCACCTATAAAATAAAAACAATATTATTGAAACAACAGCCAAAAAATACACTTTGATAATTTTAAGAGATACGATAAATTCAATGACCAAGAGCAAACATTTGATAAAGCATGATGGCTACCTCCTAACAGATATATCCAAGATGCCCAGTCAGTTGTGTTTTTGGGTATAGCAAATGTGTGGATTTCTTTTTTTTCACTTGGCTATGCTTATTCTGTTATAAAGATTGTGTTTTTCTTTTTTATGGGGGAGGAAACATTTGGGTAGTAGCAAAAATCTGGAGATAGTGACGCCGCAACTCCCACCCTCCAAAAAGAAAAAAAAAAGAAATGAAGGAAGGTCATTGAATTATGAATTAGGGGTTTTGTTGATTTTTCTTTCTCTTTCTACATTCATTTGTTTGGCTGGCTGTTTGGTTAGTTATTGCACAGAAAAGAATAGAGGAAGTTAACATAGAAACACAGATAAGCAGGACCATTTAAAAGTTGCATGTTGGATTTATTATTTTTAAGTAAGCTGCACACAATAGAGATTAATAGTTTCACATATATTTCCCTCCCTTTATGTTTTACTTTGCATATGAAAATGTTCTGTTTTGTGTGTGTGTGTGTGTGTGTTCATTACATTAAGATATTTTTAATGCATTTTTTTAATCCTAACCATTATTGTCAGAAAGGTGATAGTGGGTAGTGATATAGAATGAAATGTATATTTTCAAACACAGCCAATGCATGAATTTCTTTTGTTTAATTGCGCTTATTTGGTACAGGGACTACTATTTTGGTTCCCCAAAGAAAATATCATCAGTGAAACATTTAAAAATACATAGAAGAGAACCAGTCAGCCAAGAAACATTTATTAAACACTTAATATGTGCCAGGCAATGTGTTTAAAGAAAGGTAAATGATAGTCCCTGCTCTGGAGAGGTTCACAGGGAATGGGGAAGGTAACATTCAAACAGCTATGTGCAAACAACCTATATACAGAATAAACTAGAGATAATCAGCAGAGAGAAGACATTAGAACCAGGAGGGTTCCAGGAAGTATTGGTATTATTATTTTGAATTTAATGTATACTTACAACAAAAACAAAAACAAAAAAAAAGCCAATCTGCAACAGAAATCCATGGTTTTACATACACTTTTCTCTTTTTCTGTTTTATTCTAATGGAAATTATTTATGTTCATGCAAATAATAATATTTTTATGAATTTAAAAGAAAGAAAGTAAAAGCTGAGATAATGTTAATTTAGTATCCATGGCAGGGGATAGGAAGGGAGAAATTAGTACTGCTTTCCTAAAAACGATATAAAATTACTAACACATAGGTTGCTGTTTGCTAGTATAGGTCACCGAAGATCTAGTAGATACATGATGATCAGGTACTTGTGGCCCCAGACCCTGAGCACAATTTGGTATTATCTTATGGGTATCTAGTATAAGAGGTAATAGGATCAATAAGAGTGTTTTTTTTTTCCAGATAATTTCAGTCTGATTCTGACTCTTTGGGCACACAAAATGGTTCTGAGACAGGCTCAGATAATCTGTCAACAGAAAGGTCAGGGCTTCATTTTCTTTCTACCTATTATTATATACGTAAAATGCTTTAAAAACTGTAAGATTATATAAATGCTAACAACTAATCCCAATTCTGTGAAAGAGGAAGTCTTGACCAGAATGGAATAAAA
This sequence comes from Phascolarctos cinereus, assembly GCF_003287225.1. Classification (NCBI taxonomy): domain Eukaryota; kingdom Metazoa; phylum Chordata; class Mammalia; order Diprotodontia; family Phascolarctidae; genus Phascolarctos; species Phascolarctos cinereus. The sequence continues at coordinate 388,372,618 of NW_027555958.1, read as the reverse complement.
AGAAAGTCCCTGCCCTTAAGAAGCTTGTATGCTAGGGGAAGCTAGGTGGCACAGTGGATAGCTCTCTGGCCTTGGAGTCAAGAGGACCTGAGTTCAAATTTGGTCTCAGACATTTGACACTTACTAGCTGTGTGACCCTGGGCAAGTCACTGAATCCTGATTGCCTCACTCCTCCCCCCACAAAAAAAGCAAAAAAGGGACAGCAAGGTGGCACAGAGCACTGGCTCTGGAGTCAGGAGGACCTGAGTTCAAATCCAGCTTCAGACCAAACCTTTGACACTTACTAGCTGTGTGACCCTGGGCAAATCACTTAACCCCAATTGCCTAAAAAAAAAAAAAAGAAGAAGAAGCTCATATTCTAAAGAAGTTGATGACATGTAAACAACTGGATATATGAAATAAATATATAGGGTAGATTAAAGAAGGAATCTTAGACAGGAAGGCAATAGTAGACAGAAGGACTGCAAAAGTCGTCCTGCAGAGGGTATGTTTGAACTAAGTCATGAATGAAACCTAAGAAATTAAGAGGCAGAGGTAAGGAGAGAGCCACTAGATTTGTTGAATAAGGAAAATGAGGACAGACATACGGTTTAACAGGGGGAGAAGAAGGACATTTTGGAGAATGGGTTAATTTTTTTCACTTCAAGTAGGAAGGAAAGTCCTCATCTGAGATATTTTGTGAGAATGGTTCCATGGGACTTGAGGAAAGAGAAGAAGGTTTAGAACTCCTATAGAGGAGATTGGGATAGTGAATTAATTCAGGAGTAGAACTGCTGTCTTGTTGCTAAGAGTGTCCATTTGAGATTAGATCACATAAATTTGTAGTGGGACAAGGTAGGATGTCAACATTAGAAAGGGATTTTGACTCAGATCTCTGACTCTTGAGACTAGAGACAATATTCTTTTTACTATCCCATGCTAGCATGAAAGAAAAATATTTTAAATAATGAAGAATAGAATCTCTTGAAAATAGGTATATATCTCGCCACAGATTGGATGTTTGTGTACTAACTGAGAATGATAACATCCTGGAGAGGATGTTTGAGAACATTTTTTTCAACTGTTTTTTTTTAATTTTGTTTTGTTTTGTTTACAAATCAGAAAACTGAAGATCAGAGTTGTTAAATGACTTGCTCAACTTCATGTAAGCAAATCAGTGACAAGGCCATGCTAGATTTCATGTACATTAATCACAGGAACATTGAATAGTGCATTTAGATCTGCAAAAGACATTAAGGTCATCAAATTCAGCTCCTTTATTTTATAGATGAGGAAACTGAGGCTAAGAAAGTTAAATGGTTGCCCATTCATTCAAGTTTACATGATGATGCTTTTGCTGCTGCTGCTGCTGCTGCTGCTGCTGCTGCTGCTGTTGCGGCTGCTGCTGATGTTGATGGTGATGTTGATGGTGATGATGATGACAACAAGCTTGAAGGTTTGAGAAGGTCTTTAAAAATATCATCTCATTTAATCCTCACAAAATTACTGGGAAGTAGGTGCTATTATCCTCATTTTAAAGGTAAGGAAATTGGTCCAAACAGAAGTTAAGTGACTTGCTCAGGGTCATACAACATCTAAAGGGCTAAGGTCAAATCTGAAATTGAATTTTCCACATTTGGCACTTTATTCACTGTGTCATTTAGCTGTCTCACATCATTAAACACTTCAGTCTGCCTCAAGGCTTGCTATGGTGTTTTTTTTTAATGTATGTTATAAGAGAGTCAGTTCCTATCAAACTCACACATTCACAAAGTCCATAAATTATCTAGTTTAACTTGTATCTGAATAAAAGAAATCTTTTCAACAAAATTGTTTTTCACCCAGCTTCTCATTCAACACCTCCAGTGACAACAAATTTGTGACTCTTCTGCTGCCCATTCCATTACTGGATAGATTTAATAGAAGGTTTTCCATTGTAGTTTTCCTTAGACAAAAAATGCAAAGATTATGTCTGGTTCAAGTTAGAGCAATTGAATTCAGATTATGTGAAATTTAAATGTTTACCATTTCAATCTGTTATTTTCTTGCTTAAGGCTTTGAGTAGATATTTGTGTCAGACGTAATTTGGTTTGCTTTCTTTTTAGACTGAATTCATTAGCAATGCAGAATGGAAATAGCAATAAGTAATAATAGCTAGTACTCCACAAGTATGTATCATATTAAAATTATTTTTCTAATAATTTTATTTTGACTTATATATTAATTAAAACAGATCATTTTGGAGTTAAGATGGAAATGCTATTTATTACTTTTCTAAACTGAATTTCATTTATTTTCTTTTCAATTCACCCAACCCTCACACTCCCTCCCCTGCTTCCATTTTCCCAACACTGAAATCCTCTTCACTTTGATTAGCTCTAAAACGACTTCCACAGTAGTTCTCAAGATGTATTAAGCTCAGGCTTTAAAAAAAAAAAAGTAAACAGATGTTTGTTCTACACAGAGCTGGCTCTTTCCTGCACTTGTTCCTTCTCATCATCTTTTTGCTATTCCCTCAAGACAGACTTCAAGCTGATTAGACCAGCTGAGACTATAAGTCTTTCTTGATTTGTGCAAAATAAAAGGAGAAATGGAATTCACTAAGTGGTACCCTCTACTTCCCTTTTTACCATATGTGTATATGAAAAAGTAGAAATAAAAATGCATTAAATTAAAGGAGAGGATATATTTCTTTATTTTTTATTTTCATTTTTTTATATTTTTTTCATATGCTTTTGAGTTGAAAATTTTTCTCCCTTTTCTTCCCCCCCACCCTCCCCAAGACGGCCCACAATCTGACCATAGGTTTTACATTTATATACCCATTAAACAAATTTTCACATTAGTGAAGTTGTAAGTAAAAATTAAAACCAATAGGAGGAACCATCAGAAAGATTAAACAAAACTCAACAGAAGGTAAAAATAAGTGAAAGCGATTGGACTTCCATAATTCTTTCTTTGGATGTGGATAGCATTTTCCATCCCGAGGCCTCTGGAGATGTCTTAGAGAGGATACATTTCTTTATAAATGAGTAGAAGACACACTTGATTAAATAATACATGCTAATTTTAATATTCTAAAAGCTATCATTACAATATCCTAGTGTAATAGAATACTTGATGCATCATCATAGTACAGAATTTCTATTTATAGAGTACTGTCATCATGAGACCTGGTGTGGTATAATGCAAAAGACACTGGATTTGAGTTCCAAATGCTGCATTTGCATCCCATTCTACCACTTGTTAATCTATGGAATTCACCTTTCTGATTATCAATTTCTAAAGTAATACAATGGAATTCATATTACACTACTTATTTCATAGGCTCTGTTGTGGCAAAAGTTCTAAACAAAACACTAAGTTATACTCCTCCCTTAAAGTCTTACTATAGCCCTTTTTGAGTCAGAGATGGCACTAGGTCCTCAGAGATTTTTCCAAAGCATGAAGTCCTACCAAGATGGTAAGGCTTTTGATGAAAAACCTCACTAACTTTAGAAAGGCACATTATCACATGTTTAGTTACTAGAGCATGATTTATTTGATTGATTTTTACATATTAATATATGAAAAACTACGTATGAAGGAAATCAGGAAAGGCAATTTACATCAGTGGACAGAGGGACTATGCTAGTGAAATCATCTTTTGAAATATAAAATGTGCTCTAAATCACTATTGATTAGAGAAATGCAAATTAAAACATGTATGAGGTACCACATCATATCTACCAGATTGACTAATATGACAGAAAGAGAAAATTATAAATGTTGGATAGGATATGGGAAAATTGGAACATTCATGTATTGTTGGTGAAGTTGTAAACTGATCCAACAACTCTGTAGAGCAATTTGGAACTATGCCCAAGGGGCTATAAAACCCTTTGATACAGCAGTACCACTACTAGGTCTGTATTCCAAAAAAAATCATAAAAAGGGAAAAGAACCTACATGTATAAAAATATTCGTAGCAGCTGTCTTTGTGGTGGCAAAGAATTGGAAATTGAGGGGATAGTCATCAATTGAGGAATGGCTGAACAAGTTGTGGTGTATGAATGTAACGGAATACTATTGTTCTATAAAGAATGATGAGCAGACCGATTTCAGAAAAAATAAAAACCTGGAAAAACTTACATGAAGTGATGCTGAGTGAAGTGAGCAGAACCAGGAGAACAACATACTCAGTAACAGCAACACTGTGTGGTGATTAATTATGATAGACTTAAAGGCTCCTCTCAGCATAAGACAACTCCAAAAAATTCACAGTGGAAAATGCTATCCACATCCAGAGAAAGAACTTTGGAGTCTGAATGCACATGGAAGCACACTATTTTCATTATTTTTAATTTTTTTTTCTTTCTCATGATTTCACCCTTTTGTTCTAATTCTTCTTTCACAACATGATTAATGTGGAAATATATTTAATTTGATTATATATGTATAGCCTGCATCAGATTGCTTAATGTCTTGAGGAGGGGGAAGGAAAAAAAAGAGGGAGAAAAGTTTGGAACTCAAAATTTTACAAAAAATGAATGCTGAAAGCTATCTTTACATGTCATTGGAAAAAAGTAAAATACTATTAAGTGCAAAAAATATAGAATTTTGAAAATATTTATCATTTATGCTATGTTGTTTTGCTGCCATCATAGTTATGATTTCATGATATTTCTTTACCATAATATCTTCAGTTATTTTTTCATTATGTTCAACTCTTTGTAATCCATTGTTATTTCTTTTCAAAGATATTGGAGCAATTTGCCATTTCCTTCTCCAACTCATTTTACAGATGAGGAAATTGAGGCAAACAGGTTGAAGTGACTTTCCCAGGGTTACATAGATAGTAAGTTTCTGAGGCCAGATTTGAAGTAAAAAAGATGAGTCTTTCTGACTCTAGGTCCAGAGCTCTCTGCTGTACCACCTAGCAGCCATATTGTTATATACATATTCGTTACCTAAAAGAATGTTTACTTGCTGGTTGAAAGTATAGCATTTATGCCAGAAACACTCCTTTTTGTAACCAATCCTAAAATAATTTCACTTAACCTTTTTAAATTTTTTTCTTAGTTACATTAGAGATGAACAGAAATTTAAGAAAAAATAAAACCAATATGTCACTCAAACATATTTTGATCTCAATGAGGAGTAAATAATTCTTAATTACTATGAACTCTTAATTACTAGGACAATAAAAAATGAAGCTACCATTATTGTATTCAAGTCCTTCTTACTAATTTAGAAGGATACCTCTACAAAACTTCAGTCTGTGGAGATTTTCCTCAGTATTTTCATCCAAGTCATCAATAAATAAATTTACAACCACATAAAACTCCAATCAGAGACTTTCTTACCTGTCAGTGAGGATGGAGTGGAAGAGATTCTTGGTTAAGTAGAGTTTGTATTCAGTAGCTCCTATATCCCACCCAATTCTGAGATTTTACAATTTTGTGATAATTATACAACTTCAGATTATCTAGGCTATTTTGCTTTATAACATGAAGTTGATAAAAATCCTCCCTACCTGATCATTTTAAATGTCACTAGAATGTAGTAGGCACCGATATCCCACAAGCTTTACCAATAAATCTGGGAGTGAGGTAAGGATTTCCATTTTTTAAATATTTTATATAGTTTTTATTTTATTTTATATAGCTTTTGAAATACTGACAATAATAAAATAAGTGAAATAAATTTTTAAAAAGATAAAAATGGCCAAAAATGAAATAACTATCCCAATCTTCTGACAATGTGTTTTGCTTGGAAAACCCAAGAACTTACTAAAGAAACTAATCATGATAATAATAGTTTTAGCATAACTTCAGTCTCTTAAATGAACATACAAAATCCATATCATTTCTATATATTATCACAGTCTAAGAGACAATAATAGAAAAAAATTCAAAATTACTAGAAAGTGGTATCTGGGATAAAGCAACAAAAATAGACCAAATATTTGTGTACATTCTACTACAAAATTATCTTTAAATATATTAAAATTAAAAACCTATTAAAATATATTTTAAAAGTAGCCAGAGGACTATTTGGTGCTCATAGCTAAACTATAACAAAAATAAAAATTACAATACTACCAAAGTTAATTTATAGCTTTATTGCTATGCCAAACTATCAAAGGAATTAGTTTATTAAAATTGATAAAATAATAAACAATCATTTGGAAAATAAAAATACCTAAAGTGTTGAGGGAAACAGTGAAAACAAAGGTAAGAATGAAGAGGGATAACACTTTTTGATGTCACACTGCATTAGAAAACAGGAGTCATTATATACAGTTGGAGTTGAATAAAAGATAGAGAAGTAGTTCAATGGAACAGACTACACAAAGGAAAATAGAAACAGTGAAACTTATCAACTCAATATTCAATCAACCACAAAAGATAAATTACTTGGGAAATAACTCCCTACTTAATTGAAATTGGGGGAGGGGGAGTCTTGCAGAAATTGGACTTAGAGCAATGTCTTATGCCATATTTCACTATATTCCACTATAAATTCAAAATAGATTCAAAACTTGATTATTAAAGACTACAAGTCTAAAAAGTAGAAGAGAAGCAAGTTGTATACATTTCACAATTATGGGTAAGAGATGTATTCTTAACTAAAAAAAGGGATATTGGCAATTTAAAAAGATAATTAGAACATTTTGATTATATGAATTGAAAATCAGCACTAAGATTAACACATCTAAGAGAAGAAAAATAGTAGTCAAAGGTGGGGGGGTGCTTCAAATTTCTCAGATAAGCATTTGCCAACTTAGATCTGTAGATGACTATTATGAACATAGTGCAAAAGCTATTTCCCATAGGTAAGTCAGCAAAGAATATGAAGAAACATTTCTGAAAGATATAATTACAAATTATAAGCACCAATATTTAAGAATGCCCCAAATCACTAACAGAAGAAATAGACATCAAAACAACTCTGTTGTCTCACCTAATACCCAGCAAATTTACACAATTGACAAAATCAGGAGTTTCTCTACATTGGAAAGATTGCAGAATGAACTCCATTGTGCATTGCTGGTGAAGCTATGAATTAGTGCAACTATTATTTTTTAAATAGTATTTTGTTTTCCCCCAGTTACTTGTCAAGAAAATTTTTAGCATTGATTTTTTATAAGATTTTGAGTTCAATTTTTTTTCTCCCCCTTTTCCCACCTCTCCTCTGAAAATTGTAAGTATTTTCATATAGTTTGTAATGTGCTGGCATGGAAAAATATGTCCATATTAGTCACAGTTGTAAAAGAAGAAACAGATCAATATTTATAAAAAAAATAACATGAGAAAGAATAAAGTAAGTGGGAAAAATATGCTTTGATATGTATTCAATATCCAGTTTCTTATCTGGATGTGAATTGCATTTTCCTTCATGAGTGCTTTGTACTTGTCTTGAATCATTGTGTCACGAGAAGAGCAGAGTAGCTCATAGTTGATCATCACACAATGTTGCTGATACTGTTAAGATGTTTTATTGGTTCTGCTCATTTCACTTTGAATCAGTACATAAAATACTTTTCAGGATTTTCTTCAATCTACATTTTCGTAGTTTCTTATTACATAATAGTATTCCATTATATTCATATGCCAAAGCTTGTTCATCCATTCCCCAATTGATGGGCATCCTCTCAATTTCCAAGTCTTTGCCACCACACAAAGAGCTGTTTTAGACATTTTTGTACATGTGTTTCCTTTTTCCTTTTTATGATCTCTTTGGGATACAGACTTAGCAGTGGTATTGCTGGGTCAAAGGGTATGGACAGTTTGGTTCCCTTTGGGTATAGTGCTCTCCAGAATTGTTAGATCAGTTCACAATAGCACAAACAGTGCATTAATGTTCTGATTTCCTCACATCCTCTCCAACATCTATCATTTTCTTGTTTTGTCATGTTAGCCAATCTGATAGGTGCTCATCAATAGTGATTTAGAGCATTTTTTTCATATGTCTATAGCTTTAATTTCCTCATCTAAAACTTGTCTGTTCATATCCATTGACCTTTTATCATTGAGGAATGGCTTCTATTATGGTAAATTTGATTCAATTCTCCATATTTTTCAATAAAGAGGTCTTTATCAGAGATACTTGCTATAAAGTTTGCTTTCCAGTTTTCTTCTTTCATTCTAAACTTGGTTTTAATGGCTTTGTTTGTACAAAAGCTTTTTAATTTGATGTAATCAAAATTATCTGTTTTACATTTTGCACTCCTCTCTCTATCTCTCTTGTTTGGTTATATATTCTTCCCCTCCCCATGGATCTGAGAGATAGACTATTCATTGCTCTTCTAATTTGTTTATGGTGCCGTCCTTTATGTTTACATCATTTAAATCTGTCATATCTAGCTTTTCTAATATTATATTTACCTCCTTAGTTTTTTTCTTGTTTATTTTTGGTTAGATTTATTGAGTTCTGAGAGGGGAATCTGAGGTTTCTCACTGGGCAACTTTGCTGTCTATTTCTCCCTGTAACTCACTTAATATCTCCTTTAAGAATTGGATGCTGTACTACATGATGTATATATGTTAGATATTGATATTGCTTCATTGTCTATGGTTATTTTAGCAAGACATAGCTTCCTTCTTTATCTCTTTTGATTAGGCGTATTTTTGCTTTTACTTTGTCTGAGATCAAGAGTTTTACCCTTGCTTTTTTTTTTCCACTTCAGCTGAAGCACAGCAGATTCTGCTCCAGCCCCTCAACTTTACTCTGTGTGCGTCTTCAAGTGTGTTTCCTGTAAGCAACACATTGTAGGATTTTGGTTTCTCATTCACTTTGCTATCCATTTCCATTTTATGGGAGACTTCACCCCATTCACATTCAAAGTTATGATTACTACCTGTGTATTTCCCTTCATCCTATTATTCCTTCTTTTTATTCTCTCTCTCTTTTCACCCTTCCCTCCTCATCAGTGTTTTGCTTCTTTCTACCACCTCGCCTGATCCGCCCTCTTTTCTGTCAGTCTCTCCCCCTATCACCTGTACTTGATCTCTTCCCTTCCTACTTCCTTGTTGGATAAGACAGATTTCTATATTCAACCAGCTGTTTTTATTATTATTCCCTCTTTGACCCAGTACTGATGAGAGTAAGGTTTACATGATGTTCCTTATCCACCCTTTCTTCTTCCCTTCCACTGTAATAGATCTTTCTTGCCTCTTCATGTGAAATAATTACCCCATGCTACCTGTCCTTCCCTTCCACCTATTATATTCTTTTTTCTCATCACTTAATTTTTTGTCTGTCATTGTCTCAAGTTCACCTTTTGCCCATATCCTCTGTCTATGTATATTCCTTCTAGTTGTACTATTAGTGATACAATTTTAAGAATTACAAGTATCATCATCCCATGTAGACATATAAATAGTTTCATTCTATTGAATCCCTTATGTATCCTTTTCCCTTTTCACTTGTTTATGCTTCTCTTGGGTCTTATTATTGGAGGTCAAATTTTTGTTTAGTCCTGGTCTTCTCCTTATGAAAGCTGGGAATTCTTCTATTTCATAGTATGACAATTTTTTTCTCCTTGATGTATTATGCTTAATTTTGCTGGGTAAGTAATTCTTGGTTGTAGTCCTAGCTCCTTTTGCCTTCTTGAGTATCATGTTCAATGACCTCTGATCCTTTAAAGCTGCAGCTGCCAAGTCCTGTGTAATCCTAATTGTGATTCCCTGATATTTGAATTGTTTCTTTCTGGCCACTTGTAGTATTTTATCCTTGACCTTATAGTTCTGAAATTCTATTATAATGTTCCTTGGTGTTTTTATTGTGTTATCTCTTTCCTGAGATAATTGGTGAATTCTTTCAATGCCTATTTTGTCCTCTGGTTCTAGGACATCAGTGTAGTTTTCCTTGAAAATTTCTTGAAAGAGACTGCCCAGGTCCTCCTTTTGAGTGTGCCTTTAGTACAACAATAATTGAAAGCAGTTTTGAATAATAAAAATTAAATAGCTAAGATGCAAAAGCCTTTTGACATGAGCATTTCCTGTTAGATATATACCCTATAGGAGTCATTGAAAAAACAAAAGTCTCAATTTCCTTTTCTGATTCATTTTACAGATGAGAAAACTCAGGCAAGCAGGGTTGAGTGACTTGCACAGGGTCACACAACTAGTTAAGTGTCTGAGGCTGGATTTGAATTCAGGTCTTCCTGACTGCAACCCTATCCACTGAGCCACCTAACAGTCCCATTGAGTATAATTGACTTGATACCAAATCTAAGCAGATAGATAGATAGATAGATAGATAGATAGATAGATAGATAGATAGATAGATAGATAGATAGTGGGCACAGGGTGAGTTGAAGATGAAAGGGTGATATCTAAAAATAAAATTAAGGGATGAGAGAGGATTATACTGGGAGAAGGACAAAGGGAGGTAGAACAGGGTAAATTATCTCACATAAAACAGATGAGAAAAAGCTTTTCCAGTGGAGAAGTGGGGGAAGGTGAGAGGGAGTGAATGAATCTTATTCTCATCAGATTTGGCTTAAGGAGGGAATAACATACACACTCAATTGGTTATGGAAATTGATCTTACCCTACAGGAAAATAGGGGAGAAAAGGAGAAGAGGAGAGATGATAGAGGGGAAGGCAGATTGGAAGAGGGGGTAATTAGAAGCAAACACTTCTGAGGAGGGAGAGGGTCATAAGAGAAAATAGAATAAATGGGGGGTGGGATAGGATGAAGGAAAATATAGTTATTTTTTCACAACATGACTATTACGGAAATGTTTTGCATGAGGGAGGAATAGAGAGGATTTGGAACCCAAAGTTTTAAAAACAAATGTTAAAAATTGTTTTAACGTGCAACTGAGAAATAAGATATGTAGGCAATGGGGTATAGAAATCTATCCTACCCTCCAGGAAAATAGAAGCGGAAGGAGATAAGAGAAAGGAGGTGATAGAAGAGAGGGCAGGTTAGGGTAAGGGATATTCAGAATACACATTCTCTTAGGGTGGGGGGAAGAGTGAGATGCAGAGAAAATTTGGAACTCAAAATTTTGTGGAAGTGAATGTTGAAAACTAAAGATAAATAAATTAAGAATTAGAAAAAATAAAAAGGTGGGCTTACTCCAATATAGGACAAATAAGGCTTAATTCTAAGGTGCTGACATTTGGATCTGGGATTCAGTTGCTTCTCATGGTGAACAACATTTCTGTGCCATTCCTCGAAGTATTACAGAGGCCCAAAGTACAATTGTCACCAAGAGATTCTCTGAACAATGGAGCATCCCATATAATTACACTCATAGAAGGGATTTTCTTCTACACCACTACATTTCCCTAGCATAAAAAAGCATCTACAAACTAAAAAAATGTGCATGAATTAAGTGACATATTCATGATATATTCACACATAAATGCCTTTTTTTTGTAAAAACAAAAGTGCACACTGAGTGGGTGAAAAGTGTGTAGGAATAACCTCTTCTTTGGAGATGGTAAAATAAAAGAGTAAATATTTGGGAAAAAAATTAAAACAAAAAAAAATTGAAAAAATTGGGAAAAAAATTGAGTGACTGAATTGAGGTACCTGGAAATTATTCTAGGTGTAAGATTAGTGCTTGCATTAGAATAGGATAAAGTAGGATAAAATCCTATTTCTTTTCAGAAAGGTCTTCTATAATTCCATCATGCTTTTAGTTAATCACAAAGCAAAGGTGTAGAAGAAAAGGACTGAATTTTTGTTTGTGGGGGGAAATCATTTTTTTATTAAGGATGTCATGTAAACTCTTTCATATCCCTTTCTCTTTTTTTCTGTTCATTTCAAGCATTATGCATATCATAACCAGGGAAAGGAAATCAAGCTAGAGGGCAGAAAGAGCTCATGAAAATACTGGGAAATAGAATGAATTATGATAGCAGCTGTGGTCATGCTAGCAGATGGAAAGACCTGACTGGAATAACACAGGCAGGAAGGAAACAAGAATTTATTAAGTACCTACTATGTCCCAAGCACTGTGCTAAGCGCTTTATAAATATCTCATTTGATCCTCACAAAAGAGATAAGTGCTGCTATCTTCCTCATTTTACAATTGAGAATATTGAGGCAGGCATAATGTAAGTGACTTGCCTAGATTCACATGGCTTCTGAGCTGGACTTGAATTCGGTTGCTCCTGACTTCAGCTCTCTATGTTCTTTACCACCTAGCAGGTGGTACTAGGGTAACTAGCAAAGTTTGAGCCGCATGACAAAGAATCTTACAATAGAAAATGAAAGATTTTATAGTAACAGGAGTCCACTAAGGTATTCAAAGAAGACAAAAATGTTAATATTTTTGAAGCAATAGAGTGTAACTTTTGCTAGCATGTGTACATGTAATTGGTTGCCAAGAATAATTTATTCAACAATTTAGAAAATTGTTATATGAGACTAGACAAATATAATTCATCCAAAGGGTAAGAGAAATATTCTTTTTGGGGTAAACAAGCAACAGCATACTCAGGATAACTTTCTTGTGAGCAGTGTCATAAAATATGGTATTAAAAATATGTATGACTGAAAAAAAAGAGATGGACAAGTTGTGTGCTGAAAATGGACACAAACATCTTAAGGAATACATAACAATCTCCAGGATATGAATAGCTTCAGACAAAAAAAAATCCTATTGTGTGTTCCTCTTTATAGAATTTGTAGGAAGACATGGACTAGATGAGAAAGCACTGGATGAGAAAGCAAAGGGACATTTCCCTCAGCACTGATAGATGAAGTAACTACATCAGTGAAATCACAGATCCATCAAAGTGTCTTAGTGTCTGTGTTATCATTGACTTTGTTAAAGGACATGCTTATCTAATTTGCAGAATATAGAAAACTGCAAGATAGCTACACATTTGATGACAGAGTTGGGATCTAAAAATATCTTGATAGACTTGAACAATGAACTTAGTCTAATAAGACAAAATTTAACAGAAATAAATATAAAAACCTACACTGTCAGTTAAGAAAATAAGTTTGTAGGGGGCAGCCAAACGGTGCAGTGGATACAGCACCGGCCCTGGATTCAGGAGGACCTGAGATCAAATTCGGCCTCAGACACATAACACATACTAGCTATGTGACCCTGGGCAAGTCACTTTACCCCGTTGCCTAGCCAAAAGAAAAAAAAAAGAAAGAAAATAAGCTTGTGGTGGCAAAGAATTGGAAATTGAGAGGATGCCCATCAATTGGGGAATGACTGAACAAGTTGTGGTATATGAATGTAATGGAATACTATTGTGGTATAAGAAATGATGAACAGGCTGACTTCAGAAAAACCTGGAAAGACTTGTATGGTCTGATTCTGAGTGAAGTGATCAGAACCAGGAGAACATTGTACATAACAACAGCCATGTTGTACAGTGCTTAATATTGATAAATTTAACCCTTCTCAGCAATACAAGTATCAAAGACATCTCCAAAGGCCTCATGATGGAAAATGCTATCCATAAAGAAGAAGGAACTATGGAGTTTGAATGCAGATCGCAGCATACTGTTTGCTATTTTTTTTTTGTCTGTTGTGTTTTGTTTCCTCTTTCTGGTGGTTCCTCCCATTGGTTCTAATTCTCACTTACAACATCACTAATGTGAAAATATGTTTAATAGGAACATATCTATATATCTACCCTATATCAGATTGTGCACCATCTTGGGGAGGGTGGTGGGGAGAGAGGAGAATAAAAATTTTAAACTCAAAAGCATATAGAAGTGATTGTTGATAAATCAAAATTAATTAAGAAAAGAAAATAAGTTTTATATAAGATATATTTGAGAAATAGCTAGATAGGACAGTATGGATGAAAATGATCTCAACAATTTATTAGATGAAGAGTTAAACGTGAGTGAAGAGTGTGCTTTGGTATCCAACAAAGCTAGTGTTAATTTAGAATAGATTATGAGGGGGAAATGGCTATAAGAGCTAAAGTGATGGTGTCACTACATAATAGATAGGTAGATAGATAGATAGATAGATAGATAGATAGATAGATAGATAGATAGATAGATAGATAGATAGATAGATGATAGATATAACAATAGATGTAGATATTACCTGTCATACAACATCTGGCATATTGTGTTCAATTCTGAGCACCACATTTTGAGAAGGATGTGGACAAACAGAAAGATGGAAAATAGGATTGTAAGGAAAGCATAAATCCTGCCAGGCAAGGAACTGGGGTGGAGAAATATAGGACTAGAGGTGGGGCAAACTATAGGGAATAAAATAGCTGTCTTCAAGAAATTCTGCAGACACAGGAGGATAGAGGAATTAGTCTTGTTCTGAGTTTTTCCAAAAGATAGAGCCAGGAATAATGAATAGAAAATGAAGACAATTACACTGAGGCTTGATGTAAGAAAAATAATTTCTAAAAATTCAAAAAATGGAATACACTAATTTGGGAAGCAGTTGGATTCCTATTCATTAGAGGCGTTCAAGCAAAGACTGAAAGACAACTTGTCAGATATCTTTCCTTGAAATCTATAATTATTTTCAACAGAAATCTCAATAAAGTTACTCATTGTAAATGTTAATATCTTATCAAATCAGGATTATGAATGACACAATATACACTTTTAGATTATCGGTCATGTCCTTTTTTAATGAGCCAATATAGTATAAAGATATGGGCTGGAGGCCCATAGGGTATTCTGGTTCAAATACAGGATAGACTGGATGGCTATCTGTGTCTCTTTCAACTCTCAGATTCCATGCATCTGAATTGGAGCTACCCAACAGGGAAATGAAATTCTGTGATTATCTAATACATCTGAAAACAGAAAATTTGTGGTCATGTTACCAAAGATATTATTTTAACTTGAAGAAATGATTATGGAAAGACTATTTTTTGATACTGATTATGAAGTCAGTACTGTCACTAAAGCTTGTGAAAACTGTTTTTTTGAGGGGGCAGCTAGGTTGCGCAGTGGATAGAGCACTGGCCCTGAAGTCAGGAGTACCTGAGTTCAAATCCAATCTCAAACCAAACACTTGACACTTACCAGCTGTGTGACCCTGGGCAAGTCACTTAACCCCAACTGCCTTAGAAAAGAAAAAAAGAAAGAAAAAAAATTGTTTCTTTTTTAATTTAATTGAAATGAACAATTACAAATGGAATCCTATAATTTTGCCTCCAGCCCATATCTTTATACTATATTGGCTCATTAAAAAAGGACATGACCTATAATCTAAAAGTGTATATTGTGTCATTCATAATCCTGATTTGATAAGATATTAACATTTACAATGAGTAACTTTATTGAGATTTTGTTGAAAATAATTATAGATTTCAAGGAAAGATCCTTATCAATTGTATTCCCCATTATCATGTTCTTCCTAGCTTAGTACAATTGCAACTGCAATTAATTCAAGAAGTGTTGAAAATTCTCATTATGTACAACGTTAACTCTAACTGCATTAATGAATTGAAATAATGAAATGTTTCACTCAAAATCAACTATATAAACATTGTCAAACTGCATCATGGTCTCAGAGCAAATCAACAGCATAGTCTATTCTATAAATTGCCAAAGTATATAACCAAAAAACTACATGAAGATAACATAAGAAACTCCATATTGTGTGGACCCTATTGAAGGAAGTAGACAATATTTAAAGAAGCTTTATTACTATATTGTTTTGACCGAAACATGCACTTGAAAAACAGATTGATAGTCTGGACATAGGATTTTTCCTGAATCTGCCAAGGATGACTTTGTGACTTTGGACAAGTCGATTCTTTGTGCCTCAGTTTCTTCAGCAATAAAGGGGATTAGACTAGATAATTTCTAATTTTATTTCTAGGTCCAAACTCCATGATTTTAAAGATATTTCTAGAGTGGCTTAATCTTTCACATATAGTATTGTACCAAAGATGAGGCAAGATAGAAGACTACATGCAGAGACAGGAAAACCAGTATTTAAGCTCTACTTCTGACACATCCTGCCTGTTTCGCCTTGGCAGAGTCACTTTGTATCTTAAGGCCCCAGGCAAATCTCTAAGATTTTAGGATAAGAAACAGTTACTAATCTGCAAAGGGAGAAGAATATTTCTTGCTTAGAGCTCCTTACACTGATGAAATTATAGGTCAGGACAAATATAGCTAGGTATATATGTATATATATATATATGTATGTATATACATAGAAAGATGATAGATAGATAGATAGATAGATAGATAGATAGATAGATAGATAGATGAACAAAGGTAATTGGGGAAAAGCAGATCAATATTTCCTATTTTATATCTAAATGTTGTAATTTTTATAGTGAGTATATTGCAGTATGTTAAGAAAACTGATGAGCATGAAAATATGTTTGGTTTTAACTGTGTCTGTTGAGAATCTTTATACTCACTTTAATTCATGTAGAGATTATACCTAATGGTTTTCTCAAATAAACTAGTGTGCAACATTGTAGTTTTGAAAAAAGTATATATTTTTCCAAAACAAAAACTAAAATGACCCTAGGCAGTATTTAGTGAGTTAATTGCCAATATCCAGAGAGAATTAAGATTAAATTAAATTTTACATGGGAATCACAGGAGAGCTGTTAGTGAGCAGTAACAACCTCAGTGCCTAAAATTGTACAAGAAGTGGTTTGTATATCATCATAATTACTGAAAAGGCATTTTTTTAAAGAATGAGGAGGAAGATGTGTCACTAAATTGTGCTGTGAAAGTGTCTAAATGATAGTGCGTATGAAAGCGTCTTATTCTTTTTATCAAAGAAGAAGACATTTCTATATGTATTATGTATGTATGCATGTATACGGGTGAGAACCCAAATTAAGTAAACTGTATTTCCTACTCTACAAACTTCTAATTGAAACCTGAATGAGGAACACATTTTTCAATGAGCAACAAACCACAAAAAAGGGACTTTGCCGATGCCTGCAAAGGAAAAAAAAAAAACCTGCCATCTAGATGTCAATTCACATCATTGTGAATTTCAACCAACAGACAAAATAAAAATAGAATTAAAGTTGACTAATGATGTTTCATTTATCCAATGAAGTCATGTTCTGATGCCTCATTGTATGGCATGAAAGTGACCATGGCCTTTGGAAAGCTATACCAAAGGCAAGCTTTGAGCTGGGAGACAATGAGAACAGGCATAGCAATCTCTGTTCAACTGAACATCTATCTAACCAAGTATAGAGAGATTAAGTTACTGGAGGCTGACCACAAGGTGTTTTTGTTGGTAGGTTAGTTGGTTTTGTGATTTGCATCATTAAAAAAATTAAATGGAAAGAGCACTAAAGTCTCAACACCTTATTTCAATTCTTAACTGACAATTGCTAGCTTTGTAGACATAGACTAATAATTTAATCTACAACTCATTATTCATTTCTATAAAATGAGAATAATAATGTTTATATTACCTACTTTATGGAGTTGTGTGGAGAACATTTCTTTTAAATTTTAAAGTGATTTATACATTTTCTATTCTGATGATTTACTTTATTGTTCAGATCTGTGATTACTTTTGATTTGGAACCCCTCTGAGGATACTCCCTCAGACACCACAGAAAATCAATTATTTTAAAACATAGCTCCTTAGAGAAACCTGGCACCTAGATGACTTAGTGAGTGTAGTATGGGACGTGGAGTCAGGAAAATCTGAGATCAAATCCAATCTTAGATATTCACTGAGTGACCCTGGACAAGTCACTTAAATCTCTAGTCTCCTTCAGTTTCCTCAACTTGAAAATGAAGACAACAATAGCACCTATATTCCAGGGTTGTTGTAAGGATCAAATAAGCTAACATTTCTAAAGTGCTTATCACAGTTGCTGACATATAGCAGGCATTTAATAGGTGCTTTTTTCCCCCTTTCCTCCTTTCCCCCTTCTCTGTCACGTAGAAAGTCAAATGATTTGCCAAAGGTCACAAATGGGACTTGAACCTGTTTCTCCATAAATCCAACGCCAGATCTCCACCACTATGCAAAGCTTTAGTGCTTATGATTATTATTTACCTCATTAATAAAAATAATAAATTATCAGATACTAATATCTGAAATATTAAATATAGACTAGGGGGAAATCTGTTTTCCAGAGGAATAGAATTGAATTATTACTGTACCAGCAAAGATAACAAAGTAGGAGAAAGTAGTACAGCTTAGCTTTTCCCCACAAGCACACAAACAAACAAAAATTGTAGAAAGATCACCAGGTCAACAAAGACACAAAGGAAATAATCAAGCTGAGTCATTTTTCCAGCCCATATCAGTATGTGAAGATCGAAATCCATGGACACTAGTGTAGAGGAACCAGGGATGTGGTGCTGTGGAGAGGCTGACCTGGGATCAGATAAGGTGATAAAAAAAAATAGATGTGATTAAAAGAAATAAACACAGACAGTATAATTTGGTGAAATATATTAGACAACTAATATTGTTGTTTAATACAGATGCACTAAGTAGCATAACTTCTACATATTTAAATACTTAAAGGAAAATATGGTGAAATATGAAATAAAACTATTATAGTGGAGGACATTGTTCTCTTTCAGAATAAAATCTAACAAACAATGATGATGATAAAAATCTTAAGAAAAGTTAAGGAAATGAAAAGAATTTTAGAAAAGAGATATGAGAAGGCAAAAGCAATTATTAAATGGGGAGAAAATGTGTGTGTGTGTGTGTGTGTGTGTATTTCATAGTTACACGTCATATTTTTATAAAAATTTACCGTATCTTAAGGGAGAAAAGACCTTGTAGATCTAAAATTGTTAAACACATATTTTACTGACCAGAATGCAATAATATATATTCAATGAAGAACTGCTGCAAAAATAATTAAAATTAATTTGAGACTAATTACCTTAATAAAGAATTGGCAGTCACAAATTAGAAAGATGAAGGGTAATTTTATACTGTGCGAATTTATCTGATCACTGTCAACCATTTAGAAAATAACATCTCCAACATGGCAGGATCATTACATAGAGCTTTTATAGATCCTAATTGTTTTCTTGTTGTTGTTGTGTTCCTACTTAAAGTCTATATTGTAAATATTGTATTCCTGTGGTGATGGTATAAGGCTAAAATCATAGAATAGTATGATTTCAGAAGAAGTAAAGTTGCAAAGGAATAGTAGATGATAGAAAGGCATGTGTTAGATTATTGAATATTAATAAAACTTGCTGTTCGGTTGTTTTCACTTGTGTCCCAACTCTTTGTGACCCCCATTTGAAGTTTTCTTGGCAGAGATACTAGTGTGGTTTGCCATTTCCTTCTCCAGCTTATTTTACAGATGAAGAAACTGAAGCAAGCACAGCTAAGTGACTTGCCCAGGGTCACATAGCTAGTAAATGTCTGAAGCTAAATTTGAACTCAGGAAGATGAGTCTTCCTGACTCCAGGTCTGGTACACTATCCACTTAGCCACCTAGCTGTCCCCATAAATTAAATCAGCATGTTACAAATAACTCACTTCATACAAGAAGTCACATAAAATCAATCACAAAAGACAAATCTGATCAGAAAAGTAAGTAGTTAGTCAAATAACAAGAGTGAATAACAAATTGACTTAAATGTTATACCAATAAGTACAAATTGTGGGGGGCATCCCCTTAAAAGAGTTGAAAGCTTGACTAGATCTACTATTCTTCCTAGATTTTATATTGGGAATTTATGGGAAAAACAAGAATTTCATGTGATAAGAGGGCATAGATAGGCTGGTTGTTTTGTGATTTTGTTAAAGAAACATTTAACAACTAAATTATTGACCGATTGAAGCAAGTATTAAAGTGTATGCCTGATGACTAAGTAAGCAGTCAATAAAGAAAAGGATACTAAAGAGGATAATGGTAAGTGGAGACACCAATACCCTGGACTGTATTTTTACCCAAATCTGATTAACCACATCTCTTTGTTTTGTGAGCTGTGGCAATGTAATTGATCTCCCCTCACAATAATGGAATTGTTGGAATGCCAAACCTCAAAGTGGGAAGAAACTTCAGTGTCTATCTAAGTCTGACTCTTATATGCTTAAATTCCTCTAATGGTCACAAATGTGGCCACTGAGCCTTTGTTTAATAATGACTAATGATAGAAAATTCAACATTTTGCAAGGCAATTAACTCAATTTTTGAATAATTTTAGAAAGTCCTCACGCAGTGCATGTATTTCAACCCTCAATTCACTATTTTACAACTTCAATACATCACTCTATTTCTATTCTTCAGAGTCAATCAGAACATGCCTAACTTATCTTTCACTTTATCTCTTCACGTGTTTTAAGAGTACTACCATGTCTCCAGTAAATCTTTTCTTCCCTACGTCCAACAATTCCAATTCCTTCAACTTATCTCCATAGGACATACACTTGAATCACTCTACCATCTTAGTTTCTCTCTCTGAACATTTTTCAATTTATTGAAATCCTTAATCAAACATGGTGTTCAGACTCAATATATAATTCGAGATGTGATCTTCCCAGGATAGAGTATTACAAAACTATAGCCTCCTTAGGGCTGGACACTATTCCTTGCCTTGATATAGTTAAGTTTGTTTCAAATTTGTTGTCTATCACATTTTTCTATGGGCTTGTATTGAGATTGTGGTCTCCTAAAACCTTCACATCTTTTTTCAAGTGAACTTCTGTCTATCAATTTCTCCTTCACCTTGTACTTGTTCACTTATTTTTTTTTTACTAACCCAAATCTGTGACTCTATGTTTATCCTTACTAAATTTAATCTAATTTGATTTAGCTTGATATTCTAGCCTGTCTTTTGGAATCCTACAACTAGTCAAGGGGTTAGCTATTTTTCTGAGCATTTTATTATCTTTGTATTTCATAAACATAGTGTCTTTGTGTTTATCTGCCTCATTGGTAGGAAATGTTCAACAGTGTGGGGCCAAGTACAGATTCCCTAGGCGCTTAACTGAAAATATTCTTCCAAGTTGATACAGACTCATTAATGAATACTTCATTATTGGAAGCAAATACTAATGAATTTTTCTATTCATGAGTAGCCCAAGGTTTTATTTGTATATGGTAAAGTCCTATAAATAAATAGCACTTTTTGAAATCTTTCATACCACTGGTTTATTTCATTAGTTTGATAGAGAATTCGAAATAAAAAGTCATTTTTTTTCCTGGAGTTTCTGAAAGTAGCTAAAGATGCTTTCACATGCATCATGTAATCTGTCCTCACAGATTTCTAGATAATATTTCAAAAGTGACAGTTACTCAGCTTGTCTGGAACTCAATTTCATCACCTGTAAAATGAGACTGTCGGACTATATGTCCTCTGAGTTGTCTTCCACCTCTAAAAAAATCTATAATACTATGATCCTTTGATTCATATAAGGGAGAAGAGAAATATTTATAATTCCTTCTCAGATATAACTTACCTATGATAGGGAAAAGGTCATTTTGAAATGAATATTCTTATTGTCCAAATTACCCATGAAATGATGTATACATACACATATACACACATAGGTGTATATATTGAGAAATAAAATGGGCCTATGCTATATTAATATTAGTTCCTTAAAATGTTTTACATCTCTACCTAAAAGAGATAACATGTTCTAATTCTTCTAACATTATCCAAATACATAACTAGAATCTCACGAATACTTGGAATTTCCCGTTCCAAATGACTTTCATGACAGTTATTATGTATGTTTGCATGCATGCATGTATTATGTGTATGCATGTATGCAAGTATGTGTGCATATGAAGGCATTCCTGTGCCTTTATATGTAAATGCATGTATATATACTTAAATGTAACCATACATAACTGAGAAAATATAAGTATCACATATTTTTAATTTAAGTTTAGGTAACTTCTCTGAAATTTAAAAGTGCCTACGGTAATTGGAAATTAAGTGATTTAACCAGAGTTCCCCAACCAGTATATTTCAGAAGAGCAACGTGAACTCAGGTCTTCCTGATTTTGAGGCCTACTCTCTGTTTATTGAATCATGCTGCCATATACATGTATGCATGTGTGTTATACACATATGCATACACGTATGTAAGCATATATAAATGTGTCTATATGCATATACATACATACATACATATGTATACTTGTTTTTGTATTCCTAGTTCACAAATTATAATAAATATTACTTTGTTGAGTTGGGGAAAGGATAGATAGATAGATTTCAGCATGGGGCTCTATATTGGAAACCTCTTTTTAAGCTGACATAAACATGGGTACACTGTTAGAAGCTAATACAAACAGACTTTTCTATTTATGGATATCTCCAAAAATGCTTTTACTTGGCAAATATCCTACAAATACATACATACATACATACATACACACATACATACATGCATGCATGATATAGTCAAGATTGTTTCAAATTTGTTGTCTATCATATTTTTCTATAGGCTTGTATTGAGATTGTGGTCTCCTAAAACCTTCACATCTTTTTTCAAGTGAACTTCTGTCTATCAATTTCTCCTTTACCTTGTGCTTGTTCACTTATTTTTTTTTTACTAACCCAAATCTATGATTCTATGTTTATCCTTACTTAATTTAATCTAATTTGATTTAGCTTGATATTCTAGCCTGTTTTTTGGAATCCTGCAACTAGTCAAGGGTTAGCTATTTGTCATTTGCAGAGAGGTCCCTCTTCTTCCCTTCTCCACATCTCATTTCTTCTACATGTCTCTACCACTATCTTCACTCTTACCACTTTTGCACATGAAGAAGGGTCAACTGACCTTTCTCCTTAAAAGGTAAACACATTTACATGCACAAATGACATCATTCCATTTCATCTTTTCCAGCAGATTGCCTCTCTTCAATTTATCTTTGTTTGGGAAGGCAATAAGCAGTTGTATAATAACTACCACATGCTAAGACATGCATACACATATACATATATGTATGTATACACATATGAACATGTCAATTATAAACAAACACACAACATGTACCACTTTGCCTATTTGCATGTATACATATCTGCACATATATCCAAGTATACTGTGTTTTTGTGTATACATATATGTGTCTGGAGAGAGACACATAGGGAGAGAGAGAAATACTGATATTTTCAACAAATGATTTTCCACACTTTAATAATTTTGAGCTCTTAAGTATAGTGAAATGGCATAAAAATGGATGGTTCCAGAAAGAGTAAAAATTAAAGATCTATGTAAAGCATATTCAATTTAGAACAAAAATAAGCTTTTTGAAAAAAATTTAGTAGTTACAATTATGTAGGATGCTTAAGTAATTTTATATCTTAAGTTTCCTACTTTGATTATATCTTTTTTTATCCATTCTTTTTACTCATTCATATTGTATTATGGGGCTCTGTGGAGCAGAGAGCAGTTTTGTTAGTGAAATTGCTCATAAGGAAACTGGTTTGTGAACTGGAATATTACTGTATTGTTTCCTTTTTTATTTCTCTGGCTGATGTTCCTGGATTCGGTAACATGCAATTATTGTAACTGCCAAAATGAACACTGACTCAATAGAAATTTTTTAAAATGGCTGATGTTGGTGTTACTGAAAAAAAAATGCATGGAAACATCAAGACTATAAGAAACATCGTGTAAAGAATGAAGAAATCATGGAAGGCTTAATGGAAATACATAAACCATAAGAGGACCTTTACCATTAAACCATGAGAGGAAAATTATTCAATGTATTATTTCATTTGACACTTTCTAATTTCCTTTTTATTCTCTGGAGTTTGGATTTCATGTAAGGCTGAAGTCTACCTGTCACACACACACACACACGAGTTCAATTCTATTCTCTGCTGTGAGGAAAGTATGTAGTGTGTATCATAATTGTAAAGAGAAGAGGGGATCTCTGAACACTACAATATTCTCATTCTTTTCTGAATACACATACACTGAGAGGATTTCACCCTATATATATATATGTGTGTGTGTGTGTGTGTGTGTGTGTGTGTGTGTGTGTGTGTGTGTGTGTGTGAGTGTGTGTGCATGTGTGTGTGTGTGTGTGCGTGTGTGTGAAAATTGGTGATTTTCATTTATTTCTTAATTTAGTTTTACTAAAATTACTTTGGGACCTCAATGCTCCAATTATGTGAGATTTGACCTGTGTTAGTCCTTTCACTACCTACATTAGAACATCTTGTTCTATATAGTATATGAATTTATTTGGTTTTCGTTACTACTTCTATCACTCACTTTCCATTCCAATCAACTGTTTATTGACAATTACAGAAGAAGAAAAAAGAAGTTGCAGTTAAATTAAAGGAAGACTCATGGGTTCTAATTAAAAAGATAAAATGGAAATAATAACAGCAACTATGTCATAAGGTTGTTATCAGGATCAAATGAGATAATATTCAGCACAGTGCCTGGCATGTGGTAGTTACTATATAACTGCTTATTGTCTTCCCAAACAAAGATAAATTGAAGAGAGGCAATCTGCTGGAAAAGATGAAATGAAATGATGTCATTTGTGTACGTAAATGTGTTTACTTTTTAAGGAGAAAGGTCATTGACCCTTCTTCATGTGCAAAAGGGGTAAGAGTGAAGATAGTGGTAGAGACATGTAGAAGAAATGAGATGTGGAGAAGGGAAGAAGAGGGACCTCTCTGCAAATGACAAATGAGTTCAGGTAGGTTGTTAACAACACTAGGGATTGTGCCCCAAGGTGAAGTCCTCTCATTATGTTAAACAAATCAGGTGAGGACACCAGTAGAGAGGAGTTGAAGTAATGGTCCTTTTCTCTTATCTCTGAAGGTGGGAAAGGCTAGGGAATTAGCAGAGGTGGGAGGAAGGAATTTTCTCTCTGTCCCAGGCAAGGAGGAAGAGTGCCCTGTAAGTGTCATGAGGTTTCTCCAAGGGAATGGTGTCTCTCAGACCCCTTGCTGGAGAAGGAATACAGTAGGGGATCAGCACACTGGTAGAATAGCATCTCTCCGAACCTTGAAGACAGTGAAAAAGATATTTGAAATGAACTCTGTCCTTCTTTGCAGACATGGAGATGGATTGTTTCACTTTTTTTTTCTTTGCTTCCTTTTTGTTATGAAGGAAGGCTATCTGCAAGGTCGAGGAAGAACAATATATAAGGAAACAGAGATGCAAAAATTAAAGATATCAATATTTTTTTTAAAAAATTCTTCTAGTGCTAAATCTAATGATCTAATTAACTCTAATCATACTCTCTAATAATATTAATAGTATTCATCATGTGCTGTAAATATACATGAACTGATTGTAATTAGTAGCTGTTTGCAATTAATATCATACATTTTATTTAAGAAAAATATGAACACCTAGAGGGAATGAATAAATCATGAAATACTTAGGCATGTTACCTGATTACCTACAATAGTACCTGGATGGGAATTAGGGACATTTGGAATCTGTATTTTTTTTTCCTGGTCCTTGTTACTATTTCATGAAATACCTTGTACTGAATTTACATGTTTTTTTCAAAATATATTTTCATATTTATTACTACATTCTCTATAATCCTGCACAGTATCAAGGGAGATTTTGCTATTTTCATTTGTCACATTAAGGAACTGAGGCATACAAAAAAGAATTCCGAAGATGGTGGAGTAAAAAGGTACTCGTGCTCACCCTCTCCTATCAACCTCTGAAAACCCAGAAAACATCACCTCAGAAAAAAAAAAACACTGAAACAGCTGAACTAGAAGAAAGATGGGGAACAGCAGTGTAGCAGCCCAGCAAATGGGTCTCCCACTGCCTCAGCAAAAATAAGGAAAGCAGCAATACAAAGGACCCCAGGTGGATAAGCACCCTTGCAGCATTCATCTGAAAGGAACTGAAGAAAGCAACCTTCCTAAAGTCTTCCTAAAGTCCCAGCCTTGCTGATTCCAGGTAAGCTGTCAGAACCCTACAGCCTCCAACCATCCAGGAGGAGATCCTGAAGCCCAAGTGGTAGAGCAGGCAAGCACCAACACCTGGACCTCATTCAGGGTGGGGAAACCAGTGGAAACCAGCTCAGAAAACCACCAGATGCCTTGGCACTATACCTGGAAAGGAATGTCCCAGTGCATTAGCAGAAACAAGGGAGGCAGCAGTACAAGGGGCCCCAGGCAGATAAACACCCTGCAGTACCCAACTAAAAGGAGCTGAAGAAAGCTAAAGGAAAGGAAAAGCAGGCAAACTAGAATTGCCTGAAAGTTCCAGCCTTGCTGATTCCAGACCAAAACGAGGTAAGCTGCCAGAACCCTACAGCCTGTAATTGCCAACATAAGGGGCCCCAGCACACAAAGCCAGTAACCAAGACCTAGGCTCCAACACAAGAAGCTTGGGTCAGTGCCCTCTGTTCCCCAGAAGGAGAGCTCAGTCTCTTTAAAGGCTAAGGAATAAATAAACCATGAGTAAAAAGAAAGGTACCATAGATTCATATTATGAGAAGAGTGAAGATCGAGACCGAAATTCTGAAGAGTACAACATTGTCAACAAACCCACATCTGCAACATCGAAAGGGAATATGAACTGGTCTGAAGCCCAAAAAGCCTTCTTAGAAGAGGTCAAGAAGGATTTTAAAAGTCTAATGAGAGAGGTAGAAAAGTCCTTAAAAAATACAATTGGCCAATTGGAAAAAAAGTACACTGAAGAAAACAAATCCTTTACAAATACAACTGGCCAATTGAAGAAGGAAGTATAAAAACTAGCAGAAGAAAATAATCTGTTAAAAACTACAGTTGAACAAGTGGAAGCTAATAACTCTGAGAGAGCAAGAATCAGTCAAACAGAAACAAAAAAATGAAAAAATAGATGAAAACATAAAATACCTCATCGGGAAAACAACCGACCTGGAAAATCAATCCAGGAGTGACAATTTAAAAGTCATTGGACTACATGAAAATCATGATGAAAAACAAAGCCTGGACAGTATCTTTTAGGAAATCATGAAGGAAAACTACCTAGAAGTCCTAGAACCAGAGGTAATGTAACTATAGAAAGAATACACTGCTCACCACCTGAAAGAGATCCCAAATTGACAATGCCAAGGAATATGATAGCAAAATTCCAAAATTGCCAGATGAAAGAGAAGGTGCTGCAAGCAGCCAGAAAGAAACAATTTAAATATCATGGAACCACAGTAAGGATTACACAGGACCTTGCAGCTTCTACATTAAAGACCAGAGGGTGTGGAACGTGATATTCCGTAAGGCAAAGGAACTTAGATTATAGTCAAGGATCAACTACCCTGCAAAAATTAGCATGATTTTTCAAGGAAGGAGATTGATATTCAGCAAAATAGGGGACTTCCAAATCTTCCTGATAAAAAGACCAGAGCTCAAGAAAAATTTTGATCTTCAAGTACAAGATTTGAGAAAGACATAAAAGGTCAATGGGACAGAAAGATACAAGATGTTGTTAATGAGGGAGGACTGTTTACATCCTTACTAGGGAATATGACACTTCCAACTCTTGAGAACTGTATTGTTATTACACCATGTTAAAGGAGTATACATAAAGGGTGTGGATATTAGTTGACTGATGTAATGACAAAAAACACAAAATCTAATCAAGTGGGTTAAATGCATTCAAGTAAGTGGATTAATCTGATCTTAGAAAATGTACTGAGAAAGGAGGAGGCAGACAAGGGTAAATTACATTACAGGAAAAGACAGAAAATCCTGTTACAGCAGAGGGAAAGAAGGGAGGGGTGAGCATTGTTTGAACCTTACTTTCATCAGATTTGGCTCAAAAAGGGAATAAAATAATCACTTAGGTATAGAAATCTAACTTGCCGTATAGGCAATAGGATGGAAAAGGGGAAGGAAAAGGGGAAAGAAAAGGGAGGGGGGACAGAAGGGAGGAAAGAAACAATAAGGCTAAAGGGGAAGAAAAGGGAAAGGGAGGGAGAGACTGAGGGAGGCGGTAGTCAAAAGCAAAACACTAGTGAGAGGGGGAAAGGAGAAAGGAGAAAGAAAAGCATAAATAGGGGTAAAAAAGAATGGAGAAAAAGACACAGATAGTAATGATAACTGTGAATGTGAATGGGATGAACTCTCCCATAAAACAGAAGAGGATAGCAGAATGGATTAAAACCCATAATCCTAAATATATTGTTTATAGGAAAAACATTTGAAAAAGAGTGATGGGAAATGCTATCCACATCCAAAGAAAGAACTATGGAAGTTGAATCGCTATCTTTTGTTTTTCTCTTCTTTTGGGTTTTGTTTCCTCTTTCTCATGGTTCCTCCTATTGGTTTTAATTTTTACTTACAACTTCACTAATGTGAAAATGTGTTTAATAGGAAAAATAATAATAAAACAACAACAAAACAAAAAATAATGCCATATTCAACTTCCTCTCTCTCACCCTCCAATATCAAATCAATTACCAACTCCTGTCATTTCTACCTTCATAACATCTCTTATATATGACTCTTCCTCTCTGACACTTTCATCACCCTGGTGCAGGCCCTCATTCCTGTGATTCTTCAAAAGCTTATTGGTTGGCCTCCCTGCTTCAAGTCTTTTTCCTACTCAAGCTCATCTTTCACTAAGCTGTCAAATTCACTTTCTTAGAATGCAAGTCCAACCATATCACTCCCCTCCACAATAAATTCTCTATTACCTGCAAGCTGAAATATAAATTACTTTGTTGAGCTTTTAAAGCTCTTTATTAGCCTGCCTGCTCCTCCATGTCCTAGATTTTTACTTTTACTCCTTACTCCCCTCCAGTAATATTGGCTTCCTTGTTCCACACATTACACTTAATCTCTCAACATAGAATTTTCACTGCCTCTAATGCCTAAAATGCTGTCCCTCCTTATATATACATAATTTTCATGTTATCTTCCCCATTAGATTGTGAGATATTTGAAAGGAGCAACATTTTGTTTTGTTTTGTTTTTGTTTGCTTGTTTGTTTGTACTTTCTTTTTCTTTCATGCCAGTGCTATATGTTGGTCCTCTATGTCCAATGCTCTTTTCAAGTAGTAAGCAGCTAATCCAGAACTATGAACTATATCCTCTGATTCTGAAATGAGTATTCTTTCCCTACTCAACCACACTCCCTCAAATTTTGAATATGACATGGTCTACTACTTTTGTGACATATTTGTGTTTATAGCTTCCATGGCAATAGAAGACTAATACAAAGCTTTGTGTTTCTGATTTATTCATGCTATGTTTACATTTATGCTTCTTATATATTTCCATGATGTAAAGGGGAAAAAAATAGACTTGGAAAGGAAACACAGCCTTGTTCAAGATCACTATGTGTATTTATCTGAGTAATAAGTTTGTTATGAATATTTGTATTTCTTCTAGATTATTTTATTAAACATGACAGAGAATCTTTGAGAAGTTGACTTCATAGATTTTAAATCAGTGTATGGCAAACGTTAGTGTTCTTTCTTAGGTAATGGCTTTGATTTGTTAATGAATGTGTCACAGGTGATGTTTAACTCTTAAATGAGGCATGACTGAAATATGTCAAAATCAGAGACGGTGGTGACATAAACAATTATTCTGTTGCACAATAAGCCACCTCTGTGCTTCCCATAAAGATTATGCTGACTTTAAAGCAACATAAAACACCTACTGGCTGTTGAACTATTCACACAACCTTTGATTATTTTTTTTCCCTCAATACATTTGGTCTCAAGTAATAAAATAAAGGAGTGAGCAAACCTCAGACATAAATCTGGGTTGTAAAAGGATGATTTGATATATCTCTATGCAATTCCCTTAATCTCTATTAAATTCATGTGTAGCTCCTTAATAGGGAAGGGCTAATGGGAAGTAAATGAATTTTGTTTTCTTTGTTTTGTTTTGTTTTCCCAGCTGGAAGGAGGGAGCAAAGGATGATGGGAAACATGAGCTACTAAGACAGAGAAACCTAGGACATTTTGAGCTTTCGGAGGGGGTAATCACAGAGTAAATGCACCAATGTGAAGAAGATTTCCAGTGACTTGAATATTATTACAAACATTTGGAGCCATATCTGGCTCTTTGATCTGCATGTACTGATATGCATGGAGAGAATTTGTTGTACTTGCCTTATCACCGCTGGGGCCAGTGAATTAATCCATGCTCTACTTCTCCCTTCCTTCTGTCTTATGTGTCTGGCAAAATGAGCATTGTGAGCCCTCATAGATTTCCTGTTCCCTTTAAATTTTGTCATCTGCTCATAATTTTATTATGAGTTTTGTCTCCAGATAAAGATAAACTGATTTATATTTCATTCTGAAAGATGGCTGGCTTTAAAGGAGTGAATAACACAAGGAGTAAAGAGAAAAGGGAACATGAGAGACTGTCCTAAACTTAACTGCAAGTCTACTCCCATTCAATTTTTTCCAGAAATCTATCATATCTAACTTTTCCATTACTTTATTCACCTCCTTAACTTCTTTCTTATTTATTTTTCGGTTAGATTTACCTAGTTCTGAGAGGGGGAAGGTAAAGTACCCCATTAGTATAGTTTTACTGTCTATTTCCTCCATAACTCATTCAACTTCTTCAAAAATGAAGATGCTATGCCATTTAGTGTATATATCTTTGGTATCAATAATACTTCATTGTCTATAGTACCTTTCTACAAGATATAGTTTCCTTCCTCATATCTTTTAATTAGATCTATTTATGCTTTTGATTTGTCTGAGATCATGATCACTACCCTTGCTTTCTTTGCTTTAGCTGAAACATAATAGATTCTGCTCCAGCCACTTATCTTCATCCCATATTTCTCTCTGTTTCAAATGTGTTTCTTGTAAACAACATATTGTAGGATTCTGGTTTTTAATCCATTTTGCTATCCACTTCCATTTTATGAGTGAGTTCATCCCATTCACATTATAGTTATGATAACTATGTATTTCCTTCCATGCTGTTTTCCCCTTATTTAGCCCTCTCTTGTAACCCCATCATCTTCCTCCTCAGAAGTGTTTTACTTCTGATTACCATCTCCTCCAATCCACCTTTATCTTTTATCTTTTATTTTTTATCAGCCCTCCCCTTTCCCCATTATTCTCATTCCTCTTTACTTCCTTATAAGTTAAGATAGATGTCTGTATATATAGATGTGTGTATATTATTCTCATTTTGAGCCAATCCTCTTAAAAATCCTTTTGAAGCTCTTCTAGGAGTTCTTTTTGGGGTCTGAGACCAAATTACACTTTTCTTGGAGGCTTCACATATAGCCATTTGACACTATTGCCCTCTTCTAAGTTTGTGCCTTGATCCTCCTTGTCACCATAGTAACTTTCTATAGTCAACCTTTTGTGCGTGTGTGCTCTTTTTTTTCTATGTATTTAGTGACTTGGTGTTTTTATGTGAGAGTTGTGCTCTGGACCTGCATTTTTCTAAGCTTTTTGTGCTGAGGCTCAAGGTCTTGTGTCTGTCTTTCACTGGCATTCAGGAATTAGCTGCTTGCTTTTACTAGAGGGTTCACTTCCTTCTGGCTTGTACCGGGGCTGTAGCTCTCTGTTGACTTTCCCAGGGTGTGGATTTTCTCTTCTGACCTGCCCCAGGGGCAGGACCTCCTGTTGGGTTGGTATAAAAACAGTCTTTTTGTTGATTGTCCCTGAGGGAAGGGATCTTGTTGCTGACCTGCCCCAAGGATAGAGTCTCACTGTTGGCTTGCCCTGGGGTAGAACCTCACTGCAGTCAGGGAAAGTATCTAGACTAGGCTAGTGGCTTGTGCTGGTGTTGGGGCCACTGGGTGGGGCCTTGTTGGGCTATAGAAACTGCTGGCTTGCCTAAGGGGCTGCTGGTTTTCAGGAGGGCATAACCTTGCTGGTGGATTGCCCCATTCTCAGAGCCCTGCCACAGGCACCCAGCTGTGAAGCTGATAGCTCCTCTCCTACACCAGTGAGACAATCCTTTCCTCTTGTGCTGCTAAGCTGCTTCTCTCATCTTAATCAGTTCTGAAGAGGTTTTCAAATTATTTGGAGGGGAATTTGGACAGGGTTCATTCAAGTTCCCTCCTCACTCTGCCATCTTGGCAATGGAAGTTTAACTGCAAGTCTATATTAAGCTTTGCATGGCGATACAAACAGGGCCTTCATTTGTTCACTCTTGATGTGAAGGACCCAAGTGTGCTTTAAATAATTCCTATTTCTCTGACTTACAGCCCCCGTTCTACCACCTTCAAATAGAATCTAAAAATTTGAGTACTTGGCTATCTCAAAATTCAGTCTTTCATTTATTTGTGGTACATGAGTCTTACAAGGCTCAAAACATAAAGTTATTTTCTTCACAAATAAAAGAATGAAGATAGGAAAGAAACATTTATGAAGCATCTACTATGTGCTACTGTTCTAAGTGCCTACCCAATATTATCTCTTTGGATACATACAGCAAACCTAGGAGACAGATGCTATTATTATCTCCATAATTAGTCCACTAACTGTCTAAGACATGGGCAGTAATGACATGGAAGCCTATAGAGAGTCAAAGAAACTCTCAAATCAGCAAATTTCTGGTCTGGAAACCTATAAAGTCATGATGACTTATGGAAGTGTCCAAGGTGAGGTTTAATCAAGCAGAATGGTTGGAGTTTACTGTCTGTTTCTTGTAAGTCACTTCCTTGTAGTCCTATAGTTCTATGTCCTATTACTAACTTCTGCAGTTCTACCCTTCTCCAACAAATGGTTTTCATTTCCTTCTCTAGCGCATCAGCTTTCTTGTGATTGTGGCCCATAGCCTGGTCCAAAAAAATTCCCTCTGAAAAACTCAGGCCAGAATGCCTCTACATTTTTTACCTTTTTTTTTTTGAAAACCTGTCCTGTTCAGGTCTTGGATTATAACTGCAGTTGGCTTCATTGTGCTCATTCGGCATGTTCTCTTGTTTTACTCCTCAGACTAGTACCAGTTGGTTAAGGGTGAGGTATTCCTACTTGCAAGCAGCTAGGTAGCATAGTGGATAGATTACTGGGTGTGGGGTCAGGAACACTTACTTTCATGAGCTCAAATCTGGCCTCAGACATTTAAGAGCTGTGTAACCTTGGGCAAATCACTTAACCCTGTTTGCCTTAGTTTCCCCATCTGTAAAATGAGCTGGAGAAGGAAATGGTAAACCATTCCAGTATCTTTGCTTAGAAAGCTCCAAGTGGGGCTATGAAGAGTTGGACAAGACTGAAACGACTAAACAGTGGGAGCAACGTCAATTCCCACCCTACATTACACTTTGTTATACACTGTTGTGACCCCCATGGAGATTTGATTTCTATGTAGATCTAGAATGAGGAATTGTTCTGAAGGCTATGACATCATAACTAGATATTAAGAGGAAAACAAAGCTCAAGGGGGAAAATATCAGAAAACATGATTTCAGAATAGAAAAGGAGATGGTAAGGAGGGGGAATATATAGCAATAAGGTAACTAGGTATTTCAGTGGATAGAGTGCTGGCCCTAGAATGAGGAAGAACTGAGTTCAAATCTGGGTTCAAACATATACTAGATGTGTAACCCTAGAGAGCTCACTCAACCTCTGTTTGCCTTAGTTTGCTTATCTGTAAAATGAGGATAATAATAGCTCCCACCTCACAAGGTTATTGTGAGGATCAAATGAGATACTATGCATAAAGTGCTTAGCACAGTGCCTGACTATTAAAATGTTAGCAATGATGATGATGATGATGATGATGATAACATCATACTGATGATGTCATACTGGCCCTGTTTTTGCAAGTTGTCTAAAATAACTCTAGGCTGATGCAGCATCCAGTATTTGGGGATCCTTAGTGGTATTAAGTCCCTTGACATTAAATAGGTTACACTAGCCACTGTTTTGAATGTGTTTCCATGTGTTTGTCATCTATTTCCTTACAAGCTAAATAACATGCAACATATTGTTGATTTGCTGTTTTCTAAGTCTACATGTGGCCAGTAGTGATTCATTTCTATTCCAGTCTGACATCACCAATTTACATGATTCTCATACCTGGATATAGACTGGCTTCTCAAAGCCCTCCTAAGACTTTTGCTTATGTCAGTGTCAAAGCAGTGTCTTTCTTGCTCAGATGAGTATTTTCACTGACCTTAGTTGCATGGAGGTATACCCTGACTCAAACCATTTCTGCCTTTGTATCTTCCATCTGGATTGAAGTCATAGATATATGCATGCATTAATAGAAACTCATTTAAATGTCTACTATGTACCAGGCACTGGGCACTAGAAATACAGATATAGAGAAAGATAATGTCTACCCTCAAGAAACTCATGTTTCAATTTTTTTTTGCATTTTAAACCTAAAAAATGTAAAATAAAATGAGACTTATTACACATGGAACTGCCAATCTCTATTATGTACAGCATCATTTTCTTTTTAAAAATTTAATAAATTGAACATAAAACTTTCAAATCCCTCCAGAACCTACTCTTTTGCCTATGACTATTGAGGTTATCATTATTTCCAATGCCTCACTCTTTCTCTCTCCCAAATCCAGGCTGTTTCCAAAGCCTGCTCATTTTATACTCAAAGACAACTCATATATAGACTCCTTCTGTCTTTGACACCATCATCAACCTGGTCGAGGTCCTCTGCCTCATACCTGAACTATTTCAATAGCCCCGCTCCTTGGTCTCTTTGCCTGAAGTCTCTCCCCTCTCCAATCCATCCTCTACTGGGCCGTTAAAGTTATCTTCCTAAAGTGTAGATCTGATCTTGTTACCATCCCATCAATTAACAAGTCTCTCTCTCTCTCTTTTTTTTTTTTTTGGTTAGGCAATGGGGTTAAATGACTTGCTCAGGGTCACACAGCTAGTAAGTGTTATGTGTCTGAGGCCGGATTTGAACTCCGGTCCTCCTGAATCCAGGGCCAGTGCTCTACTGCGCCACCTAGCTGCACCCAATTAACCAATCAATAAACATTTATTAAGTATTTACTATGTGCCAGGCACTGTGCTAAGGGTTGCCTACTCAATAAACTCCAGTGGTTGCCTATTACCTCTGGATCAAGTAGAAGATGATGTCTGTCATTCAAAGCCCTCCATAAGGAGCCTCTTCCCCTCTCACTTCTTATACCTTACACCAACCTGTATTAGGATCTAGTGACATTGGCCTCCTTCCTGTTTGTTGCCCAAGAAACTTTATCTCTGCACTCTTATGTGTTTTCCTTGGCCATCCCCTATTCTAGGAATAGTCTCCCTCCCCATCTTCATCTCCTAGCTTCCCTGGCTTTCTTCAAGTCTGAATTAGTATTATACTTTTCCGCAGAAGGGATCCCCTTAATTCAAGTGCCTTTTCTCTGTTATTTCTGATTTATCCTGCGTGTTTGGTTCATACATAGTTGTTAGTGTGTTGTCTCTTGCATTAAACTTTGAGATTGAGAACACTGATTACTTTTGTTTATTGTATCCCCAGAGCTTAGCATATTGCCTGGCACATGGTAAATGCTCAATAAAAGTTTTTTGACTAGCTGACTGATTCTTCCTGACCTTCCTTTTGTTCTCTTCTATGAATTAAAATATTTTGGTGACATTTTTTTTCTTTATTTTCTTTATTTTCTGTATTTTTTTTCTTTGTCACTAACCTGCATGGGGTGGGGAAGAATGGAGAGACCTCTAGTAAATATACATATTCATATAGAAATCAGCATTTTTTTTCTAATTTAATCATAAAAATCCCCCACAGATTTGAGTAGTCAAACAAATAAGTTCCCACATCAGGCATATCCCAAAATCTATGTGTTATTCTCCATTATGAGTCTACCAGTTCTCAGGAGGTGAAAAGCAAGCTTTATAATTAGTCTTCTGGAGTTGTGTTTGAGAAGTTTTTAAGTATTTAATTTTTTTTCTTTAAAATGTTTTTGTTCTTGCATCTTTTATTCTCTTGGTTCTCCTTACTTGATTCTGTGTCAGTTTATACAAGTATCCCACATTTATTTGAAGATCTCTTCTGTTATTTATTATAGTACAATAGTATCCCATTATATTCCTATTCCATAATGTGTTCAGTCAGTTGATGAGTCTGCCTTACTTTTTGTTTCTTTGCTATAATTTTATCATTATTACTATTTTACAGATGGATTTCTTTTCTTCTTTATTGGATTTCTTTGTGATAGAGGCCTAGTAATGGTATCACTTAGCCAAAGGGTATGGACAGTTTCATGATTTTGGTGGAAGATTTCCAGATTCCTTTCAAGAATTGTTCTACCAACACACCCATTCAACTACAGTACATTAGTGTTTATGCACATATTCCCATGGTCCATCTGATACCTGTTATTTCCTTTTATTTGTCATCTTCCCCAATCTTGTAAGTATATATTGGAACCTCAGATTTCCTTTACTCTAATTATTATTGATTTAGAACATTTCATACGATTATTGATAACTTGGGTTTTTTCCCTTTAAAAATGTATTTTCATATTTATTGATTAGGGAATGGTTCTTCTTCTTAATAAGAATCAGTTCTTTTTTATATATTGGATATGAATCCTTTTTCAAAGACTCTTGCTACAAAGATTACTTTCCCCTGTTACTTAATTTCCTTCTAATTTTAGCAACATTGACTTTCCTTCTAATTTTAGCAACATTGATTTTATTTGTGCAAAAATGTTTTATCAAAAATTACATCAAAATACAATTTATCATCTGTGATCTTCTCTATCAGTTGTTTGCTCATGAATGCTTCCCTTTTCAGGTTGCAAAAGGGATTTCCAGCTTTACAAAGAGCTTACATCCTAGTAAGGGAAGAAACCCATGTTGAAGGGTAGTGGTCAGAGAAGGGAGTTTTTGGTCTGGGGAATCAGAGAAATGAAGAGTGGAGCTATGTTGCACTGAATTATCATGACTTTTGCAGCAGCAATAACTGCTCTATGGAGCTATTTCCTCAACTCTCCTTCGTATTGACTTGCCAGGACTCCAGACTGTCAAGGCTGTAGGGGTAACTCTGAAGAACTGGGTTTCTTGTACTAGTGATCACCATCCCCCACTGGTGTGCTGCCCATTGATAGTCAATGAGGTAACATTAATTAGCTTTTCAGAAAGGTACTTACTGAGAAATTATGGAACCACCATGTCATAGATTTAAGAGTGCAAGGGATCTTCAAGGCCATCGTTTCACAGATGACTTATCATCTGTAAAGTTTCCTCCTCTGAGGCTGAGAGGTTAAGTCATACCACCAGTATCAGAGATATGAGCTGAACCCAAATGTTCCTGTCTTTAAGTCTAGTGCTATATCCTCTGCTCCATGTAGCCTCTCAGAAACAAAACAGTAACAAGCTATGGCTTATCCAAAAGCAGACACAGGACTAAACTGCTAACTCTCTAAGATTGCACAAGACTGAACTTGGTCAATGTGGTACAACAAGAAGAGTAGTCTCGAAAAAAACTCCCTCCAAAATCAGAACATAGTCAGTTGGTCAATGAGCCTTTATTAATTGCCTACTACATGTCTGGCACTATACTGAGCCCCCTTTACGAACACAAAGTCACTGGGAAAATGTATTCAGACTTGATGTACAAAGCAGTAAGGTACATGTCTAGAGAGCACAAGTGACAAAGGTTTGACACAACTTCTGCTTACTTTTTTCACTTTGTAGATTATTTACAAAGTCACCTTTATTTGTACTTTTCTTCTGGGCTCTGAGGATTAATGCCTTTT
Organism: Phascolarctos cinereus; assembly: GCF_003287225.1. Lineage (NCBI taxonomy): Eukaryota > Metazoa > Chordata > Mammalia > Diprotodontia > Phascolarctidae > Phascolarctos > Phascolarctos cinereus. The sequence goes on along the minus strand of NW_027555958.1, from coordinate 388,335,147 downwards.
TATTTTTTTTGTTTTTTTCTTTTTCATTTTATCTTTACTTTTATTTTTTTAAATTTATTTGCTTTTAGTGTTCACATTTACTTCCAAAAGGTTTTGAGCTTCAAATTTTCATCTCGCCCCTTCCCCCACCCCAAGATGGCATGCATTCTGAATAGCCCTTCCCCTAGTCTGCCCTCCCTTATATCTCTCCCCGTCTTCTCTTATCCCCTTCCCCTTCTACTTTCCTGTAGGGCAGGATAGATTTCTGTACCCCATTTACTGTATTTCTTATTTCCCGCTTGCATGTGAAAACATTTTTTTAACTATGTGTTTTTAAAACTTTGGGTTCCAAATTTTTTCCCTTACTCCCTTCCCACCCACTCTCATTGAAAAGGCAAGCAACTCAATGTAGGTTATAAATGTGCAGTTATTCAAAACAAAACAATTCCATAGTAGTCATGTTGTGAAAAACTAACTCTATTTCCTTTCATCTGATCCCACTTCCCCGCCATTTATTCTATTTTTTCTTTTGACCCTGTCCCTCCTCAGAAGTGTTTGCTTCTGATTACCCCTTTCCCAATCTGCCCTCCTCTCTATCATTCCCTTGCTCTCTTCTCCCTTCCTCCCCCTATTTTCCTATAGGGTAAGACAGATTTCTATACCCAATTGAATGTGCATGTTATTCCCTCCTTAAGCCAAATCCTATGAGAATAAATTCGCTCGTTTCCTCTCACCTTCCCCTCCACTACAAGAGTCTTTTCTTTTATGTTTTTTTTGTTAGATAATTTACCTGTTCTCCCTCCCTTTCTCCTTCTCCCATTATAATCCTCTCTCACCCCTTAATTTTATTCTCTAGATATGACCCCTTCATCTTCAACTCACCCTGTGCCCTCTACTTATCTATGTGTATATCTATATCTTTATCTATATCTATATCTACATCTATATCTATATCTATATACTTACATCTATATCTATAGATAGATATAGATAGATAGATAGATATACACATAATTTTTTTCCCTCCAACTACCCTAATGCTGACAAAAGTCTCATGAGTTATAAATACCATCTTTCAATGCAAGAATGTTAACAGTTCAACTTAATAGGTCTCTCATGATTTCTCTTTCCTGTTTACCTCTTCATGTTCCACTTGAGTCTTGTATTTGAAAGTAAAATTTTCTATTCAGCTCTGGTATTTTCATCAAGAATGCTTGAAAGTCTATTTCACTGAATGACCATTTTTTCCTTGAAGGATTATATTCAGTTTTGTTGGGTAGGTGATTCTTGGTTGTAATCCTATCTCCTTTGGCTTCCAGGATATTATATTCCATACCCTCTGGTCCCTTAATGTAGAAGCTGCTAAATCTTGAGTTATCCTGATTGTGTTTCCACAATACTTGAATTGCTTCTTTCTGGCTGCTTCCAATATTTTCTCCTTGACTTGGGAACTCTGGAATTTAGCTACAATATTCCTAGGAGTTTTCCTTTGGGGATCTCTTTCAGGAGGACATTGGTGGATTCTTTCAATTTCTATTTTGCCCTCTGGTTCTAGTATATTAGGGCAGTTTTCCTTGATAATTTCTTGAAAGATGATATCTAGGCTCTTTTTTTGATCATGGCATTCAAATAGTCCAATAAGTTTTAAATTATCTCTCCTGGATCTATTTTCTGGGTCAGTCATTTTTCCAATGAGATATTTCACATTGTTTTCTAATTTTTCATTCTTTTGGATTTGTTTCACATGTCTTGATTTCTCATAAAGTCACTAGCTTACAATTGCTCTATGCTAATTTTTAAGGAAGTATTTTCTTGTTTCTTTTTTTAAAATTTTATTAATTTATTTTAATTTATCAACAATCACTTCCATATGCTTTTGAGTTGTCAATTTTTCTCCCCCTTCCTCACCCCCACCCTCCCCAAGATGGCGCACAATCTCATATAGGCTTTACATTTACATACCCATGAAACATATTTTCACATTAGTGAAGTTGTAAGTATAAATTAAAACCAGTAGGAGGAACCATCAGAAAGATGAAACAAAACTCAACAGAAGGTAAAGATAAGTGATAGCGATTTGACTTCCATAGTTCTTTCTTTGGATGTGGACAGCATTTTCCATCCCGAGGCCTCTGGAGATGTCTTAGATCTTTGTAATGCTGAGGAAGGTTCAGTTTAACAACATTAGTCATTGCATAATGTGGCTGTTATTACGTACAGAGTCCTCTTGGTTCTGCTCACTTCACTCAGCATCAGACCATATAAGTCTTTCCAGGTTTTTCTGAAGTCAGCCTGTTCATCATTTCTTATAGCACAACAGTATTCCATTATATTCATACACCACAACTTGCTTAGCCATTCCCCAATTGATGGGCATCCTCTCAATTTCCAATTCGTTGCCACCATGAAAAGAGCTACTACGAATATTTCTGTACATGTGGGTCCTTTTCCCATTTGTTTGATCTCTTTGCGATATAGCCCTAGAAGTGCTATTGCTGGATCAAAGGGTATGCACATTTTTGTAGCCCTTTGGGCATAGTTTAAGGAAGTATTTTCTTAAGTAAGCTTTTGGACTTCCTTTTCCATTTGGCCAATTTTGCTTTTTAGGGCATTTTTCTCCTCACTGGCTTTTTGGACCTCTTTTGCCATTTGGGTTAGGCTATTTTTTAAGGTGTTATTTTCTTCAGTATTTTTTGGTGTCTCCTTTAGCAAGCTGTTGACTTGTTTTTCATGATTTTCTTGCATCACTCTTATTTCTCTATCCAGGTTTTCCTCTACTTCTCTTACTTGCTTCTCAAAATCCTTTCTGAGGTCTTCCAAGGCCTGGGACTGATTGATATTTTTCTTGAAGGCTTTGGATATAGGAGCTTTGACTTTGTTATCTTCAGGTTGTATGTTTTGATCTTCATTGTTACCAAAAAATGATTCTATGGTCTGACAATTCTTGCGAGGTTTGCTCATGATCCTAGTCAATTGCTTTAGTTATGAACTCTTTATTAAGGTAGAGGTGTGTTCCAAGCAGGGTTTGTACAGCTGTCTTCAGAGATACTTCTAGGGACCTGTAAATTTTCAATTCTTCCAATGTGGTATGATAAGGGGCAAAGTGTTTACTCATTTCCTGGCCTGTGTTCTGGTCTATGAGTGACCACAAGCACTCTTTCCTGTCTTGGAAATGTGAGAAAATTTTTCTCTCCACAAGCTTCAGCATGCCAGCGCTCTTCCTCGCCCCTGGACTGACCCTCAGAACTGTGACCCAGATCAAGGGGAAAACAAGAGATTCCTACCTCAGCACTGGGAAAGAGATCCCTACAAGGCCCCTCTGATCAGCCACTCAATTCCCCCTCAGTCTGTGGGCTGGAAGATCAGAAGGCAGCCACCACCCCCTGGCCGCACTCACTGGGGAACTGAGGCTGAGACCTATCTTCTCTCTCACTGCAGAGATAGGCTTTTCCCACTGACCTTCTGGGTTGTCTTTGGTGTTTGTGGGTTGAGAAGTATGGAAACCACCACAGCTGCCCATAATTCAGTCCTCTGAGGCCCGCTTCAGGTTTGCTGTGGCCTGAGCGCCCACGCTAAACTGCGCTCCTCTACCAGCCTTGTGAGATATGACTTTCTGATCAACCATCCAGGTTGTCTTGGGCTGGAAACTTGTTTCACTCTGTCTTTTTGTGCATTCTGCTACTTCAGAATTTGTTTAAAGCCATTTTTTAATTTGGAGGGGTTTGGGGGAGAACTTAAGCTAGTCACTGCTTTCACTATGCCATCTTGGCTCTGCCCCTGGTTAATGCCTTTTTAAAATCCATAAACAGAATAAGGGATTCATAAGGCCTCTTTGTATGATCACAGTACTTAAAGTTGCTTTTTCTTTTGGCTATCTATCCTTTAGTCAGCTATGTATGTTTGTATTTATCCTCAGTGTGTCTCATCTCCACAGAGAGTGCTATGCAGGCCATAGCAATGCAGTGGAAAAGATGCCCAGTATAGATTGGTGGATGGAATATGAACCATGGTCTGGAGACAGCTAGCTCTAATGGGATAGGTAGGTTTGCATTCACTCACAGATCAGGACAGTAGGTTTCTCATCCTCTGGATGAGCAGATTCAGGCTAAACAAATTACAACAGCATCCTTCTCAAATGAGTACCATGAAGTAGGGAAAGTTGTGGTCACAAGAATTTCTAGCATAAGTTTCTACTCTATCTCAACGTATATCTGTAAAGAGGTAGCTGGGTGGCACAGTACCTAGATCACTAAGTCCTGACTCAGGAACACCTGAGTTCAAATCCAGCCTCAGATTCTTCCTAAACATGTAATCCTAGGCAAGTAACTTAACCTCTATTTGTTTCAGTTTCATCAGCTATGAAATGGAGATAACTGTAGCATCTACCCTGCAGGGTTTTTGAGATAATATTTGTAAAGCACATAGCACAGTAACTGGCTCACAGTAGGTTCTATATGTTTATTCCCTTCCACTACTCAGCAGAAGGAGGGGATTTATATTCCTCTCATATATGCAATTGAAGTGAAAGTTTAAAAAAATTTAAAAAGCATGGATTCTGTCTCTACTTTTCTGTTCCTTATTGTGAGGGAAAGAGACAAACTTTGAGTTAAAAAAAATGTTAATTCTCAAAGGCATGCAGTTTTCATCTTCATCATATCAAATAACACTTCCCCTTACACAAAGAAAAAAGTAAATTCATCCAAGTGGATATATAGCATATACATTCCTGTTATGACAGTTTGGGAGAGTGAGTACATTTCTACTTCTTTTCTTTAGACCTCTTTTGAAAGCATAGTAGTAATTAAACTAGAAGTGTTAAGTTTTTTTTTAAATTTTTCAACTGAGGATGAAGCTCTCCTGATATATCATTTTTTTTATCATTTTTATTGCAGTCTGCGATTTTGAAATCTCTGTTTGGCTGATCTTAATGTATAGGTTTTTTCAGATGGTAGATTGTCTCTAAATCAATTCTTGAGGGATGGTTTTTCCTAAAGACTTTTTTCAGTGTCTCCATGTTTTTAATCCTTTGTTCTAAACATATAACAATTATTCTGTTAATTTCAATAAACAGCATAAAAATTAAAGTTAAAAACCCACCAACTGAATAAGATATACATATATATATGCATACGTCCCTGATAGGCACTAAAATTACCAATCCCAGGGAAATATTCCTACAATTCACAAATTAACTGAAGAGAATAGAAAATAACCTTATAAATTGACTTACAAAATAGATTTATATGATTTCAGTAATTACATACTAGTCATTTCCTACTTAATACTATTAAATAATTTTAATAAGGCAAATTCAATAACTGAATATCTTATAAAGAACAGAATATAGAAAAAAGGTATGTTACTTCATATAATAAAATAAATTTTAAAAATAACATGATATATTAGGGCAAAAACCGCTTTCTTTCCTTCTCTCCCCACCTATTCTGTGTTTCTATTCTTTTGCTCTTTTTGTTTTCCAGTTTGTCTGTATTCTTGTAAGTAGATTCAATGACCAAAAATTTTAGAAACAGTGGTAGAGTCTTCTTACGAAAGAGATGGAAATAGATTTTAATAGACTTCAAATCTCATATTTTCATAGGTAGCATGGCAAAGCATTGGAGATAGTATCACAAAGACCAGAAACTCATCAGACAATTTCTTTGGGACCACTTAAAGTTCTCTAAATGAAATGGAGATGATAATCATAGCATGTACTTCACAAGCTATTTCTGAGGAGCAAGTGAGATAATGTTTGACAGAAGCCTTGCAAACCTTCAAGTTGTCATTGTCATCCTTCATTCTTGAAGACGACCAAAATGGTATTGCTATGGTGGGGTTAAGATACAGTGTGCCCAACCATGGCTCATCAGACCAACGTGAGCTTAGGAGGCTCTACCACAGGTGGAGCACAGATAGTGTCCATAAACATTTGGAATGGAGATGTCACTAAATTTGTGCATCTCACGCTTCTTTTAAGCTACTGCAATTCTGTTTTACTCATAAAGGAAAAGTCTTCTTTGATGTCAGCACACCATGCTGGACAGTTCTGTGTCAGTGTCTACCATGTCTCACAAAAAATTTTAAAGCCCTTCAGAGAGACTTTGAGAGTGTTTTTGTATTGCTTCTTATGAACTCGATATAAGTCCTTGCCTCATGTTAGCTGTTTGTGAAATAATCTTTTAGACAAATGTACATTCAGCAAAGTGGCCAGCCCATCAGAATCACACTGTCTGCAACAGAATTTGAGTGCTTGGCAGTTCAGCTCCAGAAAGAACCTCAGTGTCCGGTACTTTGTCATGCCAGGTGATCTTCAAAATCTTCCTAAGACAATTCAAATGGAAGCAATTCAGTTTCCTGTCATGGCACTGGTATACTGTACAGATTTCACATGCATACAACACTGAGCTCAGCACAATGTCTCTGTACACCTTCAGTTTGGTAGGCACTGTAATACTTCCTCTCCCACACTTTCCTTTGGAGCCTCCCAAATACTGAGCTAGTTCTGGCAATGTATGCCTCAACCTCAACTTCTATGTGTACATCCCTGGAAAGTATTTATCCACAACATTCAAAATTTATCCATTTGCTGTAACCAATGGTTCCATATATAGATAGTGCAGTGCTGGCTTGTGGAAAACTTATTTTCTTGATGTTGTTATGCCAAAATCGGCATAAAATGGAATTTTATCTACCTTCTTACTGAGCAGCAGAGAACCCGTACTTTGTTGCATCTTAGCTTAAGAGGCTACCTTGAGTGCATTCTTCTACAGAGAAAAAAAAAGTCCAGCACCAACTTTTTCTCTATTTTAGTCTTGGCATGTAGCCTTTTCAAGTTAAATAATTTACCATCAGCATGGCAGCTGACTTTGAAGCTATTTTTGTACTTATTGAAAGCATTTGATGACATCCCAGAAAACCTCATGTTAAAAAGCATGGGAACAAGTATGCAGCCATACTTCACTCCACTGGTGATTGGGAAAGCACAAGAATATTGTTCATTATCCAGCATCTGGGTAAGTATACATCATGAAACTAATGTATAAAACTGATGAACTTCTCTGGGCAACAAAATTTTAATATAATTTTCTATAACCCCTCATGACTGACAGTACTAAAGACTTTCATTAGATTGAAAAATGTTGTGTTCTGCTCCTGGAATTTCTCTTGGAGTTTTCAAGCAGCAAACACCATGTTGAATGATCCTTAGACTTTTCTGAAGCAACACTGGCTGTCAGGTAGATGATCATCTTCCAGGTGAAGGATCAGCCTATTAAAAATCTTGCCAGCAATGACTTTGAGAGAGCCCCCTGTGACTGTCACAGTGCAAACTATTTCCCTTTCCTTTATAGAAATAGACAATGAAGGCATCCTTGAACGCCTGGGGGATAACCTCCTCTTGCCATATAAACTGGAAAATTGTCATTGTTTTTTGTATGAGCATGGACCCCCTGCTTTATGAATCTCAGCTGCAATAATCAGCACTGGATGTTTTGCCACGTGAAAGGAGCCTAATGGCATTCAATAACTTTTCTACAGTTGGAAGTTTGGCTAGAGAGATAGTAACTTCAAACTGAAGTATAAGGTCAATGGCTTCAGCATTGATTGGTGATGATCTGTTAAGAATACTATGGAAGTGTTCAGTGCTGCTCTCTGGGTTCATGCCCTTGTCAGAAATCAAAGTGGCTCCACCAGCATTGAATGGTTGAGATGCACCATAGATCTTTGGCCCATAAATAGTCTTCAGAACATCACAGAAGTGCTTTGGATTGTTGCTATTAGCATAAAGTGGAATTTCATTTGACTTCTTACTGAGCCAAGAACCCTGCATCTCTCTAAGTTTCACTTGAACTTTACTTTTGGTACTGCCTTCTTAGAGACTGATGAACTATCCTGATGGTAAACCCTATGTATTTCTCAATTTTTCGTTTAGCAGCTTCTTAATTTCCCCATCATTACATTCAAATCAGTCTTGACGTTCGTGAGTATTCAGTCCTGGTTGAGCAAATGCAATACTCTACAACATATATCTGAAAGCTGCCCACTCTTTTGCTGCTCCACTGTTGACAAGCATGTGTTGGCTCAAGTTTCTCTCCAAGTTAACAACTGTTTCCTGCTCATAGAAGTGCTCTAATCTGTTGACATTAAGTCTTTTAGTAGGCATCTTGCCTTGGGACCACTGCTTTTGTTGAATGTGAATGTGTTGCTTGGTTAGAATAAGTTTATGATCAGCCCAGCACTCTGAGCTACACATTGCTTTTGTCACTCTCACATCCTGTGTGTCTCTTCTCCTTATAATGATGTAGTCTATTAGTTGCCAATGTTTGTTGATAGGGTGAATCCACAAAGTTTTATTGCAATTAGGTAAATGAAAGACAGTACTGATTATGAGAGGGTCATGAGATGTACAAGTCTTGAGTAGTAAGTGACTATTGCTGTTGCTGTTTCCACCTACATTCCTCCTAAGGACTCCCTGCCACGTCTGATAATCTGTGCCTACTCTTGCATTAATGCTACTTAGAATTATAAGCTTGTCTTCTTTCAGCATATTGATAATGAGGATCTCCAAGTCTTCATAAAAGTTTTCTTTGACCTCATCAGGGTTTATATTCACTGATGGTGGTGGCATGGTATTTTTCTGCAAGGAGCAATCACATTGTTATGAGTTTGTCATTCATTACTTTTGGTAAGGCATACACACTTGTTGACTAGATTAGTTTCATTGTAAAGCTTATGCCAGTCTTGTGGCATTCCCCGTCATTGTGGCAATATAGAAAGCAAATATAGAAAAACGTGTGTCCATCTCCAACTTCAGTAAGCTGGCCTTCATTTGCCAGCCTTATTTCACTCAGGGGTGACATTTGGATACAGTAACTTCTGAGTTCTCTCAAAATAGCTGTTTGTCTTTCAGATCTACTGGATTTCATGTTGTCCATAAGTTCGCACACATTCCATGTACCGATGGTGAGGGAAATTATCTTTGCAAGAGTTTTTTTTTTTTTGTGTGTGTGTGTGTGTGTGTGTGTGTGTGTGTGTGTATGTATGTGCTTCAACTGCAGGGTCAGATCCCTGTCTATCATGGCAAGCAGGCCAGAGTTGGGTGAAACAGACAATTTTTAGGACACGTTTTCTAGCTCTTTCCTCATGCCAGGTGGTGAGCAGTGTGGTCCCTAAAAAGGCTGCTCAGATACCAAGGGGCTGCCAAGTCCCATGCTGCTTTAGTCCAATGAGAAGATAACGTTATGGCCTGGCTGCCGGTGTGCTGGATTGTGACTACAGTTTCCAGTGTATCTGCACCTGTCTGTCTCACAGGACGTTGAGGTAGGCAAAACTAGTAAAATGGTATGAGTGATGTCTTTTAATACACATGTAAATTGGATTTAAGTGAGTCAGAGTTGTGCAAAGTTGGCCTCACCCTCTCTGCCAAAGTCATCAAAGTCCAGTGGCAAGATGAAGAAAGTCAAGATGACTGGTGATGGCTCAGGATTCAGTGGATGGCCTTGGCATCTTCTATGTCTAACCAAGCTCTAAGCTCTCCACAACACCTGCTTCAGCCACTTTTATGACCCTTGGAACAAATTGTTATCATCCTCTCATTCCACTGGGGGAAGTCTTCACATACTTGGGGTAGACACCGTCCTAACTCATAAATGCTTTTAAGACTTCTTGATTATCCTCAACCTGGTTTAGTCTGTCTGCTGAACCTGTTTAATGGGGTGTGGCTCCTACCCATGCTACAGCTTCTTGGATGTACAGGTGAGAGTTGGGTGAATCAGGTGGACATCAAAGTTGGAAAGCAGACTTGGAAAGCACTCAGCAACCCTCACACCAGAAGCACTTTTCTCCTCTGAACACCCTACATCCCAACCTTAAAGAACCGTATGAATATAAGTAATTTTTCAGTCAGTCAAAAATCATTTATTAAGTGCCTATTATGTGCCAGGAACTGTGCTGAATGTGTGTGTGTTTGTGTGTATATGTGGGAGGGGGGTACTAGGTTAGGAAGAGCTTTGACTACCCAACAGAAAATTTTGTATTTGAACCTAGAGGTGATAGAGAGCCACTGGAGTTTATTGAATGGGGTGGGGTTGGGCAGTGAGGATGTGGTTGGAGCGCTGTTTTAGAAAATCCATTTGGCAGCTGAATTTAGAGTGGGTAGAGACTTATGGTAGGCCAACCAACCAACAAGCTGTTAGATATCCATATGTAAGATGATGAGGATCTGCATCAGGGTGGTGGCACTTATTACAGGAGAGAAGGGAGTATTTTTAAGAGATGTTGTCACAAAATCTTCAAGCTTTGACAACTGATTAGATTTGGAAGGTGAGAGACATTGAGGATTCGATGATGGTGCCTACTTTGATAGCCAGGAGACTTGGAAGATGACAGTGCCCTCAATAGCAATAAGGAACTTTAGAAACTCATTGGACACAATGAGTTTAAGATTTCTACTGGTCATCTATTTCAAGACATCTGAAAGGCAGTTGGAGATGAGAGACTGGATATTAGCAGAAAGCTTAGAGATGGATAAAGATTTGAGAATCTTTACTGTAGAGATAATAATTAAATCCATGAGTGTGGATGAGATCAGCAAGTTAAGTAGGCTAGAGGTAAAAGAAAAGAGGACCCAGAACAGATCTCTGAGGGATACCCATGAATTATGAGTGTGACCTGGATGAAGATACAGCAAAGGAAATTGAGAAAGAGCAGTCACATAGGTAGGAGAACTGGAGAAAGTAGTTTCTGAACACCTAGGGAGAAGAGAACATAAAGGAGAAGTGATTCATTAAAAGGCTACAGAGAAGTCAAGAATAAGCATTGATGAAAGGTCGTTGGATCTGGCAATTACAGAGCATTAACTTTAGAGAGAGCAGTTAGTAGTGGAATTATGAGGTCAGAAGACAGACTGTTGGGACTTAAGAAGAGAATGAAAGTGCAGACACTATTGTATACAGTCTCCTCAAGGAGTTTAGCCTCAAAGGGCTGAAGAGAAAGAGGATCCATTTAGAGGTTTTGAAGATAGGGAGATATGGGCGTGTTTTACCTACAACTAGGCAGTAGATAAAGAAACAGTGAATAGCAAGAACTGCAGATAAGTGATTGTGGGGATAGTGAAAGAGCAATGCCTTGGAAATATGGATAGAAAGGATTGCTTATGAAGGTAGAGGGGTTTGCCTTGGCAAAGAGTAAGGCCATGTCTTCATGTGAGAGAGAGATAAGGGAAGAGACAGTGATGGAAGATTTCTGAGTGATATGAGATGAGGAGGAGGAGAGAAGAGAGAGTTCTTGGTGAATGGCCTCAAATTTTTTTTTTAAGTAAAATATGAGCAAGGTGCTCAGCTAAGAAGTGGGGATTAAAGAGGAGATATAGAAGTTTTAAGAAGGGATGGAAAGGTTTGGAAGAGCCAAAGGGTGAGATAGTCAGACAATAAACATTTATTAAGTGCCTACTATTTACAAGACACTGTGCTAAGCACTGGGATACAAAAGGAGGCAAATGACAGTCCCTGTCATTAAGGAGCTCACAATCTAATACGACTTGAGGAGATATACAAGGATTATCTTGCAGAGATGCAGATCTATTTATGTTGTGTACCCAATTTGTAGTAGACCCAATCAGAACCACTGATTGATTTTCTCCACCTTCCTTTAGCAGCACCTAAGTAAGGGAAAAGGCAGGAGATGGTGGGAGTGTTCCAAGGCTGAGGCTTGGCAGAGCACAAAGAGGGATGGGGACTCATTGAGAGGAGGAGAGTTGGACTTGAAGTGGTTCACTAAAGGGTCAAGGCAGCAAAAGGAGGAGAGAGTGGCTAGTGAATCTAGTATTCTGTTCAGCTGTAAGAACTATGACCTATAATAATGCTAAATCTATAAGAAAAAAAAACTTTTAGTGTAGATTTGGGGAAATTCTCAGCAATAATTTTCTCATCACCACAAAGGCCTCGTAGATTCAGTTAAGCCCAAGAGATAACTGAGTTTCAAAATATTTGAAAAATAATCATTCTTTTCGCCTGTAGTTTGACAGGTTTTCTGGCAATGAAAATAGCCTTGTAGTCTATAAGATGCTGCTGTCGTGGGGTTGACAAAACCACCAAAGGACCCTGAAAATTAGAGATTTTAAAATAGCATTCTTTGGTGAAATGCAATGCAGATAATTACTAAGGCTAATAATTTGATTAAAATGGCTATCAAATAGAAGAGCAGTAAAACTGGGCTTATTAATCCATTGGAAAATTAATTTATCCATGTTCTTTCTGTGCGTCTCTATGTGTCTCTGTGTCTCTTTCTTTTGTTTCTGTCTGTCTGTCTGTCTGTCTTCCGTCTGTCTCTCTCTCTCTCCATGATTTGGATAAAAATAACTATTAGATGAAAAGCAATAAAATTGGTCTTTCTCACACATGTAATTTCATAGTCTCTCTCTGTCCTTCTGTCTCCACCTCTCTACCTCATGTACAACACACACACACACACACACACACACACACACACACACACACTCAATTCAGTGTTCAAATTATTCAGGGAATTAGAATCATGTGAAACAATAACAATTTTTATTGGTAGACAGATCTAGCCAATATAAGTGGTGCTCTTCACTTGTCCCAATCAATATGGACAAAATGCAAAATTACAAATCAGTCAGAGCCTACAAATTAGAAAAAGGCATCATATTCTGATCTGTAACTTTGAGTTCCTCTAGCACATGCTAGTAATTTGGACTAGACAATTTCATGTAATCTTATAGGAAATTAATCAGCTGAATATTGAATTTCCTAGAGCAAACAGTAGCATTTTGCCTAAATAATTTTTGATTATTCCATGTTAATAACATCATTTTCTTTCCTGCTAATGGGGAAAATTAGAACACTTTCCAACCTCATATTAGTAGTTCAGTGAAAAGAGCTGTAGTAAATAAGGATAGATATTATTTTTGCTTTTCAGGCAGGTTGGATCATATTTCTAATAAGTGATCAATGTGTGAAATCCATGCCCCATTTAATTTAAAACGGCATAATGTATCAGTGCTTTCTAAGCAACCAGACAGGATTCTTCTTAGTATTAAAAAATCCAGTTTTGCAACGTTGAAACTATTAAGAAAAATAACATATATGCGTGTGTGTGTGTGTGTGTGTGTGTGTGTGTGTGTACATGGCTTGTATAGGGCACTGTGCTAAGTGCTTTACAATTATTGTCTTTTTTGATCTTCACAACAATCTTGGGACTTAGGTGATATTATTATACCCATTTTACAGAAGTAGAGACTGAAGCAAATAGGGGGGTAGGTGATTTGCCCAGAGTCACAAAGATAGTAAGTTCTGAGGCCTGTTTTAAAATTAGGTCTTTCTGACACCAGACCAGGCACTCAATCCACTGTACCACCTAGCTACAAGAAAAAAAATACCCCAATATCAATATGCCAGATTTCAACTGATACAACTGGAAAACTTGTCAGAAACAATAAAGTAGTTTATATTATGAAGAACTTCATCTTTTAGGGATCAAATTAATTCTAACATCTGCTGTTAAGGAGAAAGCACTATAGACGACTTACTATACAAGGTTTTTAAAGTGTATTAAAGTTTCTGCAAAATATGCCCTGAAGATTTCTTTCTCACAGTCATAATTATTATTTTTCCCTCTCAAGTTTAGGAATCTATAGATTTAAATTCCTTGAAGAAGTAAACAGCTCATGCTGATGAATTAAAAATAAATGAGACAATGAATACTATAATTTATAACTTCCATTCTTTTTATTTTTGAGTTTGGCTTAGGGTCTTTGAGAATTGTCTGGGGCTCTGAGATTAAGTGACTTGGCCATGCTTACATAATCAGTAGATGTAAGAGACAGGTTTTGAAGTCAGATTTTCCTGGCTCGGAGGGCAGCTCCTTATTCACTGCAGCAAGCTGCCTCTAGATAGAGAATTATAGGGGGAGGAGCCAAGATAGCAGAGTGCAGACTAGAAACCAGCTAAACTCTCCCAACATTCTTCTCCAAACAACTTTAATATAATGTATCAAATCAAATTTTGGAGCAGCAGAGCTAACACAAAATCAGAGGGAGACATTTTTTTTCAACCTAAGACAATTTAGGAGGTTTGTAACAGGGTCTGTAGCACTGGAGTGGGCTCAGGCCCAGAGTGCATCAGTAACACAAGCAGTGGGCTGTGGAGATAGCCACAACAACAGCTGCAGCAGTTTCAGGAGCTCTCAGCACAGAGATAGTAATGGGGTTGGAGAACTGGTCAGAAGGAGATTACAAGAGATACTTTGTTAGCACAAGGTACAGCAGGTGCTGATTGGAAATTCTTTTGCCCATAAGCAGTTCTGGCTTTTTCCAGGGTGGAGTGAAGAGGTTATGATAGGTCACAAGGGAGCAAGTGCCATGGTCACCGTTCCAGGGCCAAGAAGAGCACTAAACAATTCAAATATCTTGGAGCCATAGTCAAGATTACATAAGACTTATCAGCTTCCATGTTAAAGGAATGGAGGGCTTGGAATATGATGTTCCAGAATACAACCAAGAATAATCTATCCAAAAAAACCTGATATTTTAGGAGGGAAAATGGATTATTTAATAAAATAGAGGATTTTCAAGCATTCCTGATGAAAAGGCCAGAGCTAAATAGAAAATTTGACATTCAAACAGAAGACTCAAAAGCATAAAAATGTACATGTGAAAGAGCAATCATAAGTGACTCAAAGAGTTAAACTGTTTACATTTCTATGTAGGAAGATGATACATGTAACTCCTAAGACCTTTCTCATTATCAGGGTGATTAGAAGGATTCTGCATAGACAGAGGGCATGGATGTGAGTTTTTTATGTTGGAATGGTTTCCAAAAAATAAAAGAACCTAGGGGTGAGAAAGAGTAATGCATTGGGAGAAGGTGGAAAAGAGAGTTAGAATGGGGAAATTTTCTCATATAGGAAACACACTAGGAGCTTTTATAGTGCAGGGGAAAATTAAGGTTTGGAAGACAATGCTTGAACTACATTCCCATTAGAATTGGTTCAGAGTGAAGAATGTATATGCACATTTAGTTGGATATAGAAATCTTTCTTGTCCAATTGAGAGATAGGTGGTAAAGGAGATAAGACTTAAGGAGGAGGGGGATATAAGGAGGAGGGATATTGGGGGAGGCAGTAGTCAGAAGCAAGACATACTTTTGAGGAGGGACAAGATAAAAATAGAGAAGGATAAGCAGGAAAATGGGATGGAGGGAAATGCAGAGTTAGTGATCCTAACTGTGAATGTGAGTGGAATGAGTTAATTAATGGAATGGAAATAGGTAGCAGAGTGGACTGGAAATCAGAATATATGTTGTATACTAGAGAAAAACTTGAGACAGAAAGACACACATGGATAATTGAAATGAAGGGCCAGAGTAGAGTCTATTATGTTTCAGCTGAAGTAAAGAGGATAGGAGTGACAATAATGATGTTAGACAGAGCAAAAGCAAAAATAGACCTAACTGAAAGAGATAATCAGGGAAACTACATTTTGCTGAAAGATACCACAGATCATGAAGTAATATCAGAAATTTTCAAAGCAAATTTCTCTGATAAAAGTTTCATTTCCCAAATATATAGGGAGCTGAATCAAATTTATAAAAGAGCCCTTCTCCAATTGATAATTTGTCAAAGGATATGAACCATTTTCTGAAGAAGAGATTGAAGCCATCTGTAGTCATATAAAGAGGGTTCTAAGCAATTATTAGAGAAAGGCAAATTTAAAAATGTCTGAGGTACCACCTCACACCCATCAGAATTGACAAAGATTAGAAGGAATGAGGAAAATACACACATTAATGAGCTGTTCATAGAATAGCGGACTGGTCCAACCATTGTGGAAATCATTCTGGAGACCATGCTGTACCCTTTGAAAAAGCAATACCACTCTTAGTTTTGTACCCTACAGAGATCAAAGAAACAGGAAAAGGACCTGTGAACACAAAAATATTTTAGCAGCTTATTTTGTCATGCAAAGAATTAAATATCTAGGGGATGCTTGTTAATTGTGGAATGGCTGGAAAAGTTGTAGGCTATGTTTGTGATAGAATACTTTTGTGCTATAAAAAATGAGTAGAGGAGGCGAAGCATGGCAAGAATTATATGACCTGATGAAAAGTGAAGTGAAAAGAACCATTGTGACCCATTTGAGAAGAACCATGAGGTGACTGTGCACAGTAACAGTATTGTTGTAAAGAGGATCAACTGTGAAAGACTTAGCTACTCTGATCAATACAGTGATCCAAAACAATTGCAAAGGACTCATAATGAAAAAATGCTTTCCACCTCCAGAGAGAGAACTGGTGAATTCTGAGAGTAAATTGAAATATGATTTTCTCACTTCATTTTTTCCCTTTTTTTTTGGTTATATGGCTAATATAGAAATATGTTTTCTATGATTTCATATGTATAACTGATATTATATTGTTTGCCTTATAAGTGAATGAAAGAGGCTTGTAAAGGAGTGAGAAAACCTGGGACTCAAAATTTAAAAAGAAAAAATGTTAAAAATAAATAAAGTCTTTTAAAAATAATTATAAACACTTCTAAAAAGAATTTATAGGTAATAAAACCATGCATTCAAAGAAGCTCAGTGTTTGAGGTAACCTCTTAAGACAATCTAGTCTGATCCATACCTAAAGCATGAATCCTCCTCTAAAGCCATTTTAATGAGTGGTCATTGAGACTCTGCTTATATCTTTTGATATTCCACTTATACATAATTCTAATAAAATTTATGGAGGGTGGAGCCAAGATGGCATAGTGAAAGCAGTGACTTGCTTAAGCTCTCCCCCAAACCCTACAAATTAAAAAATGGCTCTAAACAAATTCAAAAGCAGCAGAACCCACAAAAAGACAGTGAAACAAATTTATAATCCAAGACAGCCTGGATGGTTGATCAGAAAGGTATATCGGGCTGAGCGGTAAGAAAGGCGCAGTTGGCTTAGGGGCTCAGGCCACAGTGAACCTGGAGTAGGCCTCAGAGGACCAAATCAGGCAGGTGTGGCGGTTTCTAGACCTCTCAACCCATGAATGCCAGGGACAACTTAGAAGGTCAGTGGGAAAAGTCTGTGTCTATGGTGAGAGAGAGAAGCTTGGGGTCCCAGTGCCAGTTCCTAAGACTGGCCCCGGGATGGCAGCTGCTTCCAGAGCAGAAAAACTTGAGACACAATTCTGGGTGGTGTTCCTGGGCGAGGAGGAGCCCTGGCATGGTGGAGCTTGTAGTGGCTGTGGAGAGGAAATTCTCCTCACAGTTCTAAGACAGAAAAGAGTGCTTCTAACTCACTCATAGACCAGAGCACAGGCCAGGAAAGGAGTAAACACCTCGCCCTTGATCATAGCAATACACACACACACACACACACACACACACACACACACACACACACATGTACATATGTATATGTATGTATATACATGTATATATATGTGCATATATGTATATGTGTGTGTATATATATTACATAAAGAGAGAAAGACAGAGAGAGAGAGAGAGAGGTAACAGAGTGAGTTGAAGATGAAGGGGTGACATCTAGAGAATAAAATTAAGGGGTGAGAGAGGATTATACTGGGAGAAGGAGAAAGGGAGAGGTAGAATGGGGTAAATTATCTCACATGAAACAGACAAGAAAAGGGTTTTACAGTGGAGGGGAAAGAGGGGAAGGTAAGAGGGAACGAGTGAATCTTATTCTCATCACATTTGGCTTAAGGAGGGAATAACATACACACTCAAATGGGTGTGGAAATCTGTCTTACCTACAAGAAAATAGGAGGGGAAGGGGACAAGAGAGCAGGGTGATGATAGAAGGGAGGGCAGATTGGGGGAGAAGATAATCAGAAGCAAGCGCTTCTGAGGAGGGACAGGGTCAAAAGAGAGAATAGAATAAATGGGGGGCGGATAGGATGAAGGGAAATATACTTAGTTTTTCACAAGATGACTACTATGGAAGAGTTTTGCATGACTGCACATGTATAACCTGTATCCAGTTGCTTACCTTTTCAATGAGGGTGGGTGGGGAGTGAGGAAGGGAGAAAATTTGGAACCCAAAGTTTTAAAAACACATGTTAAAACGATTGTTTTATATAACTGGGAAATAAGAAATATAGGAAATGGGGTATAGAAATCTATCTTGCCCTACAGGAAAATAGAAGGAGAAGGGGAGAAAAGAAGGAGGGGGAAGGGAGGGCAATTAGGAAAAGTGGTATACAGAATACATGCCATCTTGGGGTGGGGGGAGTGATGAGATAGGGAGAAAATTTGGAACTCAAAATGTGTAGAAGTGATTGTTCAAAACTAAAAATAATTAAAAAAATAAACATTTTTTTAAAAAAGAAATTAATCTAAAAAAATAAATAAGATTTATGGCTAACAAAACTTGTAGCTAAAACAATGACAGACATATGCTACATATTGAATTGAGAGAAGGGAAATTCTATCATTCCTTATATATTGGGTGACGGATCAATCAATAAGCATCTAGTAAGTAAATACTACAAATAAATAATATAATGAATGATTTATCCCTTTTCTATATGCAAGAAACTAGTCTAAATGGTTGGGATAAAAGAACAAAAATCTAAATGGACAAGCATTTTCAAGAGCTTATTATTGGCAAAGCACTGTGCTAAGTAAGCCCTAGAGATACAAACAGAAAATTTTGCAATCCAGACTATGAAAGAGCTCATTCTCTAATTGGGGAAGATAGCACAGAAAGAAGCATTCAGTGACAGATATATAAATAATGATAGATAAAAAGATCAAATAGTTTCAGTTTTCAAAGAAGTCGTGTTCTATCAAGAGAAAGCACAATACAGATACATGCAATGAATACATATCAAATAAGGTAGTTTAGGGAACAGAGGGTGCTAGCATTGATTAAGGGGAGAGAGTATCCAGAAAAGCAACATGTAAAAGGTAGTATTTAAGCTGAGACATGAAGAGAATAAGGGAGTATATGAGGCAGAAATAATAAGTGAGAACATTCCAGGCATGAGAGATAGTTGCTGCAAAGTTGTGGAGTGTGACAGCAAAGTGCCACATAGAAATCAAGAAATCCAGTTTGACTGAACTACAGAGTTTGATAAATGAAGTACCATATAGCAAAATTTCTCAAGGAATAAAAAATTACTCCCTGACTGCCCTCTGAAATACTGTGGCTTTTTCTCTTTCTCCTAAAAAACACAGGTGAATTAATAATGGATACTTTAGAGTCCCTTGGGTTTATGGCAATGAGTTACACTTAAAAGTGGTGGTGTCATCAATAAAAATAGATGTATTTGTCAGTATAATTTCAGATAAAATCACCAGACCTGGTTTATAGAAGAGGGAAGGAAAATAAGGGACATCAACAGAGGAGTTTCCCATTCTTGTTGCCTTGAGAAAAATTACAGACATACTACCTTTTTAGATGTTCCTACTTTACATGAAAGCAAAGAGCTAAACTCAGACTATTGCAATTTATGCTAACATTAGATTTTGATGCTAACTATAGTTGTGAACCATATTCCTTCCTTTCCCAATTGTCCAACCCTCACTCATCCTACAATGTCCTCTTTTTTTTCTTTTTCTCCTTTTAGCATCTGTTCCTTAATTTATTTTGCTTTCTAACCTCTAATATAATTTCTTCTTATTTATTTTTCCTGCTCTATTCCTTGCTCTTCTCTTTCTGATTCTGTGCCCTCTTCATTTTCCTTTTCCTTTCCAAGGCATCCTGTCACTTTATCTACCTTTTATCTTCTGATCAACCTCCCACATTTTTTCTTGATTACCCATTTTCATATTAACTTTCTTATCAAGTTGCCCTTTCTTAATCACTTGTCACCCGTAGAATGATAGGAACATAGACTTAGAACCTGAAGGGAATTTAGAAGCCATCTAATCCAATTCCCTTATTTCCCAGATGAGGAAACTGAAGCTCAGAGATGGGAAGTAATTTGACCAAATCACAAAGGTATTATGTAGAAGAACTAGGACTTGTATAACTTTATCATTCTCTAATCCTCTCTCTCTCTCTCTCTCTTTCTCTCTCTCTCTCTCTCTCTCTCTCTCTCTCTCTCACACACACACACACACACACACATACACACACACACACACACAATATCCTTATTACCAATTATGCCAATGACTTTATTTTCAATTGGTATCATTTTAGGCAAGGAGCAATGACTCCTTCTTAATTATTACACAGAAGCAGCTGCTACTCAATTATATTGTTGCTTATTTATACAATGCCTGTTCTCTTAAACAATAAAAGCAAAACACTTAATTTCCCTAAGTAAAGCTTTAATTAACTTTTCTCTTAAATTTTAAAGCTTTAATTAGAAATATATTAGATAAAGAGCCATTGCTTAAACACATGGAAAAAGTGGCTGTGTTGTGAAGGAAAAAAGTGGCAGAAAAATATAAACTAGTAACTTTTGAAAAAGTGCAAGTTCATAAAAAAATTCCAAATAATTAACAATAAGAGAAATGCAAGTTTAAAAAAAAATCTGAGGTTACATCAGATGCCATCAATTTGGTAAAGATGACAGAAGTGGAAAATGGCAATTGTTGGAGGGGCTGTGTTAGGGCAGACACATTAATGAACCTTTGGCAAAACTGTGAATGAGGCCGTATGCTCTGGACAGCAATTTGAGATTATAATGAAAAAGCTGCTAAACTATGCATATCATTCAACCCAGCAATATCTGAACCTAGTATATCTGAAAGAAGTGAAGTAAAAAAAGAAAAAGAAAAAGAAAAAAAACAGGGAGAGAATCCATTTGTGCCTAATTTTTAGCAGCACTTTATGTTATTTTAAAGAATTGAAATCAAAGTGGGATATGGCTGAACAAGTTGTGGTATAATATAATTATCAAATATTATTAAGCTGTAAGAAATGATAATGTCAAAATCAGAGAAACCTAAAATCTTGTAAAGGAAAACAACTTTGAAAGATTAAAGAATTCTAATCAATACCATGATCAATCATGACTAGAAAACTGATGATAAAGCATGTTTTCTACCTTCTGTCATACAAGTCCAGAAGTATACAATGAAGCACATTTTCAAATGCAGCCAATAGGTACATTTGTCTTCCTTAACTAAATATGTGTGTTTGTGTGCCTCTGTCTGTCTGTATGTGTGTGCATGTATGTATGTATATGAGACTGCTATATTTTTTATAAGGAAGAGTTGCAAGAGAGAATGTATGGTCCTGATAGTATTACCAAAAAAAGAAAAAAAGAGAAGAAATTAAAATACACAGGAGAGAGAAGAAGAAAGTTCATAATGGAACATAGACAAGCAGAGCAGCTTTGATATTAAGGTATTGAATTGAGTGTATACTTTAAAACTGTACACAGTTTAAAACTTCACATTTTCATACACGACCCTCATTTTCTTGTTTTTTTTCCCTTTTTATATTAAAATGTTTAGGTTTGTTAATATTTGTTAAGTTCTTAATAATATTTAAAATATCAAAACAACAACAGAAAGAAAGTTAAGGCCCAGGAATCCTAGAGGTATCTCCTGCCTAAAGGAACACCAAGAAAGATTATCGTATATCACACTATTCCCCTAGATAAGTTTCCCACAATGGAATCAAAAGGAAAATGTGGGGGGAGGGGCAGGGTAGGGAGTAGGTGTTTGAGTGTGTATCAGCATGTGGTTTACTACATAGTAGGCTAACCATGGAGCAAAAAAAGTCTGAAGACTTGGGTTCATATCCCACTTCTGATATCTTACTACTCTTGTGACTTTGGGCAAATCATTAATAATCTAGGACTTCACCTTCTTAATTTCTACAATGAAGAGGCTAGTGTATATGGTCTTTAAAGTCAGTTCCGGCTCTCTTTCTCCTCTGTTTCTCTCTCAGTGACCTCATAAGCTCCCATAGCTTCAATTATCATCTTTGTGCAGATCTCTCTCTCTCTCTCTCTCTGTCCACCCTTCTGTATTTCTGACTGTTTTTCTCCCCCCCATCCCGTTTTTTTTTCTCTCTCTTTCTCTCTTTATCTGTTTGTCTGTCTTTGTCTTGTCTGCCTCTGTGACTCTGTCTCGCCTTCTCTTTTTTGTGTTTCTGGTCTGTTTCTCCCTTCCTTCCTTTCTGTCTCTGTGTCTTCCTCCCCCTTCTCTCTCTTTCTGTCTGTCCATCTGTCTCTGTCTCTGTCTCCTTCTGTCTGTCTCTCCCTCTCCTTCCTCTCCTCTCTCTCTCTCTCTCTGTCTCTCATTCTCTCTCTCTCTCTCTCTCTCTGTCTCTCATTCTCTCTCTGTCTCTCTCTCATTCTCTCTCTCTCTGTCTCTCATTCTCTGTCTCTCTCTCTGTCTCTCATTCTCTCTCTCTCTCTCTCTCTCTCTCTCTCTCTCTCTCTCTCATTCTCTCTCTCTGTCTCTGTCTCTCTCTCTCTCTCTTTCTCTCTTTCTGTTTGCCTTTCTGTCTGTCTCTCAAATGTCCAGTCCTGGTCTCTCTCCTAAGCACCAGTCACATATCAACTGCTGCTGACACACGTTAAGTGTCTGACTTAGCAAAGCACTCAGCTCCATCAATCCCTATAAAATTACAATCATATTTGCATTAGCTACTTCACAGTGTGTTATAAAGAAAGTACTCTATTAAATGTAAAGTATAACAAAATCACAATAAGAATGATAACAAGAGTAATGAAAAAATGGAATATTAAATATGTAACTCCTGGATTGATGCCATTCAGTTTTCAAACTGAAAAAGTCTTAAGTGCGATTTTTGCCTCAAACATTCCAATCCATAAAACTTCATTTATATACCCTGGACAGGCTTCATCTAATAAATGGTCACAAGGCTTAGGTAATAGGTTCAATCACTCCATAGCTTAGTGAGCTCCCTCTTTGTAGCTCTCATCGTCTATGAAACCATTTTTTAAATGTGTGCCATTGATCAGGAAGAAGACAAAGAACAGTTCAGGTGGCACCTCCTACATAGTACACCTCCTTATGATGCCAGCCTTCGGTTTTTATTGGTCTCTTCTACTCAGAATTATTTCACATTACTTTGCAGTGATCTTTCTTTATCCATTTGGAACTTTTACCCCGCTGTTACCCCTTACCTCCTCAAACACACATGGACAAACTCAAAACGTATCATGTTTGGAGAGGAAGAGCAAATTGCTTTTGTCTTTGAATCTCCAGGGCCTAGCATAGAGCCTCATACATAGTAGGTACTTACTGAATATTTGTTCAGTTTCACTGAGACTGCGTGAAAGAATCCAGATTGATTGATATAAAGCCCGATGCACTAGCTCACTTGTGGTTTGAAAAAAAATACAAAAACTGAGAAAGAAAAAAGATATTAGGACTGATTTTATACACATTAAATACTATTCAAGCCCTTTTTTGAGGGGAAAGAGGTACAGAAGCTATGATTTCATTGGATTCCCCAATGATAACTTCCCCAACTGACACAGCTTTCCTATTGATCTGTATCTTATCTCTTAGGGAATTGTCTGAAGGTGCTGAGAATGTAGGTGATTTGCTTACTTTTTTAAACAATTCTTTCCTCATTCCAAGGCCAGGCCTTTATCCAATAGATCATGCTGTCTCTCACTATTCAAAAAGTACTTCTCCAAAATTCATATAAATTTATATTTGTTGAGAATTATCAAAACTAAATTATTTTAATATTTTTAATGTCAGTTATCAATCTAGGAAAAAGCTGCACTATTTAGGAAATGAGTTACTTCCGTGTGTGGGTGTGTATACCCACATATATCAATGTACACACATATTTGCTTTCATTCCTCATTTCTGTCCTCATAAAATAGGGGAAATTGTATTTGCAAATATGATAAATTTAAGTATCTAAATGAAAACACTTAATTCAAAGGAAATGATTTTACTTTATAGGCAAATTAAAAAAGCAGCTGTGCCAAACTTTATGGAAAACATTACACAACTGATTTGTCCACAAATGAGTCATTTCTATGAATGCCATAGAAAATGTTGCAGGTGGCATTCTTGTTGACAAAATAGGTTTATTAAGTTTCTTGAATACTAAATGCAAAGCCTCCTCCACCTTAAAGGAATTTAAAATTACACTGTGAATACTGCCATCTGAAATGTTCTTTCATTTAATTGAGTTACTTTCGAGCCTCTATTACTGCACTACCCAGGAATCTTACAGAAAACAAACAATTAAGGGCAACAATTATAACTTAAAAGTGGGGAACCAAGGTTGAACAGGCCTCAAAGTGTGTTATGTAGACTAAAGAATCTGCTTATTGTTTACATACTTGTGAACAGGACTAACGTGTTTCCTCATTAATGTTCAATTTGGCTTGTTAAAATTACTTGTCTGCTCCTAGATGATGTCAAAATTGGGCTAACATATGATGTCAGAGAAATGGAAGTAAGGAAAGGGAAAGGAAGGTAAGAGAAAGAAAGGAAAAACTGCAAAGCCCACTAATCCTTTGTACCTGCAATCCTTTGAACTATTGTTGAGTTCTTCTTGCCAGGTAGCACAATGAATTCTGCGTTGGGCCTGGAATCAGGAAGACCTGAGTTCAAATGTAGTCTCCTTAGACACTCAGTTGCTCTTTGAGTCTGGGTAAGTCACTTAACCTCAGTCTACCTCAGTTTCCTCATCTGTAAAATAGGGATAATGATAGCACCTACTTCCCAGGGTTGTTCAGAGGAATTGTAAAGTGCTTAGCATTATCCTTGACACATAGTATGCATTTAAATATATTTATTTCCTTCCTTCTTAGGGCTCTTATTTTGGGGAGGGGCCAAGACTGACAATTTTCATTCCCCTGCCAGCTCCCATTCCTTTCATTTTCCCCTTTGTGTGTTATCTTCCCTCATTAAAATCTAAGTTTTCTGAGGGCAAGGAATTTCTTTCATATACTTGCATCCCCAATGCTTGGCACAATGTCTGGCACATAGTAAATAAATAAATGCTTGTTGCTTGCCTGCCTACCTTCCAAGGACACAAATCTGATTGATTCATCCATCTTCACCTCTTGGTATAACAAGTTCAATAAGTACATAAATCCTTTCATGAATTAGCGATTCCTTTTTATTTTTAATTTCCTAAAACTAACTCTAAAGTGTAAAGTGATGCTAGAAGTTGCTTCTGGTATTCAAGAGTTGGTTGGGCATCTCTATTCACCATATTCATACCCTTAATTATTTCATGGGGATAGGCCATATTTCTACCAAGGTTTCATATTTTCAGACTAGAGAATTTTTTTAGTTT
This sequence comes from Phascolarctos cinereus, assembly GCF_003287225.1. Classification (NCBI taxonomy): domain Eukaryota; kingdom Metazoa; phylum Chordata; class Mammalia; order Diprotodontia; family Phascolarctidae; genus Phascolarctos; species Phascolarctos cinereus. Next base: position 388,309,948 of record NW_027555958.1, on the reverse strand, counting down.
ATCATTATGCCTAAAGTTCTCGATCTAATTGAGTTCAAGCGTTAAGTCTTCCACTTAGGTGCAAAAACTCCCCTACAAAATTGAAGATGCTTGAGGGTTTTTTAGATGAAGTTTTATATGTAAAAGATTGAGAAGTTTCAATGGACTGAGAGATCAATGTTAGTTAACAATATGGGGTTAGGGAGGAGGATAATACGCATTTTTTAGTGCCCATTGTGTGCTAGATAAGTGTTTTGTTTTGTTTTTCTTTACAAATTAGGAGTGAAACAAAAATACTGTGCATATTGTATTCTGCCTTGGTAAGAACCTATATAAAGTCATATTGGGTTTGGGGATACCGCCTTTTCAAAATGACACCAATATGCTGGAGAAGGCAACCAGGATACTTGGGTGCCTTGAGTTCATATGAGCCTATATTAAAGGAGCTGGAGATACTTATCATGGTGAAAAGAAGACTTAAGGAATATACTATCACTATCTTCAAGTATTTGAAGGGTCATCATGCAGAACAAAAATATGACTTATTAGTTGCCCTCATAGGGAAGGACTAGGAATTTAGGTAGAAGCTGCAAAGAAGTAAACATGGTTTAATGTAAGAAAAATCTTGATGAAAATTAAATCTGTCTAAAAATTAATGGACTTTCTCTGGAAGGAGAGAGTTCCTGTTTAACTGATATCTTTAATTAAAGACTGAATGACTGTTGGGAAAACTGTGAAGGAAGTGTTTTGGTTGTTCCTTTGTGTTTAAGGTGTTGGGTGAACTAGATGGCCACTGAGGGGCTTTCATTTCTAAAGCTGTATGATACTTCTAGTTGCCTCTTTCCTAGATGATTTCCCAATTGACCAAATGCTCCAATTTATGTGACTCATGCTTTGATATTTGAAATTAAGATATATTTAATTTTAATGAGTTGTATCTTTAGTTACTAGTGACATGTGCATTTCAATGAAACCCGCAGCCATAAAAAGAAACAAAAAAAGCCATACCAAACCAAATAAATAAACTAAACTGGAATAATAGAAGAGACTAGTTGATCAGGAATACTTGAGTTTGAATCCTTCCTCAAGCACTTGCTAGGCTCTTGATGCTGGAAGTCACTTAATTTCTTTCAATTTTCTTACCTGGAAAATGGAGATAATAATAACACTTATCTCACAGAGCTGTCAGAATCAGATGAGGTGATATATGTAAAGTAGTTTACTAAACTTAAAATTCTATATGAATGTTTGCTATTATAAGTGAGCCATTACCACTTACTAGCGCAATTCAACACTGGCAAATTATTAATTTAAACAACAGCACCTGCATGGCAGAGGACATCTTTTCTGAGAAAAATAATTATTTAACTAATTAAGAGGAGGTAAAAATGACTGTTAAGTTTCTCAGTCTGCATACCAAATTCCTGGAGCGAGGCTTTTTTGTTCTTTTTTTTAACCACATCATACTAGCTTTATAAAATAAGAAATTATACTGGCCAACAAAATTGTAATACTAATGGATACTCATTTTTAATGTAAAAGCAGAGGCTACTTAAAATTTCTTTTATTAAATAAACTCAAATCACAGGAAGTTTCAGAACCTAGAGCAATCTATGTTTTATCAAAATGCTTATATCAAAACATTCATTAATCTCTTATCTAGAAAAAGATGAAGACTAAAAGTCCTTGACATTATGTATGGCTAGTAAAATTGCCACTATTAAAATAGTCATTTGATTTCTTTTCAAATTTCATTTTTTGCAACCTAATAGTTTAAAATCTTTATTTTTTCCCTCCTTAATTCTATATCTAACATCTAATAGTATGTAAATATAATAGATTTAGCTTGCATAGACCTTGAAACTTGTTTATTGTCCACAAGAAGAGAAGCACACATTATTAAATCATATTTCTGTTTATTCTTCTACGTCTAAGTGTAATTTGTGTAGTGGGACTAAGTTTTACTAAAGCTGCGAAGACATGAAACTCATACATGGTGTTTGTGTGGAAAGAATTTGACAAAGAAGGTCAACAATCATAATTTTAATGTGGGATTTGGCTGACTGAAAAGTTTTGTATTTTTCTCTTTACTATTTCCTCCATAATAATGTCTGCTTTTACTAGGAGGTGGTCAGGATGAGTGGCTGACTAGGAAAAGTGAGGTTATATAATGTATTTTAGATTTTTTTCTGTGTAGTTTTTATTTTTCCTGTTATTCAGGTTCTATGATTTCAAATGCTGTGTTCAGCTGTAAGAAAGTATTTCCACTCACTTTAGTCTAATATATTCAAGTCAACTAGAATATTTAGGGTATTGGAGACAGCCTTGTAATCAGAGAACAGGGTTGGAGTCCCAGCTCTAAAACTTACCAATTGTATAACCTTGAAGAATTCATCAAACATTTTTGAATTTCAGTTTTCACATTTGTAAAATCATTGAAAATAATAATTGCACTGCCTATCTCACAGAGGTGTTATAAAAATGTGTTATAAACCTTGTAACTTTATTATGAATTTGTACCTTCATCATTGTTATCATAAATAATTTATTTTTGTTCTCAGTAAACTAGTTCTTTACTCTCTTAAATAAAACTATACAGATGACAGATAGACATATAGATAGATAGGCAGACAAATGAGAGATGAGAGAAAGAAAGAAAAAAAGAGAGACAGAGGGAGATTATTTCTAAGAGGGTGTAGCATTAACCATTTGTTTCCATTCAGGTTTTAGTAAATCAAAGCAGCATGCAATTTTTAAATTTTGGTCTAATAATGAATCATTTTTAAAGCAGAAAGAAAACAGGCAACAGTTCTTCATAGGTTAGATTGTTAGAGGTGAGGGATGATGAATAAAAATTACTTCAATTTGGAGTAAGAGAGGCAACCAGTGGCATAATAAATTACTGGGTTTGGAATCAGAAAAACCTTGGTTCAAATCCAGTCTCAGGCAGTTAATAGTGGTGTGACCCTGGACAAGACACTTTACCTCAATTTGCCTGCATTTGTAAAATGGGGATAATAATAGCACTGACCTCGTAGGATCATTGTAAGAATTCTACGAGATAATATTCATTTAAAAAAGCACTTAGCACGTACCTGGCACATAGTAGGTACTATATAAATGTTTATGCCCTCCTTCCACCTTGTTTGAGAGTTTTTCTCTGAAGATTTGCATACCAATACCAAGAAGCATTTATTATCTAATATGTGCCAGGCATGTGTTAAGAACTTAGAATATAAATAACTACATAAGACAATACTGCTTTCAAGAAGCCTACAGTGTATGGAGGAGACAATGTTAAAAAAAATGTATAAACATGATATAGAGAAGATATCTTGGAGATAACCTTCTAGGGAAGGAGCTAGCATTAAGGAGAATCAAGAAATACTTTTTTCAGAGAAAATGAGATTTTATCTTAGACCTCAAGGAAGCCAAGAAAAAAGATTAGGATGGAGAAAATTGCATTAGGGGACAGCCAGTGAAAATGCATGAAATAAGGAGATGAAGTGTTTTGTGTGAGAACAGGCCACTGTCATTGGACCTACAAGTGCAGGAGGGGACAAAGGTATGAGAAACTGGAAAGGTAAGATGAGATGTAATTATAATGGTCTTTAAAGGCTGAACAGTTGAATTTATACTTGATTGTAGAGGCAAAGGGGAGCCTCTGGAGGGGTGGTATGAGAACATGGTCAGACCTGCACTTTAGGTGGATCAATTTGAGAATGAATGGACAGGAGTAGGGGAGATTTGAAACAGGAAAAACAAACAGAGTACTACTGCCATAACCCATGTGTGAAGTGATGAGGGCCTGAAACAGGCTGATTGCAGTGTCAAAATAAAGAATGTGGTATTTACAAGAACAGTGCTCTCAATTGTAACATGGAATTTAAGAAGAGAGGAGAAAGAAATGGGTTCAGTTTTGGAAATGTTGAGTCTAAGATACTCATGTAGTATTTAGTTTAAGATGACTAAGGCAGTTGAAGATATAAGAATGGAAGTCATCAGAGAGGTTAGGGCTAAATAAGTTAGTTTGAATCATCAGGATAGGGAATATTGTTGTTGTTGTTGTTTGTCCTTTATTCTTTTTGTTTATTTGTTTGCTTGCATTTTGGTGAGGCAATTGGGGTCAAGTGACTTGCCCAGGGTCACACGGCTAGTAAGTGTCAAGTGTCTGAGGCTGGATTTGAATTCAGGTCCTCCTGACTCCAAGGCTGGAGCTTTATCCGCTACTCCATCTAGCTGCCCCTAGCACCATCTAGCTGCCCCTTGTCCTTTATTCTTGCCCAGGACCATGACATCAGGGAGGCGATGCCATGACATGCAAGTGAATTGGATTTAAGTGAGAGAGAGCTATGCAAGGTTACCAGCCTCACTTTTTCCTCCAGTCATCTGAGTCCAGTGGCCATTTATAAATCAGGACAACTGGAGATGGTCCAAGATGCAGTGGGGGACCATAGGGAAGATACTGGATTACTTGGGAGCTGATCAAATCACCAAGAAAAGTAGAATATTAAAAGAGAGGAGAAAGCTGGACAGAGCATTGGGATATCCACATATTTAGCAAAATGACTAGATAAAAAGGCAGCAAAGGAGATTGGAAAGAAGATCTTAAACAGGTGAGTGGAGAAGTCGGAGATGTCAGTGTCATGAAAACTTAGAGATATGACTATCAAGTAGAATAATAATAGCTGGCATTTATAGTTAAGAAAATGTTAGTCATAAGGCAGGGTGCTAACAACTTGGGAATGGCTCTAGTTTAATGCATAAGAAAGCAGTGTTCCTTGTAGAAAATACTTCCTTATTGGCAGAAATACATTTTGAAAGAAATATTTTTGATGAAATGTGTTGTAGACCACAGTAAGTTTTCATGTTAACAATACAATTCCCACGTCTGTGTGCAATAGTTCATTCGTTTCCCAGAACATGTGTTAGCTGTCATGTAGACACTGCCAATGCTGCTATTTCAATATTAAATCATTTTTGATAAGCATATTTTGTCACCTATGCAGTATAATAATACCTACTACAGAACATATTTTCTGAAATTTGTTCAGAAGTTCACAATCTCCCTTGCAATAAATGGAAATAATAAATAATGGAGATTTCAGAGAATTAGACTATACTGACTAATGTCACGTCATTGCCTTTTAATTAATTTGCTAGGCTTCATGTCTTCATTGTTTGTACTGATTTTTGTGTGGCTGTGTGTATGTGTGAGTGTGTTTTAAAACACATTTCTGATGATTAGAATGGGATCAACCTCTATATTCGATAAATCATCCTTTTCTTATGGGTTTCTATAGTACACTTAAATAATCCCCTAAATCAAGTGAATAACTGTGGCAAGGCCAATGGACAAAATAAGACTGAGCTTTCTCAGGATTGCAAAAGGACTGAAAGGGTTGAAGATAAAAAGCATTAGTTAAAAAGAATGAAAAGGAACATTTAAAGGCTTTTGTCAGTTGAGGATATAATATTATTAGGATAATCATGGTTACAATGTCAGTTGTAAGGTAGTAGATCCTAAAGCAGATTAAAAAGTATTGTAAGAGATTTTTCAGTGCACCAAAACATTAAGACAGAAGCCAAGAAAACAGGCATGGATCAAGAGGCTGCTCCAAAGAATTGGCCTCAGACTGAACAAACAATGGGTAAACCAGGAAAGCTAAATAAGCCTGGAACAAGTCGGGTAAATATATATATGAATCAAACACAAACAAAAGGACATACCTGTGTTCCTTAATTTGAGGAATGTGTTACCAATAAATTTAGAAGCGAAGAAGGAATTGGCCAGGGTTCTGCTTAATACCGTGTAGCTGGGTTTGCAGACGCAACAAGGGTGGATTGCTTCTTTCTTTAAAAAACCCTATCTCTAAACAGTAGATAGTAGGTCAGAGGGACTCAGCTGACACCATGCCCTGGCAATGTGGGTCAGAAAATGGAAAATACTTATATAAAGTCAATTCTATGATCAACTCTTCCCAGTATACAGTTGTCAAACTTGTCCATTCTTATGAGATTCATAGCACTTTATGTGTGTGTGTTTGTGTGTGTGTGTGTGTGTGTGTGTGTGTGTGTGTGTGCTGGTTGTGTTGTCAGGGAGAGGAATCTGGAATTGAAGAGCCACTTGAAGCTCTAAAGAGGGGTTCATAACCTAGGGAACTTGAAAAAAAAATTCAATAATTGTATTTTGACTTCATTGATTTCCTTTTTAATCCAATGTATTTAATTTTGTTCATTTAAAAACGTTACTCAGAGAAGGGGTTTATTGACTTCAGCAGATTGCCACCAGGTTCTAGCGCACACACACACACACACACACACACACACACACACACACACACACCCCTACTCCTCTAAATAAACCAAGGTTTCCAATCAACATGTAAACATATGTAGCCCGTAGCCCATGGGTCCTCCAAATGCTAGCTTCACAAAGATTATTCTTCAAGACCAAAGGTTGACTCTAAAGGATCAGTTTTTCTCTGTTTTATTAACTCTACTCTGGAGCTATATTCAAGGAACATTTTCAAAATAAGACTGAAGTTTAGCTGTTGTTCCAACTAATCCCTTCTTATAGGCGTGGGTAATAGGATATGGTCCCCAAATTTTCCATACAATCTCAGTAACCAGTAGGGTTTGGCATATCCCAAAGACTTTATTTCACCATACAGAAAATGAAGGACTGAAAAGATTGACAGAATGAGCAGAAACAGAAATACAAACAATTCAAATAATCTGTCTGTTCCTCCTAAAAGGGAATACAACTAATGTTGAAATTAGGGAAAACTTTGTGTCATTCCCGTGAGTCCCCTTACTCATAGAGCCCTACTTAATCTCCGTAAGATTGTTAATACCACCCTGTGGTGGTGATTTAGTATTTGATGAATGAGTATACCCCTTCTTGTTAGACCTATACAGTCAGCGTAACTCATTGATATAGCTCTCCAGATGTCGGGTATGGCATAGAAATTATACAGATTTCCCCTTTTTTCTCCAAGGAATACATGCCATTAGTAAATCCCCTGAAGATAATACTGCCCATGAACCATCCTCTCAGGCCATGACCTCACATGCTTAACAATGCCATATGCTTCTTTTTCCAGCATCCATTATTCTTCCTACTGGCTTCTGGGAGGAGGGACTCCCTCCAATCTGCCTTACTGCATTCTAGAAGACACAAGGGAAAAAGTGAAGGGACTACTTCTGAAGAATGAGCAAAAGGGAAAAGTGACAATGATAGTTTACACAACTGGCTTCTAGAGACAATAGAAATAGGAGCGACTTCTAAACCAGCCAAACTCAGAGAAGCGTATGCAGTTTGCCCACACAATGAGCTGTTAAGGTAATTGGGAAAATCCGCAAATTTACTGATAACTCCCCTTAGATGTAGAACATTTATTTACCACTGTAGTGAACACAGATGGGGGTAGCATCTCACTCTCTTTAGCAAAGCAATCTAAATATGCCTCATTTACTCTTTATCCCAGAATTATTTAGTTTGAAGCCTCAGAAACTCATGACACGGATAGAGGAAGACTAAAGGAAGTCCCAGAATCCTCCATATGCTGCACTCATTGTTTCAAGGGCAAGTAAGGGGGTCTGCATTCCATCTGCTCCACCTATTTGAAACTGCCATCCATGTCTTTCAGCTCATGGCTTCACAGCTCCATGTTCTCCACCCAGCAACAGGAGATTTTGGTGGCTTCTACAGTTCCTTCACCTGCCTCAGGAAATCTTAGAGAAAACCAAAAAAGAGAGAGAGGGGTAAGTAATTATGAGTTTGCCTCAAATACAAGCTCTTTTAATGATGCATAGGTCATGGGAAGATTCAGTCTTTTTAATCTGATAGCACTAGAGAGGCTAAAAAAATCATTCAGGGGAAAAAGACTATAATTTTTTTTCTTTTCTGACAATTACTGTGATGGGTAACTGGTAAGGAATAGATTTTTATCAGCATTGTTTTATAATATTAATAGGCTAAAAATAATTTCTTTTACTTTAAGGTTTCAAGACAAAGCATCATATTAGTTACATTGGTTGGGGTTAGGGGTGGGATAACCTTATGTCCCAAAAACTGGGAATAAAAGTGATTCCACTATGTTTGCCTTATCCATCAGCAGATGGACAAGAAGGCAGGCTTTTTTTAAAAAATAATTTCTTGATCCACAGTCAATTCTAAATAAAAAACTAAAAAAAAAACTAACCCAGAACTACCTTTGAGATGCAAATATTTTGCTAAATCATGTTATCTATTGCCCTTTGGGCTGTGGCTCAACTGGGCAAGATTGTTGCATTTTATTCATCTGATAATTTAGGTATATTGAAAATATCTAGACATATGTTTCATCAAGGGACTACATCAATACATTAAGGATTTTGGAAAGAAGCCTGGACAGACCATAAAAGGCCTTTTATGATAGATAATTGTAAGCTATGCTTTGAAGGAAGCTATAGATTCCTAAAGCTGGAAATTCTAAAATGAAGAAAGTAATTTTTTTGTAATAATTTGGACAAAATATACAAATTGGTTCTGTAGGTAAAGTCCCTTAAGACTGCATATGTAAGGGAAAATATCATTTATCCATATATAAGTAAAAATAACATTGAATAATTGTCAATGTATTTATTTGAGATTCTTTAAATGACTGGAATAAATTGATAGAATAGATTATTCATTAAGAAGAAATCATTCATAAAAATGAAAGGAGGGGGAATTCTTGATATAACTGAAAAAAAATTACCATTTCTTTCAATGTGCAGTCACAATCTAAAGAATCTTAGGTCTATACCTTATCTTATTTCTATGATTTGGAATATGGAATCCAGTTCTAGATTGAAAAATGAAAGTTGAGAGCTCTGTTTCTTGAAAATCTCCCAGCAAAGCCCACCCTGTCCTCCCATTGCTAAGTTCCTTTTAGGACCTCGATTTTGTGAAGAAGCTTTAACTAAACAGCCTTTATTCCTTTTCTGGTTCTGCTTCTACCTCTAGACTTCTAAACCACATTGCTGGGCTGGATATCTTCCTTTCCCTCATTGCTCTCAGATCCCTTTTGTGTGTTGTCCTAATCTTTTTAGAATGTGAGTTCCTTGAGGTCCTGGACTATCTTACTTTTTGCTTTTATCTATATCCTCAGTACCTAGCATATTTTAAGTGCTTGGTTAATAAATGTGGTTTCCTTTTTTCTTCCCCCCTATTATTTCCCTCTTTCCCTTCCTTTAATGTCTATCTAGGGAGTTACCTAGAACTTGTGAAATGAAAATAAAATTTTAGTGTGTATATATGCATATATTTAGATATTGATATATTATACAATATTTACTATATGAATATAACATACACACTACACACATACACACACAAGCCTGATGTAAACCTGGGTTCAGAGTCTAAACTCAAAGTATTCCCTATTTTACCTTGCTAAACACAATAAACAATGTTGGCCCCTTTTAAACCTGAGAATCATGATCTTCTGCATGAGAATTTTTTTGGGGAGGAGTGGCTTACCAACCTTGGAACTATAGTCACAGTCATATCTCAAAAAATCTTAATGATGTTCAACAAAACAAAGAAGAAAGGAAAAGAAAAGAAAATCAGATCCTAAATTTCTATCAATTTTATTTCCTAATTTTTTTCAGATCTAATTTATTGTGAATTAATTCCTGTTAATTCAACAAACATTTATTAAGCACCTGATATATACAATCACTATGCTAGCATTGGCATTAGATATAGATACTCCATACTTCTTGGCACCAGATGATTTGAATACCTGTTCATTAACACTGTTGGGTTTTTTTTAACATAAAGGACTTTCAAATTCTTTTTTTCCCTTAATTTACTTAAAGTACCAAGATGCTTTATAGAATGTATTTTTACTCAAAAGAAAACATTTTAATGAGTACACCATGTGTTAACTTGTGAGGCTGAAGTTTCTCTAGAGGAATCATTTTATTCTCTCTATATCATTTCATATAGAATTTGGAAAAATTCCAATATAAATACATGTCAAAATTCTTTCTACTGCAATATTTTCTCTTTTTTTCCAGCCACAGGCTGTATCCAAGAGCCCTTCATGCAACACGTTGTACTGCTGGCAGGTTGACCTAATCTGGAGGTAGACGAGAAGAAGACTAGAGGCTAAAGACACAACAAAAGTTGAAAATTGCTGGTTCACATTTCAAGAGCATTAATACTCAAAGGACAAATAAGGAAAGCCTGTGCTAAGTCCGGGCAGGAATCCAAAGAACTAAGTATCCAAGTTGATTGGAGCTCATATAAACATCATACTTCACTAGTAGACTCACCTTGGACAAAAACCATGGCTCCATTACTTAAAAACCTAGCATGTAACTTACCTATACCCTGCTAACCTTCTATAAACACCAGCTGTGGAGAGTTCCTTATCAGTAGTAAACTTTCACACATTGCACACAGCTGAGTTTTCTCAGCAATATACACCTCATAGTCAAAATCATTGTGAAATTGTCTTTCATGACAGCTTATTTGAAAAATCAGATTATTTGCCTCTCAAGTACAGTTTTCTTGGTGATTGTTGTTGTTAATCATTTCAGTCATCTTGTCATTTGGTCATTTTAGTCATATCTGACTCATTGTGACCTCATTTGGGGTTTTCTTTGCAAAGATACTGAAGAGGTTGGCCATTTTCTCCTCTAGATCATTTTACAGAAAAGGAACTAAGGCAAACAGGGCTACATGACTTGCCCAGGGTAACACAGTGTCTGAGGTCAGATTTGAATGCAGGAAAATGAGTCTCCCCACCTTCAGGCCCAGTACTCTATCCACCGTACCACCAAGTTGCCCATTCTTCATATCTTCTTAAAAATGCTATTTCTACTGATTTTATATCACAATACAATAGTCCTAAAGAAATGCGCATTAACTCATGTTTTCTCGTTGTCATTTTTGGGGGCAAAGACAATGGAGAGAACTTCTTATTTCACAGAAAAAAATGTAATTAAAATTTCAAAATATTTTATTGTCAGTTAATGATGGTCTAAAAGACTCTAAAGTATTTCAGTTAATGAAGGTGTATTAAACACTTAATATGTGCCAATGCCTGTGCTGAGCAGTGGAAACACAAATATTTCATTTGTGAGTTTAGCATAGAATCTCTTAATAATCATCAGTGAAACAATAGATCTAATTAGTCAGGCAATATATATTTGTAAAGGGTTTATAATGTGCTAAGTAGTGCAATAGGTTCTGGGGATACATAAAAAAATACAAAAAAAAAATTCTTACTCTCCAAGACCTTACATTATAATAAATGACACAACATGTAAATAGCTAGGTACCTAGGTATACACAAGATGTATATACAGAGTAAGATGGGAGTAATCTCACAAGACAAGGTACAAGTAGCTTAAGGAGGGGCCAGAGAGAGAGACCAGGAAAAAGTCTCCTGAAGAAGGAGGGATTTGGAGGCTAGAAGGAATCTAGGGAAATTAAGAGGTGATGAGGACTAGCATCACGTGCATGGATTACAGCTGGTACAAAGTCACAGCAACAGGAGATGGACCATTTTGTGCAAGGAATGGCAAGTAGGCTAGTGGATGCTCCAAACAACCATTTTCCAACTTTTGAATCAAAAAGTTTTGTGTTTCTGTACTGAATTAGAGAAGGTACTACGGGTAAAGTGGAGTGAGAATCAAATTTACAGGTAAACAAAGCGCTTTTGTTCACAATTATCTCTTCAAATAAATATTGTAAAACAGTTTTAAATAATAATTAAATAATAAATAATAATTTAAATGATAATAAATAAAAATAAATTTATATGCATACATATATATGCCTATTTATCATATATGTGTATGTGTGCAGCTACTTACTTTAGTGGATAGAGTGCCAGGCCTAGAGTCAGGAAGACCTGAATTCAAATCTGTTCTCAGAAACTTACAGTTATGTGACCTGGGGCAAGTCACTTACTCTTGTTTGCCTCAGCTTTCTCATCTGTAAAATGAGCTGGAGAAGGAAGTATGAAACCACTCCAGTATTTTTGCCAAGAAAATCTCAAATGAGATCATGAAGAGTCATGACTCCATAGCAACAGTTAATATAATCTTTTTTTTTTATCAAATCACATACTAATAAATTTCTTTGCTTTCTGAAATTTATCTGGCTTGTCCATCTGTTTTGACCCTAGACTAAGTAGTAAAAGAACAAAAATTATACATTCTTGAAATAAGATTTTTAATGATTTTTCTGGCAACGTTAGCAGCAATACTGAGTATAGCATTGCTCTGATAAAACTGTTCAGTGAACAAGCACTGCATTCTACTCATGTCTAATGATACAGGAGGTATTCAGTTTTCTATTTGAACATTATTATACTCATATGTTCCTTATACTTTCATTTATATTATGTAACAGAACAGTGACAAATCAAGTTAAACTTAATTTCATTTTTCACAAACTTTGCTTAAATGTACATTTACATAATTGCCAGCAAATGCAATCATAGTACTCCTGCTTTCTATAATTGCCACGTCATTCACACATACAAAAAACCAAAATTAACATTTCTAGGAAATCAAATGCATAAAAATGTGTTTTTTTTCCCCTAATGGAACAGCAGGTGTGGCAGTGGGCAGCATTCATTTTTCAACCTAAGAAAACCATAATGGTGGCATCAAGGGGAAAAAAAATGTGTTAATGCAAAAGTCATGCCTTAGAATGCTGTTATTAGTGCCTGTGCTAAAAGAATGATAATGAGGCCAAAATGACTTTAACACTTCAAGAAATGTTGTGCCTTTACACTTTGCAGGCTAAGACTTAAACCTTTAATACAAAGATTTTGACTTGTTTTCATAAATCTGCAACTATTTCTCTTATCTATGAAACTGAATGTTATTAGAACTATATATTAGAGGAAAAATATTCACAGATTTCTTGACAAAAAACTTCTGAACTTCATTTTCCTTACATACTAATTTATAGCTGAAGAATTATAGATGACCCCAAAATTTGGTCCAAACAATAAACACCTACTGAATGACATTATGCTAGGTACTGGAGATAAAAGTCAGTCAGTTAACATGCATTTATAAAGCATTTATTAACTAAATGTTAGGCACTGGGCTAAGTGCTGGGGACATAAGAATGACAAAGAGTCTTTTCCCTCAAGAGCTCACATTCTAATGGTGGAGATAACAAAAAAAAGGGAAAAATGAAGCAGTTTTTTTCCTCATGAAGTTTGGATTACATAAAGAGATAACTCTATAAATAAATATATATAAAATAGTTATGAGAATGATTTTCCATCACCCCTCCACTCTGCTATAGATGCTAACAGTTTTCAGTGAGGCTCACTGATTCTTCCATGTCAGTTGCGACATATAAATAGTAATATGTAGGCTAGATGAGATTAGTTTGAAGCTTAAATATCACAGTAATTACAGAACTATCTCTACCAAGCTTGAGTTTTTTATCCCTATATTTCATTTTAATTCAATTTAATGAGTATTTATTATATCCCTACTAGAAACATGTTTCTAGGTATAGTTAGTAATTTCTAGGCTTGACATCTTCTTCCTCCTCCTCTTCTTATCTTTCAGTTTTCCTACAATCTGACAATTCTTTCACAGTCTCCTTTGCTTTATCATTATTTAAATTCACTGCATAAACTCTAATTATATCATAAGGCTCTCTCCTGGAAGCTTTCATTTAAACTTTGAATAAAGTATTCTCTATGACATGCCAGCAAACATCTTTACTGTCCCCTCTTTAATGTTTCACTTGATTCTGATGATCATATAATTGCTAACAAAATCATATTTCCCATTGAATTTGTCAAGAATTGGTTAGATTTCATTTAGAAAACCCTTACTTTCATTGATCCCAAGTTTTTTCCTGACACCAAGCTCAATTTCTCAATATCAATATTCTACTAGTGATTCCATGTGACTTGAAACCATAGAACATTATGATCTCTGAAGAACTATAATCTTGAGTGGCTTAAAGTACAATGGAAAGATGCATGGTAGGTGAAAATGGACTACAAAATATTTATAACAGTATCTTAGATGGAAGCAGTGTCATCTTGCCTTCTCATAAAAAATATTTGGGTTTGATTTCTACCTCTGAAACATTTATTGTGACCTTGGGCAAATCATTTATTCACTCAATACTTTGGGTAATTCCCTAAAACTGTGATTTTCAGAGCTGACCTACATCAGTAGAATTTTCTCATCTGAGATTTCCTTATGTTAATGAAATCACAGGTCCAGTCCCTATGCATTCGTCCATGCACTATCTATTATATATGAGTTATTAATATTGCATAAATATACATATATGTATTATGTGTATTGTTGATCATTTAGCTTAAAAATGTGTTTCACTTTAACACAGAGACATAAACAGACACACATACATACAGAGTAGTCTACATGTTGTTTTCAAGAAACTATGTGGTTTAAAGAAACCATAGGGGTTTATGTGTGTAGGTCTGCACAGTATAGTCCATATAGTCCATAATCTATATATAAACATACACACTAACATACAGTTTCCACAAAACAATTTATGGTTTATCATACTTCCCTAGGAGACATTGACTTGAAAGTCTAGTGTAATATAACAAATACTAAGATGATTATTCTTTCCTTTCCCAAATTATAGAGGATTCACTAGAATATTTTGATTTTTTCAAAAACTAATTTTATTTTTATTTAAAGATTTTGTTGGGAAATGATAGCCTCTATTATTACCCTTAGTTTAGGATTATTGTGAAAAATAATAATCTCTTCATTATTATGTGTACTTGTTTTCATCTTTGTTTCATATACTATATATGTTAGCATTGTATTCTCCATGGAATCATACACACACACACATACAATAAAGTGTTAAGGTGTGGCAATGAACACAGTGAGAGAAATGAAATGCTAATACCAAAGTGACAAAAAAAATATTTTATATGTATATGCATGTATATATGTACATACATACATATTAACATGCATCTGAAAATTCAGAATGAATGAAAGTGCATAATCTAGTTCATTTCTTATATTTATATCTTTGAGTTTAGAAATGAAAGGCATATGATCTTGTGGCAATTATGCCAAGAGGAAAGACATCATATTAGATTTCTTTTCTAATTAAAATTTCTTACATCTTAAAATGTATTCATATAGCCAAAAATGGCTTTGGGTATGTTAATATTACATCTATAACTTAACACTATTAGAAATTGTTATGCCATGTAGTAAGTTTTTTTGAAAGAAAATCATTTTCATATATTTTTAATATCTCAAGTCTGAGAGTTCTTTTGTACTTGGAATTATATATCTAAAGTAGGAAGGGGCCTTTGAGGACACCCAATCCAACCATGCCCTTTTTTTTTTTTGCAAGGCAATCAGAGTTAAGTGACTTGCCCAGGGTCACACAGCTAGTGAGTATCATATGTATAAGTCCGGATTTGAACTCAGGTCCTCCTAACTCCAGGGCCAGTGTTATTTCTACTATGCCACCTAGCTGCCCCTAACCATGCTCTTTTTTACAGATGAAGAAGGCACAACACAGCTCAGGTTCAGAAACCAGTCCAAGGTCACACAATTACCAAAAATTAAAGCCAAAATTTTATCCATGCCCCCTCTCCAAATCTATATTTTCTTTAACAAGTACAATCAGCTTACTTATAAAGTAAATAGATGACTCTCAATTCTCCTGCTGCTTCAATATTTTTTGGTAAGGCAATTGGGATTAAGTGACTTGCCCAGGGTCACACAGCTAGTAAGTCTCAAGTGTCTGGTCTGAGGCCTGATTTGAACGCAGGTCCTCCTGACTCCAGGGTTGGTGCTCTATCCACTGCACCACCTAGCTGCCCCTGCTGCCTCAATTTTTGACAGTTCCATTCTTCATTTGAGTTTTAAAGTATTTAAAGAATTGGATTCTACCTGTATAAGTAGAATTCATTAACATCGATATGAGGAAGGTAAGGAGCAAGATAACTAGAGACCCATGGTCTACAGAAGAGTACATAAGAGAAAGCGTTGAAGTGTGTAGTGACAATGGGGTTAGTAGTTAACAGTGAATTTTATTTAAAAATGTTTGACATTACCTCATTTGTTGTGGATTATTGACTATTAGCTTGATGAGAAAAGTCAGTACAATCTTTAATCTAAATTAAAGAATTGAAGCTTACAAAACCACCACCTTTATTCACTGATAAGGAAGAACATGATCTTAGGCATCTCTAGGTTCTTATCTATTAATAGAGTCTAAATAAAACATCAGTTATATCACTATTCAAAAGTTATTAAAAGTTCAATTTGTTTCATTAGTCTGAGAAATAGCTGACTCATTTTCTTTATAAATACTCAGTCACTTCATAATAAACAACTGAATAAAACTTTAGCAAAATATTCATGTTAAATTAAGTTCAATAAACATATTATACATCTACTATGTGGCAGGCATTTTGTTGAACCCTGAAGAAGCATAAAAATTGAATAGCTCCTTCCATCAAAGAGCTTATATTATTTTGAGAACACATACATTTTGATTTGCCTTCATCAAAATTTAAAATTTGTATGCAAAAGCTTAATTTTCATGTGCAAAAAATATCTCAGTGTTTTACCTTTAGAAGCTGTGATTTGTATTGTGCCATTTTTATATTTTTAAAAAATGAGACAATTAAAAAATAGGCAAAGTTCAAAAGGAAAACCATTTATTTTCCATTCCATATGCCAAGTCCAAATTGTATAATCTGTATTTCCATGTACACTAGCAGTTAAATTAAGGAGATGGGAGTAATTATTCACAGGCAAGACATAATGGAAGGTGTCCAGGCATATAAAAGAATTTCCAGAAGTTAAGTTTTTGAAAAGGACAAAATGTAGATTTCCTAAGACAAATGGTGTTATCATTTCTGCATTCACTTCAGAAAGATGTTTCTGACTTAAAAAAAAATCAAAGGTTTACTTTTTTATTCCACTTGGAAATGAAAAATTAAAAGCTTGTCAGGAAGAAACCAGTTTCAGAGAAAGGAGAGTTGTAGAGTTACTTTTCTTTCTAATCTCTTTTTCTTTTCCTCCTGTAATGTCAATCTGCATTCTACAAAATCCCCCTTGAGTTTTAAAATATTTAAAGAATTGTATTCTACTTGTATAGGGAAGATTTAGTTTCATATAAATTTGAATAGTATAATATCAAAGTACTTTTAGAAGGGAGACTGATATTATGTCTGAAATATGCACTCAAGGAAACAGGCTTAAACTGAACAAACAAATAGTTCTCAAACCTGAATATTTTGTTGTTAGATTTCGTTGAAATGTCCACAACTGTCAAGGACATCATATTGTAAAGAAAGCATAACTGTGGTATTTTTCTTTGCTTCTACTCTTTGTCCTTGTGCCAGAGCATGAGACTGATAAAATAAATTAGAAAGTTTTAATTATAACATTATTTGATATAAAAAAGAATATAAAATACCTAATTCAGTGTGGGATCCATTTAATCAATTTAATTAGTAAAATTCCAAAATGAAATTTTACTTTGGAAGGTGAATAGACTCACTTCAGTGATAGCTTGATTTGCAGGAATACATAGTTTTTTCATTACTTTTGATATTTCAATAGATCTGTGAATTTCATTATTCGTTCAGTGATGTTAATGATACATCTATAACCTCCCTTGTATGATTGTTTTGTATGTCCTGTACAAAGGGTCCATACAATATTCTGGAAGCCTTGCTTTGGTTTTCTTGATGTTTCATGTGCAAATAATTCTTTCTTAAAAAGCAGATAAAATACACTTGTTAGAACACTTGCTATTAACATCCTTCTGAGGGCCGCTAGGTGGGGCAGTGGATAGAGCACCTGCCCTGAAGTCAGGAGGACCTGAGTTCAAATATGACCTCAGATCAAACACTTGATACTTAACTAGCTGTGTGACCCTGGGCAAGTCACTTAACCCCAATTGCCTAAAAAAAATGAATAAAGCAAAAAAACATTCTTCTGGTCACCTTTGCTTGGCAATAATTAGGTTCAAGATATTATTTCAAGTCTTTCACATGCTCCCCTTTTTTCAGATATATTGAAATTAAATCAGGTAAAGGCCCCAAATTAGAGTTAAATAGGCAGCTGCATGTCACAGTGGATAGAGTGCTAAGCCTGGAATCAGGAAGACCTGGGGTCAAATGTGACTTTAGACACTTTTTAGCTGTATGATTTTGGGCAAGTCACTTGGGCAAGTCACATTGTCTACTTCAGTTTACTTAATTATAAAATGGGGAAAATAATTACACCTAACTCACAAGGTTGTTAAGATCAAATAATATAATATTTGTAAAGCACTTTAGCGCAAGGCCTAGCACACTGTAAGTATTTAACAATTATGTTTACCCTTCCCCTGCCCTCCTAATACTATATGGACCACGCGTGTGGATACTGTATACTTGGTTTACACTTACCATCTTCGTTTTCTTTAATGTCATTCCTATTTCCTTGTATGAGTAACTGTGATGTTAGAGTCTAAATACTGTGGCTTTACTGTTATTTTAGAAAAAAAATTAATTTTCTATAAAGGAAATCTTGGTAGATTTTTTTCTTCATTTTTTTGGTAGTCTGTTTTTTGTCCTTTTACTTTCCTCTCTAAATGCTTGTAAGGTACTTTGGTAAATGAAATAAAAACACATTAAAACAACTGCAGCTTATATAAAGTCAGTAGAAGATCCAAAAAGAGGGATATCATTGTAAACTGAAACAGAAATAAAAGTCATGGCAGTATTGAGGCTAATTCTTTAATATATACACAATGAAACTTTTGAATTCAAATTTACTTGTCAGTTCCAAGGTAAATTTATTTTTTTCTCCTGGAATATGCAAAAGGATTCCTAAAGACGTCATTTTAATATTTCTTTCAAGAATAGGCAGACTATGTCTAAGCAGAAACAAAGAAGTAAGTAAAGAAGCATAGCATGAGCATATGCATGGGAGTAAAATGAAGCACAATTGAAAGTCAAAGAGGAAACCTGTGAGAATGGATAAAGGGAGCCAATATGGAGTAGCTATATAGTACGCTGGTTGCATTCAAATTTAAATATAGATAAAAGTACATTTGTGATTGTGTACTTTCGTTCACATGCATACACGCACACATAATATATGTATATGTGTGTGTGTATAATCAATGCATATGTTCACTATGTTTAAAAATTATGTGTTCATATAGTGACTGATTGATTCCCTTTATAAGAAAGATTTCTGTAGTGTTTTCATCTACATGAACAAAATTTACCAATTTTAAATGCTAACTAACCAGATAGTTGTATGGCAAGAATGGGTGACAGAGAAGAAAGGGGTGAAGGGAAACAAACAACTTGTAGTTTATCTACAGAAGAAAACAAATCACTGTAATGGATTTGGTGGATTTAGTCATACAGTAGCTGAAATGAAATCTTATGAAATCTTAGTGACCATAGCTCAAATGAAAAGTACCAACAGCTTAAGAGTGAAGAAAAATGGTGCATTGTTTCTTGATCCCAGAAAGTGGTTTCTGTTGCCATTTTGTATTCATTTCTAAAGCTAACAGGTGTATTTCTCCTTCCTCATTCACCATGAACTCTCTACAATGACTGACACTGTCGAACATCATATGGACTTCAGTTGCCTCACTGACCTACAAAATGAAGAAGCTGCTGATGAGGCTAAAATTTCCTGAGTCACTCCATTGAAAGTAACTATGGCAGTGATGATGAAAACCCCCTTTTCCAACAGTTATATTGAGTTTGAGTATCAATTAGTTGAAAATTTTCTAGGTATTCCCCCCAGCATGAATTAGTGCTAGTCCCAGATTTTGACCTATACACCAGGTCCAGGCTTTCTACTTCCAGGATGGCGCTGCTTGACCCAAATGAGAAACTGTGTAGAAATCCTCTAGGATTTACCAGTTTGGGTTAATCTATTTCTCCTGAGACCCCAGAGATCTGACCTGTTTTTATCTCTTTGACTCTTCCTGCTTTTTTTGAGTATTTCCCTTCAATAAATCTTGTTTGCTTCACTTTCTGATAACTCCCACCTTGTATTTTGTTCTGTCTTGTGGACCTTTATATATGCCAGATATGTTCATTTTTTTTTCCTTTAACGGCATCAGCCATTGATCAGGACTAGGGCTAATGGTCTTGGCTGCCAACACCATCTCCAATTAATGGCTTAGCAAACGTAGAACACAAAAACTAGACTAGCAATTGCATATCCTTATGGTAGATCTTCCTTCTTTGTCCTCAACACCTGAATTTTGACTAGAGACCTGCCCCAAACTATGTGCCTCTTAGGCTCTTTTCCCTGACAACATAAATGACATCTAATGGAGATTAGTGCTACTTCTTGTATTGCACCTCAGAACCACAAAACTCACTAAAACTACATGAAGAAAAGGAATCTTACTCTTGTTCAGTATCTCCTCCCTGAAGTTTCTTAATGCTTCTCTTAGCCCATTCTCTTTCTGTATTGCAATTCTCATTCACTTTTTGCTGGATCACCCTATATGTCCCATCCATTATGCATATTCATATCCCTTATTTTTTCTTCTCTTATTGATATAGATAATATTTTAGATATTATATTGAATAATAGTGGTAAAAATGAGCATCTTTGCTTCACACCTGATCTTATTGGGATGCTTCTAGCTTATTCTCATTACATATAATGAATGCTTGCTGATGGTTTTAGATAGATACTACCTATCATTTTAAAGAATGCTCCTTTTATTCCAACAATCTCCATTATTTTTAATAGGAATGGGTTCTGTATTTTGTCAAAAGCTTTTTCTGTATCTATTGATATAATCATGATGTCTGTTGATTTTATTATTGATATGGTAAATTACATCGATAGGTTTCTTAATATTAAACAAAGGCAGCATTCCTGATATAAATCCCACCTGCTAATAATGTATAATCCTTTGTGGCATATTGCTGTAATTGCCTTGCTAATATTTTATTTAAAATTTTTGCATCAATATTCATTAGGGAAATTGGTCTATAATTTTCCTTCTCTGGTTTTTCTCTTCCTATTTTAGGTATCAGCACCATATTTGTGTCATAGTAAGACTTCAGTAGGAATCCTTCTTTACCTATTTTTCCAAATAGATTAAATAGTATTGTAATTCATTGTTTATTTTTTAATATTTGGTAGAATTCATCCATGAAACCATCTGTCCCTAGGGATTGTTTGCCTAGGGAGTTCATTAATGGCTTGTTCAATTTCTTTTTCTTAGATGGGGTTACTTAGGCATCCTATTTCCTGTTCTGTTAATCTAGGTAATTTACATTTTCACAAATATTCGTCTATTTCACTCATCTTGTCAGATTTAATTACATATAACTGGGCAAAATATTTCCAAATTATTGCTTTAATTTCTTCTTCATTGGTGGTGATTTCACTCTTTTCATTTTTGATACTGGATATTTGGATTTACTCTTTCTCATTTTTTTAAAAATCAAATTAACCAATAGCTTATCTAGCTTATTGGGTTTTTTTTTAATAAAACCAGCTCCTAGATTTATTAGTTCAATTGTTTATTTTTGATTTTTCTTTTTTTTAACTTTTAATCTTATTAATCTCACCTTTGATTTTCAGGATTTCCAATTTGGTACTAAATTGGGTATTTTTAATTTGCTCTTAAAGGTTTTTTTAGTTGTATCCAAAATTCGTTGGTCTGTACTTTTTTTTTTCATTTTGTTGATGGAAGAATTTAAAGAAATAAATTTTCCCCCACTTACTGCTTTGGCTGCGTCCCATAAAATTTTGGTATGTTGTTTCATTGTTCTCATTCTCTTTAAATTATTGATTGTTTCTATGATTTGTTCTTTGACCCACTTATTATTTAGGATTAGATTATTTAGTTTCAAATTAATTTCTAATCTATGTTTCCATCACTCTTTGTGGAATGTAATTTTATTGCATTATGACTTAAAAATGATACGTTTAATATTTCTGCCTTTTTATAGGCAGATTTGATTTTGAGGTTTTTGTGTCCTATTACATGGGAAGACTTCTTAAAAGTTCATTGCAATTCAATAAGTACTAATTTGCTGAGTACTTGCTATGTTCCTAGTATGGTGTTATATCTCATTCTCCATTAACGTGGTTTCCTTATTTTTCCTTTAGCATTCATGAGTACTCTTAGCACTTGCTGAGGGACCTTCACTCTCCCCTTTCTCCTCTATAGTTACTAATAACAAAGAAAATCCATCTTGGTTCCTGTTTTGGAGCAAGGAGGGAAGAGCCATGTTATCTGGAATGATTAAGCTTATGAGATGATTTTATAATTGCTTTATAAATCCTTGTTGCCTCGCTAATTATAGTTTAATAGTCTCTGAGATATTTCATAATCTTTGCTGGCACTTTATTATTACAGAACTTGCCTGTGTACAGGTATAGATGTGGTTGATGTTGAAGTCACAGAGATGCTTAGGACATCACAAAACTATTTAGTTTTTCCATTGGTTTGATAAGTTGACAATGATCCCTGTTTCCTTGAACCACTGATAGTATTTCTCTTTTCTCTCATTTAGTTCTTGTCATTTATGACGTTATTTGGGGTTATGTTGTCTTTTCTATCTGCCCTATCTAGGTGGTCAAGTTTTATTGATTTATATATTTAAAATACATTATATTAGACTTGCTTCACTTCAACCTCAGATATATGTGAAGACAGTGTGAGTACTCATTCAAAAAATACAAACTGCAACTCCTCTATGACCGGGTTGATAGTCTGAGAATTGTTGTGACATTGAATTAATTCATCATCTAAGAAACACACAAATGTGTGTATGTGTTTTATATACAGAGAGAGAGAGAGAGAGAGAGAGAGAGAGAGAGAGAGAGAGAGAGAGAGGAGTGAGTGTTGGTCCATTACTGGGCCAATTAGTAAGCTTCATAACACCTGCCAGTGTTTCCATTCCACCAGTAAAGGCATTAAGGACTCAAGGATAATTTGAATCAATACTGATTCATTAGAACTAGATTTCAGTGTACTCTAACAGTTTGATATGCTTTGTTCATAAATGGTATAATTATAAAATTATTAACCATTTACATATAAAATTGTCTTTCTACATATTGTTTAATAACAAATAACATGCACTGAAGTTATTGTTGGTGGTAAGTACTCTTCAGTTCCTAGGAATTCCAAAAGGGAAAAAAAAGATTTAATTTTAAAGATAACTCTATTAAATTAATGTTTGGTGGATAAGGAACTGTTCTAGGTGATAGGAAGAATTTAAAAAGGTTGAGGCTTGTCCCTTTCATGAAGCCTAATATAATTCATGAATGAACCCAGGTTAATAGGTATCACTAATACACAAGAACACATGATTATGTGCATGATAAAAGCACTAACAAGTTGTTGGATAAAATTGGGCTAAGGGAAAGGGTGTTACTGACTAGGCAAATCCAGGGATCCTTCCAAGAAGAGGCCCAATGATTGCTTTATACTTTTAACAATGGCATGCATCTATTGACTATTTTGTAATGATTCTCAGAGTCTTAGAGGTATTAAGGACTCTAGAGTTCATAATGTCCTGCACATCATTAGAAATTCAGGAACCCGATGCCAGTGAGTACCTCTTGGCAAAGGTGAATATATAATTTTCCCAAAGGTGAGGACTAGTCATGGAGTTGTGAAATAAGGAACCATCTTCTCACAGCTTCATGCAATCTACCAGTGAGAATGAAAAAGAAAATGCCTCTTAACAATACAGACAGTGACATATTTCAGGAACATAGGGCCTTGGGGCACAAATTTGAAACTGCCCCAAATCACTTTCTTTGACCATCTCAAAACCTTTTTCACATCATGTCATATTAATTTCATAATATAGGTATTGTCTCTGGCCAGCTAGGAGCACAAACCTGGAATAAGGAAGACTTCTTTCCCTGAATTTAAGTCTAGCCTCACACACTTACTAGCTTCATTACCCTGGGCAAGTCACTTAACCTGGTTTGCCTTAGTTTTCTAATCTGTAAAATGAGCTGGAGAAAGAAGTGGCAAACTACTCCTTTATCTTTGCCAAGAAAACACCAAATTAAGTCACCAAGAGTCAGACATGACTGAAACAACTGAACAGCATAGGCGCTGACCAAAGTAGAATATCGCCCAATGTCTTTTATAGGATTCTGAAACAATAAATAGCTGCAACCTGAATTCAAATCACTTTCTCTTGGTTCTGATTTCCACTGCACAAAGGGTCCAGTAAATGAACTTTGGTAATTAGGTATTGTCATGCTACCAAAGTCAAAGCTTTTTAAAACTTAATTCTTCTTTGGATAAACCAGGAAACATTATCTCTAAATGCTTTCAGATTGAGAGTGTTCTTTTCTAATCTGATTTATAGCATGTACTCCCAATCTTATTTGAAATTTATGTTGTCAATTTAGGCCTTGTATTACTTTGGTTACATTAAAAGCACATAAAAATGAAGCATTCCTTTCCCGGCATCTTTATTTTAAATATACAGTAATTTAAGAGTGTATTAAATGAGGCTCAATGTTTTATCATTTCAGAGGAATCATTCACTTATTTCAGAAAACTTAGGGGGGAAAATTTGAGCCCTCTAACTGCAGAGCTTCATTTAATTTATGAATAGCAAGTTTATGGCATTACAGCTTTATAAATCCTTGATACCCTGTTAATTATAGTTTATGGGACTCTTCGGTATTTCATCATCCTCACTGCAGCACAATATATTTTGCTTTCTTGCAATATGTTGTGTCCTGATGCACAAATCTCACTTATGATTCAGCTGCCTCAATCCTTCTATTTTTTTCTTTCTTTACTTAAAACACAGAATTAGTTTTTTAAAAAGTCTATTTTTCTATGGAGATAAATCTATATTTTACTACTGTATTAGCTGATCAAGG
Organism: Phascolarctos cinereus; assembly: GCF_003287225.1. Classification (NCBI taxonomy): domain Eukaryota; kingdom Metazoa; phylum Chordata; class Mammalia; order Diprotodontia; family Phascolarctidae; genus Phascolarctos; species Phascolarctos cinereus. Next base: position 388,285,072 of record NW_027555958.1, on the reverse strand, counting down.
CTGTCAATATTACAAAGCAACTATACTTTCTCTTTAGTCATCTGGACCATTGTAATCAAACAAGATGTAGAAAGTAGCTTGTACAATCTTTCAGACATTTAGAGGAAAGGGGAGGGGGGTTGAAGCACTAAGTTCTAAGTTTAATGATCTGCACCTGGATTCAATCACCACTTTCAGACTAAGTATCAACCATTTTGGAAGACAAAATTGCAGTAGATGCACAGCTGGAACATAATGCTATCTTCCAAAGGGAAGAAAAGCATTAAGGGAGCACAAATAGACTACAGTTTGATTTTATGAAGTTCAACAATTAAGTTCATGGAAGGGAGGGGCATGGAAAGGTATTTCATTCAGAAAGGGTTAAGTTTATTTGTAGCCATTTTTTTCCTAAATAGAATAAAAAGACAGGAAAAATTCTTCTATTGTAATTCTGGGAATGATTTGCAAGAAATATATAAATACATGAGGGAATACTGCATATACATATCTGTTCCTGCTTTCCCCAAATAAATAGGCCTATAGATTCCAGAGGGTGGAACTCCAACTACTAAGCGAACTGACTAGTTTTTTTTCACTTATCTTTTAATGACTTCCTGCAAGTAAAGACCTAGCAGCAAAATTCCCCCATGCTGCCTGCTGCTATGGGTGTTACTTAGAATCCCGGTACCATGTAATTATTCATCACATTTTGGCACTGGGACCATGAGGCAATACACTGTTTTGCAAAGGTTAAATAGCAACAAATAAAGAATAAACAAACCTCTTCTCTTGACTAGGGCATCAACCATCCTTTATTTCACTCCTAGGATTTCTGTTTACCAGTCAACATTTCCCAAAGAGAAGAAAACAAGCCCTAGGGGATGGAATGCTTTCATTTCTAGGTATCTAGCCTTGCAGTGGGGGGAGCTTCTATTATTGCCCTTTTCCTCTACCACTGTGTAGCAAACTCCAGGATTTTAATCAAATCAACTCTGCCATTGATCCTGAAAAGGATGTCATTCTGCTCACCTATGGTACCAATCATCATCCCTGTAACTTTCCAAACAAAAATATCACTTGCTGACACCATATAGATATGCTGTCTCTACCTACTAGAATCTAAGCTTCTTGACGGCAGAGACTATATTAATTTTTGTATCTGTATCCCCAATGCTTAGCATTTAATAAATGCTTGTTTATTCAGACATTCATTCCTTGGAAGTATTGATATCAACTCCAAGCCAAATCTTTTTTTTTAATAGGGACCAGAGCCCAGTTGCAGAAATCCAACATGGAAGCAGCCATATTGAGAAGTAAGGCAAGAAGCACCCTGGTGCATTATGGAGAGAAAGAAATCCTACAGAAATCCTAGTGCAAGAACAGCCTCAGAATCCCTTGGAAAGAGGCTAGTAAGAGGGAATACCCCAAAACTCTGCAAAAGGAAAGGAGGTCTGAGTAGAACATAGTTCAGCCATAGCCTAGAATCTCACAGCAAGAGTTGAACCGTGTAACAAGAGAAAGAGGGTGGGGAAGGGAAGAAGTCTTTATTAGGCTACTGCTATATTCTTGGCACTGTACTAAACACTTAGACTATTATCTCCTTGATCTTCACAACAACCCTGGGAAGTGGGGTTTATTATTATCTGGATTTTATACTTGGGGAAACTGAAGAAGATAGGATATATAGTAAGTGCTGTAAGCTAGATTTGAATTCACATCTTCCTGACTCCAAAGCAGATGCTCAATCAATGACATCACTCTTGGGTGCTCCAGAGGACAGCAAGTGAAGGGATTGGGGATTCTTGGCCACATAGCCATGAGGAAAAAAAAAAAAACCTCTCCAAGTGTGGTGACAGCTAAGGAGTTTGTACAGAAAGCAAGGGTAAAAAAAGAGCCTCAAGGGTGCCAAGAGCCCTGGACATAGTAGAAGAGGAGTCCTGAGTAGCATTTTGGCAACCCCAGCTAAACTTAGTATCCAGGAAGCCTGAGCCTGAACCACGAGAAACAAGATTAACCAATCCCTACAGAAATAGGACCTTGTCTTGCCCAACATACTGAGCACTAAGCAGAGATTGACCATACTTTTTAAAAGTGCAACAGCAGGGCTCAACCAAACACCAGTCTTCCAACCTAGACATCGTTGCTGATGAGAGTAGATTAAAGAAAATACATCTTTTCTTAGAAAATACCTTGGTCTTTGAGACTCCAGCAACGTAAGCTCACTACATAAGTGGTGTCATATGGAGGGGAAAAATACACATAATCCTACAGAGTCGAGAAAAAAAAAAAGGATTTAACAAAATAGAGACTTCCTAAGCATTCCTGATTAAAGGTCATTAGGTAGGACTAGGGAGACTTTTTTTTTATTAATTTATTTTTAGTTTTCAACATTCACTTCCACAAGATTTTAAGTTCCAAATTTTCTCCCCATTTCTCCCCTCCTCCCATCCCAAGACATCATGCATTCTGAATGCCCCTTCCCCTAATCTGTCCTCCCTTCTATCATGCCCCCCTTTCTCTTGTTCCCCTTCCCCTTCTATTTTCCTGTAGGGCAGGATAGATCTCTATACCACATTGCCTGTCTATCTCTGATACCTTAACATAGAAGCTGCTAAATCTTGTGTTGCCCTGATTGTGTTTCTACAATACTTGAATTGTTTTGTTTTGTTTTGTTTTGTTTTGTTTTCTGGCTGCTGGCAATAGCTTTTCCTTGATCTGGCTAAAATTTGGCTATAATATTTCTAGGAATTTTCCTTTGGGAATCTCTTTCAGGAGGTAATCGGTGGATTCTTTCCATTACTAGTTTACCCTCTAGTTCTAGAACATCAGGGCAGTTTTCCTTGACAATTTTTTAAAAGATGATGTCTAGGATCTTTTTTTTGATCATGGCTTTCAGGTAGTCCCATAATTTTTAAATGAACTCTCCCATATCTAATTTCCAAGTCAGTTGTTTTTCCAATGAGATATTTCACATTGTCTTCTATTTTTTCATTCTTTTGGTTTTGTTTTATTGCTTCTTGATTTCTCATAAAGTCATTAGCTTCCTTTTACTCCATTCTAATTTTTGAGAAATTATTTTTTTTCAGTGAGTTTTTGGACCTCCTTTTCCATTTGGCCAATTCTACTTTTTAAGGCATTCTTCTCCTCATTGTCTCTTTGGACCTCTTTTGCGATTTGGATTAGTTTATATTTTAAGGTGTTATTTTCTTCAGAGTTTTTGGGGGGTCTCCTTTAGCCAGCTGTCGACTTGTTATTCATGATTTTCTGCATCACTCTCATTTCTGTTTACAGTTTTTCCTCTACTTCTCTTACTTACTTTTCAAAATCCTTTTTGAGCTCTTCCATGGCCTGGGACCAATTCATATTTTTCTTTTTTTTTAAATTTTTTTTCTCTTCATATGAATTTATTTATTTTTTAGTTTTCAATATTCACTTCCACAAGTTTTTGAGTTCCAAATTTCTCACCCCTCCCCCCACCCCAAGACGGCATGCACCCTGAACACCCCTTCCCCTGGTCTGCCTTCTCTTCTATCTCTCCCCGCTCCCCTCTCTTATCCCCTTCCCCTCCCCATTTTCCTGAAGAGCAGGATAGACCTCTGCACCCCATTTCCTGTACTTCCCATTTCCCAGTTGCATGTGAAAACACTTTTTTTTAAAAACATGTGTTTTCAAAACCTTGAGTTCCAAATTCTCTCCCTTCCTTCCTCCCCCACGAATCCTCATTGAAAAGGCAAGCAACTCAATATAGGTTGTACATGTGCAGTTATGCAAAACACTTCCATAGTGGACATGTGAAAAACTAACTCTATTTCCCTTAATCCTATTCTGCCCTCCCATTTGTTCTATTCTTTCTTTTGACCCTGTTCCTCCTCAGAAGTATCTACTTCTGATTACACCCTTTTCCAATCTGCCCTCCTCTCTATCATCCCCTGCTCTCTTGTCCCCTTCTCCCCCTATTTTCTTGTAGTGTAAGACAAATTTCCATACCCAACTGAATGTGTATGTTATTCCCTTCTTAAGCCAAATCCTATGAGAATAAGATTCCCTCATTCCCTCTCACCTTCCCCTGTTTCCCCTCCACTGTGAGAGACTTTTCTTTTCTGTTTTTTTTTTGTGAGATAATTTACCCCCTTCTACCTCTCCCTTTCTTCTCCGAGTATCATCCTCTCTCATCCCTTAATTTTATTCTCCAGATATGACCCCTTAATCTTCAACTCACCCTGTGCCCTCTATCTATCTATATATACATACATACAATTTTTTTCCTTCAACTACCCTAATACTGACAAAGTTCTCATGAGTTACAAATATCATCTTTCTATGCAGGAATGTAAACAGTTCAATCTTAATAAGTCTCTTATGATTTCTCTTTCCTGTTTACCTCTTCATGTTCCACTGGAGTCCTGTATTTGAAAGTCAAATTTTCTATTCAGCTCTGGTCTTTTCATCAGGAATGCTTGAAAGTCCTCTATTTCACTGAATGACCATTTTTTCCCCTGAAGGATTATACTCAGTTTTGCTGGGTAGGTGATTCTTGGTTGTAATCCTATCTCCTTTGCCCTCTGGAATATTATATTCCATGCCCTGCGTCCTTTAATGTAGAAGCTGCTAAATCTTGTGTTATCCTGATTGTGTTTCCACAGTACTTGAATTGTTTCCTCCTGGCAGCTTGTAATATTTTCTCCTTGACCTGGGAACTCTGGAATTTGGCTACAATATTCCTAGGAGTTTTCCTTTGGGGATCTCTTTCAGGGGGAGATCTGTGGATTCTTTCAATTTCTATTTTGCCCTCTGGTTCTAAAATATCAGGGCAGTTTTCCTTGATAATTTCTTGAAAGATGATGTCTAGGCTCTCAGATAGTCCAATAATTTTTAAATTCTCTCTCCTGGATCTATTTTCCAGGTCAGTTGTTTTTCCAATGAGATATTTCACATTGTTTTCTAATTTTTCATTCTTTTGGATTTGTTTTACAGTGTCTTGATTTCTCATAAAGTCACTGTCTTCCAATTGCTCTATTCTAATTTTTAAGGAAGTATTTTCTTCAGCCTCATTGGCTTTTTGGACCTCTTTTGCCATTTGGGTTAGGCTGTTTTTTAAAGTGTTATTTTCTTCAGTATTTTTTTGGGTCTCCTTTAGCAAGCTGTTGACTTGTTTTTCATGATTTTCTGGCATCACTCTCATTTCTCTTCCCAGTTTTTCCTCTACTTCCCTTACTTGCTTCTCAAAATCCCTTTTGAGCTCTTCCAAGGCCTGGGACGGATTCATATTTTTCTTGGAGGCTTTGGATGTAGGAGCTTTGACTTTGCTGTCTTCTTCTGGTTGTACATTTTGATCTTCTTTTTCACCAAAGTAAGATAATATAGTCTGACTGTTTTTGCACTGCTTGCTCATGATCCCAGCCAATTACTTGAGTTTTAAACTCCTTGTTAAGGTAAGAGTCTGCTTCCAATGTGGAGAGTGTACTGTCCCAAGTTTCAGGGGTTTGTGTAGCTGTTTTCAGAGATACTTGTAGGGACCTGTAAATTTTCAGTTCTTCCAAGGTGGTATGATAAGGGGTGAGGTGTTTACTCCTTTCCTGACCTGTGAGCACAGGTATTCCTTTCTGTCCTGTAACTGTGAGGAGGGGTTCCTCTCCACAGCCACTACAAGCTCCACCATGCCAGCGCTCCTCCTCACCCCAGCACTGCTGCCCAGAACTGTGACCCAGATCCACACATGGGCAAAGCAAGAGATTCCTGCCTCAGCACTGGCAAAGATATCCCTGCAGTCCCTCTCTAATCAGCCACTGGATTCCCCCTCAGTCTGTGGGCCGGAAGCTTGGGAAGCAGCTGCCCCCCCACCACCACCAGCTCTTGGGGAATGGAGCTGAGACCCCGCCTTCCTCTCTGACCACTGACAGACACAGACTTTTCCCACTGACCTTCTAAGTTGTCTTTGACATTCGTGGATTGAGGAGTCTGGAAACCTCCACAGCTGCCCGCAATTCAGTCCTCTGAGGCATGCTCCAGGTTTGCTGCGGCCTGCACGCCCATGCCGCGCTGTGCTGCGCTCCCAGCCCGGTGCAATACACCTTTATGATCAATCATCCAGGTTGTCTTGGGATGGAAATTTGTTTCACTCTGTCTCTTTGTGGGTTCTGCTGCTTCAGAATTTGTTTAGAGCCATTTTTTATGAGTATTTGGAGGGGTTTGGGGAACAGCTCAAGCAAGTCACTGCTTTCACTCTGCCATCTTGGCTCCGCCCCCCCCCATTCATATTTTTCTTGGAGGCTTTGGATGTAGGAGCTTTGACTTTGTTGTCTTCTTCTGGTTGTATGTTTTGATCGTCTTTGTCACCAAAGTAAGATTCTATAGTATCACATTTTTTGTGCTGTTTGCTCGTGTTCACAGCCAATTACTTGAGTTTTAAGCAATTTGTTAAGGTAGGGGTCTGCTTCCATTTTGGAGGATGTTCCGTCCCAAGCTTTGGGGGGTTTATTCAGCTGTTTTCAGAGATACTTCTAGGGACCTGTAAATCTTTAGTCTTCCAAGGTGGTATGATCAAGAGCAAGGTGTTTACTTCTTTCCTGGTCTGGGCTCAGGTCTGTGAGGGACCACAAGCACTTTCCTGCCTTGCAACTGTGAGGGGGATTCCCTCTCCACCTGCCACCACAGCTCTACCAAGCCAATGCTCCTCCCTGACCCAGGACCACCACCCAGGACTGTGACCTAGATCCAGACATAGGTAAAACAAGAGAATTCTCTCTCAGCACCAGCAAATACATCCGTTCAATCCTCTGATCAGCCATTATATCCCCCCTCTGTCTGTGGGCCATAGACTCCTGATGCAACTGCCACTCCAGGGTTCTGCCAGGACTGAGGCCAGACAACACTCTTCTCTCACTCACGTCCAAGAGACTTTTCCTACTGAGCTTCTAAACTGTCTTTGGCTTTTGTGGGTTGAGAAGTCTGGAAATTACTGCAGCTGCTGGTGAATCAATCCCCTGAGGCCTGCTCCAGGTTAGCTGAGGCCTGGTCTTTGCCTACGCAGCCGTGCTGAAGTATGTTCCTCTCCCAGCCTGGTGCAACAAACCTTTCCCTTAGACCATCCAGGTTATCTTAGGCTGGAAATTTGTTTCACTCTGTCTTTTTGTGGGTTCTGCTGCTTCAGAATTTGTTTACAGCCATTTTTTACAGGTATTTGGAAAGGTTTGGGGGAGCACTCAAGCAAGTCCTTGATTTTACTCCCTAGGGAGACATTTTAAAATGAAAAGTTGGGAACCAGGAGAAAGATAGAGAGGTACACATTTTGTTCAATTGCAAGACAAGTGGAGATTTTTTTTAAATGCTATAATGGGAAATTAAAATATTTGCTGAGAATGATAATATAAATTGTCATAGAACATGTTAAACATGATGGCAATTATGGGTAGTTTTCTTCCATTTTTATGATCTCAGGATAAGACACAAAGGAAAGGAAGTAGAAGAGGAGGGAAACCAGTGTCACAAAATAGAGATACATAAGATGAAGAAAGCTTCAACATGGAAAATGAGTGTGGAGAGAAGTGTTAATTTCATCTGAACTGGATAAAGGAAGATTTAACACAGTTACGCAATCCTCCCTCCCCAACACACACATATACATACATGTTATGGTATAAATATGTATTAATTTCAAAATGGAAATGGGACAGAGGCAAAGGGAAAGACAAAGAGGGATTTCAGAGGGAGGGTAGAATTGGTAAGGAAATAGTCATAAACTAAACAAAAGCCAGTGTGAGAGAGAGGAACATAAACAGGGTACAGACGAAAAAGAAAAAAAATAAAAACCTGGGTTCAGTAGAGGGAAATGGAAGAGGAGAACCACAACAGTAAAAATGGGCCATTTCCCATAGAGATCACAAGTTTTGAGCAAAATCTTTTTTATCAACTTTTCATTTGTAAAAAGGAATATTGAGGCATAATGCTGAAAAAGACCAAGAGGACAAGGTGCCATGACATGCATAATTAATAATGATTACAGTGGTATGATGAGATGAATCCACCCATTTAATGGAAAAAGGATAATAAAGTGGGTTAGAAAAAAGAACTCCAAAAACATGTTGTTTAGAAGTGGTACATGTTGGGGAAGCTAGGTGGTGCAGTGGATAGAGCACTGGCCTTGAAGTCAGAGAAGGACCTGAGTTCAAATCCAAACTCAGGCAAACACTTGACACTTACTAGCTGTGTGACCCAGGGCAAGTCACTTGACTGCAATTGCCTAAAAATAAAAAATAAAAAATAAGAAGTGGCACATGTTAACCACAAAGATTAACATAGAGTTCCAGTGAGGGGCTGGGGGAAAAAATCAAACTTCAACCTCTCTCCCAAAAAATGCTTTTAAAAAGTTAATTGAATTAGAGAAAAATAGAACACAAAACTTTAATTCTGGGGAATATGAGGGAACTTTTTTCTAGACTAAGATAAGTCTAAACAAAGGACAAATAAGAAAGAAATTACAGATCTGAGTGGAACTTGAGAAAGTATTAGGAATTATATGTATATAGCAATGGAAATATAAAGGAAAATGGGACTTGTCACTGTACATGGAGACTACCAAAAGGTATGAAAAGCAGAAATGACAATACATTTACAGATCACAGTGAAATAAAAATTATAATATAGAAAATTAAGACAAATTTAGAAGAACACAAGCCATTCCCCAATTGATAAATGGTCAAAGGATATGAACAGACAGTTCTCAGATGAAGAAATTAAAGCCATCTATAGTCATATGAAAAAAATGCTCTAAATCGTTATTGATTAGAGAAATGCAAACCAAAACAACTCCGAGGTACCACATCACATCTATCAGATTGGCCAACATGACAAAACAGGAAAATGATGAATATTGGAGAAGATGTGGGAAAATTGGAACACTAATACATTGTTGGTGGAGTTGTGAAATAATCCAACCATTTTGGAGAACAATTTGGAACTATGTCCAAAGGGCTGCAAAAATGTGCATGCTCTTTGACCCAGCAATAGCACTTCTAAGGGCTATATCGCAAAGAGATCAAACAAATGGGAAAAGGACCCACATGTACAAAAATATTCATAGCAGCTGTTTTTGTGGTGGCAAAGAACTGGAAATTGAGAGGATGCCCATCAATTGGTGAATGGCTAAACAAGTTGTGGTATATGAATGTAATGGAATACTATTGTGCTATAAGAAATGATGAACAGGCTGACTTTAGAAAAACCTGGAAAGACTTATGTGGTCTGACGCTGAGTGAAGTGAGCAGAACCAAGAGGACTCTGTACACAATAACAGCCATGTTATGCAATGACTAATATTGTTAAACTGAACCCTTCTCAGCATTACAAGGATTTAAGACATCTCCAGAGGCCTCGGGATGGAAAATGCTATCCACATCCAAAGAAAGAACTATGGAAGTCGAATCACTATCACTTTTTTTTTTTACCTTCTGTTGAGTTTTGTTTCATCTTTCTAATGGTTCCTCCTACTGGTTTTAATTTTTACTTACAACTTCACTAATGTGAAAATATGTTTCATGGATATGTAAATGTAAAACTTATATCAGATTGTGCACTGTCTTGGGGAGAGTGAAGGGGAGGAAGGGGGAGAAAAATTGACAACTCAAAAGCATATGGAAGTGATTGTTGATAAATTAAAATGAATTAATAAAAAAAGAAATAAAAATTATATTCAGTAAAAGCCTGTTGGGTAAAAATTTAAAATTAATTGCACACTAAATACCATAGTTCTTAGTAACTTTTGGGTCAAAGAATAAATTATAGAAATAATATAAAATTTCATCAAAGAAAATGAGAATAATCATACAATATGCAAAAATTTATGAGATGCATTAAAGGTAAAGATGTTGTGAAGGGTACAATTAATATCTCTAAATGTTTTCATGAACAAAAGACAACAAGAACAAATCATGAATTGGGAGTACATACAAAAAATTGAATATAGCAAATAAATAATACCTTACTAAAAAACAAGGTAGAAAGTCTAAAATGCATAAATGAGTAATAAAATTGAAAAATAATGTAGAAGTATAGGAGGCATTAAAATGAACAAAATAGATGAAAGTTAATTTTAAAATAAGAGAAAATGAAAATGTCCATAAAAATAGAAAAATCACAATTTAAGGTAACTATCATAAATTAATGTACCTAATTATGTAATAAAACTGATAGCTCATCACAAATAAATGCATGCTTAAATTAAAAATACTCAGATTAACAAAAGAAATAGATTATTTAAAGAATCCCCTATTGGAAAAAAATAAATAAGCCATAAATGAACTCCTAAAGGTTGAGATATAAAGCCTTCAGTACCAGAGGGATTAATAAGGGAATTCTATCATTCAGAAAATATATGCAAATAATATGATTATATCAGATTCTGAAAAGTCTATTGATGGATTTCAATACTTATCTTCATTAATAAGTACTAGAAAGCATAGTAATAAATGGGCATTTCCTTCACAGAGTAAATAATATCTATCTAAAACCATAGCAAACATTATGTATAATGGAGAAAGTTACAGACCTTTCCAAAAAGAAAAAGAAAATCAGAAGTAAAGCAAGGATGCCTGTTATCAACACACCTAATGAAAACAGTCACCAGGATGGTATCTAAATAGTCAAGAAGCTAATAGAAGAAAGGCACATGCTGCAGCATGAGAACTGCTACAGGTAGATGTTTGTTCCTGTGAAAAGCTAATGAATGACTTTGGCAAATGTGATTCTCAGTAAGTATGATTATTTTGCTTATCAGAGTTCAACATTCCCTCAAAGAGGATAAAATTCCCAAGCCAGCAAGAAATTTAAAAATAAAAGTTCTAAATATGTTTGATGTAGATGTTTGACACTGATTAGTAAGGTAGGATATCTGAATTCTTCTGATAATGATTTTTGGTATAACTTTGGATAAAAACTTTTCATCATTTTTCCCGTGGTTGTATTGTCTTGCCAAGGATAACTATTTTTTCCCCTTCATAACAATGGTCAAAAGCTGACTTATTCATTCATTCATATCTTCACATATTTACTCATGTTGTATGTTTACTTGTATTTATGATCTCATTGTTTTTCAGACTTCAAGAAACTTAAGATACATTGTAATCAGTGACACCCTCCAACTTCCAGTTTCCTCTTGAAGGTCTTTGCTTGCATTTTGAGTACTAGTTAGGCCATTTTGCTACAATCATTGGTAGATTCTTAGACTTTCTTTTTCATTTTGAAATGTGCTATTATTTTCTCTTCACTAAAATGGAGCCTAATTCATCATGGGCTTGAATAATCCTTTAAATGCTTGACTTTCAGACAACAGCCAGTGCAATACCTCTAAAAGCCATTGCAAGTGTACATTTTAAGACTTAAAGCATTTACATGATTCTTTTCTTAAAACCATAGAATGAAAACACAATAAAAAGATGAATAACAAGCATTACTCAGCTAGAGAAACCAGCTCTAATCTCTTTTCATATGATCAAGTTGAGAATTTCTGAGTCAGTTTAGTATTAGAAGTACCCATATACATGGTCACTGCTATTAGAAAATGAACCATATAAAAGTATTTGCTTCTTCTAAGTAACTCGCATTCTTCTATAGAATAAATAGATGTATTTTGAATCATAAAAGCCAAAAGCAAAATGGAAAACTAAGTTATACCTATGTGAGAGACATTTCCTTTTTCTTATTATCGGGGGAAAAAAAACCTATGACAAAAATTAGGGGATGCTTTCAGCTTTAGAGGTAATCAGAATAAAGTATAATTTCTTACAAATAATATATGATATCCATTTCAGTATCATTATGTATTAAATTGTCTTTAATATATTTATTACATCACATAAATTGAAATACATGACAAGAGCTATATCTGATTAATAATTAATAACTTGGCAAAGTTAAAAATGTTAATTTCCAATTACAATGGCTGGGAAATCATTTCTCTTTAAAGGTTCAAAAATACATTTAAGAAGTAGCTTTATGTAGTCCATTTGGAAATGATGTTTTGATCACAAAATGAAATTTTTATCATTTGAATAAACAGGGCAAGATATGCAAAATACTCAGTGGGTGCCAACAATTAAGGTTAGGTTTTATTTTTCATAGACACTATGATTCTGTACATGTAGTGCAAGTATTCTGTAAGCTCACTGGCCATGAAAGTTGTATTTCTTCTTTGGGATTCTAGGGGGAACTGCTAAATGATTGAGTTTCTTTTCTCTGATGTTGTTGGCATCAATCCCCATTCTGATGTGTTCTCCCTACTGTTAGCTACCTGTCATTAGCATCTCACTTTCATTTAATCAATTAATATCAATTTGTATTTAAAAAGGGATATTTACTTTAAAGATATAATGATTAGCAATTAAGTTTAAGTTATAGTAAGGTTTAAATGGCACTAAAACTTTTGGGACACTATGTAGATCATGCTTTATGCTTTGTAAAGTAATTTAACAATTATTTTTGGATGCTATCATTATCACTACTTTATAGATGAAGGAAAAAAGCAAAAAAAAAATTAATTGACTTGTGTAGGATCATACAAGCAGTTAGTTTTTGAAATTGGATTTGACCTCAGGTCTTCCTGACTCCAGGTGCAGAACTCTTTCAGAACATGAGTTATATAACAATGATGAGTGATATAACAAAATATAACAAGATGAGAAGCATAAATAATTTCTCCAAACACCTTGGTGACATATTAACTCCTAAACAACATCAGTCTTTCAAGAGAACTGGCTCAGGATTACTCTAGTTTCTACATAGCATTGTTGTAATTGAGAATATTGTCAGTTTACATCCAAATGAAGTATCACTACTGGATGAGCCTTTGTCTTAGCTAATGCTTTAGAAGTTTTCCAGGAATGAATTCAAGCTCAGTGGGTCTATAATTGAATGATCCCATTCTCTTTCCTTTGATGAAAATCAGAACAATATTCTCACTTTCTTAACCCTTCATGATTTTTTAAAAGATCACTGACAGTAGCTCATTACTCACATTCATTAGTGATTTCAATGTCTAAGTTATTTTAAATATAGGCCTGGCAGGCTGAACTGTGACTCTCTGATTATCTTGGGTTCACCAAGATAATTATCCCAGATTTCAACTCTATGTTGCCCATTTATTTTAATCTGTCCTTTCCAGAACTGAGATCATTCTATGCAGATAAGACCAAAACAAATTAGAGTTGAATATCTTTGCTTTCTTTCCATCAGTTACCATCACCCTATCTATTTACAATAACATTCCTAAGTACTCTCTGATCCATGGTTTTGCTTTCATTTAATATTTTTTGACTGAATTTTAGTTTATATTGATTGATAAGATTTCAAGGCAAAGAATATGATAAATACTGTGAAATAACAAAAACATACCAAACAATTGAAAATGCATATTTAACAGACAAAAAATTACTAGCTCCCATTGCAGAAGTTTTTGTAAATCAGTTGTTTGTACAATCAAACAACTTGTTAGCGAGTTCACATTCAATAGCAAATTAAAATACATTATAAAAATGAGATGTTTTGCTTTACAATGAAAATAGCTCAAAGCTTACATACTCAAAGCTACTGATGGCAAAAAAAAGCTAATGAACATATGAACGCACAATGCCACTATCACTGTTTGCTGGAGAAAATTGATATTAAGCAATTGTCATAAAAAGTAGGCCAAACAGTCTAAAAACAGATTTAATGAGAAAAGATATGACATCCTTGCCCTGAAGTGACAATCAGTAGTGAAGTTCAACAGTGGTATATAGTATAAACTGATTTGCTAAACTTTGTGGAGAAAGATAAATTGTAGTGGAAGAAAATTTTAGATTGTAAAAACTTTGGGAAAAACTTGAAAAGGATTGATTACTTGGAAGACATTTAAAATTGAAACAAGGACAATAAACAATCAAAATGGATAACATCAGCCCAAGAAGTGCAAATGACACTAAAGAAAATAAAGGGAGGAAGAGTAGTTAGACAAGAACTATAATAGTTTTGAGGTTGTTAAAAGATTAATTCATATGTTGTAAAATAAAAATTATATTTTTTTCTCTTTATAGAATTATCATTTTCCAATGAGCCCACCAAAAGAGAATCTTTATTACAGTTCTGTGAGGATGGAGGCATGTTTCACTATTAGTCCCCTGGATAAAAGACTGATAATTGCATTAAACAGGTCTGGTGTGTTTCAGAATTGTTTTCCTTTACATTATTGTGGTCATTGTTCTCTGGTTCTTAGTGCTGGGGGGGAAAAAGATCCCAGACTCCTTTTTTTTGGTCTCAAATGGCCACGTATGTTTAATAACAAAAGTCTGGGTCATTATTAGTACATATCATAAAATTATCTGGATGAAAGTATTTGCTTCTTTCTGTATTGGAGAAATTTTTTCATAATTTCACTCAATTCTTAATCTTTTACATTTCTTATTGAATAAAATTTCATTATATTGACATGCCTTAATTGTTCAGCTATTCCCCAATTTATGGACACATAGTTTCATTTAGGGTACAGTAAAAAGTATTGCAAATAAAATGAAGTAGAAAGATGGATAGATATAGGTAGATAGATATGTATATATATATATATGTGTGTGTGTGTGTGTGTGTGTGTGTATATATATATATATGCATATTATATATACCTATATACTTACACATGTGAGTATATATGTTTATGTGTGTATTTTCATAGATCTAAAAATATCTAGATAAGTAAAACTCAGTTCTACTAAAAGGAAGAGTCCCATACCAATAAGCTTTGGGACAGTGGTTACATATTTGTATATATGCATGTATATATACATATGTCTACGCACAAATATGTGCATATATGTATAAACATAGTTTTATGTCTATGTACATACATACAGAAAAAGAATGAAAGAGGGTGGAAGACAGAAAGGAGAGGGGGACAGAAAGAGAGAGAGAAAGAATATCTTTTCTCTCTGATTTTTATTCCTGTATAATTCCAAATTATTTTCTACTGTCAGTTGATTGGACCAATTTACAATGTTACAAACAAAATATCATTGAACTTGCTTTCTCACAGTGGCTGCTTCTTCAGTTTAAATCTTTTAAAATGACTGCTGTTATTTTTATTTTTTGAACCTTTTTTTATCCCCTTTGATCCCTTATCTTTGGGATATTTTCTTGGCCTTATTTATGTATATTAATTCCCTCTCTATTTTCTAGATATCAGATAATTATATGAGACACTTGATACAAATATTTCCACAAAAAAATTTCTCCTCTTAATTCTAGTCACAACTGAATTCATGAAAATCATGTTAAAACATTAAATACTCAAAAATATCTATTTAATTTGTTGTTATCCCTATTCTTTCTTTAATTTTGTATAGGGTGTTCCAAAAGTCTTAGTTCAGTTTTACACATTAAAACTTAAAACTTTACTAAGACTTTTGACCCACCTTAAATTTCATTAAAATCATGGATTTGAAAGGTATCTTCTCCCACTGTCCTCAAGTTGATTGATTTATTGATTTGATGCATGGTGGGACCATTAATGTAAGGCTGCATATCCATTTGAAACATACATATATATGTAAGATCCTGCTCTAAAATTAATTTCTTCAAAATTTTCCCATCAATTCTTGTTTAATAAGGAGTCCTTCCCAAGTGATTTATATTCTTGGCTATATTGAATGCTTAGCATTTCAATTATTCGGTGTAATTTAGATGAGACCATTTGTTGATAGTCTTGTTTGTTCTTTTGAAATCTACTTGTCAACATCCTTTAACAACGTACTATTGGGGCATGGTTCTTGTTTGATATATTTGGGTCACTTTCTTGAGGAATTTAGTTTCAATATGTCTGAAAAAAAAAGATACCAATGTTTAGAAATAATAATGGTTCTTCTATTAACACTTTGCACATCTTCAATTTAACCATTTTCCAGGTTATTTATTCTCAGTTTCCAAAACACAAACAAGCAAAAACTCAGGAATGATATTAAATCCTATAAGGGTGATAAAATGGATAGAAGACTACATGTAGAGACAGGAGATGAGAGTTCAAATCCCACATTTCACAGCTATGACCTATGTGACTTTAGGCCTAAGCCTCATTAGACCTGAGCTACCTCATCCAAACAAAATGAGAGGTTTGAACTATATAGCCTAACAGGGGCCCTCTAGCTCTAAAACTGTGACTCTGAACCTCCTTGACACATTCCCATTGTAATTTTTTTTTAATGTGACATCATTAACTGAGTACTATATATCAGATCTCATCTGATCAGGTCAACATACTTTAGAGATTTACTCATCATGCTGGACACTATACTTCTGTTAAGGAACTGAAAATAAAGTGTTCTTTCTTGCTTTCTGAGTCACATTATTCTTGGTCACTAAAAGCCTTCTATACTTTTACACTTGCACTAATACATACTCATATTTTACCCAATGTGACTTCTCTACTTGGTTTTGAATACTATTATATCTAATACATGACTTTAGAGTTTTAATAAAATTTCATTTTATCAAATCATCACATTTAACCTATTGGATTATTTTGGATCATAATTCTGTCAACTGGCATGTTAGCTATTTTTCTCAACTTTGTGTCACTTGAAACCAAAACTGATATTTATCCTTCATTGATATCTGCTAAAAAGAAAAAAGTTGAACAGGAGTGGATGAAGAAACAAAAGTCTTTGGTAGTCTATATTAGAACCCACTCTAAAGTGACATCAATCTACCATCGATTCTAACCACTTAAACAGTTCCAGATTCATCTTAGCATACTCTCTTCCAATCCACATCTCTCTTTCTTGTTCATAAGCTGAATGGGTTTTTAGAAGATATAGGTTATAGATAGATAGATATAGATATAGATATCCATTATTATTGTTGTTGCTGTTATTATCCCCAGCATTTATTATCAGTATCTTTTTCATTTAGAATTCAAAAAGAATTCAATAAATAAATTTTATACAAAAATTTATCTATCAATGTGTGTAAGTTATATTTGATTTACTATAGATTTTCTTAACCTATGTAACGAGAGAGTTCTTATGAGTTACAAGGATCATCTTCCCAGGTAAGAATGAAAATAGCTTAATGTTATTGAATCACTTATGATTTTTCTTTCCTGTTTATCTTTTTATGCTTCTCTTGAGTTTTGTATTTGAAAGTCAAATTTTATTAAGGCAGTTAGAAGGAGTGTGCATAGAAAAAGGGCATGTGTGTGAGTTGAATATGATGGGATGATATCTAATAAAAAAAGTAAAAGGTGACAAAGAGGAATGGCCTGGGAGAAAGGGAATGGGAGAGGTAGAATGGAATCAATTAGCTCACATAAAAGAGGTACAAAAGAGGTTTTACCATGGAGGGGAACATGGGGGAGTAGATGACATGTTTGAACCTCACTCTCATCAGAATTGGCTCAAAGAGAATAATATACACATTCAATTGGGTATAGAAATTCATTTTACCCTACAGGAAAGGAGAAAGGGAAAGGAGTAAAAGAGGGAGAGGGGATTGATAGAAGGGAGGACAGCTTAGGGGAGATAATAGTCAGAAGCAAAACACTTTTGAGGATGGACGGGGTGAAAGGAGATAAAGTAGAATAAATGGGGAAAATAAGATGGAGGAAATTACAATTAGAAATCATGACTGTGAAAAAATTTTACAGCAAGTGTCTCTGATAAAGGGCTCATTTCTCAAACATATAGAAAACTGAGTCAAATTTATGAAAAACAAGAGCCATTTTAAAACTGATAGATTACCAAAGGATATTAAACAGTTTTCAAACAAAGTAATCAAAGCTAACTAGCCATATGAAAAGTGCTCTAAATATCTATTGATTAGATAAGTGCAAATTAAAGCCATTCTACGTATCATCTAACAACTATCAGATTGGCTAATATTGCGGAAAAAAAAATAATGAAGGTTGGGGGAGATGCGGGATAATTGGGACGCTGTTAGTGGAGTTGTGAACTTGTCCAACCATTCTGTAAACCAAGTTGAAAACAAGCCCAAAGGGGTATAAACTGTGCATATCCTTTGACCCAGCAACACCTCTAATAGGTCTATATCCCAAAGAGATAAATAAAAAGGGGAAAGGACTTATTTGTACAAAAATAGTTATAACAGCTCTTTTCTGGTGGCAAATTGGATATTGAAGGAATGCCCATCAATTGGGGAATGGTTGAACAAATTATGGAATATGATTATGATACAATACAATTGTTCTATAAGAAGTAATGTGCAGAATGCTCTCAGAAAAACTTGGAAAGTCTTACATGAGTTGATGCAAAGTGAAATAAGCAGAACCAGGAAAATGTTGTACAAAGTAACAGCAATACTGTATGGTGATCAGCTGTGAATGACTTAGCTATTCCCAGCAATACAATGATCCAAGACAATTCTGAAGAACTTAGAAGAAAAATGCTCTCCATCTCCAAAGAAAGAACTGATGGAGTCTCAACACAGATGGAAGCATACTTTCTTTTAAACTTAATTTCTCTTCTTTTTTTTTGAGGGGGGTGCCTATGATTTCTTTCACAACATGACTAATATGGAAACATTTTACATGACTGCACATGTATAACAATTAAAATTGCTTGCCTTCTCATTTAGGAGGGAGGGAAGGGAGGTGGGGAGAGAGTTTTTAAATGAATGTCAAATGTTATTTTTACATGTAATTGAAAAAATAGAATATAAAAAAAACTTTTTAAACTTTCCCACTGCTGATACCTGTTAAGATATAGTTCCAATACTGTAAACTTTTTCTTTTGTACTTATTTTAAAAGCCTAAAGTAAGAAGGATATATCAATGGCAAATTAGAATAAGGGGGTATTTTCTGTTTTAACTTTCTATGAGTCTATTATAAATGACCTTTCAAGTGATAGTGAAAATTACAATAGAACTTTAATAATGTCTTTTAAATATTAATATAGAGAGAATGTCAAATACTGGAGATAAATATTTTACAATTGAAGTAATAATCATGGAATATAAATCCTTAAGAAAACTTGGTAAGCAACAAACTTGAAACTCAGTTTCTTGACTTTTAACATATGGTTTAGCATTGTGAAATCTTTAACATATTAATTAACTAATATGTCTCAATCATTTTCACTACATAGAGGGGATAACATATTATTTTCAAGTATTTGTAAGAAAGTCAACTTTTTTATCATAATTTGACTTGATTTGGAATGGTGTTCCTATTGAGTTGGGCAATGGTGATAAAATTTATTTATGTCATTAATAAATCAGACAAATTTTGAATACATCAAAAATAGAGGCAATTACTAATTAACCATATAAAATATAGAGAAAAATATAAAATAATACACTACAGAAGATATTAAATGTCACATGAATAAATTAACTAAGAATAGATGAATATAAGTGCAGTTCAGTCTGGGGAAGGAAAATGAAGGAAAGAAGGGAAAGGAAGGGAAGGAAATAGAAGGGAATGAAGGGAGAGGAAGAGAAAGGAAGGGAAAAAGGGAATTAGGAAAGAAAAGCTTTAATGAAAGTTGGTCTTCTTTAGGCCTGTGTTTTATGTTTATGATTGGAAGGAATCTAAAATTTAAAAAAAAGCTTTTCTTTGGTGGACATTAGGGTAAAGAGTATCAGTAGCAATTGTCTCAAGAACTCTGAGTAATACAAGTAGCACAAGCAGTTGTTATCTCTTTAAAATCTGTGCCTTGAATACTTATAAAAAGAACCCTTTATGCAACTAAAGAGTAGTATGTTGTGAAATATAAATGAAAAGATTGTCTATAGGTCAAATTCCTTCACCTCATGAAATGCACGATAAAGAGAAAGAGAAGGCTTAGTTAGACCAGCTTAACCAATCTCTTGAAGACATGAAACTGTAAAGCCCAAGTTAGGTGAGAATGTATAATCAGATGACCAATACAAATATTGAAATAGTTTAGAGGAATAAATTTGGTTTCCTTTGCATCATAGGTAATACGTATGACATAAAAGTAAGTTAATTTCCTTGGAACCAGTTTCAGAGAGAGGGTGAAGTCAACCATGAGATAATAGGATTAGAGTTGGAAAGATCTTTAGAAGACAGCTAGTCTTCTCATTTTTACAAATAAGGAAATTCAGGCTCAGAGAGATATAGTAAAGAGCACAGCCTGAATTTAAAACCAGCTCTTTTAAATGCTTATTCAGTATGGAATTGTGAATATCTGCTATTATTCTTTAAATAAATGTTTTTTCTAATACCTATTGTGTTTCACGCATTGTAAAAGAAAATATGGAGAATATAAATATAAAACAGAAATAATTTAAATTAAATATAAATAATTTAATTTAAATATAAATATTTTAAATCAAATATAAATAAATAAATTTAAATATAAAACATATATTCCTAAAGAAGCTAAGCATATCAGGACAGCTTATTCCCATGTTATTGAACTTCTTCCACCTGAAACTATCTCTCCAAGCAAGTGAATCAGAGATCTTCATCTAAACTAATGAGGTCTCAGCCTACTTTGAATCTCTCTCTTAATATTAACTTCTGCATGCTTTCCCCAATTCATGCTTTGCCTCGTTTTGACAATCTCCTAAACCAGTCATAACTATTGACACACATAGATGAATATCAGTCACATAGACCAACTCTGACTTTACATGTCATTTGTTGATTGCTCTCTTTTAGCCTCTGACTGCCATCCAAGTACATCAGTTTGTACTCCAACAATGATGTTTGTGGATAAAATTGAACAGAAACCCTCTGAAATAGCAGAAAGAATAGATTGTTTCATGTATTTGAGATGAATTAATTACAATCATGGGCAATGTAATGTCTCCAAATTTTTTTAGCAGCTTTCCAACAATAAGAAAAGTGTATCAGGTTTTCCTCTTTTAGGTTATGTTGTATTATAAGGTTGTCTAATGATATTTCTTGGAATCTGGAAATATCGTTTGATATCAATTTATCAGTTCCTCTTTAAACTTTAAAGTTGGACAAAAACAAAGGTGTGCTCATTCCTTTGATAGAATAAAAAGAGTCAAATAAAATATCATGAGTTTAACCCTATGAACATGGTGAACTTCTCATAACATCTAAATCTTGCAATTAATTTTGAGGGTATAAGGCTTACATAGCCTTATGTAAGGCTTACATGATGAAGATGGCATTAAAATTTTAATGCTATTGCTTTAAATTCCCTTGCTTCTACCTCATCATATAATAAATGTGTGTGTAGGCACTAGCATGACTGATAAGATTTGCCTTTAATTTCACTGACTTCTAATACTAATAATCAAGAGAAGTAGTATGGCAGAACAGTCAAGTTGTCACCCTTGGAATCAAGAACATGAGTTAAGTGCTGCCTCTGAGACATTCAAGCTAGTTAACCATGCCCAAGTCATCTAATCTTTCAGTGCCCCAGGTAACTCTCTAAGATTATAAAGTTGGAGTTAGAGAGGAGATACTTGTTGTATATTAGGTGCTTAATAAATGTTTGTTGATTCATTGATCTGCAGCAGTGTACAGTTTCCACACTGAATATTTTGATGATAATAATGCCACTAACTGCTACTACTATTACTGCTGTTACCACAACTACTACTTACAAATGACAACAACAACAATAACAACTCAGATTTATAGAGGAATAGGCAGGTTGGTGATACTATCAAAGACATCTTTGACTTACAGAAGAATCTAGGGAAGGTAGGTCTTATATAAAGAGAAAAAAAACTTTAGTATGAATTAAACTGTTCTTTAGATTTTAGTCCTTTTATAGCATATTTATAAGTAAATTATGCAAATTATTCATTTCACCTGGAATTAAATGAATCATTATAGAGGAGCAATGCTCATCATTGCCTAGCATTGTTTATGTTAAAAAGATGTCTAAATGTCAAAAGAATTGATGTTTTGATTTAGCATGATTTCAGCATACACAATTTAAATATTGTATTATGAATCATCTTACAAAGCGAATCACTGTCAATGTTCTTATTTTTACAATCCATCTTTATGTCTACATTGTTCTCTGGTCTGTTATTCTAAATGTGAGACTCTGATCAAATGAAAGAGTAGGCAGACAAAGGTAGGAACTTAAGCATAACAAACTTGACATTTTTGAATATAAAAGAAACCACAGTCTATCAACACAAACTAATTTAGTGCCTACTATGTTCCTGGAACTAAGCTAGGTAGTAGAGATAAGAAGATAAAAGTGTAACCAGTATCTTCCTTCAAGGAGCTTACATTATAATGGGGAAAATACTGGGTGTGTGTATGTGTGTATGTGTGTGCGTATGTGTGTGTTTGTGAGTGAGTGTGTGTGTGTGTGTGTGTAGACACACATATATATGTATAAAAAAGATGTACAAATTAAAGGGTAAATGTAGGATGAATATACTAGCAGCTTGGTGGATAAAGAAGATTTTACATAGAAAATGGTGCTTATATCGAGATTTAAAGGAAAGTAGGGATTATGAGAGTAGTGGGTTGGAGGAAGTTCAAATCTGGCATGGGGACAAGTACAAAGGCAGGAAGTGAAAGAGTATAACACATGAAGGGATGTAAAAAGATTGGTTTGACTGGATTATAGTGTAGGGGGAAGAAATATAAAATATAGCTGGAAAGGTAGGATTAGATCAGTTCATGAAAGGTTTTATACACCAAACCAAAGCAATATGAAGCCACTGAAGTAGCCTGATAAGATTTTTGTTTCAGGAATGTTACTTTGCAATATTCTTTACAGAAATAAAGGAAGTATTAAGTGGAAAGGTATTAATTGTCCATATTTGGGCCATACTAGTATAAATAAAGTAGCAATACTATGTAAATTAAAGTGTAAATTTAGAGTTATAAACATCAAAAAATCAAAGAAAGAAACATAGTAACAACAAAAATCATATAGGAAAAAAAAGCCAAGAATATCATGAGAAACAATGGAAAAAAAAAGAGAAGGACCTAATGATAGTATCTATAAAACTACATTGCAAAGCAATAATTGTTTAAAAAAATATACTAGTTTATCAAAAAATAAATCAGGCAAACAAGACTTCAAAATAACCTAACATAGTTTCACAGTATTCACCAAATCCAAGGACACCAAATACTGGGATAAGCATTTATTTTCAAAAAAAAAAAAAAAGCTGAGGAAATTGAAAAGCAATCTGGCAGAAATTTGAGGTTATATTTCACAATAAGATACAAATGGATACATGCCCTAAACAAAAAATGGTCATCTCAGGAACAAATTTTATAGATGAGACAAGATAAAGGAAATATCTTTTGCAACTATACATAGGTCAATTTCTTAACCAAACAAATGATAGAAAATGAAATACAAAATGGGCAATTTTGATTACAGGAAATTGAAAAGTTTTTATCGAACCAAAATTGATTGCAGTGAAAATTGAAAGAGAAAAGTAACTGTAAAAAAGAAAATCTTTGCAGCCAATTTCTCTGATTAGTAGGGCAATATGTAAGACATATAAGTGTTGTTGAGCATCTAGGTGACAGTCGACAGAGTGCTAGCCCTGGATTCAGGAGGATCTAAGTGCAAATTTGGCCTCAGACAGTTACTAACTGTGTTGACCTTGTTTGCCTCAATTCCTAATCTATGAAATGAAGTGGAGAAGGAAATGGCAAACCACTCCAGTATCTTTGCCAAGAAAATCCAAATGAGGTCATGGACAGTCAGACTACTGAAATGACTCACAACATAATTGTTTTTGCTTGTCTTTTGTTTTCAAAGAAGATCAACCACATCACAAGTGACTTGTGCATGAATTGGATTTAAATGAGGCAGAGTTACACAAAGTCATCAACCTCAATCTCCCTTCCACAGTCATAGAAGTCCAGCATCAATACTAAAGTCAAGACGACTGGTGATGTTACAGGATGCAGTAGATATCCTTGCTGACTTCTCCATGCCTGACCAAAATCTAGGTGCTCCATACTGACTGCTTTAGCCACCTTGATGGCCTTTGGAACAAATTGTGCTCATCTGAAGTCTTCGCATTCTTGCAGTAGACATCCCTCTAATCCATCAACAGGCTTGAGGTTTGTCAATTACCCTCCACCTGGTTTAATCAGTCTGCCAAGATGGTTTTAACAGTATGTGGTCACCATGTATGCTACAGATTCTTGGAACCACATTTAAGAGTAGAGTGCTGGGTACTAAACGTAAATGAGCAGTCCTGAAAAAGGCTTGGCAAGCACTCACACCAGAGGTATACAAAGAATGGATACAAATATATAAGAACAAGAGCCATTCTTCAACAGAGGAATGCTAAAAGAATATGAACAGGCAGTTTTTAAAAGAAATGCAAATTCTTAACAACTATATGACAAAAAGTACGAAATCACCAATAATAAAAGAAATATAAATTAAAATATACTAAGTTCTACCTTACACTCAATATTGGAATAGAAGGAAAAATAAGGAAAATAACAATTGTTGGAGGACAATGAAGGACATGAGTACTGGTGGAGCTATGATGTGGTCCAACTATTCTGGAAAGCAATTTAGACCTAGCCCATAATAGTCACTGAACCAGGTACTATTTGTAGTCCGCCAATGCCTATAATGTGAAAATAGTTGCCAAAGTAGGCAAAGACAGAAATATTGTACTCATACGCACAGACACAAAAATATTTATAGAAACACTTTTTGTTCTAACAAAGAATTGGAAATCTTCTGGGCACCCATTAATTGTGAAATGGTTGATCATATTTTATGATATAAATGTAATGGAATCTTATTTTGCTATAAAAGGTAAAGAAATAGATTAGGAGAAACCTAAGAGTCCATGTATGAAGGTATAAACAGTAACATAAGCAAAAATAGAATGGTGTAAAGAAAAATGTCTGAAAGACTGCTCAATGCAATGACAAATTATGATTTTGTTAGACTCATGATGAATCAAGTGTCTCTCTCAGCAAAGAAGTGATAGAATAGAGGTCCAGAATGAGAAACACATTCTCACATGTGCCCAATGTGTCAAATTCTTTTGTATAACTATACTTGTTTGTTATAAGGGAGACACTTTATTTGGGAGTAAAGGAAGTGGTTAGGTGTAGTTAGCATTTTTTTTATTTTTCCCCAATTAAATATAAAGACAATTTTACGTTCATTTTTTTTTATTTTAAGTTCTGAATTTTCTCTGTCCTTCCTCACCACCCCAAGCCAGAGAAGGTAGGTAATTTAATATAGTTTATACATGTTCAGTCATGCAAAACGTATTACCAGATTAGTCAAGTTCTGAAAGAAAACACAAACCCAAAGGAAAAATCAAAACACAACAAATACAGAAAGAGAAAAATGGCATGCTTCAATCTGCATTCGGACTCCATCAGCTCTTTCACTGGAGGTGGATGGCATTTTTCATCAGTAGTCCTTTGGAATTGTCTTAGATCATTGTATTGTTGAGAATAGCTATCACTGACATTTGATTGTTGTACAGTATTTCTGTTGCTGTGTACAATGTTCTCCTGGTTCTATTCACTTCACTTTGCATCAATTCATATAAGTCCAGTTTGTTTGTTTGTTTGTTTAATCAGCCTGCCAATTATTTCTCAAAGCAAAGTAATATAACTTGTTTAGCTATTCCCCAACTAATGGGTATCCCCTCAATTTCCAATTCTTTGTCACTAGAAAAGAGCTGCTATAAATATTTTTTGTACAAATAAGTCCTTCCTCATTTTTATTTGTCATGTTGTTATATAGACCTAGTAGTGGTATTGCTGATTCAAAGTGTATGCACAATTTTGTAGCTCTTTGTGTATAGTTCCAAATTACTCTCCAGAATTATTGGATCAGTTCACAACACCATCAAAAGTGTGTTAGTTTCTCGATATTCCCATGTACCCTCCAATATTTATCATTTTCCTTTTCTGTCATATTAGCCAATTTGATGGGTATGAGGTAGTACCTCAAAGTTGGTTTAATTTGCATTTCTCTAATCAATAGTGACGTAGAGCATTTTTCATATGGCTATAGTTAGTTTCAATTACTTCATCTGAAAACTGCTTGTTCATATCCTTTGATGATTTCTCAATTAGGGAATTATTTGTATTCATATATATTTGAATTGGTTCTCTACATATTTGAGAAATGAAGCCTTTATCAGAGACCCTTGCTATCAAGATTGTTTCCCAGATTTCTGTTTTCCTTCTAAGCTCAGTTAATTTGGTTTTGTTTTTGCAAAAACTTTTCAAATTTAATTTAATCAAAATTGTATATTTTACATCTAGTAATGCATTCTTTCTCTTTTTTGGTCGTACATTCTTCCCTTCTCCAAAGATCTGACAGTTAAACTATTCCATGCCTTCATAATTTCCCTTATGATATTACCCTTTATGTATAAATCATGTACCGATTTTTATTTTATATTGTTATAGAGTGTAAGATGTTGGTCTGTACCTAGTTTCTGCCATACTATTTTTCAGTTTTCCCAGTAATTTTTGTCAAATACTTGTCCAAAAAATTGGGGTTTGGGAGTTTATCAAACACCAGATTACTATGGTCATTTACTACTGAGTCTTGTGTACCTATTTTATTCCGCCTATGCACCACTCTTTTTTAGGTAGTACCAGATAGTTTTGATGATTACCACTGTATAGTGGCTAGGCCACCTTCCTTCACATTTGTTTTCATAAATTCTTCCAATATTCTTGACCTTTTGTTCTTCCAGATGAATTTTCTTTTAAAAAATATTTACCATGGGACTTCCAGGAGCCAAGATGGCAGAGTAAGCAGTAAGTTGCTTTCACACTCCCTTATTGACCTCTGAAAGTCCAGAAAATATTGCCCAAGGAAAAACCCTAGAACAGCTGAGCCAGCAGAAAGAAGGAGTGCAGCAGTCTTGCAGCACAGGAAGCTTGGGGATTAATGGAAAAGGCCTCTCACTCTTGGGGAGGGGGAGCAGTACAGGAAAGTCCCAGCAAGCCAGCAGCAAGCCCCACCTCAACAAACCAGAGGGACATCCTGAGCCCCAAGATGATGAAGCAGGCAAGCACCAACACCAGGACTCCCCCAGTGGCTCAGCACAGGCAAGGGAGCCTGTGGGCACCAGCTCAGAAAACCACCACATGTCCTACTGGGCAGGCATCCTCCAGTAGCCAAAGTTCCCAGTGTTTAAACATAACTTCAGTAAGCACAACTCCAGAAGGCACAACTCCAGGTTGGCAGAAATCTCCAGTAGCCAAACCTTCCAGTGTTTTAAGGAAGTCTGGGTGAGCAGGCTTCCTCCAGGGTCCAGACTTCCCACCCATCCTGAAAGCTTCAGTGTTGCTGAACCCAGCTTAGCACCAGATAAGCTGCCAGAGCTCCACAGCCTCCAGCTGCCAGTACTGAGACCCTAGCATACAATGCCAGTGACCAGGTCCCAGGCTCCCAGCACAAGAATCTTCAGTCAATGGCCCTTATACTCCAACATGAGAACAACTTTTAAAAAGTCAGGAAATAGGCAAACACCATGAGGAAAAACCAGAAGTTGACAATGACTGTAGATTTGTATTATGGGGACAGGGAAGATCAAAGAACAAATTCAGAAGAGAACAACATTGTCAACATCCCCATATCCAAAAACTCAAGAAGAATATGAACTAGTCTCAAGCCCAAAAAGCCTTCTTGGAAGAGCTCAAGAAAGATTTTAGAAGTCAAATAAGAGAGGTAGAAGAAAAATTGGGAAAAGAAATGAGAGGTAGACAAGAGAGAGATAATAGCTAGGAAAAGGAAAGATAAAAATTGACTGTATAAAACAAGCCTTAAAAAAATAGAATTGGCCAAATGGGGAAAAAAAGTACACTGAAGAAAACAGTCCTTAAAAATACAATTGGCCAAAAGGAAAAAATAAGTACACTAAAGAAAACAACTCCTTAAAAAGTAGAATTGGCCAAATGGAAAAGGAGACAAAGAACTGACTGAAGAGAACCCCTTAAAAAGTAAAATGGGTCAAATGGAAAAGGAGGTACAAAATATAATAGAAGAAAACAATTCATTAAAAATTAGAATTGGGCAAGTGGAAGCTAGTGACTTTATGATATATCAAGAATCACTCAAAGAGAAACAAAAGAATGGGAAAAAAAGGAAGAAAATGTGAATTACCTCATTTGTAAAACAATTGACCTGGAAAAGAGATCCAGGAGGGACAATTTCAAAATTATTGGCTACCTAAAAGCCATGATGGGAAAAAAAAAAAGCCTAGACAGCATCTTTCATGAAATCATCAGGGAAAATTGCCCTGAGGTCCTAGAACCAGAGGGTAAAGTAGTCATCAAAAGAATTCACCAATCACCTCCTGAAAGAGATCCCAAATTGAGAATTCCAGGGAATATTGTAGCCAAATTCCAAAATTACCAGGTCAAAGAGAAAATACTACAAGCAGCCAGAAAGAAACAATTTAAATATCATGGAACCATAGTCAGGATTATGTAGGACCTTGTAGCTTTACATTAAAAGATCAGAGGATGTGGAATATGATATTCTATAAGCCAAAGGAGCTTGGATTGCTATCAAGAATCAACTACCCAGTGAAACAGCATAATCTTTCAGAGGAAGAGATGGATATTCAACTGAATAGGAGACTTCCAAACCTGCCTGATGAAAAGACTAGAGCTCAATAGAAAATTTGATCTTTAAACAAGATTCAAGAGAGGCACAAAAAGATAAACAGGAAAGAAAAATGTTATTAATAAGGGCAAACTGTTTACATATCTACAAGGGAATACGATACTTGTAACTCTCTAAGATTGTGTCATTATTATGACATTTAAAAGTGGTATACATAGACAGAGGGCATGAATATAAGTTGGCTTTGATGTGATGACAAAAAATTTAACTAAGAGGTGAAAAGGGATAATACTGGGATAAGAGGAAAGGAGAAGGCAGACAAGGGAAATTACATCACATGAAAAGGCACAAAACCTATTACAGTAGAAGGAAAGAAGGGAGGGAGATGAGCATTTTTTGAACCTTACTTTTGTCATATTTGGCTCAAAGAAGGAATAACATAATCATTTAGGTACTGAAATCTAACTTACCTATAGGAAGTAGGAGGAAGAAGGAGAAAGAAAAGAGAGGAGTGGATAGAAGGGAGGGAAAAAGAGTAAAGTAAAAGGGAAGAAAAGAGAGGGGGCTTATAGAATGGAGGGAAGACTGTGGGAGGTAGTGGTAAAAAGCAAAACTTTTGGGAAAGGGAAAGGGAGAAGGATACAGAAAAGCATAAATGGGGGGGAATTGGATGGAAAGAAAGACACAGATAATAATCATAACTGTGAATATGAATGAGATGAACTCTCCCATAAAATGGGAATAGATAGCAGAATAGATTAAAAAAAAAACCATAATCCTACAATAAGTTATTTACAAGAAACACATTTGAAACAGAGGAGTACATACAGGGTAAAGGTAAAAGACTGGAGTAGAATATGTTATGTATCAGTTGAAGTAAAAAAAAAAAAAAGCAGGGGTAGCAATCCTGATCTCAGATGAAGCAAAATCAAAAATAGATCTAATTAAAAAGACATAAGGAAGGAAATTACATCCTGCTAAAAGGTACTATAACCAATGAAGTAACGTAATTACTAAACACATATGCACCAAGTGGTATAGCACCAAAATTCTTAGAGGAGAAGTTAAGGGAATTACAGAATTACAGAAAGAAATAGATAGTCCACAAAATAAATGAGAAAGAAGTTAAGGAGATGAATAGGATTTTAGAAAAGTTAGATATGGTCATTCCTGGGATAGAAAGGAATATATTTTTTTCTTGGTGGTACATGGCACCTATACAAAATTTGACCATGTGCTAGGGCATAAAAACCTCACAGTCCAATGCAGAGAGGCAGAAATATTAAAATCATCCTTTTCAGATCAT
This sequence comes from Phascolarctos cinereus, assembly GCF_003287225.1. Classification (NCBI taxonomy): domain Eukaryota; kingdom Metazoa; phylum Chordata; class Mammalia; order Diprotodontia; family Phascolarctidae; genus Phascolarctos; species Phascolarctos cinereus. The sequence continues at coordinate 388,255,248 of NW_027555958.1, read as the reverse complement.
GATGCAATAAAAATTACATGTAATAAAGGGCCATGCAATGATAGAATAAAAATTAATTGGAAACTAAATAATCTAATCCTAACAAATGAGTGGGTCAAACAACAAATCATAGGAAGAATAAACATCTTCATCCAAGGGAATCGTAATAATAAGACAACATACCAAAACTTATGGGATGCAGTGGAAGTGGTTCTTAGGGAAGTTTTATATCTCTAAATGTTTACATGAATAAAAATAGAGAAAGAAGAGATCAATGAATTGGACATGCAACTCAAAAAGCTAGACAAAGAAAAAATAAAAATTCCCAAGTTAAAAACCAAATCAGCAGTTCTAAAAACCAAAGGAGATATTAATAAAATTGAAATTAAGAAAATTATTTCACTAATAAATAAAACTAAGAGCTGGTTTTATGGGGGGATATAAAATAGATAAGCCTTTTTTATTTTCATTTTTTAAAAAAAGAAGAAAACTAAACTACCAACATCAAAAATAAAAAAGATGAATTCATCACCAATGAAGAGAAAATTAAAAAAATAATTAGGACTATTTTGCCCAATTATATGTCAATAAATCTGACAATCTTGATGAAATGGATGATATTTATAAAAATATGAATTGCCCAAATTAACAGAAGAGAAAAGAAAACACTTAAATAACCCCATTTCAGAAAAAGAAATTGAACAAGCCATCAATGAACTCTGTAAGAATGAATTTCTAGAGCCAGGTGGATTTACAAGTGAATTCTATTAAATATTTAAAGAAAAACGAATTCTAATACTATATAAACTATGTGGGAATATAGGTAAAGAAAGAGTCCTACCAATTTTTTTAATGATACAAATAACGGTGCTGATACCTAAACCAGAAAGACAGGGAAAGCAAATTATGTTCCCTAATGGATATAGATGCAAAAATTTTAAATAAAATATGAGCAAAGAGAGTACAGCAACTTATCTCAAGGATAATACACTATGGCCAGGTACGATTTATTCCAGGAATGCAGGGCTGGTTCAACATTAGGAAAATTATCAGCATAATTGACCATAATCAACAACAAAAGTAACAGAAATCTTATGATTATTTCAATAGATGCAGAAAAAGTATTTGACAAAATACAACACCCATCCCTATTAAAAAAACACTAGAGAACATATGAATAACTGGAGCCTTCCTTAAAATGATAGGTAGCATCTATCTAAAACCTCAGCAAACCTCATATATAATAGGGACAAGATAGAAGCATTTCCAATAAGATCAGGGGTGAAAAAATGATGCCCATTATCACCACTGTTATTCAATATTGTACTAGAAATGTTAGCTTAGCAATGAAAGCTGAAAAAAGTATTGAAGGAATTAGAAAAGGCAAAGAAGAAACAAAGCTATCACTCTTTGCAGATGATATAATGGTATACTTAGACAATCCTAGAGAATCAAGTAAAAAAAAATTGCTTCTAATAATAAACAAATTTAGCAAAGTTGTAGAATATAAAATAAACACATAAATCATTGACATTTCTATATATTACTGACAAAGCCTAACAATAAGAGATAGAAAGAGAAATTCCATGTATAATTACTATAGACACTATAAAATATTTGGGAGTCTACCTGCCAAAAGAAACCCAGAAACTAAATGAACAGAATTGCAAAACACTTTCCACACAAATAAAGCCAGGTATAAATAATTGTAAAAAATATCAATTGACCATGGGTATGCTGAGCTAATATAATAAAAATGATAGTTCTACATAGATTGATCTACTTATTCAGTGCTATACTAATCAAACTACCAAAAATATTTTATAGAGCTAGAACAAAAAATTACAAAATTCTTCTGGAAGAACAAAAGGTCCAGAATGTCAAGGGAATTAATGGAAAGAAATCCAAGAGAAGGTGGCCTAGCTGCATAAGATATTAAATTGCATTATAAAGCAGTTATAATCAAAACTACTCGGTATTGGCTAAGAAATAGAGTGGCAGATTAGTGGAATAGCTTAGATATGCAAGACACAATAGTCAATGACTATAGTAATCAGGTTTGATAAATCCAAGGACTCCAGCCACTGGGGTAAGAACTCCTTATTTGATGAAAACTGCTGGGAAAACTGGAAAATAGTATGGCAGGAACTAGGCATAGACCAACATCTTACACCTTATACCAAGATAAAGTAAAAATGGATGCATGATTTAAATATAAACGTTGATACTATAAGCAAACTAGGAGAACAAGGAATAATTTACCTGTCAGATTTATTAAAAAAGGAAGTATTTATGACCAAAGGATAGAGAATATTATGAAATACAAAATGGATGACTGTGATTATATTAAATTGAAAAGGTTTTGCACTAACAAAGCCAATGTAACCAAGGTTAGAAGGGAAGCTGGAATACAATTTTTACAGCCAGTGTTTCTGATAAAGTCCTCATTTCTAAAATTTATAGATAACTGAGTCGAATATATAAGAATTTTGTAATTATTAAAAAAAAAAAGAATGCAGTTTAAAAATACAAATCACTCCCCAGTTGATAAATGGTCAAAATATATGAACAGGCAGTTTTCAGAGCTAGAAATAAAAGCTCTCTATAGTCATATAAAAATGCTCTAAATCACATTGATTATAAAAATCTAAATTAAAACAACTCTGAAGTACCACATCACACTTATCAGATTGGCTAACATGACAAAACAGGAAAATGATAAATATTGGAGAAGATGTGGAAAAATTGGAGTACTACTGCATTGTTGGTGGAATTGTGAAATGATCCAACCACTTTGGGGAGTAATCTGGAACTATGCCCAAAGGGCTATAAAAATGTGCATACCCTTTGACTCAGCAATAGCACTTCTAGGGCATATAACCAAAGAGATCATACCATTGGGAAAAGGACCCATTTACAAAAATATTCATAGCAGCTCTTTTTGTGGTGGCAAAGAATTGGAAATTGAGGGGATGCCCATGAATTGGGGAATGGCTGAGCAAGTTGTAGAATATGTATGTAATGAATACTATTGTGGTGTAAGAAATGATGAGCAGGCAAACTTCAGAAAAACTTGGAAAGACTTGTATGGTCTGATGCTGAGTGAAGTGAGCAGAACCAAGAGAACATTGTACACAATAACAGCCATGTTGTGTGATGACTAATATTGATAAACTTAACCCTTCCCAGCAATACAAGGATCTAAGACAATTCCAAAATACTCATAATGGAAAAAGCCATTCTTTTGGAGTCTGAATGCAGATGGAAGTATACTATTTCCTCTCCTTTTCTTTTGCTGTTTTGTTTTCTTCTTTCTCATGGTTCCTCTCATTAGTTTAAATTCTTCTTTACATCATGTCTATTCTGAAAATATGTTTAATATGAATGCATAACTACAGCCTGTGTCAGATTGCATGCTGTCTTGGGGAGGAGGGTGGAGAGGCAGGAGAGAAACCTAAAATTCAAAATCCTATGGAAATGAATGTTGAAAATTACAAATAAATTTATTATGCAAATATTTAGTATTTTCCCAGTTACATGTAAAAACAACTTTTAACATTCATTTTTAAAACTTTGAGTTCCAAATTGTCTTCCTTTTTTCCTCCCCTCATTGAGAAGGCAAGTAATTAGATATAGGTTATATGTGTGTAGTCATGCAAAACATTTCCGTATTACTAATGTTGTGAAAGAAAATATAGACTAAAAAGAAAAACATCTCAAGAAAAATTAAGAAATCAAAAAAGTGTGCTTCAATCTTTATTCAAACACCATCAGTTCTTTCTTTGGTAATGGATAGCATTTTTCATCATAAGTCCTCCAGATTTCTCTTGGATTATTCTATTGCTACAGATGAATTTTCTTGTCAGTTTTTCTAGCTCAATGAAATAATTTTTAGTAGTTTCACTGGTATGACACTGAATATGTAAATTAATTTAGGTAGAATTTTGATTTTTATTACATTGGATTAGCATACTAATAAGCAATTAATATTTTTCCAGTTGTTTAAATCTTACTTTATTTGTGCAAAAACCATTTTGCAATCATATTCATTTAGTCCTTGATGTTTGTCTTGGCAAATAGACACCCAAATATTTCATATTGTATTCAGTAATTTTAAAAGGAATTTCTCCTTCTATCTCTTGCTGCTGGACTTTTTTGGCAATATATAGAAATGCTGATGAATTATGTGCATTTATTTTTTATCCTGCGCCTTTGTTAAAGTTATTCATTATTTCAACTATTTTTTTTGTTGTTGTTGATTCTTTAGGATTCTCTAGGTATACCATCATATCTTTTGCCAAGAGTGATAATGTTGCTTCCTCACTACCCAATTCCTTCAATTTCTTTTTCTTCTTTTCTTGCAATAACTAACATTTGTAATAGAATATTGAATAATAATGGTGATAATGGAAAACATCGTCTTAGTCCTGATGTATTGGGAAGGTTTTTAGCTTATATCCATTACAAGTAATATTTGCTGATGGTTTTAGATAGATATCACCTATCATTTTAAGGAAAGCTCCATTTATTCCTATGTTTTCTAGTGTGTTAATAGAAATGGGTATTGTATTTTGTCAAAAGCTTTTTCTGAATGTATTGAGATAATCATATGATTTCTGTTGGGTTTGTTATTTCTATGCTCACTTAGACTTATAGTTCTCATAAAATTGAACCAGCCTTGCTTTCCTGGTATAAATCCCACCAGGTCAAAATGTATGATCCTTACAGTATATTGCTGCAAACTCCTTCCTGGTATTTTATTTTAAATTTTTGCATCAATATTCATTAAGGAAATTGTTCAATAGGTTTTTTTTTTTCTATTCTGACTCTTCCTGGCTTAGTTATACATACCATCTTTGTGTCATAAAAGGAATTTGTCAGGACTCTTTCTTAGCTTATTTTCCCCAATACTTTACATAGCATTTGAATTAGTTATTCTTAAATGTTTGGAATTCACTTGGGGATCTGTATGGTCCTGGGAATTTATTTTTTCTTAAGGAGTTCATTGATGGAATGTTCAAGTTCTTTTTCTTAGAGGGGATTAACTATTATTCCTCTTCTGTTAATCTGAGAAATTTATATCTTTGTAAATATTCATTGTAAATATTCATTTTGATTGTTGGATTTATTGGCTTATAATTGGGCAAAATGGATCCTAATTATTGCTTTAATTTACTGTTCACTGGTGGCATATTCACCCTTTTCACTTTTGATACTAGTAATTCTTTTTTTTTAACTTTAAAATATTAAATTAACCTTTGGTTTATCTATTTTATGGATTTTTTTCATAAGACCAGTTCCTGGTTTTATGTATAAATTCATTTTTTAACTTTCAATTTTATCAACCTCTCCTTTGATTTTCAGAATTTCCAATTTGGTGTTTAATTAGGGATTTTTAATTTATGTTTTCCTGGTTTTTTTTTTAGTTGCATGTCCAATTCATTGATCTGCTCTTTCCTCTTTGTTATTGATATTAGAGATTTTAGATATTTAAAAATACCATTGAGAGATGTAAACCCTCCCTTAAGTGCTTATTTGACTACATCCCATAAGTTTTGGTATATTTTCTCATTGTTGTCATTCTCTTTGATAGTATTATTTATTGTTTCTATGATTTGCTCTTTGATGCACTTATTCTATTTATTTTATTTTATTTTTAGTTGATGGAATAAAAAGAGTGTGTTTACTACTCTCCTGGTCTGTGCTCTGGTCTTTGAGTGACCACAAGCACTCTTTTCTGCCATGGAACTGTGAGGAGGGTCTCACTCCATTGTGGGCACAAGTGCTGGTGTACTAGGGTAGAGAAAGTTTCCAGAGTCAAGAGATGTCAGTAGCATGGTGGACAAAGTACTGTTGAGTTGTTTCAGCAGTGCAGCCTAGCTATGCTTTGGAGATGAAATTGCAAAAATGAAACAGTCCCTGTTTTACTTCATACTATAGGAAGACAATATGGTCATGGATATGTATAGAATAAAAAAAAATACAGTATTAAGTTAGGATATTATTAGAAAGTTGGTGAACTAAGAAATGTGTTTTAAAGGGATTACTCCTGAGGTGCAGATTTTACAGTTTAATCTTAAACCAATTGAGAGGCACAAGGTAATATGGTGAGACTTGGGTTTTAGAAATACTTTGGCATTTTTGTAAAAGATCATTGGAAAGGAAGAGATTAGCGGCAATGAAACCAATTGAAATAATCTACATATGAAAAATGAGCTAATGGAATAGGATAGTTGTTGTTTGAAGAGAAAAGCATGGATAAAAGATAAGTTAGTGTCTCAGGTTTTGAGGGGAATAGTGAAAGAAAGAGAAGAGTCCAATGATGGGACAGCATGTTGTAGTGGAAAGAGCATTGTATTGGGAGTCACATGACTTCTGTTTGAATCCCGACCTTGCTAATGCTATTTGTGTGACTTTGGTGAAATCAATTAACCTCTCTGGTCCCACTAAAAGCATCTGGAGGTCCCTTCCACCTCCAAATCTACTGGCCTATAGGAAGGGTAACTTAATGTTGCAAGTAGAATATACTTATGGAAAACTGGGTCCCAAATGCATGGATGATCTGAAACAAAAATTAAATGAAATAGAAATGTAGAAAGAATGTTCCAAACCTTCTTGAGTTGGTAACTGACTTTTTTTTTTTGCGTTTTTGTTGTTGTTAGAATAAATCATGTGCTCTATTGAGCTCTTAAGTATATGCAACTAAAGTCCATTTTCTTGGCTAAAAAGTAATATCATGTTTAAAATACATGAACTTTACAAAAATAAGTATTTCAGTATAAATTGTTTTAAAATATGTTGCAAAATAACTAAGCCGATTTGTGTCTATCTAGGGTAATGTTGCATGTTAACTTGCCATAATTGGAAGCTTCAGAATTAGGAAAGCATGCAATGGTTCATTGATTCAAGAAAATACAAAACATTTTACTTATTCTGTTGCCTGTGAGAGAACAACCCATCCCAAACAAGAAAAATAATTTTCCAGCAATAACACCATTTTACTGCCTTATCCAAAGACAATGACACCTTCTTCACATTTATTTCATTACTGTGCCTTTTTTATTGAGATTTCATGGTGCAGAATGTTTTATGAAATTGTCCTTCAGTCTGTGAACACCAATCATCTTTTAAAAATATGGTGCTTATAAATGCTTCAATATGAATTTAATTTTCCTCCTCTGTTCTTTTTTCCATTCCACTGATACCAGATTTATTAAAAGTGCCCCTGTGAATAATGTCATATGCGAAGCAATTATGCTGCTCTCATAGGAAGTTTTTACAGGGCAGTATATCATGCTCATTTACATTAATTCTGAAAATATAATGATATTAAGAGTTTGCTAATTAAAACTTATTTTCAACAGTACAGTGAAAGACTATAAAGTTATGTATTTGCTTTAAAATTATAAAAACTGAGATATGAAGAGTTTTATACCTTGAATTGATTATCAGGAAAATGCCCCCAACCCTAACCAACAATAATTATTTTTTTCTTTGTAAAATAAATATTTTCAGTTAATAGGATTCATTTTATTCTATGTTAAATTGTTTTTTCTCTTAAACTATTTTTATTGTATTTTCTAGTCTTCTACATTTGATCTTCCTATCAATTTACTAGAAAGTCATTCTTGGATGTATTTGACTCATTAATCACCTGCTGTTTTTGTTTGTCCATTTAGTACATGATATTTAACAAGCTAAGCCCAGTAAAATGAGTATTTTAAACTTCATTATATGGCCAAGTTTTTTTTCCATCGCTTTTTGTATAACGCATTTAAAACCTGAAAGAATTTTCAGTAAAATTCCACCTTCCACCAAAAAAACACCAATTGTAATTTCTTCTACTACATACTACACAAAGCTATAGAAAATAGTGGGAAAAGAAAATCTATGAAGACTTTAGCCCATAATGAGTATGTCAAAGTCCCAAAGGAAGTTGAGGCACAGATGGAAACAAAGTACTGAAAGACAGTAATAGGAAGTAAGGATTGAGCTGCAGCAATGAAGGAATTGTTGAAAAGATGGAGGAAGTTATAAACTGCTCTGAAGAAAAGAGAGATAGTCCTAAGCTACTGTTTATCAAATATTGACTCACCTGGCCAATAACAAATGTAATATCAGTAATCTTTAAAAAAAAAAAAGAAAACAAGACTTTACTGAACATTACTATTAACTTTTCTTCCCTTCTTCCTTTCTCTCTTTCTTACTTTTTGATTCCTTCAATACATACCTATTAAATATCTATTTATTTTAAGTCACAGTCCTGGGTAATATAAGAAATGGAGAGATAAGGTAAGCAAAACACAGTCTGTACCCTCAAGACACTACAGTCAAGTAATGGAAAAATGACAAGTATGAACATGAACTTGGAGAAACTATAATACAAAGTATATGATATATAATTAAAGGATATGGTGCAGTGAGGAAGAAGGAAAAGTCATGTCCATTTGAGAAAATTCCAGAAAATTGTAATGAAGAGAATAAATCTGAGTTTTGAAGTATGGGTGGCCTTTTAAAATGGCAGAAATGGGAGAAAAGATGGTCTAGGTAAAAGGAATGAAATGATGAAAGACAAAATTATGGGAATTTTTAGGGGTATGAATTAATAGAATTTGACTACAGGGAAGAGTAAGGAAAGGAAAATAGTAGCATGTAATTCTAGAAAGGTTGATTGGGAATAAAGCATAAAATACCTCGAATTCCTTGCCTGCAAAGTAATACATAATTCATGGTAAAATGAGGAGTCATGGAAGTGTCTATGTATTTATATGGTGAGTATTGTGTGTATATTGCAAAGAGGAATAAAATAATGAGACTTGTGGGTCTGGGAGATTATTGTACTCTGCAATGCTTGAGTGTGCTGGTAACTAATTAACAACTGCCTCTCTGGGGGAAAAGTGCAATACAAAATTTTAAGTTCAATCTGCATTATTAACATTTTCTTCATCACTTTCTTAAGCCTATACAATCAATGAAACAATAAATCAAGCCCTGATTTGTAATGTATGTTGACTTTTAAGGTGTAAATGCTCGTACTAAAATTTTAGCAATTGGTCCTTATGAGCTGGTTTGATCTGGCTCCAGCACACTATAGGTGTCATGGCACTGTGCTAAGAAATGGGAATACAAATACAAGCCAAAAGAAATTCATCCTCTGTCCTTAAGGAATTTATAATCTAATGGGGGTGGGTGGGAAACAACACATAAAGGAAAGTGTAAAATGGAGAGTGAGCACTGGACAAAATCTGGTAGAGATGAGTCAGCATTGCAGCTGAGAGTAAGAAAGCCAATTAAGAGACTATTGCAAAAATCTAGGCAAAATTACCTGAATTAGGATTATGACATTGGAAATGGAAAAAAAAGAATAGATTGAATGAGCATAAATATGAAATCAACAGGATTTACGCTTCCGGGAGCCAAGATGGCGGAGTGAAAAGGTAGTCACTCTCACTCTCCCCTATCAACCTCTAAAAACCCAGAAAATATCACTCCAGAAAAAAAAAAAACCCTGGAACAGCTGAACTAAAAGAAAGACAGGGAGCTGCAGTGCAGCAAACAGATCTCCCAGTGCCTCAGCAAAAATAAGGGAAGCAGCACTAAAAAAGGCCCAAGCAGATAAGCACCCTGCAGCATTAATCTGAAAAGAGCTGAAGAAAGCAACCTAACATCCGAGCCTGGCTGATTCCAGACCAACACCAGGTAAGCTCTCAGAAACTCCAACTGTCAACCAGGAAGAGATCCTGAAGCCCAGGTGGTAGAGCAGGCAAACACCAACACCTGGACCTCCTAGTACCTCAGTGAGGGCAGGGGGAACTGATGGAAATCAGCTCAGAAAACCACCAGGTGCCTCTGCACTCTACCTCAAAGGAATTTCTCAGTGCATTAGCAGAAATGAGGGAGACAACACTTCAGCGGGCCCCAGGCAGATAAACACCCTGCAGCACCCATCTAAAAGGAGCTGAAGAAAACCACAGGAAAGGAAAAACAGGCAACCAAGAATTGTCTGAAAGTTCCAGCCTTGCTGATTCCCGCCCAACACCAGGTAAGCTGCCAGAACCCTACAGCCTCCAATTGCCAACATAAGAGGCCCCAGTACACAAAGCCAGTGACCAAGACCTAGGCTCCCAACACAAGAAGCTTGGGTCAGTGCCCTTTGCTCCCCAGCGGGAGAACTCAATTTCTTTAAAGGCTGGGGAATAAAGAAACACCATGAGTAAAAAGAAAGGTACCATAGATTCATATTACGAGAAGAGTGAAGATCAAGACAGAAATTCTGAAGAGGACAACATTGTCAACAAACCCACATCCGCAACACCAAAAGGGAATATGAACTGGTCTGAAGTACAAAAAGCCTTCTTAGAAGAGCTCAAGAAGAATTTTAATAGTCAAATGAGAGAGGGAGAAGAGTCCTTAAAAACTACAATTGACCAATTGGAAAAAAAGTACACTGAAGAAAACAAGTCCCAAAAAAACACAATTGGTCAATTTAAAAAGGAAATACAAAAACTAACAGAAGAAAAAAATCTGTTCAAACCTTGAATTGGGCAAATGGAAACTAATGTCTCTGTGAGAGAGCAAGAATCAGTCAAACAGAAACAAAAAAGTGAAAAAATAGATGAAAACGTAAAATACCTCATTGGTAAAACAACTGACTTGGAAAATCGATTTAGGAGAGACAATTTAAAAATTATTGGACTACCTGAAAATCATGATGAAAAAAAGAGCCTGGATGGTATCTTTCAGGAAATCATAAAGGGAAACTGCCCAGAAGTCCTAGAAACAGAATGCCAGGGAATATGATAGCAAAATTCCAAAATTACCAGATGAAAGAGAAGGTGCTACAAGCAGACAAAAAGAAACAATTTAAATATCATGGAACCACAGTCAGGATTACACAGGACCTTGCAGCTTCTACATTAAAAGACCACAGGGCATGGAACATGATATTCTGAAAGGCAAAGGAGCTTGGATTGCAGCCAAGGATCAACTACCCAGCAAAAATAAGCATCATTTTTCAAGGGAGGACATGAATACTCAAGAAAATAGGAGACTTTCAAACCTTCCTCATGAAAAGACCAGAGCTCCACAAAAAAAAAAAAAATTGATCTTCAAGTACAGGACTCAAGAAAGACATAAAAAGGTAAATGGGACAGAAATATACAATATGTTGTTAATAAGGGGGGCTGTTTACCCCTACAAGGGAATATGACACTTGCAACCCTTGAGAACTGTATTGTTATTACACCATGTTAAAGGAATATACATAAGGAGGGTGGATATTAGTTGACTTTGATATAATGATAAACAAAATCTAATCAAGTGGGTTAAATGGATCCAAATAAGTGGATTAATCTGATCTTAGAAAATGTACTGAGAAAGGAGGAGGCAGACAAGGGTAAATTACATTACAGGAAAAGACACAAAATCCTATTACAGCAGAGGGAAAGAAGGGGGGGAGCATTGTTTGAACCTTACTCTCATCAGATTTGGCTCAAGAAGGGCATAACATAATCAGTTAGGTATAGAAATCTAACTTGCCCTATAGGCAGTAGGAGGGAAAAGGGGAAAGAAAAGGAGGGGGGGAAAAGGGAGGGGGAGAAGAAGAAGCAGTAAGAGTAAAGGGGAAGAAAAGGGAAAGGGATAATAAAAGGGGGAGGGACTGAAGAGGCAGTGGTCAAAAGCAAAACACTAGTGAAGGGGGAAAGGAAAAGGAGAAAGAAAAGCATAAATGGGGGGAAAGGATGGAGAAAAAGACACAGATAGTAATCATAACTGTGAATGTGAATGGGATGAACTCTCCCATAAAATGGAAAAGATTGCAGAATGGATTAAAAACCATAATCCTACAATATGTTGTTTACAGGAAACACATTTGAAAAAGAGTGACACATACAGGGTAAAGGTAAAAGGCTGGAGCAGAATATATTATGTCAGCTGAAGTAAAAAAAGCAGGGGTAGCAATCCTGATCTCAGACAAAGCAAAAGCAAAAATAGATCTAATCAAAAGAGATAAGGAAGGAAACTACATCCTGCTAAAAGGCACCATAGACAATGAAGTAATATCATTACTAAACATATATGCACCAAATGGTATAGCATCCAAATTCTTAGAGAAGTTCAGGGAGTTACAGGAAGAAATAGACAGCAAAACTATACTAGTGGGGACCTGAACCCCCCTCTCTGCACTAGAAATCTAACCACAAAATAAACAAGAAAGAAGTTAAGGAGGTGAATAGAACATTAGAAAAGTTAGGTATGATAGACCTCTGGAGAAAACTGAATGGGGATAGAAAGGAATATACTTTTTTCTCAGCAGTACATGGCACATACACAAAAATTGACCATGTACTAGGGCATAAAAACCTCACAATCCAATGCAGAAAGGCAGAAATATTAAATGCATCCTTTTCAGATCATGATGCAATAAAAATTATATGTAATAAAGGGCCATGGAAAGATAGACTAAAAAATAATTGGAAACTAAATAATCTAATCCTAAAAAATGATTGGGTCAAGCAACAAATCATAGAAACAATCAATAATTTCATTCAAGAGAATGACAATAATGAGACAACATACCAAAACTATGGGATGCAGAAAGCAGTTCTTAGGGGAAGTTTTATATCTCTAAATGCTTACATAAATAGAATAGAAAAAGAGAAGATCAATGAATTGGACATACAACTAAAAAAGCTAGAAAAAGAACAAATTAAAAATCCTCAACTAAAACCAAATTAGAAATATTGAAAACCAAAGGAAAAATTAATAAAATTGAAATTAAGAAAACTATTGAACTAATAAATAAAACTAAGAGCTGGTTTTATGAAAAAACCAATAAAATAGATAAACCTTTGGTTAATTTAATTAAAAAAAGAAAGAAGAAAACCAAATTACTAGTATCAAGAATGAAAAGGGTGAAGCTACCACCAAGGAAAAGGAAATTAAAACAATACCTAGGAATTATTTTGCCCAACTACATGCCAACAAATTTGACAATCTTAGTGAAATGGATACATATTTACAAAAATATAAATTGCCCAGATTAACAGAAGAGGAAGTAAAATACTTAAATAACCCCATCTCAGAAAAAGAAATTGAACAAGCCATTGATGAACTCCCTAGGAAAAAATCTCCAGGGCCAGATGGATTTGCATGTCAATTCTATCAAACATTTAAAGAACAATTAATTCCAATACTATATAGACTGTTTGGGAAAATAGGTGAAGAAGGAGTCTTACCAAATTCTTTTTATGATATAAATATCGTGTTGATACCTAAACCAGGAAGAATCAAAACAGAGAAAGAAAATTATAGTCCAATTTCCCTAATGAATATAGATGCAAAAATTTTAAACAAAATACTAGCAATAGATTGCAGCAACTTATCACAAGAATAATACACTATGACCAGGTAGGATTTATACCAGGAATGCAGGGTTGGTTCAATATTAGGAAAACTATCAGCATCATTGAGCATATCAACACCAAAACCAACAGAAACCACATGATCATCTCAATAGATGCAGAAAAAGCTTTTGATAAAATACAACACCCATTCCTATTAAAAACACTAGAAAGCATAGGTATAAATGGAGTCTTCCTTAAAATAATAAATAGCATATATCTAAAACCTTCAGCAAGCATTATATGTAATGGGGACAGGCTAGAAGCATTTCCAATAAGATCGGGGTGAAACAAGGATGTCCATTATCACCACTGTTATTCAATATTGTACTGGAAACTTAGCTTTAGCAATAAGAGAAGAAAAAGAAATTGAAGGCATTAGAATAGGCAAAGAAGAAACAAAGCTATCACTCTTTGCAGATGACATGATGATATACTTAGAGAATCCTAGAGAATCAAGTAAAAAACTACTTGAAATAATAAACAACTTCAGCAAAGTTGCAGGCTATAAAATAAAGCCACATAAATCATCAGCATTTCTATATATTACCAACAAAGCGCAACAGCAAGAGATAGAAAGAGAAATTCCATTTAAACTTACTGTAGATTATAAAATATTTAGGAGTCTACCTCCGAAACAAATCCAGGAACTCTATGAACACAATTACAAAACACTTTTCACACAAATAAAATCAGATCTAAATAACTGGAAAAACATCAGCTGCTCATGGGTAGGCCGAGCTAATATAATAAAAATGACAATCCTACCTAAGCTAATTTACTTATTCAGTGCCATACCAATCAAACTACCAAAAAATTATTTTATAGAGTTAGAAAAAATAATAACAAGATTCATTTGGAAGAACAAAAGGTCCAGAATATCAAAGGAACTAATGAAAAGAAATGCAGGGGAAGGTGGCCTAGCAATTCCAGATCTTAAATTGTATTATAAAGCAGCAATCATCAAAACTGCTTGGTACTGGCTAAGAAATAGAGGTGGATCAGTGGAATAGGTTAAATATGCAAGACACAGTAGTCAATGACTATAGTGATCTATTATTTGATAAACCCAAAGACCCCAGCTTCTGGGGCAAGAACCCATTCTTTCAAAAAATCTGCTGGGAAAACTGGAAAAGAGTATGGCAGAAACTAGGCATAGGCATGAATCTCACACCATATACCAAAATGAAGTCAAAATGGGTTCATGATTTAGATATAAAGGCTGATACTATAAGCAAACTGGGAGAACAAGGAATAGTTTACCTATCAGATCTATGGAGAACAGAAGAATTCATGACCAAACAGGAGATAGAGAACAATAAGAAAATCAAAATAGATATTTTTGATTAATTAAATTGAAAAGTGTTTACACAAAGATAGCCAATGCAACTAAGATTAGAAGGAAGGTAGAAAATTGGGAAAGAATTTTTACAACCAGTCTCTCTGATAAAGGCCTCATTTCTAAAATATATAGAGAGTTGAGGCAAATTTATAAGACTACAAGCCATTCCCCAATTGATAAATGGTCAAAGGATATGAACAGACAGTTCTCAGATGAAGAAATTAAAGCCATCTATAGTCATATGAAAAAATGCACTAAATCATTAGTGATTAGAGAAATGCAAATCAAAACAACTCTGAGGTACCACATCACACCTATCAGATTGGCCAACATGACAAAACAGGAAAATGATAAACACTGGAGAACATGTGGGGAAATTGGAACACTAATGCATTGTTGGTGGAGCTGCGAAATGATCCAACCATTTTGGAGAACAATTTGGAACTATGCCCAAAAGGGCTATGAAAATGTGCATACCTTTGACCCAGCAATAGCACTTGTAGGGCTATGCCCCAAAGAGATCATACAAATGGGAAAAGGACCCACATGTGCAAAAATATTCATAGCAGCTCTTTTTGTGGTGGCAGAGAATTGGAAATTGAGAGGATGCCCATCAATTGCGGAATGGCTGAGCAAGTTTTGGTATATGAATGTAATGAAATACTATTGTGCTATAAGAAATGATGAACAGGCTGACTTCAGAAAAACCTGGATAGTCTTGTATGGTCTCATGCTGAGTGAAATGAGCAGAACCAAGAGAACTTTGTACACAATGACAACTACTTTATGCAATGACTAATATTGATAAACTTAACCCTTCTCAGGATCTAAGACATCCCCAGAGGCCCCATGATGGAAAATGCTATCCACATCAAAGAAAGAACTATGGAAGTTGAATCTCTATCATTGTTTTTTCTCTTCTGTTGAGTTTTGTTTCTTCTTTCTAATGGTTCCTCCTACTGGTTTTAATTTTTACTTACAACTTCACTAATGTGAAAATATATTTAATAGGAATGTAAATGCATGCCTGTATGAAATTGTGCACTGTCTTGGGAGGGTGGTGGGAAGGAAGGAGGAAGAAAAATTTTAAACTCAAAAACATATGGAAATGATTGTTGATATATCAAAATAAATTAATAAAATTTAGAAAAAAAGAAATCAACAGTATTCAGTTGCACTTTTGGTATATGTTATAAGAACAGAGACCTCATAGATACATCATCATATAGTACTAGATTTTTAAGCTTTACATGCTAGATCTCCAACCTGGTTGCCAGTGACAAATGTCCTTCACTTTTCTCATAGAAATTAATAGGAAGAAGAATATAACATGAGTGGCTGTCAACAAGAAGAAAAAAAAATCTGTAATGATCAGCTTTCTCATTCAACAGATTGCATCTTCAAGATGCATTTCACTTACATTCTCGTCAGTTATCATTTAATTTTAAGGGAATCTGTGTGCTCTGTATCAGTAAAAGATTGTGACTGTTACCTTTGAAAAATGAAAGGCAATTTGGAAAATGACAATAAAGTAATGAGATTTACTTTCATTTAAGACTTAAGGGAGCCTGACTTTGGTTATATCTCTCATATTGAATAGTACAAACAATCTGCTTTTCAAAACAAACTATAAATCTTAATTTAAACAAAATATAGATGTAACCACTGAATATTTCTGCAAAAAAAGTGCATAAATGGTATCAAAGTTAATAGAATGAAAGTCAACTCAAAGAGATGCCTTTTCCACACTACAGTACTTTCTTTTTCATCCTATTTAGCCTAATCTAGTTAAATCAACCACTGCTGATACCCAAATATTTTAGTTACATAAAAGATTCAATTGAGAATTATGATGGTATAGTATAAAGAATGATGGATCTAGAGTCAGGGAACTTCAGTTTGATGCCATTCTCTGTTTTTTTTCTACCCACAGAAAAGTCGTCTTTTGTTATTAGCCAACATTTAGAAACCAGAACTCTGTGCTAGTCAAATTCAACTATGTCACATATACATCAAATATTTATAGCAGCCTTTTTGTAGTAATAAATCTGGAAACAGTCTATGCCCATGAGTTAGAGAATAGCTAAACAAGTTGTGGTATATCAATGCACTGGTATAATATGCTCCTATAGAAAATAATGAAAATGGTGCATCTAGAGAACTATGGAAAGAATTATATCAGTGGATACAATCACATATATGGTCTTCCCTCCTTCTACTAAAGGAATTTTCCTTTGCATATCTGACTTAATCTCTCTCTTATTAGATAATGTCTGTGACTCCTTATTGATTTTAGAGACACATATTAATACTTATGTTTGTCATTTAGAACTATTTAAAGCAAATGTTTCAAATGTCAGGGTGTCTTGTATCTTCATAGATGCAAATATTTCAGCAGACAAATTAATTAAAAGTAGGAAAGGGCCCATCAATCTTAAGCTTTGCTGTGACTAATAAGACTTCTTCAAAAGATTCCAATAGCTCCACTCAATCAGGTCTATTAATAATATCTTCTAACTAGCCAAGATGTTCACAGAAGATAGATACCCAGAATAGAATCATTGTATTCTCTTTAAATTCCTCTCTGTCATTCTCCTCTATGGAACAGAAAATTCAACTCTCACCTAATTTAAGGTCATAAATTCATTTTAGTTCTTACTTTCATTATACCTATAGCTGAAACAAATGTTTCCTGAATTCTACTTCCTCAGATGGAAAATAAGTTAAGTAAAACTTTGATCAAGAAATTGAATTTAAGAAGATATCTTCTTCCTTCCCCATCATGTTTCTCTGTATTATACATATAACAAAGGCTGGCCTAGCTGGAGAAGACTGATAACCTTTGCCTGAATTCATGCCTAGCCACAAATTACAGCTTAGTCACTCTTGATCTCGAGAGTATTTTTTTTTTCAAATTGAGAGAATGCCTACGCTTTCACAAAATGGAACTAGCTCTTTGGGTTTTATGTTACTAGTTGAAGAATGAAGTCATGACATTTATTGATGCTGATATAAACACCCCAAATACTCTCCTGATTTACTCCACAGCTGAGAGGTGGAACTATCTCTCTTAGTTCTGTTACTGTTTCTTGAATTTAGAATGAATGCACAAAAGTAAGAAAATGGTTATTTTGTACTGAAATTCCCATGACTCTAAAACATCTAATCAAAGATGACTCAGCCTGCTTCTGGTGCATTCCACTTATGACATCCTGCTCCTATTTACTCATGAATGTTTAATCATGCATTTTACAAACCCTCTTGCTTTTGCTAAACCTCTCTTGATGATTTGCTTTTAAACAAAACTTTTTTTTCTTTAAAGGAAAAAAAAACCTTCAAGACCTTTATAATAAAATTGAAAATGACAAAGTGCTCTCTTTCTCTCTCTCTGTGTCTGTCTCATGCACACACATGTATGTATCACATGTGTATGTGTGTATATATATGTGTATATACACACATGAATATATGTGCATATCTGATAAATACTAGAGATAAACCTAAAGTCTTACTTGGGTTCAAAAAGTGAACTTCACAATAAAAGATGGCAAAAACTTGCAACATAACAATATCTTCCTCTGGAAGGTATCTGATGTTTCACTAGACTGCATCCTCAGTATGAGTCAAGGCTGTGAAGTGGTCATTTAAAAGTTTATTTGATTAGCCCAAATCAAGATATATAGCAGCAAGAATTAGTCTTGATACAAGGGTTCTGGTATAATCTACCATATCAGACCTCATCTAAGAGACTGACTTCATTTCTAGACAATACATTTTAGGATGCATAATTTACCTAAAGAGTGCCCAGACAAAGGCAACCAGGATGGAAAAGTTTATGCCACATAAAGATCAGTTGAAGAAACTCTGTTGTTTAGCCTGAAGAAGAGCACATTAACAGAGGACATGAAAACTACATTCAAGTATATCAAAAACTGCCCTTTGTCAGTGATATGAGCTTACTCTGCTTGGTTCCAAAGGGTATCAAAGAGTAGACAATTTAAATTAAGAATGTAAGCCTCTCATGGGTAGGGGGCTTTTTCACTTTTGTATTTGCATTCCCCAATGCCTCACCCAGGTCCTGCCACATCTTAAGCATGTAATAAATATCTGTTGATTCATTAACTGATCATGAGGTATAGGTGCAGGTTACAAGGAAATAAGTTTAAGTTTAATGTAAATGTAGAGAAAATCAAAGTATTTTTAGCACAAAAGTCAGAAGATTCACTGCTGGTAGACATGCAAAACACAGGCAGAAATGTCAGCTCCTTCCCGCTACAAATATTTTAATGTTCATTCCAAAAAAAGAAGATCTTGAGAGTGAGGCTTTCTTCATCACCCCAACCACCACATAGATTCTCTGAGGGTTAGGGGAGAGAGAGAGAGAGAGACCCTAAAAATAGGTTTTGCGGACACAGGTTCACACTCAGGTATGTAACAGGAATTACAGGGACATTTCTAATCCTAATATCATAGATCTCAAATTAGCAACAGAAACATAGTAAAAGGATAAAATGCCTTTATCTACAGATATTTACTTGCAGTTATTGGTTAGACTGGATGGATATATTAGATACAACTCTATGCTAAAAGATTTTGTCAGTTTTCTTTTATCAGAGAGAGGCTTTTAAATCACATGCCTTGAATAGCCTGGAGCAAGGACAAGTTGATGTGTAACTCAATTTCCATCTTCAACAAAAGGTCCTTCCAGATTCCAAAAATAGTCAGTGCACCCCCTCTTAAAAAGGTGTGTATGTACATTTATATATCTGTGTTTATGTTCCCTCCTCCATTAAAATATAAGCTCTTTGAGGGTACAGATGGGCATCTTTTTTAGCTTTTTATACCCAGCACCCAGCTAAGTTCCTGGAGCCTACAAGGTACTCAGTAAAGGTTTGGTGAATTAAATTGAGATGTCCCTGAAGAATTTTGAAGCCCAGTAGATGTTACAGAGCACCTTGACCAGTGGAAACATGGTATCTATTAGACAGTAGAAAACTACATAAAATATCACCAGAGAATACCTATGTATCTGTAGCACTGGAGGTCTGAATGCTTTTGACCACGTATGTACTCTGACTATAGAGGTTATAGGCATGTGCTATTCCATGTATGTTCCCTGGTTACATATTTTCTCTGTATGTATATTCATGTTGTGGTAATCTAGAGCGAGGGGAGTATATCCAAAGTTTATATGGTGGGGGTGTCTTCTTGTCACATGAAATTGTAAGAGGCAGTACATTTAGACACAGGCAGCAACCTATGTCATGTGTGACAAAAACTCATCAGGCTCTTATATTCCACTCATATTGCTAAACCTCAGAATACAAAAGCAAAACCTGAACAACCCCTGTTATCTAGAAGTTTCCATTCTGTTGGGTGAGATTTCAAAAGAAAATGAAAAGGAATTTTTTAAGGAAAGAGTAACAGCTGAGGAGTGAACATGAAAGGCCTCTTGTAGGAGATGGAATGCAGGCCAAGCTTTGGAGAGAATGTTAAATTCTAAAAGATATAAATGAAGACAGTACATTCTAGGCACAGGCAATGACATGTGCAAATGCACCCAGGCAGAAGATGAAATACTTCCGCTGAGATCAATAGCAAGAAGTCCCATTTGACTATACAATAGAGTTTGAAGGGAAGTAACATGCAATAAGCAAGAAAAACAAATTTGTGACCAGGTTGTCAAAGGTTTTAAATGCCAAACAGAGGAATGTATATTTGTTTGTGGAGGCAATAGAGAGCAAGTATAATTTATTAATCAGGAGAGTAATATAGCTGGACTTGTACTTTAAGAATATTACTTCAATTGGTATATAGAGGCTAGATTGGAAAGAGGAACAGACAAGGTAGAATACTGTTTAAGCAGCCATAACAATAGTCTTCATGAGAGACAATTGATGACTCTTAGTGAGTAAAAAAAGATAACTTTGCAGAAATAGAATTGAAACTTGATACCTAATGGATTTATAATTTAAATTACTTTGTGCATGCTAAAATGCTATGTAATTTTAAGCTGTTATTAATAAGTATACAATGAATGGAGATGTATTGTGTTAAAAGAGGAGTAGCACCTCAGGTGTGAAGGGCTGCTCACCTACCTTTGGTGTCCAACCAGTCATCCAACATTTACCTGTGGCTCCAAGAAGCTATAGCATGTGTAACAGCCATGCCCCAATAAAACTGTCTTGGCAGACAGGCTAAAACATGTTGAAGATTACTGACAGGCCTGGTAAATTGGGGGAAGTCTACCCCATGTAAGTGAAGACTTCCACCAAGCAATGGGTGAATGAAAACAATTTGTTCCAACAGCCATGAAGGCAGAAGAAGCAGGCACTATGGAGCACTGAGAGCTTAGTCAGGCATTGAAGAAGCTGAGGTCATTCATTGCATCCTGGGCCATCACCAATCATACTGACTTTTGTTCTGACACTGGACTTTGATGACTTTGGAAGAGAGTATGGCTGAAGACTTGTTCAACTCTGCCTCATTTAAATCCAATTCATAGGCAAGTCAAGACACCACCCCATGATGTCATTGGTCCTCTTCAAAAAGAAAAGGACAAACAACAACAATATGATCAAGGATGATACTGGCATGCATAAATATAAAGATAAATAGAAAACTAAAGATTTTTGCATTAGGTCCTATTGCCCAATATTTCTGCCCTCATCTTTCTAACTCTGTTCCCCTTGTCATCTTCCTAAGGGTGCTTTGCCTCTCAACTTTGAATGCCATAGATAGCTTCTATTAATCTTCTTCATAGTACATACTTTTAAAATCTCATTTTCTACATATATATATATATATATACATATATATATATATATATATATTGTATTTTATAAGGAAAATCTAAACAAGTACTTAATGATAGGTGGTAATGTTTCAGGTAGTCAACAAATAGGGTATTTATTTTGGGATATTTATAGTCAACAAATAGGGTAAATATTTTTTTCCAACAAGGAGCTAAAATAATTATGAGTGTGTGTATCCTGTATTAGTGTCCTGTATTTAAAACTTTAAATGATTCTTCTCTTTTGAAATTTTTGAACAAGTCATTTTTATCTTGAAAGGCAACATAGTGTCAAGTTTGTAAGAGAAGATGAAATCATGTCTGACATTAGCTTTGTAAAAATAGGCCAACTCACTTGAACCATCTGAATCTTAGTGTATTCATCTTTTAAATGGGAATAGTAATACTTATACTAGCTCCCTTATAGGGTTATTATGAGTCCTCAATGAGTTAGTGAATATAAACCACTATTTAAATGCCACTAATTATTTTGTTGCTATTATTATTGTTGTTATAGTTGTTACTTTTATTTATTATTATAATTTAGAGTTTGTTAAAGAAATTGTTTCTTGTAATAAGTATGATTTAATAAATAAGAAGTAATTTTTGTACAATAGCAAAATTCCTAAAAATAAGAAAAAATAAATATGCATCAAAATTCAGATACAGTCTTTGTACAAAAGTTGACATTTCTCTAGTACTTTTGAATTATAAAATATACCATAAATGATTGAGGAAAAATAAAATAGGAAATTATGATAATGTCCAAATCAATAAGAGCAATATTTTATGGTAAGTTCTCTACAATAAGAAAACATTTTGCTAATAAAATTTGTCCCAACAGTTTATTCAAATTAAATATAGTTTGAAGGGTTGACTTCATAGGACATCAACACAGGTAACCAGTGTTATTAGATCTTAATTATGTTTGTTCCATTATTTAGGAAAATATTAATACCCATAGACAGTGAACTATTTTTTTTCTGAGAAATAGAAAGTCACTGAATGAATCAGAGGCAGTTCATTTAGTTCTGCTATTAATTAAAGAAAATTAATTTGACATAAGCAGTGGGTTAATACAAGTCAGTGTTTTATAATGTGTTTTCTGCTTCATAGAAAGACATATCGGTATTTTTCATATGACCATCTTACCTTCCAAAAGAGGAACAGAGAAAAAAACTCTTAAAAGGCAGAAAATTACTAAAATTTATGTAGCAAACAGAGATCAGGAAATGTGCTATAATTTGAATCAACATGAAGCTTTGCAGTCCTTCTTAAATTGTGACCATTGATGAATTTTAGCATTTATACCAATCTTTTTTTTTTGTAATAAATCACTAAGTATAATACACCTCATTCAAGGACTCTAGTAATTGTATGTTCCATGAAGACAATATACTGTATTTTTTTGTTCTCTCATACACATAACAGAGCCTGATAGTAGATAATATGAAACATAAAACCTAAAAGCTTCTAAGGCATGGCACAGGTTGATAGAAAATTCTAAAAGAATTTAAACTTATTTCCAGATTAGATCTGCTCCACCAATTTCAAAATAAAGTATCTTAGCTATAATCTTAGCACATCTTTTATTTGAACTCAAATGACTTCAAACTGAGTCACTTTTTCTCTGATTAAAGCCCTGGAAACTACTGCTGAGAGATTGCTTTTTACATGTCAATTCACGGAATCCAAGAAATTAGTCATTTAAAGTTCACCCTTCATTTGCAGACCTGGGAGGGGGGGAGAATCAGATTTTGATTCAAGGTAGAGAAGGAGCAAAGTAGATCTGCTTCAGGACAGTTATCTCTATTGATATCCACCTCACCTTTTTTTTTTCAAGCATAGTTGAACATAAGAGAGAAATGAATTACTTGCCTATCTGATCTTCCCTGGAAAGGTAAAAGCAGGGCACCCCAATCAAATATAAGCTTCTGTGATCTCCATAGTAAAATTGACTATTCAAAACATGGCATCTCTTAGTGATGGCTAAAATTGTTTAAGAGAAATAGGAAAAATTTACTATGAATACGTAGTTCCTGACTGGTATAGATGATAAATCCTGTAAAGTGGGATGTAAATGTATTCAAAATCTCACTATTCAGAATTATGATTACTTAAAAATGGTAATAGATTTTGTCCAATGGAAATAAGCAATATGAATTCAAATAATGTGATCATTTCATAAGACTCATTTTTAGCACTAATTGTGTCCTCCACTTTCCATTTGCAGCTGAATGGCTTGAACTCCATGAGACAAGATGCCCCTCCTTGGGTAAGCTCACTACATAAAATCTTATCAGGATGGTGTTTAACTCAGCCTTGGGTATTCAAAACCTTCCCAACTAATTTAGCCCCTTGTCCCCTCTGATTAGAGGTCTGGAGGGTAGAGCACTAAACTTCTCCAAAAGCTTTACTTTATAGAAGGCAGGGATTTGGACCTTCTATATCTTTCCACTTTACATCTGCAGCTCTGCCTGGTTTGAACAATGCAGAGAAAGATATCCCCATGCCAGCTACCTTGGGTACACCAATCTATCCAATGTATCATCTTTGGTATGGTGTTTTCTCCCACATGAATGTAAACTTTTTGAGGGCAAGGACTATCTTTCTTTTTCTTGCTTCCATCCTCAGCACTTAGCACAGCACCTGGCACAGAGTAGACATTCAATAAATGCTTATTGAATAAAAAATAATTAGGTAATTTATAAGGTTAAATGTTTCAGAGAAGTCAAGAAGGATAAAGTTTGAGAAAAGGCCACTACATTTGGTAATTAAGAGCCACTGGGAACTTTGGAGAGGAAGTTTCAGTTGAATGATGGAACTGGAAGCCAGATTGAAAAGGTTTCAGGAAAGAGTCATCCAATAGTCAACAAGAATTTGTTAAATACCTATGTGCTGGGTACTGTGTTAAGTGTGGGCACCACAAAAATGTAAAAAAAAAAATAGTCCTCACACTCAAAACATTCACAGGCTAATGGGGGAAAGTCATGCAAACAACACTGAACCAACAGGAGATATAGATAGGTAATAGATAGATATAGATAGATAGACAAACAGATTATAAAGATATGTAAATACCTATCTATCTATATAATTATTTGGTTACTGTCCATATTTAAAGAGGGCCAAATTGACATTGGTCTGATCACCACAGTAAGACATACTTATTGTACATACATACACACATATATACATGCGTGTATATATGTGTGTATATATGCAAACAAAGCAAACCAAAAACTTCATCCTACATACCCATTAGTTGCCCATCTAAATCTCATATATGTATATGTCTACAAGGTTTTTTTTGGTTGTTTTCTTTGCATGCTTTGTTTGAAGGATAGAAGGTATATGTTAATATTTTCAAGTATTCAGGAAGAAGCTAGTAGATAGGGAAATATTGAAGATAAGAGAGAACAAGATGATAATGGAAACATTCTTTTGAAGAAACCAGGAGAGATGGAATCAAAGGTACATGTAGAAATTAGATTTGGCAAGAATGACAACCTCTTATCTGGAATGGAGGAGGAGATTGTAGCAGAATACATATGAATTGCATGCTATGAGGAGGAGGGGAGAATGGCTTTAATATTTTTAGTGAAGTATGAGGTTAAATCTTTGGCTAAGAGGTGAGGTTAAATCTTTGGCTAAGAGGACAGGAGAAAAAATTGCTGCAAAAGCTTGAGGAGAAAGTCAAGAATAGCTGCTCTTGAGTGAGATATAGTAAATTAATTAGGGAAGGATAGAATATTTGCCTTTTTATAGAGAGGGCCCAGCTGAGTTTAGATAACACTAATTTGTAGACACAATCATTGTGGTTTTATGATGTTTTCTACCTCTGTTCAGTAGCATGTAATTAGGAGGGAAAGAGGCTGAACTCCAGTTCATTGGACTTCTGTCCAATGGACTTTCCACTCTAGGATAGTGATTTTCATCCATACCTAAACATTTATTTTTCTCCTTGAAAGTATTTTGGTGTCATAAAAATGAGCTGCAAAAATAAACAAAGAAAGAAAGGGAGGGAGGGAGGGAAGAAAAAAGAGAGGGAGGGAGGGGAAAAATGAAGGAAACATTTATTTGTGGATCCAAATAGATACTGACTGAGAAGATAATTATCCTTGAGGAGGAGATAAGCATATCTTCTTCTCTCTCTCCTTATATAAATCAGACCAGATTCAACATATCAAAGAACATTGAGCTTATTAAGCTTTCCACCCCCACCCACAAGTCAGATTTATTGGGAACAAGGAAAGCAATATTTGTACTTTTCATTGATGTTAGAAAGTCATAAGGAGTAGCAGATTGTTTTTTTTTTAATTTATTTTGTGAAGTTATTTGAGCTTTTAAATGATGTGTCTCATAACAATAATGACATGAAGTGACTTAGGGAACATTTCTATGTTGATCAAAATAAGATTTTGTGACTGGCGCTCTTGAGTTTTTCATTTTATATATTGGAATAACCCTTCAGGGGTTATTGTATACTTGTCTTAGAGAGGAAAGGGAGTCTCTGTGTTGCCATAAGAATTGAATGGAGCCCTAAATAATAAACAATAGCTTCTTTTTATAACCTCCTAAGCACATTTTGAGTAATGATTGTTTTAACACTTTTGTGACATTGATGGATTTTCATTGTTAGGAAGATACTGTTCTTCTCAGTATGGTGCTATATATAATAAAAAGTGCATTATCAGAAGAATTGCAGAAAGCTATTCTCTCATGTATTGTTCTCAAGAAAATTAGCCTCTTGGGGTTTAAAAATTGAGCTTATCATTTAATTGTTGACTTGCTCCTCATTTCAAGTTCACAATTTCCTATTAAATAGAATTTGATTCTGAAAAACAAACAAAATAAATCTAACCTCATAGGGTTGTTATGATGATCAAATAAAAAAAAGTTTATGAAATAACTGAAAATGTTAGAGTTCTTTACAAATATGAGACAGAAGGAAAGTTACTACAAGATCATTATTACATTAAAATATTTTCCTTATATTGTTAAGTAGAATTCACATAGAAATTATCCTAGGACAATCATTATTCTTATATTATTATTCTTATTTAATGTCATGTTTATTATTATGAAGGTAAAAAGAATTGCTTTTTATCATTGAATAACAATACTAGGAGGACCTAAACTTATCTCCTGGAGGATCTTGTAAGCAAATCCCAGAACAACTCTGGTAGCAAATAGGATGTCAGAATGATTTGTACCTCATCAAGTCAATCCATCACTAAACATTTATTAAGCACCTACTATGTACCAGGTGAGAAGGAGAGTAGAGGGTAATAAGCTGAACTCTGAACAGGATGACCTGAATTGAAGTTCTGCTTCTGACACATACTGCTGTGTGATACTGGACAAATCAGGTAAAGGTAAATTCTCTGTATGCTAAGCAACTCTCTAAGATTTAAAGTTACACAGAAAGAACAGATATGCATTAGTAGAGGGTGTTTCCCAACCTGGGAACTACCTATATCAATGAAATTCCACGTCTTAATTCCTATCCCATATGTCTATGTACCAGGCACTATTCTAAGCATTGGGGATACAGAGATAAAACTGAAACAGCCTCTGTTCTCCTCTAATTTGCCCTCCCACTGAGGAAGCTCCTTTTCAGTTCCTCAATTAGTTTCTTTTTTATCCTCTTCTATGTCTTTCTGCACATTTTGTCTATTATGAAAATTTTGAGAGTGACCTCTATTAAAATAATTGTTCCTATGTTTTTATTCATTAATGTTTTAAATATATGATATTGGTCAACAAATCAGTCTATGATAGTGGTCTAGTTCCAGTAGTTTATTGGTTAAGCTCTAATTTTAAGACATTTGGAGGTCTATATTTCTGTTATGAGTATTTGTTATTTGTCAGTTCATGAAATATTGTAAACTTCTGATGTATAACTGTAGCAACCAGGTCATATCTTATAAGACAAATGGCAAGCACTACATTTTTGCAGCTTGCAGTGATGTATTGGAATGGAATAAAATGCAAAAGCATTTAGTAAGTGATTACTATGATTCAAACCTAGCCAATGGCTAGGATAGCAAATAAAAAAAAGACTCCTGCTTTCAAAGAACTTACATTTTAATTTAGGGATGTAAAACATATAGAAGAAGTAAGTTGCAAGATAAATGATAAATCTAGGGAGTTCTTAGGGTATATTAGCAGATTAGACAGCCATAAATGGAAATCTATAATGGATAATGGCAACGAAGATGTAAGGCCTAATAGACCTTACAGAGTGGTGGTATGGCAGATGGTAAGTCAAGTGGTCTACCATCTTACCTGAAGGAATAGAGCTGGTGACTCCCTGCTCATACCAAGAGGTAACATTTATCTGATGTTTATTTTTTTAATGTATTATTGGCTGAATTTAAATAGCTATAATCCACAGGGGGTCTTCTGATGCCATTTTAAATGTTACATTGGTTTCATCCTGAAGTAAACCACTTTCAGTAACATTTGATAAATCCAGTGTCATGTACATGGTATCATTATTGGCTATTGTTTACTGAAGTGATGTGTGTGATCTTTTTTTTTTTCAGCCGAAGACAAGGTTTATTAGAACATCCTTCATGTTGGCCAGACTCTTAAGGAATCTGAACATTAGTGAGGTATTCGCTAGATTATGCGAATCTGAGCATTTGGGTAGATTTTAAGAATCTGAACAGTTTAATGGAGACAAGATGGACCTTACATACAGAAAGACTGTGGAGGGATCTAAGAGTGGCCAAGTAGTTTGGGGTGAATAAAGGAGGGGTCTAAGGAAGATCTGGATGAGAGTGGCCAGTAAGCTGGGTGAACAGAACTCCAGGGACCTGGACCATATGGCCAAGAGAGAATGGAGTCTAGACAGGATTAAGGGTGGGAAGTGGCCAGGGACAATTGGGAGGTAGCAGAACAGAATTGGGAGATTGGGCATAGCCACAGTGAAAGGCCAATTGATAGGATTATAGTCTCAGGTGAATGCCTGAGATTTCCTCAGGTGGGAAAGTTCAGGCTTTTTCCTTTTTGGGGTCCAGATCCCAAAGATTGTCGTTTCTTTCTAGGAATTCCGATCCCATTCCCATCATTCTCCCCTCAAACAAATGGGACCCAAATTCTTTTGGGGTAAGGGACAAAGGTCGTGGCTTCTGAAACTGCTTCCGGCTGGCAAAGGGCAGAGCTGTCCCTGCCTACCAAATAGGTTGACTGGAACAGAGCACAGGCTGAATCCAGGGAATGATGGAGGGGACACTGGCTGGTACCTGCTGCCTGCTACCAACTGTAGGTGAATGGCCTGTAGTCCGAGTTCAGAGGCTAGCTTCTTTATCTTGAGCACGACGCGCTGAATGTGGGTGATGCTTCCAGGCAAAGGTTGCTCCAGGGCCCAAGGCATTGCCAGTGGGGCCTATCCTGTAGAGGGTGAATTCAGAGGTGGGAGGGGAAAAGAGTCAAACTCTTTTCTCCTATAAAAGGGATTAACATACCCTCTTGACTCATCATCCAGGGGGTAATTCTTATTTACTTCAGATTCTGTATCAAATATATTCCATCTATGTAGTAAATTCATGTGCCAAACATACCTTTCTCTCTCTCTTTTTTATTCCTCACCTCGTTAGGACCAGAATCTTGTTGTCATTTAAGAAATGTTTAATTTTTTTTCAAAATATCAATAGCAGACAATGTTTTATGTCAATGGTTTTCCTGACTTATTTTTTATGACCAAAAATATAAGCACAGTGTATTGTTGCTATCTTTAAGTTAATTATGTAATGGCCAACATGTAGTAGACTATGGAATAAAATTTGTGCAATACTGGCTATTTTCTTCTAGTAAGAGTGCCATCAGTGTTTATAAAGATGATTCTCATAAAATGTATGCTAAGATGAGAATGTAGCCAATACATAATAGTTTAGTAGTTGTTGGTATTATCCAAGCCCCTAAAACTTAGTATTAATAATGTCTGAGATATTTTTTTCTTCTTTTGTATTATTTTTTTTCTTTTCTACCTTACCTTTCCCTCTCCCCAATTTAAAAAGAAAAGAAGAAAACTTATTGTAAATATGCAGTCAATCAAAACAATTCCTATATTGACTATGTCAAAAAAATGGGTCTCATCATAAAATAAGTCTGTTATCTCCATCAGGAAGTGGATGTCATTTTTCATGTTTTGAAAGTAATAGGTCTTCCATTAACCATCTTCCCTATTTCTACTAGCTGTGAGGTCTCTCTTCATCAACTTTTATAGCAAATTGCAATGACTCTCTGTTTAATCTTGTACCCATACCCTGCATGAAGTTTATTTGTATAAATCCCTTATCCCAATGTTACACTGTAAGCTCCATAAGAGAAGAAAGTGTCTAATTCATCTTTTTTGTATCCTCATCACCTACAGAACTGCCTTGAGCATAAGTAAGCACTTATTGAATTGGCAAGTGGTTTCAAAGGATAAATTAAAAGAGGGAGAAACTAAAGAAAGTAACATTTTTTCATGAAGACGTAATAATAATGTAGACCTTAGCTAACAATGGTCTTTCTACTATCATACACAGATGAGAAACTATTCTATAGTTTTAAAAATCTAAGAAATGTTTCTATAATGCTGCTCTGTAAACTGGTCTGACATTATTTCTCACTATCTGAAAGCCCTTCACAAGGTAGTTTGGGCTCATTTTCATTTATTTTATTCTTAGTGGAAATGTTACCCATATTAATGAAGGACAGGGTTTGCATAAAGACATACATTCCATAAATAATTTCCAAATATATTTTCAGTCAACTTCACAATTTAACTGTTACTTAAGGTAATACAAAGTTTAAATGAATTTAACTTTTAATGTGTTGCTGTTGTTGTGTTGCTAAATGATCTAGCTTCTTTAAATATAGATTTGTACATTTTATTGATTTTTATTTCATCCTTCATTGTTCGGGACATTCTTTCCTTGTTTTATTTTGCTTGATTATTTTAATTGCTGGAAATATTATTAAACTGTCAATTAGGAAATAAGAGTGAACATCCAGAGATAGTGGAAGAGAGAAAAAAATGATTGGATTGTCATAAATCCTCATCTAAATCTTAATCTTTGGTTAATGTAGAGTCATCTAGTAGCAAGAGAGAAAAAGAAAATCATGTAGGCTTCAATAGACCTAAGATGTTTAGGAAGCAACAAAAGGTAGTTTTGCTTGTTCATTTTCTTTACATAACATTGTAAGCCTAGTAGTTATTAAATACTCCCAAATGTTCCTTTTCATCTTCAGGTTAAGCCATTTACAATTTTGATTGGTTTAACTTTGTGACTCAAATATTATCTTACTCAGAGATCAGTGATAAACAAGCATTTTCAAAATATATGTGTGTCAAATATATATGTATATATATATATATATATATATATATATATATATATGTAAATAGGATATGCACATACATACACACACATAATTAACCTGCTCTTAAAATATTTGGGCTATTCTCATATAGATAGAGCTTCTTCCCCATTTCTTTCTATCTGAAATGACTACCAAACTGATAGATCAGGTGAATGTTGTACACATAGTTTATCCAAATTTTAGCAAAAATCTGATAAAATGTCTCATATTATTCTTCAAAAAAGACAGTGAAAAATGTGCTAGATTATAGTCCAATTAGATGGATTAAGGATAAGTTCATGGCCATATTCGGAAAGTAGTCTTCAACAGTCATATGTCAACATAGCAAGACAGTCCACAGATCTCTAGGGTACTTAACTTCATTTGAGTCCCTGCAATCTCTGTTTGACTTTGAGATATTTGACATTCTTATCAGTGACTTTATTAAAGGCATACGCATAGTATGTTTTTCAAAGTCCCACATGATACAAAGCTTAGAACAGCTACCATATTGGATGACAGATTCAGGAAACAAAATGAGAAATGGGAACTAAAAGTTCCCAAGGAGTGGCAAATTAAATAAAATAACAAACAATATACCAAATAAATAAAGTAGCTCAACATATTAATATTTTATGCTTTACTATATGCTGCAACATAAACTAAAAGGGGCAAAAAATTCTACTAAAGTTGTCCTCTAATGTCTCAAAATTAAATAAAGATATTGGGTTTTCAAAATCAATTCTAGAAGAGTGTAAATTCTAGTAGATCAAACAGAGCTTGAAAACTTTCTATTAAAGCCTTAGTAAATTGCCATGTGCCTTTCCTTAAAGGAAAACCCTAGATAAATAACAAAAATCATTGTTAAACATTGGTTACCAGAATATGCATTTACTTTTGTTTTTGTTTTAATCACGGTAGATAGTTAAATAGATAAGGTATGGAAATTTAGCATTCTTCATCAGTAGTTCACTGTGAAAAAAAACCAAACTTTTTTAAAGATAAAAGTATAATATGCAAGAGTAAATGAGAGTTATTAGGAATATGAACATGTGGCTAACAAATGAATATCAGAATGTAATCTCAAGAATCAAACTTTTACATGGAAATTAATAAGCATCAATTTACAAATTTGTTCTCTTTTTTTCTGGTCCTGGGTTGCTTGACTTTATTTTTTTTCTTTTTATTTATTTTATTTGTCAATTTATTTTCATTTATCAATAGTAATTTCCATAAGCTTTTGAGTTTTAAATTTTTCTTCCCCTCGCTTCTCACCTCTCTCCCCAAGATGGCATGCAATCTGATATAGGCTCTACATGTACATCTATTAAACATATTTTCACATTAGTCATGTTGTAAGGAAGAATTAGAACCAATAGAAGGAACCACAAGAAAGAGGAAACAAAACAAAAGAAAAAAAGAACAGATAGTATGCTTCGATCTGCATTCAAACTTCATAGTTCTTTCTTTGGATGTGGATAGCATTTTCCATCACGAAACTTTTGGAGATGTCTTAGATTCTTACATTTCTGAGAAGGGCTAAGCTTATCAAAGTTAATCATTGCACAAAGTGGCTGTCACTGTGTACAACATTCACCTGGTTCTGCTCACTTCACTCAGCATCAGTCCATACAAGTCTTTCCAGGTTTTTCTGAAGTCTGCATGCTCATCATTTCTTATACCACAATAGTATGGTTAGATCATTTCACAACTCCAACAATGTATTAGTATTCCAATTTTCCAACATCTCCTCCAACATTTATCATTTTCCTGTTTTATCATTATGGCCAATTTGATAGGTGTGACATGGTACCTCAGAGTTGTTTTGATTTGCAATTCCCTAATCAATAGTGATTTAGAGTATTTTTTTTCATATGACTACGGATTGCTTTAATTTCTTCATCTGAGAACTGCCTGCTCATATCATTTGACAATTTATCAATTGGGAAATGACTTGTATTCTTATAAATTTGACTTAATTCTATATATATTTTAGAAATGAGGCACTTATCAGAGACATTTGTTGTAAAAAGTCTTTCCAAGTTTTCTACTTCCCTTCTAATCTTAGTTGTATTGGCTTTGTTTGTGCAAAAACATTTCAATTTAATGTAATCAAAATCATCCATTTTGCATTTCATAATGTTCTCTATCTCCTCTTTGATCATGAATTCTTCTTTTCTCCATAAATCGGATAGGTGAACTATTCTTTGCTCTCCCAGTTTGCTTATCATAACAGCCTTTATATCTAAATCATGAACTCATTTTGAATTTATTTTCATATATGGTGTGGGATTTTGGTCTATGCTTACTTTCTGTCATATCTTTTCCAGTTTTCCCATCAGTTTTTGTCAAATAGTGAGTTCTTATCCCAAAAGCTGGGGTCTTTGAGTTCATCAAATAGTAAATTACTATTGTCATTGATTACTGTGTCTTGCATACCTAACCTATTCCACTGATCTACCACTCTATTTCTTAGCCAAAAACACATTTATTCTTTCTTGATTTACTATTAGGTATTACAGAGCAATTCTGGTTGTGTAATCTCAATAAATCATTAGACTTCTACAACATACACAAAAGAATCTTAAAAATAAAGACATGCATTATATGTTATTTATTTTACATTTTAGACTTTTACAGTTAGACTTGTTTATTTTAGATATGTTAATTCTGGTGATTTGGTTAATATGCAATTCAAACAATTAAATGATTTTTTCTTTCTTCTGAATTTCAAACAAATGCTATTATTTCCCAGCATGCTTAGGGTGTTATGAATTTTTAGAAAGAGTGAAAGGAAAACAACTTCCAATTATAAGCAATTGAATTCCAGTAAAAACAAAAGGCAATTTGGGAAATCATGAGAACACCACGTTAGTGCCAGTCAAGTATCAGAATCAAGAAATGAATAATAGATAATATAAAAGTTGCCATGGGCTAAACATGTCTTTTGAGCAGACTTGTGTAAAATTTGATGGTTTCACATTTTTTCTAGGTGTTTTCTACTAACAAAACATATCTTGTGGGTTTTATAAAACAAGAACTCAGAAAGTGGGTCTTCTTACAATCCACTTTGACTGCAAAACTTTGAGGTGAATGAAACATTTCATTCATTCATTCAATGAATCACATTTCTTTGGCTATTTTTGATTGCTTTTATGTTTGTTCTAGTATGTGACTTTTATTTTCCTTATTGTATAAATAATGCATCTGGATTTTTACTAGTTTTTGTTTTTGTTTTTTTTTTCTCAAGACTCTTGCCAAATCTGGGTGCAATTACATTTTCAAATGTAATTAATATCATTTTGAATTTTGTTTGTTTTCCTCACTAGGTTTGTGGTTGTCTAGCTAAGTTTAATTGATTTTTTGCTAATAATTAGAATTGCTTGGGGTAATATATAATCAAAGGATGTGGAGAAACAATTTTCAAATGAAAAATTGAAAACTCAACAACCCTATGTAAAAATGATCCAAATCACTAAAACAAGAGAAATGAAATGAAAACAACAGTGATAATTTGCCTAACATCCTTCAAATTAGTAAACTAGTATGAATAGTCAACAGAGGACTTGTAGATTACAGCACTCTTATGCAGTCTTGTGGGGGCTGTGAATTTATGCATATATTAGTATAGGAGGTAGGACCAAAATGGTGGAATAAAGGCAGCAGCACAACCAAGTTCTCCCACATTCCCCTCCAAACACCTTTAAAATAATTGAATTCTGGAGCAGCAAAGCCAACAAAAGGTCATGGTGAGACATTCTTCTACTCCAAGACAACTTAACAATTTTAAAGTAGATCTCTGTGACTTCAGAAAGGAGACTCACCTGAAGCACATCTTGGCGCAACACCAATGGTGGGACTAAGTGGTAGTGACAGAAGCAGAAGCTTTGAAAGCTTTAAAAACAATTGGTCAGAAAGAGATTACAGGGAATCCTTGTGCTAGAATTAGACACAGGAAACTCTTCTTCAGCATCATTGCTTATACCTATTTCTGGGTCACAGTTCAAGTTCTTAGAGGAATATATTTGTCAAGATGGAGTAGAGACCCTTAGGATAAGTACTACTTCCAGTTAAAAAGGAGTAGAAGCCCTGATAAGAAGAATCACTTCAGTCCCAAGGAGTTCACACCACTCTGGTTCATATGACCTTGGAAGCACCAAAAAATTTCAAAAATCCCAGAACCAGATCAGAAAACAGCAAGACAAAAAGGTTAAAGCTAGGGATAGCATCCCCATTCCTGCAACAAATCCAAGAAGAGAGACCAACAACAACATAAAATTCAGAGTCAAAACTAGACTGGAAAAAAATTGCAAAACAACAATAAGCTACTGTGGTCACAAGAAAGATCAAAACACAAATGTAGATGAGGACATTGATTTAAAAAAAACTACAAAAAAGCCTCAAAGGAAAAAAAAGTGAATTGGACAAAAGCACACTAAGAATTCCTGGAAAAGATATACATTTTTTAAAAACCATGTAAGAGTGTTGAGAGGATGTGCATCAATTGGGGAATGGCTGAACAAGCTGTGGTATATGAATGGAATGGAACGTTATTGTGCTATAAGAAATGATGAACAGGCAGACTTCAGAAAAACCTGGAAAGACTTGTATGGTCTGATGCTGAGTGAAGTGAGCAGAAGCAGAAGAACGTTGTACACAGTAACAGCCACTTTGTGAGATGACTAATATTGATAGACTTAACCCTTCTCTGTAATACAAGAACCTAAGACATCTCCAAAGGCCTCATGATGGAAAATGCTATCCACATACAGAGAAAGAACTATGAGTTTGAATGCAGATTGAAACATATTATTTGCTATTTTTTTCTTCTGTTGTGTTTTGTTCCCTCTTTCTGGTGATTCCTCCTATTAGTCCTAATTCTTACTTGCAACATCACTAATGTGAAAATAAATTTAATAGCAATGTATATGTGTATAGTCTATATCAGATGGCACCCCATCTTGGGGAAAGAGAAAGGGAGGGAGGGGAAGAAAAATTTAAAAATCAAAAGCTTCTGGAAGTGATTGTTGATAAATCAAAATAAATTAATTTAAAAAACATGTAAGAGTGGTAGAGGAAAAATCAGGTGAAGAAATGAGAATGAGGGAAGAAAATTATGAAAATAAGTACCAAAAATATTGAAGAAAGTAGAATCTTAAAAAACAGAATTGGACAAATAGAAAAAGAGGTACACAACTTCACTGATAAAAATACTTCTTAAAAAGAAGAATTTGCCAAATGGAAGTAGAAGTACAACAGCCCACTGAAGGAAATAAAACTTTTAAAACTATATTAGGCAAGTGGAAGCTAATGACTCAGTGAGACGTCGAGAAGCAAGAAAACCATTTTTTATAGTGATATGATTGATATGATAGCATACTTTAAAAAAAATAGAGAACCAACTTAAAAAAAAAGAAAACTAGCTGAGCATATGGAGCCAAGATGGCAGAGTAAAAGCAGTGACTTGCTTTAGATCTCACCCAAACCCCTCCAAATACCTGTAAAAGTGACTCTAAACAAATTCTAGAGCAACAGAACCCACACAAAGATAGAGTGAAATAAATTTCAGCCCAAGACAATTTGTATGGTAGACAGGAGAGGTCTGTTGCATTTGACTGGGATAGGAGCACAGTTCAGTGTGGGTGCACAGGCAAAGACAGGGAAAGAGGAAACCCAGAGGAAGCCTTAGGTGACTGAGTTATGGGAAGCTTTGATGAGTTTCCAGACTTCTCAGCCCACAAATATCAAAGGTCAGTGGGAAATGTCTGTCAGACCTAGGTGAGACAGGAGTTCGGTCCAGCCCCAGTCATAGCATAGCCCCAGAACAGCATGCCACAGTAGTTGCTTCTGGAACTCTCTGCCCATAGACAGTGGGGGGTGGAGTGGCTGATCAGACGGGGATTTCAGGGATTTCCTTGTTGATGCTGAGGCAGGATTCTCTTGCTTTGCCAGTGGTTGGATTTGGGTAACAGTCATATGTGGCAGTCCTGAGACAAGGAAGAGAGTTGGCATGGCAGTACTTGTGATGGGGGTAGAGAGAGAATCCTCCTCACAGTTCCAGGGCAGAAAACAGTTCTTGTAGTCTCTCACAGACCAGAGCACAGGCTGATAGAGGAGTAAACACCTCTTCTTTGATCATACCACCTTGGAAGAACTGATAATTTACAGGTTCCTAGAAGTATCTCTGTCAACAATTGCACAAAAAGAGTGCACCATCCACACTGCAATTAGAGCCTTAATTTAACAAAGAATTAAAAAGTTAAATAATTGGCTGGGAACATAAGTAAACAGAGACAAAAAAACCCCTCAGACTATAGAATTTTACTTTGGTGAGAAAGATCAAAACATACAACCAGAAAACAACAAAGCCAAAGTTTGTATATCCAAGGTATCTAAGAAAAATATGACTTGGTCTCAGGCCAAGGAAGAGCTCAAAAAGGATTTTGAAAATTAAGTAAGAGGAGTGGAGGGAAAAATGGGAAGAGAAATAAGAGTGATACAAAAAAATCATGAAAAATGAGACAACAGCTTGCTAAAGGAGACCCAAAAAAATACTGAAGAAAATAACACCTTAAAAATAGACTAACCCAAATGCAAAATAGGTCCAAAAAGCCAATGAGAAGATTGCCTTAAAAAACAGAATTAGCCAAATGTAAAGGGAGGTCCAAAAGCCACTGAAGAAAATGATTCCTTAAAAATTAGAATGAGGGGCAGCTAGATGGTGCAGTGGATAGGACACTGGCTCTGGAGTCAGGAGGACCTGAGTTCAAATCTGTCCTCAGACTCACTAGCTGTGTGGCCCTGGGCAAGTCACTTAACCCTGATTGCCTCATCAAAAAAAAAAATTGAATGGAGCAAATGGAAGCTAATGATTTTTGAGAAATTAAGAAATTATAAACCAAACCAAAAGAATGAAAAAATGGAAGACAATGTGAAATAGCTCATTGGAAAAACAACTGAGCTACTCTTTGTGGTGGCAAAGAATCAGAAATTGAGAGGATGCCCATCACTTGGGGAATGGCTGAGCAAGTTGTGGTATATGAATGTAATGGAATACTATTGTGCTATAAGAAATGATGAACAGGCTGACTTCAGAAAAAACTGGAAAGACTTATATGGTCTGATGCTGAGTGAAGTGAGCAGAAGCAAGAGGACTTTGTACACAATAACAACCATGTTATGCGATGACTAATATTGTTAAACTGAACCCTTCTCAGCATTACAAGGACCTAAGAACATCTCCAGAGGCCTCAGGATGGAAAATGCTGTCCACATCCAAAGAAAGAGCTATGGAACTCAGAAAAAGAAAACTGAGCTAGAAAATAGATCTAAGAAAGATAATTTAAAAAT
Organism: Phascolarctos cinereus; assembly: GCF_003287225.1. Taxonomy (NCBI): domain Eukaryota; kingdom Metazoa; phylum Chordata; class Mammalia; order Diprotodontia; family Phascolarctidae; genus Phascolarctos; species Phascolarctos cinereus. The sequence goes on along the minus strand of NW_027555958.1, from coordinate 388,217,024 downwards.
TATTGGACTACCTAAAAGCCATGATCAAAAAAAAAAAGAGCCCAGTTATCATATTTCAAGAAATTATCAAGGGAAACTTCCCTGACATTCTAGAACCAGAGGGTAAAATAGAGACTGAAAGAATCCACTGATCACCACCTGTAAGCTATCCTAAAAGGAAAACTTTCAGAAATAGCCAAATTCCAGAGTTCCCAAGTCAAGGAGAAAATATTGCAAGCAGTCAGTAAGAAACAATTCAAGTATTATGGAAACACAATCAGGATAACACAAGATTTAGCAGCTTCTACATTAAGGGATCGGAGGGCTTGAAGTATGATATTCTACAGGTCAAAGGAGCAAGGATTAAAACCAACAATTACCTACCCAACAAAACTAAGTATAATCCTTCAGGGGGAAAATGGAAATTCAATAAAATAGAGGACATTCAACCATTCTTGATGAAAAGAACAGAACTGAATAGAAAATTTGAATTTTTAAATACAAGACTCAACAGAAGCATTAAAAGGTGAACAGGAAAGATAAATCATAAGGGACTTCTTAAAGTTGAACTGTTTATGTTTCTACATGGAAAGATGGTATTTGTAACTTATGAGACCCTCCTCAGTACTGCAGTAGTTGGAGGGGGGAAAAATATATACATACATATATATATATATACACACACACACACACACACACACACATACACACACATATGTATAGATATATACACACTATATATGTATAGATATATGCGCATTTATATATATATATACACACATATATGTATATATATGTGTATTTATATATACATATTTATATATGTACAGACAGAGAAAGAGACAAAGAGAAACAGAGAGACAGAGAGAGACAGAGAGAAGAAAAAGGCTGAGTTGAATATAAAAGGATGATATTTAAAAAACAAAATTAAGAGGTAAGAGAGGATTGCACTGGGAGAAGGAGAAAGGGAGAGGTAAAATGGGGTAAATTATCTCACATACAAGAGTGAAGAAAAAGCTTTTGCAGTGTAGATGAAAAGGAGGGAGGTGAGAGGAAATAAGTGAACCTTACTCTCATTGGATTTGACTTAAGGAGGGAATAACATACACACTAAATTGGGTATGGCAACCTATCTTACCCTATAGTAAAATAGGGGCAAAGGTGATAAGAGGGGGGCTGATAGAAGGAAGGGCAGATTGGTTAAGGGAGTAATCAGAAGCAAACACTTTTGAGGAGGAACAGGGTCAAAGGAAAGAATAGAATAAATGGAAGGTGGGATAGGATGGAGGGAAATATAGTTTTCAGAACATGAATATTATGGAAGTGTTTTGCTTGAGTACACATGTATAACCTGTATCAAATTAGAGTGGGAAGGGAGCAAATGATAGAATTTGGAACACAAAGCCATAAAAATGAATGTTAAAAATTATTTTTACATGTAACTGGGAAGTAAGATATATAGGCAAAATGATAAGAAATCTATCCTGCCCTACAGAAAACTAGAAGGGAAAGGAGATAAGAGAAGAGGGGACAATAGAAGGGAGGGCAGATTGGAAGAAGGGGTATTTAGAATGCATGCCACCTTGGGGTGGGGGAAGGCTAGAGCAAGGGAGAAAATTTGGAACTCAAAATATTGTGGAAGTGTACGTTGAAAAATATAAATTAATTAATTAATTAATTAGTTTTTTAGAAAATTAAAAAGAAAAAAAAGCTAGCTGAAACCCTTAAGAATGTTAGCACAATTTCAGGACATGACCCAACATAAATCATTTTTATATTCAAAAAAAATTATTTAGTATTTTATTTTCCCCAGTTACATATAAAAACAATTTTAACATTCATTATAAAAACTTTTGAGTTCCAAATTCTCTCTTCCTCCCTTTCCACCCTCCTCATTGAGAAGGCAATCAATTTGATATAGGTTATACACGTACAGTCATGAAAAACACTTCCATAATAGTCATGTTGTGAAAGACTAACTATATTTCATTCCATCCTATCCCCCTATTTATTCTTCTCTCTCTCTCCTTTCACCCTGTCCCTCCTCAAAAGTGTTTTACTTCTTACTACCTCCTCCTCCAATCTGCCCTCCCTTCTATCCCCTCCCTTCTCTCATCCCCCTCCTCCCTAATTTCCTGTAGTGTAAGATAGATTTCTATACACAATTGTGTGTTATTCCCTCTTTGAGCCAATTCTAATGAAAGTGAGGTTCACTCAGTCCCTCTTACCTTCTCCCTTTTTTCCTCCACTATAAAAGTTTTTTCTTGCCTCTTACATGAAATAATTTACCCCATTCTACCTCTCCCTTTCTCTTTTCCACAGCACATTCTTCTATCAATTGTATTTTTTAGATATCATTCCTTCATATTTAACTCACACCTGTGCCCTTTGTGTGTGTGTATGTGTGTGTGTCTTTGTGTGTGTGTGTGTATACCTCTAACTACCCTAATAGTTAGAAAGGTCTTATGAGTTGCAAATATCATCTTTCCATGTAGGAATACAAACAATTTAACTTTAATAAGTCTCTTATGATTTTTCTTTCCTGTTTGCCTATTCATGCTTCTCTTGAGTCTTGTATTAGAAAGTCAAGTTTTCTAATTAACTATGCTCTTTTCTCAAGAATGCATGAAAATCCTCTATTTCATTGAATGTTAATTTTTCCTCTGAAGGATTGTACTCAGTTTTGCTGGGTAAGTGATTCTTGGTTGTAATCCTAGCTCTTTTGACCTCCAAAATATCATTTTCTGAGTCTCCCGATCTTTTAATGTAGAAGCTGCTAAATCTTGTGTTTTCCTGATTGTAGTTCCACCATACTTGAATTGTTTCTTTCTGGCTGCTTGCAATATTTGTTGATCTGGGAACTCTGGAATTTGGCTATAATATTCCTGAGAGTTTTCTTTTGGGAATCTCTTTCAGGAAGTGATCAGTGGATTCTTTCCATTTCTATTTTACCCCCTGGTTCTAGAATATCCAGGCACTTTTACTTGATAATTTCTTGAAAGATGATGTCTAGGCTCTTTTTTCTTTTTATCATTGCTTTCAGGTAGTCTGACAATTTTTAAATTATCTCTCCTGCATCTATTTTCCAGGACAGTTTTTTTCTTTTTTTTTCCAATGAGGTATTTCACATTTACTTCTATTTTTCTTATTTTGGCTTTTTTAAAAAATAATTTCTAGATTTTTCACAAAGTCATTAGCTTCCATTTGCTCCATTCTAATTTTTGAGGAATTATCTTTTTTTCAATGAGCTTTTGGACCTCATTTTCTATTTTGACAATTCAGCTCTTTAAGGCATTTTTCTCCTCATTGGCTTTTCGAATCTTTTTTGCCATTTGGCATAATCTTTTTTAAGATGTTATTTTCTTCAGGAGTTTTTGAGTCTCCTTTACCAAGCTATTGACTTGTTTTCCATGATTTTCTTGCACCTCATTTCTCTTCCCAATTTTTCCTCTACTTCTGTTACTTGATTTTCAAAATCCTTTTTGAGCTCTTTCATGACCTGAGACTGTTGTGTATTTTTCCTCAAGACTTTGGATGGAGGAGCTTTGACTTTGTTAGCTTCTCCTGCACGTATGTTTTGATCTTCCTTGTCACCAAAGTAAGTTTCTATAGTCAGTTTTTTTCCAATGTTTTCTCTTTTCCCAGCTAATTGCTTGACTTTTTACCTCTTTTAAAAGTAGTACTCTGCTTCCAGTGTGGAGAGCAGACAGTCCCAAGCTTCAGGGGTTTTGTGCAACTATTTTCAGAGATACTTTTAAGGACTTAAAAATTGTTTGTTCTTCCAAGGTGATGTGACCTAAGGAAAGATGATTACTCCTCTCTTGGCCTGTTCTCTGGTTTGTGAGAGACCACAAGCACTCTTTTTTGCTCTAGAACTGTGAGGGGGGTCTCTTCTCCACTGCTGCCACAAGCTGTGGTTCTTGCTTCCTTGTCTCCCAGGACTGTGACCGAGATCCAAATATGGGCAAAGCAACAGAGTCCTGCCTTATTGCTAGCAAACAGATGCTTTTAATCTCCTTCTAACCAGTTGTTTGATTCCCTTACAGTCTGGGGGCTGAGAAATCCAGAAGCATCTGCTGCCATTGCCACTGCCACTTACCAATTCAGTCACTCCCATGACCTGCTCTTGGTTTGCTGGTGCTGTGGCTGTGCTGTCTGTGCTCCTCACTCACTTAGGTCTGACAGATCCCTACTACTAACCTACATTGTCTTTTTTATCAGCAGGGCTGAGAAGTCTGGAAATTACTGCCAGTAATTCAGTCCCCCAAGGCCTGCTTCAGCTTTGCTGTGCTCCTGTCTCAGCCTGGCGCAACAGACCTTTCCTATTGACCTTCCAGGTCATCATGGGCTGGAAATTTGTTTCACTCTGTGTTTTTGGGGGTCCTGACACACCAAAATGTATTCAGTCACTTTTAAAGGTATTTGGAGGGGTTGGGGGAAAACTTAAGTGAGTCCCTGCCTTACTCCATCATCTTGGCTCTGGCCCCTGTCATTTTAATGTATTATCAACAAAACTCAGCAGGAAAATATAGAAGGAGAAATTCCACTTAAAATAAGTGTAAACAATAAAGAAATACTTGGGAGTCTGCCTGCCAAGGCAAACCTAAGAACTATATGAATATAAAGCATTTTTTCACACAAATAAATACATACCTAAACAATTTGAGAAATATTAATTGCTCATGAATAGGCAGATCCAATATAATATAAATGAAAATTCAACCTAAATTAATTTACTTATTCAATGTCATAACAATCAAACTTCTAATAATTATTTTATAGATCTGGGGAAAATAATAACAAAATTCATATAGAAGAACAAAAGATCAAAAATATCAAGAGAATCAATGAAAAAAATACGAGGGAATGTGTCCTAACGTATCAGATTTCACACTGTTTTACAAAGTGGTCATCATCAAAATAATCTGATACTAGCTAAGAAACAGAATGAGATCGGTGGAACAGATTAGGTATACACAACACAGCAGTAAGTGTTATTTTAATCTAGTGTTAGATAAATCCCACGATATAAGGTTTTGGGCTAAGAACTCACAACTTGACAAAAATTGCTGGGGAAAGAGGAAAGCAGTTTTTCACAATGCATAGAGCAATATATTACAGCCTATACCAAAATAACATCAAAAGTGTACGTGATTTGGACATTAAGAATTTTATTGTAAATAAATTAGGAAAGCATTGAAACATGTACATGTAATATATATGTGAAGAGATTATGACCAAAAAGTAAATAGAAAGGAATACAGAAAGTAAAATGGATAATTTTTGATTATATGAAATTAAAAAGGCTTTTTCACAAATGAAAGTAATTTAGCCAAAATTAGAAGGAAAAAGAGAAAGTGGGAGTGGATTTATAGTGTTACACTAAAAAAAGACCCATTTCTCAAATATGTGGGGAACTTGCCAAATTTGTAAAAAAAAAAAAAATTCCTATTCCCCAAGTGATAAATGGCCAAAGGATATGAACTGGGAGTTTTCAGAAGTTGAAATCAAAGCTATTAATAGTCATAAAAATGCTCTAAATCACTACTGATTCAAGAAATTTAAAACAAAACAACTCTGTGATATCACTTCCCACCTATCATATCAGCTATTATGACAGAAAAGGAAAATGACAAATGCTGAAGAAGATATGGAAAAATTGGGACAATAATGAACTGTTGGCAGATTTGCACATTAATCCAACCATTCCCAAGAACTACTTGGAACTAACTATATCCAAAGTGTTCTAAAATTCACCATGCACTTTGACTCAGGAATATTGTGTCTATATCCCAAAGTCATCAAAGAAAAGGGAAAAGGACCTATTTGTACCAAAATATTTTTAGAAGATCTTTTTGTGGTGGCAAATAATTGGAAATCAAGAGGATGCCCATAAATTGTGGCAATACAACTCTGCTGTAATACTATTGTGCTATCAAAATGAGGAGCAGTATGCTTTCAGAAAAGCCTGGGAAGACTTCAATGAACTTAAGCTAAGTAAGAAAATTCCAAATGACCCATAATGAAAACTGCTATTGACCTCCATCCAGAAAGATAAATGATGAACTCTAGGTTCAGATTGAAGAATGCATTTTTTACTTTCTTCATTTTTATTTTCCTTGTTTTGTGCATTTGTGTGTTTTCTTTTGCAGTATTGCTAATATGTAAATATATTTGGCATGACTTCATGTGTATAATTGATATAATATTGCTTCCCTTCTTAAAGAGTTGTGAAGAGGTGGAAAGGAGGGATTATATACATATGTGTGTGTGTGTGTGTATAAAATGTAAAGAATCACATGATAAAAATAAATGGAGAAGATAAGAGGAATTATCGTTCACAAAGATTTGAGGAAGAATTTATATGTAATAAAAGTAAGATTCTAAAAGAGAGATGGTCCAAACATGTGAATGAACAATTTCCAAAACAAGCATTGCAAACCATAAGTGAACAGAAGAAAACTTTCTCCAAATCATAAATAATAAAAGGAATAAAAAGTAAAAGAACTCTGAGGTTTAACCTCAGTCATACAAATTGGCACAAATGACAAAAGTTGGGAATAGTCAATGTTGGGTTTATGGGAACATGGGGAAAGGGAAGAAAATAAGCATTTTAAGTGCGTACTATGTATTAGGCACTGTGCTAGACACTTTATAAATATCATCTCGCTTGCTCTTTGACAAGAACTTTAATACACTGATGGAGTATCAAATTAATCCAAATATTCTTTTTATTAATTTGGCATCACACAAAACAGGCGACAAAACTGTCTATAGCAGTAGGGGTGGTGAACCTGAAACCTCGAGGCTACATGTGGCCTTTTGAGTCCTTGGGTGCAGCCTTTTCACTGAGTCCAAGTTCTACAGAACAAATGCTTTTATTTAGGGGATTTTTTCTGTGAAGTTTGGATTTAGTCAATGGCTGAGGACCTAGAGGGCTACATGTGGCCTTGAGGCCTCAGGTTCCCCATGGCTGGTACTCTTTGACATAGTGATCCAGTGTTTGGCATATAAATCAAAGGGAGAGATTTTAAAAGTCCAATATATACAAAATATTCATAACAACACCCTTTATAATACAAAGAAATTGAAATAAAGTAAATGTCAACCCATTGAAGAATAGCTGGATTATATTAGTGTAATGAAATATTATTGTGCAATAAGAAATAAGGAATATGTGGAATTCCAAAAAAAAAGGGGAGAATTTCTGTAAATTGTAGAAGATTAAAATAAGCAAAATTAAAAGATCTACTTGCACAGTGATTACAATTATTTAAATGAAAAGATTAATAAAAATTAAGTTAAATTGTGATTTTTTAAAAAATCAGTGATGGCATTAGAAAACAGATAATAGAATATACAATGTGCATTAAGAAGTCCTCCACAGAAGACAAGAGAAACACTTGGGGCAAAACATTATTTACATTGTCAGATTGCTCATTCTACATGCTACTGGATGTTTTTGATCAGTTGTATAATCATATTTGTTTGTTACAGGAGAGTTCAATTGGGGAAGTGGGGAGAAAGATTCTTTCCATAAATGACTGTGATGTAAACACAAGCATGAAAAAAAAAAACTGAAAATAGAAATTTTGGCATGATAAAATTGAAAATAGATTCTGAAATTACATCCTCTAAATTCTAATGTTTCTCAGAATGAAAGATCTTTTTGCCTTAAAAAAGGCATCTAGTTTTTTTAAAGCCCTTAACATTGATTCAGACTAGAAAAGCATAGATTAATTAAATTAGCCTTGTAGTCACAAAACTGCAGTTGTCACTTTCAATTCTGTCATTTGCAAAGGGGACCATGGAATGTAGGAGAAAAAGTTTTGGCTGTAGAGTTAAAGAAGAAGTGGGATCAAATTCTAACTCTGATACTTATTTTATATTGTATATGATGTTATTCTAACCCTGTTTTCTGATAAACTATTATTGAGTCTTTGGTGAATAAATAGTTGATTCTTGTGTTTATAAAACACTAAACTACTGAATGTTTTCTTCTGGCCAATGCTTGTCTTATAAGAATAAAGTAATTACTGTCTCAAAGGAAGCACAAACTTTTCAATGATCCATTCCACTGGGAACATTCATCATGTGCTTGGGTAGGCATCCCTTAATTCTCCAATGGGTTTAAAAGCTGTCAGCTATCCTCAGCCTGATTGAGCCCATCTGCTGAGCTGATTTACTGGAGTGTGGCTGCTGTATATGTTATGGTTTATTGGAGCTATAGGTGAGAGTTAGGTGACATGTGGGTGTTGTGGGTAAGTAGCCCTGAAAAGGGCTAGGCAAGCTCCTCACCAGAGGTACTAGCCCTTTGTGAACATCTCATCCACAACAATGAGGCAGTAGCTTAGTTTAGAAAGGAGAGTCAGAATAAATTTTCTTTTTGGTTAGGCAATGGAGTTAAGTGACTTGCCCAGGGTCACACAGCTAGTAAGTGTTATGTGTCTGAGGCTGTGTTTGAACTCAGATATTCCTGAATCCAGGGCTGGTGCTCTATCCACTGTGCCACCTAACTGCCCCACTAGGAAAGTTTTTTGAGGTTAGAAGAGATTCAAACATACATTTAGGAATAAAGCCAAGAGTTAGGTTGAGGAAAGAGAAAAGGATCATAATTATTGAAGAAAAGATCCAAGAAAAGTAAAAGATGATATGAACAAGAATTCAACATGAAAACATTTGTTTCAACTGAAGGTGGGACTTTTCTTAATCAAAGAAAAAGAAAAGAGATGTAATATAAATGAAGATGAGAGAAGATTTGAAACTGCTTTTATAGAAAATTTGTTCTTTCATTAAATAAGCATTTATGAGCAAAGCAATGAGGTTACAAAGACAAAACTAAAAGAGTTCAAGTCCAAGTGCTTACATTGTACTGAAGGGATAAAACTCAAAGACAGATAAATACACAGTCACTTGAGGAGAGAGAGAGAATTAAGAAGCATAGAGGGTAGATTAGGGAAATTTTCAAAAACAAGGTGATGTGTAAGCTGATATTTGAATGAAGATAAAGAATCTGAAAAACAGAAATCATAGGTTCATTTCCTAGAATGGAGAACAGCCTTTACAAATGCATGACATGGTCTGTGGAATGTTGAGTATAAAAAGTAGCATGAAATACGTTCAAAAAGGAATATTAGAGCCAGATGATGGAGGTCCTTAAATAATAGTGTTTTTTGTTATTTTGTTGTCCTTGAATGTTAAGTTAATGGGAAGAGGCTGTAGTATTTTTAATGGGTGAATGAGGTGATCAAATTAACTTGGGATTTGTTGTTGTTGTTGTTGTTGTTGTTGTTGTTGTTGTTGTTGACTGTCTGAAGTATGGTTTTGGAGAGAGGAAAAATAAAAATTGGCATTACCAATGAGGTTATTACAATTGCCCATATAAGATGTGATATGGGCATGATAAAGGACAAGATTTGAATAGATGGAGGGGAGGGATAATCATGCATTCAAAGTCATCCAGGGAATGTGTAAAGCATATATGTGGATGACAACTACATCATTTTGCTGTGAATAGAGGATAGTGTTGGGGAATATAGATAGGAGTCTAGTTAGCTTTGGCTGCTGTAATAATTCAAAATGAAGATGTCTTTTTTTATTGTCTTCCTCCAAAACTGGAAAGTTATCAAGTCTCAATTATACTTCACTCAAGGCTGCTCGCATTCATTCTTTTGGTTCTAACATATTCACTCCATATAGTTTCAGGACTTTCTCCAGAAATGCTCAGCAACCTGAGCAGGATACAGAATATGGATAACAGATACGATTATTCAACCATTGCTGGTCAGCTTTGAAGAATGTTGGCAAACAGGCAAAGTTCTATAGGATTTCACATGGACCTCTTCCAGCCTTGATACACAAAAAGAGTTAAAAGGTGAGAGCTCACACTATAGACTAATGAACTTGACCTTAATTCTTGGAAAAATGCTAAAACAAATTATTGAAGGAATAATTTGGGAGTACTTGGAAGGAGGGATGACTAATATAAACTAAAAATGGTTAAAGTACACTAATACAACATTGTTTCTTTACAGGCTTACTTGAATAGGAAAATTATGTAGATATTGCAATGGATTTAAATAGGAATTTAGTAAGATATCTCACAATATGCTTAAAACCTTTAGTTTTAATTTGGCTTTCCTAGCCCAAAGATCATTCTCTTTAGCACAGAGAACAGAAACAAAATAAGAATTGAGTACCTCTATCTTCTGGCCATCAGTAGTCATTACCCCATAGAGACCAAACAGAGGGCACAAGATGGAGAGATGTTGACTACACATGTAGATGAGTTGATTTCAGAACCGATTTACCAGAACCAAATAATGTTAATTAATTATGTGGTATGGGGCAATATCATTACTTCTACCTTGTGCAAAAAATATTTACTAAGTGCCTACATATGCACTGGAGTCACAAAAAGAGGCAAAAGACAATCTCTGTATTCAAAGAACTTACAATCTAGCAGGGGAGAGTACAAGGAAACATATACAAAGCAAGCTATTGGCAGGTTAAACAGAGACTAGGAGAGAGAAGATATTAGAATTAAGAAGGGTTGGGGAAAGCTTCAAGTAAAAGAAGGGATTTTATTTGGGATTTAGAAGAAGCCAGGGAAGTCAGCAGTCAGAGTGAAGGAGTGAAAATGTTCCAGGTAGGGGGGACAATCAGAGAAAATGTGGAAGCAGAGAGGTAGGGTATCTTGTTAATGAAACAGCCAGGAGGCCAGTGTTACTGAATCAAAGTGTATATATTAGGGAGTAAAGTATGAGAAGACTGGAAATGTAGGAGAGGATAAGTGATGAAGGGTTTTGAATGATTTTGTATTTGGTCTTAGAGGCAGGTTTATTGAGTGTGGGTTGTTATGATCAGACCAATGGTTTGGCTTATGATCAACTATTTTCTTCACTAAAAACATATATTTGCCATTCTCTGATCCTACACTCCCTCTTGCACTTTCCATATTTTCTCATATTACTAACAGTAGCTCAGAGCAATCACACCTGCCAATTTATTGTTTCAAATATGTAGTTCATATGAGAAAGGTGACTTGAACTTATCAATAACAGCTGAGTCCTCTCTAATTATCTCAATTACCTTTAGTTTTAATTTTGTTTTTCCTAGCCCAAAGATCATTCTTCTTGACAGAGAGAACAGAAGAGAACAGAACAGCAGATTTGAGTACATCTATCTTCTGGCCATCAGTTGTCATCATCCCAAAGAGATCAAAGAGAAGTTCTATCCCTTCTTTCATTCTCTTTCTCTAGTAATACAACTTTCAAAAAAAATACACTTTTTTGTCCTCAGCATTCTTTGATAGGCTCACTTCATTTTGAGCTTTCCTAATCTTGTTGCAAGTATTAATGGATGCTCTGCATCTTTATAGTTATCTTCCATTGACTGCCTTTCCTAACATCTTATGTATAAGTCTTTTATAAACCAAGTTGGTCATTACATTCATTGTACATTTCCATTATTCTCCTTAGTAACTCCCTCTTTTGTTCCTTATTGGATAATTTCTGTTTATTCTTTGGAATTTCATTTGTCAAACTCTTTCACACAACCAGACTTCCACTTGTTGTGTATACAGTCCTAAACATCTTTTTTTTTTTTCTGAATCATTTGAAATATTCTCTCTGAACATCTAAAGTTTTTGTTGGATTGCATTCAATTTTCAACTTTTTCAGTGATACAAATTCTAAGATGGAGTATACATCTCTGTAGCATTGTATATGGAAAGAACATGGGATAGTTGGAAGGGCCCTTCAAATCCCTACTTTTTCCTATGTGACTGAGCAATTCACTGAAGTTCTGTAAATCTTGATATCTGTAAAATAATGGGATTAGATGACATCTAAGGTTCCTTCCAAATTGAAATCAATGGTACCCCAAATTTCTCATCATTTTTTTTTTGCACTAGGCAGTGGGGTTAAGTGACTTCCCAGGGTCACACAGCTAGTAAGTGTTATGTGTCTGAGGCCAGATTTGAATTCAGTTCCTACTGAATCCAGGGCCGGTGCTCTCTCCACTGCACCACCTAGATGCCCCTCATCATTTTAATACTAGCAAATAGGCCCTCTTCATGGTAAGAATCAGATTAAGTAATATGATTTCTCTTGATTGGTCTATTCTAGTTTTTGAAGTATGAAATTATCATTAAGCCAAGAAAAACGTAGTGCTGATTTAAGGAGAGAAAGGCAAAAAGATAGAGACAGGAAGAGACAAAGTAAGAGATGGAAATATCTCACAAGTATTTAGATAATTGAAATTCTTTACTATTACTGGCGTAGCTGCCAAATGTGTGATATTTCCCGAACTTTTTTTTCTATACCATTTTTTCTCTACCATTCACCATTTCATGTCTTTTGGTTCCATGGATTTTCCCACATGAAATATTTTCTTAAGATACAATGTTTGTTCTTTTTCAGTCATTTCGATCATGTCTAGCTTTTCATAACCCTTTTTGGGGTTTTCTTGGCAAAGATACTGGAGTGGTTTGCCATTTCCTTCTCTGGCTCATACAGATGAGGAAACTTAGATAACCAGGCTTAAGTGACATGCCTAGAGTCACATACCTAGTAAATATCAGAAATCAGATTTGAACTCAGTTTTTCCTGACTCCAGGCCTAGTACTCTATCTACCACTCCACCTAATTGTTCCTATAAAATGCTACTCTACTCAAATATTACATGTTTGGTATTTTTTAATTTAAATTTCATATTCAGTTCATTAATACTCATCTGAAATATCAATTTAGTGTATATTCTCAGATATTGAATTGTCCTATAAGAGTTCCTTTAGCTAAACTCCAGACAATGCAGAATATTTTCCTATCATTATAATTTTCTTTCACATAGCTCTATTTTCTGATTTTTTTTTGTTCCAAACCTTTTAAATAATGTAATTATTAAATCACAACTTAGGGCTATATGTTTTACTTCTATTACCTTAGTTGTAATTTCATTGTTAAATAATATTAAAATTATGTGTTTAGAATTTCTTTTTTAATATTTGTTCATAACTTATCAGTTTTAAACAAATGTTCAATTTTTGTAAAGGAGATATTTGGTGCTGAAAAATATGCATATTTCTTTATTTGCACCATTCAGAAGGAGTCATGATTCACTCTGATATAAATTTACCAATAATTTGTTCATCTTTGGATTTTCTTTTGTTACGTAACTTTCTGTTAAATTTGTCCAGATACAAGAAAGTAAAATTAGTCTCCTATAATTCTTTAACCAATGATGTGTTTTTGTAATTCTGTCAACTTTTCTAAATTTACATACTATATCAATAAGGGAAGGATATCTGACATTGATCTTGTTTCATTGTCTTATGGTTTATTAGGCAAGACAAATTTCCTTGTTTATCTTTCTTAATAATGTGACTTTCTTTGCTTCGTTTTTCAGCATAATTGTAACTCCTGTTTTTAACAAAATGTTCACCTTATGTATAGCAAATTTTGTCTTACCTTCTAATTTTCATTTAGTACTTGTATTTTTTAGATGTGGTTCTTTTATTCTAAAAAAGAGTGTAGGGCTTTTTTCTAACTTTTTCTCCTCTCTCACTGGATATTTTAACCTAGTTTTATTATAAATTATGATTTTAGGCTTATATTTTCCTCCATTTACATATTTTATTTCAGAAGTTATAAAGGGATAATTAAGGAAAAGGACAGTGGAACAGATCAGACAACTGAAAAATCCAGAGCACTGGCAAACAAAGCCCCAAGTTAACTATGTCTGCTATGGACAGCAACTGATGAGATCCTACTTCCATCTGCACTGCATGCATAGCTGCACTTAACCTGCCACCCTCCTGTATCTTTCATGCTACTGGCTTTTCAGCTGTGACAGTGATACCTTTTTGAAATTTCTCGATTGGCATGGCTCCTACTGAGTATATGTGTGTCTGTCTAATTCCTGCCAGGACTATACTGTCAGCTCCAGGACATCTCTGTTTGGTAGCTGTCTCAGTTGACAGCTGGGTAAGACTTGAGCCACTATGAATTGTATTAATGAGCCACAATGTAAACAGTATAGGATGGAAGGTTTCTGTTCTGGGAAATGTTTTAGCAGAGTAAAGAAGACAGGATAACTGAGCTATGGGGATGGGTCATCAACAACTCCTGCCAATAACTTTGATGAAGGCACTAGGCACTCTTCCAGGCTAGGGAGCCTGCAGCCAGCACATAAAAACTGGGAGAAGTAAGGTTCCTGGCTGGAGGCCAAATGTGATCTACTGTCCTATTGCTACCAGACATGTATGTCTTTGAAGAAAGCAAAGAAAGCAGGGGAAGCATGTTTCCCACAGGTTACAATCAGGCTATGGAGACCTAGATGGTATCCCCTGTATTGTTTAACTGAATCCCTAGAGAAATTTTATGTGCCAGGCCCTGTGTCAGGTTGTGTGACATTCTGGGTTCAGGGAATAGTGAAGTGTTCCATGATGATGACTTTGTGCCACAAAGCTTTAATAACAGTATAACTTCAGAGGATATAGCACTGGCCATCAGATATTGTAGGATGCTGAAAAAATATTTTTAAATGTCTTTGGGAAAAATTGATTTTTTAAAAGTTTAGCTAATTAATTTGGTTTTCATTTGCCCAAGTAAGTCTCTTTTGGCTTTTGGTAAGTATAAGATAAAAGTGAAGTAAGCTCAGAAGTTGAGAAGTTCAGAGAAAAGTGCAATCCAATAACTAAAACCATGAATTAAATTGAATTTTTTTATGGATTTTTGGTCACAACTTGATGATGCACTCCAATTACTACATGGGATGCACACAGAAAGTCACTTACATGCATCTCATTCACGTACTTCACATTTCCACTAACTAGTATACTGTCTGGCACTATTATATGTAGATTAAAATGTATTTTGATTGCTTCATTGAATGATTAACTTTTGCCACTGTTGCCCATGTTCTCCCACAAATTCCCCACAGATCACCCACCCAGCATGGTAAGGGTCTTCCTCTACATCTCCTGAAAGTTTGCAGATACCAATGGAACAATACAGGTGGCACAGTGGATAGAGATCTCAGTCTGGAGTCAGGAAGACATGACTGAAATTCAGTTTAAGCCACTTTTTTTACATTTAATTTTCATTTCATTTTTTCTCAATTACATGTAAACAAAAAAAAAATTGAGTTCCATATTTTCTGCTTACTTCATTCCCCCTACCCCTTCCTTGAAAAAACAAGTAATTTGACATAGACTATACACGTGCAGTCATACAAAATATTTCTATATTAGCCTGTTTGAAAAAAATGCAGCCAAAAGAAAGGAAGAAAGAAAGAAAGAAAGGAAGGAAGAAAGAAAGAAAGAAAGAAAGAAAGAAAGAAAGAAAGAAAGAAAGAAAGAAAGGAAGGGAGGGAGCGAGGAAAATGGAAAGAAGGAGGAAGGAAAGAAGAAAGAAAGAAAGAAAGAAAGAAAGAAAGAAAGAAAGAAAGAAAGAAAGAAAGAAAGAAAGAAAGAAAGAAAGAAAGAAAGAAAGAAAGAAAGAAAGAAAGAAAGAAAGAGAACTACAAAAAGTATGCTTCAATCTGCATTCAGACTGAACCAGTTCTTTCTTTGCAGGTAAATAACATTTTCCATCACAAGCATTTGACAATTGTATTGGATCATTGCATTGCGGAGAATAGTTAGGTCATTCACAGTTGGTCATGATACAATATTGCTGTTATTGGATACAATGCTTTCCTGGTTCTGCTTATTTCACTTTTTATCAGTTCATGTAAGTCTTCCCAGGGTTTCCTGAAAGCATTTTGGTTATCATTTTTTATAGCACAATAATATTCCATCACAATCATATGCTATAATTTGTTCATCCATTCCCCAGTCTGTAGCCATGCCCTCAACTTCCAATTCTTTGCCAGCACAGAAAAAGCTGCCCTAAATGTTATAAATATTTTTGTATATGTATACAAATATATATGTATGTATACATATATACACACACACATTCACACACACACACACACACACACACACACACATATTTATTTCAGGTAAAGACCTCATCAGCTTAAGACACGTATAAGTTGTGTGTCTTTGGAAAAACACTTTAATACCATTTGCCTCAATTTCCTTCATTGTAAAATTGGGATAGTAACAATAGCTACCTCTTAGGCTCATGTGGAGATCAAAATGAAATAATATTTGTCAGGCATTTAGCATTGTGCCCTAAAAGGTGTTACATACATGTTTATTCCCTTCCTCATCCCCTCCCATTCCAACTCTTATCCATCCCTTGGTTATTTCTCTGCTGGAGAAAGGATGATTTTGAAAATAGAGTTATATTCAAATTGAGCATCTTTAAAACATCATGGCAATGTTCTTTGTGGATATAAGTATATTTTGTTCTTTTTTTTTGGAATTCAGTTTGTGTTTCACTCATTTAGAATCACTTCACAGAGCACATGTTTTTGTTCAGCCAATCTATTCATTGCCTTCTTTAACCTGTAGGCTTTCTCAAACTGCAAAAATGTCAGGAAAACAAGGTGAAAGACTGTTTCAAGGATCAAACTTGAAGTGATTTCATTAGTAAAAGATGTTCACCAAAGATGAAGGCAATTATTTCAGTTCAATCACTATTTCCCCATTACTCAAATATTTTTCATTAAAAATATTTGACTTGATATTATTTTCAATAACATTGCTATAATTCTTCACAAATATTACAAATATATTTTCCCAGAATTTTTCTAAGATTAGAAAGAGTATAGCAAAGGAGATTTTTCTTTACTTTCACTTTTACAAAGATAACAAAAGCCAAAAAAAAAATTATCACTGTAATAGCTCATTCTTATAGTTTCTGATACGCAAATGTAACGGACTCATTGGCCTAAGAAACAGAGCTTCTCTCTCCTATTAAGAGGCCTCAGCTCTGGACTAATACAGACTTGGAGATACAACCTTCTTTTTTCTTTTTTTTTTCTTTTTTTATTTTTGAGATACAACCTTCTAAAGAATAAAGTTAAATCTTTTATTATTTCATTGGCTCATTATGTCCCTATCGCAAAGTAGAATTCTGAGACAATCTTTTGAACAAAACTCAGATTTAACTCATTTCTAAGGTCTTCCAAAAGGGATCAAGAGGGTTCCCTTCTACAAAATTACTGAATATGCAAAACAAATCAAGTATAAGAGAGCTATTTATTTCCTCCATGTCAAAATAAAAACATAAAATAGAAAAGACTCATAAAGACACATTGGTTAAAAATAATAAAGCAGGAACAGGCATTTCACTTTTACTTCAGTCCCTCTATCTAAGCAACCCAGTCCATGTTCATATCTTCTGGCAAACCAGGGTATGACTTAGGCTCATCCTCTGCTTGGTGATAATCTCCTTGTATTAGCTATGGAGGAAGAGAACACCTCCCAGAGGGAAGAAAACACCAAATAAGGAAATTAGCAACTCCTAAATTCCCAAAGTATTCACTAAGCTCAAAAAACAATTATTTCTTAGGATTAGTTTGGTCACCTGTGATCAGGCAAGCAAATACAAATCAGAAGACATAGATCTTTAAGATCTAGGACTAGGTTTACCTACACAAGCACATATTTATATTACTATATGCAAGTGACTGTCCTTGTTGCTTCTAATACCCTCACTTTCTTTTCCTCCAGGAGAAATCTGAGCAGTAAATATAATCAGCTGCCTGATTATGCTGGACACACACACACACACACACACACACACACACACACACACATATGAACAATGAGAAGCCACAGTTTTTGCAAATCCCTTAAGATGAGGCTTGCTACCGAGAAGTGGTCAAAGCACATACTCAACTCTGGGGAATGTGAAGTGTCCCTGTCCAGCAGACAAAAGCAAGAGAGGTTCATTTGGGAGGTGGTTGTTCTTTACATTGCTCTTTTCCATAAAGAACATGCCTTGATTCAGGGGTTGGAGCCAAGATGGCAGAGTAAAATCAGTGACTTGCTTGAGTTCTCCCCCAAACCTCTCCAAATACCTGTAAAAATAGCTCTAAACAAACTCTAAAGTAGCAGAACCCACAAAAAGGCAGAGGGAAAGAAATTCCAAGCCCAAGGCAACCTGGAATGTCAGCAGGAAAGGTCTTTTGCACCAAGCTAGGAGAGGAGTGAAGTTCAGCATGGTCTATGCCAGCAAAGACCAGGCCTCAGTGATCCTGGAGTATGCTTCAAGGGACTGAATCATGGGCAGCTGTGGCCGTTTCCAGACTTTTCAACCCACATACACGAAAGGCAACTTTGAAGATCAATAGGAAAGCTCTATTGGACTATGGTGAGAGAAGAGTGGTCCGGCCACAGTTGTGATACAGCCCCAGGGCAGCAGCTGCTTCCAGAGCTCTTGTCCCACAAACAGAGGGGGGATCAAGTGGTTGATCAGAGGGGGATTGAAGGGATCTCTTTGCTGGTGCTGAGGCAGGATTCTCTTGCTTTGCCCCTGCTTGGATCTGAGTTGCAGTTCTGGGTGGTGGTCCTGGGGCAAGGAGGAGCATTGGCATGTAGAGTTTGTGGTGATGGTACAAAGAGCATCCTCCTCACAGTTTCACGGCAGAAAGGAGTGCTTGTGGCCAATGATAGACCAGAGCACAGGCCAGGAAAGGAGTAAACACCTCACCTTTGATCACACCACCTTGGAAGAACTGAAAGTTTCCACGTCCCTAGACTTATCTCTGAAAAAAGCTACACAAAACCCTGAAGGTTGGGACAGTACATTCTCCACACTGGAATCAGAGCCCTACCTTAATAAAGACTTTAAAACTCTAGTAATTGTCTAGGAACAGGAGCAAACAGCACAAAAAAGTCAGATCATAGAATCTGTCTTTGGTGACAAAGAAGATAAAAACATACAACCAGAAGAATACAACAAAGTCAAAGCCCCTATATCTAAAGCCTCCAAGAAAAATATGAATCAGTCCCAGGCCATGGAAGAGCTCAAAAAGGATTTTGAGAAGCAAGTAAGAGAAGTAGAGGAAAAACTGGAAAGAAAAATGAGAGTGATACAAGAAAATCATGAAAAACAAGTCAATAGCTTGCTAAAGGAGAATCAAAAAAATACTGAAGAAAATACCACCTTAAAAAATAGCCTAACCCAAATGACAAAAGAGTTCCAAAGAAGCCAATGAGGAGAAGAATGCCTTCAAAAGCAGAATTGTCCAAATGGGAAAGGAAGTTTAAAAGCTCACTGAAGAAAATACTTCTTTAAAAATTAGAATGGAGCAAATAGAAGCTAGTGACTTTATGAGAAATCAAGATATTGTAAAACAAAACCAAAAGAATGAAAAATAGAAGACAAGGTGAAATATCTCATTGGAAAAACAACTGACCTGGAAAATAGATCCAGGAGAGATAATTTTAAAATTATTGGACTACCTAAAAGCCATGACCAAAAAAAGAGCCTAAACATCATCTTTTTTTTTTTTAAGACATCATCTTTGAAGAAATTATCAAGGAAAACTGCCCTGATATTCTAGAAGCAGAAGATAAAATAGAAATGGAAAGAATCCGGTGATCACCACCTGTAAGAGACCACCAAAGGAAAATTCCTAGGAATATTATAGCCAAATTCTAGTGTTCCCAAGCCAAGGAGAAAATATTGCAAGTGGCCAAAAGGAAACAATTCAAGTATTGTGGAAACACAATTAGTATAACACAAGATTTAACAGTATCTACATGAAGGGATAGGAGGGCTTGGAATATGATATTATGGAGGTCAAAGGAGATAGGATTAAAACCAAGAATCACAGAGCAGTTATGTTGTGCAGTGGATAGAGGTCCAGCCCTGGAGTCAGGAGAACATGAATTCAAATCCAGCCTCAGACACATAACACTTACTAGGTGTATGACCCTGGGCAAGTCACTTAACCCCAATTGCCCCACCAAAAAAAATAAGAGAGAATCACCTACCCAGCAAAACTGAGTATAATCTATCAGGGGAAAAATGGACAATCAGTGAAATAGAGGACTTTCAAGCATTCTGAATTAAAAGTCCGAAGCTGAATAGAAAATTTGACTTTCAAATACAAGACTCAAGAGAAACATGAAAAAGGTAAACAGGTCTCACCCCTTAAAGTTGGACTGTTTACTTTCCTACATGGAAAGATAATATTTGTAACCCATGAGACCTTTGTCAGTATTAGGTTAGTTGGAGGGAAAAATACATGGAGAGAGAGAGAGAGAGAGAGAGAGAGAGAGAGAGAGAGAGAGAGAGAGAGAGAGAGAGATGGCACAGATTGAGTTGAGGATATAGGGGTGATATAAAAAATAAAATTAAGGGGTGAGAGAGGATTATACTGGAAGAAGAAGAAAGGTAGAAGTAGAATGGGATAAATTATCTCACATAAAACGGACAAGAAAAGGCTTCAACAGTAGAGGGGAAGTGGGGGAAGGTGAGAGGGAATGAGTGAATCTCATTCTCATTGGATTTGGCTTAGGGAGGGAATACCATACACACTTAATTGGCCATGGAAATATATCTTACTCTATAGGAAAATAGGGGAGAAGGGAATAAAAGAGGGGGGATGATAGAAGGGAGGGCAGATTGGGGGAGGGAGTAATCAAAAGCAAACAATTCTGAGGAGGGACAGGGTCAAAATAGAGAGTAGAATAAATGGGGGGTGGGATAGGATGGAGGGAAATATAGTTAGCTTTTCACAACATAACTACTATGGAAGTGTTTTCCATGACTACAAATGTATAACCTGTATTGAGTTGCTTGCCTTCTCATTGAGGGTGAGGAGGGAGGAAGGGAAAAAATTTGGAACTCAAAGTTTTAAAAACAAATGTTAAAAATTGTTTTTTTACATGCAACTGGGAAGTAAGATATATAAGCAATGGGGTATAGATATCTATCCTGCCCTACAGGAAAATAGAAGAGGGAGGGGATAAAGGAAGGGGGGTGATAGAAGGGAGGGCAGATTAGGGGGAGGAGTATTCAGAATGCATGCCATCTTGGGGTGGGGGGAGGGGAGAGATGGGGATAAAATTTGCAACTCAAAATCTTCTGAAAGTGAATGTTGAAAACTAAAAATAAATATTTAAATTTAAAAAAAACATTCCTCATTACAACCTTGTGAGTTACAGAACCTAAGTATTAATATTTTCATTTTAGATATGAGGAAACTGAAGCTCATAAAGGTAAATTGTTTAAATCTTGTTTGAAAAGTATAAACACTCACAAGATGATATTATCTAGTAGACCACATATGGAATTCTTGGATATAATTGATAGTGCCACGGTATGACTAGAATAAAATGATGTACACAGTGTGGTATAGTGGAAAGCATATTAAACTTGGGATTAAACCCAAGTGTTCTGACTCTAAGGTTTATGGTTTTTCAGGAAATCGCTTCCTTTTCATTATTATATTACACTCACAGCTAGGAATGCAAATTGAACTCAAGAACTCCACATTTTACCTATTAGGCAATATCATCTTGTGTGTGTATATTCCAAACAAGACTAAAATAACAATTCCCTATGTAATCATCTTTCATCTTCCATCTGACATGTAAGTGGCAACATATATTGCAGATGTTATTTTAAGGTTATCTTGCAAAGGTATCTCATGGCTGTCACAAAAATTTCCTTAGTACTGAATATGCCCCAAGGCTTTACAAATGCTATAGTAGACTGACACTTTCCAGATTATTTCTTTGCTCTTATCCATTCTGCTGTGACAGCATGTCTCCTATAATTGGATGAAAATCATTTCCTTTACTTCAGATTTTACGGATGGTTATTTTCATATCTTCATGTATCCATTTCTTTGCAGTTCAGTAAGCCTAAGTTTTGTCTTTTCTATGCATATTCTTCCTTCTCTAAATTGTATTTTATTGATTCAAAAGTATATACTCTTTCAAAGAGTTGCTCCATTTCCCACACCAGGTATATTAGTTCTGATTTTAAATTTATGAATAATATAATGGGTAGCTGACTCAGTTGTCTATGATGATCAGTATAAAAAGTGGAACGTTCTTGCTTTTGCCAAGGTTATCATGAACATGTCTATAAAAGCATTTTGCTCATGTTTACCATCACCTTCAATGGTTTCATTAATCTTTGATGCTTACATCCTAGTTAACGAAAATAAGTGACTCAAAAAGTTATACAAGAATTTGAAATGATGTTAAATAAAATCCAAAGCACTTAAAATATCTGTCATTCTTAGTAATTCCTTAATATTTAAAGCAAAGGGGCTCCCTAAGATGTGATGCTGGCACAGGGTAACTTAGAGAAAGAAAGAAAGATTCAGATAGATAGACAGGCAGAGAAAGAGCATGAGATGAGAGAGAAGCACAGAGAAAAAAAGAAAAGACATTTCTTCAATTGATTAAAGCAATATGTTTGCTCTAAGGATTTTATTTCCTTCCAAGTCTCTTGATTGAGGATTAAAACACCTCATATCTAGAAGAAGAGAATCAGACAGTAGGTTCAGTCTAGGTTTATTATTTTGATCTCCTTGCATTTTTGAAGGTGAATTTGAAGGTGCACCCTTAACCTAGAGGAATCAGTAGGGAAATGAAGATAAAGATAGAAAGACTAACAGATAGGTAGAAGGAATAGAAGACAGTGTTGATTAGTTTGTCTGTGTCTCAGTTACAGCAAGCAACTGGTTGATTCTTTAACCATTTCATTTCCCTAACATGGAAAACATGCTCTGTTCAGAGATGCCTCTTCAAAGATACCATGGTCATTTCAAAATAGTAAATGAGTGGGGAATTTGGGGAAAGCCAGAGAAATTGCTCTTTTATAGAGTTGTCACATGACTCTGAATCTGTTTAAGAAATGAAGTTTAGGATTCTTACACCTCTTTTTGGCTTAGTTTCCTCATTTGCAAAATGAGGATAATAATAGTGCTTACCACACAAGGTTCCTGTGAAGATAAAATGAGTTAATACTTGTAAGGCACTTTGCAATTGTTAAAGCCCTGTATAAACAAAATATATTAATATTATTAACAGCAGTTTTGTTATTAGTTCTGATACTATTATTATTAACAATATTAATAATACCTACTATCTGCCTTACCTGCTATCTATTGAGAAACCATTTTCTTTTGCTTTGTTTTTAAAAACTCCTGTTCAGAACTTCCCTTCTCCTGCTTTGAACCAAGCCTACTTGTCCATGAGCTATTCACAAATTAGTGAAATGTTATAATTGTCTTTTTAGGGGCACCTAGCTATAAATGCATCTGTGATCTCATAACTGTGGCTACTCACCCATCAACAGATCCAATTTAATGCATCCCTTATCCCTCAATGTAATTCATCCATATTTTCCTATATGTCCTCCACAGAGGGTCTTTCATGGTACTGAAGAATTTTTTTTGAGACTTTTTGGACCATTTTTCATACTAATGCAGGCCTTGAAATGTCTGTTATCTATTGATCTTGTTACATGACCAAGCTACCACTTTTGTGATCCTATTCTGATTTATTTGCATTTAGGTCATCATAGGATTGTGCTACAGCCTCTTTGCATCCACCATGAATCTTTCAACTATTGCCAGTATTACCTACAACTATATATATATATTCCTAATTTATTGTTTTCCACAATTTTTAGACAAACAAAAAAAGATTGCAAAGAATGTTGTTAAAAGATGTGATTTTTGTCCTGGGGAGGGTCTTGTGTTTGTTGAAAGTACAGCAAAATTTCTCAAATGAATTTCAGTTTGCTTTCTTATGCATCTTCAATTCTAGACCCAACTCATTACCTGTCCTGAAGTACTAATTCAATAGGCTATGAAAGTGTTAGAGACAGACTGAAACATACGCATTTTTTATATGCTTTTAGTTTTTTTTCCCTTCCTTTATAGATTGCTAGTCTAGTCTCTTTAGAGTAATCCCTGATCTCTTTTAAAAAGCTCCATAAGGTGGGAAGGTAGGTGGTGCAGTGAATAGAGCACTGGCCCTGGAGTCAAGAGGACCTCAGTTCAAATCTGGCCTCAGACACATAAAACTTATTAACTGTGTGATTCTGGGCAAGTCACTTAACCCCCAATTGACTCACCAAAACTGATTAAGTAAATAAACAAACTCCATAAGTAAGCACGATATCATCTGCAAAAAGAAGAATCCAAAGAATCTTTCCTTCCACAGGACTTTTTTTCTATTTGGACCTTAACTAGGATATCTTCTATGATGCCAGGAAACACCTTTGGAAAGCATACATTTTCGTACCTTATGTCTTTCTTGGTTATTAATAAACAATCAATATTAATTATTCAATATAAAGGTTACTATGTTATCACTTCATGATAATACAATGAGATAATTCTACAGGTATAACCTCAATTCATATTATTTTGATTCCTGTAGCAATCAACAATGATTTTTCCTAATTTTCAGTTATCTTACCTAATTATGTGTTTGCTTCAGGTTTTTTTAAATATATTGGATTGAAATTTCATGTGTTTTTCCATGGATATGACTCCTTTCTTCCCTGAAACCTGAGAGAATAAGAGGGAGAGGAAGAAGAGTAGGAAGAAGGAGGAGGAGAAAGAGGAAGGAAGAAGAGAAAAAAAGGAAAAGGAAGTGGAGGATGAAGAAGAGGAGGAGGAGAAGCAGAAGCAGAAGCAGAAGAAGCAGAAGAAGAAGAAGAAGAAGAAGAAGAAGAAGAAGAAGAAGAAGAAGAAGAAGAAGAAGAAGAAGAAGAAGAAGGAGAAGGAGAAGAAGGAGGAGGAGAAGAAGGAGAGGAGGAGGAGGAGGAGAAGGAGGAGGAGGAGGAGAAGGAGGAGGAGGAGAAGAAAAGGAGAAGGAGAAGGAAAAGGAGAAGGAGGAGGAGGAAGAAGAAGAGGAAAAAAGAGAGGAGGAAATGGAGGAGGAAGAAGAGAAGGAGGAGAAGCAGAAGAAGCAGAAGCAAATGAAGCAGAAGCAAATGAAGCAGAAGCAAATTAAGAAGAAGAATAGAAGGAGAAGGAGAAGGAGGAAAAAAAGGAGAAAAAAATTGCATCTGAATGGGAAAATGACTCACAGGCACTTACTGAAGGGGATAATGGAAGGAAAGAGCTGGTTTAATGGACTTTATAGTATACCCAGAAGGAATAAGAAACATTATTTCCTGGAATATTTGGTAATGATATATTGTAGTCCTTATCATAAATATTTTTAGACATAGCATGGTGAAAAATAATTTCAGTTAACACACACATATGTTTGTTGTTATGTTGGTGTAATACAGAACACCATTGCCTCTTAAAAATTAAACATGAGAATGAGAAAATAGAAGACATTGTGAAATATATCATTGGAAAAACCTGACCTGTCCAGGAGAAATAGTTTAAATTTAAATAGTTTAAATTTAATTTAAATTAAAATAGTTTAAAAATTATTGGACTACCTGAAAGCTGTGATCAAACAAATAAAGAACCTACACATTATCTTTCAAGAAATTATTGAGAAAATATGCCCTGATGTTCTAGAACCAGAGGGTAAAACAGAAATTGAAAGAATCCACCCATCACTGCCTGAAAGATATCCCAAAAGGAAAATTCCCAGGAATATGATAGTTTAATTCTAGAGTTCCCAGATCAAGGAGAAAATATTGCAAGCAGCCAAAAGGAAACAATTCATGTATTGTGGAAATACAATCAGGATAACACAAGATTTAGCAGCTTCTACCTTAAGGGATCAGAGGTCTTAGAATATGATAATATGGAGGGCAAAGGAGCTAGGATTAAAACCAGAAATCACCTACCCAGCAAAACTGAGCAAAATCTTTTAGGGGGAAAATGGATTTCAATGAAATAGAGGACTTTCAAGCATTCTTGATTAAAAGACCAGAGCTGAATAGAAAATTTGAATTTTTAAAGACAAAACTCAAGAGAAGCATTAAAAGGTAAACAGGAAAGAGAAATCATAAGGGACTTCTTAAAGTTGAACATGAGACCTTCCTCAGTATTAGGGTATTTGGAGGGAATATATATAACACACATACACACAGAGGACAAAGGCTGAGTTGAATATGAAGAAATGATATCTAAAAATAAAATTAAGGGGTAAGACAGGATTGCACTGGAAGAAGGAGAAATGGAGAGGCAAAAATGGGGTAAATTATCTCATGTAAATGAGTCAAGAACAAGCTTTTACAGTGTAGGAGAAGAGGGGGGAAGTAAGAGGGAATGAGTAAATCTTACTCTCATCAGATTTGGCTTTAGGTGGGAATAACATACACACCCAATTGTATGGAAATCTCTTTTACCTTACAGGAAAATAGGGTGGAAGGGGATAAGAGGGAGGAATGATAGAAGAGATGCAGATTGGGTGAGGGGGTAATCAGAAGCAAACACTTGTGCGGAGGAACAGGGTCAAAGGAGAGAATTGAATAAACGGGATTGGATAGCATGGAGAGATTGGATAGGATGGAGGGAATTATAGTTAGTCTTTCACAATACAGCTATTATGGAAGTGTTTGCGTGACTACACATGTATAAACTGTATCAAATTGCTTGCCTCTCAATGAGGATGTGTAGGGAGGGAGGAACGAAGAGAATTTGGATTCAAAGTTTTAAAAATGAATATTAAAAAATTTTTTTATGCAACTGGGCAATAAGATATACAGGCAATGTGGTATAGAAAACTATCTTGGCCTCCATAAAAATAGAAGGGGAAGGGGATAAAAGAAGTGAGGTGTGAAGTGAGGGCATATTGGGAGAAAGAGTATTCAGAAGGCATGCCTTCTTGGGGAGGGGAGAGGGAAGTGATGGGGAGAAAATTTGGAACTCAAAATCTTGTGGAAGTGAATGTTGAAAACTAATACATAAATTGATTAATAAAAAATTACATGTGAGTATTAGAAAAAGGGCAATGGGCTTAGGGAGTGATCAGGTCTCAAGAAATAACCCACAAGAAACTCATAGGAACAGGAAGACAGACTAATCATGTGGCAAGATCAAGGCCGTTCACTACTCCCTTCTCCAAAGTGAGTAAACTTAGAAGCAATCAAAAAAATCAAGAAAAAATCCCTCAACATATAGCTGCATAGTCTAGCAAAAATAAAATTGCATATCATCCATGTTTCAAAATGTATGTCTTTTTTGCTTTTTAAGTTCATGATCCTCAGTCATGTCATGTACAGTATGTTTTATCTTCTTTTGGACTGCTGATTTATCATTGCATTGATCAGAGTTCTGAAGTCTTCAAAGTTGTTTCTTTTATTTTATAATGCTATCATTATATAAATTATTTCTTAGCTCTGCTAACTTTGCTTTGCATATTTTCATTAAGACATTCCCGATATTCCACCAATAACTTCATGATGTTAGGAGAAAGAGAGGGAGGCTTCTGGCAATGGAGCTTCAGTGATCATCTTTGGGGAGGCCATGGACAAAAGGTACCCAGGATGGACCAGAATGGGTGAATTATGATTTACCTAAATGGAGAGAACTCCTAAATTGAGCTCACATATCCATCTGAATATTTAAGTGGTTGTTTTTCTTAAGTTGTATGTATTTTTATGGTTTACTATCTCAGTTGACAAAATAATTTATAAGAATATAAGCACCGTATTTCATATTATATAGAGAAGGGATTGGTAAATACCTTAACCGGGATGACCCAGGGCAAAGTCTGGAGGTAGAAAAACTTGTTCTTCATTGTTCTTCTCTATTGTCCTCCTCCTTACTGAAACTTCAGTGGTTCTTACTAGACTGAAATTCAGGTAGTCTATCCCTGTTGTGTTGAACACTTACTTCCTTTGAACCATATGGACTTCTGCACGTTCCTGCACTGTAAATATATCATATTCCCTTAGAGGACACATGTTTCCTAGAACTAATCTGAAAAATTAATTCAAGCAAAGGTGTTATTAGATGATAATGCATTAATATATTATTCTTCTCAGTTTACCTATATTTGAATGAGCAGCCATTGATGATTTCACTCTTAAAATAAGTAATGAGGAAGTAATAGATCCAATACGTTAGCAAAGGGACCTATTCTGTCTATACAAGGATCTGATCTTAAAGTGTGGATAGAAAACACTATGGCCTCTATTCTATAGATTACTCAATAGGAATAACTTCTGCTAAGTCTTAGTTTGAAGGGAAAATCTATGGCTTCTGTGTTTTAAATCACTAGTTAGTATAAAACAAATATTTTGGGTAGAAATTATTTTATTGAATCAAAATTATTTATCCTTTATATCTCACAACATATTTTTGTGAAATATTTATGGAAGTTCTTTTTGTGGTGGCAAAGAATTGGAAAATGATGGGATGCCTATCAATTGAGGAATGGCCAAACAAGTTGTGGTATGTGGATGTAATGGAATACTATTGTTCTACAAGAAATGATGAGCAGGTGGATTTCAGAAAAACCTGGAAATACTTACATAAATTGATGCTAAGTGAAGTGAGAAGAACCAGGAAAACATTGTATACGGTGACAGCAACATTGTGTAACGACCAACTTTGACAGACTTAGCTCTTCTCAGCAATGCAATGATCTCAGACAATTCCAAAAGACTCATGATGGAAAATGCTATCCACATCCAGAAAAAGAACAATGGAGTTGAATGCAAATCAAAGCATATTATTTTCTCTTTTTTGTTGTTGTTTTTTTTCCTTTCTTGTAGTTTTTTTCCCTTTTATTCTGATTCTTCCTTCAAAATTTGACTAATTTGGAAATATGTTTAATATTATTGTACATGTATAGATTATATCAGATTATATGCCATCTTGGGGAGGGAGTAAGGGAAGGGGGGAGAAAAATTCAGACCTCAAAATCTTATAAAAGTGAATGATGAAAACTAAAAATAGATAAATACATTTTAAAAAAATACGCACACATATTATATTTTTAATAAAGGAGGATTGGATAACCAGTTAAAATGCCTTTTGAAAATGTTTTAATCTTTTTGTGTTATAGAACCCTTTGATAATGTCATAAAATTTATGGACCACTGCTTAGAATATTTTTTAAAGGAAGGAAGGAAGAAGAGAAAGAAGGAAAGAAGGAGGAAGGAAGGAAAGGAAGGAAGGAAGAAGGAAGGAAGGAAGGAAGGAAGGAAGGAAGGAAGGAGGGATTTATTAAGCATCTACTAGGTGCTAGGCACTGTGTTAAGTATAAGTATTCTCACATTTGATCTTTAGAAAAGCCCTGAATTTTAGATGCTTTATAATCCCCATTTTGAAATTCAGAAAACTGAGACAAATAGAGATAAAATAACTTGTCCAGAGTCACATAGTGAGTGTTTGAGGCAGAATTTGAACTTTGGTGTTCCTGACTCCAAGTACACTTTATCCATTATACCATAACTATAAACGATTGCAAAGGAAACCAATTTTAATGAAATCCAGTTTTCAATATATTAAAAATAACTTCATGGTCCCAATATAATTAATATCCTGTTTTAGAACATCAAATTTCATTCAAAGCTTATTATAATCTTCTCTCCTCCTGCACTCTATTTTCCAGCAAATCCATACAATTATTTTTGCCTGACATCTATTTCCCATCCTCTGCCTCTGATTACATGCATGCCATATCCCCATATCTGAAATGCATCTCTTCTTCATCTTTATGTTTACTTCAGAATCCCTGTTTCTTTCAAGGTTTATGCATCAACTCATCTGTTAAACCTTCTCTGATCCCACCTACTACCCTATTTTTAGTGCCTTCCCTATTCCCCAATCACTTTTTCCATATCAATTTATTTTCATACATGTTGAGCCCTTTCTGTAGATTGTAAGCTCTTTGAATGCAAGGACCATTTCACTCTTGTTTCTGTATTCCTAGCACCTATCACGTTGGCTTTCCCCTAGTAAGCACTTAATAAATACTCATTGGATTAAAATACCATACAAAATGTGAAGGGTTTTTTCTTTACATTTTACAGAATTATATCGCACAAATCCCTTAGATAATTGTTTCCTTGACTTCTCTAAATCTCAGCAAATAGAACAGTAACCATATCTAGATGTTAACTTCATCCTATTTTATTCATTTTCATTTTTAAAAATTTACTGGAAAATAACTATAATTTTGTCAATTAAACTTACCTGTCAGATGACTATAGGTTCAGGTGTTAACTGGCATAATAGCATTACGAACTAGTTGGCTAATAATTACTTAGAGTGCATGAGCATATAATGACTGCCTACCGAGTGTAGATGTCTTCATAACTCCAGTAATTCGAAAACATTAGCAGCCCCAGAATAATACCTCATCGCTACAGCTCTGTTTATCAGGGAATGCGATTCTGCTCCTACTGTTTTGAACAAGCCCCCTGATGTAAATGACTCTACTATGTGCATTAATCATATTCTCCATCTAGAAGCCTAATGATGCTGAGGAGGTGGCATCATTATACTGCTAAAAAATATTTTGCCTGACAGGGTATGGCAATCCTCTTATCCTAATTAGCAAGGATTTAGTTACTAAAAAAGAATAAATGGCAAATTAAATATGTCTATCTTTTTATTAATTTAAAATGGATCAGAACTCTGATTGAAAATTGTATTTTTTCCATCATTACTTGTCAAAGTGCAGCTCATGGTGAAAAGTATCATTTTTACAATCCACTTCAAAAATGAGGTTTACTTCCAAATGACCTTACAATATTTTAATTTCTTTACATTATTTATGACTTAATAGGAAATTTCAATAAAATCATACCCCCAAAAAGTAAGAGGATTTTTTTATAACTGGGTTAATTTTTAAAATTCTTACTGTTAAAATTCATGTTTAACTTCTTTGAAGCTACTTATGAATATTCACCAGTAAACAATAATTTTATTACCTTGGAGAGAATTCTGAGTGGAGCTATAAGAGATTAAGAAAATCTTGGCAATTAAAGGCTATGAGCAAAGATAAAAATTGGGTATTAGGAATAGTTGATATGGTCCTATGTAAAAACAAAGAGTTGGAGCAATAAAATCTCAAGGTTTTTTTTCTAAACTCTACAGTCCTTTTATTCACAATTTTGTAAAAAGAAAAAAAATGAATACATGGATAAATGAATGGTTAAATTATCCACTTATGAAAATAAGTGGTATTATTGTTGTTCAGTTGTTTCAATAAGTCCAAATATTTGTAGCCTTATTTTGGATTTTCTTGGCAAAAGATACTGGAGCAGTTAACCATTTCCTTCTCTATCTCATTTTATAAATGAGGAAACTGATGCAAACAGAGTTAAGAGACTTGCCCAGGATCACGCAACTAGGAAATGTGAGACTGGATTTGAATTTAGGTCTTCCCAACTCTAGGCCCAACATTCTATCCACTGCTCCACCTTGCTGCCCCTAAAAATAAGTGGTGCTTAAAAAAATTCATACAACCAGATTGCAAAATTTTCCTTATTTTTTTGCATTTAGTTTGAAAGAGCAAATGATTCTGTGGAGACTGTATAAATAGAGATATACATCCTAATATACTGTTTATTACATAAGTAATCTGATGTCATTCTTCATCTTGTTGGATAGATAGAGGCATCTCTGCTCTAAAAGTGGAAGCTCATACAGATGCTCTGAAGGTTAAAAAAAGTGATCATTGCCAGTTATGTAGTTCAAAAGCTAATCTTTTTTCTTTTCTAATCAAATTTCATATTAACTAGTGATAATATACTACATAATATATATCACTTTAACCACAGTTTATTATTCTTATTATTATTTTTCTGTGCTTTTTACTTCATCTTTGTGGAGAATTGCTGGTATGAAAACTTTCTCTCCTAACTACTGCATGTCATACTCTTAAAGAGATGCATAGGCTACTGAGAGGTTAAATAAGGAATAGATCTTGAACCTAGATAAAAATAACTAGCATTTATACAGTGCTCTAATTTTTCCAAAATTTCTTTACAAATAGCAGTTATTTTATCCTCACATCAACCGTAGGAGATAGGTGCTATTATTATCCGCATTTTACAAATGAGGAAACTGAATAAGAGGATAAGTGGCTTCCCCAGGGTCACATGGCTGAAAAATGTTTGTGGGTGAATTTAAACTTGGGTTTTCAGGATTCCAGGTCCAGCATTCTATCTACTATACCACCTAGCTCTTCCTGATTTCAAAGTCAGCACTCTGTCCATTACCACACATGTATGAGTTAAATATTGATTACGCTTTGACATTCAATTTATTTTCAATTGGCCATGAAAAATGTAACAGATGGAAACCTGGCTTAAGAGTCAGACTGACTTAGGTACAAGTGCTACCATTGACCTGTACCAGCTATGGAACCCTGAGCAAGTCACTGAACAACTCAGTGTCCTGTGGAACTCTCTGAGACTACAAAACACAAAAGATGGAGGGAACAAGTGTTTCTTAAGTACTTACTGTGTGCTATGTGCTGTGCTTAAAAACTTTACAAATGTTATACCTACCAACAATCCCGTAATGTAGGGTGTATTTTTTTATCATTGGTTTATATTTGAAGAAACTAAGTTAGCAAAAGCTTGTAACTTGTCCAAGGTCACACAGCTAATAGGTATCTGGGACTGCATTTGAACTTGAGTTTTCCTGACTTTAGACCAAGTCTAGACAAAACAAAACAAATGAAAATGGGTAGTGCCCCATTCCTTATAGTTCAAGCAAAAAAGACTTAAATTACTGAATTAGAAAAATTCAGACAGCATACAAATCCCTTTGGCATAAAATATTGGAAGTAGTAGTAAATTTCTAGATAATATAAAATCTGTCTTTTTCACCTATTGCTGCCCACTTAACTGAGCACAATGCAACCCACATAGTAGGCACTCTAAATATTGCGTTTGTTGTTCAGTCATTTCAATTGTATGTGACTCTTCATGACTCCATTTGGGATTTTCTGGGCAAAGGTTTCCTTCTCCAGATCATTTTACACATAAGGAAACTGAGTAAAAAGGTTAAGTGACTTAGCCAGGGTCACACAGCTAGGAAGTGTCTAAGGCCAGATTTAAACTCAGGAAGATGTGTCTTTCTTGACTCCAGGCCCAGCACTCTATTCACTAAAGCACCCAGATCTCTGAGTACTGCCGTGAATTTGTTCAAAAAAGAGAAGCAGAGAGTACAAAATGAGGCCCTTAAAATTATGAAGAGCTGGCTTCAAGCCCTGCCTCTGACTCTAGCTGTGTGAACATAAACATAGTTACTTAATCTCTCTGTGTTCAAAAAATAACTTTTCAAGAATGAATAGTAAGGAAATGCTCTAATTTTATGACCTAGTGAATTGATGGTATGTATCTGTAAATGGAACTTCCACAGCAGTAAATCACTATACAGGTGAAAGCAATAGGTCTGGATGAGAGAGACAGAGAGAGACAGAGAGACAGACAGAGACAGAGACAGAGACACAGAGAGAGACAGAGAGAGAGAGAGAGATGAGTAAAGACTGAATGGTGAAAAATAACCATCATTGAATTTTAAGTTTCCATACAGACAAATTTGTTTGATGATTTCAATTTTTTTAAAACTCTAATTAATACTGTATATTATCTTTAATTAATACTGTATATTATCTTTAATTAACACTGTATATTATCTTTTTTTTTGAGATCTTCTGAGCCATATATTGTTCTGCCCATTTCAGTTATAATTTGTCCAGATGCAAGGCAAGTTAAAAAAAATCTTAGACAAAGCTTGCCATAACAGTATCTCTCAATATGTGGCAGACCTGTTTTAGTGTTTAAATCTGAAATCCTCAGAAGGTAAATATGTTGTCATTTTATTTTGCTTTGTATTCCCCATGGAATAACATTGGATGATGATGATCCACTGAGATAGCTTCATTTAACTTTCAGGGACTGGCAAGGGGCATGTTTCTTAGCATTTAATACAAACAGATGCTACTCTAGATTTAATGCCAGCAATATTTTGTGTACAGTAACCTAAGCCTTAGCTTTATTTTTTTTTTCAAAATCCATTTCCAATTAACAAATGACAGGCATGCCCCATTTGCATGCAGATTGCCTAGAATGAGTAATCTTGGGACTGGACCAGATGTGATTATTATACACTCTCTCAAAGCCAAAGAAAGAGAATGGTCCAACAACAGAAATAATGGGAGGTGGCTTCCTTGGTTTTTTGTATTACATTGAAAATGTCTAGGGTTTTTTTTGTTTGTTTGTTTTAACGTACAAAAGAAATCTTCCTTCTATAATGCACAGTACTATTAGAGTAGATTTTAACAGTAATTTCATATTATGATCTTATGTTTATTATATAATATGCTATCTTTATGAATAAAGGTGTACCTCTAAAAGTACTTTATCATCAAAAACTTCATAATCAGTTATAATTGTGTGTGTATGCATATATACACAAATCTATGTGTATATATGTATGCATATGTATATACATGTGTATATATGTTATATGTGTGTGTGTGTATGTGTGTATTTAGTATGGGGAAGTAACAATGTGGATTTCCTCCCTATCTCCATAATAGTCCAATAGTTCTTTTCTACTCTAGTTATAGCAAGTCGCAAAACCTTTTGCCTTTCAATATTTGTGGGAGTCACTGATGCCTCTGTCAAGATAAGGCCTTACCTACTGAGTAAAAGTCCTCAAATATACAATGACTAGGCAGCTCCTCCATAGGTAATGGAGGATTCTTCCCCTGTGGATGTTTTCTCCAACCATTACACATGATGGCTTTAAGTTCACCATTATCGAAACCCTGATTTTCAAAATATCTGCACCTGACTACTTATCATCATGGCATTGCACTCATATTTTAAAGTTATTTTATTATTATTATTACCTATTAAATAGAAAGAAAACTAAAGCTGTTTCTCTCTAGACTAAATTTATTTTTAAAAGTTTATTTTTGTTTATTGTTTTTATATGGAAGTCACATTATTATTTTTCAGTTTTAAATGAAAATTTAGTATGAATTTAAATATCAACAACAAAAAATATTTCAATATACAAAGAACAAGAATGTGCATTGCATAAGAAACTAAAAATTTGCCATTTCAAAAATATGTGTATAATATTTAAGTAATGTTTAAATTTAATAATATTAAAAATATTTTTTCTACTTATTTAAATTTCTCTGCCTTTTCTAGTTATATTTCCAAAATATTTCCTTCAATCATCAAATTCAGAAATAGTCTATCACCCCAAATACGATATAAATTACATAAATGTCAATCTGTTTTAAAAAGCATACAGAGATCTAGGATGCACCAGAGTCATAACTGGGACACTTTTCATTCAAGTCAAAAAGGTTTCAACCAGGGACATGATGCATGACTGAATACATCCCAATGGACAATCTAACCACAGTTTTGATGAAATAGGTGTATAAGTGCCTGTCCCAAAAATAATCTGACTTATAGCTTCATGAGAGGTGAGTGGGGGCAAAAATAGGCCCATAAAACTAGGTTCCATGAAGATGACATCCCAAGGTTGGTGGCCCAAAGCCAAGTTATGGCTCTGCAATGCATCAATAATGCTTCAGTGTTGCTGTATTTACTTTGGACTTAGAAGAAACTTGAATGAGTATAATAAGGCTCTGAATTTTATTAGAAGATGAAATATTCCAGTTCCTAGTTGCATTTCTTAGATTTTTCATAGCAATCAGTTTTTCATTTTGAGCTCTTTGTGATCCCATTTGAGATATTCTTGCAAAAAGACACTGGAGTGTTTTGTCATTTCCTTCTCCAGCTCATTTTACAGATGAGGAAACTGAGGCAAACAGTTAAATGGCTTGCCCAGGAATACATAGCTAGTATGTGTCTGAGGCCAGATTTGAACTCCTGAAGATGAGTCTTCTTAACTCCAGACCTGGCACTCTACACACTGGGACACCTAGCTGTTCTATCAGTATTTACCATAATTTAATGCTATAATTATACTTTTTTTTTACCAATTTATGATCTCACTGGTATAGGAGACTTATTTTTGGAAACTCTCACTTCCCTTTTGGATTGGCTCCTATTTGGCAAGTCATAGTTTTAGAGATTAGCAGACTATTACTTCTAGTAAGTTAAAAGGAAGTGAGGAGCACAGAAGAACACTTGTAAATCTTAAAACTTCATATAAATGTGAGTTATTATTGTTATTATTAAAAGAGGCAAGAATAAGAGCTAAAGCAGCGTGTGTGTGTGTGTTGTGTGTGTGTGTAAAATACACATATGTGCATATATACATACATGGCAGCATATCCTAATGGATAAAAACCTGGCCACTTATGAAGATTGGGTTTCAAATATTACCCTGAACACTTACTAGTTCTGTGACTATGTGGAACCTTATTATCAGATGCATTTCTAAGTTATGACCACATTGTTATCTGAATTGGTGGGAAGAATTCTCATATCAACAAAATCACAGGTCACTGACATAATCATTTCATTTTTAAAGAGATGATTAGGGGTAGCGAAGTGGCATAGTGAATAGAGCACTGGCCATGAAGTCAGGAGGACCTGAGTTAAAATCTGGCCTCAGACCAAACACTTGACACATACTAGCTGCGTGACCCTGGGCAACTCACTTATCCCCAATTGCCTTTAAAAAAAGAAATGATTAATAAATGATATACCTATCACTATTCTGACTATTGTTAATCGTGATTCACTTGAACTTTTGAAAGTTTAAAAGAAAACTAGTAATTCCTTAAATGTTGAAATTGCTAACTATTTTTTCCCTTAAAACTACAATTAAAAAATTACTTGGAGAGAATGAGATCTCTAACTATCTTTGCATTCATTGGGTAACAAGAAATGTGACAATAATATTATGTACTGATTTTCCACAATTATTACTCCCAAAGGAAAAATTTCCAAGTGGATAAACAACATAGGATATTTTGAAAACTTTGATTGATTTTTAAACAATGATCAAGTACAAGCCTAAATTTTTAAAAAGCCCAGAACATTTAATCAACACATTGGATTATCAAATTTATTCATTATCAAGTTTGATAGCAATAAGCTCCTTCTTAATTAAATGAAAATTAGCTCAATATTAAATATGTCTGAGACCAAGTCAGAAGTTAGAAAAGGGGGCAGCTAGGTGGTGCAGTGTATAGATAGAGCACCAGCCCTGAAGTCAGGAGGACCTGAGTCCAAATCTGGCCTCAGACCAAACATTTGACACTAGCTGTGTGACCCTGGGCATAACTTATCCCAATTGCCTAAAAAAAAAAAGTTAGAAAATAATATCAGTCTTTTAAGTTCTTTAACCAGAAATCAAACTAGAACTATACAGCTCCTTTAGTTTATGATCTACAAAATACCAGAAAAAAATTAAAAATTAATATTAACTTTTTTTTCCTATTATCAAACCACATTCTCAAATCATTGCTTTGAATGTTTGTTGGTTTCTTCTTACTCTATTGATATGCACCTATCATATTTTCTTATGGGTCACATGTACTTAAAAATAAAACATTTTAAAATTTTGACGTAGCTCACTTGTTATTACAGTGTGATGCCAAAACTAATGTCATCATAAATTGAATTTTTATCAGTGATAACTTGAATTGTTCTTCTTCAGCAAGCTCTTTGAATCAACAGTGACATCCAGTGACCACAAGGGTTATTTCTATTGAGGTCAAGGAAAAGACATTTACAGAATGGAAAAGCTTTAAAGTGCTTACTATGTACCAAGCACTATGCTAAAAGCTGGGTATGCAACAGGTCTTGTTTTCAAAATGTTCACTTCTGAAGAAGAGACAATATCTATTGAAGATTTTTGGCTTTAGCGAAGATAGACAGGCTCACTGATCCTTACAGTTTAGGAACAGACGGGACTAATCTTTAGGATTGAATGAGAGGTCAAATGGTGATGCCCAAGAGTTCCAGAAGGCAGATATTACCTACCCAGAAGGTTAGCTATTAAGACCAAGTAGAATCCCATCTTACCAGAAGTATTACAATTGATGATTCCTTAATCACCTAAGTGGCATGAACAGTCATATTGGGAAGTATGTAGTATTCCTCGGGAGGTTACAGGAGAGGAGACATTAAATTGTCCTTAGTCAATCTGATTATTCACATCTCAGATAATCAATCCTACCATTGACCTTCTTGACCCTTAGGTATCATTAAAACGGCCCCTGAAAATTCAGACCAGCCAACGTCTGTCATGATTGGAATGCATATCAAATTGGAATTTGTCTGAATGATCTTAGACTAGATTCTCCATTGTTTTATTTTCCTATGTTTAGAAGAAACAAATTAAGTGTATATATGCATATATGTGTATATATAAATATACATGTCCATATATGTATTTTACAAATGTAACTATATAGATATATATACACATCAACACACATATATAATAATTTTCCACATTAAAAATCAAGACAAGGAGCTGAAGTTTGACCTTATCAAATAAGTACATTTTTGTCTGTGTAAAAGATGAGTTGATTTAAAAATAGTAATAAATGTTGAACTGCATGTATTTGGTTTATTTCTAAAAAGCAAGAATGGAATTGTACCTATGCTAATACTGGACATCTACAAAATGTGTAATTTTTCAAAATTTGGCTTTAAAATGGACAAAATGGGCAAAAATAGATTTTCAAGATTATGTAGTTATCCAGTCTCACATCTTCAACTGCCTTTCAGACATCTCCAACTGGATGTCCAGAGGATGTCTCAAACTTAACATGTACAAAACAGAACTCATTATCCCCCCCTAAAAAAATCTTCCCCACCTCCAAACTCCACATTAGTGTCAAGGGCAACATCATCCTCTCAATTCCTCAGGCTCCCAATCTAGGTGTAATACTCTGCTTCTTACTATCTCTCACCCCTCATATCCAATCTGTTGTCAAAGTCTGTCAATTTCACCTTTGCAACATACCTCCAACACTCCCCCTTATCTCCTCTGACACTGACATTAAATATATATAGGCCTTTATCTCCTCACACCTGGACTATTGCAATAACCTGTTGATGGGTCTGCCTGCCTCAAGTCTCTCCTTACTCCAATGCATCCTCCATTCAGCCATCAAAGTGATTTTCCTGGCAAGCCTGACAATGTCAGTCTCCTACTCAGTAAACTCCAGTGGCTCTCTATTGCCTCCAGGAGCAAATACAAAGTCTGGTGGTATTCAAATCCCTTCATCTCCCAGACCCTCCCACTTTTCCAATTTTCTTATATCTTACTGCTTACCAAATATTCTTTGATCCAGTGACTCTGATCTCCTTGCTGTTTCGTGAACAAGACACTTCATCTTTCAGCTCCAGACATAATGCTCTACTTCTTCATCTCCACCTCCTAGCTTGCCTGGCTCCCTTCAGGTAACATTGAAAATTCCATCTCCCCATTTGGGGTTTTCTTAGCAAAGACACTGGAGTGATTTACCATTTCCTTCTCCAGTTCATTTTACAAGTGAGGAAATTGCGGCAAACAGGGTTAAGTGACTTGCCTAGGGTCACACAATAAGTAAATGTTTGAGGTCAGATT
This sequence comes from Phascolarctos cinereus, assembly GCF_003287225.1. Taxonomy (NCBI): domain Eukaryota; kingdom Metazoa; phylum Chordata; class Mammalia; order Diprotodontia; family Phascolarctidae; genus Phascolarctos; species Phascolarctos cinereus. The sequence continues at coordinate 388,177,703 of NW_027555958.1, read as the reverse complement.
TGAACTCAGGAAGATGAATCTTTCTGAATCCAAACCAGTACTCTATTCACTATGCTACTTAGCTTTCTTTAGCTATCATGCTAGCATAATTATGATATTATAATATCATATCAGTTATCACAATTAGTGGATTCTCCCTCACTAAAAATGTTCAAGAAAAGCCTGACCATTTTTAGTAGTAGTATATACTATTTTTAACCAGTTATCTGTTTGACTTGGTAGCCTCTGAAGTACCTTAACAACTCTGAATATCTGTGATTCTTACAATTCATTGGTGTAGAAACCTCATTTAAGAACTTGGTTTCACTCACTCACTCACTCATGAAAGAGACAAAGAGAGAGAGAGAGAGAGAGAGAGAGAGAGAGAGAGAGAGAGAGAGAGAGAGAGAGAGAGAGAGAAAGGAAGGGAGAAATGAATAAGAAAACAGATAAATATATGAATGAATAAAAAGTATAAGCATAATTTTGAACTTTGAGGTAAAGTTTTTTAAATTTTTTATAGCAAAAATATGACAATTTACATAGAATAAGTTAAAGGGTTTTTCTCCCTTCTTTCTTTAAAAAGTTTAAAGAAATATAGTTTATTTAATGCTATGAGAAGAGACCAGCTTTTTTTTTTACTTACTTCTAAATTACAAGTAAAAAACAAGTAACTTCTGTAGTCTGCTGAAATTTTAATGTTGACTCTTAGACAATAACTATTTTTACTCTTTTTTCTAAGTATATAATTTTCATCAAACTGTAGTTTCACTTCCCCCTACTCAAGCTTTTTTAACATTACAGCATTTTAGATAATTTGTTTTTTTTTTCTTTTCACATTGATCTTTCTCTGAAATAATGGCACTGCTCAGACTGCTAGACATAGTGCCTCCCACTTCAGACCCCACATTTTCTTTGGCTGGTAATGGTGTGCAATTGAAAATAACTCTTTCTTTGTAACACTGAGGCAATCGTCCCTTACTATTATGATATTTTTCTCCTATTTCTAGAGATGAAACCTCATTATATGCCAGCCATAAAATTATTTTCCATTGTACATTTACTGATTTTAGTAAAATGATCATTTAATACTTAGAAAAACACTTGTTCTTTGTCCTGTGGAACATTGGCACATTTTATATTGAATGTGCAGAAGGAATATATAAAGTAGTTAAGAAAAGTATTGGGGCATTATTAAAGTATTGGAGACTACAAAGTGAAGTCTTAATTCATTTCTGTATCTGAGAAGCAAAGACACTTTTATGAAAGTGATACGAGTTGGACTACTAACCTTTCTTCTATTTGATTCAAATTCTAATTAATAAATCAGATAAATGCTACCAAATATAAGGTGAATGAAAATGCTGTCATTATAGCCACAATATAGCCAAAGTTTTTGGTTACTCAATAAACCATGAAATCCACAATCAATAATAATTATTTTCTGGCCACGTGATTGTTTCAATGGCCCCTTCTTGAACCTATCATTCCTTATCCCTTTAACATTAAAACGTTGCTATTTTCCAATCTAAGATGTTGCTGCTGCTGCTGCTGCTGCTGCGATTCTTATTGTTATTGTTCTTATTTTGTTCTGAACTTAAACACTCTCCCAAAAACCTCAGAGAAGGGAAGGGATGGGACGGGACAGGACGGGACTGGACGGGAAGGGAAGGGACGGGAAGGGAAGGGAAGGGAAGGGAAGGGAAGGAGGGAAGGGAAGGGAAGGGAAGGGAAGGGAAGGGAAGGGAAGGGAAGGGAAGGGAAGGAAGGGAAGGGAAGGGAAGGGAAGGGAAGGGAAGAAGGAAGGGAAGGGAAGGGAAGGGAGAAAAGAGAGAGAGAAAGAGAGAAGAGAGAGGAGAGAGAGAGAGAGAGAGAGAGAGAGAGAGAGAGAGAGAGAGAGAAAGAAAAGAAAGAAAGAAAGAAATTCATATTGCCCAGCTGGCCAGTTCCAGTTTGGAACTACCCCAGTGGGCAGCTACTTTTGTACTTGTTGTTTGTCTCCCTTTCTTTCCTTCTTTCTTTCTTTCTTTCTTTCTTTCTTTCTTTCTTTCTTTCTTTCTTTCTTTCTTTCTTTCTTTCTTTCTCTCTCTCTCTCTTCTCTCTCTCTCTCTCTCTCTCTCTCTCTCTCTCTCTTCTCTCTCTCTTTCTCTCTCTCTTTCTCCCTTCCCTTCCCTTCCCTTCCCTTCCCTTCCCTTCCCTTCCTTCCCTTCCCTTCCTTCCCTTCCCTTCCCTTCCCTCCCTTCCCTTCCCTTCCCTTCCCTTCCCTTCCCTTCCCTTCCCTTCCCTTCCTTCTTTCCCTTCCCTTCCCTTCCCTTCCCGTCCCGTCCCGTCCCTTCCCTTCCCTTCCCTTCCCTTCCCTTCCCTTTCTTATCCAAAAATTGAGTAAGTTAAATTATTACATGTTAAATCTCCCTCCAGTTTATGAATTCTGTGACTTTCCCTTCCTACTCCTGTAGGAAATGTATTTAAGAGGAACAAAACAAAATGTTACATAAGGGCCAAGAAGGAAAATAAATACTGTCCTATAAATAAATACTATGTAATATATGTCAGGGAAAGCTATTTAGAAGGGCTATAATTTGAGATGGGTTATTAAAGGTGGGTAAAAATTTAAAGGGCTGAAGACAGTTTCTCAGGCATAGGCAAAACTATGATCAAGGATTTGGAGACAGAAGAATGAAGCTTGTGTTTGGGCAGGTGCAAGGCAGATAGTCCACTTTGATAGAGTGTAGTGTGTGGATGGGAGGAAGTGATGTGAAATAAGGATGAAGAACCTTAAATGGTGAACAAAAAATTATAAATTTTACTTGGTAAATAATGGAAAGTTACTAAAGTTTTTTGAGTCAATTATTCTGTTTTAAATATGACAATTTGATCACTAAGTGGCTTGGGGTCTAACATCAGATTTTCCAGCTTGTTGCATCTAAGCAACTAACCTATTATTTTCTGATAACCTATGTTCCACTTTGTATCTGCAGCTCTGCCTGGTTTTAACTCCATAGAACAGGTGCCTCTCCCAGGATAAGCTCATGACTTCTAATCTCACCATCATACTGCTACCTCAACACTTGTTGACCACTTACCTCAAACCCTTTTCCCCTTTGATTGGAGGTCTAGAGGACAAAATACTAAACTCCTCCCAATGCTTTCCTTTGTAGAAGGAAGAAACTGGATTCTCATATTACCCTACTTCATATCTGCTGTTCTGCCTGGTTCAACTCCACCGAACAAAATGCCCTTGTGTTGGATAGTCCCTGGTGCCCTTTAATTCATACTTTCCTATCTATTTTGTGTGTTGTCTCCTCTGTTAGATTGTAAAGTCCTCAAGGACAGAGATTATTATTATTATTATTATCATTATTATTATTATTTATTCTGTCCCCAGCATTTAGCACAGTGTCTGGCATATAGCAAGTGCTTAATAGATGTTTATTGGATTAATGAATTGGATGTGTGGAATAGGCAGGGGGGAAGGGGACATTTTATTTGTCATTGGCATCTATTTTCCTCCCATGGCTGCCATCCTTGAGTGGCAGTATCTTGCTTTAGAAATAATTGCTTCTTTTTTTGTCCTTTGACCATCCTTTTTCCATTAGGATTTTTGAAGACAAATCTGATCAAGTTTCCTTAGCTGCTCTGCTAGTTCATTATTCACATAGGACTGTCTAACTCTAAGTGTTTCCCTAGTCTCTTTGCTAGGCCCTCTTCTCTGGTCTTCCTAAATTCTATCCCTCAGAGACTATAATCTCTCATGAATTTAATTATTACCTCTGTTTGGATGACTCAAAATTTGGTATATCCAGCTCAAATCTCTCTCCTTAGCTTTCATACATTTCCATCTGTCTATTGGGTATCATAAACTTCCATAGGTAACTCAAACTTAGTATGTCCAGAATTTAACTTGATATCTTTCCTGTAATGACCACTACTCTTCTGACCTCTATATACATTAAAACTAGCAGTATTCTTTCACTTGATAGGTCTCATGACATTAGTATAATAACTTGATTTCCCACTCTCTTACACATCCAATCAGTGATCTGATGCCTGGTATATACTCTGTCCTCATTGCTGTATCTTAGAGTTCCTTATTTCCTTTAAAATATTGTTCATCTGCCAATTTCTACACCTGTAGGGTCAAACTCAAATAGAAATAGATGTTACTAAAACATACATGAGAATCCTTTACAGGCTGTGTATTGACTCAGAAAATCACATATTGACATTATGTATGTTTTATTTTAATTCATTTCATTAAATATTTCCCAAGTATATTTTTTTTTAATATGCGGCAATTGGGATTAAGTGACTTGTCCTGAGTCACACAGCTATCAAGTGTTATGTATCTGAGGCTGGATTTGAACTCAGATCCTCCTGACTCCAGGACTGGTGTTCTATCCACTGTGCCACCTAGCTGCTCCTTTCCCAAGTATGTTTTTACCTGATTCAAGTAACACTAGGCAGTGTTATGGGCTTATGTGGCTACACTAACTCTTTACCAATCTTCCAACTGCCTGGGCCCTCCCTCATCCTACAGAGACATGTGGAGATAAGTCTATGCTCTGGCTTTTCTGGCGTGCCACATGTGCTTTGGCCTTTTACTAAAGGATATAATTAACCAGTGGCTCTTGGATGGTACTTTGGTCTCTGTGATAAGGATGCAAGGTGGAGGTTTGGAAGACTTTGTAAAAGATGATTTTGGACTAAGCCAGAGTCTTAGTCTACTCAGGAGGCTTTAAAAGAAGAAAAAAATGTTTTTGCCCTTCTCTGTCTTATTCTCTTTAAATATATCACTTAGTACTCTGTCAAGTTGCCTTTGATCTCCCTGATTGGGGAAGGAGATTGTTTGTACCTTGCCTCACACCTCACACCCCACACCCCAACCCCAGTGAAATTGTAGCGGCTATGGAAACTTGGCAGTAAAACCTTATCCTTCCTATATGAATCTGACACTGGACCTGAAGTCCCTATCTACTTCTTCAGATATGTGCACACGCATGTGTGTGTGTGTGTATGTGTGTGCGCGCCGTGCACATGTGTGTTTCTACAGCAATTCTGGGAGATGTATGTTTTCCACCTTGGTAGCTCCTTTCTGAGTTTGACTTTGGGAGGTCCAGAGTCAGGTACTGAATCAGGAGGGGAAGATTCCTTCAACTGTAGCATTTCTCTGCGATGATAAGCACCACCATCAGGAAGACTCTTCATCTAAAATTCTAATGCCCAAGCTGTGCCTAGCTTTCCAAGGCATCTGCAATTGAAAGTCGCTCAAAAAGTGCAAGTCAGAAGAGAAAATGAATAAACAACTTTTAAGCAATTCCACAAAGTGTTTCATGTCTGAAGGATTTGTTTTGGTGCACCTATCAATTTTTTTTTCTGCTTTAAGCATTTCATTCATGGTTAAAGAAATAATAACTATCCTATACCCGATATATACTTCTTTGTAAAGCCAGTACCTTTTGAGAAGAGGAGCCATTAATCTCTTTTAGAAGAAACTTTAGACATGAGATATACTTGAATTTTGTTTATGAGAGTTTACTTAAGGTTCTACTCTGCAGTGGAGGGTGAGTCAGAGAGTATGAGAAAAAAAATATATAAATATATATATACATACACATATATTTTTCTTTTGTTAGGTTCCACTAGAACAGAATCTAGGCACACTTTAGACTAAAACCAGGCCTTTTTTTCTGGGAGGAGGTGATTCTGGTTTATGGATAACATCTGTATTTAGGATATATTTATTTATATATCTATCGTCTTTCCCAGTAGAGTTGAAATTTTTAAATATTTGTCTTTTTATCCTCAGGGACTAGGATGACAGTACCTGGCATATAAATGCATGTACATTAACTGACTCTCAGTGGGTTATGGGGGCTGAAAGAGGATGCCAGAGATATTGCAAAGCTGAAACTGATAGGACTTGGTAGCTGGTGGGATATGAAAGATGAAGGAGATAGGTTCAATGAAATATATCATAGAAACACTTGGTAGAAGGAAAAGATATTTGGTGGGAAAGATAAAAAATGACTTTTGGGTATGTTGAATTTGAGGTGCTAAGAGAATATTCATATGAAATAATCAATAGGCAGTTAAGAAATTCGAGTCTGACAATTCCTAAAGACATGATGGAAAAAGCTACCCCCATGCAGAGAAAGAACTACAGAGTCTAAACGCAGATCAAAACTACTATTTTCTCTTTTTCTGTTGTTGTTTTTCTTTCCTTGTGGTTTTCTCTCTTATTTGTATTCTTTTTCACAACATGACTAATGTAAAAATATGTTTAATATGATTGTACCTTTATAGCGAAAGAAAGAAAGAAAGAAAGAAAGAAAGAAAGAAAGAAGGAAGGAAAAGAAGGAAGAGGAAGGAAGGAAGAAGAAGGAAGGAAGGAAGAAGAAGGAAGAAGAAGGAAGGAAGGAAGAAGGAAAAGGAAGGAAAGAAAGAAAAAAAGAAAAAAAAAAAAGAAAAAAAAGAAAGAAAGAAAGAAAGAAAGAAAGAAAGAAAGAAAGAAAGAAAGAAAGAAAGGAGGAAAGAAAGAAAGAAAGAAAGAAGGAAAGAAAGAAAGAAAGAAATTTGAGTCTGAAATCCAGAAAGGAGGTCAGGACTACAAAGACTTTAGAATCAACTGAATAGAGATATGATTCAGACTGACCATGTCTATAGCTTACTACCTACTACACAGAAGAAATAAAGAGATAAATAAATAAATATGGTTGATGCAGTCTTAATGCTGTACCTAGAGTCAGGAAGACCTGAGTTCAGATCCTACTTCAGACATTTACTATCAATATAATTCTAGAAAAGTCACTAAACCTCTCTCTGCCTCAATTTCTTCAGATGTAAAAGGGATTGCTATGAGGATCAAAGAAGTAAAGTGCTTTTAAACCTTAAAAGATTATATAAATGCTAGCTATTATACAAATACAGAACACCAAGGCTATTATATTAAGCCTTCTCTTCTGATTTTTCTGGGAGAGATGTATTCGTACGTGCATGGGATTTCCCTTATCTCTGACTTGTTTTGGGAAAAAGTTCTTGCTTTCATTGTCTACTTTTAAGTAAAAACCAGCATCAGAGTTTTTCGCATACCATTTGCAGCAGTGCTAGTCAAGAATGGTTTCTTTCCAGAATTTATTTATGCTGTTGCCTCTCCTAGGAGTAGTACAGTTTTGAGCCAAAGGTGATAAAGGAGTTTTCTGCTCATTCCCTTCCATGATTTTAAGCACTTAAAGCAGAAAATGGCTAAAAATTCTTCCCAATTACTGTTGGAGCAACAAACAAGCCAGACATTAGGAGGTGTTTTCACACTAAAATTGTCCCTACGTAGCACAAATACTGAACAATTCTCCGTGGTTCATGGCTTCTTCTCACAGGGGAAGACAGATTGGAGTCAGCTCTTAATGTGGGTATGCAAGTTTTCATGTAATTAACATGGGATTTTGAGGATCATGAAGAATTACTGCACCTGACAGACCTTCATAGCACCATGTAAAGGATTGATTTTTAATGCAGTGCAGTGATTAGTTTCAGTGACTGGAGATTAGTGAGTATAATTAGTTTTGGTGACTTAGAAAAAATATTATCTGTGATGATTGATGACACTCTAGCTATGTATGTCAGAGTCAATGATTAAATTAAATTACACTAAAGGCATGTTGGGAATCTTATGTCATTTCAGTGCATCATATACAAACAATCCTTATCTTATAATTCTTGGATAATTTTCCTGCCAACTTGGGCCGTGTTCCTAGGTGTCTTTTTCCCCTGACAAATTATTAGTTTAGAAAATGGCTGTAGGAAAGTAGTTATCATTTCTATACAATATGAAAGGATCAGAGAAAATTTCCAAACTGTCAAATCACGACTCAGTAAGGGTTTTTTTTTCATTTTTTATAAAACCTAACATATCAACCTTAATAGAATTACTGTGAAGTTTTAGCCACATAGCAACTGAATCAAGTAAACCAGCTATAGGGAGGGAGTCCCAACTTAAATCCCATTTTCTACAGGAAGACTTTCCCACTATCTCTTAATTCCAGTGCCTTCCTCTCAATTGTTTCCTGTTTAACCTGTATATAGCTTGTTTGTGCTTTTTTGTTTGTTATCACTGAGACAGACTTTTGCCTTTTTTGTTGTGCAAAAGCTTAGCACAGATTCTGGCATATAGTAGGCATTTAGTGAAATATTACTAAATATTTATTCTAATGACTAAGACACATACATACAACCATGTAAATTGCTGTTCTTTACTAGCAGTTGCCAGTATAGAAGCAACTAGGTTGTGCAGTAGATACAACTCAGGGCCTAAATTCAAGAACACCCAAATTCAAATCAAGCCTCAAATACTTCCAAGCTCTGTGACCCTGGGCAAGTCACTTAACCTCTTTTTGCCTCAATTTCCTCATTTGTGAATGCGGAAATAAGAGCAACTACCTCCCAGGGTTGTTGTGAGGATCAAATGACTTAATATTTGTAAAGGGCTTACTTAGCACAGTGCCTGGTACATAGTAAACACTTAATAAATGTATATCCCCTTCTTCCCCCTCCAAAGGAAGACCTGGTCATCTATATTCATCTATATATGTGACCATATAATTCTCAGATCTAGGCTAGGAAATTGAATGGGTAATTTATTTTAGGTTTTTATTTTTGTTTTTGTTTTGCTTTCCACCACCCACCCTTTAAATAGTGTTTTATTTTCCCCCAATTACATATCAAAATATGAAGACAAATTTTAGCATTCATTTTTACAAGACTTTGACTTGTGAATTTTTCTCCTTCCCCCCTTTCCCTTCCCTCTTCTGAAAATGGTAGGCAGTTTGACATAGTTTATAAATGTGCTGTCTTGTAAAACATATTTCCATATTCATCACAGTTGTGGAAGATGAAACAGATCAAAAGGGAAAAACACAAGAGTGAATTAAGTGGAAAAAATATTCTTCAATCTATATTCACAGTCTATCAGATCATTATCTGGATATGGATAGTATTTTCCTTCATTATTTGTACCTGTTTAGATCATTATGCTGCTGAGAAGAGCTGAGTCATTCATAGTTGATCATCACAAAATATTGTTGATACTATGTAAAATGTTTTCCTGGTTCTGCTCATTTCACTTTGTGTCAGTTTGTACAAGTCTTTCCATGTTTTTCTGAAATCTGCCTGTTCATCATTTCTAATTGCACAATAGTATTCCATTACGCTCACATTCCACAGCTTGTTCAGCCATACCCCAATTGATGGACATCCTCTCAATTTCCAATATTTTGCCACCACAAAAAGAGCTACTATAAATATTTTTTTTTGCACAGATAGGTCCTTTCCCCTTTTTTGTGATCTCTTGGAATACAGACCTAGTAGTGATATTGCTGGATCAAAGGGTATACACAGTTTGGTTGCCCTTTGGGCATAGTTCCAAATTGCTCTCCAGAATGGTTGAATCAGTTCACAACTCCACCAACAATGCATTAGGGTTCCAATTTTCCCACATCCTCTCCAACATTTATAATTTTCCTTTTTTCTCATATTAGCCAACATGATTGCTGTGACGTAGTATTTGAGAGTTGTTGTAATTTCCATTTCTCTAATCAAAACTGATTTAGAGCATTTCTTCATATAACTAAATATATCTTTGACTACTGCATCTGAGAACTGCCTGTTCACATCTGTTGACCATTTATTAATTAGGGAATGGCTAGTATTCTCATACATTTGACTCAGTTTTCTATATATTTGAGAAAAGAGGGTTTTATCAGAGACACTTGTATCAAAATTGTTTCTCAGCTTTTTGCTTTCCTTCTAATTGTAGTTGCATTGGTTTTGTTTATACAAGAGTTTTTAAATTTAATATAATAAAATTTATCTATTTTACATTTCATAATGTTCCTTATCTCTTGTTTGGTCATGAATTCTTCCCCTCTCTATAGATCTGACAGATAGGCTATTCCTTGCTCTTCTAATTTGATTGTTTCATTGTCCATGATATAATTTCTTTCCTTATCTCTTTTTATAAGGTCTATTTTTTCTGCTTTTACTTTGACTAAGGTCAGGATTGCTACCCCTACTTTTTTTTCTTCTTCAACTGATGCATAATAGATTTTGCTCCAGTCCTTTGCCTTTGCTTTGTTTATGTTTCTCTTCTTCAAGTGTGTTTCTTGCAAACAACATATTTTAGGATTTTACTTTTGATCCATTCTGCTATCAACTTGTTTTATGGAAGAGTTCATCCCATTCTTTTTCACAGTTATGATTGCTGTGTATTTCCCTCCATCCTATTCTTTCTTCTGTTCGTCCTTTCTCTCTTTTCCCCCTTGCCCTCCTCAACAGTATTTTGCTTCTGTCTACCACCTCCCCTGATCTTCTCTCCCTTCTGTCAGTCCCCACCCTCCCACTTTACTTAATCTTCTTCCCTCCTACTTCACTGTCTGGCAAAATAGATTTATCTATTCAACTGATTATGTATATTATATTTTTATATATTTGTATTTTTATATATATATAAAATTTTTATATTTTATATAAATTTTATAAATTTTATATATTATATATAATTTTTACATATTATATATTGATTATGTATATTATATCCTCTCATCATTCAAGGATACCTATCATCTACTGTAATAGTCTTTCTAACCTCTTCATGTGAGATAATTTACCTCATTCTACCTCTCCCTCCTTCTGCTCCTCTTGTACTCTTTCTCATGTCTTAATTTTTTTTTTCATGTCGACTCTGCTTCTGGGAGCCAAGATGGGAGAGTAAAAAGGTAGTTGCTTTCACTCTCCCCTATCAACCTCTGAAAACCCAGAAAATATCACCGAAGAAAAAAATCCTGGAACACCTGACTAGAAGAAAGACAGGGAGCAGCAAAGCAGCAGCTCAGCAAACAGGTCTCCCAGTGCCTCAGCAAAAATAAGGGAGGCAGAATTACAAGGGGTCCCAGGTGGATAAGTACCCTGCAGCATTCATCAAAACGAGCTGAAGAAAGCAACCTAAAGTCTTAGCAAAGTCCCAGCCTTGCTGGTTCCAGCCCAACACCAGGTGAGCTGTCAGAGCCCTGCAGCCTCCAATTGCCAACCAGGAAGAAATCCTGAAGCCCAGGTGGTAGAGAGGACAAATACCAACACCTGGACCTCTGAGTCCCTCAGTGAGGGTGGGGGGAACTGGTGGAAACCAGCTCAGAAAACCACCAGGTGCCTTGGCACTCTACCTCAAAGGAATCTCCCAGTGCATTAGCAGAAATGAGGGAGGCAGCATTGCAAGTGGCCCCAGGCAGATAAACACCCTGCACCACCCATCTAAAAGGAGCTGAAGAAAGCTAAAGGAAAGGAAAAGCAGGCAACCTAGAATTGCCTGAAAGTTCCAGCCTTGCTGATTCCAGCCCAACATGAGGCAAGCTGCCAGAACCCTACCGCCTCTAATTACCAATATAAGAGGTCCCAGCACACAAAGCCAGGGACCAAGACCTAGGCTCCCAACACAAGAAGCTTGGGTCAGCGCTCTGTTCCCCAGCAGGAGAGCTAAATCTCTTTAAAAGCCATGGAATAAAGAAACACCATGAGTAAAAAGAAACGTAACGTAGATTCATATTATGAGAAGAGTGAAGATCAAGACAGAAATTCTAAAGAGGACAACATTGTCAACAAACCCACATCTGCAATGTCAAAAGGTAACATGAACTGGTCTGAAGCCCAAAAAAGCTTTCTTAGAAGAGCTCAGCAAGGATTTTAAAAGTCAAATGAGAGAGGTATAAGAGTCCTTAAAAAATACAATTGGCCAATTGGAAAAAAAAACACACTGAAGAAAACAAGCCCCTAAAAAACACAATTGACCAATTGAAGAAGAAAGTACAAAAACAGAAGAAAATAATCTGTTAAAAACTAGAATTGGACAAATGGAAACTAATGACTCTATGAGAGAGCAAGAATCAGTCAAACAGAAACAAAAAATTGAAAAAATAGATGAAAACCTCATTGGTAAAACAACCGACCTGGAAAATAGATTCAGGAGAGGCAATTTAAAAATTATTGGACTACCTCAAAATCACAATGAAAAAAAGAGCCTGGACAGTATCTTTCAGGAAATCATAAAGGAAAACTGCCCGGAAGTCCTAGAACCAGAAGGCAAAATAACCATAGAAAGAATACACCACTCACCACCTGAAAGAGATCCCAAATTGACAACACCAAGGAATATAATAGCAAAATTCCAAAATTACCAGATGAAAGAGAAGGTGCTGCAAGCAGCCAGAAAGAAACAATTTAAACATCATGGAACCACAATAAAGATTACACAGGACCTTGCAGCTTCTATATTAAAAGACCGCAGGGTGTGGAACATGATATTCCATAAGGCAAAGGAGCTTGGATTGCAGCCAAGGATCAACTACCCAGCAAAAATGAGCATGATTTTTCAAGGGAGGAGATGGATGTTCAATGAAATAGGAGACTTCCAAACCTTCCTGATAAAAAGACCAGAGCTCAACAAAAATTTGATCTTCAAGTATAAGATTCAAGAAAGACATAAAAAGGTAAATGGGACAGAAAGATACAATATGTTGTTAATAAGGGTGGACTGTTTACATCCCTACAAGGGAAGATGACACTTGCAACTCTTGAGAACTGCATTGTTATTACACCATGTTAAAGGAGTATACATAAAGGGGGTGGATATTAGTTGACTTTGATGTAATGACAAAAAACAAAATCTAATCAAGTGGGTTAAATGGATCCAAGTGAGTGGATTAGTCTGATCTTAGAAAATGTACTGAGAAAGGAGGAGGAAGAGAAGAGTAAATTACATTACAGGAGAAGGCAGAAAATTCTATTACAGCGAGGGAAAGAAGGGGGGGTGAGCATTGTTTGAACCTTACTCTCATCAGATTTGGCTCAAGAAGGGAATAACATAATCAGTTAGGTACAGAAATCAAACTTTCCATATATGCAGTAGGAGTGAAAAGGGGAAAGAAAAGGGAGGGGGAATAGAAGGGAGGGAGCAAGCAGTAAGGGTAAAGGGGAAGAAAAGGGAAAGGGATAATAGAAGGGAGGAGGTACTGAAGGAGGTGTTGGTCAAAAGCAAAACACTAGTGTGGGGGAAGGAGAAAGGAGAAAGAAAAGCATAAGCAGGGGGAAAAAAGGATGGAGAAAAAGACACAGATAGTAATCATAACTGTAAATGTGAATGGAATGAACTCTCCCATAAAGCAGAAGCAGATTAAAAACCATAATCCTACAATATGTTATTTACAGGAAATATATTTTAAGAAGAGTTGCACATACAGGGTAAAGGTAAAAGGCTGGAGCAGTATATATTATGCTTCAGCTGAAGTAAAAAAAAAGTAGGGGTAGGAATCCTGATATCAGACAAAGCAAGAGCAAAAATAGATCTAATCAAAAGAGATAAGGATTTTTTTTCATGTCATTCACTCAAATTCACCTTACACCTGTACCTGCTGTCTATGTATATTTTTTTCTGCACTGTTATTGATACAATTTTTAAGAGTTACAAGGATTATCTTCTCTTGTAGGCATATAAATTGTTTTGCTCTATTGAATACCTTATGTTTCCTTCTCCCTTTTTAGCTATTTATGCTTCTCTTGGGTCTTGATATTAAAAGTCAAAATTTTGGTTTAGTGCTGGTGTTCTCCTTATGAAGGCTGGAAATCCTTCTATTTTGTTAAATGATCATTTTTTCTCTTGATGTATTATGCTTAATTTTTATCAGGTAAGTGATTCTTGGTTATAGTCCTAGCTCCTTTGGTTTCTGGATTATACTGTTCCATGACCTCCAATCCTTTAATGTTGCAGCGGCCAAGTCCTGTGTAATCCTGATTGTGACTCCCTGATATTTTAATTGTTTCTTTCTGGCCACTTGTAGCATTTTTTTTACTTGACCTCATAGCTCTGATATTTAGCAGTAATGTTCCTTGTGGGGTTTTCATTTGAGGATCTCTTTCTTGAGGTGATCAGTGGATTATTTCAGTGCCTACTTTGCCCTCTGATTCCAGGACAACAGGGCACTTTTTTCTTGAAAGAAGCTGTCCAGGACCTCCTTTTGATTATGGCTTTCAGGTAGTTCAATGATTCTTACATTGTTTCTCCTGAATCTATTTTCAGGTCAGTTCTTTTTTTCCCAAATGAGGTATTTTACATTTTCTTCCATTTTTTTTCATTCTTTAGAATTTGTTTGATTGGTTCATGATGTCTTATAGAATCATTAGCTTCTGCTTGCCCAATTCTAATTTTTGAGGTTTTCTTTTCCCCAGTTAGCTTCTGTACTTTCTTTTCCATTTGGCCAATTATACTCTTTAAGGAGTTGTTTTCTTCAGTAGATTTTTGTTATCTCCTTTTCCATTTAGTCAATTCTACTTTTTAGGCAGTTTCCCAAGATGTTGACTCTTTTTTTCATAATTCTTTTGCATCACAGTCATTTCTTTTCCTTATTTTTCTTCTGCCTCTCATATAATGTTTTTAAGCTCCTTTTTTGAGCTCTTTCATAGTTCTTTCTGTGCTTGAAACCATTTTTAATTTTTCTTTGAGGTTTTGCTTATAAGTGTTTTGATATCATTGTCCTCTTCTGAGTTTTTCTCTTGGACTTCCCTGTCACCATATAACTTTCTATGGTCAGGTACTTTTTTTAATTGCTTTTTACTCATCTTCTTTTCAGCCTTTTTCCTTTCTTTTAAATTTGATCTGTGCTCCACTGATGGAAGGGGCACTTTCTCTGGCTTCTTTTGTTAGTGGCTGCCAGCCTTGGCTATTTACCTGGTGCTGCACTGATGTTTCACTGAGGCCCATGGGATACCCTTATGTCTGTGGCTGTACTGCAGGGGTAGGGTAGGAGTTGGCTGGTACTACTAGTGGCTGTGGGGGGTCTGGCAGCTTACTTGGTTCTGAGGTCCTAGTAGTGGCGTCTGGCATGCGCTGAAGCCTGGTGGCATGTTTCTGTGTTTCCCCAGTGCTAGTGGAGGTCTGGCCTCTGGAGGCTGCCTTTTTGTCTGGGACTACATTAAAGCTGGCAGGCAGGTGCTGGCTGTCAGGCACTAGCTGTCAGCTGCCTGTTTGCTTAGGCACCTGAAGGTTTAGTATTTGCCTGTTTCTCCAAGGTTATGCTGAAACATGTGGAGAACTAGCCACCAAAGGATGCCTGTCTGCCTAGGGCCACATTGAAGCATGTGGTGGATCTCAGAGCTGGAGTCCGCCAGTTCCTCTAAGGTATGTGGGGCAGGGGGTTCCTGCTGTTGGCATTTGCCTGCTTCACCACACTGGGGCTCAAGATCTCCCTCTGATTTTCTGAGGTGGAGCTTACTGCTGATTTGCTGGGATGCTTTCTGTCCTGGCCATGCTGCCCTTTCACCTAGGTGAGACAGACCTTTCCTACCAATCCTCCAAGTTTATTGGGCTAAAATATTGTTTCACCCCATTTTTTACTGGTTCTGCTGTTACAGGATTTATTTTGGGGCTCTATTCTATGTTTCTCTGTAGGTTAACATGGGGAAGTTACAGCGATTTACTGCTTACTCCCTCATCTTGTCTCTGGGAAGTAGCCTCTTCTATCCTAGATTTATAGAATATAAGAGCTGGAAGAGATCTTAGTAATCCAAAATGTATCATCTTATTGTAGGCAAGGAAATTGATTGTCTGAGTGTGTGTATATGTATGTATGTATGTATGTATGTATGTATGTACATATGTATGCATGTGTATCTTTGTTTTGTTTTCATTTGGTGTTTTGTTTTGTCTTTCCCTCTTTTTTCTTAGAACTTAGCCCAGCGCTTGAAACAAAGTAACATAGTAGGTACTTAATAAATGTTTGTTGACTACTGACTGAAAGCCCTGTGTTCTTTCCAGTTCTGTTGATCTGTTAGCTAGCTACTGTCAGTTGGTCAAGTTATTAATTTCTCTGGTGTTCAGTTTCTTTACCTATACAATACACATTTTGGATCACCAATGTCTCTTTCAGCTCTAACATTCTATAAATCTGAGATAGATTTCCTAATGAATTTTATAATCTATTTCTGAGCATTGTATAATCACACCTGAAAGTTTCCTAACAATGATTTATGTAGATTTTACAGGAGAGACCTGTTGTCAGTCAAACAGACCACTCTATGAAATCAGGTTGCTGCATTAAATATATTTAATGGTCACTTCAGCAGTAACTTTCTCACCCATCAGGATCTGGCCCATTGTGTTTCTAGAAGTTACATTAACTTTTAGTAGAAATTCAAACTTCTCAGAAAACACAATACAATCTAGCTGTTAACCAGCATGTTGCTGAGGGGTTTTTGCTGTAGTATCGATATTTTGTCTATTTTTAAAGTCCATTACGCAGTATTACAGTTTAAAGGCAAAATAACACAGTGTGCATTCCCAGGCGAATTGTACCAGGAAAAATGAGCATTCTTTCAGGATTATTGATTTAGCTTTGACATATGTGGGCATACTCAAGCTAAGGAAAAAGACATTTCATTTTTAAACTCTCCTTCCTCCATTATTAGCTCTTGGGATTGAGTGGTGGGGAGAAGGGATAAACATTTAATTAATGCCTACTATGTGTCAGATACTACGCTAATGAATTACAAATATTATCTCATTTAATCCTCACAAAAACCCTGGAGGGTTGGTGCTAAAATCCTCAATTTATAGCTGAGAAAATTGTGGAAGACAGAGTTTAATTGACTTGCCCAGGTTACAACAACTAGTGACTGAGTCTGGACTCAAGAACCAGCACTGTATCCAAAATCTGCTGGAGCCACTGTGCCACCTAGCTGCCTAGAAGGACTGAACCTGGGATTTCATTAACATGGGAAACTCCCAGGATGCAAAAACACAAATGCAGGCCAGTGAATTTTCTTACATATATAATCTTTTTTTAAAAATTTTATTAATTTATTTTGATTTATCAACAATCACTTCCATATGCTTTTGAGTTGAAAATTTTTCTCCCCCTTCCTCACCCACACCCTCCCCAAGGCGGAGCACAATCTGATATAGGCTTTACATTTACATACCCATTAAACATATTTTCACATTAGCTACACATATAATCTTAAAGAATTACCTAGATCGATGTAGTGCCTCATGTCTCACAGCCAATATGTGTCAGAGGTAGATCATGGGTGTAATCTACTTTTTGGAAGTCTACCAAAATACTTAGAAAAGAGAAAAGAACAGAAAGGCTGATGGTGGCTAGTCTCCTTTCCAGACTGATCTAGGCTCCAAGGCGATTTCAGGTTTTATCTGTGGGAAAACTACTCAGAAAGCTTTTTTGACCTTAACTTTCAATGGAGCTGATATGTAAGGCAGGCATAGATCCAAGTAAGCCAGACTCAACAAAGTAGAAAAGGGTTTTTCAGATGATGGAGTGTGACTGCCACATCATAGCTTCTCCTCCAGGATTCTACTTGCTCATTCCAAGCTTTTGAGCAGAGCAACGACAGGTAGGTAACATGAGAATAATATAAAGACCGTATACATGTTGTATGTATCTAGTTATTTGCATATTGCCTCACTCATTGGAATTTGAGCTCCTTGAGAGCAGGGGCTTTTTTTTGGCCTTCTTTTCTAAATTCAGTATTTAGCACACAATAAGTGCTTAATAAGTGTCTATTGACTGATGAATTGCAAGGGAAGAAAAAGGAGGAGGAGAAGGAGGAAGACTAGGAGGAGGAAAAGGATGAGAACAGGTTTCACAAAACTCAGGGAAAAGATAATGCAGATTCCATAGCTGGGGATTCTGAAGAGAAGACACATAAGGACAAATGTTTTCAAGAAGGTAATTATGATAACGTCATTGCTGATAACTGATGAAGAGAAAAAGGAGATAGGGAAACATTATTCTTGGGTGCTCTCGTGAATTCAGTGTTTACAAGATTATTTTAAGTCTATAGAAGTGAGAGAAACAATATAAGCAGAAGGCAAAAGAGTGATATAGATACTTAAGAAAAGTATCACAAAAGCTAAATGGAAGAAGAGTTGGTGCTTTTGAAAAAATGATAAGGAAGCAGAAAGTTTTTAATAAGCTATATTGGGGCGAGAATGAAATAAAAAGAATATGAAATGTAACAGAGAGAAATGTAAAGTTTTCTGCTGGGAAAGAATGAAAGAAAGAGAGAAAGAAAGAAAGAGAGAAAGAAAGAAAGAAAGAAAGAAAGAAAGAAAGAAAGAAAGAAAGAAAGAAAGAAAGGAGGGAGGGAGGCAGGGAAGAAGGAAGGAAAGAAGGAAGGAAGGAAGGAAGGAAGGAAGGAAGGAAGGAAGGAAGGAAGGAAGGAAAGGAAGGAAGGAAAGAGAAATTGCACAAGACATAGAAAAAGAAAGGAAAATTCCTGTGTAACTGAATTTATCGTAGGAATTAACAGTGTATCTTTGGAGAAGCAGCACACTGGAGCCATAGGTACATTTTAAATGTGAGCATTTATACCTCAGAAATGGGCAAACTCTAAAAAGTCACATGCGATTTACTGTATTATTCATTCCTGGACTTTAAAAATTGATGATAAATATTAATAACGTAGATTAAACTTAAAAGTGTATCAGGCATACATTTGGGGGAAAATTGGCTGTAAAATATTTATGAGGAGGACAAGGAAGAGGAGGAGCAGGAGGAAGAAGAGGAAGAGGAGAAGAATTCTATAGACATCAGAGGAGAACATCCCCTTCTACTGTAGACTGATTTTTAAAATTTTATTTAATATTTTATTTTCCTCAATTATATATAAAAACAATTTTAACATTCATTTTTAAAACATTGAGTTCCAAATTATCTCCTTTCCTTCTTCTCCACTCTCCTCATTGAGAAGGCAAGCAATTTTATACAGGTTATACATGTGTAGTCATACAAAACATACTTTCAAATTAGTCATGTTGTAAAAGAAAATATAGACAAAAAGCAATCAAGAAAAATAAAACAAGTAAAAAAAAAGTATGCTTCAATCTGTATTCATATACCATCAGTGTCTGGGGTATTACATTTTCCTCATAATTCCTTCAGAGTTGTCTTTGATCATTGTATTGCTGAGAATAGCTAAGTCATTCACAGCTGATCATCTCACAATATTGCTATTACTTTGTACACAGTACATTTCATTCTAAATCAACTCAAGTCTTTCTAGAGTTTTCTAGGAACATTCTGCTCATCATTTCTCAGAGGACAATAGTACTCCATCACAATCACATAGCACAATTTGTTCAGTCATTCCCCAATTGATGAGCATCCTCGCAATTTCCAACTCCCTGCCACCCCCTTTTTTAAAAATCTCTTTTTTGGGGGGGCGGAGCCAAGATGGCCGAGTGAAAGCAGTGACTTGCTTGAACTCTCCCCCAAACTCCTCCAAATACTCATAAAAAATGGCTCTACACAAATTCTGAAGCAGCAGAACCCACAAAAAGACAGAGTGAAACAAATTTCCAGCCCAAGACAACCTGGATGATTGATCAGAAAGGTGTATCGCGCTGGGCTGGGAACACAGCGCGGCGTGGGTTCACAGGCTGCAGCAAACCTGGAGCAGGCCTCAGAGGACTGAATCTCGGGCAGTTGTGAAGGTTTCCAGACTCCTCAACCCACTAATGCCAAAGACAACTTAGAAGGTCAGTGGGAGAAGTCTGTTTCTGTCAGTGCTAAGAAAGGAAGGCGGGGTTTCAGCTCCATTCCCCAAGAGTGTGGCCCTGGAGGGGAGCAGCTGCTTCCCGAGCTTCGGCCCACAGACTGAGGGGGAATCCAGTGTCTGATCAGAGAGGGATTGCAGGGATCTCTTTGCCACTGCTGAGGCAGGAATCTCTTGCTTTGCCCATGTGTGGATCTGGGTCACAGTTCTGGGCGGCAGTACTGGGGTGAGGAGGAATGCTGGCATGCTGGACCTTGTAGTGGCTGTGAAGAGAAACCACTCCTCACAGTTACAGGACAGAAAGGAATACTTGTGGTCACAGGCCAGGAAAGGAGTAAACACCTCACCCCTTATCATGACACCTTGCAAAAACTGAAAATTTACAGGTCTCTACAAGTATCTCTGAAAACAGCTGTACAAACTCCTGAAGCTTGGGACAGTACATTCTCCACATGGGAAGCAGACTCTTACCTTAACAAAGAGTTTAAAACTCAAGTAATTGGCTGGGATCATGAGCAAGCAGCGCAAAAAGAGTCAGACTATATTATCTTACTTTGGTGACAAAGAAGATCAAAATATACAACCAGAAGAAGACAACAAAGTCAAAGCTCCTACATCCAAAGCCTCCAAGAAAAATATGAATCAGTCCCAGGCCTTGGAAGAGCTCAAAAGGGATTTTGAGAAGCAAGTAAGGGAAGCAGAGGAAAAACTGGGAAGAGAAATGAGAGTGATGCAAGAAAATCATGAAAAACAAGTCAACAGCTTGCTAAAGGAGACCCAAAAAATACTGAAGAAAATAACACCTTAAAAAATAGCCTAACCCAAATGGCAAAAGAGGTCCAAAAAGCCAATGAGGAGAAAATGCCCTAAAAAGAAAAATTGGCCAAATGGAAAAGGAAGTCCAAAAGACTTACTGAAGAAAATAATTCCTTAAAAATTAGAATAGAGCAATTGGAAGCTAGTGACTTTATGAGAAATCAAGACACTGTAAAACAAATCCAAAAGAATGAAAAATTAGAAAACAATGTGAAATATCTCATTGGAAAAACAACTGACCTGGAAAATAGATCCAGGAGAGAGAATTTAAAAATTATTGGACTATCTGAAAGCCATGATCAAAAAAAGCCTAGACATCATCTTTCAAGAAATTATCAAGGAAAACTGCCCTGAATATTAGAACCAGAGGGCAAAATAGAAATTGAAAGAATCCACAGATCTCCTCCTGAAAGAGATCCCCAAAGGAAAACTCCTAGGAATATATAGCCAAATTCCAGAGTTCCCAGGTCAAGGAGAAAATATTACAAGCTGCCAGAAGGAAACAATTCAAGTACTGTGGAAACACAATCAGGATAACACAAGATTTAGCAGCTTCTACATTAAAGGACGCAGGGCATGGAATATAATATTCCAGAGGGCAAAGGAGATAGGATTACAACCAAGAATCACCTACCCAGCAAAACTGAGTATAATCCTTCAGGGGAAAAAATGGTCATTCAGTGAAATAGAGGACTTTCAAGCATTCCTGATGAAAAGACCAGAGCTGAATAGAAAATTTGACTTTCAAATACAGGACTCAGTGGAACATGAAGAGGTAAACAGGAAAGAGAAATCATAAGAGACTTATTAAGATTGAACTGTTTACATTCCTGCATGGAAAGATGATATTTATAACTCATGAGACCTTTGTCAGTATTAGGGTAGTTGGAGGAAAAAATTATATGTATGTATGTATAGATAGATAGATAGATAGATAGATAGATAGATAGATAGATAGATAGATAGAGGCACAGGGTGAGTTGAAGATTAAGGGGTCATATCTGGAGAATAAAATTAAGGGATGAGGGAGGATTATACTTGGAGAAGAAGAAAGGGAAAGGTAGAATGGGGTAAATTATCTCACAAAAAAAAACAGAAAAGAAAATCTCTTGCAGTGGAGGGGAAGCAGGGGAAGGTGAGAGGGAATGAATAAATCTTATTCTCATAGGATTTGGCTTAAGGAGGGAATAACATACACATTCAATTGGATGGAAATTGTCTTACCCTACAAGAAAATAGGGGGAGAAGGGGACAAGAGAGCAGGGGATGATAGAGAGGAGGGCAGATTGGAAAGGGTGTAATCAGAAGTAGATACTTCTGAGGAGGAACAGGGTCAAAAGAAAGAATAGAACAAATGGGAGGGCAGAATAGGATTAAGGGAAATAGAGTTAGTTTTTCACATGTCCACTATGGAAGTGTTTTGCATAACTGCACATGTAAAACCTATATTGAGTTGCTTGCCTTTTCAATGAGGGTGGGTGGGGAGGGAGGAAAATTTTAAAAACACATGTTTAAAAAAATGTTTTCACATGCAACTGGGAAATAAGAAATACAGGAAATGGGGTACAGAAGTCTATCCTGTCCTACAGGAAAATAGAAGGGGAAGGGGATAAGAGAAGGGGGGAGAGAAAGAAAAGAGGACAGACTAGGGGAAGGGATATTCAGAATGCATGCCATGAGATGGGGTGAAAATTTGGAACTCAAAAACTAGTGGAAATGAATGTTGAAAACTACAAAGAAACAAATTTGTATTTTAAAAAAAAATCTCTTTTTGGATACAGACTTAGTAGTGACACAGCTAGGTCAAAATATATGCACAGTTTTAAAGCTCTTTTGGCATAGTTCCAAAGTGTTCTAAAGAAGGTTGAATCAGTTCAAAACTCCCCAACAATGCATTAATGTTTCATTTTTTTCCCTATATACCGTCCAAAATTTTTCATTCTCCTTTTCTGTTCTATTAGTCAATCTAATAGTTATGAAACAGTACCTCAGAATTGTTTCAATTTGCTTTCCTCTAATCAATAGTGATTTAGAGCAGGGCTTCTCATATTTTTTTTACTTGCTATCCCTTTTCACTTTTTGGCAGTATTCCGAGAAGTTGCTTGGCCTGAAGTCATGCACAATGCAAAGTGCACATATTTTATGTTCAGAACCAAGGCTGCAATGAAGTTGTTTGATGCAAGGGGGACAAGGTGCTGCCAGAAACACCTCAAATTCATTATGCATTTGATTTTCAATACTTTTGGTCATTAGTGTTCAGAAACCTTTTACTGGTGCCAAATTTTTGCAATACCATATGGGGTCACAACCCACAGTTTAAGAAGCACTGATTTAGAGCACTTCTCATATGGCTTTGATAGCCTTGATTATTTCTTTGAAAACTGTTTATATGTTTTGATCATTTATTAATTGGGGAATGGCTCCTATTTTTATAAATTTGACTCAATTTTCTATATATTTGAGAAATGAGGCCTTTATCAGGGAAACTTCTTTAATTTTTTTTTCACAGTTTTGATTGCTAAATATATTTCCCTCCATCCTATCCCCTCTTTTATTCTATTCTCTATCTCCTTTCACCCATCTCTCCTCAGAATAGTTTTGCTTCTGACTACACCCTCCCCCAATCTGCTTTCCCTTCTATCACCTTCCCTTTCTCTTATTCCTTTCCTCTCCTACTTTCCTGTAGGGTAAGGCTTGTTTCTATACTCAATTCCATGTGAATATCATTCCTTCTTTGAGCCAAGTCTTATGAAAGTAAGGTTAACTTACTCCCCCCACCTACCTCATCTTCTCCTCCACTGTAAAAACTCTTTCTTGCTCTCTTTTATGTGAGGTAATTTGCTCCATTCTACTCCCTCCCTTTCCCTTTCTCTCAGTGCGTTCCTCTTTTGCACCCCTTAATTTTTTTAGTTATCATCCTTTCATATTAAACTCACACCTGTGTGCTTTCCCTCTCTCTCTCTCTCTCTCTCTCTCTCTCTCTCTCTCTCTCTCTCTCTCTCTCTCTCGTTTCTGTCTCTCTGTGTGTCTCTCTCCTTGTCTCTCTACCTTTCTATCTTTCTCTCTCTCTCTGTCTCTCTCTCTTGAATTGTTTCTTTCTGGATATCTTCAATATTCTCTCCTTGACCTGGGAGCTTTGGAATTTGGCTATATTACCCCTGGGAGTTTTCATTTTGGGATCTCTTTCAGGAGGTGATTGGTGCATTCTTTCAATTTCTATTTTATCCTATGGTTCTAGAACATCAGTGAAGTTTTCTTTGATAATTTCTTGAAAGATAATGTCTAAGGTTTTTTTTTTTTATCTCGGGTTTCAGGTGGTCCAATAATTCTTAAATTATCTTTTCTGGGTATATTTTCCAGCTCAGTTGTTTTTTCCAGTGAGATATTTCACGTTGTCTTCTGTTTTTTTCATTTGTTTTGTTTTGTTTTATTGTTTGTTGATTTCTTATAAAGTCATTAGTTTCCATTAGCTAACTTCTAATGTTTTTAATCATTTTGTTTTTTCTTTCTTTCTTTTCTTTTTTTTTTTTGTTGTTGAGGCAATGGCGTTAAATGACTTGCCCAGGCTCATGCAGCTAATGAGTGTTATGTGTCTGAGATCAGATTTGAACTCATATCCTCTTGACTACAAGGCCAGAGCTCTATCCACTGCATGACCTAGCTGCCCATCAATTCTAATTTTTAAGGAATTATTTTCTTCAGTGTGCTTTTGGACCACCTTTTCCATTTGGCCAGTTCTGCTTTCTAAGGCATGCTTTTCCTCATTGGCATTTTCTACCTCTCTTACCATCTGGCCTAGTCTGTTTTTAAGGTTATTTTCTTCAGTATTTTTCATGTCTCCTTTACTAAGCTGTTGACTCTTTTTTCATGACTCTCATTTCTCTTCCCAATTTTTCTTCTACTTCTCTTATTTGATTTTCAAAAATCTTTTTGAGCTCTTCAATGGCCTGAGATCAATTCACATTTTTTTCCTGGAGGCTTTGGATATTGGAGCTTTAGCTTCTAATTTTATGTTTTGATTTTCCTTGTCACCACAGTAACTTTCTATGGACAGAATATTTTTTTCTGCCGTTTGCTCACTTGTCCAGTCTATTTCTTGACTTTCAATTCTTTGTTAAACTGGGGCTCTGCTTCCAGGTTGGAGTGCATGCTATTCCAAGCTTCAGGGGTTTTATTAAATTGTTTTCAGAGATACTTCCAGGATTTGTAAGTTTTTAGTTCTTCCAAGGTGGTATGATTCAAGGAGATGTGTGTTTACTACTCTCCTCACCTGGGTTCTGGTCTGTGAGTGATCATAAGCACTCTTTTCTCTTATGGAACTGTGATGAGGGTCCCTGCTCCACTGGAACCACAAGCTTTGGTGTGTCCTTGCCCTAGGACTGTCACCCAGGATTGCAACCTAGATTTGAGTATGAGCAAAGCAATAGAGTCTTGCCCCAAATGCCAGCAAAGAGATACTATAATCTCCTTCTGATCAATTCTTCAACCCCCTTGCCATCTGTAGACTGAGAGCTCCAGAAGCAGCCACTGCAAGTGATGATTTAGTGGCTCCCAAGGTCTGCTCCTGAGTTTCTGGGGCCCAATTTGCCATCTGTACAGTTGCCTGTGCTCCACTTTTACCCAGGGGCAATAGACCTTTACTGACAACCTTCTAAGTTGTCTTTGGGTGAAAAATTATTTCACCACATTCTTTTGTGTGTTCTGCCATTTCAGGAATTGTTTTATGGTATTATTTAAAAGTGTCCAGAGGGGTTTGCGGGCTGGTCAGTTAAGTTGCTGTCTTTTCTCCTCCATCTTGCCTCTGCTTCAACTGTAGATTGTTTTAGTCACATCTGAAATGTTGAGTTCAGACCTGGCACACAGATTTCAAAAGAAACAATGAATAACTGGGACTTAATCAAAGGTGAAGGAAATAGTGTGGATATTCAAAATCATTCTGTATCTGTGTAAGGATGGGGGCATATTGAGTCAATCAACCAGGCAATCCTGTCCACTTAGCCCAGTTACCTTTATGAAGTAAGAACACAAATAGATTTAATCAATCATAGGTGTGAATGGAACCTGCACAGCTCTATAATTAATCAAACAAAGGCCTTTCAAAGGAGTGGAACAGAAAATTTGTTTGGATTAGACAAAGCACGTGGTCAAACTAGTTTTGAAAAGAGGATGGGAACATTTAGCAATGTAGTGAAATAAGCCCTCCATCTAAAACCCTGGGAAGGAGAATAAAAATCTATATAGTGCCTCCTATGTTTGGGGCACTGTTCTAAACTTTTTGTACATATGTTTTCATTCAATCCTCCCAACAACCTTCAGAAGTAGGTTTTATTATTATCTTAATTTTAGAGTTAAGGAAACTATAAGAAACAGATGTTAAATCATTTGCCTGGGGTTACACAGCTAAAAGATTCCTGAGATACCATACCTAAATTCATGTCTTCCTGACTCCAGGCCCAGATCCTCTATACATTGAGCCACCTCCTTGACTATAAGAAGGAATTGCTTGGGTAAGATGATGGAAGTATTCCTTGAGCCACCCCCTCCACTCTGACCAGCGGATAACCTGAAAAACTTTGGAGAATAAGAGGATTTTGGGACTTTCTTCAGTGGGCTAATTATAGCAGCATACCCAAAATAGGTAAACTTAGGACAAACTAGATGCACTGAGGAAAGGCAAATTCAAGCAAATATTAAAAAGTCCGGTAGGTAAATTACAGCATTCCTAATGGGAACTTCATGAGTACTCCACCCAAGGGAGAAAAAGGACTTCCAACAACCAAGAACTTCAATTTGTATGTATGGATGGGAGGGAGAGTATGTCACAGACTTTGGGAAGAGTATGTTTTCTACTAACTCCGATTCCTAGCAAGCAACTCCTTTCTAAAAGCTAATTATATGAAAAACTGTGTAATATTAACTATTGGTCATTTGGAGGAAACACATCAGTGAGGGATCCTAAGTATAGCATTAGAAAGTTATCATTAACCCCACAATTCTACACCTGTAATTTTGTGGATATAAGGTTTCTGTCTGCCAATATGATTTGCAGGTGGGTCAATAGAGTAAGTCCGTAATCTGTGCTACATCAGGGTAGACAGATAGAAATTGAGTAAGTTGAACTAAGGAGGTCAATATTAAGGAAGGGAGTAAGGAGGGAAGGGTTAGGTTTATCCTTGGTAGAGACTAGATGACCACATTCTTGGAATCTTGTAGCTATGATTCATGATTTCAATAGTTTTTTTAAATGTATAAGTTTTTTAAGTCCAACTTATAACTATGATTCTAAAGATAGGGACCCTGCTTGTGCTGGGTGAAGTACTGTTAAAAGAACAGAAAGAACTCAATTCACACTTTGTTTCTGCCTTCTGACCAAATGGTTCTTAAATTAAAGAGCATAGAATTCTAAGTGACTTTCTACTACCACTCACCACCTGTTACAAAAAAAAGAATATAGTTAAACAAAACAAACCAACAGATTGACCATGTCTAACAGTGTATGTCTCACTCTGCACCTGTAATCAACTACCTCTCTATAATCAAGAATGATGAGGAAGAAGAACATTTCATGAATCATGCTAGGTCAAGGGAGTTCACAGATGTTTTTTTTTTAAAGTCCTATATAGTCTAGGGTTTGTTGATTTTTTTTACATTATTGTAATCATTAAATATTATCCTACTGATTTTATTTCATTCTGCATCAGTTCATATAGGTTTTTCCAAGTTTCTTTAAATTCCTCATACTCATGATTTCCAATGTCATAATAATATTTTATTACACTCACAAAACACAATTCATTCATTCATAACCAATAAGCACCTACCCTATTTTTATTTTTGTGCAACCAGAACAACTGTTTGTGTGTGTGTGTGTGTGTGTGTGTGTGTGTGTGTGTGTGTGTAGTTGTTATTCATTTTTATGGGCCCCTTCCCTCTATCAGTGACCTCTTTGGTGTTTATATGACCAAAGTGATATATCTAGGTTGAAGGGAATGAGCATTTTCATCATTTTTTTCTAGCAGAACCCCAAATTGTTTTTCCAGAATGATAAACCTAATTATAGCTCTACCAAAAGCTCTCCCCACAGTCCATTCAAATCAATTGTTTGTCTTTTATCTTCTTTGCAATTTTGCTCTGGGAGGTAAAACCTAAGAATTGTTTTAATTTAAATTTCTCTTATGATTTTTGGTGTGAAGAATTTTCCATATGGCTATTGATAGTTTTTATTTCGTCTTTTGAAAACTGTTTCTATGGCCGTGATCTACTCAAAAATTACTTTTGACTAGAATAGCATTTAAGAAATACTTTCATTATAATGTTCTAGTAGCATTTCTAGCACATCTGTACTAAAGACAATTAGATGGAATCATGGGTAGAGAGCACTGGACTTCAGTCACTTATTAGCTGTGTAACCGTGGGCTAGTGATTGGACTTCACTGACTTCAGTTTCTTCATTTTAGTAGCTGAAGAAGTCAATCAACTTGCCCAGAGTCACACTGTTACTCAGTGACTGAGTCAGAATTTAAATTTAATTATACCTCATCTGATCTACCAAGCCACCTGGCTGCTTTAAGTATCAAAGCAAAGGAAACACTACTAAAATATTGTGTTAAAGTATTTTTGAAATTGCGTCTGTGAGACATGTTTTTTTTTTGTTTTGTTTTTGTGAGTGAAATCATGTGTAAAGTACTTTTCAAAACTGAAAGACCTCTATAAACGTTATTTACAATAATAATGAATGTTGTTCTTGTTGTTATTATGGTGTTTCCAATAGTATAATATTGTCATGCCAAATCTATGAGAAATTATAAAATATTTAATAATACAAAGAATCCAAATTTTCACTTAAGGAAAGATTTTATTTGGATGAATTTCTATATTTTTTCTTCAAAGTGTATAAAATTACATAATATAGTTAATTCATTTCATGCCTTTCCTACATCATTGTAACTGCTTACTACAGACTCATTTGTTTTGATGGTCCCTGAGCCATTTGAGAGGAACTGATGGATAGTTCATCCAGTTCTGTATTTGAAGGCCTGGGTTCAATTCCTATCTCTGACTCATACTAGCTGTGTGACCTAGTGCAAGTCACTTAACTAATAAAAATGTCATAGGCAATGATATAAAAATTTTAAGTTACAAAAGAGTTGTTTAATCACCTTAGCTCCCACTCTGTTCATTCTTCACATGATGAACTCATAGTTCTAGGCCAAAAAAAAAAGCATATTATATTTTTCCCCCATTTATCAGTTCAAAACTTCTTTATCTAGAAAATAAGATGATGTCATGTCATAGCATATAATGCATTACAAAATGTAAATATAATTTAAAATAAGGAAATAAGAAGAGTCCTGAGGGAAATATTTAATGATTTAATAGCCATTATATAAATCTTAATTTGTATTACCAATCCTCACTCCTCTCTGTGTTCCATTTGTCCGTGTGTATGTAGCCAATATGAACTAGCTTCCCTATGCTGTTTTTGTTTTCGTTTTGGTTTGGTTTGTGGGTTGTTTTGTTTTGTTTTGTTTTTATGGAGGGTTTGCATCCCAGTACTTCCAATAATCAGGAATTCTATCACAGAATTGTGGGGAATTAGCCCGAAAAATGGGTTAAAGTCTTATGCTCAGATTTCTTCCCAGTAGCTAAAAAAATTCACTGCCAAAACTCTCATGGAGCATTCAACACAATGGGAATAGTCAGGTGACTCTAATGTGCAGGGGGAAAAAATTTAAAAAAAGACTTGCCCAACAAATAGCTAATTGAACCCCGTCATACTCTCTCTGTGTCTTGACTTTCTTGGTTATCCAAATCTCCAGAATCTTTTCAGAAAAAAACTGAAACCCCATAATCACTGAGGAATGAATGGGTTTGGTTAGCTCAAGCAACTGATAATTAGTTCTAAACAGATTGCATATTATTAAACCCAGAATAATTATCAGTGGAAAATGAACTACAATTGCACACACTAATCTTTTGAGAGAGATTTCAAGAGTAAAGTGAAAAATGTAAATAATGAGATGAAATTTAGTAGACAACCTCCAAAACAAGAAATGTATTACCAACTAAAAGAAATATAGTATACAGACCCATTTCATGATGAAGGATACTAATCAGCTCTCCTTGCAAAAGACTTTGTATCAGTCTATATAAAAATAGATAGAAATGTTAAAAGAACATTTAAGAAGTCATCTATGCATTCGAAAATAAAATGGAAATTATATAGACATATTGTGGTGAGAGGGAGGGAGGAGGAGAAAGAAAAGCTATTTTTTTTCTAAGAGAGTACACTCTGGTTCTGGTTTTTAATCTGCTATACTGCCCAAAAGAAATATGCTACTGGAATGGAGTAATAAAAAGAACCAGCTGTTGGAAATGTAATTTTGGAGGAATTATTCAGGTGGAAGAACTGTGATAGGCTGATACTTGAAAAATATTCAGATAACCTTGAGGTTTAGTGATCACATGTTTTTTGCCTGAAGACTTAGAGTTTCTGAATATATGTATGTGTAGTATGTATAATATATCTTACACATATGTAGTCTATATACACACATACACACATTCTGCTTCTTGAATAAAGTAAAACAAGTATGTACTAATGTTGAAACTTCAAAGAAAATAGCATTTTTTGTGTAGTCTAGTAAATTACAATCAATATTCTGCATTCTGCTTAGCTGAAATTCTTTAGCAATGTATTTGTGATTAATAGAGAGAGAAACCCAGGAGAGGCAATTATGTGCCTGTACCTGACTTTCAAAAAGTAGTATTACATTAAGCAATGATTCAATAAGCCTCTAAGCCATTCACAGATTCGAAAGGACTCTTATAAACCTACTAAAAATGGGGAACTCATCTTAAAATTTCTGTTTGAACTTGTGTAAGGCTAACAACTAATTAGTAGCTGATTGTAAATAGAGTGATGCTATTTTATTTTATGATGATGTCTAAAATTTACTCAGTATCTCAATGTAGAACATACACCTAAGAAAGAGCATGTTTAGTTTGCAGGGGCTATTTGAATGAAGCGTGTTGTCTTTTGTTTGCTTTCTTTAAAAAAAAAATCTATAATACGTTAATGAACAGAAAGAAAAGGGCTCCATGAAGTAACCAAAAGCAATTAGAAATCTTTTTATTCATGGAAAATGTTGGCATGTAGAGCAAGTTAATTGTAGGAGTAATGAGATTACTCAACAGGTAATAAATTTTACCCAAAACAAACTCCCTAGGAATAATACAGGAAAGAAGCAGTCTTAGGAAAAAAGAAAGGATGGGATAAATAAATATTGTCTCTGTGGAGGTATATATTATGGTCAAAACACATTAACCTGAAACCTTACAATTGTGGTTTTATCCATTTCAAGAAGACAGAAAGGAAGCTAAAATTAATATACTACAAAATATTAAATAATTTCCAAAAAAAATGTATATGTGGCCAAAGGGGGAAATAGGTATGCATCACAGGGAAACACCTTAATATTTCTGTATGGCTAATATCATTTGTTTCCATAAGTAACATGTATCTACTTTTATGAGATGTAAAATAAAATACCCATATTTAATGTGGAATGGGGCAATTTTATGTACTTTCTATGTGTGGAAACACATCTTGTAGCTCATATGTTTTATAGGCATCAGTGAATTAAGTCTAAGAGCACCTCTCTGTGGTAGAAGCTCATTACTGTTTTAGACTCTGAAAAGTGATGCAAAAAACTGGAGCAATTCAATCTACACTCATTTCTTCAGGATCTTATTATTCATTTTTGTATAATCTAAGACTCATTGCTTTCCTTACCCACATCCACACTTTGGTCATTTTAACTATTCATTAATCATCACCAATAGCAGAGACAAGCAAGAGGAATAAAATGAGCTGAATTTGAGATAAGGATTTTATACTCTTGTATATTTTGGCTATATATATATAAATATGTGTGTGTATGTATGTATATGTATATGTATATATGTGTGTTTATGTATGTGTATATATATATACACACATATGCATATATATATACACATTGAGATATACATCCACACATATATGCACCCATGTATTATATATACATATGTGCATATATATGGATATAATGATATTATTAATTTATATTAATTTAAAATTGTGGGATGGGATTTTCTATGGATTTCAATTATCTACCTTCTTCCTAGTTCCCCTCACTATGAACAAGCAAAATTTGACAGAATATGATTAAAATCACTAAAAGTGAATAAATTCCTGGACTTGGAATTCAGAAGAGCTAAGTCCAAATTTTGCCTCAAATGCTTTAGAGACAAGTCAGTGCCTCTCAAAGCCTCAATTTACATAACTGTAAAATGGTTATGAGTTTCAAATGAGATCATGTACTTACAGTTATTTATCATTTTTTTCTGTTGAGAAACAGTTAAGTGATAGGTAAAGCCCTGGGTTTTCAGTCAAGATCTAAATTTGTCCTGACTCATACATTTATTGTCTGAATTGATTTTTGTTGTTCAGTGGTTGAGTCATGTCTAACTCTTCATTATTCCTCAACCACACTACCCATAGGATGTTCTTGGCAAAAATACTAGAGTGATTTCTCATTTCCTTCTTCAAACTATCTATGTTACCCTGAGCAGATTATTTATCCTCTCCTCATCTCAGTTTTCTCAGCTTTGCAATATCAATGATAAAAAAAAAATACCTACTCCCCAATGTTGTTGTCATGATCAAATGAAATAACATTTTTAAATTTATTTGTGATCCTTAAATTGCTATATAAATGGTAGCTGTAGGATACTGAGAAGATCTGGAATTTCATGAATGTGAACTGATATAGATCAAAATCTCTCTAGATGGTATTTGTGGATTGTTGTGGCAAAAAATATAAATTATACTTCAAGCAAACTGATGGTAAGAATCTCCAGATTCAGCAGATTTGGTCCTTTAACAAATGATATATATCCTTACAAGAGTGGGAGGACCTTCCAGAGCTTGAATTTCACTGACATCCCTTTCAAAATTCCGAAGTAACAGCCAGACAACAATGAAGCACCCAAAAAAGACTTCAGTGAAACTACTGTCCTAACCCCTTCAGCCACTTGCTACCTCTGTAATTAGTCTATGTATATACTAACATATATGTGTATATCTGCATATATGTATGTACATACATATATACACGCATATATGTGTATATATGTATATATATATATATATGTATTGTTTCCATATATAGAAGATAAACACCTTCAGAAGATGGACTATTTTTAGCAGAGTCTATCTATCAAATAGGCACTTAAATTATCTTGAATGACTGACATTTTTATTTTTCCACAGAATGTACCAAATGGTGATGGCAGAGCCTGTTGAAAATCACTTAAATATTCACTCTAGGACAAAAACTGCCTATTATATATGGAGGTATATAGCTGGGTACTTTCATAAAGCCAGAAGAATATCAATATACTGAACAACCAAAGACAAATTAGTGGAAAGAGTTTTCTTTCACTGCCCTCTCCCATTTGTTCCTGACCACAAAGATCATAACAGTATATTGATTATTGTTGAATAATATTTGTAGGAATAATTCCCTGCTTTAAATTAAATTTCCTGTGTAACTATAACTATCACTTAAGTAAAATATATAGTAGTAATATCCAATGGGCTTGAAGAAGTTTATAAAGCTATATAATGAAGAAATTTCACAATATTCCATCCAGGTTACTTTGCTTTTGGAAATGTCATCAACATGATGCTTCCATATTTGTGGAATGTTTTTGTGCACCCATAGAATCCAAATTCTACTTCTGAGTTTACCATGCTTTAGAAGATCAATAAATGTGTGATTTCATCGTTATGGATATTCTCTCCTTTTCTACATATGGTCACCAATACATATCTTCTCATTCTTTTTTCTCTCTGGTAGATCCTCTACAGAAGTTACATAATTTTCATGGCTTAAGAACATACAGGAATATCCAATTCGACCAATATGGTCCAACAAATTCAAAGGTTACCATAGTTGGTTCAAACAGCTAGCTATCAAACACAGACAACCTATTTCATCCCTATTGCTAAAGCAAAATAGTTAAAGCATGCCAACAACATATTATGAATAGGGAGTCATAGAGAAAATTGTAAGTTTACTGGGTAAGATTTTAGGGGAAATATTAGAGGCACTGTGATGATTAAACCTAGAAAGGAGGCTACTAAAAAGGAGACAGTAGTGGAAGAGATTATAAAATATCTTTCTCTAAAGAATTTAAAAAAAAGGTTTATTTGTATAATGGGGAAAAGGAGGGCACAAATCATTAGCATTCTGAAACTGTTTTGTTTCATACAGGGGATCATACAGATCCCTTCTTTTATTATTTCCTATTTTTTCCATGTAGAGTTTGCACATACTGGTTTGTTTGCAGTCTCCCTCATTAGACTGTGAGCTCCTTCAGGGGGCAGGGACGGTCTTTTACCTCTTTTTGTATCCCTATAATTTAGCATAGTGCTTGGTACGTAGTAACCACTTGATAAATATTTATTGACTAGCTGGCTGGCTTAATAAATGTACATTAAATTGAATTGAATTGTTATGCTTGAATTAAATATTTTTTAACCAAGAAAATGTATTTGGCTTCTTTTTCAGATAAATGTATAGGAATTAAGCAGAAGGTTTACACAACCTGCTGTTTCCTCAAGTTAACACCTTGTTAAGATACAGTAAATCCACTAATTTATTTACTATATGTGAAACTGATACCTCATTGTGCAGCAGGCATTCCTCTTGTGTGATCCAAAATGATGCTGATGAAAACCTCCAAGCCACCATTGTGACTATGGAGAACTTATTCTCCTTTGGTTTAAGTGCCTTTTGCATTTTTTTCCTGCTGTGATTTTTACTGCTTTTCAGATGGAGACTATGTAGCATCCCTTATCACTCAGGAAGCCCTCCTTAGTAATTCACATTGGCTGGAGTGATTCCTTGTAGGAGTACAGATGATTAACTGCAAGCTCTCCTGCTGTTCTCAGTCAGCAAGCAGCAATTCAAGGTTTCAACAGATGTTTCTCTTTTAGAACTTTAACAACTATAATTGGATTGAAAAATAGTTACTGCTAGTTTCCCTTAATTGAAACTACTGTTTGTTCCCATTTTAGAGGAGGGGAAAAAGTATTTCTAACTTTGAAAACTGAAGTCTTACATTCACAAAGTGAAGATGATGGCT
This sequence comes from Phascolarctos cinereus, assembly GCF_003287225.1. NCBI lineage: Eukaryota > Metazoa > Chordata > Mammalia > Diprotodontia > Phascolarctidae > Phascolarctos > Phascolarctos cinereus. Next base: position 388,143,107 of record NW_027555958.1, on the reverse strand, counting down.
TACATTCACAATCATGTTTGTCAAATGTGATTTAAAGGCTAAGCTATTTTTATATAGTGACTGATGATAATATAACTTAACTAGAATTCAGAGTTGTTGGTTTTTTTGTTTGTTTGTTTGCTTTTTTCCCTAGGAGCATCTGGGCTTAGGCCTAGCTCATTGATTACCAAAGAGCTGTTGTTTTGGTTTGGTTTTTTTCAACTAATTTTTTTTCTGATATTCAATAGGCAAAATTAATATGGCAGCAGAAATTTTTCCTAACAGTATTGTGTTTTCAAATACGCAAGGAGAGTGTTATGTATTCATAGATCTTGCTAAATATCTACATGTTGGGACAGCTAGATGGCACAGTGGGCAGAGCACCAGCCCTGGATTCAGGAAAACCTGATTTCAAGTCTGACCTCAGACACATAACACTGACTAGCTGTGTGACCCTGGGCAAGTCACTTAACCTCATTACCTAGCCAAAAAAAAGAAAAACCATTTTTTAAAAAAATCTACATGTTGTTATTCAGTCGTGTCTAGCTCTTCATAAACCCATTTGGAGATTTCTTTGCAAAGATACTAGAGGGGTTTGCCATTTACTTCTCCAACTCATTTTGCAGATGAGGAGAGTGAGGAAAACAGGATTAAGGGAATTGCCTAGAATAGCATAACTAATAAGTGTCTGACGCCAGATTTGAAATTGGGAAGATAAGTCTTCCTTACCCCAGGCTCAGCTCTCTAACCACTGTACTACCTAGCTGCCTATTATTTGCCAATCAAAAACATCATTTTCAGTGAATTCTGCTTTTATATAAACTAAAATTTTTGCATATGACTAGATTGAAAAAGCAATGCATTGGCTGACAACTGATTGTAATGAATAAAGGGAGCAGTCTGGTAAGACCTTTGCTGTAGGAAAATTATATTGAGTGAAGGTTGAATTGCAATGAAGAGAAATTTGAGGCAGGGAGACCAACCAGATGGCTATTGAAATAGTCCAACCACAAAAGGATCAGATCCTCCACCAAGACAAAAACTCTGTAAGCAAAGAGAAGGTTACATATGGGGGAAAACGTTATGAAAGTAAAAAAGACAAGTCTTTGATGTGTAGGATAAGTGAGATTGAGGAATCAAGGGTGGAACTGAATTTTTGAGCCTGCATAGCTGTGTTGTTCATCCTTCATACTCAATGAGGACTAATTACATCACAGTGTTGGGGGCAAAATACAGTGTATTCAGCTGTGGCTGATCTGTCCAATATGAGCTCCAAAAGTTCGGGTACGAATAATCTTTTGATTGTTTAGGATGACAGTATCTCTAGATTTGCACATCAAACATTTCCTTTGTGCTATTGAGACTCTGCTTTGCTTTTGCTCATGGAGCACAGTGCCTTCTTTGATGCAGGCATGCCATGCTGGGCAGTCTTGTGCTAGTATTTCCCATGTCTCACAATTGATGTTAAACTCTTTAGAGATACCTTGAGAGTGTCTTTGTACTGCCCCTTCTGACTTCCACTAAGTGGTTGCCTCATATGAGCTCTATGTAAAAGAGTCTTTCAGGTAAATTTGTGGTTGGCATGTAGGCTACATGGCCAGCCCATCAGAGTTGCACTCTCTGCAATAGAGTATAAATGTCTAGCAGTTCAGCACAAGAGAAGATCTCGCTGTCTGGTACCCTATCAAATAATCTTCAGAATCTTCCTAAAATAATTCAAAGAGAAGTGGTTCAATTTTCTGGCTTGTGGCTCACAGACTGTCCAAGTTTCACAAGCATACAACACTGAAGTCAGCACAATGGCTCTGTAGAGCAGGAAAATGATCGAAGATAGGAGGGGTTTTTTGTTTGTTTGGGGAAGAGATAATGAGCTATGTTTTATACACGTTGAGTTTAACATGTGCAAAAATTGACCTTTTGGACATGGTTGGTACAAGATTTAAGAATCATCTGCATAAGAGATGAAGGAAAATCATTGAGCCTTGCTCTCATAATTTTACATTTAAATTGACCAATATTCCAGTAAAACAAAAGACAGTAGCAAAATATCTGAATAAACTCTTACAAAATGGGATATACAAGAAACTCATCTGAAAGGCAATACATAACCAGGAAAACAATATACAGAGCAACTGCTATAAAAAAAAAAAGGAAGGGATAAGCAAGTTTGGCCCCAAAGAAGAGATAAGTGATGGTACCTCCTTCCCCCCTTTGCAGCGATGAGGAACTAACATTACAGAATTCTACAAATACAACAGAAAACATTAGTCTTTTTGATGTGTTTTAAACTGTTAGTTTTGCTATCACTTTTTCCTTCACTTTTTAAAAATGTTCTTGTTATGAAAGACACAGTAGGAAGGGGAGAAATAAATACATCAGAAAATGTAAGTGATATAAAAACAAAAGTTATTAACAAAATGTGTTTTTGAAAGTTACTCTCTGAGTCCAGCCATCTATCCTATTCTTAATCTGTTTAAATGAATTATTGTCTACTCTACATCTCTGTCTTTTTATCTCTCTCTTTCTCTTTATCTGTGTCTGTGTCTTCTTTTCTCTGTGTCTGTCTCTCTGCTTCTCTGTGTTCTTTTTCTCTCTCTTTGGCTCTTTCTCTGTGTCCGTCTTTTTGTGACTGTCTCTCTGCGTCTATCTGCCTGTCTGTCTCTCCTTCTCTCTGTGTCTGTCTCTGTCTCTCTCTGTCTCTGTGTGTATGTGTCTCTCTCTCTTTCTGTACCCATCACCATATTGGTATGCCTGACTTCATACATATACCTAACCACTTTTAGCCCTGCTATAACTCAGGATTTGTAAACTCAAATGATCCACATTGGTCAGCCTCCCCTAGTAGCACAGATAATAACAATCCAACTAGTCCGTATCTCACCTCAAAGATAGTATGAGTTACTTTAGCAGAGCCAGGATCCTAGAAAATTAATTTTTGTAGAACTACTAAGTATTTTTTATGCTGGTGAAAAGCTTGACATTACTCCAAAAACCTGTGTGTAATCTGAAGAAACCTTGCACAGGTTATATTTCTTTCCTATGCAAAAAACCTACTTTCTTCAAGACAATGGAAGTACATGTTCTATTGGCGGTAATCAATTTTCCATTAAACTATTTTATCCCTATCTTAGAACATCTCAACAGTCTGACACCTCAGAGTGATTGAGCTTCAGTGATTTCAACTTATATGCTTCTGTTATCATGTCTAATTTGTGTAGCTCCATTAATCACCCAGGTCCATATACATCCATTAATCTTCTCTAAAGCCCTCACTTCAAAGCCTTCCCTTCGAAGAGGATATAAATGTTTAGCCTTGCACAGTTAGACGAAAAAAATTTCCACAGCATTCCTTTCTCTGGAAAAGTTCTTTCGCTTTCAGCACACATAATAAAATCATTATTTGATTACTGCATTTATTCTTTAAAATCTTTGTTAAAAATCTAGGCAAACTATATTACACCATCCCTTTCATCTATGAGTTTAGTACCTTTAACAATAAAAGAAATGAGGTTAGTATGGCATGAAGTATTTTTGATGAAACTGTACTAATTCTACTAACTGTAATAATTTTTTCCCTTTCTAGATGTGTGCCAATCATCCCTTTAAAGATCAGTTCTAGAATTCTAGGAATCAAGGACAAGCTCAACTGCCTATATTTTGCAGAATTTCTTTTTCACTTAAGAAGAAAATGAGACATTTGACTCCAACATTATGGCACCACTTCCATTTTCCACAGTTTTCAAATATTAGTAAGAAGGGCTCGACAATTCCATCTACAATTTTTTTTCAATGCCTAATGATATGGTTGTTCTTGGTCAGGTGAGTGGAATTTATAAAAGCTTCACTATATGTAGTCTTATTTTCTCTTTTTCTTATGAGTATCAGCCTTGGTTATATAACTTTATTGTACCATTTCCAATATTCTACCATTTCCAAACTAGAAGCAAAAGAAGAGTATTTTAATACCAATATTAAGAGAGATTTTTAATTATATGTTAATCTTTTTATATCAGATCTTTAGTATATGGAATTATACTTTTCTTGTGATCCATTTGTACTTTGTAGTATATGAATTTTTCTTATAATGGACTGCATTTTAACAAAAGTATACTGTGGCAAAGTTAACAATTAATGTCACCAAATTACTCCTAACTTTTATTTACTTCCCTGGAAGACCATTAAACCTCAATAAATAAAAACATTACTTCACTCTATTGAATAACTGAAATCATTGTACTATTTTTTTTCACTAAGCAAGCATTAATTTAGAGTCTTTTGGTGAGCATGTCATTGGTGAATATGAATCATAAATGGAAAAGCTAATTTTGAATATAGTGACCAAAAACTTTCCTTCAATGCAATGAAAAGTCATATAATGTCAGCACAGCTAATTATAGATATCCATCTATATTCAGTGAATTATATCTCTAAATATTATATTACAATTAACAACAGACTTTTCTTCAAAAGTGTTTTAACAGTTGTGGCTGATATTAGGATTCTTTTTCAAAAGAATCAATTATATTGTTGTTAATAATGGGTTCTACGATGTGATAAAGTCTTTGTCCAATACCCTAAATGGGGGAGGTGGAGAGGATGAAATCTAACTATATCTTTCCAAAATGTCTTCAAAACATAGCATAACAGCAAAATTAATGTAATAGCTCAACACAATGCTGAGAGGACAAATGAATTTAAAATAGGTGAAATTGTAATATGTATGTTTATCCTTGAAACAATGAGAACAAGGACTCAACCCTTTACTTTAAACAACCTTATCTACTTCAGGCACGAAAACTAAACACTAAGCATCATACTGCCTCCATCTCCTATCGAGAGAATCATTTTTTCCCCCTTTCAAATATGCCAACACCATTTACAGCTTTTAATTTCTCTAATTTCTTAAATCCATTACTAAGCTTAATAATCTAATTATCTTTTTGACCAGTAAAATTGTTCTACCTTTGTATAAGAATTTTAATCATCTTTTTTTTAAGGCAATTGGAGTTAAGTGACTTGCCCAGGGTCACACAGCTAGTAAGTGGCAAGTATTTGGTCTGAGGCCACATTTGAACTCAGGTCCTCCTGAGTTTAGGGCCAGTGCTCTATCTATTGCACCACCTAGCTACCCCTAATTTAATCTTTTTAACAAAAGACCACTGACACACTCAAGTTATTCATGGCATCTCTAACCATTAATCAGAGGCATCTTCACAAGGTAAACTCCCTGAGACTTATATTGAAAATTAAGAATTGGATTCAATGGCCTCTGAAGTCTTGCATCTAGTATCCTCTGGGAACTCAATCAAATCTCCTTCTGTAGACCCTTCCCAATAATTCTGTACAGGTGAAATTATGTTATAACAAGTATAAAAGACAAATGTATAGGTGGAAAGGATGTCATGTATGCTAAGCAATATGTAAGCAATTAGGGAGGACCCTAAAATCTTAGAAACATACTTTAAAGCATATTTTAGAGGCAATCTAGTAAAATCTCATTGATGATGTACGTATTCTCTCTGATAATTTTCACATATGATCACCTAGCGAGGAATTCTCTCTAACAATTTTCATAAATGAACCTTTATAAAAATATGTCCAGTGACAGGAAAAAAATGACTATTTTAAGCAGCCAACATTCCAACATATAATACCTCTAATCATTAGAAATATACTTCTTGGCATATAACCTACAATTCCAAGCTACTGAGGGAAGATAAGGTTGGCAAATTGCTTGAGTTCAAGGTTCTGAGCTACCTCAGTAGGAATAAATGTGTCTACACAAAGTCCAATATCAGGTTGCCTAAGGAGGTCAAAGATTCTGTGCTGATCAGTTGTGGAACTAGGCAGTTAGTAGATTCTGTACTCCAACCTACATGAGATATGGAGATGAGGGAACAGAGAAAAGAGAGACAGAGACAGAGACAGAGAGAGACAGAGACAGAGAGAGAGAGAGAGAGAGAGAGAGAAACAGAGAGAGATAGAGAGACAGAGGCAGAGGCAGAGAGAGAGAATTTATAATACCTTCCCATAATAAATCTCATAGGCAGAGTAATAGCAGCTATCCTAGCCTTAGATATCCAGATGATGTAAACCAGAGGTTTTAGACATGTGGCCTGCTCACTTTCTAGTGTAACCTCAACTGGATTAAAATATATTTGGGAAATATTTAGCAAAATAAACAAAAAATATTGCATTTTAAAACTAAGTCACTATGAGGATTAGTAACCCCCATTCCTAATTAAGTTTGAGGAAAAGAAGTAGGTTAGAAAAGAGTATGTTTACTTAGTTCTGATTCACATCTTAGTTTAGTTGAGTTGATTTGAGAGCCAAGATTTTTACATCTTTCTCCTTTTTCTACACAAAAAGGATGTCTCTACAGAGTACAGAATCCATCAGGGGTGAGAAAGCAGAAATCTTCTTCTGTGAAGGCTTTTTAAAGGGTCAAGGGGATGCTAAGGACTGCTTTACCTGTGAAAAATTTTCTGTCATTCATGAAGGAGAAAAAATCCTAAGGCAATATCCACCAGCATTACTCAACTCTCAGTTGTTGTTTAGTTGAGCTTCAGCTCTTTTTCAGGTGTGTCTGACTCTTCATGACATCATTTAAGGTTTTCTTGGCAAAGACACTGGAGTGGTTGGCTAGTTCCTTCTCCAGCTTATTTTGCAGATGAGGAAAGTGAGGAAAACAGGGTTAAATGACTTGCCCACAGTCACACAGATAGATACCAAATGTGAACTCCCTAAAAGAAGTCTTCCTGACTCCAGGCCCAGCATTCTATCTACTGTACCCTCTAGCTGCCTAACTTTTAGTAACTCCTAATCATAAATCTTCTATAGCTCAAGGACCTTTTCTTTGAAAATCCTGCTTCCTACAGCCAGTTCCCATCATTATAATGTATATAGACGCAACCATAACCCATAGTGGTAGTCTAAAATATTTCACAAATCCACAACTTGAGGATAGCCATCAAATATTCTTCATTGACATAGTTTCCAGACTTTGAATCATTTTGGTCATACTTGTTTACAATTTTTTTTTGCTTCAGGGAGAGATAGAAAGGTGTGGAGTTATTTCACATACTAAAATATGTATATCATATATGTTTTATATATATTATGTTAATATACATATAAATGCTTATAAATGCATATATATGATACATATAAATATATAGATACACATATTAATATATGCATTTAAACATTATAGATACAAATAAAATCTATTACTTCTAGCTGCCCAGATTCTTCTCATTCTCTGCCTCCTTGCCTTGCCTAATTCCCTGAATCAATCAAGCACAGAGTCTTTAGGCTGAGAAAAGACAGAACCCCTAAAGTTCAAATTCTGATATTAACCTCAATTGTCCATCAATAGTGAATGAATAAGAAGACAAAAATATACTACAAAATGATTCATTTCTGATATGCTCATTTAGCAGACACTATTAGTAATAATAGCATAGAAAGGCAACCAAACGTCATAATGGATACAATGTTGGCATTGGAGTCAGAAAGAATTAAGTGTCCTTCCTCAAACACTTTGTAAATATTTGAGCCTGAACAAGTCAATTAACCTCTCTAGTCTGATTCCTCAGATTTGCATTTGTAAGGTAATAAGAATAGCATGTACCTCACAAAGTTGTTATGAGGCTTAAATTACATAATATAGGTAAATTGTTTTGCAAAACTCAAAGTATAACATAAACATTAATTCTTGTTATAAAACATTCTGAATGTACAAGAGGAAATGGTCATTTTCAAACATGTAAGAGCACTTTTTGAGTTGTGGCTGATGCAATGTAGATCAGGAGAAGGGAGATCTTGGTAGGATTATAATTGGTGGTATATTCACTCTTTTCATTTTTTGATTCTGGTATTTTGGTTTTCTCATTTTTTAATTAAATTTACCAATATTTTATCTATTTTATTGTTTTTTTTCATAAAACCAGATCCTAGTTTTATTTATTAGTTCATTTTAATACTTTCAATTTTATTAATCTCTCCTCTGTTTTTTAGGATTCCAATTTGGTATTTAATTAGGGATTTTAAATTTCTTTTTAAAGGATTTTTTTTAAGTTTTATGTCCAAATTATTGATTTGCCCTGTCTCTCATACTGATGCAGGCATTTAGAGACAAATTTTTTTCTTAACTATTGCTTTGCCTGCAACTCACAAATTTTAGCATGTTGTTTGAGTGTTGCCATTATCTTTAACAAAATTATTGATTGTTTTGATAATTTGTTCTTCAACTCACTCATTCTTTAGGATTATTTTATTTAGTTTGCATTTAATTTTCAATTTATGCTTCCAAGGCCCTTTATACACTGCAATTTTTTTGTATTATAGTCGAAAAGTGGTACTTCAATATTTCTGTCTTTCTGCATTTATCTGTAAAGTTTTTATGCCCTAATATGTGGTGATTATTATGAAGGTGTCATATACTGTTTTTTTAAATATCAATTTATTTATTTTTAGTTTTCAACATTCACTTCCACAAGATTTTGAGTTCCAAATTTTCTCCCCATCTCATCCCTCCCCCTACCCCAAGATGGCATGCATTCTGAATACCCCTTCCCCTAGTCTGCCCTCTTTTCTGTCTCTCACCCCCTTCTCTTAGTCCCTTCCCTTCTATTTTCCTGTAGGGGATAGACTTTTTGCCTTATTTCCTGTATTTCTTATTTCCCAGTTGCATGTGAAAACAATTTTTTTAAACATGTGTTTTTAGAACTTTGGGTTCCAAATTTTCTCCCTTCCTCCCTCCCTTCCCACCCTCATTGAAAAGGCAAGCAACTAAATATAGGTTATACATGTGCAGTTATGCAAAACACTTCCATAGTAGACATGTGAAAAACTAAATCTATTTCCCTTAATCCTATCCTGCCCCCCCATTTATTCTATTCTTTCTTTTGACCCTGCCCCTCCTCAGAAGTATTTGCTTTTGATTACACCCTTTCCCAATTTGTCCTCCTCTCTGTCATCCCCCTGCTCTCTTGTCCCCTTCTCCCCCTATTTTCCTGTAGGGTAAAACAGATTTCCATACACAATTGAATGTGTATGTTATTCCCTCCTTAAGCCAAATCTGATGAGAATAAGATTCATTCATTCCCTCTCACCTTCCCCCGTTTCCCCTCCACTCTAAGAGCCTTTTGTTTTGTTTTGTTTTGTTTTGTGAGATAATTTACCCTGTTCTACCTCTCCCTTTCTTCTTCTCTGAGTATAATCCTCTCTCATCCCTTAATTTTATTCTCCACATATAACCCCTTAAATTTCAACTCACCTTGTGCCCTGTATCTATCTATCTATCTATTATCTATCTATCTGTCTATCTATCTATCTGTCTGTCTATCTATCTATCTATCTATCATTTATCTATCTAGATATAGATAGATCGATATAGATATATACATACACATAATTTTTCCCCTCAACTACTCTAATACTGACAAAGGTCTCATGAGTTATAAATATCATCTTTCCATGCAGGAATGTAAACAGTTCAATCTTAATAAGTCTCTTATGATTTCTCTTTCCTGTTTACCTCTTCATGTTCCACTTGAGTCTTGTATCTGAAAGTCAAATTTTCTGTTCAGCTCTGGTCTATTCATCAAAAATGCTTGAAAGTCCTCTATTTCACTGAATTACCATTTTTTTCCCCTGAAGGATTACACTCAGTTTTGCTGTGTAGGTGATTCTTGGTTGTAATCCTATCCCCTTTGCCCTCCGGAATATTATATTCCCTGCCCCGCAGTCCTTTAAGGTGGAAGCTGCAAAATCTTGTGTTATCCTGATTGTGTTTCCACAATACTTGAATTGTTTCTTTCTGGCAGCTTGTAATATTTTCTCCTAGACCTGGGAACCCTGGAATTTGGCTACAATATTCCTGGGAGTTTTCCTTTGGGTATCTCTTTCAGCGGGAGGTTCGTGGATTCTTTCAATTTCTATTTTGCCCTCTGTTTCTGAAACATCAGGGCAGTTTTCCTTGATAATTTCTTGAAAGATGATGTCTAGGCTGTTTTTTGATCATGGCTTTCAGATAGCCCAATAATTTTTAAATTCTCTCTCCTGGATCTATTTTCTAGGTCAGTTGTTTTTCCATTGAGATATTTCACATTATCTTCTATTTTTTCATTCTTTTGGATTTGCTTTTATAGTGTCTTGATTTCTCTTAAAGTCACTAGCTTCCAATTGCTCTATTCTAATTTTAAGGGTAGTATTTTCTTCAGTAATCTTTTGGACTTCTGTTCCATTTGGCCAGTTTTGCTTTTTAGGGCATTCTTTTCCTCATTGGCTTTTTGGACCTCTTTTGCCATTTGGGTTAGGCTATTTTTTAAGGTGTTATTTTCTTCAGTATTTTTTTAGGTCTCCTTTAGCAAGCTGTTGACTTGTTTTTCATGATTCTCTGGCATCACTCTCATTTCTCTTCCCAGTTTTTCATTTACTTCTCTTACTTCCTTCTCAAAATCCCTTTTGAGCTCTTCCCAAGGCCTGGGACTGATTCATATTTTTCTTGCAGGCTTTGGATGTAGGAGCTTTGACTTTGTTTTATGGTTGTATGTTTTGATCTTCTTTGTTACCAAAGTAAGATAATATAGTCCGACTCTTTTTGCGCTGCTTGCTTGTGATCCTGGCCTATTACTTGAGTTATAAACTCTTTGTTAAAGTAAGAGTCCGCTTCCAATGTGGCGAATGTACTGTCCCAAGCTTTGGGGGTTTGTACAGCTGTTTTCAGAGATACTTGTAGGGACCTGTAAATTTTCAGTTTTTGCAAGGTGGTATGATAAGGGGTGAGGTGTTTACTCCTTTCTTGGCCTGTGCTCTGGTCTATTAGTGACCACAAGGACTCCTTTCTGTCCTGGAACTGTGAGGAGGGTTCTCTCTGTACAGCCACTACAAGCTCCACCACGCCAGTGCTACTCCTCACCCCAGGACCACCACCTAGAACTGTGACCCAGATCCAAGCACGGGCAAAGCAAGAGATTCCTGCCTCAGCACTGGCAAAGAGATCCCTGCAATCCCTCTCTGATCAGCCACTTGATTCCCCCTCAGTCTGTTGGCTGGAAGCTCAGGAGGCACCCACCGCCCCTGGGGCCTGCACACTGGGCTCTTGCTAAACTGGAGCTGAGACTCCCCACTTCTCTCTCAGCATCACAGAGACAGACTTTTCCCACTGGCCTTCTCAGTTGTCTTTGGTGTTCATGGGTTGAGATATCTGGAAATCTCCACAGCTGCCCTCAATTCAGTTCTCTGAGGCCTGCTCTAGGTTCACTGAGGCCTGTGTCCCCACACTGCACTGCGTTTTGCTCCCAGCCCAGTGCAACATACCTTTCTGATCAACCATCCAGGTCGTCTTGGGCTGGAAATTTGCCTCACTCTGTCTGTTTTGTGTGTTTAGAGCCATTTTACAGGTATTTGGAGGGATTTGGGAGAGAGGTCAAGTAAGTCACTGCTTTTACTCCACCATCTTGGCTCCACCCCTGCCATATGCTGTTAAGAAGAAGGTGTGCTCCTTTCTGTTTCCATTCAATATTCTACAGAGGTCTCATACATCTAATCTTTTTAAAATTTTATTCATCTTCTTTCTTATTTATTTTATGATTAGATTAACATAGCTTTAAGAGAGGTAAATTGAGGGATAGTATAGTTTTATAATAGCATAATTTTACAATTTCCTCCTGTGTTTCAGGAGATTTTTCCTTTAAGAATTTGGATGCTGTACCATTTGGTACATATATGTTTAGTATTTATATAGTAATATCTGTCTATGGTACATTTTAACAAAACATATTTTCCCTAATTATGTCTTTTAATTAGGCTTAGTTTTTTTTTATTTTTTCTTTGTCTGAGATCATGATTTCTACCCCTCCCTTTTTTACTTCAGCTGAAAGAAAATGGATTTTGTTCAAGCCCTTTATTTTAAGTCTTGTGTCTGTTTCAAGTATGTTTCTTATAAACAACATATTGTTGGATTCTGAATTCTAATCAGTTATGCTTTCTACTTCTGTTTTGTCACTCAGTTCATTCCATTCACATTCATGTTTATAATTAGTAACTATGTAGTTTGAAAGCTTTGATCTAAGCAACTCACCCAAAACCTGCCACACCCAATAACCATCCTGCCTTTGAGTCAATTCTTGCCCTGTGGGTAGACCTGCACTAGAACGACTTCAGACATTAACCATGGATTCCCCCCACCACACAATTATACCAGCTGGTCAAATGAAGAAATTTAAGAATGGAGTTAAGGTAGCTATGGTTTAGACAAATATTGCTGTCAGTGCAAATGGGCTCTCTGGGAATGGTGAGAGAAGGTAGAGATTCTGCCATCCTACAAGATAGGCATTGGACAGTGATGACATTCAGTTTTGGAGGGACTTTCAGATATGGATCCTGAAACATGAGTCTGATAAGAAAGTAATTAATGACCAGCCTATGGGGGTGCTAGTAAAACTACATGGGAAATTCAGCACCAGGACAGTTGCTTTGCCCAAGACTAAGACATCCTCCAAAGTTCCTGCCTCATCTGAATCATTCACAGGATGCTTCAAAGGACAAACCATGGAGGCAAGGGATATGATCAGCTCTTAGGGGTCAATATTTGTGTGAGCCCTTCCAGCAACCTTTACGTAGGTTATTGTGGATAGAACTTAATGAGAATTCTTGGAGTTGCCATTCTATATAGTTAACACCAAGTAGTTTGGATCCTTGGGGAAGAAGGGTGAAAGATATTTCTTTTGTAGTTATGGAGAGAGAGGAAGCTAGAGTACTTGGTTATATCAGATTCCCTTTCAAAATTCTGTCCTATAAATCCTATGCTTTTTGAAGGTCTCTTTCCAGGCTGAGTGAAGCCTTTGGGAGGGATCGAGAATAGACAACCATTAGCCTTTTGGAGCTATAACTCCTTCAAAGTGATCATTCACTATACTAAATGACATAAAGTTACACAATTTATTTGACCTGAAAAAACCTCAAACAACAAGAACACAAGACATGTTAATACAACTACCAAGGAAGGCACAAGTAAGAAAATAAAATACTCTAACTCTAGAAAGTATTAAAAAGCAAAAACAAGTAGAAAGAGAAAGACACTGGGGCAGCTAGGTAGTGTATCAGATGAAGCACCGACCCTGGAGTCAGGAGGACCTGAGTTCAAATCTGGCTTCAGACGTATAATACTCACTAGCTGTGTGACCCTGGGCAAGTCACTTAACCCTGATTGCTGCAACAAAAAGAAAGATAAAGACACTTAGGAATTTGTGAGATACTGAAAACCATTTAGACTGTTTTTTGTTTTTATTTTTTATTTTTATTTTTTTGCCCCAGCACCCAGGATACACAAATGCTAAGACTTAAGTAACACAGAGAGTGAACATTGTCACCCTTAAAAACTGCTCACCTGCTCAGTCACGATTAGAGCTGTTTCCTGAGTTCCTGTTCTTCATTATTTATTAGACAATTCAGAATATACCATCATTTCAGTGTTCCAGCCTATCTTACTGCCTTGCTTCACTGGTGATTGGACAGTCTCCTGTCAATGCCACACATTTCATTGTCTAACACCTTTTTCTCTATGAAGTTTGAGTGCTATGTGTCTTGGGGCCTTCAAATCAGAGTGTATAACCAGCTGTATGACTGGACTACTGGTCTTCCTATGAAGCTGGGACAGTGAGAGTCACCCCCCTATGTTATTTCCCATGCACATCTGGTCTATTTCCATAGCTTCCATTCCTGTGCAGCAGTGTCATTTTTTGGGAACAGTTCCCTACTCCTGTGATCTGTTGAGTTAAAAAAAAACCCAGCAGATGGATGATTAAGAGATTTCCAAAAATGCTCAGGATGATAAAGATGAAAGCAAAAGTTAAGAAATACAAGAAATGATGAAATAAACTATGAACTAAACTTCATCCAAAGCCCTTATAAGTGAATCATTTTGTTTTCTATGCCCTAATGGTACAATGAGAGGAACCGTAATAGAAGGGAGGTAAAAGATAGAAGAAAAAATATGCTACATACTGATTTAATCAATGATAAAAAATTAATTGAAAATAATTCTCATTAAGCTGAATAACAAAAATAGCAGAATTGATGAGATTGCAAAGAAAAAAAAATCTAAAAACAGGGAAAGAAATGATAACACCTTAATAGACTATAGGAAAGGAATCCCACTGAAGCATACACCCATGGAGGAAATGATAGCCTATAATAGTAGATTGGGATTATACTATGGGTATAATCTGCAGGGATTTCGTGCTCAGCAAGATTACTAGAAAGCATAGTGCCTTCATGGACAACATCCTACTTCAGAAGAAGTCAATCAGGTGTCTGTATGAAGTCCTGTGCGAATATGATAAGCCCTCAGGGTGCCTAAGAAGGAAAAAAACTCACCTAGGTTAAGAAGGTTCATAAAGGTTAAAATTTGCTTGGCAGTCATCTGATACTGGGATAAGATCCGTGAGTGCCTACTTTACTGTACTGTATCTTGAAGAGATCTAGTCTAAAACAAAACAAACAAGAACAAAAGATATGAAAAAATCTACTATTTTGTGATTATTTAGGGTTTGTTTATTTGTTACTTTTCTAACCATATGATCCAAGTGTCATAGCACCTAAATTTAAAAAGGAAAAAAAAACAGAATTATAAGATAACATAGATAGCAACATAATAGTATGGCATTCTCCATTTTGGCCAAATTAACACAAAGAAAATCCAAAAGGAAACTATAGGATTAAATAATGCTGGAGAAATCAGAACTAAAAGATTTGTCAAATATCATAATTGAAACCGCAAAAGAATATATATATATATATATATATATATACATATAAATGTATATATGTATATGTATGTATATATTTCTGAGCAACACATGAAACTTTTACAAAAATGAACCATGTATTAGACCACAGAGATATTGCAAAAAAATGCAAAACACAGAAATAGTGAACACATGTTACGGAATTTAACTCAATACAAATTAAACAATTCAGAAACACAATCAAAAGACAGACACCCAAATGGAAACTTAACAATGAAAGCCTAAGTAACAAATAGGTAAAAAAACAAAACATAGAAAAATGATTATGTGAAAAACAATGATAATGATGCAAAATTTCTAGGATTCAGCTGAGTCAGTTCTTGTGGGAACAGTCACCTCCTCCAAAATATTTATTGATAAAATAGGAAAGGAATGGACTAATTAACTTTACATTCTTTTTTTAAAACTAGAAAATTTTGGAAGAGATGATATAGGGAAAAGTGTGCCCTCCAAAGTTCTGGGGTGGGATGTTTGTAATTACGCATCTGCTACACCTTCAAAGTAAATATGTCTTCGTTAAATGGAAATGGGATGCTAGTCACTGGTATTGTGACTGCTAATCCCACCATTCCAGCATTTCTCAATAGCAGTCTTGCTTTTATACTTCTTTGGCCTTTTCCATGCCCATTGAGCTGAGTACCTGCTTTGCCCCTCCTCCCTGCCTCCTTTTCAGTTTCTTTCCCATGTTGTCTTCCCCCATTATGTGGTAAGCTCCTTGAGGATGGGGCCTGTCTTTCTTTTTATGTTTTAATCACCAGTGCTTAGCAGAGTACCTGGCACATAGGAAGCACTTTAAAAATGTTTGATTGACTGACTGGCTAAGGGGAGAGGGAAATCCCACCTGAACAGAAGCTTGAGGCAATAGAAGTAGAGAAGGCATAACCCAATCCCTCAAGGCTACTCATAGAAGGCCAAGGTGGAAATGTAGCCTGCCTTCCTCTGGGAGAATGAGTCCAGAAAAATGGCAGCTATATTGTACTACTCCATATTCCCCAAACAAGTACTTTGCTCTTGTTGCTTTGTGAAGACAGGTCTTATGCCAGAAATGCCTTGTTTCTACCATTCTGTATATTGATTTTTTACTCATCCTTTAAAGGAACTTACCTGGTGCCTTCAGACCCCTTATTAAATTTTGTTTAGTAGTTTCCTTACTCATTTACAATGTGATATTTTGTGACCATTATCACTTTATTGAATTGTAAGCTACTCAAGGACAAGGTGTGCATTTTATATAAATTTTGCATCTCCTCCTTTACTTATTTATGCAATTATCTACAAAAATAGATAATTATACTACACAGAAGGATTTAAAAAATACCAAAAGGGGCAATTACAGTTTAGGGTAAATACATTATTTAGCTAGGAATCAAGAGACTTTAGCTGTAGATACCTCTCTGGCCAAAAATTCTTTGGTTGACCTGGGACAAGTAATTTGATGCTATTCGAATCTCACTTTTTCACATATCAAATGAAGAAGTTTGTCTAGATGATCTCTAAGGTCCTTTCCCACTGTAATATTCTATTTTTCCTCCAGATTTAATTAGATATAGGATGAAAATGTGAATAACTATGCGATAAAGTGGATAGACCACCTGACCTGGAGTCAAGAAGACCTGAGGTCAACTTGGCCTCAGACAAATACTAGAGCTAAGTCTGGGCAAATCACTTAAGCCCTATTTGCCTCAGTTTTGTTTTTTATCTGTAAGATGGGAATAATAATAGCACCTACCTCCCAGGGTTGTTGTAAGTATCAAATGAGATAATAATTCCATATTCCTTAGCACGATGAATGGCACATAGTACACACTATATAAATATTAGCTATTATTAGTGGTAGGTAATTATTAAAATACATAAAGTGTATGTTTGTTTGCATGTTCTAAGGTTTTGCTAAATGATATAGTGTATATTTACATAATAATTTCATAACATTGTTAAAGACAAAATCTTAAGTAATTATTTTCATGGCATATTATAGATCTTTCTATGCCTTTAAAGCAAAAATGTTAATTTTCCTCACTTTTTCAAAAGGTAAACTGTAAAATGATACAGAGGATAACAAGAAAAACTAAGATACAAATTTCTGAAAGTGATTAAGGGAAGTTTTTTCTTGCACTGATGATCCCTTTGAAAAGGAAGAGATACAGTTGAAATTTGGAAAAGCAAAAGAATTAACATTCAAGAACAGCAGTAAATTCAAATACAGGCATCACAAAATAAATAATAAACATATGGGACATGCCACTTAGGAGACCAATTAAAAAGCTGGGAATACTAGGAAAACCTGTGATCATTTCCACTGAAGATAGACAGGAAGAAAATGACAAAATGCAAATGTAGGATGGAGTCATGATTGACAAAATTATTCAATTATTTCTGTTTCCCTTTTAAAATGTATGAAATACAAATTAATTGCTCTATAGGCCAAAAATATCTAAATATCTCAAATTTATGTTCTTACAGATTCTTCAAATCTCCTTTTTCTGTTATAGTTTTTTATATCGCTGTGACAGTGTTGAATATTTCTGTCACTGGCCTATTAGCTGAGAATCTAGAATTTTGCCACAGCTATATTCAGAAACCTGTCTTCCTTTGTGTTTATAATTGTTCTTGATCAATATATATTCTACTATATGCCCCAGGAGCAAATTTACACTTCTAAATGCTGAGAGAAATTCTGTCTCTCTTGCTGAAAATTTTTTCCTGCAGTGGACATGAACCACTTAAAAAGATTTTAAGGTTTGTGTTTTTTTTTTAACTGATGTTAACAAACTAGAGAATTCAAGAATAGATAGAGGTAGTTCCTGAGAATGAAGATAATGGGTGACAGTATGGCCTTAAGCAAGTCACATCACCTCATTGGACCAAAATCTGTAAGGTATACTGGGCTACCTTAAAGGTTCTGTCTAGCACTAACGTCTATGATCCCATAAACTTTTAATTTGTTTAAATTTTCTACTCTGAAGAGAATTATTTCATCACTGAGGGAATAGTGCAAAAATGGTGAAGAGACAATAGAAACCTAGATGGCATGACAATAATAATGATATCTAGTATTTGTATAGAACTATATAGTTTGTAAAGCATCTTACGCAACTTACCTCATTTTAAGCTCACAATAACCCTGGGAAGTAGGGGTTAATATTATCATTGTTTTATAGATGACAAAATTAAGGCACATAGTCAGAAAGAATCTGAGGCTAAATTTGACATCAGGTCTTCATGACTCCAGGTCAAACACTCTATCCACTGAGCTACCAAGCTGCCCCAATGAATGTTCCATAGGTTTATTATTCATTTTCTAACTTCTGTATCTGAATTCACTACTGTTCTTGAATTTTAATTCTTCTGCTTTTCCAAAATTCAACTTTTAAAAATATTCACTAATATAAGGAAATACCCCCTATCACTTCCATGAGACAAGAATTCACTGAAATTTATTCTAGGGTCCTGAGGGAATTGGCAAATACAATTAATGAATTGTAGTCAGTGATTTGAAAGATCCTGGAAAGTGAAACAGGTGCTGTAGAACTGGAGAAATGCACGTTTTGTTCTCACTTTTTTTGAGAGAGAGAGAGAGAGAGAGAGAGAGAGAGAGGGAGAGAGAGAGAGGAAAGAGAAAGTTTAATACACAAATGAACTTTACTTTTACTTTTCTTCCTAGCAAAATCTAAAATGCAATTAAGAGCTCCTACTTTCATGAATTTTCACTGGCTGTCTCCCATGTCTGGTATGGTTTCTTTCCTTGGCTCTATCTTCTGGCTTCCTTCAAGCCTCAGTTAACATCTCATCTTATGCAAAAAGTGTTTCATAATTTTCTTAATGCTAGTGTCTTCCCTCTGAGATTATCTCCAATTTGTCCTGAATATATCTTGTTTGTGTTTAGTTGTTTATAAGTTGTCTACCTCATTAGATGAATTTTTGAGGGAAGCAAGTACCATTTTTGCCTTTCTTTATATCCCCAGTGTTGACATGGTATCTGGCAAGTAACTGGAACTTAATAAATGTTTGTCAACTTGAATTTTGGCCTTGAAACATTAATCATAAAAGGATCCAACATGGTTTCATCAAGAACAAATTGTGTCATACTAACCTTATTTCTTTTATGGACAAAGTTATCAGATGAGTAGATCATGGGAATACTGTTTTCATTGTTGTAAAATAAGGGCAGTATTGCTATACATATAGTAATGCTGTACATATAGCTTTTCTGCAAAGACTTGAAGAATGTTTCTCAGGATATATTTCTATAAAATGTGGACTGATACAGGTTAGATGGGGAGATTTGGTCCTGACAGCACAACAAAACCAAAACAGTAATGATTAAGTGATCTGTTACTTTAAAAGGCTATCTCTTGTAGAGTGGCCTAGATATCTGTCCTTGGTCTTATGCTATTCAAAATCATTATCAACAACTTGGGTTAAGGTATAAATAATATGTTTGTCGAATTTAAGGATGGCACAAATCTGAGAATCATAACAGACTATATTTCTGATTTGTCCGTGTTTGCTCAGCCTTCCCCATTCTCTACTGTGTGTGTCCCTTTTCAGCTTCATTTTATGTGTTGGCTTCCCATTAAAATGCAAGCTTCTTGAAGACAATGATTGTCTTTCCTTTTGCTTGTATTTGTTTTCCCAGCAATTAGCACCTTGTGTGGGACATAGCAAGTGTTTAATAAGTGTTTGTTGGTAGAACTGCCTGACATATAAGCTAACAAAACCCATATACAAAATGGTAAGTTAGTCTAGTAGGTCAAATAACATGATTTTAAAAGAGATGAATGCAAAGTTCTATCTCTTAGTACACAAAATCCACTTCACGTGTATAAGATTGGAAACATGTAGCTAGTAGACCTTTTTTTCCTTATCAAATAACAGGACATCGTGGCCGCAAAAAAAAAAAAATGATGTCAATGTGTCTCAAAGGAGACACAGTATCCAGAAAGGAGGAGCTAATCATTCCTTTGTGTTCTGCCCTGCTCAGGGCAACACACATGTAGCCTTGTGTTCAGTTCTGGTCCTGTGACTGATGGCAATAAGGTTGCAATGGGGTGTGTGTGGGGGGGGGTTAATTTATTTCATACTTAAATGGCTTTAATTAATAAAACCAACATTCCTGCCATTACTCTTTTAATATCTATGCTTGAAACACCTAGAAAATATGTATACCAAAGGAATACTTGTCCAGTTATATTTTACAAGTTCATTCTGTAGTTATTTATGCTTATATTAACTAAAATAAAGTGGTACCATTCTTTAAGATTTGTTTCTCCACTGTGTATTTCAATCAAATCGAATATTCTGATTTCTGTGAAGTTGGCCAAAATGCACTTTCATTTTTTTTAATATTCCAGAAATGTCATAAACATATTTTAAAAATAAAAATAAAACACTGTGCTCAGCTATGTTGCACAGTCCTGCTCATTATGTTGTATGCTCTGAATTTATTGTCTAATTCTTAAGACAAACTTTTATTGGTTCTAGGGACTGCAGACATAATATTACAGAAATAAGATTATAGAAATGTTTCTATTAACCTTTTGCTTACATCATCCTTATAATAAACATGGTTCAAGGGCTGTCTCTGAGCAGTTGACGACATTGCTGCATAGGTATTTAGCTTATTTTTTAATTCAAATTTAAGTTAATAATTTGTCAAGTGTTTATTAAGTGCTGAGGACTCATTTCAGTCCAATAAACAATTAAGAAGTGTATCCTCCTGTTGAGCACAATGCTAGGCTATAGGCCAGTTTAGAAAGCTGAGAAAAGACACAGTTCCAAGCTTTCAGGAAAATTTTCCTCTACTTCGGGCCTTTAACCTTGTTAATTACTGTGGGTAGCACAAGCTAAGTATAAAACCATGGTCACTACCTTAAATGTATCTATATTTTGGCTTGGAGGGAGGACAGAAATAATTAGATAAGCATATAAGATAGTGGTGTCAAATTCAAATATAAAAAGATCTGCATAGACCATATATTCACCTAGAAATCCACAAAACAGCACCTTTTATGCTATACTATATTTTCAGTTATTGTGTTAAACATTTCCTGTCCATTTTTTAGGGAAGCAATCAATGTTAAGTGACTTGTCCAGGGTCACGCAGCTAGTAGTAAGTGTCCAAGGTCAGATGTGAACTCAGGTCCTTCTGACTCAAGGGACAGTGCTCTAACCATTACACCACCTAGCTCCCCTTTCTCAATTACATTTTTAATCTCATTCAGCCTCTCAGATTTTTTCAGGCACTCATCATAAAAGTATCAACTATCTTCATAGCTCACATTTGCATACCCTTTTGAGTTTTAAAAGTAGCTTCTTCATGCAAGTCCTATATAGGATAGAGTATACTTATTAATATCATATTACAAATGAGTCAACTGAGCCTCAGAGATGTTAAGCTATTGCCCAAAGACACATGGTGACAAGATCAGAATTCAAAGCTATGACTTCTGAGCTTTTGGCCAGAGCTATTTCACCAAAATGGGGTCACAAAGGTTATGTGATTGTAAACAGCTGAACAACAACAATAAATATTAGGATTTTTTTTTTGCTTTTTGCTTTCACTACAATTAAATTTGCTTCTTCACAAGTTCTACCCATTGATTATTGCTAAATCCCTCTAGAACATGATAATCATTCAAATGCTTGAATAGAGCTGTTATATCCTTCCCTGAATAATTTCTTCTTCAGTATAAATGTCTCTAGCCCTTTCACACAGTTCTCACATGTTTTAAAATCAAAGCCTTTTAGTATTTTGGTTGCCTTCTCCAAATGGTCTCCAGCTTACCAACACCCTTCCTAAACTGTAGTACACAAAATGGACATGACTTAATTGGGGAAAAGTATATAGTGGGACTACTACAGTCTTATTCATCTCTTAATGAAGTCAAAGATATTATTAATAATAACAATAAAAAAAACAAATAGCAACAGTAACAACAATGACTTGGGGGAATGAAATAATTGAGTTTTCAGTTCATCAAAACACCAGAACTTCTTCAGACGAAATTCTGTCTGACCATGCTGCCATCACATTGTATTTTAACAATTGATTGTTTTTATCCAAGTATTTATATCTATTAGATTGCATCTTAATAGATTCAAGTGAAGGTAGTTATCTGTTAAAACATTTGTGCATCCTGACTCTCTCATCAAATGTGTTAGCGGCCTTTTCATTAATGTTTAATAAGAAGCCACCTGTGTATTTAACTAAGCCACTGATTTTTAAAAAGTAGCAGAAAAGCCCATGACAAAGCAAATGACAAAGCTCAGATCCATGCGATGCTCTACGGGTGACTACCTGTGAATTTGATATTAAATGATTAATGACTACTCTTTAGGTCCAATCATTCAAACTATTTTTAATCCATTTAACTATATACTATTATGTAGCTCGCACCTCTCCATCATTTCAATAAAAGCATATGCTGAGAGGCTTTATCAAATATTTTGGCAAAATATAGGTAAGTTGTACCTCAGTCTTTTGGTATGCCAATTTATTAACCCTGTGAGAAAAGGGAAAATAATTTACTCTGCAATATATTTAATGAAATTATGTAAATTTTGTGATCACAGCTCCTGTTTCTAAAGTTTACTGACCATATCTTTTTTTTCATCTCCTGAAATAGTTCTAGTAAACAAAATCAAGTTCATTGACCTATATTTTAGACATTCCATACTTTTCCATACTTCTTTTGGAAACTGGAACAATGTTTGCCCTTCTCTAGGTTGTAATGTCTTTTTTTTCTGTTGTCAACATTTTTTTTCTCAAATAAGCAATAAAAGTGACTCCTCAATCACAGCTGCTAATTTTGTGATTATCTAAAGATGTAATTCATCTGGATCAGATGACTTGGATCTATCACAAGTATCTTTGTAATACTTTATTATCTCTTTATTTATCTTACACATCAACTGCCTTTGACATGCTTTTGTTCTTTCTTTTTCTATCCAAATATCATTTTCATTGGCATAGAGCAGAGATTGGGGGGAGAATGGACCAGAAGCAACATAAGAATTAAGCATCTCTGCCCTCATTTCTCTCATCCTCTTTCCATGCACTCTTAATAGTGGCCTTTTCCCTTATTTTATCTCCATTTTTCCTAATATATATTTTTTGTTTGTTGGTTGGTTGGTTTTTAGGCAATTGGGGTTAAGTGACTTGCCCAGGGTCACACAGGTAGTAAGTGTCAAGTGTTTGGTCTGAGGCCAGATTTGAACCTAGGTCCTCCCGACTTCAGGGCCAGCACTCTATCCACTGTGCCACCTAGTAGCCCCTTAATATATTTTTATATTAAATAGATTTACCCCTTTTTCTCATTCTTACCTGTCTTTGTCAACTTATTACTGCTAGAATGCCATGATAAATTTTTATCTGTATCCTGTTTCTTGTCCTCTATATTATGTACATGACTTTGAAATCTAAGTTACTTAGTGATTTCCCTTCCCAATAGTTTCATGTATCTTGCCTTTTTACTCCCCTTTGGATTTGTTTCACTTTTTGTCTTCAAGATTGAATTTTTTTGTGGTTTCTTCCCCCCTCCCCAGTCTTATTTCCCTTGAAGTATTTTAGACCATCGAATACTACTTACTCATTCAATACTCCTGCTTTGTCAGACCCTGATCATAATCCCTTCATTTGCTATCCTAGTGCCAGGCTTTTGAGTATCTCTAGAGAAAGTCATCATAATGGGCTTATCAACTGAGACATGAAGGCTGTTAAGCAATCGTCTTACTAATTTCATATTTATTAACTTCTGCTAACCAAACTAACTAGTTTTAGCTGTTTTCAACTATTTCCTTTCTCCTCAGGCCACTAAGCCCACTAGTATTGTCTTTCTTCTCTGAAGATAATATAATTTTCCCTTTAACTGGTCTAAAATCCAAGATATGTGGATTTTAGCTTTTATGTCTGCATCCTCAACAAACTTCTTCTCGTTCTTTCTTATCTCAGAGGAACTTATTCTCCCGTCAGAGAATGCCATTTATATTCTCAATCTTACTCTTTTTAAAATATCTTCCATCAAGCTATTTCTCAAATCCAAACTGTGGAGGAATAAAAACATGGGTGGCCTGGGCCTCTTTTTAAAATGGTGGTTCTGGCAGATTACAGAAAAGCAAAGGTAGAGGTGGGGAAAGGACAATTCCAATGTGTTAATTTGAGGAGTGGCGCGAGCTTCCAGGTTGTAAGCTGGATTTGTGAGAGCATTGTCCAATTACCACTGAGTAGACTATGCTGGAGGAACTGAATCATAAAGCTTGCCATTGTCACTATAAATGAAACCAGAAGAAAGGCATCTTTTAATGTTAGCAGAAAATAAATAAGACTCCCAAAATATTGGAAGGGGTCTTCTGTTGTGATCTAATGAGAAAACATAAGTGAGAATCACATAGGATGGGCAGGCATGAATAGGTATGGATTTGCATTATTGGATGTCCCATCTTATCTCTCTTGTTCATCCTACTATAATGTGATTGCCTCTGCCTTAAACTTTTTTCCAGAAGACCTTTAATCTTCTAGAGTGCTGAGCACAGTACCATTGGAGAGCAGACATTAAATATATACTCAAATAAATTAATGTATTGCAAAATTCTCTTCCCACTGCCATGGGAAGCCTGGGGATTTTCACCAGCAAGCCTGTAGATCTGGGGCTTTTTAAAATTATTATTGCAAGAGTGCATTATTTTATTTATGTTTTATCCTTATTGGCATGAAACAGAAACTGGATATATTTGTTCAATGTACTAAAAAGAAGCTTTTTTAAAATGCTGTGGACTGGAATAAGGAAAATGAAATATGATGCCTTATATTATTAGATATATCATGTATTGACTAAGATCTTTGGGAAATAATATATTGTTATAGAATTATAAATATTTGAACACTTTAAAATGCATTTTATTTTTTATGCTAACAGGCAGGGCAATATCAAGTGAGATCTTCCCATGAAATCACTAATTCTATATCCACTACTTTCTAGTAATTGATACATCTCTTTTTTTCAAATGTCATACAATGAATAGATTTTCAAAAATACAAATGTCTAAAATGAAGTCATGAAATGTGACCTGTATTATATACGTTAATAAGACAAACTGAAAATTTTCTGTTTTCCAATTTGAACTTCTATTAGCAGTAGCAAGGTAGGGGTCATTTCCACTTTCTCACAGTTGTCATATAGAAAGTCAGTTCAGGCATTTTGTACTGCTAAGATTTTTCTCTGTGTATTCTCACTCAGTCAAAACTGTACATCAGAGATTGCAAATGAGCAGCTCTATTTCAGGAATATTGTGAATGACATTTAGACAGCAGCTGCTATCCTGGTAACTTTGTTAGAATTCCCTTCCCTGAAGACAGAGACTTTGTCACATTCAAGAAATCACATAACACATTGCTGCCATCCTGTAGACAGGAAGTCAGAAGTCTGTTCTCAAAGTTGATTTAAATTGACACATTGAAAAGCCAAACTAACTTTAGTATGAAACACTCAAGGAGGAAGAAATAAGAATTTTTATAGCACACTGTAAATGTTCTTATTCCAATTTCTCAAAAAAAGGGGAGGAGGAGGTGACAAAAATGGGCAAAGGTCCTAGACAATTTCATAAGGTATGTTGGTTGAAGAAAATTAAAGTTGTTTGTTGACTTTTTCATCTGCTAATTTGACACAAAGAGTGCTTAATTTGTATCCTCAGCCTAATTTATAATCTTCATTCAAGGCACAAATTTCTAATATCCAAAGGAAGCTCCAAATCAAAGATGTTTTATTCTATTTGGTATTGACATTTTATCATTATAACCAAAGTCAAAAAATAAATAACTAGTCTTTATTGAAAGATAATATTCAATTTTGAAAAGCTGGTCTCCAGGCTCTTTATTAACAAAAATTTAGGAGAAATGGTAGAATATGTCAATGACTTTTGCATTAAATTCCTGTGAATTTTCTTTCTCTGGTTGTCCCCTAGACAATATGCTCTTCTTACCCCTTATTCATTCTATGCTTACTCATTATTTCTGACTGCTGTGATTTTATCTCTCTCTCTTTTTCTCTCACTATACATATATGTATATGTATGTATATATTATATGTATTTATACATCTATATCTATATATTGTATGTATATGTATTGTGTGCATGTGTATATATAAACATAAATATGAATTGCAACCTTGATTTTATATTTATATATATGTGTGTGTGTGTGTGTGTATATATATATATATATATATATATATATATATTATATATATATATATAGTCTGATATCTTGAATGCTTCTTTCCAATAGAATGTGAGAGAGCAAGGATGGCTTTTCATTTGTCTTTACATTCTCATCTCCTAGAGGAGTGCCTTGTAAAAGGATTCACTTAATAAATACTGACGTTGGCCAAGTTACTTTACCTCCCTGGAGGTTAGATTACATGGTCTCTTAGATCCCTTACACCTCTACATTTGCGATGCTATAATTCTGCAGTAGCCCTTGTTATCCCCTCTGCCGGCAATGCATGCAGCTGAAAATGAATGTTCTTTTGGCCAGAATGTAACCCATGGATTAAAGAGGCATGTAGTGTCAACAAAGGATGATAGTGTGTCGATATAAGATTTTAACAAACAGCAAAAATCTTAATAATTTCTTGTGTTGCTTGGAGAAAAAAATATATTCTCATTAATCAGTGAGTTCTTTCAGCATATGATCTCAGAGGCAGTGTGGTGTAATAAAAGGAAAAGTGGCCTTGGAGTAAAAAGAAAAAAATCTGTGCTTCAATGGCAATTCTGCCTCATAGAAACCATATGACCACACAAAACTTGCTTTAATCTCTCTGAGCTCATTTTCCTCATTTGTAAAATAAGGACCAATAATACTTCAAATGTCACCCTCATTAATTTATTGTGGGAAGCAAGTGTAAAGCTCTTTGTAAGTAAAGGTAAATTATTATTAAAGTGTCTTTTATAATGAATTTCCCTTTGGGTAATTCAGTACCCATAGAGTGTTAGTAAGTAGTATAAATTAAATGCTGCAATGGAAAATGCAAAAATGTACAAAAAATACTTGGCATGAGTATTAAGCAATCACTATATATTTGATCTAGTAATGATATTAGGTCTATTTTTCATTGCATTTTTTAAATGGCAGCAAGGGTCTAATTTTGATATGAGGTAGCCATCTGAGGGGAAGGAGAAAGGAACTTGAAAGAAAAATATCTCACATACTCAGGGAGCACAAGAAGACATCTATGCAAACAAGGAAGAGGATTGATTGGAGGAATGACTGACATTTTCATCTGTCATCTGAACTAGTCAAGGGGAAAGAAGAATACACATGAACTTGGGTAGAGAAATAAACATCACTCAAAATGGAATTGTGAGAAAAGAAAGGGAGATTAGTGGGAGACTAGTTTAAGAAAAAAGATTAGTCTAAAGGAAACAAACTCTAAGAATGTGCAAAAATATGTACAGGTCCTTTTGAGATAGCAAAGTATTGGAATCTCCATAAAATAGATAATAGTTAAACAAGTTATGGTTTATAAGTGTGATGAAATGACGTGCTATAAGGGAATATGGTTTTAGATGATTTCAGTGAATGATTTTAGAGATGTTTTCAGAGAAATTTGGGAAGACTTATATGAACTAATATAGAGTAAATTGGACAAAACCAATATCTTGATTTATCAAGTGAAAGTAATATGGTGAAGATGGACTACTTTGAAAGAATTAGGAACTCTAATCAGTGTAATCGCCAATCACAATTCCAGAAGCCAAATGAAGAAACATGCTACCCACTTCTATGCAGAGAACTGAGAGATTCAGAACTCAAAATGAGATTATATATGTGGAAATTGGTTTTGCTTAACAATATATGTTTGTAATAGTAGTTAAATCACTTTTCCTTCATTCTCACTGGGGCAAGGTTGGAGTAGAGGGGAAGGAAAGCTTATTTTGACTGTTTTTTTAATTAAATTAAATTTTAAAAATAATAGATAACCATCTAGACAGCGGATTAAAAGAAGTCAGATAAGCCTGCTCACACAAAAATTTCAAACATTTACCATGGTGCCTGAAATTCACAAATAGAAAGTTTGTCTTTTGGGGTCTTGGAGATACAAAATATTAATATTTATGAGAGACAGCACTTTAAATTATCTTAGCCTACACTTTGGTGGGATAACAATGGGTAGGAGCAAAGTCTATCAGAACAGGGACATTAAGAGGTAGGAGAAGAATAGTGAAAGGGAGAACTGAGAGGAATCCTAAGACATCCTTCTCACTTCACAAATTTTGCTATGAGCCAATACTAATAAAATAACAGCACTGTAATGTTTGCAAAGTATTTTTCTCAGCACAATTCCATGAGGTAGAAATTTGTGGGCCTCAAAATTCCAATCTTCAGCAAAAGCCAACTGAGACAGAACTCCAAGCATAATCAATTTATTAGGGAGACTGATTGTCCCTAAGGAATTGGATCCAAAACCTTCCTCACAGTCAAGGATACCCCTGCTCATGGGATGAAAGGTTTTATAGCCTTTGGGAGGTCACTAAAATAAAATTAGGCAGTACAGTTTCACTACTGGTCACTTTCAGAAATGGGAAAACTCCTATGATTGGCTAAGTGGAAAAAGTAGGGGAGATTCCAGGATTGGCTAAGGGCAATATCCATCATGTCCTCTGTTCCTACTCTGTCAGTAGCATTCTTGAGCCTTCCACTGGCCATCTCAACAGAGGTTTTCCACAGGCCACCATACCCTAGAGCTAAGTCAGCAGGGGCTTTATATAGGCCATCATACTCTAGGGTTCAAGAAGACTGTGACAAGGGACAAAGGAAGTTGTTGCTTTCAAACAAAGTTCACTTAGGAGTAGAAAGGAGGTGGTTCTAATACAACAATTCCTAAAACAAGTTAATATAAGTTCTTAAAACAGTCTTAACTAATATGATATAACTATATTACAAATGAAATACAAAAAATATAATCATCCCAAAACTTTATTTCAAGATTCACTTCACTCCTTCCTCTCTAGTCACTCCTTCAACAGCATTGCTGTCACCGTTACCCTTTCTTCCCCCATCACACCTTTCCCTCACCATTTCTGGAACAATCAAACTTGATCTAATCAAGTATGCTTTTGTTCCCAAATGGGATGAATCAGTCTACTCCCCTTGACTCTACTAACCATCCTTGTAACCTTCTGGACCTTCTTGGCTACCACTCCCCTTTATGTGTTGTATCCTCCATTAGAATGTAAGGTAAGGGACTTGAGGGCAGGAACTACCTTTACTCTATAATAATAGTAGTAGTAATAATAACGATAATAATATCATAGCTTTAAGATTTACATAAGTTAAGTGGTTTGCCCAGAGTCACATAGCTATTAAATATCTGAAGCTGGATTTGAATTCAGGTAGAACTGATTCTAGGTTTGCTTCATCTAGCTGCCTCTATTTGTGTCCCCATTGCTTAGATCAGTATTTGACAAAAACTGAGCACTTAAGAACTGCTTTTTTCTTTTATCTATTCTTTCTTACCACTAGATTCTTCTGTCCTGGAACTTTGTGAAATGTTATAAACCAAGAGAAAATAACAGTGTCAAAAGAGTGTTAGGGCCCAGGAAGCATCAAAATGGAGGCAAAGAGTCTTCCCATGGCCTCTTTAGTAAGACTTGGTGGTAAACAAGACCTGGGTTCAATTTCTTCCTCTGTCACTGTCACATAGTGGTAGTGTGATACTGAATAAGTTACCCAACTCCTCATTCCTCCCACATAATATCTAAGACTCTAAGTTACTGAATAGTTGCTGAGGAGTTTTGTTTTTCTCACCAAGGAGACACATTCAGGATTTTAATTTGGATTTTAAAAAATCATGGTGCTGTTTCTAAATTAACTTGGCAATCAATAATTGTTTGATGATAAAAATGATTTCTGATAGCATAAATGCTGTTTGTAATTTTACTTTATAGGATGAAAAATAAACTCCTCTAAATGTCTTTTTAAAGCTCTTCACAATGTGTCTTCAATCTCTCTTTCATTCTCTCTCATTCTGTTTCTCTCTCTTTATATATATATGTGTATATAAATATATGTATATGTGTATATATATATATATATATATATGCATGTATATATGTCTGTATGTGTATGCATATGTATATGAAATTCTCCCTCCCTCAATTTATAGTCTAAGCCACCCTGATTTTCCCTCTGTTCCTCATATACTGCTCTTCATCTCCTATCTGCTCTCATGCCTGAAATAAACTCCCTCTTCACCTTTTCATCAGAGAATTCCTCATTCCCTTCAGAAATAAACAGCTCAAATGCCACTTTCTATATTGTCTTTCTTGATCCCTGTACCACTAGTGTCCTCCCTCTCTGACTACATTGTATTATTTTGAAATTTGATTGTATATGCTTATGTATCTCCATGTTGTCTCTCCAAATGTAACTAAGGCTCTTAGACAGCAGGAATTGTTTCATTTTAGATTTTGTTTGTATATTTTTTGCTTATTTTTGTCTTTGTATCCCTAGCATCTAGCACAGTGCCTGGTACATAATAGAGGCTTAATCAATGCTTGTTGATTGATTGATTGATTGATTGAATAGATATACATCTCAAAATAATTTTGTCATCAAATTTTCATTATTTATTGAAAAATATTCCCCTCTTTTTAACTAATGTGGCAAATGGTGCAATAAAATATCCATATAAGTATGAGAGCTATACACACATATTATAATATACATAAATGCATATATGCATATATTATAGAGCAAAGATATCTATTTAAATATCTGTATCTATTTATATTTATATACTCATATATAGGTAAAATAAATACATATATCATATCAATATAGATATTGATATAGATATGGACAGAGATATAAATGATATAGATGAAAGCTAAAGATGGAGATAGAGATAGAATAGAAATAAAGAGAGAATGAAGCAGCTAAGTGCCACAGTAAATAGAGCACTGAGCTTGGAATGAAGAAGATTCAAGTTAAAATCCAGTCCAAATTCATCTCTTCTAATTCAATGATATTGTGATTCCATAATTTATACTTCAGAGTCAGAGTTCTAATTTCTCTATTCATTTTTTCTGATGAATATTTGTTAGACCATTTTCCAAGCAAATCAGCTTTTTTTGGTATTGGGGCTTTCGTGGGCTGGTCAAAACTCCTCAGTATCTACAGTTTGAATAAAGCAAGATATTACCACACTATATATTGCCACTAACTTTTCAAATCAAGCTCTTAGTTGTCAAGTCAACGAGTACCTATTAAGTGCCTTTTATATGGCAGTCACTTTTCTAAGTATTGTGTTTTAAGTAAAGGATTAAAAAAACAAGTACTTTTGTATCATCAGCCAGAGTCACCCCTAAACTCCATGATTTTTCAACCCTGGGATATATTGAAACACAAGAATTGTCATCAATCAAGAAATTGCTAGTAGTTCATATATGCTTGCTTGGTCTGAATTGATTAAAGGAGTTCACTGTGTATATGGGATATTTTAGAGCAAAGCAGTCAACCAAAATATTATTAAATATCTGTATCTATCTATATTTACATGGGAATAGATAGGTAATAGAGATATGCATCATGTCAGTGTAGATATTGATATAGATATGGACAGAGATATAGATGATACAGATGAAAGTTAGAGATGAAGATGGAAAGAAAAAAAGAGAGAATGAGACAGCTAAATGACACAATAAATAGAGCACCGGGTTTGATCAGAGAATTTTTTTTTTCTGATAAGAATTTTTTAAATGTTGGTTTTCATTAGAAGTCATCAAGAGAATTTGTTTTCCTTGATTATGCATATTTGCTACAAGATTTTTTTTCTTTTTTTCTTCATGGAGAGGAGAAATGAGAGATAATAGATTTTTCTTAATCATTAAACTCCAGCCCTAGGGGTAATAGCATTAGGTGACCTTTCCTTTAAAAGATAACAACTCTAGAAATAAAAATGTCTGCAGAAAATGTAATTTTATAAGGCTTCATTAGGTTATGATCTTCCTACTACTTAAAAAACATGAGTAACTGGTTTTTCAGCATTCTAAGATAATACTACTATAATAGGTAGATGATACCCAGGGTACTATGTTCATTAAAATAAATGGAGTAGGTTTAAATCATCATCATCATCATCATCATCATCATCATCATCTTCTTCTTCTTCTTCTTCATAGAGAACTTGGGTTCAATTCTTGCCTGTTATGCTTAATACCTGTACAAACTTGGACAGGTCACTTCCCAGGCCTCAGTTTCATCATCTCTGTAATTTTGGGAGTGGACTAGATGGCATTTAAGATCAGTTTCAACTACAGATCCAAATCCAAAAATACAATTTACCCTTGAATACCCCTAGCCCACATATAGATGAACATGGATGACCAGGTTCTTCTTTGGAAAGAAAACAAGGGAAAAAACATTCATTAAGTGCCAAGCACTGTACTAAGTAAATGCTTTACAAATATCATCTCATTTAATCTTTACAACAGTCTTATGAAGGCAAGCATTATTATTTTCCGCATTCCACAGTTAAGAAACTCAGGTAGATAGAAGTTAAGTGATTTGATTAGGGTCACATAGCTAGTATAAGAGGCTGGATTTGAACTCAAGTCTTCCTACTCCAGGACCAGACCTCTATCTTTTGTATATTATGTTTTTGTTTATGGCACCATCATTCAAGTAGTCCATGAGGATTATACTTTGATTCTTCCCTTTTCCTCATTTCTCAAATACATTCAGTTACTAGGTTATGTGAACTGTTCCAACTGTAGTTCAATCTGGAATTATCACCTACCTGGAGTATTAAAATCTCTACTTACAGTGATTCATACCTTCCTACTTTCCCTCTCATTCCTTCATGTGCCAGAATATTCTTCCTACATATCAGCAAAATTATATCACCCACATCCTCAAAAAATTTCCAGTGCTTCTTTATGTATTGAGTAAACCTCAAATTCTTTTGCCTGATAATCAGGGAATACAGCATCATCTGAAAACATTTCACCTTTGCATGTTTATCTCCTGCCTTAGGTTCTCTGTTCCTACCAAACTGAACTATGTAGATTTTGGGAAAAAAATTCATTCACGTCTCTGTGTCAATGTTTTCACTGTGCCTTAAGCTGGAATGCTTTTCTTCTTATAACTTGGTGAATTTTTTAAAGTCCAAGTAACCTCCTTGCCCTGTATCAATCCCCCATATTGGTCATAGGATCATTTTAGAGTTGCAAAGGACATCACAGGACACCAAGTCCAAATTCCTAATTTTACAGGTGAGGAACTAACGCCCAGAGAGATAAAGATACTTGTCCACAGTCATACAGCTAGTTAGTAGCACAGCAGAATTTGAACCAAAGTCTGGCATTCATCCCAAGATCTCATGTAGAATTATTCTATGTAACTTTTAAAGCACTTAATAATGCTATTTTTCATACTTACTATTTATTTTAATGTCATCCTCCATTAGGCCAATAGATAGAAAAGGAAGGGATCATAGCTTATCCAAGATTTCTGCTTCTATCACCACCCTTCTGGTATTTATTAAGCTCATTGTTTCCAGTATTCAAAAAAAAAAAAAGCTAAGGCCCTTATCTTCTGATAACTAACAATGTATAAGAAAGTATCCAAAATATTTTTTTCCCTAACCTTTGAACTGGGAGTTGTATGATGCTTTTCTTAGCCTGCTTAGCTATGGTCTTGAACAAATAGAGATAGTAATAATGCCAATCAACCAAAGAATGTACTTAATGAATACCTCCTATGTCTAATACAATCATTGTATGAAACAATAACCAGGTGGGACAGGGACCCTTAAAACACAGCCCCATAAAATAGTGATGCAAATAAAACAATTTTAGCTTTGACTTCTTGCCTATGTGATGACATGTCTCAAGAAATTAATTATAGCTATATCCTGATTAGTGTAAATAATGAATCTGTTATTCACATATACCATCCAGAGGCATGTGTACCATTGAAAAGTACATGTATTAGAATTTGAAATATTTGAAGTTATAATTATGAAAAATATACTAATTTCCAATGCGGGTATGTGGTGCAAACTCAAATAATGTGATGACTTCAAAGGCCCCATTATTCACACTAATGGGACTTACCCATAATAAAAATACACAGTGGGATTTCTGTACTTTTTGTGTCTTTGGAAGGCTGAAAGTCTGTGCATCTTGTCTTAGAATAATGTTTTAAATTTTTTAAATAAATGCATAAAATTCCAGAGGAAATAAATTCTATTGAATTACATTTTATCTATCTATTTATCTATCCATCTATCTACCCATCTACCCATCCATTTATCTATCTATCTATCTATCTATCTATCTATCTATCTACATATCCATCCTTTTCAACAAGTTCACAGTCCCCCAGGTAAAAAACCCTGCCTTAGGCTAAATGCAAAAAAAAAAAATCTTCAAACTAGGGAGTTGTACAAAAGTCCTTTTTGGTGATGGTGAATGAATTTTACCACACCTCAAGCTTCATCTATTAATTTTCCATCAAGTTGAGAAAGTAGAAGAAATTACAGAAATTTTGATGAGTATATATAATTCTAGCTGAATGTGTTTTTCCCTTAAGAGTATTTTATCTTTTCACAATGTACTGTAAACACAGTTCTCAACATTCACCTTTGCAAAGTTCTGAGCTCCAAATTTTCCTCCTTCCTCTTCCCTCCCATCTCCCCAAGACAGTAAGCAATCTAATATAGGCTATATATGTACAATCATACCAAACATAGTCCATATTAGTCATGCCATGAAAGAAGAATCAGAACAAAGAGGAAAAACATGCAAAATTTTAAAAATAATTAAAAAGTGAAACTGGTGTGCTTCAATCTGCTTTCAGACTCCATAGTATTCTCGCTAGATTTGGTTAACATTTTCCATTAAGAGTCTTTTGGGGAGTTCCACTTCTGGGAGCCAAGATGGCAGAGTAAAAAAGTTTGCGCTCTCACTCATCCCTATCAACCTCAGAAAATCCAGAAAATATCACCCCTGAAAAAAATCCTGGAACAACTGAACTAGAAAAAAGACGGGGAGCAGCAGTGCAGCAGCCCAGCAAATGGGTCTCCCAGTGCCTCAGCAAAAAATAAGGCAGAACTACAAGGGCCCAGGCGGATAAGTACCTGCAGCATTCATCTGAAAGGAGCTGAAGAAACAACCTAAAGCTTCCTAAAGCCCCAGCTTGCTGATTCCAACCCAACACCAGTGAGCTGTCAGAACCAAGGAAAATCCTGAAGCCCAGGTGGTAGAGCAGGCAAACACCAACACCTGGACCTCCAGTGCCTCGTGAGGGTGGGGAAAGTGGAAACCAGCTCAGAAAACCACCAGTGCCTCTGCTCTACCACAAAGGAATCTCCCAGTGCATTAGCAGAAAGAGGAGCAGCACTGCAGGGGCCCCAGGCAGATAAACACCCTGCAGCACCCATCTAAAAGGAGCTGAAGAAAGCTAAAGGAAAGGAAAAGCAGGCAACCTAGAATTGCCTGAAAGTTCCAGCCTTGCTGATTCCAGCCCAACAGAGGTAAGCTGCCAAAACCTACAGCCTCCAATTGCCAACATAAGAGGCCCCAGCACACAAAGCCAGTGACCAAGACCTAGGCTCCCAACACAAGAAGCTTGGGTCAGCCCTCTGTTCCCCAGCAGGAGAGCTCAATCTCTTTAAAGGCCAGGGAATAAAGAAACACCATGAGTAAAAAGAAACATACCATAGATTCATATTATGAGAAGAGTGAAGATCAAGACAGAAATTCTGAAGAGGACAACATTGTCAACAAACCCACATCTGCAACAACAAAAGGGAATATGAACTGGTCTGAAGCCCAAAAAGCCTTCTTAGAAGAGCTCAAGAAGGATTTTAATAGTCAAATGAGAGAGGTAGAAGAGTCCTTCAAAAATACAATTGGCCAATTGGAAAAAAAAATACACTGAAGAAAACAAATCCCCAAAAACACAATTGGCCAATTGAAAAAGGAAGTACAAAAACTAACAGAAGAAAACAATCTGTTAAAAACTAGAATTGGACAAATGGAAACTAATGTCTCTATGAGAGAGCAAGAATCAGTCAAACAGAAACAAAAAAATGAAAAAATAGATGAAAACGTAAAATACCTCATGTAAAACAACCAACCTGGAAAATCGACTCAGGAGAGACAATTTAAAAATTATTGGACTACCTGAAAATCATGATGAAAAAAAGAGCCTGGACAGTATCTTTCAGGAAATCATAAAGGAAAACTGCCCTGAAGTCCTAGAACCAGACAGGAAAATAACCATAGAAAGAATACACCAATCACCACCTGAAAGAGATCCCAAATTGACAATGCCAAGGAATATAATAGCAAAATTCCAAAATTACCAGATGAAAGAGAAGGTGCTGCAAGCAGCCAGAAAGAAACAATTTAAATATCATGGAACCACAGTCAGGATTACACAGGACCTTGCAGCTTCTACATTAAAAGACGCAGGGCATGGAACATGATATTCCATAAGGCAAAGGAGCTTGGAATGCAGCCAAGGATCAACTACCCAGCAAAAATGAGCATCATTTTTCAAGGAGGAGATGGATATTCAACAAAATAGGAGACTTCCAAACTTTCCTGATAAAAAGACCAGAGCTCAACAAAAAATTTGATCTTCAAGTACAGACTCAAGAAGACATAAAAAGGTAAATGGGACAGAAAGATACAATATGTTGTTAATAAGGGGGCTGTTTAAACCCTACAAGGGAATATGACACTTGCAACCCTTGAGAACTGTATTGTTATTACACCATGTTAAAGGAGTATACATAAAGAGGGTGGATATTAGTTGACTTTGATGTAATGATAAAAAAAAATCTAATCAAGTGGGTTAAATGGATCCAAATAAGTGGATCAATCTGATCTTAGAAAATGTACTGAGAAAGGAGGAGGCAGACAAGGGTAAATTACATTACAGGAAAAGACACAAAATCCTATTACAGCAGAGGGAAAGAAGGGGGTGAGCATTGTTTGAACCTTACTCTCATCAGATTTGGCTCAAGAAGGGCATAAATAATCAGTATAGAAATCTAACTTGCCCTATAGGCAGTAGGAAAAGGGAAAGAAAAGGGAGGGGGAAGAAGGGGGAAGAAGCAGTAAGGTAAAGGGGAAGAAAAGGGAAAGGGATAATAAAGGGGAGGGACTGAAGGAGGGGTGGTCAAAAGCAAAACACTAGTGAAGGGGGAAAGGAAAAAGGAGAAAGAAAAGCATAAAAGGGGGAAAGGATGGAGAAAAAGACACAGATAGTAATCATAACTGTGAATGTGAATGGGATGAACTCTCCCATAAAACAGAAAGGATGCAGAATGGATTAAAAACCATAATCCTACAATATGTTGTTTACAGGAAACACATTTGAAAAAGAGTGACACATACAGGGTAAAGGTAAAAGGCTGGAGCAGAATATATTATGCTTCAGCTGAAGTAAAAAAAGCAGGGGTAGCAATCCTGATCTCAGACAAAGCAAAAGCAAAAATAGATCTAATAAAGAAGAATAAGGAAGGAAACTACATCCTGCTAAAAGGCACCATAGACAATGAAGTAATATCATTACTAAACATATATGCACCAAATGGTATAGCATCCAAATTCTTAGAGGAGAAGTTCAGGGAGTTACAGGAAGAAATAGACAGCAAAACTATACTAGTGGGGGACCTGAACCTCCCCTCTCTGCACTAGATAAATCTAACCACAAAATAAACAAGAAAGAAGTTAAGGAGGTGAATAGAACATTAGAAAAGTTAGGTATGATAGACCTCTGGAGAAAACTGAATGGGGATAGAAAGGAATATACTTTTTTCTCAGCAGTACATGGCACATACACAAAAATTGACCATGTACTAGGGCATAAAAACCTCACAATCCAATGCAGAAAGGCAGAAATATTAAATGCATCCTTTTCAGATCATGATGCAATAAAAATTATATGTAATAAAGGGCCATGGAAAGATAGACTAAAAAATAATTGGAAACTAAATAATCTAATCCTAAAAAATGATTGGGTCAAACAACAAATC
The DNA here is from genome assembly GCF_003287225.1 of Phascolarctos cinereus. Classification (NCBI taxonomy): domain Eukaryota; kingdom Metazoa; phylum Chordata; class Mammalia; order Diprotodontia; family Phascolarctidae; genus Phascolarctos; species Phascolarctos cinereus. The sequence continues at coordinate 388,105,258 of NW_027555958.1, read as the reverse complement.
ATAGAAACAATCAATAATTTCATTCAAGAGAATGACAATAATGAGACAACATACCAAAACTTATGGGATGCAGCAAAAGCAGTTCTTAGGGGAAGTTTTATATCTCTAAATGCTTACATAAATAAAATAGAAAAAGAGGAGATTAATGAATTGGGCATACAACTAAAAAAACTAAAAAAGAACAAATTAAAAATCCTCAACTAAACACCAAATTAGAAATATTGAAAACCAAAGGAAAAATTAATAAAATTGAAATTAAGAAAACTATTGAACTAATAAATAAAACTAAGAGCTGGTTTTATGAAAAAACCAATAAAATAGATAAACCTTTGGTTAATTTAATTAAAAAAAAGAAGAAAACCAAATTACTAGTATCAAGAATGAAAAGGGCAAAGCTACCACCAAGGAAGAGGAAATTAAAACAATGATTAGGAATTATTTTGCCCAACTATATGCCAACAAATTTGACAATCTTAGTGAAATGGATACATATTTACAAAAATATAAATTGCCCAGATTAACAGAAGAGGAAGTAAAATACTTAAATAACCCCATCTCAGAAAAAGAAATTGAACAAGCCATTGATGAACTCCCTAGGAAAAAATCTCCAGGGCCAGATTGATTTACATGACAATTCTATCAAACATTTAAAGAACAATTAATTCCAATACTATATAGACTATTTGGGAAAATAGGTGAAGAAGGAGTCTTACCAAATTCTTTTTATGATACAAATATGGTGTTGATACCTAAACCAGGAAGAGTCAAAATAGAGAAAGAAAATTATAGACCAATTTCTCTAATGAATATAGATGCAAAAATTTTAAACAAAATACTAGCAAATAGATTGCAGCAACTTATCACAAGAATAATACACTATGACCAGGTAGGATTTATACCAGGAATGCAGGGTTGGTTCAATATTAGGAAAACTATCAGTAATTGAGCATATCAACACCAAAACCAACAGAAACCACATGATCATCTCAATAGATGCAGAAAAAGCTTTTGAAATACAACACCCATTCCTATTAAAAACACTAGAAAGCATAGGTAAATGGAGTCTTCCTTAAAATAATAAATAGCATATATCTAAAACCTTCAGCAAGCATTATATGTAATGGGGACAGGCTAGAAGCATTTCCAATAAGATCGGGGTGAAACAAGGATGTCCATTATCACCACTGTTATTCAATATTGTACTGGAAACTTAGCTTTAGCAATAAGAGAAGAAAAAGAAATTGAAGGCATTAGAACAGGCAAAGAAGAAACAAAGCTATCACTCTTTGCAGATGACATGATGATATACTTAGAGAATCCTAGAGAATCAAGTAAAAAACTACTTGAAATAATAAACAACTTTAGCAAAGTTGCAGGCTATAAAATAAACCCACATAAATCATCAGCATTTCTATATATTACCAACAAAGCCCAACAGCAAGAGATAGAAAGAGAAATCCCATTTAAACTTACTGTAGACATTATAAAATATTTAGGAGTCTACCTCCCAAAACAAACCCAGGAACTCTATGAACACAATTACAAAACACTTTTCACACAAATAAAATCAGATCTAAATAATTGGAAAAACATCAGTTGCTCATGGGTAGGCCGAGCTAATATAATAAAAATGACAATCCTACCTAAGCTAATTTACTTATTCAGTGCCATACCAATCAAACTACCAAAAAATTATTTTATAGAGTTAGAAAAAATAATAACAAGATTCATTTGGAAAACAAAAGGTCCAGAATATCAAAGGAACTAATGAAAAGAAATGCAGGGGAAGGTGGCCTAGCAATTCCAGATCTTAAATTGTATTATAAAGCAGCAATCATCAAAACTGCTTGGTACTGGCTAAGAAATAGGAGGTGGATCAGTGGAATAGGTTAAATATGCAAGACACAGTAGTCAATGACTATAGTAATCTATTATTTGATAAACCCAAAGACCCCAGCTTCTGGGATAAGAACCCACTCTTTGAAAAAAACTGCTGGGAAAACTGGAAAAGAGTATGGCAGAAACTAGGCATAGACCCAAATCTCACACCATATACCAAAATAAAGTCAAAATGGGTTCATGACTTAGATATAAAGGCTGATACATAAGTAAACTGGGAGAACAAGGAATAGTTTACCTATCAGATCTATGGAGAACAGAAGAATTCATGACCAAACAGGAGATAGAGAACATTATGAAAAGCAAAATGGATAATTTTGATTACATTAAATTGAAAAGTTTTTGCACAAACAAAGCCAATGCAAGTAAGATTAGAAAGAAGGTAGAAAATTGGAAAAGAATTTTTACAACCAGTCTCTCTGATAAGGGCCTCATTTCTAAAATATATAGAGAATTAAGTCAAATTTATAAGACCACAAATCATTCCCCAATTGATAAATGGTCAAAGGATATGAACAGACAGTTCTCAGATGAAGAAATTAAAGCCATCTATAGTCATATGAAAAAATGCTCTAAATCATTATTGATTAGAGAAATGCAAATCAAAACAACTCTGAGGTACCACATCACACCTATCAGATTGGCCAACATGACAAAACAGGAAAATGATAAATGTTGGAGAAGATGTGGGAAAATTGGAACACTAATGCATTGTTGGTGGAGTTGTGAAATGATCCAACCATTTTGGAGAACAATTTGGAACTATGCCCAAAGGGCATAAAATGTGCATACCCTTTGATCCAGCAATAGCACTTCTAGGGCTATATCCCAAAGAGATCATACAAATGGGAAAAGGACCAACATGTACAAAAATATTCATAGCAGCTCTTTTTGTGGTGGCAAAGAATTGGAAATTGAGAGGTTGCCCATCAATTGGGGAATGGCTGAGCAAGCTGTGATATATGAATATAATGGAATACTATTTAGCTATAGGAAATGATGAACAGGCTGACTTAAGAAAAACCTGGAAAGACTTGTATGGCCTGATGCTGAGTGAAGTAAGCAGAACGAAGAGAACATTGTACACAATAACAGCCATGTTGTGCAATGACTAATATTGATAAACTTAACCCTTCTCAGCAATACAAGGATCTGAGACATCCCCAGAGGCCTTGTGATGGAAAATACTATCCACATCCAAAGAAAGAACTATGGAAGTTGAATCGCTATCATTTTTTTTTCTCTTCTGTTGAGTTTTATTTCCACTTTCAAATGGTTCCTCCTATTGTTTTTAATTTTTACTTACAACTTCACTAATGTGAAAATATGTTTAACAGGAATGTAAATGTATAGCCTATATGAGATTGTGCGCAGTCTTGGGGAGGGTGATGGGGAGGGAGGGGGAGGAAAATTTTAAACTCAAAAGCATATGAAAGTAATTGTTGATAAATCGAAATTTTAAAAAATGTAAAGAAAAACAATTGGAACACCAATGCATTGTTGGTGGAGTTGTGAAATTATCCAACCATTTTGGAGAACAATTTGGAAATATGCCCAAAGGACTCTAAAAATGTACATACTCTTTCATCCAGCAATAGCACTTCTAGGGCTATATCCCAAAGAGATCAAACAAATGGGAAGAGGACCCACATGTACGAAAATATTCATAGCAGTTCTTTTTGTGGTGGCAAAGAATTGGAAATTGAGAGGATGCCCATCAATTGGGGAATGGCTGAGCAAGTTGTGGTATATGAATGTAATGGAATACTATTGTACTATAAGAAATGATGAACAGGTTGACTTCAGAAATACCTGGAAAGACTTGTATGGTTTGATGCTGAGTGAAGTGAGCAGAACCAAGAGAACTTTATACACAGTAACAGCCACATTTTGCAATGACTAATATTGATAAACTTAACCTTTCTCAGCATTACAAGGATGTAAGATGTCTCCAGAGGCCTCGTGACGGAAAATGTTATTCACATCCAAAGAAAGAATTATAGAAGTTGAATAGCTATCGTTTTTTTCTCTTATGTTGAGTTTTGTTTCCTGTTTCTGATGGTTCCTTCTATTGGTTTTGATTTTTACTCACAACTTCACTAATGTGAAAATATGTTTAATAGGAATGCAAATGGATAACCTATATCAGATTGCGGGCCATCTTGGGGAGGGTGGTGGGGAGAAAGGGGGAGAAAAAATTTGAACTCAAAAGCATATGGAAATGATTATTGATAAATCAAAATAAACCAATAATATTTTTTAAAAAGAGTCTTTTGGAATTGTCTTGGATCGTTTTATTGCTGAGAAGTGTTAACTGTATATATAATCAGGGCATAATGTTGCTGTTACTATGTATTGTGTTCTCCTGATTCTGCTCACTTTACTCGGCATCAATTTGTGTATGTCTACAGGTGTTTCTGAAATCTGCCTGTTCATCATTTCTTATATATAGCACAATAGTGTCCCATTACATTTATATACCACACCTTGTTCAGCCATTCTTCAATTGATGGGCATCACCTCAATTTCCAATTCTTTGCCATCACAAAAAGAGCTGCTATGAATATTTTTGTACATGTGGGTCTTTTATGATCTCTTTGGGGTACAAACCTAGTAGTGGTATTGTGGGATCAAAGGGTATGCCCTTTGGGCATAGTTGCAAATTGCTCTCCAGAATGGTTAGATCAGTTCACAACTACACCAACAATGCATTAGTGTTCCAATTTTCCCACATCTTCTCCAACATTTATCATTTTCCTTTTCTATCATGTGAGTCAATCCAACAGTTATGAGATGGTACCTCAGAGTTGTTTTAATTTACATCTCTCTAATCAATAACGATTTAGAGCATTTTAAATATGATTATAGATATCTAGCTGAATTTCTTGAGATGGAACAGTCTGGTGGGAAAGGAGAACTCTGGGTTTGTTCTTGGTTGGTCAGGTCTCCTTACCTTCAATTCCACTCCCCTTTTACCATACAAGGACCTTGACAGTTTCAAAGAGTCTGGAGAATGTTGGACCACATCATCTCTGTATTCGTATTGTAGCATTATATTCTTAGGGACAACAGTGACTCCTATCTTCTCATTGGTGCTTCAGCCATGTCTTCAAATGGGTTCTAAGTAGTATCTGTCTCACTGAGATTTTTTAAAAAGGGCTGCACCCACAACTGTACAGGAATCCAGCAAAAAAGATGATGCCATGTTTACGAGGAATTTCTATTGCACCCACATAAATGGGAAAATAAAGTACTTCTAGCAACCAAGAGGTGTGAGCTACCCTTTTGCCATATGTGTTCATTAAGCTTGAACACACTTTCCACTGGACTATATGTGGGAAAATGCATCACAGATTTTTTTTGGTGGGGGAGTGTTTTTAAATCAACAATTTTTAATGTACCTTAGTAAATACTCATTTCTAAAAACTGTGTAAAGTTGGCTAACTAAGTTGATTCTCAACTAATAATCTAGGGAAAAAATACTGGTGGTGGCTCAGGTCAATAATATATTTTATTTTTCCTTAAGTTCCCTCCAAAAAACCCCATTATTTTTGGTGGCTTCTGAATTCCAGAATGTTTACATTTCTATGATTAAATCATACAAAGATAAGGTAGCATATCAGTAAAGAAGCACACACATGTGGCAAAGGTGCTACTACAATATTTTGTTTCATTGAATTATTAAAAGTCATCTAATAGGGCAATTTATCAAAGTTAAAAATCAATATCTCACTTTCATTTTAATTATAAAATGTTCAACCATTAAAACAAACCTTAAGAACATATTTTTAGGGAAGATTTTTTTTTCAAATGTATTCAGGTAATTAAAAAGCTTCTGCCATTTGATACACTCTAAATAACTAATTGAAAAATTTCCAAATATGTTGTTTGCTTTTGTTCTTATTGTTGTCATTTATATTTTATCACCTAGCCCAAAGAAATATTTCCTTCAATGTTGGTTTTTTTGGGAAGACTAGAAATCGTGAAAAACACCATTTTTAGAAGATTTACTAATCATGAGCTGTCATGTCTCATTGGTGTTATGAGAAAATTTACAAACATAAACATGGTTTACAAGTAAAAAAAAATTGAGAAAAAACAATAAATCTTGATGAAATTGGAAAAAAAGATTGCAATATATTCCCAGGCTATAAGACTTATATTGTCTACACCATTCCATTCTCTCTAGTAAGATTTACCAGTTCACAATGCTGAAAATTATGTGATTTGAGCAAAGTCTCTCTCTCTCTCTCTCTCTCTCTCTCTCTCTCTCTCTCTCTCTCTCTCTCTCTCTCTGCTCTCTGTCCCTCCTAGTTACGCATATTCACATATACATACACACATAAATATATACATATGAATATATAAATATATACACATGTGTATATATATACATGCATGCATGTGCAGCCATATGAACACAATCATATACACGTGTATGTAGAAAGGCAGACATGTAGTGTGTGTGCAGATGCATTCAATACATGTGTACATGCACATTCATGTGTGCCTGTATGTGTATGCAAGTATGTATATATGCAGGGCACACTAGACATGCATATTGCATAAAATGCATATACAAATACATATATACACAAATACCTGTACACATGTACACACATATATATATTCATAGATATACACACATTGCACTGTGTACATATATATACACATACACTTGCATATACATATATACACATACATATGCACACACGTTCATGCACATATATACATGTGCATATGTGTGAATACATAATGTTATGCATATACCTACATGCATGTACATATACATACGTATGCACATTTGCAGACATGGCTGTTAAAGACTGATCTCAAGATTTTAACAAGGTGACAAATTGTGGTTTCCAGTGATACAGAGTTCTCCCTTAAAAGAGCACAAATATGCTAATATTCAATTACAACTCAAGTCAATAAACATTGATTATCCACCTACTTTGTGGAAGGCAATGCACTAGGAGCTGAGGGAAGGGAGGGAAGAATGATATAATCCTTTGCCTCAAGATGATTTTTCTCCCCATAAAGGCAATTGGCAGAGAAATGAAGAAGAATAGAAAAATTTAGATTGTGTACTAGATTACAAATTGTCTGAGGCCAAGGCTACAAAAAGTTGCAGAAAGGGATCTACAGTAGAATCCTCCAGGTAAAGTGAGCCATAGTAAAAGTCCTGGGGAGAAAAGCTGACATCAAAGTTCTGGAAAGATTGAGGGAAAGAAAATATTAGGATGATAACTACCCAGTAAAAAAATATATTTTCATATTTATTAGTGCTGAAGATTCCCTTGATATAAAAACCTGTTTCCTAGCTAATGAGTTAGATGTACAAAGCAGGAAAATACATTTCTGCTTTTAGTAGTGGCTAGGAAATAATGCAGAGTAGGAAAAACATGAGAATTTTTTAATTGGACAGTAAGATTTTGCACAATCACATGCAATCATGCATACATTATGAAAGAATGCCTCCTAATCTATCAGAAATGGATATGTCTTTACCACCTACAGATTAAGAAGTGAACTGTGGGAGAATTATAAATTTAATGTACAAAATATATGGTAAAGCTCTAGTCTAGGCCACAATTTCCTAAACTTAGCGATAATATCCTGTAAGAACAAATCTCCACACATTGCTAAATCAAAATAGATTTAATTAAACCCCTGTATAGGGCATGACAGCAACACCTTCTCCCTTAATGACCAATGAAGGAAAAGTAATGAAATCTATGTCATGTAATCATCTAGCCCATGAGCACATCATGAAAGCCTGGCATCAGTTGGCAGTCTAGACCCTGTCAAGCACTCTTGCACTTACTTCAATGGATCTGTGATATAATCAATCTAGAGATCCCTCCAAAAATGCAAACTGAAATATATCCATGTCTAAGCATGTTTTGCTACTCTTTTTCTAGTTCTTCCAAAAGTAAATTACAGCCTCTTGTCATAATCAGAACTCAGTTTATTAGGCCATATTTTGGCAGTTCCAGTTTTCAGGTAATGTTCTACATCTTCTGCAATTAAGCTTTCTGTTCCAAGGAGTCCACCATACTTCTATTCAGAATGTTCAGTTGTCCCTATTTTCTCAAACCTACCCTTTTTATTGCCAGAACATTATGAGTAGTTTGCTATTGGCTTTCCTCTGATATTTCCATCATTTCTCTATCTCTAAATTCCATTTCAAGTCTTCAAAAGTCATTAGAGCAAAGGCATTCTAAGTATATGAGGGGAAAGTAAAATAATAATGCTGTAACAGACAAAAGAGCAAGCAGTGTTTAATTTATGCTCTTGTCAGTCATAAAGGAACCTTGTTGTGGGTCTGTAAGCAAGCTCATATCATTCAATTTCTAAAAATGAAAATCTCTAATATGTCTTCTAAAGAATACTAATTAATTATGTGGTACATTGGTACTTTAAGATAGAAAAACATGGAAAATATGCCTCATTGTCTAAAAGTATGGAAGTTGTTAGATAAAAATTACTTAAAAGGGGAACAGTGAGGTTAAGTCTGCATCAGACATCTAGTCCCTGTGGCATTATAAACATCTAGCTAGTAGCACTTATGACATCCTACTGTTACCTTTTCAATGTAGTTCAGACATCTGACAAGCAGAGATGCCATGCTAGAATGCACAGGCTCCCCAGATACTTCAGGCTTCCAATGATCTTAATCCAACTAGCTGGATTTTGCAACAGTTCCAATGAGTCAGAAAAGCCAGTGGGATTTATTTTTGTTCCATAGACATTGAACTAACAGGTGTTAGACTGTTTCCAAAGGTTAGGTGGCTGAATGATTATTACGCTAGCTTTCCTTCTTGCTGCCTTGATTTGAAAACCATTTTACATTATCATGTGAGACAAGGTTGAGATTTAGTGACAGTCTTGAAGCTGAGCTATAACATAAATTTATCTGTCTTTTAATTCCTGATAATTTAATGTACACTGCAAAATCTAATCTCAAAAGTTTAGGGATGTTTTTGCTTTGAAGGTTCGCTCATCATCTACACTTCTACCAAAAGATCAAATGAGAGAATGTCTGTAAATAATTTTGCTTTGTAAAGGTACTATCCTTCTTAAATAGTAAAGTACTCATGCTATGTGATATTGAAAATGAAGGGAAGAGATTAATAATTTATATAGCTCTTAGTATGTGCCAGGCACTGGGCTAAGCCCTTTGCAAATATTATCTCATTTGACTCTCAGAAAATCCCTGGGATATAGGTGCTATATTAGCATCATTTTACAGATGAAGAAACCAAGGCAAACAGAGATTGTGACTTAACCATAGTCACACAGCCAATAAGTGTTTGTTGACAGATTTGAACGTATGTCTTCCTGACTCCAGACCCCTTGCTTTCTCTAATGTACTATTGGCTGCAAAGACTACATAGATAAGATGGTATCTATGTACCCCAAAACATGAATATGTGAATATACATTGTAATTTCCCATTATAGATCACTGTTTTGCTCCAATATGTATTATGTGTCATGTATTTTTTTTATATATAGTCCTTTGCATCTGAGTCCATCCTGTTCCCTTCTAAATGCTAAGCTACATAAGGGAAAGAAATTGTTTCAGTTACATTTTCTCTCTCTTCAGAACCTCACAGTACTCTGTATATACTTTCTGCTTGATAAATATTTTAATGGAGGAAAGGTAAACTTGTTAGGAATTTGTCACCAACAGTTGATTTTAGAACTTATTTTTGTTTCTCCCTTTGGGGGGGGGTGTGGGCATGTACTAATGCACATGTGAGCATGCATGTACGTATTTGTAACATCAGCATGTTTACCTTCAAGTGTCATGTAGTGGAGGAGAAAAGCAAATACATACAAGACTCTTTGAGGCAGTTAGGAGTCATGGAGCATGATCTGAAGGAGTAAAAGACACTTGTCTGCAATAAACATTTGACAACCTGAATGTGTCCTCCTATGTGGATGGACACCTGGACACTTGATAAATTTTCCATGTAGAAACAAATACTTGGTGAAAGCTTTAACACATAGCTATGTAGTAAATGGGCATGTCAAAGACAATAGAATGGAAAAGGTGCAAACAAGTTGTCATGGAATAGAAAAACAGAAGATAAGTAATTTGGACAGGTTTATGTCAACTAGAACCTTGACTTCTATCATATAAGTCAAGTCAAATAGTATTTATAAAGAATCTGTTTTGTGTCAAACACTGAGCTAAGCAATGAGGATAACAAAGAACAGCAAAAATCAGTCTCTGCCCTCAAGGATCTCACAGCCTTATGTGGGAAACAACATGCAAATGACAATGTATAAACTGAAAGGTGACTTATAAAGGCAGCCATTTTTGATGCTGGTCATCTAATCTAACTATTTCACTCTGTTTGAGATAGGCAGATTATTATTTTTAAGTAAAACATTGTTGGACAGCATAAATTGAATCAGGCTCATGTGAACCAGGGACCTCCTTGGTCACAGTGTTTAGAATATCTCTCTCTATGTTTGTCCATTTGTTGATCAATTGAAACCTGTCCATTAGAGCAGGAGTGTGTGCAAGTGTATGTGTATATTTTTCATTTGTTTATGTGAGAGTTTGTGTATGTATGTACACAGGCACTGATTCTAAGACAATGAAGACCTCTAGAAAAAAAACCATTGTTTCTATATTTTTGGATAGGAAAGACTTAGAGAGAGCTTGTCTACACTATTTAGGTAACAGTGAGGATGAGATCTCACCTCAACTAAGCTGTCAGTTCTTGTTAAATAATGTAACTGTCATTCCCCATTTTTCTAAATAGACACCCAATAAATCCCAGAATTCCTACAGTATTACAAGTATGTGCTGAGCTTTTCTAGATATATTTAATGGCTTGATCCAGGACATGAAATTCCTATGGCAAAAAATCCAGTAAATGCAGATGATAATATCACAGTTGATTGCACAACTCTTTCAGAAGCCCAAGTAACCAAATCACCTTAATTATGATAGTGTGCAAGAGTATTGAACAGGGTTCCTAACCTTTTTTGCACCTTTTTCAATCTAATGAAGATTTTGGATACCTTCTAAGAATATTTTTTCAAAGCACAAAATAAAAACATAGGAATATAAAAGAAACCAATTAAATTTAAATGATTATCAAAAGAGCAAAACAAAAAAAAATCACAAGCCCTAGGTTAATGCCCCCTCCCCCATTTTACCAGGATATGATACACAAGTGTATTCTTAAATAATTGGTCCCAGAATTCATTAGACACCTCAATTGAAAGTAAATAGGCTGCCATATATAGTACTACCAGACCAATTCTACCATGACCCTTTATGAAGACCCTAACTCTTCAGTTTGTTTCAGAGGTATACAAATTATGTGCATTATTCATCTTCCCATGTCTTACATATTTTAACCTGGGGTTCAAGCCACTGCATGTGCATAAAATACTCCTCATTAGTGGAAATGGGGGAGAAAATTATTATTTGATGCTGTACATATATAACGGGCAGACTTTGTGAGAACTAGGGAGAGACTTATTTTTTTGTGTGTTTTAACTTTAAGAGATGACAAAAAATTCCAAGCACTCTTCAGAAAGATAGTCACAGAGAGTTAGAGTTCTTGAACTCTGTAATTCTGTAAAATTCAGGCAGCTTACCAAGGATCCCAAAGCCTTTTATTAAATTGTCTGATTAGAATTTAAGGACATATGAAAAAAATGATAAGAAATGCAAGTACCTTGTAAAAGTGAGGATGGTCTGACCAGTACTCTTAAGTTTCAAAAACTTTATTTATTTTTTAAATTGTTATCTTCATTTCTCATTTATTTCTCTATATATTTCCAAATTTCAAAATATAGGATAAAAATAGTATAAAAACATGCAAATCTCCACTGTTTTCTTATTCATGGTACACAGTTTCCACACATGCTGCTGTAGCTGAAATCATAAATCACCTTGACTACTCTTCAGCTCATATTCTTTTCACTTTAATAAACATTTATCAAATGTTTACTATATGCAAGGCAGAATTCAAATAAATAAATAATCCAAACCCTCAGGGACACCATATTTTTCTTGGTGATATAATATGCACATAGATAAGCAAATACAAGATAATTTGCAAAGAATATGGTCACAAGCAGCCAGCAGTATTAGTAAAGGACCAAAGTAGGAAGTGTGCCTGGAGCTGCTCTTCAAAAGAATCTAGGAGCTGTCAGAGGTGAAAGTAATGAAGGATTGCATCAGAAGCCTGTGCATAAGATGTAGAATATGAAACATAAAATTTTGGGGAATAAGTGATAATTCAGTTACCTGGAATATAAAGTATGGAAGGGAAGTCATATAAATTACAATGCATTATACAGCTCATGTTTTCCTCCAAAATAAAGGTACTTTGCAATGACTGACAAAACCATCAATAATTTTAAAATTTCTAAGTTAAACAGGAAGCATTAAAAGAATAACAACTATAATTTAGTAATGCCATATCCTACCTTACTTCTGAAAGCAACTGAAATAGGCACAACACCCCAAACTTAACTTTTTAGTGTATCAGATAATGAAAGGCAGAAGAATTCAAAAGCAAAGGAAAAATAATAGACAGAACCAACTCATTCTTTTTGTCCTCCAAAGAAATTGTTGGTAATTTGGAAGATCAGTTGTCATATTACTGCTATCAATGTTCACGTACAAAAATTACCTTGGTCAAGAGGGAGGAAGAGGAAGAAGAAAAGAAGCAAAATGGAAAGGAGAACGATTAGGTTGAAAATGAAATAAGGTTAGTTCATTCTCTCACTTTGTCTCTCTGTCTCTTTCCCTCAGTCACTTTCTCTTTCAGTCTACCTAGCTGTCTGCCTCCTTCCCTCCTCCAACAGATAGATATAGAAATAGGTGATAGAAGATGGATAGATTGATTGATACATAGATAGGCCCCAATGATTCAATAATTTCTATGTAAATGACTTTCAAATCTATTCATCTTGCCCTGACTTTTCTCTTTATCTCAAGGCCCACAACTCCACTTATTTATTAGAAATCTTGAAGTAGATGTGCCATAGATGCCAAACTCAATATTCCCCAAACTAAATTCATTGAATTTCTCCCAACCTCTCTCTTTTGCTAACCACTCTATTGTTATAGATGGCACTAGAAACTTCCCAGTCATCCAGGCTTGCCATCTAGATTTCATCCTCAATTCCTCAGTCTCTCCAGCCTGTCTGCATACCAAGGCTGCTACCTAATCTTATTGATATTACCTTCACATATTCCTTGTATATGCCCCCTTCTCTCCTCTAATATTGATACTACATTAGTACAGACACTTATCATTTCCTGACCAAATTGTTGTAAGCTACCTGGTTGGTCTCCCTGTTTCAAGTTTCTCTCCACTCCAATTTATCCTTCACTTTAAAGCCAATTATAACTTAGCTCTTTCCAGTCTGTCTAGTCTTTTTACATCTTATTCTTTTCCAAGTGCTCTATCATCCAGTGACATGAACCTCCTTGAGCACAGCGTACTATCTCCCAATTCTGTGCATTTTCTTTGGCTGTCCTCCATGGCTGGAACACTTTACCTCATTGCTTTCATCACCTGGTTTCCCTCAAGTCTCAATTGAAATCCAATTTTCTATCAGAAGCCTTTTCTGGCCCCTTTAGTTCTAGTCCCTTCCTAGTTATAGATAGATGACAGACAGACAGACAGACAGAAAGATAGATAGATAGATAGATAGATAGATAGATAGATAGATTTTATATACTTAATAAAATGCTTGATGACTTGATTCAACTTGACATTACCCCCTCTGACATACCTTGAACACTGAGAGTCATGCTTCAGAACAAAAGTAAAAGAGAAAGACAGGCTGCATATGATGGCACAGTCTCTCTAAATCACCAATAGAAGATAGTAGTTTTTTGAGGGCAAAATCTTGCAGTGCCTCACAATGCATTCTCCAAGATCTTTGACCATACGGCATAATATGAATAATGTGAAACAGTATAGTTGACTGAGTTTCAATCCATCACAGTAAGACCTTTGGTTGTAAGGAGCCATTAAGAGTGCAAAATGTCATGTCAGATAGAATCATTACAGTTATTATTAAGAAAGTGTTCCTTAAGAAAATGGTTTCTGGAGTTTATTGCCTATAGTTTTTCCAGTGTGCTTACAATAATAAGGCTTTCCTAAAGAATGAGAAGCATGAGAAAAGCACACGGGAAGGAATATTGAAATCTTACGGTATGGAATTAATTTCATAGCTGTCATCACTGATCTATGTAGAGTAAGTAAAATATTTTTTACCCTAGAAAAGAGTTCATAATCTATCAGCATAGCAATATTTTTTTGTATTGCCATTACATAAGTCTTATGGATATAATTCCTTTAGAAAAACCTTTTGCATTTAGGATCCATTTTTAGTGCTGAAGCTAAAACACAACTGGTGTTATTGATAGAAATTATATCTCTTAGTTCTAAGAAATTTTACTGGTCTAAGTTGAAAGTTTATGAATAAGATAGTGCAGAACATAGGAAATAAGAATAAATAGCATCAAAATTATGTCACGCTGATCTAGGAAAACAAAAAATCATAAAAAATAGAATTCTGAGGCTGAAAGGAACAATAGAAATCTAATGAATTATTTACATTCTAGAATGTTAAGAAAATAAGATAGATAAGAATTCTTCAAATGTCATGAGGATGTTAAGGTTGAGCAGGAAAGTTTATTTTTTTCATTTGGAAAAAAAAATAGTTGCCCTTAATCATGAACATCCACTAACCAATTTCATCCTTTACATTAGGAATTATTTGTAACAATGTACTGAGAAGAATATTATGTTTGGGTAGATATGTGGCACAGTAGATAAGAGTGCCTGGATTGAAGTCAGGAAGACTCATCTTCCTGAGATCAAATCTGGCCTCAGAATCTTACTAGCTATGTGATGTTGCACAAGTCACTTAACCCTGTTTGCCCCAGGTTCCTCATCTGTAAAATGAGATGGAGAAGTGAATGGCAAACCACTCCAGGATCTCTGCCAGAAGCACCCCAAACAGGATCGTGAAGAGTCTCAGACACAATTGAAACATGACTGAACAACTGAGACGAACCAAGTTAACATTAACTTGGCCTGACTTCTTCTCAAAAGGATAAACATGACACGTGCATCATGAATAGTTATGTGGAGAGGGAAAAGCTATCTTTGACAGTTCCTAATAGAATTGAAAATAATTTAATTTTGCTTGGTTCCTTACTTTTTCAGAAGGACAAAGAAAAGTATCCAATATACCCATTAATGTCCCACCTTTGCCTTTTATGTATGTTGAAGCAGACCCATTGTCTTACATTTGTGGATAGTTCAATGATACAATTTTCAGTGGCTTTTCAAAAATTAATCTCTTGCACTTATGAATGTGTAACTATCATTTATTCTTCATTGAAACATAGACTTAGCATTAGGAGATATATGTTATGTTATGTAATCCAATCCCCTCATTTTACAAACATGGAAACTGACACCACAAATGGTCAAATGACTTGGCCAAGGGTACACAGCCCAGGATGGAGCCAGTGTTCCAAGCCAGGCTTTTGACTCCAAATCTATGCCATTACCTTATGATTCATTGCATGAATTTGTCAGAGGTCCAAATGAGCTAAGAAATATAGTCTAGGTAATGGAAGAGAATAAAATTCATCTACACAAAGGATACTTTATATTTATAGAAACCAAACACTAGCCTTGGAACAATTTGCATTAACTAATCATGGTTAACAATATCATAATAAAAACCTAACTTTTATTTTATTCTATTTTTATGTATTGCCTCTACCAGCCTTCTTTTAAAAATTAATTTCTTTGAAGGACTGGAAATATCATACATTTCTTCTATAATGCAATATTGATAAAGGTTATTGAATGTTATTTTTGTGTGTTCTTAAAAATCCAAAAACTGTGGTGTGGGGGACAGGTAAATAGAATATGGCTGGCATTTCCTTGACCAAGAGAAATCCAATAAGGCCACACATGCATAGCTTAGAGAAATTGAATCAATCGCACTCATTATAGAGTAGCTCTCTGAAAATTCCTTGAGCTCTGGGTTTCAGCTCACCTCAATTATAAATTAGGCATTAAAAAAGGTGTTTTAATTCTTCCCTTCCAATTGAGTATCACTTAAGATCTTCAGATCATTAATTTAGATTCCAATGGGATCTCATAGTTTATTTGCTCCAATTCTATCATTTTGCAGATGAGGAAACTTAGGCCTAGAAAGGTTAAATAATTTGCTCAAGGACACAGAGGTAGTAATTGTCAAAGGTAAAATCCTGACCAAGGACTTCTGACTCCAAACCTAGCATACTTTCTATTGTAACATTTCTTTTCGTAATTGACTACCGTAAAAATACTTTTATGTACTAATATTATAAGTAAGAAATTAAAGCCCTTGAAAAATTGTGTTGTTCATGATTTTTATATCATAAAGATGATATTAATATAGTCTGATAAATCCCAGTCATTGGAAATAAAAAGGAGTTTCTTTCTAAATACTTGATGAGGTCCACAAGCAAAATTTACAAGTACTCAAGGAATCAGACAGGCAGATTTTAAAATTTTGCAAAACAATATGCTGTACATAAGTAAGCTATTTCTGAAGGAGAAGGGAAACCTGATAATTGAAAAAAATAGGTACATTTCATGCCCCCGACTTGTACACCAAATTACTGCAAATATTGTGACCTTTGATATCCTCAATTACTTATTAGTAACTGAATTTTTACCTCTGATTTGCTTTATAGAGATTACCTAAGAACTTATATCAATCCTTCAGCTTAAAGGTCAGAGTGTTCTGCCATGTAACCTGAAATTTCATTATTTCCTCATAAACTATGACATTTTCAAAATGTCAGCTTCTGAGGAAGCTTGTATGCTCTCTTACTCTCCCTTATATTATGAATATATGGGATAGGCCACTCAAATAGATTTTATATTTGTATTTTTATTTTAAAATATTTATTCTGACTTGGGAGAGTATGACTATTGAGTGGGGAGAATGAAATATAACCACAATTAATTAAGCTATTTCTCATTGCTTGTGTGTTTTCATGATGTCTGGGGGATATATTTTTAAAAGAAATTTAGGTTCAAAAGATTCACAATTTGCCACAATGACTGCCTTAAAACACATTATCTTTCAGGTGTCTGCTGATTCCAGAACCTAACTACCGAATTTCATGTACATTCTGAGAATGAAGGAAAAAGAGATCAACAAGAGCTGTTGTGAACCTAATATACAAAGTTTAAATTAATAAAATAAACATAAAGAATGTTTCCTCCAGTGTAAACACTGTGCTCCATGATTTCTTACATAAAATGAACATAGTGTTCTGTTTTCTAATTTGATATATTGATGTCAAATAGTTTTTATTCTCAGCTGTACCTAGTGTAAGATTTACAAGGCAACAATCATAATAGCATAGATATAAATTACAAGTACATTGCGTGTGTGTGTGTGTGTGTGTGAGTGTGTGTGTGTTTGTCGCCGAACTCCAAAGTACATTGCAATGAGATTCTCTTTTCATTAGTGGTAATAAAAGCCCTGTACCTATGGGAGGATCAGGGCAAAGGTGCCTATAGCAGGAGAGATGATAGCATCAGTATCTTTGAGTCTCTGAGATTTTCAAGCTTATTCATTCTCTTTGGATTCTACAATCACTTCAGGTACTTCTGGTTTCCAAATTTGAAAGAGAAGATGAATTATGCCAACTCCACTTCAGGTTGCTAAAGGTAAAGACTAGGAAGAAACTGAATAAGAGGAACTGGCAATCTCCAACATGTCGCTAACACCAGCTTATTATACTAGAGATTTTAAGGAATTTCCTCTTGGATGAGGTCTGGGAGACTCTCTCTTATTTGTTACCTCACTTCCAATAAGAGAGCTTCCCTCTTTATTATCTGTCATATATTCTCAGAATAGTTTCTAGAATTTTTGCTTTGCTATTGACTTGGATAAATAAGTTTCTTTGCTAAGTGATATGTGTGTCCATTGTACTAGTATCCAGTGGGAAAGGATTGAAACCTAAGGCATAAAGCTTGGTTCTCATTTCCCCATTAAGAAACAGTGGTCAGAAGTTTAACTTGAACCTGAAAATCACAACTTTTAAACTAATAATATTTAAGGGAGCAGATAGATATCTTACTAGGCCAGTACCCCTTCTCACTAAGAAAAGCAGAGTAGCCAACTTTTCGTTTCCAACATCCTGCTTCTCTGCTCATAGGAAATAAATTTCCCCTTGGAGAAGAGTAGTATAAGAATAACTTAGAGATATCTACTCTGCCTACCTTTGAGCCACAAAATGTTAGTCTCATGCTGCATGGGAGGGAAAGGCTTAATTATATATGTGTGCGAATCTCCATATAAGCATATAAATGCATATGTATGCATGTATATATATATACAAATATATAAATGAAACAACATATATGTATTATTTTAAAATATATTTTACATTTCTTCAAGGTCTCAGGATTTCTTTGAGCTAAAGTAATTTTATTGTTGCCTTTATGATTAAGGTTTTAATGTATGTATTATCACTCATCTTTTAGTAAACATTCCTTTTTTTCCCTGAAAATGAAATTTCTAGTTCCTGAATCATAGAGTTGGATAGGATCACATCGGTGATCTCATCTAATATCCCATTCTTTCCTTTTTTATTTTCTTTTTTAGGCAATTAGGGTTAAGTGACTTGCCCAGGGTCACACAGCCAGTAAGTGTCAAGTGTTTGGTCTGAGGCCAGATTTAAACTCAGGTCCTGCTGAATTCAGGGCTGATGCTCTATCCGCTGCACCACCTACCTGCCCCCACCCATTCTTTCTAAAAGCTCTTTTTAATAAACTTAATAAATGGATATCCAGTTTAACTCTTCCAACAATGGAAAATTTTAGTTTTATGATCTTACAATAAGTTACCACCTTATTAAATATGAAAGTTAGGGGCAACTAGGTGGCACAGTAGATATAATGCTGGATCTGGAGTCAGGAAGACTCATCTTCTTGAGTTAAAGTCTGGCCTCAGACACTTACTAGCTGTGTGACCCTAGCCAAATGACTTAACTCTATTTGCCTTAGTTTCCTCATCTATAAAATGAGCTGGACAAGGAAATAATAAACCACTCCAGTATCTCTGACAAGAAGAGTTGGACATGACTGAAAAATGAATGAATAACAACAATAAAGCACAAAAGTTATATATCAATAAGTACATTTGAAATGACATGTTATTTACTTGTTGATAGATATCTATGTATATGTAGATACATAGATACATATGTGCATATAAATACATATATCTGTACATGTGTATATACACAAACATACATATATTTGGGCATTGGCATAAATTACTAGATCAGTTGAGTAAAAAAGAAAATTTTAAAAAAACAAACAAAAATGTCATGAGAAGCTCCAGCTAGGCCCTTAGGTTTCAGACCAGCAAAACAATGGAATGATCAATACCAGAAAGCTGTTCTCAACTCAACAGATCAATCAACTATCTGTTAAATAAATGTCCTTTCTGTGATTTTAATGTCCTTCCTATGAACCATTAAAAGGACTATGAATGTCTCAATTCTTTTCAATTGAACCTAAATTGCCAGAACAATGTGGCAAAGTTCTACTACAACTGACATTACTTAACAGTTTTAAAATGAAATAAGCAAATTAAAATAAGGGATGGACAATGCAGAAGGAGCTGGGCCTTGAATAGCTTCCATTTCCTGGTTCAAGTTAAACTTCTGATCACTGTTTCTTAATGGGGAAATGAGAACCCAATATATGTGTGTTTGTGTGTGTATTTATTTATTTTTTTGGGAGATGATAGTGAGCTTGAGAGTCACCACCTATTGTAGACCTATGCACAACTCCACCTTGACCATCATAGCCATCACCACAGTCTCCAAAGACTATAATTTTGGAAGTCTTAAAATTGTTCTAACAAAATTGCTTGGGATTTTTTTATGTTGCAATTGTCTTTCTAATTAAAATTTTGAAATAAAACTTATTTCAATTATCAAGACATTGTTTTTTCTTCCTCCCACCTCCCCTCACTCATCCCTCCTCTGAATAAAAAAGAAAACCAAAGCTCTTGTAATAAATAGACACAAGTCAAGCAAAAACAATTTCCTATATTAGAGATGTCCAAAGATGTGTCTCATTCTGAATATTTAGTTCATCATCTGGTGTGGGTAGCATTCTCCATCATTGTTCCTCTGGAATCAGGGTTGGTCATTGTGTTTATCACAATTTGTAAAGTCTTCAAAATTGTTTATTTTTACAATGCTGTTCTTGTATAAATTGTTCTCTTGGTTCTGCTTATTTCACTCTGCATCAATTCATACAAGGCTTCTCTGGTTTCTCTGAAACCATCTCTTTCATAATCATTCACACCAAAATATGTTTAGCTATTCTCCTGGCATGGTGTGCTATCAGTGTTAGGGGCTGAGGGCCTGTGATGCCAGGGGAAGGGAGCCATCTCTGGGTGGTGGGGTTAAGGGTATGAGGCCCCATCCCGGGCGTGACAGGGTCAAGGGCTTTTTGTCTCTTTCCTTGAGCATACATAATTGATCCTAAACTAAAGATTTTAAATCTTGCTGGCAAAATTAACATTAGAGTAATCTCACTTAAAAGTGAACTCATCATTCCACCTCTGTAGCATCCTCCACCTCTCTACATTTAACTTGTTTTGTTTAATTTGCAGAAATCCATTTTCCCTATTTCCTACATTTCCCACTCCACTGGGGACAAAAGAGAAAAGAAAAACAAATTCTTCAAAACATATTCATAGTCCACCAAAACTAATTCCTTCATTGTAATATTTATAGATAGATGATAGATAGGTATGTCTCTCTATGTATATTTGTATGTGTGCGTGTATATACATATATATATATCTTAATATGTATGTATATATGTGTGTATGTGTATGTATACACACACATAATATTCCCCATTTGAAATCCATCACCTCTCTGCCAATAGGTTTTGTTAGAATGCTTTTATCATTGGTTATTGTCCTTCATTCTCTAAGAAGACCAAATTTTATTTCACTATATTGAGGTCAAAGTATAGTGCATCCAGCTGTGGCTGAGCAAAGCAATATGACCTCAGGATACCACTACTAGATCTGTACACCACAAAGATCATAAACAGAGAAAAGAACACACATGTACAAAAATATTTAGAGTAGCTCTTTTCATGGTGGCTAAATATTGGAAATTGAGTGGACGCCTATCAAGTGGAACATGTCTGAACAAGCTATGGTATATGAATGTAATGGAATATTATTGTGCTATTAGAAATGATAAACAGGCAGATTTTAGAAAAAAAAAACTGGAAAGACTGATGCTGAGTGAACTGAGCAGAACCAGGAAAACATTGCACACAGTAACAGCCACATTGTATGGTGATCAACTACGATAGACCTAGCTCTCCTCAGAAATGCAATGATCCAAGACAATTCCAAAAGACTTGTGTTGGAAAATGCTATCCACAGCCAGAGTAAGAACAATGGAGTCTGAATGTAGATCAAAGCATACTATTTTCACTTTTTCATTTTTGTTGGGTTTTTTTTCCTTTCTCATGGTTTTTCCATTTTGTTCTGATTCTTCTTTAACAACATTACTAACATGCAAACATGTTTTTAGAAAAAGAAATAGATACTCTTGTGATTGTCTCTGGACCAGCTATTTCCTTTCCATTTATTGAGATGGAGAATGGAGGCATCCTTGAACTCCGGAGGATAACCTCCTCTTTTCCTATAACTCAGAAAAATTGCAGCCAGTTTTTTTTTAATGAGATGGTGTACACACACACACACACATATTCTTATTAGTACAATTAGTTGAACTATTAAGAAAAACATGCAATTATATTATTATTGGTAATAATCTATTATTAATAAATTAAAAATAGCTGGATGATGCCACAGATAGTACTTAAACTTTTACAAAATGCTTTCATATATATTATCTCATTCTACCCTCACAAAAATCTTGCGAAGTAGGTGTGCTATAGGAGTAATTATCCCTACTGGATAGATGAAGTACTGGGGCTTGAGGAATGTGACTTGCCCATCATCACATAGCTAGTAAGAGTTATAAGAAGCATTGTAAATTCTACTATCCTTTTCCATGAAGCCACAAAGTTTGCCTAAGCTGGTATCATCTACACTATCTCTTATATCATGACTTTAGAGGTGAGGAAGATGACAAGAGGGAGAGCAAAGGAGATCAATGACATGTCAAAGAAGTTCAATTTTAGGGAATTTGGCCCTTTTTATTTCCTGTCATTGCATGCTAGTATATGTGCACCTTAATTTTAAGTATTTTTTTCTGGGAAAAACCCCACATTGGGGCCGCTTAATGGTGGAAGTACTGAATACAATGAGGAAGTAGATGTCAATTCCTCCATGTCATCAGATCAATAACAACTATGTCTTTGAGCACTCTGAAAATCTTAGAGGACCATTTAAATAACTATTATTGCTATTATGATTTATAAGACTTTTTTTGATGTTTCCCCATTCTATCAGTATACTTAACTTCTCTAACCTTTAATTTCCTCATCTGTAAAATGGAGCTAATGAAGCCTGAGTCAGAGGTCACACAATCCTAGTAGTCAGGATTTGAGGAAATCTGATATTTAGGTTTTCTTCTATATATGCCTCTTTTTCCCCCACCTCATACCCATTTAAAAGGAAGCAGTGATGAGTAGAAAACCAGAAAGTGCTAGGTTCAAGTTCTGCCCCCAATACAAACTGGCTCTGGTTAATTAACATTCTAGGGCCCAGGGCAGTTGCGAAGAAAATGAGAACCATCATTAGAAGAAAAAATTTTCCTTATTAGGAAATTGCCTATACTAGTGAAAAATTAAGTCCAATCTCTCTGCCCTTCTCAGGTAGACAGACAGACAGACACAGACACACAGATAGATAGATAGATAGATAGATAGATAGATAGATAGATAGATACATAGATAGATACATAGATAAATACATAGATAGTCCCATGGACCCCAGTGAAAATTCTAAGTCAGAAGTCCAAAGAGCAAGTTAATGACCACTCTTTCAAAAAAGAGATAAGGAAAAAATATTTCATTTTTCTACATTTCTGCATCTACAGGAAATACTTCATTCTGTCATAGTTTTCATATTGTTTTTCAAGCATATGAATAAAATGAGGGATTGACCCATTACACTACTGGTTTCATCTCATACATCATAGCATTTCTCTCTTTTTTTGAGATAGCTATAGGCTTTTCTATTTAATGGCAAGTCTATCCAAATAAACTATGGGAAAATTTAAGTAATAAGTTGTATGTCAGCCAGGAACAAATAAGTTTCTAGTCAAATACTATGGTAGGAAGTTTTTAGTTGCTGAGACCACCAGAGTCCTTGTGATTTTTCCCCTTGTATCTGGACCTCTCTCAAAGTGAATTTCAACTCAGCTTTATCATTAATGTATGTAAGTGATTATGTTTTCTTTATAGATGCCCTAATGGAGTAAGGACTTTGATAATCCTTCAAAATTGAAAAGACTTAAAATGTGAGCCTAACAATGAATTATTATAAGGACTAAACTAAGCACAAGGAGGCTGATCAAGACAATATTGGACAACAGAAAATGATCTTTTTTTTGCCACAGCAACTCTTTAAACTACTTTGTAAAATATGGAGGAATATTGATCAACAGTGGAGAGATTGTCCACATAGATGAATTCATGTATCAATTGGAGTATCCAAGTAGCAACACCTTCTGAAAACAATCTGAAGCTATTTTGAGTCCATAGGGACTCCTTTGGAGAGGAAGGAATACTGGTAAGAAAACAGATGACAAAAAAAATTACCACCTTCTTTGCCTGACCTATGAGTTTGTGTCATGCTTCTTATAGAAATATACATTGCTCAAGGAAACTATAAAGAGGATATGCATCTTCCTTGTGTATCTTCCATATCTCCAGTTTCAAAACCCATGAGGAAACAAGGAAGGATGGAGTAATGGATTAAGCACTGAACTAGAATCAAGAAGACATGAGTTTAAAATCTCATCTTAGAGACTTGCTAGCCAAGTGGCTCTGGACAAATCAATCTCTCCATAGCTCAGCCTCCTCTTCTGTAAAATGAGGTGGTTGAACTCAATAGACTCTAAAGTTCCTTCTCCCTCTAAATCTTTCTTCTTTGATATGGTCCTATGAAATTAGATTGGTCTAGTGGAAAGACCATGGGACTCACTGACAAGACAGCTATGTTTCAGTCCTGGATTTCTTGTTAATTAGCTCTGGGACAACAAGTAATTTGTTTAAAACACTCTGTGCTTCATCAGTAAAATTGGAATATTAATATCTCCCCTACTTATGTTACAGGATCATTATAATATTAAAGAAATAATAAATGGGTGTTCTTTGAAAATGTTAAAATATTCCGTGAGTGCAAGCTTATTTTAAACATTAGTGTAATATTCAGGAGGCTTGCTGTCATGCTAACCTGTTAGGTTATTTTTCTTCTTAAAAATCATGACATTTAAAAAACTCATGACATTTTGAATGGTGCTGATAAAGCTGAATGCAAACCCATACAACAATATCACCACTCTGACATAATTTAAGAATTCCAGATTGACAAATAGACGCTAGCCAGGAAATCTGTGAAACATTCTTTGACATGCAAAACAATGTCATTTTAAACTTCAGAAGTGAACCAATTAGTAATGTTAGGTTACTAGATTTTTTTTTTAATACTGAAGGTATAAGGGGATATGAGGGGTAAAATAGTATAGATATATTTCCTAGTTTTTAATTTATTATTTATTTTTACAATTTTTTCATTTTGAACTTTGAGTTCAAAATTCTTCCCCTCATATCCATGCATTTTGAAGATAAAAAAATGCTATTAATTATACATATGAAATAATGAAAGTATATTTCCGTGTTAGACATATCACAAAAAAAGGAAAAAGAAAAGAAGAAAATTATACTTCAGTTTTCACTCAGAGTTCATCAGTTCTCTCTCTGGAAGCAGATAGCATTTTTTTTTCCATAATGAGTCCTTTGGAATTGTCTTGGATCATTGTATTGATCAACGTATCTAACTCTTTCACTAATGATCATCATTACAACATTGATGTTACTGTGCATAAAGACCTCCCTGTTCCCATTTCACTTTACAGCACTTCATGTAGGTTTCAGAGATGTTGTTTTATTTAAAAACATTCCCCCTTATCATTTGCTATAGCACAATGCATTCTATCACAATCATATACCAGAACTTGTTCACCCATTCCCCAATTGATGAGCATCCCCTTGATTTCCAATTCTTTGTCAACACAAAAAGTGCTGCTATAAATTTTGTATATATATATGTGTTTTTCTCTTTTCTCTGATCTCTTTGGAGCACAGATCTACCAGTGGTATAAAGGGTATGCAGTTTTATAGATTTGGGGACATAGTTTCCATTGTTCTCCAGAATGGTTGGAACAGTTCACAATTTTAACAGCAGTTTATTAGTTTACTTATTTTCCTTCATGCCCTCCAGCATTTGTGATTTTTTATTAGTGTGAGGTAGTGCCTCAGTGTTGTTTTAATTAGCATTTCTCTAATCAATAGTGATTTAAAATTTTTTTTCATATGACTATAGATACATCTCCTTCAGCTATTTATCAATTAGGAAATAACTCTTATTTTTGTAAATTTGATTAGTCCCTATATATTTGGGAAATGAGGCCTTTATCAGAGAAACTTGCTATAATTTTTTTGATTACTTGTCTATGGTATCTTTTAGACAAAGGTAGTTCTGAGTTTCCCTTCTGGGAGCCAAGATGGCAGAGTAAAAAGGTAGTCACTCTCACTCTCCCCTATCAACCTCTGAAAACCCAGACAATATCAGAAAAAAACCTTCGAACAACTGAACTGGAAGAAAGACAGGGAGCAGCGGTGCAGCATCCCAACAAATGGATCTCCCAGTGCCTAAAAAAATAAGGGAAGCAGCACTACAAAAGGCCCCAGCCTGACAAGCACCCTGCAGCATTCATCTAAAAGGAGCTGAAGAAAGCAACCTAAAGTCTTCATAAAACCCCAGACTTGCTGATTCCTATCCAAAACAAGGTAAGTTGTCAGAACACCAGGAAGAGATGCTGAAGCCCAGGTGGTATAGCAGGCAAACACCAACACCTGGACCTCCCAGTGCCTCCTTAAGGGCGAGGGAACCAATGGAAACCAGCTCAGAAAACCACCAGTTGCCTTTGCACTCTACCTCAAAGGAATCTCCCAGTGCATTAGCAGAAATGAGGGAGGCAGCATTGCAAGGGGCCCCAGGCAGATAAACACCCTGCACCACCCATCTAAAAGGAGCTGATGAAAGCTAAAGGAAAGGAAAAGCAGACAACCTAGAATTGCCTGAAAGTTCCATCCTTGCTGATCCCAGCCCAACATGAGGTAAGCAGCCACTACCCTATAGCCTCCAATTGCCAACACAAGAGGCCCCAGTACACAAAGCCAGTGACCAAGACCTAGGCTCCCAACACAAGAAGCTTGGGTCAGTGCTCTCTGTTCCCCAGCAGGAGAGCTCAATCTCTTTAAAGGTCAGGAAATAAAGAAACACCATGAGTAAAAAGAAACATACCATAGATCAAGACAGAAATTCTGAAGAGGACAATATTGTCAACAAACCCACAACTGCAACATCAAAAGGGAATATGAACTGGTCTGAAGCCCAAAAAGCCTCCTTAGAAGAGCTCAAGAAGGATTTTAAAAGTCAAATGAGAGAGGTAGAAGAGTTCTTAAAAAATGCATTTGGCCAATTTGAAAAAAAAGTACACTGAATAAACAAATCCCTAAAAAACACAATTGACCAGTTGAAAAAGGAAGTACAAAAACTAACAGAAAAACACAACCTGTTAAAAATTAGAATTGAACAAATGGAAACTAATGACTCTATGAGAAAGCAAGAATCAGTCAAACAGAAATAAAAAAAATTAAAAAAAGATGAAAACGTAAAATACCTCATTGGTAAAACAACCTACCGGAAAATTGATTCAGGAGAGACAATTTAAAAATTAATGAACTACCTGAAAATCATGATGAAAAAAAGACCCTGGACGGTATCTTTCAGGAAATTATAAAGGAAAACTGCCCTGAAGTCCAAGAACCAGAAGATAAAATAACCATAGAAAGAATACACCACTTACCACTGAAAGAGATCCTAAATTGAAAACACCAAGCAATATAATAGCAAAATTCCAAAATTTCCAAATGAAAGAGAAGGTGCTGGAAGCATCCAGAAAGAAACAATTTAAATATCATGGAAGCACAGTCAGGATTACACAGGACCATTCGGCTTCTATATTAAAAGATTGCAGGGCGTGAAACATGATATTCTGTAAGGCAAAGGAGCTTGGATTGCAGCCAAGGATCAAATATCCGCAAAAATGAGCATGATTTTTCAAGGGAGGAGATGGATATTCAATGAAATAGGGGACTCCCAAACCTTCCTGATAAAAAGACCAGAGCTCAACAAAAAATTTGATCTTCAAGTACAAGACTCAAGAAAGACATAAAAATTAAATGGGATGAAAAGATACAATATGTTGTTAATAAGGGTAGACTGTCTACATCGCTACAAGGGAAGATGACACTTGCAACTCTTGAGAACTCTATTGTTATAACACCATGCTAAAGGAATATACATAAAGAGGCTGGATATTACTAGACTTTGATGTAGTGATAGGAGGCAGAGAAGGGTAAATTACATTACAGGAGAAGACAGAAAATCCTATTACTGCAGAGGGAAAAAAGGGAGGGGTGGTGAGCATTGTTTGAACCTTACTCTCATCAGATTTGGCTCAAGAATGGAATAACATAATCAGTGAGGTATGGAAATCTAACTTGCCCTGTAAGCAGTAGGAGGGAAAAGGGGAAAGAAAAGGGAGGGGAAGAAGGGAGGGAAACAGCAGTAAGGTAAAGGGGAAGAAAAGGGAAAGGGATAATAAAGGGAGAGGGACTGAAGGAGGCAGTGGTCAAAAGCAAAACACTAGTGAAGGGGGGAAAGGAAAGGAGAAAGAAAACCATAAATAGGGGGGGGGAAGATGAGAAAAAAGACACAGATAGTAATCATAACTGTGAATGTGAATGGGATGAACTCTCCCATAAAACAGAAAGGGATTGCAGAATGGATTAAAAACCATAATCCTACAATATGTTGTTTACAGGAAACACATTTGAAAAAGAGTGACACATACAGGGTAAAGGTAAAAGGCTGGAGCAGAATATATTATGTCAGCTGAAGTAAAAAAAGCAGGGGTAGCAATCCTGATCTCAGACAAAGCAAAGCAAAAATAGATCTAATCAAAAGAGATAAGGAAGGAAACTACATCCTGCTAAAAGGCACCATAGACAATGAAGTAATATCATTACTAAACATATATGCACCAAATGGTATAGCATCCAAATTCTTAGAGGAGAAGTTCAGGGAGTTACAGGAAGAAATAGACAGCAAAACTATACTAGTGGGGAAACCTCCCTCCTCTCTGCTAGATAAATCTAACCACAAAATAAACAAGAAAGAAGTTAAGGAGGTGAATAGAACATTAGAAAAGTTAGGTATGATAGACCTCTGGAGAAAACTGAATGGGGATAGAAAGGAATATACTTTTTTCTTGGCAGTACATGGCACATACACAAAAATTGACCATGTACTAGGGCATAAAAACCTCACAATCCAATGCAGAAAGGCAGAAATATTAAATGCATCCTTTTCAGATCATGATGCAATAAAAATTATATGTAATAAAGGGCCATGGAAAGATAGACTAAAAAATAATTGGAAACTAAATAATCTAATCCTAAAAAATGATTGGGTCAAACAACAAATCATAGAAACAATCAATAATTTCATTCAAGAGAATGACAATAATGAGACAACATACCAAAACTTATGGGATGCAGCGAAAGCAGTTCTTAGGGGAAGTTTTATATCTCTAAATGCTTACATAAATAAAATAGAAAAAGAGGAGATTAATGAATTCGGCATACAACTAAAAAAACTAGAAAAAGAACAAATTAAAAATCCTCAACTAAACACCAAATTAGAAATATTGAAAACCAAAGGAAAAATTAAAAATTGAAATTAAGAAAACTATTGAACTAATAAATAAAACTAAGAGCTGGTTTTATGAAAAACAATAAAATAGATAAGCCTTTGGTTAATTTAATTAAAAAAGAAAGAAGAAAACCAAATTACTAGTATCAAGAATGAAAAGGGCAAGCTACCACCAAGGAAGAGGAAATTAAAACAATAATTAGGAATTATTTTGCCCAACTATATGCCAACAAATTTGACAATCTTAGTGAAATGGATACATATTTACAAAAATATAAATTGCCCAGATTAACCGAAGAGGAAGTAAAATACTTAAATAAACCCATCTCAGAAAAAGAAATTGAACAAAACATTAATGAACTCCCTAGGAAAAAATCTCCAGGGCCAGATGGATTTACATGAAATTCTATCAAACATTTAAAGAACAATTAATTCCAATACTATATAGACTATTTGGGAAAATAGGTGAAGAAGGAGTCTTACCAAATTCTTTTTATGATACAAATATGGTGTGATACCTAAACCAGGAAGAGTCAAAGAGAAAGAAAATTATAGACCAATTTCTCTAATGAATATAGATGCAAAAATTTAAACAAAATACTAGCAAATAGATTAGCAACTTATCACAAGAATACACTATGACCAGGTAGGATTTATACCAGGAATGCAGGGTTGGTTCAATATTAGGAAAACTATCAATCATTGAGCATATCAACACAAAACCAACAGAAACCACATGATCATCTCAATAGATGCAGAAAAAGCTTTTGACAAAATACAACATCCATTCCTACTAAAAACACTATAAAGCACAGGTATAAATGGAGTTCTCATTAAAATAATAAATAGCATCTATCTAAAACCTTCAGCAGGCATTATATGTAATGGGGACAGGCTAGAAGCATTTCCAATAAGATCGGGGGTGAAACAAGGATGTCCATTATCACCACTATTATTCAATATTGTACTGGAAACGTTAGCTTTAGCAATAAGAGAAGAAAAAGAAATTGAAGGTATTAGAATAGGCAAAGAAGAAACATGCAGATGATTGATACTTAGAGAATCCTAGAGAATCAAGTAAAAAACTACTTGAAATAATAAACAGCTTTAGCAAAGTTGCAGGCTATAAAATAAACCCACATAAATCATCAACATTTCTATATCTTGCCAACACAGCCCAACAGCAAGAGATAGAAAGAGAAATCCCATTTAAACTAACTACAGACATTATAAAATATTTAGGAGTCTACCTCCTGAAACAAACCCAGGAACTCTATGAACACAATTACAAAACACTTTTCACAAAAAATCAGATCTAAATAATTGGAAAAATCAGTTGCTCATGGGTAGGCTGAGCTAATATAATAAAAATGACAATCCTAAGCTAATTTACTTATTCAGTGCCATACCAATCAAACTACCAAAAAATTATTTTCTAGAGTTAGAAAAAACATAATAAGATTCATTTGGAAGAACAAAATCCAAAATATCAAAGGAAATAATGAAAAGAAATGCAGGGAAGGTGGCCTAGCAATTCCAGACTTAAATTGTATTATAAAGCAGCAATCATCAAAACTTGGTACTGTCTAAGAAATAGAGGGTTGGATCAGTGGAATAGGTTAAATATGCAAGACACAGTAGTCAATGACTATAGTAATCTATTATTTGGTAAACCCAAAGACCCCAGCTTCTGGGATAAGAGCCCACTCTTTGAAAAAAAACTACTGGGAAAACTGGAAAAGAGTATGACAGGAACTAAGCATAGACCCAAATCTCACACTATATACCAAAATAGTAAAAATGAGCTCATGACTTAGATATAAAGACTGATACTGTAAGCAAACTAGGGAACAAGGAATAGTTTACCAACCAGATCTACGGAGAACATAAGAATTCATGAACAAACAGGAGATAAAGAGCATTATGATAAGCAAAATGGATAATTTTGATTACATTAAATTGAAAAATTTTTGCACAAACAAAGCCAAAGCAAGTAAGATTAGAAGGAAGGTAGAAAATTGGGAAAGAATTTTTACAACCAATCTCTCTGATAAGGGCCTCATTTCTAAAATATATAGAGAGTTCAGGCAAATTTATAAGACTACAAGCCATTCCCCAATTGATAAATGGTCAAAGGATATGAACAGACAGTTCTCAGATAAAGAAATTAAATCTGTCTATAGTCATATGAAAAAATGCTCTAATTGATTAGGGAAATGCAAATCAAAAGAACTATGAGGTACCACATCACACCTATCAGATTGGCCAACATGACAAAACAGGAAAATGATAAATGTTGGAGAAGATGTGGGAAAATTGGAACACTAATGCATTGTTGGTGGAGTTGTGAAATGATCCAACCATTTTGGAGAACAATTTGGAACTATGCCCAAAGGGCTACAAAAATGTGCATACCCTTTGATCCAGCAAGAGTACTTCTAGGGCTATCTCCCAAAGAGATCATACAAATGGGAAAAGACCCACATGTACAAAAATATTCATAGCAGCTCTTTTTGTGGTTTCAAAGAATTGGAAATTGAAAGGATGCCCATCAATTGGGGAATGGCTGAGCAAGCTGTGGTATATGAATGTAATGGAATACTATTGTGCTATAAGAAATGATGAACAGTCTGACTTCAGAAAAACCTGGAAAGACTTATATGGTTATTTCTGAGTGAAAATTAATTAATTTGATTGACAGCCGAAATAGAAAAAATTCATCATCTTCATGAATATCACAATAACATCATCCATTTGTTGAGTAGCTTTTGTTTGGAATACAGTGTGTTAAGTACTGGGGATGCCCACAGATATATAATATAGCTTAAACCCTTAGCTGGTTTGTTCTACTAATTAATATAATAATAGGATTTGCTCATAGATGATTAGTTTTTAATGTTTTAACAAACATCAAACTAATTGTAAAATTATAGCCATTCCTTTAGGATATATAAACAAGTTCATTGAGTGAATTAGAAGGAGACTAAATATTGACTGGGCAAACCAAGCCATGCCAATGGGAGCTTTAACTAGCTAAGGCCTGAGAAGTTCAAGGAAGATCTGATCTGAGAAACAATCAGGCCTCTCAAAGTAGGTTAGTCTTGGAGGGGGAGAAAAGAGTTTCTTTCTCTCCTCACACCTCCATCTACCATTTTACTTTGAAGCAGAGCTAAACTATTTGACCAACAGAAGACACTGACTCTAGCAGGGATCAGAGATACACATCACTTATACTCATAGATGTTAAGAAGTGATTATTCAAAGCAAGAAATAACTTCAAGGAATGGGACCACCAGCAGCAAAGAAGAATGGTGGCTGTGGAGATAAATAAGCCCTGGGAACTTGGCTGAGCAACCTGTCAAGCACAGCATATGTATTCAAGGGAAGTTGCATAATGACTGATCCTACAAAGAGAAAAAGGACTTTTTGGACTCACTATTACTGTTCTTTCAGTGTGAACCTATTGCCTCTATATTTTGCAAGAGAATGTGACCTTAAGTTGAGAGGGATAAATGTTTTGTGGCTACTG
Source organism: Phascolarctos cinereus (assembly GCF_003287225.1). Lineage (NCBI taxonomy): Eukaryota > Metazoa > Chordata > Mammalia > Diprotodontia > Phascolarctidae > Phascolarctos > Phascolarctos cinereus. The sequence continues at coordinate 388,072,723 of NW_027555958.1, read as the reverse complement.
CCTTTTACTATATCATCTTAGTAAACATTTTTTAGTGAGAACCAATTGTGTCTACTGACTAATTGTTAATAGAAATTGCATAGGTGGGAGCTAATGGCATATGCTATTAGGAGTATAGTACCACAAGATTACCCTTAGAACATCTGGTAGCACCATTTGGGGACAAAACCCATTTTCATTGATTATCCTTCATGCTTGGAACTCTTTCCCTCTTCATATATGTCTCTTGGCTTCCCTGCCTTCCTTCGGTTCTCAGCTAAACTCCTACCTTCTGCAAGAAGCCCCTTAATCTTACTGTCTTTCCTCCAAAGTGTTCTCTAATTTATCCTTTATATAACTTTTTAGTTGTTTCCATATTATTTTCCCCACTAGATTGTGAGCTCCTTGAAAACAGGGACTGTTTATGCCTTTCTTTGTGTCCCCAGCACTTTACAGAGATCTTGGTACATAATAGCTGAATAAATATTTATTAACTTGGCATTAGTGCAATGAGAATGAGTTCCAAGTATAGTCCATACTTCTAATGCCTCCAAAGTTGTGAATAAAGACCTTAGAATTGATTACTATATAATTGTAAAAACCAAACTTAGATCCAAAGAAGAAAAGAGAAAATAGACCTCTCCATTTTTTTATGAGATATGGCACTATAATTTTAGAACATTGCATATACTTTCAAACTCAGCTGAGATATTGGTAAGTTTTTATGAACTACTTTTTGCATTTTTAAAAAATTATTCTTTGTTATGAAGAAAATATTCTTCCCTATTTCACTGAGTATGGAAAAGGAGAAGAATACATTTAAAATTAAAGTGACATATAAACAAATATATCAACAAAACACATTTATGTTGTTTTACTTAAAGAAAATGATTTTGAATAGCAAGACAGAGTAGGTTAGTAGAAAGAAGAAAAAGCCCTGGAATACAACTCCAAAGGTATAGATTCTAGACCCAGTTCTCCCAGTAATTATCTGAGTAATAATATACAAGTAATTGTCTTTTCCTGTACTTTGGTTTGGCCCTCTATAAAACTGTGAAATTAGACTAAAAGAACCCTAAGATTTCTTCTTGTTCTATGGATGTATAAGTTCAGAATGATTTTCATTACCTATACCATGCTGATAATATTTGGTTATAAGTTGGCAAGTATTTTTTAAACTGAAATAAATCAATTATTTTTTAACTCAAAGATGGAGTGCATATAAATCTTGAAATAAAAAAGTTAATTTGCTTCAGGAGAGTTGGTCAAACCCTCAATTTCAGTAATATCTTGACAAAACGTTTGGTTAGCTTGAAGTATCCACATAATTTTGACAATCTTGCTTCCTATTTATATAGGAAAAGTTTTACCAGTGGGCTTTGGAGAATGTATTCAGATCAATTAAAATACCTCTAAGCCACAAATCTTCATTTTCATAAAGATTTTAGCTCTACCCTTATTTATTGAGGCTACTAAACCTTCCCTTGCTACCATTATGACTTTAAGAGGGAAAGTATTTTAATTAGAACCTCCAGTTGGTCCAAAAGACTTTGGTCTCTTCTTATTCATCAGCGTGTGGAAATCAATTAAGCCAAAACATAAAAACCACTCTAAATGCATTTGATTTAAACTTTCCTTTCCAATTTCCCTCCCTCCTTCAAATACCACCACTTTGAAAAACCAAATATGAATAGGTTGAGGCCATTGAAGGCTTGTACTTTGAAGAAATTATTTGCACATTGCAAAGTCTCCCAGGAGAGTTAATTAAACAGAACAGACATTCTTGACCCACCTGCTTTTCATGCAAATTTATTTATTTATTTGTTTGTTTGTTTATTTTTTTATTCATTCATTCATTCACTCATTTATTTGCTACTACCTGGTTATTAATTTAATTTCATCTTTCTGGCACTGTTATTTTAACTTTAGTAATCCAATTTATCATCTGAATAAACTATCTGCCATTACGGAGTAGTCTAGAAACATAACCAGTTACAACAATAAAGTCTTAGTGGCCCAACTAAACGAAAAATGCATTAATATCTGGCTTACAGCTCTAGCTGTACATCCCACTTCATTATGAGGGAAAGAAGTCAGCAAATCTGACATCTGTTTGCATGTTCCTTCCTATATGCCCTATTCTTGTTCCTGCTGGTTTACCTGTGAGCTGAATACTCATAAACAGTGTTCCATGATGACACTATATCACAGTCTGCTGCTTTAGTTCAAGTTTTTGGAAATCTATTTGCCTCACTATCTTAAATCATGCAAACCATTTTCTTTACCTACAACTGTGTACAAGTCCTCAAGCACAAATATAATTTTCCATTCCTCCCTGCTTCAGTTTAATTTAACTTCTATCCCCAGAAAACAAAATAAATGCAAATGTTTACAAAATCAAATATGAATAGAGCTGCAAAGGACAGCTGATTTAATTTTAAGCTCTAGAAACAATATTATTTCTGAGGATCCTATACCTTCTGAGACAATGAAGTTATGTGGCTCTCACCTCAGTTGTGAAACAGGGCAAAGGGGGCCAAATGGAAATGGAAAGGAAGCAAATCAATGAAAAATATGGGGTTTTAAAAGCTAAAGTGAGATTTCCTTTTCTGACTTAATTTTCCTCAGCATTTTAACACTTAATAATTTCCTTTCACAAAAGAACTCAGCAATGTTATCACTACCTGACATTCAACTATACCACTTTCTAATAATAATAATAAACCGTCAAAAACCAAATGCAACATGTATGTATGTGTTTGTTAGTGATGTTTTAAATCTCTGTTTATTGGGAAAAGTAGAGCTAATTTTTAAAATGACTCTAAAGAATCTAGATAATTCTTGTGCCTTGCCTAATTTGGAGTTTCAAAAATTCATAATGAGCTAAGAAGGGAGATAATATAGAGTCATAATAGCTCTCATTTAAATTGGGTCTTAATGTTTGTTTAGAATTTCTTCTCCATAACCAGGTGGGGTACAGATTGTGAGAATTTTTTGAATAATATTTTCTCTTTTCCCAGTACATGTAAAAATAATTTTGACATTACTTTAAAAAAATTGAGTTCCAAATTTTCTCTTTCTCTCCTTTCCCTCCCCTCTCCCTGAGATAGTAAGCAATTTCATGTAGGTTATACTTTGTAATCATGCAAAATATATTTCCATATTAGTCATGTTGTGGAAGAAAACACAGAACAAAAAAAAAAAAAGAAATAAAAAATAATGAAAGTGAAACATAGTATGATTCAATCTGTGTTCAGACTTCACCAGTTTTCCCCCATCTTGGCGTGCATTCCATTTCTCATTATGAGGCCTTTGGAATTGTCTTTGTTCACTGTATTGCTGAGAATAGCTAAATCATTCACAGTTGACAATTGAACAATATTGTTTTTATCAGTTCATGTAAGTCCAGGTTTTTCTGAAATCAAGGGATTACAAGAGGTATCGCCATCCCCATTTCATAGACAAGGATCCCAAGTTTCTGAGAAGTTATTTGCTAATGACTGCAAAACTAGTAAGTGTCTAAGGTAAGATTTCAGCCCAAGTTTCCTAACTCTGGCACTTAATCCCCTTAGCCAGCATAGGTAAAAGATGCATCAATTTCAGCCAAAAAAATTAGTAATTCAATAAAGAGGGAAGCATATGATAGGAAGGGACGAGCTAATGTTCTAGAGAGAAATACAGTATGTACAATAGAATACAGATTAGATTTAGAGTCAGAGGATATGATTTCAACTTATGAGATGTTGAGCAAGTCACTTATCCTTTCTAGGCTTTATGTGTAAAATGGAGAACAGATATTAAGTTAACTCTATTATTGCTCCCAGTTCCAAATCTATGCATTTATAATTAAAAATAAGGGTAAGAGGTAGAAGTCTAATGAAAGAAAAGAAATCCAGGGAAATAATATAACAAAAAGAAAATAATTGGCTTACAACTTTTAGCAACATTGATTGAAAAGATAGCTTTATAATAAGAATTATTTCTGAGAATCTTTATTATGAAAACTACTTGAGGGAGCTAAGACTGTTAGAATGACTTTGAGAACAACTTATTGAAAAATGAAAACTACTCACTGGTTTCATTATTACACATGTATATGTATATGAGGATGTACATATATAAATATGTGACTGGACCAAAGTGCCTTAGTTTTATTTATTTGATTGAAGACTTAATTGGGTTGGTGAGCAGTTTTGCTGAGAGACAGCTTACAAATAATTCAAATATATAAAGAAGTTTGTCAAGTTTGTCAGAATATGAGTTAGCCCTCAATTGAGAAATGGTAAAAGGATATGAACAGGCAGTTTTTCAATGAAAAAAAATCAAAGCTACATATACACATATAAAAATTCTCTAAATCATTATTAATTAAAGAAATAGAAATTAAAACAAGTTTAAGATATCTCACACCTAAGAGAATAGATAGAAATTATAGAAAGAAAATGATAGAAAGAAAAGATGACAAATGCTGGAGGGAATGTGGAAAAAAATGAGACATTAATACACTGTTGGTTGAATTGTGAACTGATTAAACCATTTTGGAGAACAATTTGGAATTATATCCAAAGAGTTATAAAATCATGCATCTCTTTTGAGCCAGAAAGACTACGATTAGTCTATTTCCCAAGATGATCAAGGAAAAATGAAAAGAATCTACATGTTCTAAAATATTTATAGTGACTCTCTTTGCAGTTGGGAAAAGTTGGAAATTGAGAGGATATCCATCAATTGGGGAATGGCTAAACAAGTCATGGTATATGATTATGATGGAATACTGCTAGGTAGTTTAAAATGATGAGCAGATTGATTTTAGAAAGACACATGAAATAATAAAAAATGAAATGAGCAGAATCAAGAGAACATTGGACATAGATAGTTAAAGCAATATTGTTTGAAAAATAACTGTGAATGACAGAACTATTCTGAGTATTATAAATATTCAAATCCAATACAAAGGACCAGAACACAATTTGAAACTTAAAATGTAACAAAAAATAAATAAAAATAAATTTTAAAAATGTGATGTGTGACTCTCTAGTCCACGTATCTTCATCTACAAAATGATGAGGATGGATGAGATCAAATGAGAAAACATGTAAATAATTTTTCAAACTGAAAAATAATATGCAAATGCTATTACAACTAATAATTTAATAACTATTGTTGTTACTAATATTATATGGTCTCCATGGTCCCTGTAACTTCTAAACTGCTTGTTCTATGAACCTAAATTAAATAACCATATTTATTCCATTTTCCCTCTTACTTGCCTTTCCCATTTTTACTTTACTTCCCTTCCTCTCCTTCTCTGTGTCTCCATTCTTTTTTCCCCAAAATTATTTTTGACTCCCTACAAGGTACAAAGCAATGTATTAGGCAAGTTGAAGCTTAGCATATCATATTGACTAGTGGGAAGAGTTTACAAAGGGAGTAAAAGGTAGGTCCTCTGCCCTGAAGCAAGGTAAAATCTAATGAGAGCTCCTTATCTTCTACACCAATGATAAATGTCTTTGGAAATAATGAGGAATGGGCTTGAAAAATGAATTAAGCTACAGTAAGGAAAAAGAAACACTGACATAGATGCTATAAAGAAATACTTCTTCATACCCTAATTAAGGTTGGATTTCATTGATTAGGTTGCAGTTATACAGCCTTTCAAGATCTTATGTTATAGGTGGTTGGCTAAGGGTTAACATTCACTATACTAAGAGACTTATAATCTATTACAAATCCATCTTCACTGCAGTGATTACCAGGGAATATAATTTAAAAAAAAAAGATAGTGGCTGGACTCAAATTAAAGGAATTACTTCAAGGAGACAAAAAGACATGTTCTCATTCCCTGTATTTGCAGTCTAGGACCTAGAGCATCCTAGAACAGACATTGGCAGAAGCCCACTGAATCAGTCAACGCTTCATGAGGATACTCCTATAACACATAACAATGAAATGAACTGAAATGAGATTTTGGAGGTAAGCCTTGATTTCAACACAATTTTCTCTATCAATTGTTATTCAAGATATCTAAACAATAGCATATATTAGTCATGGAAGTGATACACCACAGAAGGCATGATTATTAGTCAAACGTCAAACTTGCATTATGAAAAAAACAATAGATGGGAGAACTAGTAAATGTATATTTCAGCTGGGAAACGAGCTGTGAGAAAAATGAGACTCTGCCATATGTATATTTCAAATAGAAATATAATCAAGCTCTTCACCAGCCAAGACTGGAAGGTACATAAACCTCCCCTCTTCCCCTAATCCCTTTTTTGCCCTGCAATTGAGTAGGTTTTCAAGTAACTAGGAAGGCTTGGCTTGGAAGTGATTTTTGGGTCTGACCTCTCAGGTCCCATTAGGTCAGAGAGCTATGAGGTTGTCTCAAACTTAACCTGAAGCTCTCAGGGTCTTTCCCCTGGGTGGGGGACACATCTTTGGACTCCCTATCTGGAAATGTAGTCCAAGCCTCTCAATTCTCTCAGCACTAAGGATTTGGGAAAACTTAAGGTACTTCTTTGGGTTTTGGGGCTTTTTTTGTTTGTTTCCTGAGGTTTATTCCCAAATCCTCCTTTAAGGAGGGAGGGACTTACAGCCCCCATGCCAGCAAAGGGTCAATCCTCTTCAATTTCTGAAGATTCATCTTTGGGCTGTCCTTTACAAAAGTGGGAAAAATTTAGTTTCTCTAAAGAACAAAAAAGAAAAGGCTACTGTTCTTTTGCAAACCATTTGGCCTCAGTATCACTTAGAAAATTATGAGGCATGGCCTGTTTTGGGGACATTACAGCAAGAATCTCTCTCAGAGTTAAAACAATGTTGTCCCAAAGAAGGAAAATTGGTGAGATTCCCTTCTTAATGACTTTTATCAAACTTTCTCATGACCCCATTCTCAGAAAAGACTGTAGGATGCTCATAGCTATACCTGCTCCACAAATGGGAAATGGGGATCAACTAGACTTTTTGGATAACCCTCTTATGGCCCCCAGTCCTAGAGCACCCCTTTCTTCCCATTCTCTGTTAACACCACCTTCCCAGCTCCTATCTCCACCCCATTCTCCCCGGCCCCTCTTATTTCCCATGCCTCTCTCCTCCTTCCCTTGGTTTACCTTCCCTTTTCCTCTAGCCCAGCTCCCTTCATCTCCTGCCTTGTTCACCTTCCATGTATCTTACTCTGCATTTCCTCCCCAGGCCCCAGCTCCAGAGGCAACCCTTACTCAGGTTTTGGACAAGGGCCTTGCCTCAGCACCTTTTCCCCAGGCCCTTTACCCTGAGACAAGGACTTTCCAGGCCCCAGTCTCGGTGGTATCTCCTTCCCTGACCCCTCCCTCTCCTCTGTTGCCAGCTGATTTTTCCCATTGCCAGGCAGATCCCCTGGCTTTGCAGTCCAGTCCAGTTCATCCAGCATTTCCCATTCTCTCACTCACAAGAAGTGGGACTTCCTATCTCCCTTCCTCCCTAGCCCCAGTTCTCACAGTGACTTCAGTGCTTTTTTCCCCTAAGGAAAGTTCCTGCCTCACCTAATGGGACAATTAGGGTACATGTTTAGTTCTACATTTCAGACCTCATTCAGGTCAAAGACAAACTGGGGTGATACTCAGAAGATCCCACTAAGTTTACTGGTGGATTTAGTGACATGTCCCTACAATTCGAGCTTTCTTGGGGTGATTTGCATATCCTCATCTCCACCTGTTGTACCACTGAGGAGAAGAAGAGAATCTGGAAAAAATCCCCAAAATTTGGAGATTGTTTGGCTAGCAATGACCACACAAAATACCACTTAGGAACAGCTGCTGTTCCCACTACTGTCCCTGGATTGTATTATCAAAAGAATGAGGATAGGTGAAAGAGAGACTTTATGGTAATTTGCCTGCTAGAAGGCCTAAGAGCTGCATTTCAAAAGCAAGTGAATTTTCAAAAAATTAAGGAAATTACTCAGGGAGAAAAGGAAAACCCTGCCATTTTTCAAGACAGCCTAGTAGAAACTATTAAAAAGTATATGAATTTAGATCCCAACTCTATAGAAGGGACAGCAATCCTTAGTATGTATTTCCTTAGTCAATCTGCCCCAGATAATAGGAGGAAACTTCAGAAATTGGCAATGGGAACCCAAACCCCTCAGGCCCAATTACTGGAGATGGCCTTTGAAGTTTTTAACAACAGAGACTTGGCAGCAGAGGAAAGAAAATGAAGGGAAAGGGCTAGAGACGAGAATATGTTCAATTCTTGGCTGCTGTCATGGCCAGGAAAAGAACTGAGGTTGTTCCTAGCAACTCAGGCAGTGGGGAAACCTGCTTTCAATTTCACCAGAAGGGTCACTGGTCCAAGGAGTGCCCCTCCAGGGCACTCTCCCAGAGGCATCCCCCTTGACCAATGCCTCTGGGACTGTGCTCAAGATGTGACCAGGAGGGACATTGGAAGGATTGCCCCCAAGGTCGAAAAGTGGTGGAGTCACCTCCAGAACCCCATCCTCCAGTCTTCTTAAGATGGGGAATGACAGGGGAGCTTGGGGCTTGGTAGCACTCCCACTTTCTCCACCTCTCTTGACAAGCTCTGGGCAAAAAGTGAGGCCAAAGATACAGTTTATCATGGCTATGTTCTCTGTTTTAGCTAATCACTCTGGCCCCACCCACCTCTTGACCTTTCTGGTCATGGGCATTGAAGGAAAAACAAAGGGATGTCTCCAGATGTACCCTTTCCCCTGCCTATTTGAGGATCTGTTGTTTGAAGACTCCCTCTTTATGCTCTCCTCTTGCCCTGCCCCTTTGTTGGGAAGGGACCTGATGGTGAATTTGAGAAACCAATCTCTCTGTTTGAGCCTCCCATCTCCCTTTTCTCTCTGTGCACCAGACGTCCCCATGTTCCCCCAGAAGTGTGGGAGAAAGTTGAGCTAATTGTTGGCATCAGGGAATTATGTCAAGCAACTTTTTATAATTTGTATTTATTTATTTATAAAATTTATGATTTTATAATAACACTAAAATAATTTTGCTATTGTTGGTTATTGTTTTAATGTGTAAACTTGCCAAAAAGCTTGTTTGGATTTTGTCTTGCTGAGAATTTGCAAGTATATAGAAATAATTGCTAACGATTGTCTTTTTACATGAGGACAAATTTAAGTTTGAGATGTAAATCTTGGAAAAGTTTTTTGTAAGCTATGATTAGTGAAACTTGCTCTTTCAGGTAAAAAAGCTCATGATTTTATTTTGAGTAGCCTAATGGATCATAATAATTCATTGATACATTAATAATCTACAATCTGAGAAATGTCACAAGCTACTCAGAGAGAATGTGATACTAGTAGGAAGGCAACATCAGGAAAAGTTGAGGGGCCAATTTTAGCCTTACTCTAAGATGGGATCCTCTTGGCTCAGTTTCTCCCTTATGTTCCTTTGAAAAGTAATTTTACCCACCTGGCTATTCCTGAGTCTGGCTATAAGGTGGATTTGATACTCCTTGGAAAACTGAATTATCTGAATCCGAACAGAGCTAAGTATGTTTCATCTTGTCATATCTGGGCCCTGAAATTTTTTCTGTCAGATTTGTGTCTTCCAGACTATAGGCCATTCACCTAAAGTCGGTAGTAAACAGTGAGTACCAGCCAATGTCCCCCTCATTGTTCCCTGGATGCAGCTTGTGCTCCCTTCCAGTCAACCTCCTCTTTGGGACCCCCTCGAGGCAGGGACAGCTGTATGCCCCTTTCCAGCAGAAAGCAGTTTCAGAAGCCAAGACCTTCACCCCTTACCCAAAAGAATGTGGGTCTCATTTGTTTGAGGGGGGGATGATGGGGTTGGGATCTGGACCCCAGAAAGGAAAAACCCTGGACTTTCACACAAGGCCAAATCTCTGGCATTCCCAGAGGTTATAATCCCATCAACTGGCCTTTCATTGTGGCTATGCCCAATCTCCCAATTCTCTGTTACCCTTAACCTAGCCTAGCCATCCACTGTCTTACCTCCCTATAGCCCCTGGCCTTTTCCCACCCTTAATCTTAAGTAGGCTCCATTCTCCCTTGGCCATGTGGTCCAGGTCCCAGGAGTTCTATTCACCCCAGCTTACTGGCCACTCCCATTCAGATCTTCCTTAGACTCCTCTTTCAGTCACCTCAAACTACTTGGACACTCCTAGATCCCTCCCACAGTCTTTCTGTGTATAAGGTCCATCTTGCCTCCGTTAAGATGCTCAGCTTCTTAGAATCCAGCCACTACTCAGATTTTTACAATCTAGCCAATAGCTCATAGATGCTCAGATTTCTTAAAAGTCTGGCTAACATGGCACATCTTTAATAAACCTTGCCTTTGGCTGAAAAAATATGCCTTCCTTTAAAATTAAAATAATAAGAGAAAAACAAAAGTCAAAAAGGTTTAGGTTGAAACTAAGCTCTTTGTTTTTAGAGATTGTGTGGCACTTCATTTTTATATCCCCAGTGTCCAGTTCAGCACATGGCACATAGTGGACGCTCAATATTTATTGACAGATTGTAATGAATACAATTGGGCAAAAAGTCTTCAAACTAACAAACAAAAAAAAATCATTAACAGATGAAATCAAATTTTTATAAATCCCACCTATCCTTCCCTCATCTTCTTTTTTCTTTTTGTCTACCTTTCCTCTTCTCTTTCTGCATCTCATCACTTTCTTTACTTCAACCCTTGCCTTCTCTTTTCTTCAGTCCCTTCTGCCATCTATTTCTGCTTCATTTTCCTACACTCCTTCTCCTTCTAGATCTCTTTCTCCTTTCTTTCCCCATTTTACTTCCCTTTTTCTTCTTCTACTTCCCTTCCTACACCTCAAGATCTTTCTTCTTCCTTCCATCTTTTCTTACCCTCCACTTCTCTCTCTGTCTTCCTTCATGAACACTTCTCTTTTCTGTTCTTCCCTTTTCCTTCCCTCTTCCTATCTCACTTCTTCCCCTCTCCATCTACTCCCTCTCTTCCTTTACTTTCCCTCCACCTTTCTGTCCCTTCTCTTCTACTTTCTTTCCCTATACTGTTTGTTAACACTTTTATTTCATATTTAATTAGATATGCTAGCTGAGAGTGGAACTATTAGGGAATGGCATGTAAAATAATCAAGCTTTTGGGAAAGAGGGAGATAGAGGAGAAAGAAAGTAAGAAAAGATGTGAAAGTATTTCCCAGTGAGATCAGATCTATACGTAGCACAGGATTTAAGAACCCCAAACAGCTAAGAAATAGCTTTACACCCTAACAGGTGAAGAATGGTTACAAAGCGGATTCATCAAAGAGGGTAGAGGACCCTAAAGATAGGGACGTAGGCATATCATAAATTTATTTTACTTGTTTGATCACTTTTTCCTAGGTCCTGTCTTTCAATAAAGGACACACTGAGTCTAACTATACTTCTGATACTATGCTGATTTTTTAATAGTTTGATATATTGTACAAATAGAAATGTTGCTACATCAAGCTATGGTGATTTAGGCTACATGCATCATTTAATAGAGAAAATGAGTTTTTGCACTAGTAGCTAATGTAAAATACATTCTGCTGCAATGGGATTTAAGCAGGTAGAAAATGAAGTTTACATGTTGATGTTGTAGAGGAATAAACATAAGCTACATCTAAATAAATGTCAGTCATTTGGCAGGTATATTTGCTTACAAGATTGAAATGCTTAAGAGCCACAGGAGTATTTCATCAGAGAAAATAAATCTGCTTTTAGATAATGAGGATTTAGTCTAGGCAAATAAGTCATTTGCTCCTTATTCAACTTCATGTACATTTAAACAACATAATGAAAAATTAAATGAAATAGAAGGATTATTTTATAAGGGTAGGGACAAAGGGTTCTAACCTTGCTTCAAAAACAAATTGACTCAACTCATTCCCCATAACCAAAATTTCTCCTTCAGGCTGATTAAAGAAGATAATTATTTCATGAAAGATACACCTCTATCACAAAAAAGAATAGGGAACTGCTTTGTAGATAATCTTCAAAAAATGTTGACTATTGGGGCAGAGCCAAGATGATGGAGTGAAAGCAGTGACTTGCTTGAGCGCTCATCCAAACCCCTCCAAGTACCTATAAAAAATGGCTCTGAACAAATTCTAAAGCAGCAGAACCCACAAAAATACAGAGTGAAACAAATTTCCAGCCCAAGACAACCTGGATGGTTGATTGGACAGGTATATTGCGCCGGGCTGTGAGAGGAGAACAGTTTGGTATGGGTGAGCAGGTTGCATCAAACCTGGAGCAGGCCTCAGAGGACTAAATCACAGGAAGCTGTGGGAGTTTCCAGACCTATCAACCTGTGAATGCCAAAGACAACTTAAAATGTCAGTGGGAAGAGTCTGTTTCTGTGGTGAGAGAGAAACTAGGTCTCAGCCCCAGCTCCCCAGTGCAGCCCTGGGGTGGCAGCTGCCTCCTGAGCTTCTGGCCCACAGACTGAGGGGAAATCAAGTGTCTGATCAGAGGGTGATTGCAGGGATCTATTTGCCTGTGCTGAGGCAGGAAACTCTTGCTTTGCCCATGCTTGGATCTGGGTCACAGTTCTGAGGGGCAGTCCTGGGGCTAGGAGGAGTGCTGACATGGTGGAGCTTGTAGTGAAGGTAGAGAGAAAATCCTCCTCACAGTTCCAAGACAGAAAAGAGTGCTTGTGATCACTCACAGACCAGAGCATAGGCCAGGAAAGGAGTAAACACCTCACCCCTTATCATATCACCTTAGATGAACTGAAAATTTAGAAGGGGTGAGTAAACCTTACTCTCATCAGAATTACCTCAAAGAGGGGATAACATATACCCTCAATTAGGTATAGAAATCTATCTTATCCTACAGGAAAGTAGGAGGAGAAGGGAATAAGAAAAAGGAGGTTTGATAGAAGGTAGAGTAGATTGGGGGAGGTAGTAGTCAGAAGCAAAACACTTTTGAGGAGGGAACAGGGTGAAAGGAGAGACAGAATAGAATAAATGGGGAGAATAGAATGGAGGGAAATACATTTAGCATTCAAAACTGTGGGAAAAGAATTTCAATCAAATTTCTCTGATAAAGGCCTCATTTCTCAAATATATAGAGAACTAAGTCAAATTTATAAAAATAGGATCCATTTGGTAAATGATCAAGAGATATGAACAGTTTTCAGATGGAGTAATTAAAGCTGTCTATAGCTTGGATGAGAAGGTGCTCTAACACACTACTGATTGGACGAATGCAAATTGAAATGATTGTGAGGTACTACGCCATAACTGTTAGATTGGCTAACAGGACAGAAAAGGAAAATGATGAATATTGGAGGGGATATGGGGGGAAATGTGACGTAAATGCATTGTTGATGGAGTTGTGAACTGATTCAACCTTCTTTTGAACAATTTGGGACTATGTCCAAAGGGCTATAAAACCATGCATATCCTTTGACTAGCAGTGGCACTACGAGGCTTATATACAAAAAGAGATAAAAACAAAAGGGGAAAGGACCTATATGTACAGAAATATTTGTAGCAGCTCTTTTCTGGTGGCAGAGAGTTGGAAATTGGGAGGATTCCCATCAATTGGGGATTGACTGAATAAATTGTATTATTTGGTTTTGATAGAATATTTTGTGCTATAAGAAATGATGGGCAGGATACTCACAGAAAAACCTGGAAAGACTTATATGAGCTGATGCAAAGTGAAATGTACTATGTACAAAGCAACAGAAATATTGTAAGATGATCATCTGCCGGGAGCGCCTGCATCCCCAGCTGTGGTCTGATGCCAGCAGAGTGTGAAGAGAGAAAGAATCACGGGCCAGGTGAGAGCAGTGAAGAGCAAACTCTGTTTATTGATCTGAGGGCTCAGGCTTATATAGTACTGGATCAAGCAACAGTAGCATTATTATTCATGAAAAGTACCAATCTAATTAAGTGATTTCCTTACCTCCTTGTACCTTGTCTGTTACATTCTTTCCTGCTTCTTGTCCTGTACCCCATCCATTTCTTCCCTTCCTGCATCCTGTTCTCAAGAGACAGAACAGGGGGGTGGTGAGCCGACATCCTGAGTTTCCCAGCTGTCAGGCTTAGTACAACCTATAGGTAAGACCCGGGCTGGCCTAAGCCCTCCAACTCCCCAAAGCCAGCCCTCTACAATCATCTGTGAATTATTTAGCTATTTTCAGCAATACAATGATCCAACATAACAATGAAGGACTTATGATGAAAAATGCTATCAATCCACAGACAGAGAACTGATGGTGTCTAAAATCAGATTGAAGCATACCTTCTTTACTTTTCTTGAGGGTTTTTTGTCCATGTTTACTTTCACAACATGGCTATTACAGAAATATGTTTTGCACAACTACACATATATAACCGATATTGAATTACTTGCCTTCTTAATGGAGTATGAGGATGGAGGAAGGGAGAGAATTTGGAATTCAAAGTTTTAAAAACAAATGATAAAAATGGGGGGAAATGAAATAATAAACAAATTAAAATAAAATAAAATAACTGAGGACAACATAAAATGCTTAGGACTCTACCTGCCAAGAACTACCTGGGAAGTATACAAACACGATTACAAAACCATTTTCATACAAATAAAATAAGATCCAAACAAGTGGAGAAATATTAATTATTCATCAATGGGCCAAATCAGTAAAATAAAAATGACAATCCTACCTAAGTTATTTTATTTATTCAGTGCCATACCAATCAAATTGCCAAAACAGTTATTTTAGAGAAGTAGAAAAAATAAGAACAAAATTTATCTCAAAGAACAAAAGGTGAAGAATATCAAGGGAGTCAATGAAAAAAAATAATATGAAGGAAGCTAGCTTATAAGTACCAGATCTCAAACAGTATACACAGCAGTGGTCATCAAAACAACTTGGTGCTGGCTAAGAAGTAGAGTAGTGGACCAGAGGAACAATGCACCATTATTACTGGTGTACAATGCCCAGTAGTTAATGACCAGAGTAATCTAGTGTTTGACAAACAAAAGGTCTAAGATTTTGGAACAAGAAATTATTATTTTATTAAAAATGCTGAGAAAATTAGAAAACACTTAGACAGAAACCAGATATAGACCAACATCTCACAACTTATACCAAGATAAAATCAAAATGGGTACATGATTTAAACATAAATAGTTATAACATGAGGAAAATAGGGGAACATGGAATATTTTACATGTCAGATATATGGATAATGAAGGATTTTTGTGAAACAAGAGAGCATTACAAGATATAAAATGGATATTTTAATTACAATAAATTAAAAAGGTTTTGTAGAAACTAAACCATTGCAGCTGAGATTAGAAGGAAAGAAAGCAGCTAAGAAAAATATTATAGCAAGTTTCTCTGAAAAAGACCTCATTTCTCAAATATATAGAGAATTTAGTCAAACATAAGATTACAGGTCATTCCTCAATTGATAAGTGGTAAAAGAATATGAACAGGCAGTTTCCAGAAGAAGAAATCAACGCTATATAATCATATGAAAAACAGGTACAAATGACTATTGATTAGAGCAATGCAAATTAAAACAACTGTGAGGTACCACCTGACACATATCAGATTGGCTAATATGACAGAAAAGGAAAATGACAAATGTTGGAGGGAAAGTGGAAAAATAAGGACATTAATGCCTTGTTGGTGGAATCATGAACCAATCCAACCACTTTGGAGAACATTGTGGAATTATGCTCAAAGAGTTATAAAACTGTTCAAGTTTTTTGATCCAGCAATACCACAACTAGGTCTATACCCCCAAAACATCAAAGAAAAAGGGGGAAAACCTATATACGCACAAAAATATTTACAGCAGCTCTTTTGTGGTGACAAAGAATTGGAAATTGATGGGATTCCCATCAATTGGGCAATGGCTGAACAAGTTGTGGCACCTGAATGTTATGGAGTACTGGTGTGCTATGAGAAATGATGAGGGGAATAATTTAAGAAAAAAATGAATATGGCAAGCCCTATATGAACTGATGGAAAATGAATTGCGAAAAATGGGTAATTACTATTACCTAGTAATAGTAATATTGTACAATAATTAACTGCAAATGACTTTGCTATTCTCAGAAATACAATCCTCAAAGACAATTCCAAAGGATTTATGATGAAAAAAATGTTATCCACCTTCAGAGAAAGAACTAAAGGAGTTTGAATGCAGATATAGGCATTTTTTTAAAAACTTTATTTCTTTTTGTCAGTGTTTTCTTTTGCAATATTGCTTAAATAAAAATGTTTTTCATGACTAAACCTGCATAACCAATGTTAAATTGGGAGGCAAAAAGGGAGAGAATTTGGAACTTAATTTTGTTTAAATTAATGTTAAATTTTATTTACATGTAATTGAGAAAAACAAAATTAAAATAAAATGTGAAAAAGGATACAATTTCTCTCCAGCCCCAAATGACGGAATCAAGAGCAACAGTTGAAAGTGGGAAAGAGGGAAATTTAGGCTTTATGTCAAAAAAAAAATTACAATAGTATTTCATAACAGTGAATAAAGCTTTCCTCGAAAAGAATGTGATACTTAAACAGAAAATGAAATCCCTTCCATGGAGTCTTCATGCAAAGGCTGTATGAATTATATATCAGTTATATTAAAGCAGAAAGTTTTGGGGACTTGCATTGAATTAAATGTTCTCTGAAGTCCTTCTAAATCTGAAATTTCATGATTTTGTTATTCTGGGATATAATTCATGAATCAATTCAATTCATAAACATTTATTAAGTGTCTGCTAAGTGCAAGGCGCTTAAATAGGCAGTATGGATACAAAGTCATCCTAGAGGAAGTCTCAATACCAATCTTGTTTTAGTCATATCATTGAAGATCTGTGTTGACATAATTCTTCCATAATGATTTCCTCAAGCTGAATGTCAGAAATGATTTTGTGAATTGATCAATACCTCATGTTTTTTGAAAGATCCAAATTCAGTTTGATGTAATTTAAGTATGTGCTATAGAAAAGGCAGAATGAAATAGTAAATACATTCAATGGCCTTAGAATTAGGAAGACATGGGATTTCGATGTGCCTCTGACTCATACCAACTATGTGATTATTGGAAGTTCCTTAATCTTTCAGTGTCCCAAGACACTCTCTAAGACTATAAGTCAAAGATAGTACTTTGCCAACATGCATAAGTGAAGGGAGTTCCTTAAGCAAATTAAATCACATTTCCAGACCAAAATAATTTAGCATTTAAGGCAAATAGACTCCTTCATATGACTCAGGCATTTCTACATCTTTCCTTTAACTGGCTGGACTCCAAGATAGCTCAAGAAATTATAAAGTACAAAGAAGTATAAAATGTAGTCTTTCAGAGCCTTTAGTATATCTATATCTATCTCTCTCTCTCTTATATATATATATACATATATACATATGTATGTATATATATGCATATATACATATGTATGTATATATATACATATATATGTGTGTGGGGTGTGTGTGTGTGTGTGTGTGTGTGTGTGTGTGTGTGTGTGTATACAGAGAGAAAAAGAGAGAAATACCAAAACTGGAAAAAAAATCATTCTTGTATTGTTTTGTTATAAATATAAATAAAGATGTCAAGCTCTGCATTTACCTGATTTCACCTTTTTGTGTTTGGTAATCAATGTCATATCCCAATTTTTATATTAGCCTTTTATAATCCAACCTAAGGTCAACAGGTGATTTTTTTTCTTTTTGTAGCAATCCCATACAGAAATGTGATATATGAAGTACGAAGTTTTATGGGGGGAACACAGGGGGAAAACACATATGATCCATTGCTTTGATTTTTTGAAAGATGTATGATTTCATCAGGATAGATGTTCCTGGAACACATCCATATCTTTTCATCTTGTGTAATGCTGATCTATGTTTTCCCCATAAATCCTCCAAAAAGGAATGACTTATAATTTTGGAAACTTTTTTTGCCTGTTCTTTCACAATCTCCAGGATGCCAGGCATCATTCATATTTTTGATTGCTTGTATCTCACTCTTGATGTATGGTTGGCTACTCACTTCCTATCTGTCTATCCAAAATATCATCTTCTATGTAAGCCATCATCACGTATATTCCTCACTATCTCAATATTTAGATTACCACAGATTAGTCTCTTTAAACAATTTATTTGCTTTTTTTGGAATTCATCAGAGTGGATCTCTTTTTTTGCTTTTTTTCTCTCTAATGAATGAAATTTAAAGTAAATAAGTTTCATCTCTTAAAAGTATTTGAGTCTCAATGTATTAAACTTCATTGTAGTCAAAGCGCTGATCATTTAACCATCTATGCTACTTGTTCTTTTTTATCACATCATCTTCTAAACTCTTTTAACTAATAATTTTAAAAGGTAGGTTTAGCAGAATTAAAGAAGGGGTGAAAATAAAATAAACTAAAATATGAACAGAGTAGTATTTTTCTCTCAGCCCCTTAATACTTACCTCATTACTGTTGAGGGATCATCAATAGAAGCTAATAAAAATAGAAATATCAAGGTCCCTTATAAATGCTGTGACTTTCAAATATTTTTTATATCAGCTGGCATTGACTCTACTATGTCCATCATCACTTGCATCAATATTTTACATTCCAGATTAGAATGTAAGGTAGCCAAAGTCAATGGTTGCCCACAGAACAACAATGCAGGTGAGTTACAATGTGAGGTACATATTTAATGACAGATGATCCTGTTCTCTGTTGATACGTAGATAATGTGTGTGTGTGTTTTTTTATTTTATTTTATGTCAAGTCCCATATATTATAGAGAAGGCTCAAAATCTCCAGTGGACAATATCAGTAACTAACAGGGGCCACAGATTCCAAGGGGCCACAATTTCCAAGCCACAGAGATGTCTTGCCCTATACTTGTTTATAATTGTGTTTATATACAACCTAAGTCCTTGGAAAGTGGAATTTGATTTTCAACAGCAAAGCTGGCAAAATGTCCCTTTTCACAATCCAAACATTCAAATATTTGAAGGAGCTATTATGTCTTCACTATGTCCCTTTCCCCTCTTTTGTTTCATTCAAAGATTTCATTTATAATATAATGGTGATCTCTAACCACGTTATCGCATTCCTCTATGTGCTCCAGCTTCCCAATAACCTTTTGAAGACATAATACCCAGAAATTAACATATTGATCCAGGTGTGGTCTGAACAGAGCAAAGTACAGCAGGTAAAGCACCTCTCTAATTCTGGGCACTGTGTTTTTTGGCACCTAAAATGTCATCTTTTTACTTTTTTTTTTTTGGCTGCCACATCATACCCCTGATCCAGGCTGAATTTGTCTTTTTCACAGGGACTGTTTATGTCTAACCTACTCTTCCTCATTCTTCACTGCTACAGCACATTTTTTAAAAAACCACCTTATATTTATCCCTATTAAATCCCTTCTTCTTAGATTTAGCCCATCATCCCAGTCTGTCAAAATGGTTTTGGTTCCTACTTTTCCCAAGAATTTAGCAATCCCTCCCAGATTTATGTCCTAGGGGAATTTGATGAGCACATCCTCTGTGCCTTCATCCATATCATTCTTATAATGAACAGCATAGAACTTCCTTCTAAAGTTTAAAATATCATGTTATCTCTTCTTGAAATCAGGAAGGCAGATTGAATTAATGAGATAGATAATATAGATATGATTGATATACAAAGATGAGGATATTAATAGAGATGCTAGAGTGGCAGATGTTTAATTTTAGTGTCAGTTTATATTCTCTTATTTCAGTCATATACCTGCATCATTCTCCACATGAGATAAACTAAAATGTAGATTGGCAAGTGTCATGAAGGTACATTAAACTTGAGAAAAGATCAGCAACCATCTAACAATTTGTTGTGCAGTCAGTTGTGAAAGTGACACAGTGACAAAATATGTTATGCGTGTCAGATTATTTAAGCTTTCTGGACACTGGGAAAAGCAAATCAATGAGTACTTTATCTCTGATGCACTTTAATTCATCTGCAGCTTGATAACATTCACAAATAATCATCAGAATTTCCTATCAGAGTAATGGTTTGTAGTTATTTATGTGGGGGGAATAACCCAAGATGTCACCATTTTATGCAGGAATAAAGTGAGTCTGGCAGCATACATAATGAAAGAAGATTGTATTCATATTTGAAATCTTAAATTGAGGATCTAGAAAACATTGTACTATCTCATAAAAACTCAGTCTACCCACTTAAAAGTTAACAGCAACAACAATGATCCGTGTAAAGATACGAAGATTAAGATAGCATGATGCTTTCCACTCTAAATGCCTAAACACACAAATCGTAAAAGAAAAAAAGAACCAAATCTGTAGTAATTGAAATCATTCTCAACAAAACAAGAAGATAGAATCACCACATAAGGTTAAAAAAAAGCTTCTGAAATAATACTAGAGAGCTGAATTTTTAAAGCTTCTGTTTCCCCTGCTCACCTCCATCACACATTGTGTATTAGGCAGAATTATTCCATGACAGTGAACGGCTCTGGGTTTCAGGGACCAACTACAGAAGAGCATATCAAGTCTCCCAGTAGAAGTGAATTTGCCTAAATCCGCCTCATTCCCATAAAAAGCCGGAAGCATTGATTCTGCTCAGCAATGTAAAGGAAACAAATGACAATTGGAAGAGGGAGAATATGGCACAGAAGATATGAAGTACAGTGCTAGGTAGAGCGGGAGAGTCTTCTGTGGCCAAGGGAAAGGGAACTAGAAGCTTAGCTGCAGTTAGTCTTCTTCATTGAGTTGACTCTGAGCAGGAAACCAGTCATATTCTCATTTGCCTCATCTAGAAGAAGCTGAATACATCCCATATCAGTGGTCTATGCAAGAGAAAATGTGATGATCATATCAATGAGGACAGAAACCAGAGACAAAATACTGACAATAGAATAAAAAAGCTGAAAGAAAAAAAAATTAAGAGATAAAGATTAGACATGAGCTTAGCTCAAAAATAAATACACAACCAGTAGGACTGAAAAAACTAGTGAATTTTTTGAAAGCCAAAGTACATTGAATAAATTTAGTTTAAATGAAAATGACAAGTTTAAATGAAAAAGACAAAAGCATAAATTGTGTAGATTTCCCAGAGATCATGGAACAAATAAATCCCATGATAGTTCAAAAGACACACACTTTTAAAAAAGAATTGAGCTGACATATTACTAATCAGATTTCCCATAGCAAACATAGGAGAAGCAACCTTTGGAAATTCTTTCCAAAGTAGCTAAGGTTAGTTTAAATCACAACCACCACTGCTACTGCCCCTGCCACTACTACTACTGCTGTTTTTGTGACAAGTCGAATAAGGCAACTACAAAAAGTTTCATCAAATTACTGATAACTGAATCCACACGTTACCACTGAAGGGAAATATTACATTTGAAACTCTAATGACAAACAACAAATTTTGCATGCATCTAGGGAAAAAGCCTTCAGTTATGATCAAAAGTCAGTTCAACTAGTCTAGGTTAATACTACATCCATTTTAAAAAAATGTCAGATACCATAAGCAAACTGGGAGAACAAGGAATAGTTTACCTATCAGATCTATGGAGAACAGAAGAATTCATGACCAAACAAAAGATAAAGAACATTATGAAAAGCAAAATGGATAATTTTGATTGCATTAAATTGAAAAGTTTTTCCACAAATGAAGCCAATACAACTAACATTACAAGGAAGGTAGAAAATCGTGAAAGAATTTTTACAACCAGTCTCTCTGATAAGGGCCTTATTTCTAAAATATAAAAAGAATTAAGATAAATTTATAAAAACACAACCCATTTCCCAATTGATAAATGATCAAAGGATATGAACAGACAGTTCTCAAAGGAAGAAATTAAAGCCATCTATAGTCATATGAAAAAATGCTCTAAATCATTATTGACTTGCAAATGCAAATCTTACTGCTGCTTCCCTCCCTTTTCTTTCCCCCCTCCCTTTTCTTTCCCCTTTTTCCCTCCTACTGCCTATAAGGCAAGTTAGATTTCTATACCTAACTGATTACATTATGCCCTTCTTGAGCCTAATCTGATGAGAGTAAGGTTCAAACAGTGCTCCCCCCCTTTCCCTCTGCTGTAATAGGATTTTGTGTCTTTTCCTGTAATGTAATTTACCCTTGTCTGCCTCCTCCTTTGTCAGTACCTTTTCTAAGATTAGATTGATCCACTTATTTGGATCCATTTAACCCACTTGATTAGATTTTTTTTTGTCATTACATCAAAGTCAACTAATATTGACCCTCTTTATGTATACTCCTTTAACATGGTGTAATAACAATGCAGTTCTCAATGGTTGCAAGTGTCATATTCCCTTGTAGGGGTTTAAACAGTGCTCCCCTTATTAACAGCATATTGTATCTTTCTGTCCCATTTATCTGTTTATGTCTTTCTTGAATCTTGTACTTGCAGATCAAATTTTTTGTTGAGCTCTGGTCTTTTTATCAGGATGATTTGGAAATCTCCTATTTTGTTGAATATCCACCTCCTCCCTTGAAAAATGATGCTCATTTTTGCTGGGTAATTAATCCTTGGATGCATTCCAAGCTCCTTTGCTTTACGGAATATCATGTTCCATGCCCTGCAGTCTTTTAATGTAGAAGCTGCAAGGTCCTGTGTAATCCTGAGTGTGGTTCCATGACATTTAAATTCTTTCTTTCTGGCTGCTTGCAGCACCTTCTCTTTCATCTGGTAATTTTGGAATTTTGCTATTATATTTCTTGGCATTGTCAATTTGGGATCTCTTTCAGGTGGTGATCGGTGGATTCTTTCTATGGTTATTTTCCCTTCTGGTTCTAGGACTTCTGGGCAGTTTTCCTTTATGATTTCCTGAAAGATACTGTCCAGGCTCTTTTTTTCATCATGATTTTCAGGTAGTCCAATAATTTTTAAATTGTCTCTCCTGAGTCGATTTTCCAGGTCGGTTGTTTTACTGATGAGGTATTTTACATTTTCATCGATTTTTTCATTTTTTTGTTTCTGTTTGACTGATTCTTGCTCTCTCATAGAGACATTAGTTTCCATTTGTCCAATTCTAGTTTTTAACAGATTGTTTTCTTCTGTTAGTTTTTGTACTTCCTTCTTCAACTGGCCAATTGTGTTTTTAGGGACTTGTTTTCTTCAGTGTACTCTTCTGTTAGTTTTTGTCCTTCCTTCTTCAACTGGCCAATTGTGTTTTTTAGGGACTTGTTTTCTTCAGTGTATTTTTTTTCCAACTGGCCAATTGTATTTTTGAAGGACTCTTTTACCTCTCTCATTTGACTATTAAAATCCTTCTTGAGCTCTTCTAAGAAGGCTTTTTGGGCTTCAGACCAGTTCATATTCCCTTTTGTTGTTGCAGATGTGGGTTTGTTGACAATGTTGTCCTCTTCAGAATTTCTGTCTTGATCTTCACTCTTCTCATAATATCTATGGTACGTTTCTTTTTACTCATGGTGTTTCTTATTCCCTGGCCTTTAAAGAGATTGAGCTCTCCTGCTGGGGAACAGAGGTACTGACCCAAGATTCTTGTGTTGGGAGCCTAGGTCTTGGTCACTGGCTTTGTTCTGGGGCCTCTTATGCTGGGATTTGGAGGCTGTAGGTTTCTGGCAGCTTACCTTGTGTTGGGCTGGAATCAGCAAGGCTGGAACTTTCAGGCAATTCTAGGTTGCCTGCTTTTCCTTTCCTTTAGCTTTCTTCTGCTCCTTTTAGATGGCTGCTGCAGGATGTTTATCTGCCTGGGGCCCCCTGCAGTGTTGTCTTCCTCATTTCTGCTAATGCACCAGGAGATTCCTTTGTGGTGGATTGCCGAGACTCCTGGTGGTTTTCTGAGCTGGTTTCCACCGGTTCCCCCTGCCCTCACTGAGGCACTCGGAGGTCCAGGTGTTGGTGTTTGCCTGCTATACCACCTGGGCTTCAGGATTTCTTCACAATTGGATGTTTCAGGGCCCCTACAGCCCACCTGGTGTTGGGTAGGAATCAGCAAGGTCGGGGCTTTAGGAAGCCTTTAGGTTGTTTTCTTCACCTCCTTTCAGATGAATGCTGAAGGGTACTTATCCGCCTGGGGCCCTTTGTTTTTGCTGAGGCGCTGGGAGACCTGTTTGCTGGGCTACTGCACTGCTGCTCCTTGTCTTTCTTCTAGTTCAGGTGTTCCAGGTTTTTTTTTTCTGGGCTGATATTTTCTGGGTTTGCAGAGGTTGATAGGGGACAGTGAGAGCGACTACCTTTTCACTCCACCATCTTGGCGGAACTCCTTGCAAATGCAAATCAAAAGAACTCTGAGGTACCACATCACACCCATCAGATTGGCCAACATGACAAAACAGGAAAATGGTAAATGTTGGTAAAGATGTGGGAAAATTGGAACACTAATGCATTGTTGGTGGAGTTGTGAAATGATCCAGCCATTTTGGAGAACAATTTGAAACTATGCCCAAAGAGCTATAAAAATGTCCATACCTTTTAACACAGCAACAACACTTCTAGGGCTATATCCCAAAGAGATCATACAAATGGGAAAAGGATCCACATGTACAAAAATATTAATAGGAGTTCTTTTTGTGGTGGCAAAAACTTGAAAATTGAGAGGATGCCAATCAATTGGGGAATGGCTGAGCAAGTTGTGGTATATGAATGTAATGGAATACTACTGTGCTGTAAGAAATGATGAACAGGCTGACTGAAGAAAAACCTGGAAAGACTTCTATGGTCTGATGCTGAGTGAAGTCAGCAGAACCAAGAGAACATTGTGCACAATAACAGCTATGTTGTGCAATGACTAATATTGATAAACTTAACCCTTCTCAGCAATATAAGGATCTAAGATGTCTGAGAGGCCTCCTGATGGAAAATGCTATCCACATCTAAAGAAAGAATGACAGAAGTTGAATTGCTATATTTTTTTCCTCTTCTGTTGAATTTTGTTTCCTCTTTTTGATGGTTCCTCCTATTGGTTCTAATTTTTACTTACAACCTCACTAATGTGAAAATATGTTTAATAGGAATGTAAACGTATAGCCTATATCAGATTGTGCATCATCTTGGAGGAGGGTGGTGGGGAGTAAGGGGGGAAAAATTTTAAACTCAAAAACATATGGAAGTGATTGTTGATAAATCAAAATAAATTAATAAATAAATTTTTAAAAAATCAGAGATGAAATTGCAATAGGATATTCCCTAAAGAAAAGAAAGTTGCATCCCTTCAAAACATATCTAAATTCAGTCATAAATGAAAAAGGTGGACCTTCAAATGTAAATATGAATGTATGTAAATGTGTATGTATGCATGTATGTATGTACGTCATGGCTTCAGAAGAAAGTCAGGGTAAGCAGAATATTCAACTTACAAATACTATGGAACAGAGAAATACAAGAAACATCCCTTAGGTGTTCTTCCAAAAACTGACTGTTCATAACCTTTGAGCATTTGTCATTTGAAGAATGGATCTTATTTTCATAAATTTGCTTAGTTCCCCATATATTTGAGAAATGATACCTTTATAAGAGAAATTTACTGAAAAAATATTTTATATCGCATCATTATCTATAATGCCTTTGAGCAAAATATACTTTCCTTTCTTATCTCTTTTAATTGGGTCTATTTTTACTTTTGCTTTGTCTCAGGTCATGAGTGCCTGTGCCTTTTCCACATCAGCTTGTCCAAAATAGTATAGCACATATATATATATGTATGTATATATATATGTATGTATATATATATGTATATATATGTATATATATATATATGTATATATATATGTATATATATATGTGTGTGTGTGTATGTGTGTGTGTGTGTGTGTGTGTCTGTTTCAAGTGTCTCTTGTAACCATATTGTTGGATTCTGATTTCTAATACTTTCTGCTACCTACTTCTGTTTTATGGGTGAGTTCATCCCTTTCACATTCACAGTTATGATTATTGCATATTTCCTGCCATTCTATTTTTTTCCCATTTATTCTTCTCTCTTTTTACCCTATACTTCCTCAAAAGTCTCTTTTGCTTCTGAACACTGCTCCCATTAATCTGCCTTCTCTTTTTACACCCCCACCCTCTTTTCTTTTGTCCCTTTCCTAACTTCCCTGTTGGGTAAGATTACTTTCTACACTGAACTCTGTGTGTGTGTGTGTGTGTGTGTGTTTGTGTGTGTGTGTGTGTGCATTCTTCCCTTTTTGAACCAATTCCAATGAGAGTGAGCTTCAAACATTACCCACCACTACCCTAATCTTCCCCTTCTTAGGGGGCAGCTAGATGACGCAGTGGATAGAGCACTGGCCGTGGAGTCAGGAGGACCTGAGTTCAAATCCAGCCTTACACCAAATACTTGACACTTGACACTTACTAGCTGTGTGACCCTGGGCAAGTCACTTAACCCCAATTGCAAAGAAGGAGGAGGAGGAGGAGGAGGAGGAGGAGGAGGAGGAGGAGGAGGAGAAGGAGAAGAAGGAGAAGGAGAAGAAGAAGAAGAAGAAGAAGAAGAAGAAGAAGAAGAAGAAGAAGAAGAAGAAGAAGAAGAGAGGGGAGGAAGGGAGAAAAAATTTGGAACTCAAAATCTTGTAAAAATCAATGCTAAAATCCTTGATCTATTTTCCAGGTCATTTGTTTGTTTTTTCCAATGATATATTTCACATTTTCTTCTATGCGTTTCATTCTTTTAATTTCATTTTAATGTTTTTTTTTGATGTCTCATGGAGATATTAGCTTCCATATACCTAATTCTAATTTTTAAGTCATTATTTTCTTCAGTTAGATTTTGTACATCTTTTTTATATTTGGTCAGTTCTGCTTTTTAAGGAATGCTTTTATTCAATGTATTTTTGTGCTTCTTTTACCATTTGGTTAGTTTTTTTTCAAAGTATTATTTTCTTCAGTATTATTTTTACCTCTTTACCAAGTTGTTAATTCTCTTTTCATAATTTTGCTTCACTCTCTTTATGTGTCCCAATTTTTTGTATACTATTATGTCTTTAAATCTTCTAGTCATTCTTGTTTACCTTGTGTCCAATTTACTTTTTTTTTTCCTTTGAGGCTTTGCTTGCAGCTGTTTTTATGTTGTTGTTTTTAATTGCCATCTTCTGAGTTTGTGTCTTGGACTGCATTGCCAGCATAGTAGCATTTTATGGATAAGTTCTTTTTGTTATTGCTTACTCATTTTTCTAGCCTTTTTTTTTTTTACTTTGAACTTTATGGTGAAGTTGGATTCTAATCACCTGAGGGTAAGGAGGCACTATTCAATTCTTCAGTCTTCTTTTGTGTTGCTGTTTTCAGAATTAGTTTTTGAAGGCTACAACTTTTTGGGAATTTCAAGGTGTTGTGGATCTAGGAAGAGGTGTGATCACTCCTTTCCTACTCTATGTCCTATCTTTACCCAAAAAGGGCTTCTGCTCCCCTGCAGTTATAAACACTAGTGTTTCTCTCTGTCTTAGAACTATGACCAGGATCCCTGCCCTCTTTTGACAGACTACAAATGCTCCTCTCCATAATGGAACTTCAACCCAGGACTGCATATGGACAAAAGAGTTGTCAAATAGCCCCAGTTTTCTGCAACCAGCATGAGCCAAGGGTCCCTGGTAATCATTTTTCTGGCCAACTGTTTACCCCCCTTACCTTCTTAGGACTGAGAGCTCCTGAAGCTGTTACTCCCTCTGTAGTAGCCTCCTATAATGTCTGCTAATACCACCACATGTACTTCAAGCTGACCCCACCTTGATGTCAGAGACCTCTCCTGACAACCTTCTAAGGTGTCTTAGGCTAGAAAATGTTTCCCCTTGTCCTTTTGTTGGCTCCAGAATTCAATCTGAGATGTTATTTCATAGTTGTTTGGAGGTGAACATTAGAAGAGTAAAATTGGGTTACAGCCTCTACTCTGCCATTGTGTGTGTGTGTGTGTGTGTGTGTGTGTGTGTGTGTGTGTGTGTCTTTGTCCCCAATTCAGGCAAGTAGTGAGTTTGACACATCTGAATTAGATAAATTATAAGGTGCCTTCTAATTTTAATCAACAATAAAGTGATAATCATAAATATGCATAGAGAATAAGAGTTCCTTACCAATTTGCTCTGTCAGGAATATTGCCGTTGGCTCTTCCTCTTTCCACTAGAGGCTCATAACTTTCCCCTTCCATTAGAGAAAGGGATAATGATAATGCCAGGTCTAGGGTATACTTACTCTCCACACTTACAATCTGTGCAGGCTGATAGTCCTAATGTACCCACTGAGATAATAAACATATTTTAGGCATGGTAGTCTTATTACTTTTTTGCCAAATTTTGCAGTTCCTTTAGTAATATTTGTAATATCAATAATATTTGTTTATGCTCCAAAATGCCTACAATTAACTTTTAAGGTATGCCCCTTATACATGTGGGCATTTTATTTATTGAAAGGGCAATATCATACCCTTTAATTGTGGAAATTTTAGAAAAGAAAAAATATTTTAGGTAACCAGAGCTATTCATTAATATAGTGAACATCTTCCCATTCTTAGAACTTTGTTGAGGAAGAGAATCTAATGGGAGATTAATATACTTTTAAAAAAAAGCCTCAACAAAAACATCTTTTTAGAGATTGAGGTTTCTTCACACTATGAAAATAATTGATTTGTTATTGATCATCAGCCAGTATATGTAGAGAAATTTTATACATATACAAAGAAGTGTAGTGACAATCTCTATGTAGATCAAACAGCTAATTGAGAGACTCACTTACTAAAGAATTCTTTTACTCAAAGATGATAATCTGTGGGTTAGAGGGTCAAGCCCTCTGAACCATCTGTCTTGAATTTTATAGTATTACATGTGGCTTAATAATAAGGATATGAGATTCCTCACTAGTTAAAATGCTTAAAATAGGAGTCAAAAATTTGTTAAAGAAGTATGAATTGCAACTTAGTCTCTGCATCTGTATTATGACTTGAATCATACTTAATTTGGACATTGTTCAAAGAAGTCATCAGATGCAAAGTTTTGAGTGCTAAAATAACTTCATTGAGACTCTTGGTTTCCTTCCAGAAGCAAAGAGTAGAATTTGCAAAGATGTAAATTTAAGTTTGCCATCAGGAGAAACTTGCTAACCATTTTAACTGTCCAAAATTGGATAGACTGACTCAAAAGGTAGATTTCCTCTCCTTGGATGTTTTCAAGTAGAAATTGTAGGAGCTTTTATAAGAAATCTTTAAGAGGGAGGGATTTCTTCATGTATGGGATGAATTTGACTGCTGCGGACCCTTCAAATTCAGAAAATATGTTATTCTAGAGAATTTTGAAAAGATGAAAGATTCTGCTTTCCCCAGGCAGGTGGCACAGTGGGTAGAACACCTAGAGTCAGAAAAACCTCAGTTCAAATCTGCACTCCAACTAACTGTGTGATCCTGAAGAAGTCACATAACTTCTATCTGCCTCAATTTCCTCAACTGTAAAATAAGGGTCAAAGTAGCACCTACCTCCCAGAGTTGTTGTGAGGATCAAATCAGATAATGTTTGTGAAGTTTTACCATGTTGCCTGATTATAGTAGGCACCTGAAAACTGTTTCTATTTATTTATTTGTTTGTTTAAGAATTTGGTGAAGACTTTTTTTTTCTTCATTTTCCCACTGTTAAATTTTGTTTATGCCATTCCTTCTGGAAGATTTGGATAAATAAAGTCTATTTCTTATTAACATTAGTCTCACCTGTTAAAACCTGATTCATGGGATGAGAGTATTGTGGGGAAACTTTTTGACATTTGTCATATAAAAGACCAAAGAGGACTTTGAGCTTCCAAAAGTGATTGGGCTATTTGTGGAAGGATTCTTCTAGCTAGGAGCCTTTGATTACCTTTCTAACATGTAAATCTCCTCTCAATCAGTCTATTTTGAAGTCTCTAACTATAGTTTAATCTACAACCTGACTTAGTTTACCTATACAGTCTGCTTAACCAAACCTGTTTCCCTAGGTGATTGTGAAATTATGATTCTGCTTAACTAATTTGTTCAAAGTTAATGACTTAAGAGTATATTCTATTGATATATATATATATATATATATATATATATATATATAAAAACTTATTTCAGTCTCTCTAACATAATTTTTATCTATACAAATCCTAGTTAGAATGCTAATCTTTGTTCAGGGTAATTTTTTGGGGTTTTTTGCCTCCTGAATCTGTGCTTAAGGATGGATTTTTAAGCTCTATAATTTCTGCATTGTGATAGATTTATTTGGCATTAGTTACCTATAAAATTAATTCAGTGAAGAGATATTTCTCCCATAGAATTAGTAACATCAAACATGACTCAATAAAATCTTCTGGTCCTTTTTCCTAACTGAGGGGGGTCAATTGAGTAAAATAATGCTAAAACCTAGTCAAGAATACATCCAGTAATATAAATAGTCTCATTATAGCACATAACATTACAAAAAGGGGATCTGATATTTTTTTTATGTTCTGGCATGTGGTCTCTATAAAAAGACTTTGTTGACTTCATTGACACAAATGCCTCAGTCTAATGTAATAAAATCTTGCCTCTATTCATAGTCCCCATGCTAGTTGCAAAACAATTTTCACTTGCTAATTTGTTCTTTTGTACATGAAAACTGCCAAAAGCTGAGGTTCCAGAGCTTTTCCACTTATCCTTTATTAAGTGATTACCTTTTAAAATAGCTCATTTATTTCTCTTCATCCTAATCAAATAACAAACAAGAAACAAGCCAAAGGATCTGCTGTAGGGACCTGAAGGAACAAAAAGAAAAGAGCTAAGAGGAGATACTATACAGGTGAACTTTATTATAAGGGAAAGAAAATTGAAACAATAGCATCTAAGATCCCATTCAACCATTTTCTGAAGCTGCTGCTGCTGCTGCTGCTGCTACCACTACTACTACCAACAACAAGAATAATAAAAATAACTAACACTTATATAGCACTATATATAATGACATATTAATTACTTTGCTGCTATATTAACCTTTTTATTAAATTTTCATTCTTTCTCAGAGGCAGAATTAGTGCAGTTGCCCTTCTGATTTATTTTCAAATAATATATCAAAAAATATTTATTAAGCACTGCATTAGGAACTAGAGGTACAAAGAAATTTTTGAAAAGTCTTGTTGTTAAGGACCAATGAAAGCATATATAACTAAATATAAAATGCATTCAAAATTTATTGTACTGTGGTTTAAGTTCGGTTATATCTGATTCTTCTTTATCTGGACTATCCCATTAATCTACTTTTCTATATTTAAGCAGTACCAAATATTTTTTTCATTACTGTTTTATAATGAAGTTTTACTTTAGGAAATGCTATTTCCCTTTCATTCCTATTTTGTATTATTTTCCCTAATGATTTCCCTTGATATGCTTTACTTTTTATTGTTCCAAATAAATGCTATTATTCTTGTGTGTAGTTATGTAAAATATCCCCTTTGTACTCTAGTAGAACACTAAATCTATAAATTAATTTACATAACATTGTTATTTGTATCATATTGCTACAGCCCAGTGGTGAGTATTGAACATTCTTCCATTTATTCGTCATGCTTTACTAGTACTGTTATTTTGGTGGTGATTAGAACTGTGATTTCATTTGTATCATTTCCTTTTGTTGAGGAAATTCCTTTAATAGTGGAGGGAAAGATCTTCTATAAAACTGATAGTCTTTAAGAATTACCTGGGGCACACATTAATTGATTAGTCATAAGTAACAAGACCCAAATATGTCAGAGGGAGGATTTGAACTCAATTCTTAGTGACTTCAAGACCAGCTCTCTGTCCACTATGCAATGACAATTTTCTTTAAATCTTTATGGAGGGTTTTGTAATTGTAGCTATACAATTTGGCAGACTGACTCACAGATATTTTATGCATTTTGTAGTTATTTTGAACAAGGCTTCCATTTCCATTGTTTTGTTATTACTATACAAAAATTCTATTCATGGGGAAGGGCTTTTTAGCTATTATGATTTTTACTGAAATTATTATTTCAATTAGTTTCTTTGCCAGTTCTCTAGGATTTCCTAACCATCATGCTAAGAATACATGTTTTTCTCCTCTTTGACTGGCTCTAAACTTTGATTAATATAATGTTATGGCTATTACAAACATTTCTAGAACTATTTAAAAATAATGGAGAAAGAGTATCCTTGCTTTCCTCCTATGTTTAATAGAAAAGCATAAAATACCTGGGGAAAAACTTCTTATTTGAAAAGAATTGCTAAGAAAACTGAAAAGCAGTCTGGTAATGATTTGATTTAGACCAACATGTTTTAACAAATACCATAATAAACACAAAATGAATATATGATCCTGAGTGTTAAATGCTATGCCATAAAAAGAAGAAGGGAATTAGATTGGATAGATTTCATAGCTATGGCTAGGAGGAGTGAATTTTTTTAATTTTTTTAAATTTTATTAATTTATTTTGATTTATCAACAATCACTTCCATATGCTGTTGAGTTGAAAATGTTTCTCCCCCTTCCTCACCCCCACCCTCCCCAAGATGGAGCACAATCTGATATAGGCTTTACATTTACATACCCATGAAACATATTTTCACATTGGTGAAGTTATAAGTAAAAATTAAAACCAATAGGAGGAACCATCAGAAAGATGAAACAAAACTCAACAGAAGGTAAAAATAAATGACAGCGATTCTACTTCCGTAGTTTGTTCTTTGGATGTGGATAGCATTTTCAATCCCGAGGCCTCTGGAGATGTCTTAGATCCTTGCAATGCTGAGAAGGGTTCAGTTTAACATGGCTGTTATTGTGTACAAGATCCTCTTGGTTCTGCTCACTTCACTCAGCATCAGACCATGTAAGTCTTTCCATGTTTTTCTGAAGTCAGCCTGTTCATCATTTCTTATAGCACAATAATATTCCATTACATTCATATACCACAACTTGCTCAGCCATTCCCCAATTGATGGGCATCCTCTCAATTTCCAATTCTTTGAAACCACAAAAAGAGCTGCTATGAATATTTTTGTACATGTGGGTCCTTTTCTCATTTGTTTGATCTCTTTGGGATATAGCCCTAGAAGTGCTATTGCTGGATCAAAGGGTATGCACATTTTTGTAGCCCTTTGGGCATACTTCCAAATTGTTCTCCAAAATGGTTGGATCATTTCACAACTCCACCAACAATGTATTAGTGTTCCAATTTTCCCATATCTTCTAGGAGGAGTGAATTCTTAAGCAAACAAAGCCTAATAGTCATCACAAAAGGAAAAATAGGAAATTTCAATTACATGAAATTGAAAAGCTTTCACATGAATATTGTTAATATGATTAGGCTAAGAAGGTAAGTAGTCAAGTGGGGGAAAATCATTGTATCAAACACTTCTAATAATGGTATGATTTCCAAGTAATATAGGCAACTAATACAAATGTATGAGACCAAAATTCATTGCCCTTCGTAAGTAATAAAAGTATATGGAAAAAATAGTTCTTAAAAGAAAAAAAAATCAAAGAATTAACAACTATATAAGTAATTGCTCTAAATTATTAGAACAAAAGAAATGAAAATACAAACAACTCTGAATTTTTACATCACAACCAGAATAATGGTAAAAATGACAAAAGATGGAAATAATCAATGTTGGAGGGATTACAAAGAGACAGGCATAGTAATATACTACTGCCAAGCTCTTAATTGGTCCCAACATTCTGGAAAATAATTTATAACTTTGCTAAGCAAGTGGCTAATCTGGCCATACTCTTTAATCTGGAGAGCCCACTGCCAGGCATATACCCCAAATGAGGTAAATGGTAAAACAGAAAGGTTCCATATACACTGAGATATTTTTGTACTTATAAAGAACAGAGGGGAAAAAAAGTAGAAACTTGACTGAGGAATGGATAGCTAACTAGGTAGAGGCTGGTGAATGTAATGGAATATTACAATGTAAGAAAACATAAATATGAAGAATTCAGAGAAATATAAAAAGATAGAAAGAAACTAATATACAGTTATGTAATCACAATGAGGAAAACAGTATACAAAATGACTACAACAACATAACAGAAAGAACAATAAAACAAAGATCAAAACTGAATTCTGTGAACTTATAATGACAAAACTTGGTACCAAAGAATATATCAGAAAGCATCTCTCCTCCCTTCTGTACAGAGGATGGGAATGATGGGTATGGAGCATTGCACATTGTCCAAATTTTTGACATGTTGATTAGTATTGTTGAACTGATTTTCTACCTTTCTTCTTTAAATGTCTTTTTAATATATTTCATTTGTTTCATTAAATATTTTCCAATTATGTTTTTTTAAAAATTAAATATTCATTTTTTTAAATTTTGAGTTCTAAATTTTCTCCCTCTTCCTCTTCCCCCATCCCCTGAAAAGGCAAGCAATATATTAATTATAAATGTGAAGAAATGCAAAATGTATTTCCATATTAGCCATGTTACAAAAGAAAACACAAAAAAAAATAAAGTGAAAAAGTATTCTTCAATCTGCACTCAGACTTTATCAGGTCTCTCTCTGGAGGTACTTATCTTCTTTATGGGCACTTCGGAATTGTCTTCGATCATTGTCTTGATCAGAGTAGCTAAGTCTTTCATGGTTGATATGAAAAACTTTAAATGTCATTGAGGTGGAATTGGATAGAGACAGAGATAGAGAACTGGACATGAAATGAGAAAGATCTTAATTCCAGTCTGGCCTCAGATACTTATTAGTTGAGAGCTGGCTTGAGAGCTCTTGAAGTGGTTGCTGCTGCTGCTGTCACCTTCACAAAGTCCCACCTCTGGTGTTGCAACCACATTGGCTCCAGGCTAGTCTCCACCCCATGTCACATATACTTCCTTCGGACCTTCTAAGTTGCCTTCGGCTGGAAGGTTGTCTCACCCTCACCTTTTGTTGGCTCTGCCACTCCAAAATTCAATTTGAGGTGTTTTTATGAAATTGTTTAGAGAGGAATATTGGGAGAGTTTCCACTAGCTTGACTTCACTCCCAGAAGTCTCTTTAATTATTTACTATAAGGAATAGCCCTTTTGGAGGGAGGGAGAAGAATATATCAGGAAATTTAGGCTACATAAAAGTAAAAAGTATCAATAATTTTTAACATGCAAAATATATATGAGAGAGCGCACACATGAGCCCCCAAAGTCTCATGTAGGTCATATATCAGAAAATGTCATATAGGAGTTGGTACTCGATTCATAGGGATTCTTTCTTTTATTTTTTATTGTATTTTTTCTGAACTTGACATAACAATAAACACAATTAATGTTTCTATACACATGATATAATAAAATAAAAGATTGTATGTGAATCTGCAGTTTGCTTTTCTTTTATATATGTGCTAAGTTAAACCTGTAGCACTTAAATCTTTCCTGTATTTCTTTCTGTCTTTCCTTATGTTCTCTTCTCTTCTTTAGGGGAAAAAAATTAATAACTCATACCTTTTTGCCTTTTCTTTTTTCATATTCTTTTTTTCCCTTTCTTATTCTTTCTTTGTTCTTGCCTTCCTTTCTTCTTTCCCTTATTCACTTCTGCTCTTTCTGGTTTTTTTCTTTGCCTACATGCATTCTTCTTTTCCCTTTTACCCATTCCACCCACACTGGAAAACACATGTGGGCTTACTCACACACACATACACCCACAGCTCATGTAACAAATATGTACAGTCAAGCAAAATAAATTCCCACACTCATCATATCCGAAGATGGATGTGATATTCTATAATTTGTATCCATCATCTCTTTATCAAGGCGTGGATAGTATGTTTGTCCTCTAGAATCAAACCTGGTCATTTCATTGATCTTAGTATGCTTCTTTCCAAGATGTTTTACGTTATTACATTGTTGTTATATAAAAAATGCTCTTCTGGTTCTGCTGACATCACTTTTCATAATTTTATACTGCTTTCTCTTGATTTCTCTGAAACTGTACAGTTCACTATTTCTTATTGAGTAAAAATATTCCATTACATTAAATGCCATAAATTATTTACTCCACATGTAGACACAGTTTCTAGTTATTTGCTGTGACAAAAAGAATTACTGTAAATAATTTTGTATATATGAATCCTTTTCCTCTACCTTTTTTTGTCCTTGTGTTATAGGTCTAGTAGTTGCATCACTAGGTCAATGAGCATGCATAAGTTTGACTAAAATATAAAATATTCTCATATTTCACATGGCTCATCATTCACTTTGGGAAACGTCTCTTACTGAGTTTTCTACCATGCCCCCCAGGAAACTCAGTATTAGGATAATCTCATCATACTATAGGATCTCATCGGTACTATACCTGAGCACTACCTCTCTGACTGGAGGGTGGAGCCATGAACTCTCAACCACCATTTAAGGAGTGAACTCAACTGAGCATTCTCATTTCTCATCTGAATATACTACCTGGGGTTTTTCACAATAACTTCTCTACTATGTCCCAAGTCAGGTACCTTCTATCCTCAAAGCCCTTTTCAGTTTCCTTTTGTCTTTTTGTTTTCATTCATGAGATTTTAAGTTCCTTGAGTATAAGAAATGTCTTTTTTTTCTTTATGCATATTTTCAGCCACAGTGCCTGACACATAACAGGCACTTAATACATTTTATTTATTATTGATTATTCCAAATCAATCAAACAAGCACTTCTTTTTTATATTTAATACTTATTTTTCTCAATTATAAATAAACAAAAAAATTAACATTAATTTTTTTTTGAATTTTGAACTCTGAATTCTCACCCTCTCTTCTTCCTCTCCTCCTTCCTTGAGAAGGCAAGCAATCTGACATAGATTATACATGAGCAGTCATGAAAAAACATTTCCATATTAACCATGTTGCAAAAAGAAAATACAGACCAAAAAAAAAAGATTTTTTTAAAGTATGCTTTAATCTGCATTTAAATTGAATAAGTTCTTTCTCTGGAAGTGGATAACATTTTTCTTCATAAATCCTTCAGAATGGTTTTGGACCATTGCATTGCTGAGAATAGTTAAGTCATTCACAGCTGATAATTGCACAATATTGCTGCTGCTGTATACAATGTTCTCCTAGTTCTGCTCACTTCACCTTGCATCAGTTCATGTAAGTCTTCCCAGGTGTTTCTGAAATCATTCTGCTCATCATTTCTTAGCCATTCCCCAATTGTTGGACATCTCCCACAATTCCATATTTTTGCCATCACAAAACAGCTGCTATGAATATTTTTGTACATATAGGTTCTTTTCTTTTTCCTTTGATCTCTTGGGGGTACAGATTTAATCTTCATATGGCTGGGTCAGGGTATGCAAAGTTTTATAGCCCTTTGGGCATAGTTCCACATTGCTCTCCACAATGGTTGGATCTGTTCATAACTCCATTAGTGTTCCAATTTTTCCACATTCCCTCCAACATTTGTCATTTCCCCTTTCTGTCATATTAGCCAATATGACAGTTGTCAGGTGGCACTTCAGAGTTGTTTAATTTGTATTTTTTAATTGATAGAGCATTTTTTTCACATGACTATATATCACTGATTTTTTTCCTGAAAATTGCCTATTCATATCATTTGACCATTTTTCAATTGAGAAATGATTGTATTATTATAAATTTGACTCAGTTCTTCATATATTTGAGAAATTAAGCCTTTATGAGAGAAAGTTACTGGAAACTGCTCCTGCCTCAATTTCTTGCTTCCCTTTTTATCTTGGCTGCATTGGTTTTACTTATGCAAAAACATTTTAATTAGATGTAATCAAAATCATTTATTTTGTATCCTGTATATTTTTATATCCTGTATTCTCTATCTCCTCTTGGGTCATAAACTCTTCCTTTATCCATATATATGAAAGGTAAATTATTTCATGCTCCCCTAATTTACTTATGATATTACTATTTAGGTTTAAATAATGTACCTATTTGACCTTATCTCCGTATATTGGTTAGATATATTGGTGTTAGATATATTGGTTTGTATCTAATATCTGCCAAACTGCTTTCTATTTTTTTTTTCAGCAATTTTGGTCAAATAGTGATTTCTTATTCCAAAATCTTGGCCTTAGAGTTTGTCAAACATTAGATTACTATAGTTGTTTATTATAGTGTGTTGGGTACTTAGTTTATTCCACTGGCCCACCTTTCTATTTTTTAGCCAGTACCATATTATTTTAATGATGACTGCTTTGTAATGTGACCTGGTAACACTAAACCACCTTCCTTCACATTTCTTTTTATTGACATCTTGATATTCATCACCTTTTGTTATTTTAGATGAATTTTCTTATTGTTTCTACCCCTCTAACCTAATTTTCTTGGTAAATTGATTGGTACGACACTAATAAAGTAAATTAATTTAGGCAGAACTGTCATTTTTATTACATTGGCTAGGCCTATTCACGATCAATTAATATTTCTTCAATTGTTTTCATCTGACTTTATTTGTATGAATAAGGTTGTATAACTGTGTTTATATAGTGACTGGTTTTGTCTTGGCAGGTAGACTCCCAAGTATTTTATGTTACCTGCAGTTATTTTAAATGGAATATCTCTTTCTATCTCTTCCTTTTGTACCTTGTTGATAACATAAGGACATACTGATGATATATGTGGGTTCATTTTCTATCCTGCAACTTTGTAATGTTATTAATTGTTTCAACTAATTTTAGTTGAATCACTAGGATTCCCTAAGTATGTCATCATAGTATTTGCAAAGAATTATAGTGTTGTTTCCATATTACCTATTCTAATCCCTTCAGTTTCTTTTTCTTGCCTAATTGCTATATCTAGCATTTCTAGAACAATATTGAATAATAATAGTGATAATGGATATCCTTGCTTCACCCTTGATCTTACGGGAAAGGCTTCTAACAACCCCATTGCAGATAGTTTTAGATAGATAGTACTTATTTTAAGGAATGTTCCACTCATTCCTATGCTTCATAGGATTTTAAATACAAATTAACATTGTATTTTTGTCAAAAGCTTTTCTGCATCTATTGAAATAATCAAGTGGCTTATCTTAAGTTTTTTTTTAACTGAGATTGTCAATTTTGCTCATATTTTTGCTAATATTGAACCAGCCCCGCATTCCTAGTATAAATCCAATCTGATCATAGTTTATGATCTTTGTGATATATTGTTGTAATATTTCTGTTAGTATTTAATTTTTTGCAACAATATGCATTAAGGAAATTAGTCTATAATTTTCTTTTTCTGTTTTTTTCTCTTCCTGTTTTCAGCATCATACATGTGTCATAAAAAGAATTTGTTAAGACTCTTTTGTTTTCCAATTAGCTTATATAGTATTGGAATTAATTTTTCTTTAAGCGTTTGGTAGAATTCTCTTGTAAATCCATCTGATCCTAAGAATTTTTTATTTGGGAGTTCATTTATGTCTTGTTTTATATCTTCATTTTCTATTCCACACACCCACATACATAATCTGTGGCTAAGTTCTGTTGCTCCTGGCTTTGCAACAGTTTTATATACTTTTCCTTCTTCCCTCAGAAACTGCCATCATTGTGGTATTATCTCATTACTTCCTACCTGTCCTATGGTAATAGCCTTCTGATTGATCTCCTTCAAATTTCTCCCAACCTTCACCCAGCTACAAAAGTGATATTTCTCAAGAGAAGGTCAAACTATGTTATCCTCCTATTCAATAAAGCCTGATACCTCCATGTTTTCTCCAGAATAAAATACAAAATCTTTAGCTTTTGAAGGTCTTTATAACCTGGCTCCTTCTTACCTTTGCAGTCTTCAAACATTTTACTCCCCTCCATATAATCTACAGTCTAAGGACATTGACCTTCCTTTACTATTCTTCAAACATGGCATTCCATATCTCTATGCCGTGCATTTTCATTGGTTATCTACCATATCTGGAATATCTCCTCTATCATCTCTGCTCACCTCTGCCTGTAGGCTTCCCTGGCTTAGTTCAAGTGTCAGCAAAAATCTAGCCTTCTTCTTTTGAAGCTTTTTAGCTTTTCTCACCTCAACCCCTCTTGATGCCAGTGTCTTCTCTCTGAGAAAATCTCTAATTTATCCTGAATATAACTTGTTTGTGCATAATTGTTGACCTCTTTTTACCCCCATCAAAAAGTAAACTTTTTGACAGAAGAGGTAGTTTTGCCTTTTCTTGTATTTCCGAAGCTTAGAACAGTTCCTGGGTCACAGTTAGCTTTTAATAATAAGTGCTTATTGGCTTGTTGACTTTTTTTTCTGTCTCCTTCTTAACTTCATTCTATCCCTTGTTTGTATTAAAAATGAAATTGATAATTTTCTTTCTTTTCTTTTCTTTCCTGTTTACCATCATTATATCCCACATCCCTTGTAAATTCTCCACCCTCAATAAAAACTTTCCCTGATAACAAATCACTTTAACCAAGGAAAATGAAATCACACATTTGTCATTTCCATGGTCTCTCTGCCAGGAGGTGGGATGGACTTTTATCATTAGTTTCTGGGAGTGATGGGAGACAGGGAATAACCATTTGTTAAATGCCTACTATGTATCAGGCACTGTATTAAGCACCTTCCAAATATGATCTTATTTAATCCACAAAATAACCCTGTGAGGTAGGTGCTGTTATTATTCCTTTTTTATGGTTGAGTCTTTATTAGTCATTGCATTACCTGATTCTCAGGCCTATCAAATTTGTTTTCCATTTCAATATTAGAGTCATGGTTTACATTGTTCCCTGTAAATAATTGTATATATATATATATATGTATGTATATTTGTTATACATATATATGTATGTATATGCGTGTTTACAGATACAAATATATATATGCATATATACATATGCATGTGTGTGTATCTCTTCTCTGTGTCTTTGAACTCTTTCAGGAATATTCATATGTCTGGGTCATATTATTTATAACCATATCATGGCTATTTGAAATTTAGTGACTTGGAGGGTATAATTTCAATTTGCTTTCTAGAATAACTGAATTCATCCACAGCTTTACTAAATTTCTTTTAACCTGCCTTTCCTCCTACAGGCCCTCCAACAATTGGCTTTTTTTCTTTTTTATCATTTTTGCCAATCTGAAGGTATTAAAGAGAACAGAATAATTAAAATTTGCATTTTTATTATAAAAAATTGGAGCTCTTTTTAAAATATGACATTGATACACTGCATTTCTTGTTATGAGAACTAACTGCTCTTTCCTTGATATTTATCAACTGAAGGAAATTTCTTATTTTTTTATTTTACCTTTATATTAATCACCTCTGTGTCTCCTTTATGAAC
This sequence comes from Phascolarctos cinereus, assembly GCF_003287225.1. Classification (NCBI taxonomy): domain Eukaryota; kingdom Metazoa; phylum Chordata; class Mammalia; order Diprotodontia; family Phascolarctidae; genus Phascolarctos; species Phascolarctos cinereus. The sequence continues at coordinate 388,031,656 of NW_027555958.1, read as the reverse complement.
ATTTTATTATAAAAATACTGAAAAAATATTTTCCCTTTTAAAAGTTTTTCTTCTTTTGCTAAACAGACTGATTTTGTTTGTGGATTTTTTCTCCATTTTATGTAATAAAATTATTAATAATGGACATTAAATGTCAAAGTGTCACATGAATATTTTCCCCAAAGAGCTAATTGTTAAACATTTACCAGCACACTACCAGCCAAATCCATGTTACATTGTTTTTCCTCCAAGAATTTTAGAATGTGGCAGCACTTTCTGACTCCTGGACTTCCTATGGTTGTTGATTAATACTGTACCACTGGAATTCATCTCATCTAGGACAATTCATTCCTTCTTTACACATACTTTCCACAATTCAATTCTCTTTGGCCCCTTATTTTCATGACTGCACTAATATCCTTTTTAAAGAAGACTGTGCATACCACATCACACCTATCAGATTGGCCAATGTGACAAAACAGGAAAATGATAAATGTTGGAGAAGATGCGGGGAAATTGGAACACTAATGCACTGTTGGTGGAGTTGTGAACTGATCCAACCATTTTGGAGAGCAATTTGGAACTATGCCCAAAGAGCTATATCTTTGACCCAGCAATAGCACTTCTAGGGCTATATCCCAAAGAGATCATACAAATGGGAAAAGGACCCACATGTACAAAAATATTTATAGCAGCTCTTTCTGTGGTGGCAAAGAATTGGAAATTAAGAGGATGCCCATCAATTGGGGAATGGCTGAGCAAGTTGTGGTATATGAATGCAATGGAATACTATAGTGCTATAAGAAATGATAAACAGTCTGACTTCAGAAAAACCTGGAAAGCCTCATATGGTCTGATGCTGAGTGAAATGAGCAGAACCAAGAGAACATTGTACACAATAACAGCCATGTTGTGCGATGACTAATATTGATAAACTTAACCTTTCCCAGGAATACAAGAATCTAAGACATCTCCAGAGGCCTCCTGATGGAAAATGCTATCCACATCCAAAGAAAGAACTATGAAAGTTGAATTGCTATTTTGTTTCTCTTCCATTGAGTTTTGTTTCCTCTTTCTGATGGTTCCTTCTATTGGTTTTAATTTCTACTTACAACACCAATAATGTGAAAATATGTTTAATAGGAATGTAAATGTATGGCCTATATCAGATTGTGTGCTGTCTTGGGGAGGGTGGTGGGGAGAAAGGGGGAAAAAATTTTGAACTCAAAAGCATATGGAAGTGATTATTGATAAATCAAAATAAGTTAATAAAATTTTAAAAAAGAAAAAGGAAAAAAATAAAGAAGTCCATGCATTTTCTGGGGGCATATAGTACTTTTTTTAGTGAAAATATTCATTACCATGGGTATAAATTATATGAGGCATAGGAGTGCACTCTAGGTTGTCAGAAAAGGGAAGTTATAGTACAAAAATATTATTCATATTAATTAAAATGCAGAATGTGACTGATACAAAGGCATTAACATTACCACCAACACTTTCCCCTTTTATATGACATTCCATAATCTTTTTGTTGATGGAATCACACACAATGGTTCACACCATTGATTCTCCAAGTCAGTCTGGCTTCTTCCTTTCTTTTCGCAATTGTCTCAGAATGCAATTGTATTTCCAGTAAGGCAATTGTACAAATCCTGATGTTTGTTTATCTAGTAAATGTTTGGCTTTCAAGGTCTGAAATTTTTCCCCAAATAGGAATCAAAATATAGTTTTCTGTCCTTCTGAAGAAAAAAAAGGGGGAAAAGGAAAATATAAATGGCAAAGAAAGAGAAAATGGAAAAAAGAAAATTAGTGAAGTTTAAGGATGTCTATGACTTTATATGACATTGACAAAATCATTAAAGAGTATGCAAAAAGCACAGATCCCTGAGGCACTCCATTATAGAATACTTTTTCCTTTGTGGACATGAGACCCTTTATTTCTATTTCTAAGATCTGGCCATTAAGTCAAGTCCAATATCCATCTAAATATAATATCATCTAACCCACCTATCTTATCTTGTTTAATAGAATAGAATGATACTGTTCATCAAAGTCTTTGCTTAAATAAAGGTAAATAGTAGTTTAAACATTCCACTTTCAAAAAATTAACTATAGGAAGGAATCACATGTTTTTGATGACCCCATTTCAGATCTTTGTGAATGCTGCTTCCTTTTCTAGAAGATCATTAAATATAACTCTAATATGTTCTAGAATCCTGCCAAAAATTGGGGTCAACATCATGGTCCTGCAGTTGGTAGACTCTATTCTTGTCTTAAAAAAAAAAGAAACATTTACTCTTCTCTTATCCTGTGTTGTTGCTATTATTGAGTTATTTTCATTCATATCCAACTCTTTGTGACCTCTTTTGGGGTTTTCTTGTCAAAGATACTGGTGTAGTTTGCCATTTCCTTCTTCAGCTCATTTAGTCAAAAGGAAACTAATATAAACAGGGTTAAGTGACTTTCCCAGGGTCATAAAGCTAGTAAGTGTCTAAGACCAGATATGAACTAACAAAGATCAGTCTTCTGGACTCCAGGGCTGTCACTCTACCTACTGTGCCATCTACATGACCTACTCTCCATGATTTTTTTAAAGAAATTCTACTTGTCAGTTATACCATTGCAGTCACATCTCCACTTTGCTTTAGGACCTTGGTATACAGTTGATTTGGGATTATTTACTTTAATTTAACAAGAAAACCAGATGCTTTTCTGAGGAGCAATGACTGGACCTATTTACTCACCAAAATATTAATCAAACTCTCATCACCAATTGTTACATACATTCTCCATCTGTGGATGGTACTTGGTAATCAAACCAGAGAGTACCCAGCTATAAAAATCAAGCTTTCTCTGTTTACCAGAGCCCTGGCTGCCTTTTTATTCCCATTGAATCTAACATTTTGTGAAGGTCAATAGTATTTGTGTGTCTAAAAAACATTATATACCTGTACTTTTTTCTACTCTGATTCTGTAACACTTCTGAGATATTTTTTTTGTATGTTTTGTTTAACAAAGAGGAGGAAAAATGATAAAGCAATCAAAAGATTGAGAGGTTTAGTAGTGAAGCTTAGGGTTCAGTTGATCTTCACCAGCTAATAGCTTTACCTAGCCAAATTAATTTTAGTTGAGAAGTAATTTTTAGAAAATGAGAAGATGGAGGAAGAAAAAGTAATATTAAGTTGTATTTTTGTGTTACGTAAGTGAGCATTCTGAAGGCAAGAGTAAGCAGTTGAACTTTAAGAAATGAGATGGTATTGATTTAGAGGCATACATACCTGTGTTTTACATTCTCTAGATGTGTAATCATATTGCCAAAGACAAACTATTTCATCAATTATTGTAAATACAACTCTTCCCCAAACCTACCATAAAGTTTCTGTGATGCATTGTCTTCCAGTTGCAATAAAAATTACTGAGTTGAATCAACAGAAGAAATAAAGTCAATGCATATGTCCTCTCAAATTTCTCATTATTTTAGCCCCCATCATACTAGAAAATTCTCCCTTTTTCTTATACATAGTGGAATTCCACATCAATTTACCTCTAATTCTAGGATCTATTTATACTATTTTTACCAGAATAAGTCAAAGTTAAAATCAAACTGGGGAATTAATCTATATATACCTTAGACATAGATTACATATGCCACTAGATCTCTGGGCTTAATTCCTAACAAGCATGAAATCCTTTCTAGCTTGAAATTACTCTCTCCTATTCCTTTCTCAGACCAGGAAGAAGAGCTAACCTGTTAGTTTTATGTAGAAGTTGAATTCTCACTGGTCCTATTTGTGAGCTGAACAAAATAGTGTTTTTCCTTCCCTACATTTACTACATCAGAATTTAGACTTTCAATTAATTCAAGGTAAGAAACAAAGCTATTTCAGGGAGTCTTTCCCAAGATAACCCAAGCAATTAGGGTGACACTAGGCACCAAACATAGAGTCTTACCTCTCTCTCTTTCTGCTCAAACCATCAGTTGGACTTTCCCAAAGGTAAAAATCATTCCTTTAATATGGAGTCCCTTCAAAGGCAAAGACATAATGTTGGGGGTGAAGGAGATTATTGTGATGAGTGAACTGCTCCTAATTAATGGCTATCTCCTAACTGTAACACTTTGGTTCACTGACCATTATTTTGCAAAAAATGAAAACAAAAACAAAAACTCAAACCCTAGAAATTACTGAATAGACCCATTCCCATAATTCTCAAGCCTGGTAACATTATTGAAACAGCATTGAGACTTGTAAGGAAAAACCTAAAGAGATTTCATCTTGAAAACTTTGCAGAAGTTCAGAAATAGGTTGGGATGTGTGATTGTTAGCCACTGGAAAGGGATAACCTTTCTTTCTACTCTGCTCCCTTGCTCACTGGGGCCTTGTGGGCTTTTGTGACAGGATGGAGGTAACCAGAAGTTATATGACAAGAAGAAACCAAAGAAAATTGAGATTAGGGACCTCTTTCCACTTGAGAATACTACAACCCTTCTAATTTCCAGATCCACTGTGGGAAACATATGACCAGCCCCACACTGCTTCCTCCATGATTTGGAAAAGAGACAATGAGAGAAATAGGATTCTGTCTCTCCAGGAAGGAAGTTATTTTACCTCTGCCTGTCTCAGTTTCATCAAGTGAAAAACAAAGAGCCAGAGGAGTTTATATATGATCCTGGAGGTAATAGGGAACTATTGGAATGCATTAAATAAAGGGGAGGAAACAGAAGATGATATTGTCAGACCTGTGTTTTGAGAGCATCACGTCATTGGTAGCTGAATAGATAATGGACTAGACTGGGCAGAAACTTGAAGAAAGGAGATCATCTAGAAGGCTATGGCAATAATCCAAGAGTGGTGTGATGAGGAATTGAGCAAGAGAGGTATCTAGGATAGGAAGAAGAAAGGCAATAAAATACTAGGATGAAGAGTTCACTCTTTCCCTCAAGGTTATAATGGCACTTGGCAAAGAAAGTTTAATAGTTAGCAAAAATCACAGCAAAGCACTGAGCATCCTAAGAGCAGTCTAAAATTCAGAGTTGGAGAGATATTTTATATTTGACCACAAGATGGTGGTATCACAAAGCTGTTCATAAGATAAACCAAACTCAGTTTTATTATTTTGTTTATATCTGTGCTTTTTCTACAGGTTGAATATGTTTTAATTTCCTCATTATTATCTTACTACTTATTAGTTTCATACATACATGAAAATATATACATATTTTCTCTCTCTCTCTCTCTCTCTCTCTGTCTACTGATCAATACAGGAATTTTAACCTATTCAGCTTCCAACCTAAGCTAGTTCACCCCTTTATAGATAATCTGACAGCGATTACTCTCAGGGCCTTCCCACATTAATGTTGAATTCAGTATGGCAACAAGAATAGCCCACTATATTTCAGAATTCAGAACAAAAGATCCATGAGCTTCAACCTACTGGACAGCTGGGATTACAGGAGTCATCACCCATATCCCTCTTGATGATTATTTAACAGAAATGTGATTTTCTACTCCTTCAGTGGAAAAAAAATACCCAAGATTTTTGCTACTACAGTCACTATGAAGTGACAAGGTAATGCCTTCCATCCAATAAGTACAACAAATCAGGCAGGAAGAGGTTTATACACACACACACACACACACACACACACACACACACACACACACAAAACAACAACCCTAAAGGGTTTTCAATTATCCTCATCTAGCAAAAGAATAGATAAAGCCAACTCTCCAAAATATAGAAACATATTTTTTCCAGAACTGAAAGACAGAAAGACAGATAGAGGGAAGGACAGGACAGGACAGGACAGGACAGGACGGGATGGTAAGGGAAAGGAAGGCTAGGGAAGGGGAAGGAAGGAACTCATGGGTGATAATTACTTGGGTTCTCCAAAATCCTGCTGATTTGAGCCTTGTGTAGTGTTAATGTTCTGATACCACTCCTTCAGAGCCAGGCTGCTTCAGGGTAACTGAGGTTCCAGTGTACAGGAGGGGTTCAGAATGTCTCCTTTTTTCTGTTGGCATTGGATCAGCCCCCTCAGCTGCATTCCCACTCTTTACAAGTGGCCTCTGACAAGCAGTCCAGCTCCATTTAACCATTTAACACTGGACTAGTTTATTTTTTTTAATAAAGGGATATTTACTTAAAAGCATAAAAAAAATCATGTGAACATTTCCCACAATACCTTGGGGGCATAATCCTCTACCACCACCACTTCAGTCTGGGATTGGATTTGTCTCAAAACTTAACTTAGTTACTATATAGTGTCAGTCCTACCTAGTTCATGTCCAGAGAGGACATATCTGTGAGACAAAACTACACCTCAGCTCTCACTGGGCTGTGTTTCTGAAGTCATTCCTGAAAGTCACTACTTACTCTTTAAAGTGCAGCAGTGGCTACAAAAAACAAAAACAAAAAAAGAAAAACACACACACACACACAAAAAAAACCCCAAGATTCTAGCATAACAAGGTGCTGAGGAAACCTCTGGATTTTTTTTTAAATTCACGATCTTAAGAGACACCATTTGCTACACAGGATCCATGATTAAAGGAATCACCAAGGTCATCCAGAAATTGTGAGGCTAGGAGGTGGAGGCCTTTGTGAATGAGTCATTGACCAATCAAAAAGCCTCCTATTCAACATATGCTAAGCTGAGCAGAGTTAGTTATGGAATGTCTGCATTGCTACACAATCTGTATCTCCAAAGCACCTTCCTTATGTCTCATTACAGTACTACTAGAGGTGGCATGTGTTTCATGTGGAAAGGTATCATCTTCTCCCTAGCTACCTCCACATACCATGTGAAGGGCTCTGGGCATGTACCAGACCCCATCTATCCTTGACGTGGCTGTTTTGTTGTTGATTATGTCCATAGATTCAGAAAATGAGCAAATAAGGGACTTATGAAGGGAAAACCTGAAATGAATTGTGCATTTTGCAAATATGACTGAACAGCCACCTACTCTGTACTAAAGTTAATGGATGTAAGGCTTTAGGGTAAAGAGAGGGGAAAATATAAATGTTATGAATTCAAGGTTCTGCTAGGCGGCACAACTGATAGAACACTGGCTCTGAAATCAAGATCTCAGTTTGAATGCAGCCTCAGATACTGACTTGCTGTGTAATCCTCCAGATCACATAATGTCTGTCTTCCTAGTTTCCTCAGCTATAAGTAAGGATGATAATAGTATCTACCTCACCAGGCTGTTGTGAGGATCAAACGAGATCACACCTAGCACAGTACTGGCACATATCTGGTGATTAATAAAGGCTTGTTCCAATCCCTCTCTGGTGGAAAAATTGACTTTATTTCACTTTAGTGGTCTGTTTGGTTTTCTGCCTGCCCTTTTTAACTACAATTGTGCTCCCAAATTCAGTTTTGCTTTCCCAGTTCATGACTACAATGTGCCTGTACCATAGACAATAGATTGTGGTCGCATTTCCAAGTTTACATCTCCAGACCTTCCTCAAATCTGCAGGCCACCTGGCCTCTCATACCTGGCCTCCCTCTGCATCATCTGTTTCACTACTGCTCCCTGTTTATTTGTTATAAGTAAGGAACATTCATGTAGTGATTTATAATGAACAAAATCCTTTCTATACTTTCTAAACTGATTTTACAATAACCCAGTCAAGTAGGTGCTATTATCCGTATTTTATAGATGAGGAAACTGAGTCTCAGAGGCCTTAAGCAATAGGATTCAAATCCAGGTCTCTTCTAATTCCATTGTAATGCTAACATTTTTTCCAATACTCTATTTTGTATCTTAAATCATGAATTATGGCATTTTCCTAGGTGATAGCAATGGAAAAACAGCAACAACAATAAAACATGAGGGAAGGCCATTCTGAGTGAGGGTGAATTTGGCATGCAGTTCTGTTATATTGCAAGTTAGTGAGAGCTACCTTTTTTAACAAGGTGAAAACTATGTCAACCATGAGAACACATCTTCCTCATGAGATTCCATAACAATAAAAAGAGATTAGTTTAACCAGTCTGAAATTGAAGAAACAAGTGACAAAAGCAAACAAACAAGCAAACAAAACAGATTATGGACATATGCAACTCGGTGAGAAGCCCATCAAATTAGTGTGTACACACACACACACACGCACACACACATACACACAATTGTGAGGTGAGCCATTATGCTATAAACATTATTCCTGGAATATCTGACTAGTATTGTAAAAATTTCAGAAGATAGGCAGGGGCTTGGCTCTTCAACCATCAGTAGTTACATCCTGCACAGAATGTCAACATTCTGGTCATGTGGGTCATCATTGCGCACTTCTCAGCAGTGAAACTGGCATTAACTAATACTGATTAAATGATATTTGTGAAAGGGAGAATTTCATGAAAAGATAACACGCAGCTGCATCCAAATCTTTGTAATTTTTTTTCTTTCCAGCAACAACATAAAAAAGTCTGGGTTGTAATTGTTATCTACTCTACCAAAGGGTTAATAGGATGGCTATTTGCCCTCTATTTTACATGATCACTCCCATCTTTTCATAACTGTGCTCACTATCTGTGAAAAAAATTATCTCCAGATACCAAATTCTCCTTTTATTTTGAAGGTGTGCATTTATTGCACAATAGAGACCAGATATAAAATTATTTCTATTTCATATCTGAACAGTGAATCAAGAATTGATATTCTGAAAAAATTGTTTAACAAAAACATTTGGAATTTTTGGCAATGTTCACTGCTCACTATAGTTCTACCTGAAACCATTATTTAAAACATGATTTTCTGCTTTATGTCACATCATTTTGTGAAGAGGTCACTGAAAATATTGGCAAAAGCCAATAATCTAGACTTTTTTGAAAAAGAAAAAAAATAGTCACAAAACCACCTTGGATTCAATAATTGTTTTAGAAGGACTTTTTCATGAAACCTCTTACAGAAACCCTATCAAACATACTAAGCCCCAATTGCATGGTAATGTAACCTAGAGCTTATAATAATGAGTTGCCTTATAAAATTTCCTTTCTGCCCTCTTAGTACATCATTTGTTCTGTTAATACATGTATCTGAAATGATAAAAAATATCAAATATAAGTATGTATAAATAGGCTTTAGATAAACCATCAAAAGCAGACTCAATTTGCTTAATTCATTGTTGTAGATAGTCAAAGGTAAATTATTGATATTAACAAAATATTCATTTTGTCAGACATTTAAAACTACTTTTGACCTCTTTTAGTGAGATCACTAAAAGATATGAATAAGAATAATAAATACTTTAGAAAAAATAATATTTTTGAAAAATATTTTAAATTTTATTTCTTATGTTATTTCACATTAGAGTATAATGGTAAATCAGTACATTTCACAAGGGTCCATTATTACTGTAACACATTTTAGCGAACTTGTTTACACAGTGTCTACAAAATATATTTTTCTACCTGTCCCACATGTTCCCTAGGAATACACCTGATGAAAACAACTCTTGTCACTTATTCACTTATACAACACTAGAGCTTTTACAAAGAATGCTCATTTCCAAAGATATAATCATAAATATACAAACTTACTTCCCTGAATATGTGGAAGGCATAATCCTCTTACCCCCTTTGCACTTCCTTCTCCTATTTAAAGGTTTATCCAAGTCTAAAGCCCTCCTTGGGTTTCAGTACCTGGCTTCTCCTTGTTTGCAGGCTGACTACACCATAATGTCTGAAATACTGGCTCCACAAACGCCATGGTTGGAGCTCTCTGTGTTTGAGGATCACCTCCAGCACCTCAAACTGAGGATGAATAATGTAGAACAGAAACGAAGATTCCTAGGCCAATTGCTCATAATTGGAGTAAAACAAAGGAAGCAGAAAAGGTTTTTCTTTCCCCTCTCATAAATTCAGTTCATAGCAACCAGGTTGGACTCAATAGATAGAAGTCTCAGAAAAGAGTGCAGCAGATGATAGAAAAGAGAGAAGGGCTTAGTCTCACCAGTTTAAAAGATGCAGGCAGACAATTAAAGGAGGCTTCCCCTTTTCACATGGAAGAGGACAAAGTGGGAAATATGTTAGATAAAATGAGCATGCTCAAAGGCCCCTCAGTGCCTGCTCTGTGCTAGAATTGGGCAGGCTAAGAGAAGCCTGGGCTACACATTGCTCATTTGTAATTTACCAGAAGGGTGTATTGGTTTTCCACACATATTTTGTACTAAATTTAGAACAATTATCTATGGCTTCTGAGAAGACATAAGTAATGTGCTTTCTCTTGCTTCTCTAGTACCATATTATATAGTCTCAAAACCATAGAGTACTTCTCAGTTGTATAGGTTTTCTCAACCCACAAGCAAAAGAAAGAGTTAAGACAAAGAAAACTGGCTTCCATCTGAGATAGAAACCTGGTCTACACTGACTTTTCCAAGGTACAAAGGCATCTTCTTAAAGAGATCTGGGACCTGAGGTCAACTTGGCATTGCCCCTTTCTCAAATGCTGAAACTGTCCTAGGTGGAAACTCTTCCAATGTTTTCCTCAGTGCATAAGGCCATCCAACTGGGGTCTGCACAAAATGTGTCCTTTTCTACACAGGGTACACCAAAAACAAAATGTCCCTTTCTACATAGACAGGAAACACTAAAATTCTCTAGTGGTCATTCTACTAAAAGTGATCCCGATAGAGGTCCAGTCTATTTTCTCCAAGTCCCTTATCTCAAAGGGCATCTGCAATTTCCCAATGAATCCTTTTTATACTGCCAAGGCAAACCAAATGGAATTAGAAACTCATTCATCAGGAAAAGAAGCAAAGTAAGCACTGTTAAAGAAAGAGTGTAGAATACCAGGTACTATTTGTATTTGTATAATCACCCTAAGAAATTGTAGTGCATTTTGCTTTCACAAAAGACAAGCACCATAGGTCTGCTTAAATGCAAAAAGAACAATAAAAACATTTCTCTAGACAGCAGCAATCTCATTATTTTAAATTTCTTACATCCCTGACACCTGAAACTGAGGGGGACAAACAACACAGAACAGAAACAAATGCCCCCACCGCATTTCTCAGAGAGTGGGTAACTAAAAAGGATTTTCCTTCCCCTCTCGCAGGTTCAGTTTATGATGTTCATAAAGGACAAAGTACTTGATCTTAACAGTTTTAAAGATTCAGGCAGCCAATCAAAGGAGGCTACTCCCACCCAGGTTATAGCACATGTAGAGGGTTTGATTTTAAATGAACTGGACATGCTCAACAGCCCATCGAGGCTGGCTGTAGATCAAAACCAGACATGCAGAAGCCTGAGCTATATTTATTTTATCCAAAAAGTGGGATCTTGGTAATAGACAAAACAGTACAATTAAAGCCTTAGTGAATATTTTTGTCCCTCCTCTTCCAAAATGTGTTGCCTGCTTTACTACATAGTCAGGATGCTGGACTAACTATCTTTAGCCCCATTCTCCAGAGTTTCCACTACCTTGATTATGATTCTTAAATTGTTCATGTTCATATTAGTATGGGACATAGTAAACAGAGACCTGAACTTAGAATAAGACGAACTGAGTTTTGATCCTCTATTCTAAGAATTTCTAATCCAGGGGTGAGGAACCTGTGACCTTGAGACCGCATGTGACTTTTTATGTCCTTGGGTGAAGCCTTTTAACTGAGTCCAAGTTTTATAGAACAAATCTTTTTATTAAGGGGATTTGGAATATGTGAAGTTTGGATTCAGTGAAAGGGTCCCAGTTGAGGACCTAGAGGGCCACATGTGGCCTGGAAGCTGCATATTCCCTATCCCTGTTCTAGTCATTTATCTTTGAGTAGGTCAATTACATAGTGAATCTCCATTTCCTCATCAAAGAACTCTATTGCATCTAAAATGCTTAGGTTGACTTTAATGGAAATGAAAACTAGCTATTTCTCTCATTCCCTCCCAGTTTAAACTGACTCCAATGCTCTCGAGTGTGCTGTCACATAGGCATCCACACCTTGATGAGTGATGCGCAGAAGTAACATTCCCAACCATATTTTCCACACTAGTTTACAGATAGGTGTGCACTCCTATCATTCCTGTTTAGTCCAAAAGCCCCTCTTTAGGCTCTGACACATGGTATTGCATTGTTTCTTGTTATAATATCATGATTAGTTTCAGATGGAACTAATACCCCCAGCTTCTACTTAACTCTTCAGAGAAGCCAAGTAATTTTCGAATTAGGTTGAGGTTCTCTGATTCTGGCTGCCAGTTAAAATTACTGTCACAGAAATCATTTCCCTCATAATCTCAGTTGAAATGAATGCACATATACATACATATACACATATACATACATACGTGTGTGTACTCATTTCAAGTTTGCAACAATCTTGGAAGTTTAGTACTACAGGTTATTTCCAATTTTAGAGATGAGAAGCCTAAGACTTAGAGAGGTTGAGATTAGGGAGGGCGGGGCAAGAACAGGATTTTAGAGGGCCTTGAATGCCTGAATTAGATATTTTCTATTAGCAGTAAGGTAACCCTGTAACTTTTCTAAATAAAATAATCATTTGATCATTATATAGCATTAGAAATATTATTAAACACTTCTATGGAAGTTGGATTAGAGAGAAATCACATGGAATCAAGAAAATGGCCTGGGAATCTATTAAAATGTTCTAATCTATATAGTAGCCATCTCTAGGGTAGGAGGCGGGAGGAAGAAAAAGAAATTTACATGATAACTTTATTATATATTTAGAAGGAACAGCAAGTTATACATAACAGATTTGCAGTTTCATGTGCAATCATCTTCTGTAAAATTATACTACGTTATGGAAATTCTTGTCTTATTCCATAAATTAAAAATAAATAATAATTTTAAAATATTTTTAAAAAATAATCTAGTCTAAAAGTGATGCAGAATCTTAAGTCCCCTGGGGATAAGTGCTGTTTTTCTTAGGGTTGTGCTCATAGTAAGTGCTTAATACATGCTCATCAAATGAAAATTGGCAAACTGAAAGAGATTAAGGGTGAAATAGACTGCTTTCATCAGGAAATAGGGTGGATCAAGATGTACTGTGAAAGAATAAAACAAAAGATAGAAACTGGGTGTGTGGAATTTGGATTAGAAAAGAATCAAGGGTGAGTCCAGTGTCATGAGTCTAAGTGACTATGATGCTTGTGGTGCTGTTATCAGAGAGAGAAGAGTCAAAATTATAAAGTGAGCAGGGTATAGTGGCTAATATTTATAGTCCCTGCTACTGGGGAGGCTAAGACTGCTGGCTCTCTTGAGCATAGCAGTTCTGAGATGCAATGGACTATGTCATTCAAGTGCCCATACTAAGTGTGGCAATAATATGGTAAGTCCCTGGGAAGTGAATAGTTTCATAAGGAAGAGTGAACTGGCCTAGGTAAGAAAAAGAGCAGGTAAAACCTGTCTTGTCAATCAGTGGTGGGATCAGACCTATGAGTAGACCCCGCACCTTCAATGTGGACAAGATAGGGAGACTCAGTATAAAAAAAAAAAATTAAGTAAACAAATAAGTAAGCAATGCTGTATAAATACAAGTTACTATTATTACTATAAGACTGTTATTATTTATTTGTGACAAACTTTTTACAGGAATTTTCCTATTGCATACCTTTAATTTTTTGGTTTGTTTTTAATCCTGAAATGGTCACAATGTTTACTATCCCATCAGAATTTTATCCAACTTAAGACACAGCCCCAACTTATGCCCGTATCCAAAGGTTTGCAAATATTGAAAGTACGTCATTGAGGTTCCTGCCAACAGTGCCAGGATATGTCAGTGTCCCACTTGGTGCCAGTTTCACCCAGAATTTATTGATTTCCTCATTCACATATGTTTTTTTGATGATGGATGAAATATGAGCAAAAAGTATGAGAACATTTCTGTTTGTATATCTTACATTTTGGTCTTTTAGACATATAAAAATAAGTCACAAACTGGATGAATTTTAAGTTTGCCTTTTAACATTAAACATTATAGGCAACTAATAAGATTACAGAATTGCTTAGAAAATTCATCAGTTAAGGTTCAGTCTCAGATACAAATTGAAGTTGAATCACATTTAAGGGAAACTGCAGAGTGACTATGGTATTCCATGCCAGTTATCTACTTTATGTGTTATGAAACTGCAAATAGTCTTTTAAAGGCAATTGTCATTAAAGCAAAGCCAGGAGTCAACAGTGGTTCTTCCTATTCATCCCCTATTTGCCTTCACCCTCCTTATTTGCACAACTGGCTGTTAAAGTTAAGAGGGAAAAAGGTGAAATAACCTAGGCACATAAGTAGGCAACGTGTTTGGATCTTCTAGTTAGTTATAGGAAGAACATTAAAGTTGTAACAGAGAGCAAAGTTCTTCTGTTATAACGGCCAGGTGTAACTCTGGTTTTTAGCAGATGAGAAAAGTACCAGCAGCTTCTCCTAATTACTATCCCATTGTTCTCCCTACCCTGTTTACACAACTGACTGACCCATAAATTTACTACCGGGAAGCCTTAGGTAATTTATGCAAATCTACCCCCAAACTTCCTTGAAGTATTTATTAGATAAAAAGTGGTATTGTTTAATGAATTTCATTTATTTATATGTGTACTCAAGTGTTTTCTCCTAATAGACAGTGAATTCTTTGATAATTAGAACTTTGACTTTGCTTCCACAGTACCCTATACCATACCTTGTACATAAGGTGTGTTTAATAAATGATTTTTCAATTGAATTGAACTGAATTAAGACACATTCTGCATACTTTGCAACATAAATCTTCCTGAGCAAGGAGCTGACTGGAGGTGGTTCTCTATCCCAGAGGCTTCAAATTCAAATAGAAATGGAACCCTTCAGGCTACAAATTGACCTCAGAAATTACAAATTAACACTCTACATGTTATATAGTGTTTTAATTTATTTTGTTAAACACTTCTCATTCACATTTTAGCTTGGTTCTTGTGCATTCAAGAGTTTTGCTTGCTCCTCCAAACTGTGAGTTTCACACCTGCTCTCATCCTCTCTTTGGAATGGTGAGCATAGTTCACAAGCAGAAAAAAAAGTCTATGAACCTCCAGAATCCTATGACCTAATGAGCTGATCTGCCATACAGCATTGCAAATAATCTAACTTGTTCCTGTTTCAAGCTTGATAGTGGGCCTCTTTTCTGTTCTAAAATGGCGATGACTCAGACTGAACTGTCAACACCCCACGATAGGCAAAAAAAAATATTCTTTCTAGATAGAATGAACAGGCCTTCATCTACCACATGAAAGTGACTTAGTAGTTCTGCCCTAGGCAATCATTCCTTTTGGGGTATGCAAACAATAAAGGCTTCTCCTTTGATGAGGTGGAACAATTCTTACAACTCAAAATCTTCTTGTTTTCCACTTCAATCTACTGAAGGTGAAAGGTTTAAGGCAAAAAGAATAGAATAGTAGAAGGACTAGCACTGAATTAAGAGAAAGGAAATGATAAAAGCAATGTGTAGGGTTTTTTTAATTTTAAATAAGGTCAGACATGTAAACTGAGAAGTATTGACAGACAGAGAAAAGTTAAAGACAACATAGAGAAATTAATGCATAACAAAGGGGCAAGGCTCTCTCTGGCCAGAGTCCAAATGGGAGAGATATTCCCTATAGATTGTGAGGTCCTCCAGATGCTTTTTTTTTAGGGTGACAGAGTATTGATGGCATCAAGACCATAAGCATTGTGTGGTCTCCTAAGTAAGATCTGTAATCACTCAAAAAAAATTGTTTAACCATATAGACAAAAACAAACAAAACAAAACAAAACAAAAAAAGGGGCATAGTTTCTGGGCTCTGACGTTCTGAGGTAGTCATTAAAACTGGTCTGTTTATTAGCACACCCACCTTGTATAGTCACTTCAGATAAAATATGAACTTCACCCTGCTTCTCTTTTAACCCGGAAGTAAAATACCAACAAGTTTCTCAGCCTGAAAATGTTCTCCTTCAAATTCTCCTTGATCTATCATAAATTCTGCTTAATTTCTTCTCCCTAAATTCAACTTCTGACAAACTTCATTAGCCCAAACCCTTCCAAGTCACTTATAGGATTTTCATCTCATAATTCAGTTCATATCTGTTTCTCTTGTACTATCTGTTCTATATTTTTCACTTAGAAGGAAGTAAGATAATTAAAGACTCCAGTAATCTTTCCCTAAACCAAAAGCCCCATAATAATTAACAAATGTACCTTTTATTTCAAGAAGTCTATATACCTTGAGGGAAAGGGTGTGGTAGAAGATCTCTGATTTTCCCTTCAGCTCTAATTCCCAGGATTCCTGGGCTTCACTTTCTAAAACTGTAAAATGAGGGTGTGGGATCTAGCGGGTCTCTAAAGTACCTTGATTCTCTAACATCCTGTGTGCAAATAGAGAAAAAGCACAACATTGCCAAAGAGATAGAATAAGTTGAGAAAATAGAGAATCAATTGTTTTAACAAAAGTTATGTGATAAAACTATGTTCGTTCTCAGTGAAAAGGGGAGGAGTCTTTGCTATCGAGCAAATGTATTTGAATGAGCATCGATGAGCTATTTTGTGTCTTTCCCCTGATTACTGCTTCCTGAATATTCAGCTGAAAAAAAGAATTTGAGCCAAACGGTTTATAAATACCTTTGTAAACAGTTATTATGTAAAGGTCCTGTTGTAAACCTAATAGGATTGTAACCAATTTGATGTCAAAGGTAATTCAGTAGACATGTTTTTTCCCCTTCCTTAACGTTTGAAATTAACGTTTTTCCTTTAATAAGATTTTTTTTTAAAGTTAGATGGTGTTAGATGGGAAACACGAATTAGATCTCCCACCCATCCTATTGTAAAGAAGTTGATTTTTGAACCATACAATGAGAATTAAATTTATGCCTCTAAAAATATCATCCTGAGAGGTGGTATTAGATGACAGGGAGTTGCCTTCAGAGCTTAAAAGCCTTGACTTCCCAAGTATCACTTTGGGGACATACTGGATGTGTAACTGTGACTAAATCATTTAATTTCTCAATGTTCTGAGCAACTTTTTAAGACTATAAAATGCAACATCATTCACATGGAATTCTTCACCAAATATTCCATACCCCAGTGAAATCAGAGATCCAACCAAGAGCTACCTTCCCTCCCCTCCTGTCAAAACAAAAAAAAAATCATCTTATTAGACCCAACTCAGTGTAATATTGATAAGATCTTTTTTGAATCCTGACCTATCCATTTTGGAAACTGTACTCTTAGCCTTGAGGAATCTGTAAATTTGAAGCAAAAAAAAAATCATGAATTACTTTTGGGTTGAGGGAAATCAAACATAAAATTTTCATAGCTCAGCAATGGATGAGATTTTACATTTGTAATTTAAAAGTATAACATTGGTATGGAAAGATTTTAAGAATGTCCACATACTGGACAAACAAGAAAAAGGAAGGAGGAAATGATTATTAGTAGATGCCAGCGGCCATATACATACTAGGAATTAAAAATCAAGCCATCTCCAGAGTAGAACTTTTAGAAATGTGACAATGTATGTAATGTTCCACATCTGCAAGTGGAATTGGAGAGGGTCACAGATCTGTCTACTCATATCTCTTCTTTGGGGCCTAGCTCATTGAATTGCTAATTAATTAATGACATTATACATAAGGCAGGTGCATCTGGTTTTTTGAGTACTCACCAGGAAAGACCACAGTAGCAGGGGGAAGTGAGGCTGCAATCATACTTTAATAAGGCACAGAGAATATAGGGGCAAACAACACAGAAGGTTGAGAGACAAGCATCAGGAAGGAAGTGAATCTAGACACAGATGGTGTAGGGGCTAGGGAAGGGGAGCAGCCCTAGGGAAGAGAATGAGGGTTGGAGGAGAGGCACAGAGAATCATTTCATGTAACCATGGATTAGAATTGGTAACATTCAGCACTATGGACCTAGACTCCATCAGATGGAAGACAGAAGGATGCTTGGGGAATAGGAGTCATAACTCTTAACCATGCCACCTTGGGGTTAGTTCATTAACATATCTGGATCATCTCAAAGTTGTCAAGAAAACTTGAAGTTAACATGTCCATGTCATCTCAAAATTATCAGTACCATTTGGTGTTCTGGTCTGACTGAAGATGTCTGGAATTTATCTGAGATTTAAATATCATAGAACCAAAAGGTCCTGACAGCAAAATCTAAATGGTTTTCCCTCATTCAGCACATATTACCAGGATGTGATTTTTGATTAATATATATTACAGGTTGCTAATTATGCTCCTTTGATATTTGGAACGGTGTTTCTTTTGGCAATCTTACCTCCTACCATTGCTACTTTATACTGGCTACTGGAAATTTACTTAGTAGACTTACTAATAGAGGGGAAGGTAACATGATATAGTTTTAACAGACTCATGTCTTGTGATTTTGCAACATTAATTCTATATTGCTTTGTGTTGTTCTTTCAATTTACATCATATTTTTGTACAATATTTTCTTGGCTCTGCTTAATTCATTTTCATCAGTTTATATGTGTTTTAACCTGTCTCTCTATATTCATTAGATTCATCTTTCTTACAGCACAATAATATTTTATTACATTCATACCTCAATTAAAAAACATCCATATGGGGTGTATAGGATGTTCAGGGAGGACCAGCACATCTGCTGTGAGGACTTGCTGAGCTCTTTTTGAGGCTGCTCACCCACCTTGGGTGTCTACCTGCCACCCAGGTGTCATCCGTGGCTCCAAGAAGCTATAATATGCTCAACAGCCACACCCTGGTAAAAACAATCTAGGCTGATGGACTAATCCAGCTGGAGGATAATCCATGGGCCTCAAGCCCATCCATGAGTTGCCGGGTGGGGAGATATCTACCCTAAGCATTTGAAGACTTCCCCCTGGGCTGAAAGGGCAGATGTGAATAATTTGTTCCAACAGACATGAAAGTGGCTGAAGTAGGTGCTGTGAGCACTTAGAGTTTGATCAGACATCAGAGACACCAGGGCCATCCACTGCATCCAGAGCCATCGCCAGTCATTTTGGCTATTGTCTTGACACCAGAGTCCAATGGCTCTGGAAGAGAGAATGAGACTGAAGACTCCTTGCAATTCTGCCCACTAAAATCTAATTTATATGCAAGTCAGAAGACATCAAGGACCTGACATCATGCTGTGATATTGGTCCTCTTTCAGCATGAAGGACAAACAACAATAGGTATCCTTTTTTGTTTCCAGGGATTTGATATGACAATAAATGCTGCTATAAATATTTCGGTGTACATACAGACTTTTTCTTTGTCAAAGACATCCATGGTGTTTGTGACTAGTAATAGTATTTTGAAATTAGAGGATTTTGAAAGTGCAGGCATTTTATTTGTAAAATTCCAAATTGCTTTCTAAAATGGATGTATTAATTCACAGCTCCACCAACAAGGCAACAGTATGCCTATCTTTCCATAACTCTTCCAAAAATGACTAGTCTAAAAAAATTTTTAAAATAAAAATAACAATGACTAGTCTAATCATTTTCATGTTGTCAATTTTGGGGTGGGAGGTTTTTCAGGGTTCTTTTAATGTTCATTTTTCTCATTAATAATGATTTAGAGCATTCTTTCATATAATTGTTAATAATTTGTAATTATTTTCAATTTGTTTCAAAAGCTTCTGTTTCATACAGTCAAAATGAATTATTTTAGCTTTCATAATTGCCTTCATCTCATGCAGATAAGAAGAGATCTCCTACCTTTTTATATGAGCAGCATGTTTTGCTTCTCTTCTAATTCTTTTTTTTAATGGTATCATTTTCAATATTCAGATTACATATCCACTTGGAATTTTTTGTAGATTACAGTACAATATGTTGGTGCAAGCCAAATTTCTCCCAGACTGCTTTACAGTTTTCCAAGCAGTTAGCATCAAATATGGTGTTTTTTTCTTAAGTAATTGCTCCTAAAGGTTCACAGTTGCTATTTAGGAGCTCAATCTACAGCTTCTATTTATTTTTCATTTTATACTTTTAAAAGTAAGCCTTTTCTTTTGGGTTCTCAGTTTTGTTAAAATAAAACTATAAGGCATGACAATTAATTTATTTTCTTCAAATTATTTTTTTGTAATTTCACCTTGTTTATTTTATGTCTTTCCCAATCTTTTAAATCATGTTAGCTAAAGTTTTATTAGCCTTTTTAAAGAGACATTTTAATTTTATGACTTTTGTAGACTTTGGAGTTTCCAATCTATCCATTACTCCTCTAATATTTGTTATCTCCTCTTTTCTATTTAATTAGGATTATTCATTAACTTTCTAACATTTTTCATTTTTTCAGGTTTGCTAGGTATGCCACCTTGGGTTGAATCTTGAGCTCATTTGCTTTTTTAAAATATATTATTCTATTCCCTTCTGGAGTTTCTTGCAGGTACAGAATTGTCTTGTGTTATTTCACTTCCTATTAATTTATTTTTGAAGGTCTTTCTCCTGATCATTGGCAGAATTTGTCATTGTAATAGTTTTATCATTGTATCATTGGAGTTTGAAGTATAGTTTGTTGTAATTTTATTTTGTTTTTTCTACATGACCTGTGGATTTTTTCAGTTGTTTTGTTTTCTGTATTGAGAAGGTTGCTCAGAAATTCTGGACAGTTTTCTTGCATTACTTCTTCCATTATGGTATTAAGATTTTTTTGACTTGTTATCATCTGTGAGGCTAGGCATACTCTCTCTCCTTTGCCTGTCTTAAAAATGAATGTTTTGCTTATATAGAGATTATATGTTTAATATGATCATTTCTCTTCTTCCAAACTGTTCTTCACTTTAGTCTATTTGTATTGCTAATGTTTTCTTTTTTGCTTCTTTGGAGAGACTTACCATTATAGATTCAAATTTTTCTATCATGCTAATTATTTTCCTGTGAAGACTATGAATTCTAACATTTGTTCTTGCTTAAATATTTCTCTCAATGTTCTTACTTGTCTCTGGAACATATTGTTGTTATTCCTGTGAATTCACAGGCTTCTATGTCTCCTTAAATATTGCTTCAATTGTCTTTTTTTTGTAATATTTCTTTTGAGATATTTGTAGTCCTGTAGAAATTTTATTACTCATCTTCCTTTCCAATTTTAATATCTTTCCTGCTGATTTATCTGCTTATGTTCTGTGTTCTTAACTGAGTTTTCCTTCCTCCTGATAGTTTAGATGATTTTAGGCTGTTTCCTTTATACTCCTCTGTCATCTACTCTCTTAATTTTTGTTTTAGATTACTCCCAGGTTTACCTAGGTAGATTTAAATCATCATGATGATTATCATCATCACCATCATCATCATCATCATCATCATCATCATCATCATCATCATCATCATCCATTCCACTCATATATCACAGCTTACTCCTGCATTAGGGAATTCACTTTTCACTGGTTTTGATCCCTAAGTGAACTTGGGGGGAGGGGAGAGGAGTGACATGCTTTCTGACACTTTCTTCTTTGATGGTAGATTTACCACCAATTTTACCCAGGTGAGTTTGCCTCAAAATTGTCTTAACTTACTCCCACATTCATTTTTCACTAGCCATGATCCTTACCCCAATAACTTCTGAAGAAACAGGACTTGTCCCAGCTGAGCACCCATCCCCTTTCTTTTAGACCTAGTGCTGCCAAGTACCCTGGCCCTCTTCTCCAGTTCTTTTCATTTTTAGTTCTCTGACTGAGCTAAGTCAGTGTCTGCTGGGTTTTGTTCATTTATTTTATTTGTTTTTGGCTGAGCCCAGGAAAAAGTAGGTTTGGCAGGCAAATGTTCTACTCCTTTAAGCTTCCCTGATCTGTGTAGACCATCCCAAGTAGAGTGAGACCCTCTGCTTTTGTACCTCTCTCCTCCACAGGTGACTGACATAGTCATTTATTGCAAAAAAAAAATGTTGATGTAATAGAGGGGACTGGAGCAGTAGGAAGATTCCTGAATCAATTTGATACCCAATTGGAGTGTGGAGGCTGATCGGAGAAGGTTGTTAAAAACCTGTTCTCTTCACTTTCAATTTACAAACTGACTATCTTGTTGGACTCTTGATTTCCTGTCCTGTGGAGACTATTGTAATTGCTCTAATTCTTGTGCATAAACCCTCCTCCTTCTCCTCCTCATCCTCTTCTTTCTCTTCCTCCTTCTCTTCCTCCTCCTTTTCCTTCTTCTTCTTCTTCTGAGAGAGAGAGAGAGAGAGAGAGAGAGAGAGAGAGAGAGAGAGAGATTATTTAATAGGGATTGTAGAAAATATTCAGTCATATATATTGCTGGTCATGTGACCCAAAAATCTTTAGATTAGGTGGTAAAAAGTTACTCAACAAAGGGCAAAGCAACAGCAGCAACCACAACTGTGTGATTTCTCATCCATATGCTTGGGGCACACTCTCTTACCAATGCACACTGTCCAGTGGGGGACAGTGGGCTTGGACCTACATAAAAATAGGGTTTTCAGGAGGAGGGTAACTAACAAATCTGGATTGTAAACCCTCTGTTCAATAACACTGATGAAAGGATCCTCCTCTTCTAATGTGGGCCTCACTTCTCTCCTGCTGAGTGAATTATTTCTTGCCTGTATGTTCCACTCAGTTTGTTCCTTTTCTGCCCTGGAAAGGTAGTATTACACTCTCTCAATGAAGGCAAAAACTCTAAATCTGAGATCTGCAGAGGTTTTCCAGGTCTTCTCTACCTTGGTCAGCATTAGCAAAAGCAGAAAACCTAAGCCTGGCATCTGCAGAATTTTTCTAGTTCTACTTTCCTGGTTAGGCTTATAAGAGATTCCCATCTCGTGCAGAAATGCCAAAAGAAGATCAAACAAATGGGAAAAGGACCCACATGTACAAAAATATTCGTAGCAGCTCTTTTTGTGGTGGCAAAGAATTGGAAATTGAGAGGATGCCCATCAATTGGGGAATGGCTAAGCAAGTTGTGGTATATGAATGTAATGGAATACTATTGTGCTATAAGAAATGATGAATAGGCTGACTTCAGAAAAACATGGAAAGACTTATATGGTCTGATGCTGAGTGAAGTGAGCAGAACCAAGGGGACTTTGTGCACAATAACAGCCATGTTATGCGATGACTAATACCGTTAAACTGAACCCTTCTCAGCATTACAAGGATCTAAGACATCTCCAGAAGCCTCGGGATGGAAAATGCTGTCCACATCCAAAGAAAGAACTATGGAAGTCGAATCGCTATCACTTATTTTTACCTTCTGTTCAGTTTTGTTTCATCTTTCTGATGGTTCCTCCTATTGGTTTTAATTTTTACTTACAACTTCACTAATGTGAAAATACGTTTAATAGGAATGTAAATGTAAAGCCTATATGAGATTGCGTGCCATCTTGGGTAAGGAAGGGGGAGAAAAATTTTCAACTCAAAAGCATATGGAAGTGATTGCTGATAAATCAAAATAAATTAATAAAATTTAAAAAAAAAGAAGGAAAAACAAAAAAAAAGAAATGCCAAAAGAAAAAAAAATAAAGGCAAAAACTTTCTTTTTCCAGTCATCTCTTCCAATTAGCAAAGTTAATGATTTTACTTCCTCTAGTCTGTTCCCTAAGAAGCATGTAGCAGCACAACCTCTGAGACCTCTTCCTGGACCTGAACAAAAGTCTCTTCTGAGATTAGCTCTTCTGAGCTGTGAGTTCTGTGTGACCTAAACTCATTTACTCCAGTAGTTCAAAATAAGGTCTCTTCAGTGACGGCTCACTTTAATCTCATGTTGATAAATCAAAATCCGTGTTTCTTTATCTGTACTATAACCAGGCAAGCTACATTTATGCTATAGTGACCAGTTTTAAGGACCAAAGTTTCCTTCCCTACTCCCCACCC
Organism: Phascolarctos cinereus; assembly: GCF_003287225.1. Taxonomy (NCBI): domain Eukaryota; kingdom Metazoa; phylum Chordata; class Mammalia; order Diprotodontia; family Phascolarctidae; genus Phascolarctos; species Phascolarctos cinereus. Next base: position 388,007,916 of record NW_027555958.1, on the reverse strand, counting down.
TGAGTGTGGCAACCTTGGTTATCACATAATCACTCATTTGAAATGGCATTTACCAACACACAAAGGAATTGAAATGGATAAGAGAAACTGATAACATCTCCTCATTTTAAAGTTCCTCAGACTTATAAGAGTCCTCATTCCAGTTGCTGTAGTTGCTTTTTTAAATTTATTAAGAGAATTCTAGTGGTCAAGAACCCACTAGCTTCCGGGAAAGTCTACTCTTTTTTTTTTAGTGTTCATCTCACTTCCTTCATAATTTCACCCTCCATCAGACTATTCTATTTAACTGAGAACATAACACCATTGTTGTTTTCAGGGTTTTATTATTATTACATTTTACCTGAACCTGAGATAAAACACTTATCATTTACCCAGAAGTGTTTATATTTTAATTACATTTCTTCTAAAATCAATTGTTTAAAAAGTGAGTGGAGATGAAATATATGATCTTTAAAAATTGAATTAAATCTGAGCTTTAAGATTATTCTGAAGTATTCCTCTCAGAAATTAATTTCATAAATATATTTAAATAGTGACTATTTATTTTGAAATGAAAGTTATTAACTAAAGACTTCATACCCTAGAAATTATACAGCAGTTCTTTGGAAATTATATTCTTAAGTTACATAACAACTGTCCAAAGACACACCCTATCCTGCTACAAAAAAAAAAAGCTATATTGTCACATCATTGTTAGTGACAACCAGAGATTTACTTGGGTGAAAATAAAAGACCTATGCTAACATTAGTCATTTTCAAATGATCACAGAGAACGGCTAAGGTAAGGATAATCTCTTCTTCAAAAGTGATTTCTACAGTTTTTCCAGGGGGTATTTCAATAGATATGTGGGCAGATATTCCATTGAGAATACAGATTTGGCATTATAGTAAATATAGTCATTGTTAAAATAAAATACTATTTTAATGTCATGTATTTGTATTATTTATTATTTTGTATATTAGACTGCTGAGAGAGTTTTGTAGATGGAAGTTACCAATCTTTTTATTTGTTCTAGGCTTATTACTTTTTTTCTTCTCTTGCTTTCTTAAATTTCACTCATTGATTAAGGCAAAACAAAGAATAGTAAGATATTTACTATTTCTAAATATATTTTAAGAATCTTTGATCTTTTTATTCAATCTTATAAAATGTTAAGCTTACAATGTGATATAACTATTTATTTAGATTAAATCAGTAAGTTCTACTGGTTTGCAAAAGTAGAGTACAGAAAGTTTATAACTAAATGGTGAAATACAATGACAGGCTTACTGTTTTCCCAAATGCTTAGCCAAAGAAGTAAAATAAAGACAATGGAGATACATATTACATGTGCTATCTATATCATATTTACATATATACGGATAGATTAGTAAACATTCACAAAAGTGTCATTAATTTGGGGTATAGTTATTAGTGGGGAAAAATGCCTATTGGTCTCTTTCAACTATAAAACATTGCAAAATAAAACTTTTTGTCGGTGAGAAAAGCAAAGTCTTTCTATTATCTATTAATAGGCTTGATGGGAAAATATTTCTATTCTCACAGAAGTCATTCTAATAGGGAACAAATTTGAAACTTGCTCTTTCTGGAAATGTTCTTACCTGCCTTAGAAAGTATAAAATTTTAATATATCATTTTGTGGATTTCTCATTTGAATCACAAAACTTTTGCCTTTCTCCGAAGCTGAGTAAACATGGTTGTTAAAAGTACATTGACCTATTGAAATGACTGATCTTTCACTTAAAGTCAGCACAAATGATTATGTGTGGTAGAGAAAGAGAAAAGAAGTTCAGGAATCTTGAGCTGCTTTTGTCTTTTTAAATTATATTTGAATTAAGACCATATCTTTCTAACTATAACTGAATGAAGATATTCCTAATATACCAAAAATTCATGTCATATATGTATGCACACACAAATGCACACATTTGTTAATGAAATAGACACTGATCATTTGCCTCGATAAATGATTCCTGTGTTTATGTATTATGTGACTTTCAGGAAAGTATAGAGAATGACAATTGAAGTAGAAACATTTCCTGGTGTTAAATTCTTGAATTTGAAAAAAATGTTTTTATAGTGCGGATCCCTCCCAGTGCATAACCTATGAGTCAGAAATCTGAGGTTGTATGGTGGACTATAGTTACCACGGTTTCACTTTCATTAATGGTGTAACTAAAGACTTTAGCTCAAAAAGGACAACAAAATATCAGACATTAAAAAGAGTATGGGAATCAAAATAAAAGTTCATTTCTCTTTTAGATAGCCACATGTCTTTTGTGATGGAAAACTCTCATCATCACATCTCAGAAAAGAAAGATATAGTGGGATAAGAGAAAAGAGAGGAGCAAGAAAATGAGTTAAGACAAATATTGCTTTTTGGCAAAAATATCAGGATTATACTCTGGAAAGATAAAGATCTTCTCGCTGGCTAGCTGTTTCTCATAACTGCATTGCTCCCTCTTTTTCCTTTCACTTCTTTTAAAAAGGTTTTATGTTTAATTTACATAATACAACAAGCATTTCAATAACATAATATTATTCTATATTGTACTAGAAAGCCTAGCAATAGTAATAAGAGAAGAATAAGAAATAGAAGGAATCAGAATAGGGAATGAGGTAATAAAACTAACTCTTTTTGCAGATGATATGATGATATACTTGGAAAATTCCGAAGACTGGACTAAAAAATTAGTTGGAACAATTAATAATTTTAGCAAAGTAGCAAGATACAAAATAAATCTGCATAAATCATCACCATTCCTATATATCATAAACAAAACACTGCAAAAAGAGACTAAAATATATCCCATTTAAAATAACTCTAGACAGTATAAAATACCTGGGAGTACACCTGCTAAAACAGCCCAGGAAGTATTTAAACAAAATTATATATAATGTATGTATATGTATGTGCATGTGTATGTGTGTATGTATGTATTTGTATATGTATGTGTATATATGTGTATACATGTATATAAACTTTTTATACAAATATAATCAGATTTAAATAATTGGAGAAATATTAATTGGTCATGGGTAGGCAGAGCAATATAATAAAAATAGCAATTTAACCTGAGCTAATTTGTATATTCAATGCCATCCCACTTAAATTACCAAAAAAAAAAATTTACTGAATTAGAAAAAGTAATGAAATTCATTTGGAAGAACAAAAAGTCAAGAATATCAAAGGAACTAATGGGGGGGAAAACGTAAAAGAAAGAGGTTTAGCAGCACCAGATATTAAACTATATTATAAAGCAATGATTCTCAAAACTATCTGGTACTGGTTAAGAAACAGAAAGTTATATCAATGGAACATACTAGACATATAACTTACAGCAGCAAACAAATATAATAACCTTGCATTTGATGAGTGTTAAGACTTAAGATTTTGGGTAAGAATAACCTCTACTTCAAAGTTTCTCTGATTTCCTTCAGCACTCAAATCCTGTCTTGTGCAGGAGATCCGCCTGGTCCCCCCTACTAGTAGTTCCTTCCCTTCTCCTAGTCATTTAACCTCTCAGACTCAGTCCACACCCCTACCTGCAAGTGAGGGCATTGGACTAGGTCAAGATTTCTTAACCCACTGAAACCAATATTATTGAAATACAGTTATTCATTCTACCTAGCTAGCTACCTATCCCATAATCTAATTTATCTATCAACCTATCATCAATCATCTAGCATCTATTCTTCTATCTCTCTATTAAACATCAATCTATTATCTATCATCTATCTTTCTAATTATCCATCTAATTTCATGGGTCCTAAGTTTAGAACCACTGAACCAGATCTAAGATCTCTTCCATCTCTGAGTTCTTATGATCCTTGTTTCAAAAGTAAGATTATGATAAATCTGTAGCTTCCAGTCCCAATGAGTTACTAAGGGAAAGTAAAATGTTTCCAGAAATATCAATATTTAGCTTCTTAAGATTTATCCCTAACCTTTAAATTTGATGTATAGGAAGACAATAATGTTATATGAAGGCGTAATAGCCTCATCATGTCACAGGAATTAAATTGTGAAGAATCTTCCAAAAATACATGGTCACATTGCTAGCAACACATAAATTCTACTTTGGATGATGTGTAAATGAAGATTCCTCTGATAAATTATCTGAAGGTCACCCAAAAGCTTCATTTTCCCATATTTGTCTTCCATTGACCTACCATTTTCCCAACTTTTACTTCAACCAATTTTGGAATTCCCGTAATTGAAATCATTCCTCTCTATTAGAATAACCAGAGCCTGATCATTACCTTAGTAAGCTACTCTAATTGAAAAGGTGCTCTCTACCCTCCATTCTTTTAACACAATTGGCTAATAAAAATAATTAATTGGCATGCCAGAAGAGATTTGTACTGAGGTCATAAAATAGAAGAAATAATGGAGAAAGAGGGAATATATAAAAATGAAGAGTAAATATTCTCAGTGACCAGGACTGGATAACTAGAGACATGATAGAAATTGCAGAAGCAATAAAGGGGCAGTACGGCATCTAGGGTATCTAGGGCATATAGAAGAAATAAATGGAGTATAACAAGAGAAGGAGAAAAGGGGATAATAGTAAAAGTTGCCCTGAAAGTGTTTCTTTTTTCGAGAGGCCTTTCCTAAGTCCTCCAATTGTTATTGCTCCCTCACATCAAAATTTCTTTGCATTTTTTTTTGTGAATTTTGTACTTATTTATTTGTGCACATATTGGTTTTCTACCATATAGCATACACATGTACACATTTAAATTTCAGAAGGTGATAGATCTGAATGGATGCCCAAAGAATCAAGTCATTAGCAGAAGGATCTAGTCTAACAAATCATTGTTGTTAAAGTCTTCTTGGTTTTTCAGATGTGTCCAACTCTCCATAACCCCATTTGGGTTTTTTTTTTGTCATACATACTGGTATTATTTGCCATTTCCTTTTCCAGCTCATTTTACAGATTATGAATGGAGGAAAATAGGATTAAGTGACTTGCCCAGAGTTCACACATCTAGTAAGTGTCTGAGGCCCAATTTAAACTCATGAAGTTGAGTCTTCCTGACTTCTGGCCCAGCATTCTGTGCACAGCATCACAGAGTCTTTACCTAAATAATTTTCCTGCTGCATTTGCTTACTTTGTAACAGTAACAAAGACAGCAACAAAACTCTTGTATGTTCATCAAAGGCAGGGACTGTTTTGGTTTTGTATACCTAGAACCAACCACAGTGCCTGGCACATGATAGGAACTTGATAAATGTTTGTTGAATTATTTAATTTAATTGTTAATAAGAAAAACTCACATATACATAGAATGTTGGGGTTAGCAAAGTACACCCTCTCTCCAAAAAAAAAGGAGAAAGAAAGAAGAAAGAAAAGAAAGAAAGAAAGAAAGAAAGAAAGAAAGAAAGAAAGAAAGAAAGAGAGAAAGAAGGAAGGAAGGAAGGAAGGAAGGAAGGAAGGAAGGAAGGAAGGAAGGAAGGAAGGTGAGGTAGGTAGTATCTATAGGCAAAATAGTTTAAAAATCTTTGAACTTACCAGGTAACTGTTTCCTTTCCTTATCTCCCAGTCAGAGTTCAAATAACTTTCTTGGATGACTGCGCCCTATTCCCATATTTCCAAGAATGGATCCATTTGTGCAATCAGAGGCCATACAGAAACGTTCTCACTTATAGGTGAACAGGTTAAATGAGTCCATTCAAACTCAAATCCTACTCTACCCATACAAACTAGGTATCTGAGACAACATTGTTCCTATCTTCTTTGCATATAACCCAGACCTGAGATCAGGACTTTTCCCAATCCCTTCAAGACTCCAGACAATTTAGCTAAAATAATTTTCTTCCATGGAGATGTGCTCATCAAAGTGTCATTGTACTTCTTTCCTTTTGGACAAACCTTACTCTTTAAACAAAAGATTTTATCATTGTTTGATTTAAAGCAGAGACAATATTCTTAAATGGTAAACTTTAGTTTTTTAAAGGGTGGGATGGTAACTCAGAATCAAATTCATGCTTTGACCTCATTATTCTCAAATAATACCATTAATAGCCACCATGGCTTTTTTAAGAAACAAACCTTTTATTTAAAAAAAAAAAAGAAAAAGATAAAAATAGTTTTGGTGAAGATATTTTTTTTACTTATTTGAAAATTCAATTGATGTCATTAGTTTTTATATCAATTTCATTTCTCAGGGTATCTTCTCCCCCACCCAACCACCTACCCAACCAGCCATCCTTTATAACCAGTTAGTCAATAAGTATTTTAAATAGCCTACTGTGTACCTATCACTACTAAGCACAATGGCGAAAGACTGCACCAGCTCTCAAAGAGTTCGTTGTCTAATGGTGAAACAATGAGCAATCAGTTACATACAAAGAGTGTAAGTAAAAGGTACTCCTACAGGAAAAGAAACTGGGAGTGGGAAGCAAGGGGAGGAATAGACCCAAGAAAGGGTCTAGAAAGCAGGATGTGAGCTAAGTCTTGAAAGAAGGAGGGGGACATGAGGAGGGGCAACATTCCAGTCCTTACGGGCAGTCAGAGAAAAAGGCACAGAGTAAGGAGATGGAATCTCATATGTGACAGCAATTAGGCCTAGATGGCTGGATTGGAAAATATGTGAAGGGGTGTAAAATGCAAGAAAACTGAAAATGTAGTAAGCCAAATGGGATTTTATATTTGGTTCTAAGGGTAGTAGAGGAGTTTATTGAGTAAAGGAGGGTGGGAATAAGAAGATGACATGATAAGATCTGCACTTGAAGGAAGATCACTTAGTTGGCTGAGTGGAGAATGGATTGGAGTAAGGAAAGATTTTAAAAAGGAGACCTACCAGTAAGTTATAGCAAGAGTCTGGTCAAGAGATGATGAAAGCCTGCACTAGGGAGGCAACTATGTCAGAGAGAATAAGGAGGCATGTATTAGAGACACTATGACACCTTCTTCTGCTCACATAAGAGAGAAGGGAATGAAAATCCAGTACACTACATCACCCTTCCCTTTCACCCACATACAGACTTTTATTAACACTACTATTAGTAATGATGATGATATAAATAATCAGCATTTATATAGAGCCTTAAGTAAAAATATAGAGCCTTTGTAAACACTTGGTTTACAAGGCACTTTACAAATATTATCTAATTTCATCCTCACAACAATTCTTAGAAGTAGGTGCTATTATTAATCTCAGTTTCCAGAAGGGCAAACTGAGGCACAGAGACTTGCCCAAGGTCACATGGCTAATAAGTGTCTAAGACTGGATTTTTACTCAGAACTTCCTAATTCCAAGTCTGCCGTTCAATCTATTTAACTACCTAGCTGCCTCCAGCTCAGACATTTTTCTATGGTAAATGCTAGGCAGGCCAAGTGTGCACTTGCCCTAACACTTTTTCTCTGTAACCCAGCCCTTACTAATCAAAAATCTTCCCCTTCATTCAGAAATATTTTATTCACTCTTTGCATTTTTTACACCAACTCATTGCTTCTGTATCATCTCTCTCTCTCTCTCTCTCTCTCTCTCTCTCTCTCTCTCTCTCTCTCTCTCTCTCTCTCTCTCTCCTTCCCTCCCCATAAAATCCAAAGCCCTCAACATTCAGGCTCTCAGTCACTTTAACATTAGTTAAATCCATCAAAATACAGCCTCTCTATAAGTCCTTGTTCCTTCACCACTCCCAGGCTACTTGCTACCTATTGAACGACCAACATTAGCCATGAGACTAGTTCCTTATGTTCTTAAAGAGTAGCAGTGTTTATTTATTTGCATCCTAGAGTGGAACTTGCCCTTCCTCAGTCCTCTTCCCCACCACCTGCTCTTTTTTTTTAACCTGTAGGTATACATGAGGGATACTTCCCTGGCCTCACCCATCTTTTATATGTAGGCTAACTTTGAGTACTTTAGAGTAGACTGCATGGTACATACAGTTGGGGAGGAGGGAACACTTTCTTTGAAATCAGAGAACTCGATTTCAAATATTTGTTCTGTAAGATCTTAGGCAAGGTAATTAATCTCTCTTGGTCTGAATTTCTTTGAAGGAGTTGAACCTCTAAAATCTTCTTTTATTCTAATTCTATGAACTTATAACATTGGTTAATAAAGGCAAATGCTATAGAATATTGTTCCCCCTTTTTTCTCATTTATCTTTTATGCCTAATGCAACCATACATCTTATATGTTTGAGGATGATATTGGTTTCAAGAAAAGAAGTTATACTTTTTAAAAGAGCTTGTAAAAAGAATACAGTTGGTCAGATCACATGTTGTAATTCAGTATTTAGAAAATTCAGCAACTGTATCTATGCTCCTCCCCACCTTCTCATTCTTAAATCATATCTCCCTGTTTTCCCACTTCTCTAGTCTTCTTTTTCCACTCCACTGATTTCTCCCTCCTTCCATCTCTTTTCCATCTCTCTTCTCATTTTGTCTTCTTTATCCCTATACCATCTGCTTCTTCCTTTATTGCTCCATTACTTCCAACCCTGCTTTTGATGCCCAGCTCTTGACTTTTTTACATCACAAATTTAAAAGTGTGTAGATAGAGTAGTGTGTGGGACAATGGCCACTCTAGAATTAAAAGTTCAGAGGCTGAGTCAGAGACCAGAAAAGGTTTTACTCTTTCTTATGAGAAAGGGCACAGCCCTTGTAGTCCAAGCAGTGACAGCCAGGGCGTACAAAGGAGGGGGTGTTAGTGGGGAACAAACTTTTATAGTCCTGACCAGATACCAGATACCCCTTCCCCGTTCCTGACCCCTTCTTCCCATTAGCTGGGTTTCAGGGTGCACAATCTAAATGTGGCTTTCTACAACCCTTAGCACAATAATATCCTTATTTGGAAATATTTGCCTAGAGACAAAGGATCAGGAAGACTTTCTATAACCATTTAGAAGTTCTTCCCAGAGAGAGATAAGCAGGAAGCCCCTGGAAGTTAAGCTAGCAGTCTTTTACAACGTTTATCTTGCTAGAGGAATTGGAACACAGGTCATCTCTAGCTCAATGCACAGCAAATGTTTGACTGCTTTGGGAGTACAAAGGGAATTTATGAGTTTTACTACTGAGGAAACTTCATCTATCTCATTCAGTAAGACTTCAATAAATCGGCCTAGTAACTGAATATGTATGAATAAATGTAGTTTTATTACTTTCAAGCACATGCAAAACTGAAACAGAAAGGAAAACAATTGTATATGAGTTAATGCAATATGAAGTACTTTAGTAAGTCTGACAATCATTTTAATTATCATATTTCTCATGAATTTGAAGCTTGTAGCCAAAGGCTTTTAGTCTTAGACTAACAACTTCCCTTCTTTTCAAAATCAGTTTGCTTTGAAAACACTTTCCCCCCCCAATTTCTTTATAAATAAAAATGCATTAAGCATGTACTGTTGAAAAAAGTACTTTGTCAGGCATTGTGAAAGACAGTTTAGCTAAGAAACGGTCTTTGTCCTCAAGAAGCTTATAGTCTAGTGTGTGTTGGGTGAGTACAAAACTGAATTATAAAATCTACAAGATTACATGATAACTCAGAAGGAATGTTGCTAACATTATTGTGGCTTCATGGGAGAGAGAAAATTTAAGTTGAACTTTTAAAGATGACTTTACATTTAAAAAATGAAGAGAGGGAAAGTGGGTCTTGAGGCATAGAGAATAGTGTGTGTAAAAGCTGGGAGGAGGAAAGAGTAGTGTACCTTCAAGAAATTGTGGTGCTTCACTTAAGAATGCAAAGTAGGGCATAATATAAGGCTAGAAATAGAAAGAGTATCATAAATTTGTGAAAGACCTTGTATCAAAAGTACTTTCATGAGAAGGCAAAAGTGAGCCTCTGAAGATACACACATACACAGGTATGTATGTTTATTATATACTTATGTATATACATGTGTGTATAGATATATCACCTCCACATACAAAATTATCTGTATATTCACATACTTATTTATATATAAACATATGCTTATGTATATATATATACATACACAGAGAGAGTATGTATGTGTGTGTCTGTGTGTGTTTGTGTGTGTGTGTGTGTGTGTATGTGAGTTACATGGCCCACAGAGCACCAAGCCTAGAGCTATGAAGATCTCTGTGACCCTAGACCAGTCACTTAACCTCTGTTTGCCTCAGTTTCTTCATCTGTTATTGGGGTTAATAGTGGCTATATCCCAGGGTTGTTGTGAGGATCAAATGACATGATAATTGTAAATCACTTTGCATAATTCCTAGCATATAGCATTGTATAAGTGTTAGCTTTATTATTATTATTATAGAAATGCAACTATGTATAAATTAGATACATATACATGTGTATATGTGTATAATAATAATATCTAGCATTTATATTGTGCTTTAAGGTTTGCAAAATACTTTACAAATATTATCCCATATGATCCTCATAACAACATTGGGAAGTAGTTCATATCTCCATTTTAAAGATGAGGAAACTGAGGCACATAGAAGTTGCCCAGTGCTACAAAGTTAGTAGGCATCTAGGGCTGGATTTGAACTCAGCTCTTCCTGACTCCAAGCCCACCATTCTATACACTATACCACCTACCTAGTAATGATTAATATGACAGTATTATAAAGAATGGATTGCTGAGAGAACAATGTAGGGATAAGAAAGATTATCAGAATACTGTTGAAATGTCATAAGATCATAGATAAAGAGCTAGAAACTTTTTTAGAAAATATAACAGTACATTTTAGTAAGCTAATGGGAGGTGGTAATGAGGGCCTAGATAAAAGCATTTGCATTGAAATATTGGTGGGAAGGAAAACACATTAGGGAAATGTTGAGTTTTAGGGAGTAATGATTGACAAAATTTGATAACTAATTGAATATTAGATTGTGAAGTACTACATATAACCCCAGGGCTTCAGATGAAGGAAACCAAGTCAATGATAGTGACTGACAAGAATAGCTCAGCCATTTTGACCAGCCATATGGTAGAATGTTCTACAAACCTCTTCAATCCTCCTACTTCAAAAGAATGAAATTATGTGTCATATATGGAACAGTTACAGCTAATTGCAGATGATAAGGCAGACCTCCTACTAAACAAGGTAAAATCCTCATGAGTTACCCCTGGAAAACTTTAATACCTAAAAGTTTTCACTTGGCATTCATGCCTCAAAATAAGTCCATAATTTTATAGTCTATGGGCTATAGGAAAACAAGAACATTAAAATATTATTAACACAACATTGCTCTGTTCTGATTATTCTGGAATGCAATTGCAAATTGCAAAAATAAAGAGTAAATTATTCATCTCATTGACCCAAGGATCAAATTACTTTCTGTATTTACACTGGAGTCTTTAGGGGACATGATAGTTGTCATGTGCAAGAGGAAACATGGTTCTCTGGAAGCAGCAATGAACTTGGAGTTACAGGAGCAGATTTTGAATGTCAGCTTCATGATTTATTAACTGTGTGACCTTGGAAGGTTCTTTCTGAGCCTCAGTCTTTTATATCCTGAGGGAACTGGGTATGGGTGGAGATAGTAAAGCCTACAGACATTATTTAAGTATAAATGATATGGCTGAGCTGGGTCTTTTTCTGATGAAAAAAATAGCCAAAGCATTCACCCAAGTCAGGTGGTGGAGGTAGCAGAGGGTGGAAGAAGGATGAGGGCAAAGGATATAATAAGAAAAATTAACATTTATGGAGTGAGAATAGTGTCCTCTGGTTCACTCTTCCAAAGTCTGAATGGAGGCAGCTAGGTGGCGCAGTGAATACAACACCGGCCTTGGATTCAGGAGGACCTGAGTACAAATCTGACCTCAGACACATAACACTTACTAGCTGTGTGACCCTGGGCAAGTCACTTAACCCCATTGCCTAGCAGACTTCTAAGCTACCCTGATATTATGAGGTGTATCTTCTCTACCTCTGACAGCTCAAGCCTCCCCAGGTATCCTCCCCAATATTATATGACAGTGATTAGCCCCAATGTCATTTGGCCACTTAATATCAATTAGCTTCTAAAAAAGGGATAATTTCTTCAGAGACATAGCAAGATAAAAGATATAAACAATTACTTTAGATTTCAGGGAATATTCTCCCTCCCACTGTCTCATTCTCTTGGTCAAGTTGGCTTGACTCAATTTAGTTCCTCCAGGTATCTAGGTGGCTCAGTAGATAGAGCACTGGGCTTGAAATCAGTAAGACTCATCTCCATGAGTTCAAATCCAGCCTCTAACATTTACCAGCTATGTGATCCTGGGCAAGTCACTTAATCCTGTTGGCCTCAGTTCCTCATCTGTAAAAATTGAACTGGAAAAGAAAATAGCAAAGATACTCCAGTGTCTTTGCCAAGAAACCCCAAAATGATGTCACAACAAGTCAGACAGGACTGTAATGACAGAGCAACATTAAGCTCAGTTCCTACAGATCTTTAATTCCACCATATTCATGTCTAGATACAACATGAGTGCTGGAGGAGTCCTCATCTCACTTTCAACTACACTAATTCCATCTTCCAAATGTCCCTTATATCTCCTTGAGGCATCAGTGCTACTACTCTGTTTGCAAACCTGGGCACTGGAATGATGGAATACCTAGGCACCCTCTACTCCTTTTGAATTCTCAAAGTCGGAGACTCCAATTTCTTTATCTAAAGCAGAAGAATACAAATGTAGAGACCAAAGACAAAGACCTGTTTCTAGAGGCCACAAAGACTGATGGAGAAGTACCCTCCCCTTATACTATTGTTTTTCACCAAATACCTTGAGTGAAGAAGTAATCAAATGAAGTTGAAGCTGACTCAGAACATTTTGAGGACACCACACTTACACCCACTCACACCCACACATACACACACACTCACCCCCCACACACACACACACCAGTTCTGGCCACACAGACAACAAAAACAGACTCCTTAAATCCATATAATTAACAGAACACAAGAATTTATGATCTCTCCAATGTACTTTCCTTACACATTGTCATTTCTCTCCTGCAAGTAGGCTTCTTAGCATCTCCATGTTGAGAAGTTGCTTCATCTGAGTAAGCTGAACATTCTGAACATATAGCAGAACCCTAGTTACATTGTGATTTCAGGTTTTTCAAAACTCTTTACAAATATTACTACATTTGATCCTCACAACAACTCTGATGGCTATGTCCTTTTATTGTCACCATTTTATAGAGAAGGAAACTGAAATGGAGAGAGGTTACATGATTTGTTTCGGTTCACACACTTAGTTAGCATCAGAAAAAGGATTTAAACTCAGGTCTTCCTGACCCTAAGCCTAGCACTCTATCCACTATACATCTAGCTACTGGGACAGAAATAATAAACAAAAGATTGAAAGAGTAATGGGTTCAGAGTCAGAGGCCTTGGGTTTGAATCATTACATATATGACCTTATAAAAGTCACTTAACCTTAATGACTCCCTCATCTATAAAATGAAGAGTTAGTATAATACAGTTCAATAAATATTAAGTTCCTATTTGTATTTATTAGTAATCAAGGTGCTGCACTAAGAGCTAGGCCACAAAGACAAAAAGCGAACAATTCCTTCCCTCAAGGATATCCAACAGAGATGTGAAGTGACATAATTAAGGTTGCTTAGAGTGGTATGAGAAGTAGTACTCAGATCAGAATTCATGACTCTAAACTTTTTCATTAACACGAAACTAATTTAATTGTGTTTTCACGAACATTTCTTGACTACTATTGGATATGTGTAGCTAAACTTGACTTTCCAGATACAAACAATCAGAAAAAATATTTAGTCCTCCCTATAAAAGCTTGGTGTCTCCCCACATTAGTTCAATCATTCAATACACCAACCGTTTTTTGGCCATTTTCTTTATGGTCTGCACTACTCTTTCTTGTGTTCAAAATACTTGTTATTCCTATGAAAAGACACTGAATTGATTCATCATGATTAATATCAGATGAATAAGCATCTGAAAATAAAATAAGAGGTCATCCATACATTTTTTCTTACCACATAATGTATCTGGAAATAAGTATCTGAAGATGTATCTGAGATTCCTTTACAATATAGAATTAAAGACCCCAGCATAATTCAGCAAAAAACCTAACCAAATATGATCCCAGAAGTCCTCCACGCAGGTGTATCAGGCGGTTTTTTGTTTTGTTTTGTTTTTTTGCTATTTCCTCAAAGATTATGTTGTTATGTATCCAACAATACATACTTTATACAATATAACTTTACTTATTGGATTCATTGCAATGCCAACTTTGAGGACAAATATTTGAGTAAATAGTAAAAATAGCACCAGGAAGGGAGCAGTTGTCAGCACAATCACTAATGCTGAATTCTACCCAGTGGTCATATTTCTTATAGGGTTAGTAAATGCTCTTTCTCCAGAAGGGATTCAATTCAGTTCATGAAGAATGTGTTCCAAACCTACTATGTCCCAGACGCCATACTAGGCTTGGGGACTATGAAGACAAATATTAATGTACTTAAAGAAATTATATTCTGCTATTTGGCACCAGGATTAAAAACATGTACTCAAATTATTACATCCAGAATAAGTGCATACAGGGTAATTATTTATAGAAGGGAAAGCATGAAGAAGGCAAGTTGGGAGGGAAGAAGAGGATTCAAAAACTCTTTTGTAGAAGATGATACCTTAGACATACTTTGATGGAAACTGATGTTAGCAGGGCCCCTGCAAGTAGCTATGACATTGAAATTATTACTGTGTAGATTCTTAATGTAAGTACTCATAAATTTAAAAGGAAAAACACAAACAATATGAGTAGCTTCCTGATCTCTTTAGGTCTGACTAGAATATAAACTGCTAAGAATTCTCAGTCAGCAATTCCCACTGAAACTATAATTTCAAGATAATGTGAAGTGAAGTATAGAAAGTGGCCACACTTGCTCACATGTTAACTTTGGAGTGCAGGCACAATTTTTTCTCATTCAGCTCTTCAGAATTTCCTTTGTAAACTTCATGAAATGCATCAGAAATCTAAACAGCTAGCATTTAGAGAACAACAGTTAAAGACTTTGGGGTTTCCTCAAACAGCATTTACAGGAATAATCTGCCAATTTATTCACAAAACAAACTGGTTTAGGTCAAACAAGATAAAAATCTGTGGCTGTCTCATTTACATTCCCTTGTCAATTCAATCATTTAGGTCAGGTATGATGGCAAATTAAATTTCTTACTTTAGGTTGTGTGACAAAAGAACCTGTTAATGGACAGAATTACTCTCTTCAACCAGTTGTTCTAGAGTCATATAGACTGGTTCTTCCTGATAGTTTTTTTTTTTTACACAGAACCTAGATATTTCTAAATTTTCCATAGTCGTAGTGGGTTGAGGGAGGGCTCATTAAATTCACATGTGGAAATTAGAAGAATTTATTAATAGGTTAAGTGAAAAAGAAGCCTTTGAAAATACTTGGTACTAATGAGGAGTATTGCTTAAAAAGAATATGAAAGAAGTGATTGGAAGGGAAGACAAATAGCAAAGAGAATTATCTCAGACCATGCTAGAAAAGAGGATTTCCCAGAAAACTATCAAATAAACTAGTAATTCATAACATAATAGAAACTTTTTTCTTTTACTACAGGATTAACTAAAAAGGAGGAGGGGAATCTCTATGTACTTTCTTCCCTGCCACCCAACCTGTGCTGTACAATACCAGAATACTTCCTCTAAAGTTCAAATTAAAAATATAAATTCACTCACCCAAACAGGAGCAAATAAAAGATAAGATATGAGTTTCTTCTAGACCCTAAGCCAGATGTTGATATGAAAAAGGCACAAAAAGCCATTTATTCTTTGAATGGTTTGAGTGGCTTGTCAATGCTAATTCTCCAACAAGTTTGTCATTAGCTCAATAAGCATTTTTTAATATAAATTTATTTATTTTTAATTCTCAACATTTACTTCCACAGGATCTTGAATTCCATGTTTTCACTCCATCTTGCCCCTCCCCCACTCCAAGATGGCATGCATTCTGAATACCCCTTCCCCTAGTCTGCCCTCCCTTCTATCTCTCCCCCCCACTTCTCTTATCCCCTTCCCCTTCTCTTTTCGTGTAGGGCAGGATACATTTCTGTACCTCATTTCCTGTATTTCTTATTTCCCAGTTGCATGTGGAAACATGTGTTTTTAAAACTTTTTGTTCCAAATTTTCTCCCTTTTTCCCACCCCACCTGCCCTCATTGAAAAGGCAAGCAAGTCAATACAGGCCATACATGTGCAGTTATGCAAAACACTTCCATAGTGGACATGTTGCAAAAAACTAACTCTATTTCCCTTAATTCTATCCTGCACCCCCCATTTATTCTATTCTTTCTTTTGACCCTGTCCCTCCTCAGAAGTACTTCCTTCTGATTACCCCTTTCCCAATCTGCCCTTCTCCTATCATCCCCTGCTCTCTTGTCCCCTTCCTCCCCTATTTTCCTGTAGGGTAAGACAGATTTCCATACCCAATTAAGTGTGTATGTTATTCCCTCCTTAAGCCAAATCCTATGAGAATAAGATTCCCTCATTTCCTCTCACCTTCCTCTGTTTCCCCTCCACTGTAAGAACCTTTTCTTGTCTGTTTTGTACAAGATAATGCACCCCATTCTACCTCTCCCTTTCTCCTTCTGCTAGTATAATCCTCTCTTACCCCTTAATTTTATTCTCCAGATATCACCCCTTCATCTTCAACTCACCCTGTGCGCTCTGTGTATCTGTATACATATCTATCTCTCTATCTATCTATCTGTCTATCTATCCATACATATAATTTTTCCCCTCCCCCTACCCTAATACTGACAAGGGTCTCATGAGTTATAAATGTCATCTTTCCATGCAGGAACGTAAACAGTTCAGCCTTAATAAGTCTCTTATGATTTCTCTTTCCTGTTTACCTCTTCATGTTCCACTTGAGTCCTGTATTTGAAAGTCAAATTTTCTATTCAGCTCCGGTCTTTTCATCAAGAATGCTTGAAAGTCCTCTATTTCACTGAATGACCATTTTTTCCCATGAAGGATTATACTCAGTTTTGCTGGGGAGATGATTCTTGGTTGTAATCCTATCTCCTTTGCCCTCTGGAATATTATATTCCATGCCCTGTGGTCCTTTAATGTAGAAGCTGCTAAATCTTGTGTTATCCTGATTATGTTTCTACCGTACTTGAATTGTTTCTGGCTGCTTGCAATATTTTCTCCTTGACCTGGGAACTCTGGAATTTGGCTACAATATTCCTAGGAGTTTTCCTTTGGGGATCTCTTTCAGGGGGAGATTAGTGGATTCTTTCAATTTATATTTTGCCCTCTGGGTCTAATATATCAGGGCAGTTTTCCTTGATAATTTCTTGAAAGATGATGTCTGAGCTCTTTTTTGATCATGGCTTTCAGATAGTCCAATAATTTTTAAATTCTCTGTCCTGGATCTTTTTTCCAGGTCAGTTGTTTTTCCAATGAGATATTTCACATTGTTTTCTAATTTTTCATTCTTTTGGATTTGTTCTACTGTGTCGTGATTTCTCATAAATATCTTCCAATTGCTCTATTCTAATTTTTAAGGAAGTATTTTCTTCAATAAGCTTTTGGACTTCCTTTTCCATTTGGGCAATTTTGCTTTTTAGGGCATTCTTTTCCTCATTGGCTTTTTGGACCTCTTTTGCCATTTGGGTTAGGCTATTTTTTAAGGTGTTATTTTCTTCAGCATTTTTTTGGGTCTCCTTTAGCAAGCTGTTGACTTGTTTTTCATGATTTTCTTGCATCACTTTCATTTCTCTTCCCAGTTTTTCTTCTACTTCTCTTATTTGCTTCTCAAAATCCCTTTTGAGCTCTTCCAAGGCCTGGGACTGATTCATATTTTTTGGGGGCTTTGGATGTGGGAACTTTGACTTTGTTGTCTTCTTCTGGTTGTATGTTTTGATCTTCTTTTTCACCAAAGTAAGATAATATAGTCTGACTCTTTTTGCCAGGTTTGATCATGATCCCAGCCAATTACGTGAGTTTTAAACTCTTTGTTAAAGTAAAAGTCTGCTTCCCATGTGGAGAATGTACTGTCCCAAGCTTCGGGGGTTAATATAGCTGTTTTCAGAGATACTTGTAGGGACCTATAAATTTTCAGCTCTTCCAAGGTGGCATGATAAGGGTCAAGGTGTTTACTCTTTTCCTGGACTGAGCTCTGGTCTTTGAGTGACGGGCCACAAGCAGTCTTTTCTCTCTTGGAACTGTGAGGAGGGTTTTCTCTTCACCTCCACTACAAGCTCCACTACACCAGTGCTCCTCCTCACCCCAGCACCACCACCCAGAACTGTGACCCAGATCCAAGCACAGGCAAAGCAAGAGATTCTTGCCTCAGCATCAGCAAAGAGATCCCTGCAGTCCCCCTCTGATCAGCCACTTGATTCCCCCTCAGACCGTGGGCTGGAAGCTCAGGACACAGCCACCACCCTGGTACCCATGCTCTGCACTCTGTGCTCTGGAACTGGCTCTGACCAAACTCTTCTCTCACCACAAAAACAGAATTTTCCCACCAACCTTCTATGTTGTCTTTGGCATTCGTGGATTGAGGAGTCTGGAAACTGCAACAGCTGCCTGTGATTCATTCCTCTGAGGCCTGCTCTAGGTTCACTGTGGCCTGCTTGCCCACACTAAACTGCGCTCTTCTCCCAGCCCAGCAAGATATGCCTTTCCTATCAACCATCCAGGCTGTCTTGGCCTGGAAATTTGTTTTACTCTGTCTTTTTGTGGGTGCTGCTGCGTTAGAATTTGTTTAGAGCCATTTTTTATGGATATTTGGAGAGGTTTGGGGGAGAGCTCAAGCAAGTCACTACTGCCATCTTGGCTCCGCCAATCTCAATAAGCATTTATTAAACACTGTATTCTAGAATGCCTGTCGCATAGACAAGAAATTTCCCTCTATCCCAAAACTTTTCCTTTTCTGTCACTGTCATCTGTTAGCTGTTAATGAAACCTGGTTCCCCTCAGATGACATAGCTTCCCTGACTATACCCTTTCCAATCCTGGCTGCACCTTTGCTCATTCCCTTTCCTTACAGGTTGAGCCAAGACAATAGGAATATTCCTTCCTCTCACTTGCCACTTCAGGGTTTCCTCCTACATCTATCATTCAATAACCTCTCTTTCTTTAAGGTTCATGCTATTCCTATCTACAATGTTGTCTACAGATCCCAAGGTGACTCCCTCTTTTTCTTTCTTCAATGAGTTTGGTACATTACTCACAACTATTCTCCCCCTCAATTCCTGACTTACTACTAGAAAACTTCAATATACAAATTGGCTTCCCTAAAACTCCCCAAACTCTCAGGTCCTCAATGTGCTCTCACCCCATAAGCTACTCCTTGACCCCACTCTAGCCATACACAAAGATGGTTATAACTTTGATCTTACTATTACCCAAGTTGTAATATCTTAAAGTTCAAAGTTTCTCAAATGTCCTTATCTAACCACGCTATGTTGACTTCATATTTACCTCTGTCTTCCTTTACAAAACTTTATCCTCCATCCTTACTATGACTTCCAATCCCTTAACCACTCAATTCATTCCCTGGCCGTCTCCCCAACATTAGCTACCTCTTCTCTTTTCCCCATCTTGACCCTCTGGCAAAACAATTTAACTCTGTGTTGTTCTTTTCTCTTGAATCCCTAGCACCCTTATCATATCATTAATCATCTCCTGCTTAGCCTCAGCTTTGGATCATTCCCACTATTCACCACCTTTGCATGCATGAACGTACACGTGTGTGCACAGGCATGCACACACACACACACACACACACACACACACACACACAGGCTGCTGAACAAAGACAGAGAAAATCACACAAACTAGATCCTCTATATTTTTATACAATTTCAACTGGACACTGTTTCAAGGCAATCTTGCTATACCTCCCTTATCAACTCACTAGTGCACTCTCCATAGCCACTCTTTCAAACTTTCATCCCACCTGAAACCTATCATGACTTCTCCACCCACCAACCATCTAAGATGAAATCCTTGACATATTTTACAAAAAAAAATTCTCTATGAGCTCCCTCTTCTTCCTTTGTCTCCCATCACTCATGTGCCTTCTGCCACTATCTCCTCCTTCACCACTGTTTCACATGTTGAAGTAACTTTACCTCTTACTATCGCTCACACCTCTACTTGTTCAAATTATGCCATTCTAATACAGGAAATGGGCTACAGAAGTCTATCCTGCCCTATAGGAAAATAGAAGGGGAAGGGGATAAGAGAAGGGGGGGAGAGATAGAAGAGAGGGCAGACTAGGGGAAGGGGTATTCAGAATGCATGCCATCTTGGGATGGGGGAGGGGCAAGATGGGGTGAAAATTTGGAACTCAAAATCTTGTGGAAGTTAATGGTGAAAACTAAAAATAAATTTATATTAAAAAAAAATATGCCATTCTATCTCATCTCCTCCAATAGATTGCTTCCTCTGTCAACCTTAGTCTATCACTTGTTTTCAATCTCTCCCCATCAATTGGCTTATTCATTACTACCTAAAAAACCTGTCCATGTTTCCACCATCCTGAAAAAGAAAACCTTATTTGATCCTTCCATCCCTGCTAATTATCCTAATTTTTTCTACCTTTTATAGCTAAACACCTTGAAAAGGTCATCTACAATATTTGCCTTCACTTTCTTTCTTCCCACTTTCTTCTTAACCCCTTATAATCTGTCTTCCTACATCATTTCACCAAATTGCTCTTTCCAAAGTTACCAATGATTTCTTAAGCCAAACCCAGTGGCTTTTTTCAATCCTCCTTCTTCTTGACCTCTCTTCAAGTCCTTTGACATTGTTAACTACTCTTTTCCCTTGATATTTTCTTCTCTCTAGTTCTTTTTGAAGGGACAGCTAGGTAACAGAGTGAATAGAGTGCTGGTCTTGGAGTCAAGAAGATTCATCTTCCTGAGTTCAAATCTGGCCTAAGACACTTACTAGCCATGTGACCTGGGCAGGTCACTTAACCCTGTTTGCCTCAGTTTCCTCATCTGTAAAATGAGCTGGAGAAGGAAATGGCAAGCCATTCCTGTATCTTTGCCAAGAAAACCCTGAATGGAGTCATGAACAGTTGAATATGACAAAAAAAATGACTGAACAAGAATAACAGCAAAAGTTTTTTGGAACACTGCTCTTTCTTGGTTCCTCTATCTACTTGACTGCTCCTCAGTCTCCTTTGTTGGATCTTCATCCAGGTTTGCCCTCTAACAATAGGTAGCCCACACGAATCTGTCAGAGGCCCTCCTCTCTACTCCTTTTATAATATTTCCTTCAGTGATCTCATTAGTTACCATAGATTTAATTACCATCTTTATACTGATGATTCTCAGATCTACTTAGTCTGTTCTAACCTCTCTACTGATCTCCAATCTCACATCTCCAAGTGACTTTCAGACATTGCAAACTGGATGGTCAGTGGACATCTTAAACTCAACATGATTCAAATTGAATTGATTATCTTTCCCCCTAACCATCCCTGCTAACTTCCTGATTAATGCAGAAGGCAACACCATCCTCCCAGTTCCTCAGGTTTACCTAATCATCCTAATCCTCACTACATCTTACCCCACATATCCAATCTGTTACCAAGTACTGTCAATTTCACCTCTGCAACATCTCCTGAATATGCTCCCTTCTCTTTTCTGACACTGCCACCATTATAGGATAAGTCCTTATCACTTCATTCCTGCATTGTAGCAATAGAATGCTGATGGGTCTTCCTGCTTCTAGTCTCTACCCACTCCAATCCATTCTCCATTTAGCCATTAAAGTGATTCTCCTAAAGCATAGGTCTAACCATGTCAACCCCCCTACTTAATAACATTACAGTGGCTGCTTTTCACCTCCAGGATAAGATATAAAATGCTCCATTTGGCATTCAAAACCTTTCATAACTTACTCCCTACTACTTTTCCAATCTTCTTATTCCTTACTCCTCACCACACACTCTTAGATTGAGTTACACTGGCATCCTTGCTCTTCCAGAAATCAGATTCTCAGTTTCTAAGTATGCCCCATGCTTAGAGTGGTCTCCTTCCTCATCTCACATATTGGCTTCCAGGATTCTTTTGTCTCAACTAAAATCCCATCTTCTACAGGAAGCATTTCCCAATCTCAATTTTGTTGTTTCTCTCTCTTAATCAATGTGTGTGTAGATAGATAGATAGATAGATAGATAGATAGATAGATAGATAGATAGATGGATGGATGGATGGATGGATGGATTGTTTGTACATATTTGTTTGCTTATTTTCTCACCCATTTGATTGCAAGTTCTTAAGGACATAGATTTTCCTTTGCCTCATTTTATGTCCTCATGACTTAGCAGAGTGTTTGGCACATAGTGAGCAATTAAAATGTTTTTTGGTTGATTAATTAATAGGTGTTCAGAATACAAAGAAAGGTAAAAGAAAGTCTCTGCTTTCAAGGAGCTCGAAACCTAATGGGGAAGACAACATACAAACAAGTATGTATAATATGATAGTCCAGGATAAATTATAGATAATCAACAAAGCAAAAGGGACTAATATTAAGGGACATTGGGAAAATTTTGTTGTAGAAGGACTTTGGCTAGGACTTGAAAGAAACCAGGAGGTGGAGATGAGGATAGAGAGAATTACAGTATTTGTGAACAGAGAAAGAAATTCCAAAGAGTTGGGAGATGGAATGTACTATTAAAAAAAAGTTCTATGTCATAAGCCTTATGATGGCACAGGGGCAAATTTTCAATCTAGATGCTTATCTCAAATTGAGCACAAGCTTGCACAGATTCTATTTTGCAGGGAAGCTTTAAGAAAGCTCCAACCAATAGATTATGTCTAAACTTTGTCGACCAGCCTTGATAAGTACAGAGAAACAGTAGGCTGACCATTTGTTGATTAATTCTTTAGACCATGGACATATGTAAACTCATGAAATAAATTAAAATTTCTAAGAATTGTGTTTGCAGTATTATACAGGAAGTAGCAATAAAAAAAATAAAACATTCCTAGGAAAAAGAAAAGCAAGAAAGCACAAAGGCTGTCTCAGTGAGGTTTTACAAATACCTGAGGAAAGAAGGAAAACAAAGGGGAAAGGAGTAAGGGAAAGATATACCTAACCTAATGCAGAATTCCAGAGAAATGCAAGGAGAGATAAGGTTTTCTTAAATGGGCAATGCAAAGAAATAGAAGAAAACATTAGAATGGGAAAGACAAGAGATCTCTTCAAGAAAATTCCAGCTATCAAGGGAAAGTTTCATGCAAAAAAAAAATGATCATGACAAAAGTTAAAAAAGAATTGAACTGAAGCATAATGAATTAGAAGAGGTGGAAAGGATAAACAAAAGAACCATATAAGAAAGGTTTTAACATTACCAATAACCACAATGTTGTGATTACTAATCTAGAGCTAGACATCCTGGAAAATGAAGTCAAGTTGGCCTTAGGAAACATTGTTAAAAATATAGCTAGTGACAGTGATAGAATTCCAGGTGAGATATTTAAAA